>NC_141682.1:13885000-15085000 GCF_028749965.1 Puma concolor
CCCATTGGCTCACAGAGCATCGCTGTAGATCTTGCCTGAGTCTTTTATGATTCCTGCCATCCAGCCAGGGGCTGTGACTGCTCTGTAACCTTCTTAGATTTAAATCTGTTGCTCGCGTTCTCCTCATAGTGTTACAGAGCAGCAGAGCCCATCCATACTGATGTCTTAATATCATTCTCTCCTCCTTGGATTTATAGAGTAAAATAAACCCGCTGCCATAGAAATGCTTATTGATTACTGAAGTACATAATAAAGCGTAAGAATAAAGTAAGACCCAGTAATCGGTCCTATTCCTGGGGGATGACAGTAAACCCTGACCATGGCAGCCTCTACGGGCTGCTTTCTGCTCTGGAGTTAGGAGGCTCCCTTTTAATTAGGAGTCCAAATAGTAAGCAGTGAATGATAGAAACCAGGCAGAAAGAGCACATACTGTATGATTCCATTTATATAAAACTCTAGAAAATATACAAACTAATCTGTAGTGACAGAAAGCAGATCAGTCGGGGGGAGAGCGGTATGGGCAGAGAAGGGAGAGCAGGATTAACAAAGCACGAGGAGACTTCTGAGGGCTGTGGATGTGTTCACTGTCCTGACTGCGGTGATGGTTTCATGGGTGTGTACATGTGTACGAACGTATCCTATAGTGCCTTTTAAATATGGCTAGTTTATTCCTGTACGTTAGAGCTCAATAAAGCCATTAAAGCCACTTAAAAAAAAAAAAAAAAAAAAAAGGAAACGGCATAAAGGGACAACCCCTGGGTCATTTTGTGCTAGAAACAAAATGTTCCCTTTTCTTAGGAAACTATATTTTAAGGAATATTTATGAGGACTTGTAAGACTCCATTTCCCCTTCACATTTGGACCGATGGGGATTTCAGGAGACTGAATGGTACCATCAAAAAATAAAATAAAAAGGCATTGGTAGGGCAAGAGAGCCCTCTTCTTTCTCAGTCCCCTTTTCCTTTCTTACATCTGCACCTTAAAGGTGGCTTTTTATGTAATTTTTTGGTAGAAGCAAAAGAAGCTGAGGCCTCTGGAAAATAACATTAGTTTCCTTCTCGCCCTACTCTTTCTGCCATTATATTTCCCCCGCCCAGAGGAGAGGGCCTACAAAGAAGAAATAAAAAGTACTCCAAAATGCTGGCAGTCTGAAAGGGGTCAGGGGTTTTCAGCACCAAGAGATGTTTGTTTTTCTTGCATTTTAACTCTTAATTTTTGACACAGTGGGAAACTCCAGCATGGCTGCCATTGAAAATGTAACAATGGCGTGGTGCCCTGATTGCCTCTGTCACAAGGGCATCATGACAGAAGGCCAGGAGACAAAGCAAATGAGGCCAAAGACAGTGCCTGCTGCTGAGGTGCTGGTCCATTTCTCTGCTTTTGAATGTTTCTTTTCTCTGGCCTCATAAGGAGTCACTCAGGGAGACTGAAGCTGGAATTTGTACAACCTCTCTTCAGTCCCCTTGATTTTAATCAGAAATACACAATTATTCTTTTCCTCCAAATAGAGAAACTCAATCCCCATTTTAAATTCAATTATTGTAATTGCAGCATTCAGAAAAATAGCACATTCATCTTCTAATAAGAGATTGTGGGTACCAAATTACTGCATATAGTATGTCAAAACAGGAAACTTGAGACTGGCAGACCAGTGGGTGTTTTTATCTTGGCGATTTGTATTTTCTTGCAGACAATTTGTAGTAATCCTACCCTTCCTTGTTTATGATTTGTAAGACTAGGTTTTCAAGCCATCCTAAAATAAAGACTGTTTTTAGGTACAATTTAATTTAAAATGCCCATTACGAACATGATGGATTCTAAGAGGGGCGAAAGTGATAGGAAAAGAAAGCGAAATCAGTTTTTGGATCCTGTAGAATGACGGCCCACCATGTCTTTGGATCTTCCTGAACCACCCTCTTACATTTGTAAATCACTTTGTCTCCAGCCATATTTCTAACCCATTAGCTACGCTTTTCACTGTCTTGCATTTTAAACAAACAGAACACAAAGTCTGATGGGTGGGAAGTTGACAATGTGGCCATTATGTCTGTCAGCATGAGAGCACCGCTCTCCCTTTTCCTGTTCAATTCCAGTTGCTTCACTTGGCTTGAAGTGAGTCAAATGTAAAAGGAAATACCTTAGGATTTTGATTTCCCTGATTTTCTTTTTTTTTTTTTATTTTAAAAAGAAAAATTTTTAAATGTTTATTTATTTTTGAGAAAGAGAGAAAGATTCAGAGCACAAGCAGGGGAGGGGCAGAGAGAGAGGGAGACTTAGAATCTGAAGCACGCTCCAGGCTCTGAGCTGTCAGCACAGAGCGTGATGCGGGGCTCGAACCCGCGAACCTGGAGATCATGCCCTGAGCCAAAGTTGGACGCTTAACTGACTGAGCCACCCAGGTGCCCCGATTTTCCTGATTTTCTTAAAGGAATAACCTTAAAATTGGATTTCTTCAACTGTGTACTGTTATTTTCTTCAGATTTTCTTTTACCTTGAAATTATTTCCATGTCTTTCTTGTACACACACTCAGACATCCACGCTTCCAAACACCTTAGTGTTCTTTCCATCACCCCTGTATATTTCTTTTTTTTTTATGTTTATTTATTTTTGAAAGAGAAAGAGAGAACAAGCGGGGGAAGGGCAGAGAGAGAAAGAGAGAGAGAGAGGGAAGCACAGAATCTGAAGCAGGCTCCAGGCTCGGAGCTGTCAACACAGAGCCCGACGCAGGGCTCAAACCCACAAACTGTGAGATCATGACCTGAGTCAAAGTCGGAGGCTTAACCCACTGAGCCACCCAGGCGACCTCCATCCCCATTTATTTCTTGACTCCTCAATTAAACAGTTCCCGTGACACCTTCCTTCAGATTGTTTGCTAACATCATTTATGAATTCATTCTTTCACATATGTTCCTTGAGCGCCTTTTACGTGTCAGATTTAGGAAGAACAGAATATAAGCAAACTCTGACCACAGTGTTGAAGATGCTGGAAATCAGCAGTGGACCTCTGGCCAGTGAAGTCAGAGGAAGCTTCCATATATATGGGAGAGAGAACAGGCATTTCCGAGCGGAGCAGTAGTCCGTTGGACTGTTTGCTGGGTGTGACTCCTAAGTGCCAGGCATTTTAGTCATATTCTCTCAACTACTCCCTGTGTATACAGTTACCAGCGTTAATGCTCTAAGAAGTTTTATCTCTTCCCAAGGTTACTCTCTTGGTTGGTTTTATTAGATCAATCCTTAGGTAGGCCTTGCATATATGTAAATTCTGTGCAAGGAGCTATTCAAGTAGCTCCTAACCCTGATTGGTCAGAATCTCTAGACAGATTCCAAAATGGCTGGCTTCCAAGTTGTACCAGTCATCACCTGTTATTTTCGATATCCATCCTATCTGTCTATTTATTTATTTGGCCAGTTTGAATTTGAATGAACATCTCGTTAATGACGAAGCCCCTAAGGCGTTACAGCACTCTGCATAACCTACAGGTGTAGACTCCCAGCTCTTAAATCTATGCATTTTACTTTAGTCCCTATACACAGGTTACTGGCTCCTATTCCTGGAATAAATCCAGACCATATCCACCCAAAAGAATGTGCATCGGGAACCTAAAGGAACACTTAGAAAATTGAATCCTAAAGCGTATTTCCTTGTTGGTAAAAATGAACCATACTTCATTTTATTGCACTTCACTTTATTGTGTTTCACAGATACGGTGTTTTACATATATTGAAGGTTTGCGGCAACCCTAAATGGAGCACGTCTTTCGGTGCCATTTTTCCAGTGCCATTTGCTCACTTCGTTTATCTGTCATATTTTGGTTTTTCTCACAGCATTTCAAACATTTTCTTTATTTTTATATTTGGGCTTTTTTTTAAGTTCATTTATTTAGGTAATCTCCACACCCAGCTTGGGGCTTGAACTCACGACCCTGAAATCAAGAGTTGCACACTCTTCTGACCAAGCCAGCTAGGTGCTCCCATTAGTATTACATTTGTAATGGCGATCTGTAATCAGTGATCTTTGGTGTCACTATTGTGATTGTTTTGGGGTGCCACAAACAATCTATCAGACGGCAACCTTGATAGATGAAGGTTGTGTGTGTTCTGACTACTCCACTAACTGGCCTTTCCCCCATCTGTCTCCCTCTCCTTGGGCCTTCCTACTCTCTGAGACACAGTGATTTTGAAATTAGGCCAATTAATATCCCTACAGTGGTCTCTAAATGTTTCCGGAAGAGTTATAAATCTCTCACTTTAAATAAAGAGCTACAGATGATTAAGCTTCGGGAAAACGCATGTCTAAAGCCAAGATAGGCCAAAACCCTTGCACTAAACAGTTAGCCAGGTTGTAAACGCAAAGGAAAAGTTCTTGAAGGAAGTTGAAAGTGCTCTTCTAAGGAACACATGAATGATAGCTGACATAGAGAAAGTTTGAATGGTCTGGAGAGAAGATCAAACCAACCACAACATCTCCTTAAGACAGAGCCCAATCTAGAGCAAGCTCCTAGCTCTCTTCAATTCTGCGAAGGCTGGGAGAGGTAAGGAAACTGCAGAAGAAAAGTTTAAAGCTAGCAGAGGTCAGTCACGAGGTTTAAGGAGAGGCTGGCTCCATAACATAAACTTTCAAGGTGCAGCAGCAAATGCTGAGTCACAAGCAGCGGCAAATTATCCAGAACATCTAGCTGAGATCATTAATGAAGGTGGCTACACCAAATGATGGTCTTTGAACATAGATGGAGCAGCCTTCTAAGATGCCATTGAGGAGTTGCATAGCTAGACAGGAGATGTCAGTGCCTGACTTCAAAGCTTCAAAGGACAGGCCAACTCTCTGGTTAGTGGCTAACACAGCTGGTGACTTTATGTTGAAGCCAGTGTTCATTTACCATTACAAAAATCTTAGGACCCTTAAGAATTTTGCTGAATCTACTCTGCCCATGCTCTATAAATGGAACAACAAAGGATAGATGACAGCACATCGGTTTACAGATGGTTTACTGAATATTTTAAGCCCACTGTTGAGACCTACTGCTCAGAAAATCAGATTCCCTTCAAAATATGACTGCTCATTGACAATGCACCTGGTCACGCAAGAGCGCTGATGGAGATGTACGATGAGATTAATGTTATTTCCATGCCTGCTAACACAGCATCCATTCTATAGCCTATGAATCAAGGAGCCATTTCGACTTTCAAGTCCTACTATTTAAGCAATACATTCTGTAAGGCTGTAGCTGCCCTAGGTAGTGTTTTCTCTGTTGGATCCGGGCAAAGTAAATTGAAACCTCTCTGGATAGGATTCACCATTCTCCGTGGCAATAAAGATATTCGTGATTTATAGGAAGAAGCCAAAATATCAACCCTAATGGGAGTTTGGAAGAAGTTGATCCAACCCTCGTGGATGGCGTTGAGGGGTTCAAGACTTCAGGAGGAAGTAGCTGCACGTGTGGTGGGAACAGTGGGCGAACTGGGATCAGAAGTGGGGCCCGCAAATGGGACTTCACGCTGCAGCCTCGTGATCAGACTTGAATGGAAGAGGAGTCGCTCCTTCCAGATGAGCAAAGAAAGTGGTGTCTTGAGATGGGATCTACCCCTGGTGAAGACTCTCTGAAGATTGTTGAAATGACCACAAAGAACGTAGAATATCCCTCAAAAGTAATCAATTAAGCAGCAACAGGGTTTGAGAGGATTGACTCCAGTTTTAAACCAAGTTCTCCTGTGGATGAAATGCTGTCAAACAGCATCACGTGCTACAGAGAAATCATTTGTTCGTGATAGGAAGAGTCTGTTGATGGGGCCAACTTCATTATCGTCTTATAAGAAATGGCCACAGCCACCACCCTGATCAGTCAGCAGCCATCAACACCGAGGTGATGCCCTCCACCAGCAAGAAGATTATAAGTGACTGAAAGCTCAGACGATGGCCAACATTTTTTAGCAATAAAGTATTTATTAACTAAGGGTGTGTGTGTTGGGGTTTTTTGGACATAGGGCTATTGCACATGTAATAGACTACTACAGGGTAGTGTAAATGTAACTTTTATATGCACTGGGAAACCAAAAATTTCATTTGACTCACTTTATTTCAATATTCATTTTATTGCAGTGGTGTGGAACCAAGCCTGCAATATCTCCCCAGACATGCCTGTATTTTATCAATGAAATAAAACCATTTGCTATCCTACTTTGAGAGGGCATGATAGTTTCTGTTTGCTTGTCTGTTTGGGTTGTTGTCTCTCTTTCTGTGTAACAGAGTAGTGAGTCTTCAAACACCTCACAAGCGTGATTTCTTGCAGAATATGATCTCCTGTCTGGCAGTAAAATTATAAAGAAATTAAATCTGTGGCACCTGGGTGGCTCAGTTGGTTAAACTTCGGACTTCAGCTCAGGTTATGATCTCACGGATCACAAGTTTGAGCCCCAGCCTGCACACGTGTTCTCTCTCTCTCTCTCTCTCTCTCTCTCTCTGTCAAAAATAAACATAAAAAATAGAAATTAAATCCAACCGTTAAACAACTATTGCCGTCTTATTTCTGTGTATGACATAGCATTTCTTTCATGAAGTAGACAGAAAAGGTAAAACTATTAGTATTTCTCTCTGGCTGCTTTCAAATGTTTGAATTCACTGAATCCTAACTAAAATTCTGTGGAGTATGTATCATTTCCATTGACAGGGTAAAAAAACAAGAAAGGTAGGCTCGAAGATGTTTAGTGTCTTTCCCCAGACCACGTGGTTGCTGAGTTGGGGGGATCGGAATTTGAACCTGGCGCCCTTTCCTGAGCCTGGTGCTGTACTAGGCCCTCGTCTTTAGGGAGAGCTGTCTGCAGTGGGGTAGAAATGTGGCCACCTGCTGCAGTGACTGCCGCTTATGGTTATTACAGCCTCTTTCGTTCGGCCCGCCTCCACCCACAGCCCAGCCGTTGATCCGAAAGATGTTTTTCAAGTAGTGTCTTTGTATAGAGCGTGGGAGAGCGAGCGGCGCTAGGTCCTACTTGTTGGGAACATGAACTTTGGAGGACGGAACTGGGTTCAAGTACTGCCTGTGCTACCGGAAGCCTTAACTTCTCCTCTTGAAAATGGAGGGGCCATAACCCTTCCCTCCCAGGGCCGTTGTCAGAACGTTCTCTTTTAATGACCGGTGGGCTGTAGGCTGGCTCTTCTAGGGGGAAAGGTGCTCTAAGAGAGTTCCCATGGAGAATCCCTCCCATGCAGGAGCCATGCTGCAGAGCTAAGATGTGAAATGCACTTCATCTTCAGGAAGCCGGCTTCATGCAGGAAGCCTTCCCCAAAAGAGACAGCTAAGAACTACTCTTCTCCGGCTCCCTTTGCCTGAGGTGGACGCTGTCCCTTTGGCCAAAAATTGAATCGTGTAGGTGCCATTTAGCATGGGAAGCAGTGCCTCACATTCAGTGCCTCACAGCCTTGGGGGCCGGAAGGAAGAATGGTTTGCAGCACTTTCATCACCTGGGGAAAAAGAACTCAGAGGCACAGGCACTTTAAGAAAGATGCTTTTACTTTGAGTGTTGGAGAAAATAGAACAATTACCTATTGAAAGCGAAGTGGATGAAAAAACATCTCTGTTCGTACTACCCTGATCATTTAATCTATTCAGATCCATTTTGCCTTCCTGAAGGTGGTTCAGGCCAGACTGTCTGTTCCTTCCCCACGCTAGGGCACCCGGCGATCCCAACTCGAGATGGATTTTCTACGCCACGAGGAGATTCCTCTAAGGGTTTGTGCTCTATGTGCAGTATCGGATCTGTACAATAAATAAAAGGAGGGAGGGAGGGGGATCCACAAATCATCAAATTGGTATTAGCATCTTTTAGGGTCCTTAAGACTGCACTAGGCCCTGTGATGATTCCAGGGACAACCAGAGTGCTCTGAGGAGCTCACTGTCTAACAGGGGAGCAAGACTTCTATACATAAAATCAATGAAGGATTGTGTTCTGTTGAAACTACAGCCAGGTAGGTTTCCAGCACCTGGCACACATACTCTTGAGGAAAAAAAAAAAATACTCCGTCTTTGTTGAAGAATGAATGCATGCATGATTTTTGACATCTGTTGAGTGCTTTCCATGGATCAGGCACTGTTCTATGCCTTTTAATGATATATATAGAGAGAGATACATATACATGTATATAGACATATATATATATATATAATATTTCATTAGTGTATGTTTATGAAGGTAAATGCTCTTAACCATGGGAGTTAGTACTGCCAATAGCCCCATTTGATAGAAAATGAAACTGAGGCACAGAAAGGTTAAGTTACTTGCCTAAGGTCCTACAGAGTGTAAGTGGTAGAGCGAAGACTTGAATCCAGGCAAACTGGCCCCGTGGCCATGTGTGAAAGAGAATAGGATGTGCTTTGCAAGAGCTGGTTGCCATTTTGGTGCAGACGAAGAGCTTCCGGGCTTTGTTATCTGCTCATCTGGCTTTGGCTTCCTCAAGACTGCAAGCTCCCTCCCCCTTTCTAGAACCCAGACCAGCTGGGCCAACGCTGTGCGGTTCTACCCCGCCTGGGCCCCGGCCCCGCCTGCTCTCTCATTTGTAGTTTCTCTCACCGAGCACATTTCTAAAGGAGGACCGCTGCTCCGCTTTAAGGACATACGAATGGCTTGCCCTCACCTGTCAAGCATGATCCTTGTATTTTACCAGGCCCATTATGAACGCAATCTTTCTGTCGAAAATTTGCATACCTCCTTTCTTGAAAAGTAATGACAGCAATTTCTTTCCCTCCGCTCACTTTCTGAGTGTCTCATTTAACGGCACCTGTGAAACCGACAGGCGCAGAGATGAGAAGTGAAAGAGAGCAGTTGATTAAATCATCATCAAGCCGGGCCTCAGAAAGTCAATTCTGCTTGCCGTCTGCAATGATATCCTTTTATCTTAAAGTAATGAGCTATGGCACTTTTGCATCGGGTAATGCGATAAGTTCTATTAGCATGTTCCATTTGCCTCACAAGCAAGGGCAAGTCATTTTAGCTAGCTCATATCACTGCAATCAAAGCAATTGGCTTCCCAGGCAGAGAAGAAAGGGAAAAGGCTCAGGGTGATTTCTATGGATCACAACACAGCGGAAAAAATAGACTCTTGTATTATTTTAACCCGTAACATGCTTTTCCCTTTTACTCATCAGCAAATTGGGGTTTTATTAGCTCACACAGGACTCTGAAAAGAACCAAGGTTTAGTTGAAGCAAACCCAGGGGGCTCAGGCCCCACCCAAAGGAACAAGCAGCTGTGATCTGGAAAGAGAAGATTGCACAGGGGGTCACAAATATAATACTGCCAGCGAACGTAGCTGAGAAGGTCTCCCTGGTAATAATACTGTGGTCTCGTAATAAACTCTTACTTCACACCATCTTCAAAGTCATTTGTAATAGGTCCCCAGGCAGGTACGGATTAATGCTATTGATGACTTAGAACCAGTAAATCAATGGCAAAGAGGCAAAGGATCTGTTGCTTAAGCTTAAAAGAGATCGTTTACAAATCACCCGGCCCTAGACTGTCAGTTTTACCTTTGGACAAAAAACTCATTTTTCTCATGTTGGCAACCACTGAGGCTTGTGGGCTCTGGGCTTTAAGTAAATTTCATCTTTGGGGTTTATGTATGTTTATACTTGGCAAAGTGTGACTTCCTTTCTTCTCAAAGGGGAAAAAAATGCTGAACTCCAAAGATTTGTGAAATACCCGCTTCTTCCACATCCAAAAGCCCAACAATATTTTAATGAGCTAGCTGGAAATTTACAACATACAGATTGTTTTATGAAATATACCTGGATTTGAAAGTGACAAAAAGGACCAAAAAGGGAAAAAAAAAAAAAAAAAAAAAAAAAAAAAACCATGTTGAATATTAAGTCGTGACCTTTAGAACTTCAGATTTGGACAGCTTGATTTCTGGCTGTGTATTTGTCCTTCTAATGAGTGGTCAGAATGAACCCAGAACACCATAGGCACTTTAAAAGTATTTGTTGAATGAAAATGTGTGATCATATGAGAGACCCTGGAGGGGGATCAGAAGTGTTCCGCTAGCCCCCTCAGATCACGTTGGCCGTTTGAGTCCTGGCCCATTCAAGCTGAGAACTTGCAAAAATGCCAGGTTCTGAGAACTCCCCATAGGAATAACAGGTCACCAGTACAGAATTCCAGAAGCTTCTGAAGATTTGCTCTCCTCTCTACCTCCTGCACAGTTAAAGATGGGTAGACCTTACATTATTTTCTAATGTGCTCTTTTTGTGACTGTCAGAAGCTTTATTCTCATCTTTTAAGTTACTGTTTGGCAAACAAATGTTTCAATTACGCTTTCGCTTTTGTAGAGCTATTTTATTTGATTGGGTATAGTTGTTGTTGAGGCGGAAAGGAAGAGGACCAGTGGCATCGGTTTACAATCAGTAAGAATACCGTGAACCATTTTCAGGATGAAAATATTCTTTTTTATTTCAAGGTCCCCAATAGCTTTAAATTTCACTTAAAGCCCAAAGTCGATAGGAGAGCGGTGTAAACATTGTGAAACGAGGGCTTTGTGAGGTGACGGAAGACAGACAACATCAGAGTTGCCGTACGCGGCACAGAATGACTGCGTGTTTTTGCAGGTACCAGGAATTGCAGGGATGGGAAGATGATGGTGGGCATGTTTCTAGTCACTGTGCTGCTAGTTTACTTCTTTAAATAAAAAAAAATAAGTGTCATGTTTTCTCTAGGTGGCTTCTTCTGAAATTGCTTTTAGGTGAGGGATGTCTTTACAGTCTTAGATAAACCGCCTGCCCCAAAGGGAAATCGATTTGTTTTGTCACCAGCAAAGTTAAATTGTACTTGATGTTAGATGCCGTAGTTTACAAGTTGGGGTTCTCCCTCATTTTCCTCTTATTTCCTTTAGGCAGAAAGAAGAATAAAATAACTTTGTTCAGTGATGGTGTTCAGCCCTGACATCTTTGGTGGCAATGATAAATGGATTTGAGATACGAAATAACTGTTCCAGCAAGGTCCATTGAGCAGAATAGAGAGCAATGCCCTCCTCAATGTCATTGTATGTGATATATTCAATGATTGCCACTTTCTGCTTAAGAATGCATTCCATCACGAGGTACCTAGAATTCCATCTTGTTCCTTCATTCCGAATGAGGCGGAGAGATGTCGCGGACCTTGACTTATTTCGATTTGGATCAGCGTCTTAAAACACAGATATTGAGATTCCCAAATGGAAATGAGATATGTTTGCTTTTGAGGAAGTACAGTAAAATCATAATCATGTCTTGTCTGGGCCTTTTAATGGAAGGTATTTCCTTCTTGGCCCCAACTCTAGGCTCTGCTAATGATTTTAACACTGCCCCCTGTGCTCAAACGTACACTCCGCTGAATTAAGCAGTGGAGTTAGTCATTATTTCCTGTACCTTCTTTCTTTGGAATTACTTGTTTTTTCAAAATCATAGTTCCTTATGTAACCTGGAATCAGCCACTGTTTGAAGAATTCTAAAGAAGAATGAGGTGAACTTATCAATGTGAGCACCTTTCATGTCCCAAGACACTATCTCTTACCCACTCAGAGCTAACTCTGTAGTACGGATGTGTCTTGTGGCAAACAGTGAAAATACAATTTTGTAAGAGATGGCAACAGAACAATTAATTCTAAGAAGAGTACTGTAATTCTAAGAATTCCTAATTCATATTAGAAGATTCTAAGGGAACTGGGTTTGCAAAGGCAAAATTAAACATTTTTAGGTAGAAACTTGGAGAACCAGAATTAATTTACAAAGACAAATTAAATATTTTTAGGTAGGAACTTGGAGAACCAGAATTCCAGGTGGAGGGAACTGAAAAGTGCAAAGATAATAAATCCTGAGGGTGTGACCAGTTGTGCCTGAGTGTGGCAACAACAAGGGGTGTGTTAAGATAGTGCTACTCCAAGTGTGGGTGCAGACCCAGGCCACACCCTGAGTTCTTGGTTAACCGTCTACTGGGGGATCGGCGTGGCAGCTGAGAATAAGCATTTGGAAACTTTTATAGCAATTCAGTAGAGTAATTTCATATCCCTTAAATCTAATAATAACACACACACACACACACACACATATACACATGTCTTTGCTTTTCTTTTTCATGTTCCTAGCAATTTCTTTTTTATTATATTCTACAATGTATTGGAAATTAAAGAAAACAAAACAAAAACAAATGGTCCTTCTCCGCAGAAAGCTTGACATGCACCGTGCTGGAGGAGTGGCTGGGTGTCGGGAGTCGGAGGCTCTGTGAAGAGTTTTTCTTGCCGTGGGAAGTGTCCAGACTCTTCGCTGAGACTGCACGTGCAACAGCATTACCAAGAAGATAATGGGAGTGGGATAGATAAGAAGAAGATAATACCGGCGGGAGAGGGGCAGACTTGGGGCAAGCGAACAAGGGCGAGTCTGGATTTAGGTGGATGCTCAGGTCTGAGGTGTTTGCAGGGCTTCGGGAAGGGGATGTAGCAAGCAAAAACGTACTTTAGTAACAGTTAGCACTTACTGCCTACGCCAACTCTGTGCCGTGTGTTGTCTGAACCATTTACATGTGTTCACTCGTTCTCTTCTCCCCTTCCTTTGGGGGAAATGCCATTAGTACCCACATTTTACAGATAAGTAAACTGAGATGCAGAGACTTGAAATGATTCTCCCAGAGTCACATAGCTGGCAGGTGGCGGGCATAGAGATGTTTTAGTCTCAATATATAAATGGTAGACGGAACTAGGGGACTCTAAGGGCTCTCCAGGAAATCACAGAGAAACAGTAGAACTGCAGATTCAACTCTGGGGGGACAGTGAAATTAAGGGATATGCAGAGAAGGAAGAGCCATGAGGAGATACTAGGGAAGAGCAGTATTGGTGAATGTGTACAAGGGGAAAATGCCAATATGTTCAGTCGAAACAATCCGAATAGCAGCACGAGGGAATTTCCTTACTAGGTTATTTACAATCCATACAGTGGATTGCAGCGCAACCTTTTACACACACACACACACACACACACACACACATACATACATACACACACATACATACACACACACACACACACACACACACACACACACACATATACTTATTTTTAGGTTTATTTATTTATTTATGGGGGCGGGGAGGGACAGAGAGAGAGGGAGAGAGAATCCCCAGCCGGCTCTGTGCAGTCAGCATGGGGCTCGACCGCACAAACTGCGAGATCACCACCTGAGCCGAAATCAAGAGTCAGACGCTTAACCGACTGAGCCATCCAGCTGCCCCGCAGCGCAGCCTTTAAAAAAAAAAAAAAAAAAAAAAGTGATGTGACAGGGCAAATTTGCCTCATTGAACAAAATATTTGACACATTATACGAAAACAAAGAAGGGTACAAGTAGTAGTTCATTTTCATTTCTTCAAATGTGTATGTGAAGGATGGAGGAAAGACTGGAAAGAATTCTACAGACGTATTAGCTGTTTACCTATGGGCAGCAGGTTCGTGGGTGATTTTTAAATTCCGTTCAATAAAATATGCATTAATTTGTAAAAGGAGAAAATACTGGGTGGGTGGGTGCGTGGGTGGGTTGAAGTGTTTAAAGGGTGGGACTCAGTGCAAAAGGGAGAGTCGCCCCCAGAAGACTCACTTCTAATTTGTGAAACCAGAGGGAACAGATGGTGAAGTTGAGCCAGTCACCGGAAGTGCTGTGCTCAGGCACTAGGCCCTTTCTGAGTTCTGCCTTTGAGGCATGTGGCTTGGATTTCATGCTCCTGTCTCCCTCTTTTGTCTGTGCGGGTTTGGCTCACATGTGTGTCTGAAGGCTCAGTGACCAAGAATTCTCTCCCATCTGGGGGGTAAGGCCCCCTTGTTCCTTTTCATTTCTTGCTTTTAAAACGGAGGAAAATATTTCCAGCGTTTCACAAAGGGCTTTGAAGTCTAGTCACGGGGAGTACTCTGTCACCTCAAGCTGGTTGTTAGCGTGCAACCTGTTTGCTAATAAACCAATGCGGGACCCTGGTGTCAAAATGCTTAAAATGGTCGAATCAGCGGGGACTCTGTTTCTGCATTCGACATGCCTTTCCCATTTTCCAGCCTCATGCAGAACATACACCTGAATCAGGAGGTGGCTCGGCGTGAACTCTTGTAAATTGGAGTGGGTATCTAGGGACTGGGGAGCAGACACTTCTTCTTTTAACCTTTCAAGACCAGGAATCATTTGGCCCCAAATCCACAATGTACTGAACCTGGGGTGTAAAAGCCGTACAGTGTATTAAATGTGAATTTGAGCCCATGAATTCTGCCCACACTGACTCTATAAAACAGCCTCTCCTTTTCATAAAGCCGGCCCATAAACGGCTGCCAGCGAAGCAGAAAGACTCCTTAGGACTGTGGCTCGCGTTCCGTCTGGGGTTGTCAACAAACCCCCTTTATGAGTGGAATAGACCTCTTGTATGTGTCGAACTTCTGGCTTTTTACAGAGTGTGTCAGGAGCCAGGCTAGGCAAGCGTTAGGCGCTGTTTGCTGAGTGCATTTATTGCCTTTGCATAATTTATGAGCTGGAGGGGTTGACCATCATCCGTCTCTGCCAGGGGCTGGCACTCGAGGCTCCGGAGAGCGGAGCTGTAAATTGGATGGTGCGCTCCTGCTGAGCTCACGGCAAAGTCCTCGGGTCAGTATGGGAATTTAATACCAGAAATGGAACTGTTTTCTCAGCGCACCATGTGGGCCCCAGTGCAGCAGAGACTGTTTTGGCAGACTCTGCGACCGGCCTTGTCGAGGAGCTGTCACTCACCCGGCATGTTGTGTGGGGAGCCTGAGCATTTTTAATCGGCTTGGCATCCGTGCTGCTTCCATAATGGATACCAGTAGGTCTCGGTTCTTCACCATATGCTTAACTCTGGAGACAAGGTGCTTCTGGGTATATCAGTAATTACTTGATGCAGAATTAAGTGGACCTTGAAATTAGAACTGGACTGTTGGAAAGCAGAAAGCTTAACACTTTGATAGAAATAACCATTCCCAGGGACATACCGCTGTTAGGATCGGTAGGGGTGGGGGCTGGGCACGGACAGCGGTAGTTCTTTTCCAGGCTCCCCACTCTTCTTCCCCCTGCACACCAGTCCTTGGGGACACGGGCAAGTGCCATGCCACAGCCTTCAGCTGTCACTGATTGCCTCGCGAGGTGAGCTGGGATCATCTGGGGAGAGGAGTCTGCCTGGCAAAATACGCTTCTCTCTTCCACGCCCTCCTGAATGATGCCTTGTCACTCTTGAAATTGCGCCCGTAACTTAGGAACCCCAACGAAAGCCTAAGCAAAGGCAATGGAAAAGTCACACCATCAGGAGAACAGAACCTCGTCTGTCTGTTGTTCTAGGCCTTCAAAGTCTTCATCTAGCCTCTCTTGACTTATCAGAATAGAGAAATTACTCATCAGGCAAAAGGAAGTTTAGACCTTCTCAGTTTGGAAGCCTGGTTGAAAACAGTGCAGTCGTACTTGGTTAAAGCACAGTCACTAAAACTCTGATAACCTTATGGCATTGAGGAGCCGGCGAGGACAGTGAAAGGTTAGAGCCCTCCAGTCTGTAAGTTTGTGCTGTGAGTTCCTAAATACCTACAGTAGAGAGTGTAAGCTACAAAGAGGAAGCAGTCCCCAAGTTATGTCTTATAATAGCACGCTGTCCATTCGGATGGAGTTTTTGTTACTTTCGATGGAAAGCACTCTAATGGTGGTTTTTAAACAATAAGGTAACTTACTGTTACCTGAACAAAAATGTCCAGAGGTAGGCTGCTCTTAGGTTGGTTCAAGTGGCCCCATTGTGGCAGGCCATTTCTTGGCCCCGCTCTCTTGTTTTCGTACTTAGGCTTTTTGCCTCATTTTTGCAAAGTCGCTACCACAGATCCAGACGTCACATCCTCGTTCAGTCGTGTTCAGAGGCAAGAGGCAAGTGCTTCTTGCTTTTCTTCTTTTTTGAGGAGAAAAAATTTTTTTCAGAACCCTCAGCAGACATTTCCTCAAGTCTCAGCCAACGGTGTGTCTTATGGCCACCTTAGCTATAAGCAAAGTTGGAAAAGAGAGACTGTCTGGCCTTTTCAGTCTCAAAATGTCAGAAGCTACAGACTAGGGGACAGGGGCTTGCAAATGACTATGGGTATCTAGCCAGTAGTGACTGCTGTATAGGCAAATTTATTTTCTGTTTCTGTTCATAGCTACATCAACTCCCATGTCCAGGTGGCCACACTAAAAACCTTGGCATCATCCGAGACTCGTCCCTCTTCCTTGCTTCTCGCATCCATGTGTTACCACGTTCTATTGGTTCTGCCTTCAGAACTACTCTGCCATCTGTTCCTCCCTTTCTTAAACCATGCGTCATGCTGGTTTAGACAGTGTTGTAAGGGTTGCCAAACTGGTCACCTGTGACCAATGTCTTCTTCCCAACCCCAGCTCATGATCTCTCCTCTGCCCCGTGGGAAGAGTCATCCTAATGGACTATAGCTCTCATCACACCACACCTCTGCTCAGTGTTAGTGTTATAGCTTTCCCTCTGCTGCTAAACTGAAAGCTACCTTAGGGCCAGTCCTGCGTCCTGCTTGGTTGAGTATCTGTCTGGCTTGGCAGTGCTCATCAAGGACTTTTGAGTGAATGAATGAATATTTTTATCCGTTGCACATTTACTGTGACAGAATACATCCTCCCCCCCTTTTGAAATCAAATGGGTAACAAACACTCTTGGTTTAAAAAGAAAATGTGGTTTTATTTTTTTCCCCCTTTGCCTCTAATGAAGAAGCCCAAGTTTTGAGTTAACTCACGTTCTTTGCTTATCCCAAACTTAGCTGACCAGTTGGAATTTGGGGTCAGTTAGCTACAATGTGACTCTACTGTCTTAAAATAGATTTCTTTGCCCATATTGCTGATTTATTTCCCTGACCGCTTCTTATCATTGGTGTGTTTTTTATAGGCAATATTCCCTCTTTTCTCTGGGCCTCTAAGCCACAGGAAAAGGCAGCCATCACAAACTGGTGAGCCCTGCCCACTGTGTTTCTTCCAGAGTCCAAATGAGCGAATATGGTGTCCGGAGGCTTACCTCTTTTCCTGTGCAAAAGCACCGGGAGAGATCCAACCATTCACATTAGCTAAAGGTAGAAGGTCTCCATTAAGGTATCAGTTTGCTCCGAATCCCAGTGAATGACCTTGATGCACCTTAGTCCTGCGGCCGGATTGGCTCCTTGATGGGCATCCCCTCTCCCGTGCAGTGGGGGTGCTCACCATTGTGATCGAGCACCTTGCCAGACTGACCACAGGAAGAGGCACAGAGCGCAGGCGTCGAATGAAATCAACAGGGCACCTTCACAGCATTTCGCTTCTGATTCTGTGTATCATCGTTTGAACTGAAGAAACTCTGTACAGCTTAGGCAGCATTTTTTTATTTCCTCTATTTGTCTTTCCTCTTTTTTTTCTGTATCAAAAATAAAAATCTACTCAATTTTTTCACTAACCCTTATTCTCTTATCTTTCTTTTCAGTGTGACAGCGACAGTGACCAGGAAGAGAAGGTAAGATCCCCCCGCCCCGCCCCACCATTGTGGGCAGAGTCGAGCACCGTGGTTCTCGCACACGGTCACAGGGTGGTGGGATACCAGCCTGCTATTGACCGTACCTTTTCTGCAAAGACCAGCTTTATTTACACAGCGATGTTTCCTGTGATAAGAAATAATGTATTTAATATGTGAGGCCCACTTTTTTTAAACACACCCGTTAATATTGGGTATATCGTCATCAGGTTTTCACTTTTACAGATTTTAAAAGAGGAAAGCATTTTAATAGCCATCTGATTTTTCTTTTTGAATCCTTGATTAGAACATTAAACTTGCTAGCCTGCATTTGTAATGTCATTTCTTCATTTCTTTTACTGACCTCTATGCTTCTTCTCGCCTTACTGTACATATTGGCCTTCTTGATGGAAGTGTGAACGGTGTGTTTCTCGGAATCTTACCGTGGGACGAGGGGTGGGCAGGGCAAGGCAGGTGGCAACTGCTGTCTTCCCGCCCAGGTGGACGGCCAGGTGGGAGGGCGGTTCTTCCCGCAGGTACCCGCTCTGTGTGGAGGCTGATGGCCGCCAGCCTCTGTGCGTCCAGTTCAACATGGATCCGGAAAAGGAGCTCAGTTGTTGAGCTTTCAGAAGATTGGATCACAGCCCGGTAAAGTGAACTTTCTGTGCTTGAAGCAAAGGGATTATTTGTCCGTTTGGTCTTTCTTTCTAGCTGTCCCCACCCCTCAGTCAAATTTCTTGCTGATTTCATTCCTCCCTTATGAACCTCATCAAGAGTTACCCGAACGTCACGGTTTCTATATTGCTCGGCCTCAGAGGGATGGGACCTCCCCGGTTTCCGGGTCTGTCCTGTGGAGCTGGTGTTCTTGAGCCCCATTCTGTGCCTTTCACCTCCTATGTGCCTGTGGATTTCACTCAGAACCCCGCAGTTCGTGTTTGGCGGGATCTTCCCAACAGGCCCAGAATTTTCCCTCCTTCTCTGCTGCCAGCCTCCAAGAGAGATCTAAAGGCTCTGGTTCTGTACTGTCGTTAATTTGAATTCAGCATATGTAGCCTGTTATAAAATGCGAGACATCATCATTTGAGCAGGTCAAGCATATTCAGATGAAGACAAATGGTGCTTATTTGATTTCCTTAAAATCAGGAAATGAAAAAAGTGCTCTCTGGAGAAATCATGTTCTGCCTGACTTGGATGATAGACCAATGCATGTCCCCTAGATAAGAACAGGCTCTCGCCTTGAGGTTTTTATCTCTGAAGGACGGCCAGGACTGTCAGCTTGCTGACATGTGCATTATCCATGTCATTTTAAACAAAGTGACCTATGGAAGGGTGCGCTGTGCTGTGACATGGTAATGGGCTGTTGGATGACAGTGAAAGTACACACTGCAAAGGGGGCTGTGGATTATTCTTTTGTTTAACTGACAAGTAGGAGCTTCCTTCCTCCAGCCCCTGGGAGTCTCAGCTCCTTGCAAGCCGGGCCCCTGGTGTCTCAGGCAACCGGCGTGCAGTGGGTGCCAGAGGCGCGTGGGCAGCAGTAGAGGCTCAGTGTCCGAGGCGCGTCCGCTGGTCCTGGAGCCATCCCGGCCACGTTCCCACCTGGCAGTCATCACGTCGTTCTGTCGGGCGTCACAGGCACTAGAGAGGGATTGGTGCTTTCTGGCCGTTCCAGGGGATCTTTTACAGGTGATGGTTGATCTCTCTTTTCAAGCCGGTGGCACTTCTCCGAGAGGATGAGCCTTGTTCTGGATTTCACATCCAAGGGGACATTCTTTCTTTAAAAGGCAGTGTGACATCCCAAAGTGTCACTGGTCCCCAGAAGTGGGAGAAGGTGATAAGGTTTGTCCGGTGTTGCATCGCATGCAGGTGTCTGGGTCAGCGGTCTCAACCTTGAATGCACATCCGAATCATCCGGGGGTGGGGCGGGGGTGGGGCTGTAAAAATCCTGATGCCTGGGCCTCATCCCAGGCCACTTACCTCAGAATCTCTGGAGGTGCCTAGCAGTACTTGTCCAGATGGTCACCTAGCTCTGGTAGAGCTGTCTGTGGTTTGCGGAGTGTCCTGGGGGCCACGGTGTTTCCTACACACTGACCGCATCCCAACGAGTCCTTCCCCAGGACCCGAATCCCCGTGTCCTTGCCGCCCCGGTTCCCAACTCTGAGCGCGGGAAGCAGCGAAGCATCTGAGCGGAGCAGTGGCGGCGGGAAGGGAGCAGGGCCCACCGCTCAGAGTCAGGGACGACTCCAGGGCAACGAAGGAGAATAAGGAGATGTTTATAGCAGGTGCACGAGAGGGGTGATGACCGGCGAGGGGAGAGCCGTTAGGAGTGTTCCTCGGACCCGCCACCCCTGGGGGCTCTGCCTGTGGCCTGCGGTGGCCCTGCAGGCCCTCCTGGCAGGGAGCCGCTCCCCACCCTCACTCCCATCATCTGTCCCTGCCCCGCCACGCGCCACCCTGCGTTCCTCCAGAGGGCTCCCGGCAGGAGCAATCAAGACTGTAATCGCAGCCGTGCCTGCTTGGCTCTGTTACAGTTCAGACTGTCAGGCTTCCCCTTTTGGACTGAGATTGTCTGGTGTTTATCACCGACTTCAGCACCATCCTCCCAGACTTGTGCTGCGCGCCGAAGCCCCGGCCCCTGGCAGCCTCCTCTGTGCCTGAGCCTCTTGGCTGGGCCCCCCCTCGGAGCCCCAGAGCTAACCAAGGCTGCTTTCATGTGCTGCTGGGAGGATTCGCATTCAAATCTGAATTGCTAATGGGGGGAAAGATGCCACTCAGTGTCCTGGGATCCCTTCAGCAGCCTCACCAGGGATGCTGTTGGAGGCAAAAGTGAGACTTGTAGGGACCCACTGGGATTTCTCTCCGGAAGACCTGTCATTCTCTTACTCCACGGGGATCTGCAGAACCGGCGGTCTAAAATTAGGGTACTGTATTTCACACAGCTGACTGAATTAAGATAAACTCTGCTTTCCTCTGATACGAAGCTGTAATTTATAAAATGATACCCTTACTAATTAATGTGGAAGTGACTGGGAAAGGAGCGAAAAAAGCAGAGCTCCCCACGCGTGCAGGAGACGCACTTGTGCACGGAAAAGGCTCTGATGAGACGCTGAGCAAAAAAGCACCTCTCAACGCACCCTCCCAGCCGCGCGGGGTACGTTTCGCACTAGTGCCAGAGAACCTGGAGGACTTGGCCAGGGTCGGCGTTGGGCGGGAGTGAGAGAAGGCTATGGACGGTCCACATCCTAGATGTGGGATTTTTCTGTGTTGTAGTTAATGTAAAGCAAGGAGGAGGCGCTTTGCACCTTAATCACCCAAATGAAGCAATTATCCCAGGCTCCCATTCGAAATGAATTGCTATCATGAGAACAAAGAGGCAACGTGCATATTTCCACGTATTTGGCCTGCATTTTCTCTTGTTGCCTCTCTTCCTCTACCGCTGGCAACAGCCCATTATACTAAGAAACATTCCCTGTTTGGTTATGAAATTAATGTAGAGATTAAAAGTAGTTCCTGTTTATTGTGTGGGCCACGGGGCAAAATTGGTTGGAAGGCGTAATGCCCGGTGGTCAGGCACTTGGGCCTCCGAGTCCGGTGGCTTAGGCTGGTGCGTGACTGTCCTTTCCTACTTTGGAGCAGCGGACAAGCCTCCGTGCTCTCATCTGCCCAATGGGATTAACAACAACTCCACCTACAGTTTTGTAACAATTAAAGAAGACGCTTGACTCAGCTCCTGGTCTCTGGACCAGTAAGTGCCCATAAACGTTGGCTTTCTTGAGTTTTACTTGGAGGGAAGTGAGAGACTCACTCGGGAAAGGAGGAAGGCCACCCTCTTCTTCAGAAGGCTCCGGATCTGCCGGAAAACCTGCCTGAGGACGTGAGGCCTTCATCCCCTAGGGCGCTTCTTCCTGTTACAAGCTGAATGGAAGTGGTGCGAAATGTGGAAGGTCTCCCCCCACAATGGCTTTGAAACTCCTTATCCCAAATTTCAGGCTTTCCCCTGGGCACAACCCAGAGCCAAGCGCAAGCGTGCCATCCCGCAGGAATCTGATGGCAGCTACGTGGCTTGTAGAGCCCGTGGCCCACATGCCAAATACTGTCAGCTCCGGACACCCGTCACGGGGGAGAGGGGCCCATGCGGGACATCTGGGGTGGGGCCGTAGCAACTGTATTTTTTGAAAAGTTTCCTAAGTAACCTCGATACGCGATTTGTCTTGAGAACCACGGCCTTATACAAATGTCGGAGAGAAACACTTACTTTCCCCTTGTTTAGGGCTCTTAACAGCTTGATAGCCCGGAAGAAAGACTCGAAAGCTGTAGAGGTGTCGGGGGGGGGGTAACGTGCACCCACGTGCTTGTGTAGAGCTAACATGGAGTATACACACACGCAATACACACGTATGCGATCTCTTCGCAGATAGGAGCCATCCTCCTTCTCCTAACGTACCCGTGAACATGATGGCGGTTTCCTCTCTCTGGGCTTTGAACACCTGGAGAAGGTTGTGTGGTTCCTGTGACTTGCTCACCAGTACCTGGGACATCCTGCCGGGACGCTGCCAGGTGCACATGCAGTGCTACTGATTTCCCACACCAGCTCCCTCTCCCCCCCCCCCCACATGAACACACTTCTTGGTGCGTTCTAATGTTTTGATGTGTGCTAAAATGTGTTGTGTTTGATCATTTTGTGTTCCCTTGTGTGGGAAGGGGGCAGCTTCTAAGAAGAGCAGCGGAGGCTTATGTTCCTAACTCCACACAAACCACACGCCTAACTTGGCTTCTGAAGGACTCAGAAACTGCTGAGATGGCAAACTGAAGACTGGGCATGTGGCTTGTGCTTATAGTGGAAGGGGCCCATGCCTTGATTGGCCACAATGCACACTTGGTAAAGATTGTGCACCCTCAGCAACATTCCAGAAGCTCACTGTTGCTTGTAGAACCTCAGTCCTTGGTTTTAAAATAGGACCTGTTCTGATCAGGAGACAATGAGAGACCCTGTCCTATTTTGGGAAAAAAAAGGAATTTTCTCCCCCCCCTTCCAATTTTCTAGCAGCGAAGCAAGCGACCACGGTCCAGGACAAGAGCGGGGAGCCGTGTTCTTGTGTCCTTGGCACTTGGCATAGTGCCTGGCACAAATTAGGTGCTCAGTAATGTTTGTTGCTTTGCTAAATGGGCATTTGCTTTTCCTGGATCTTCATCTCCAGATGGAGGGGAGAAGTGAAACGGGTTCAGAAAACTGATGTTGAACGTGAGTGTGCTCTGTATCAATCCCAGTGTTTATTTTCTGGACTGCAGCAAATAGGTGCTCTCTTCTTCAGCTTTCTGGATTCCCTGTACAAGTTTGTTTTCTCATAAGATACTCCTGAGCCTTTTCTAAATTTCCTAGCTTATTTGAGCAACTTGTGTAATTTGGGGGCAAGTTTCACGAGCTTTCCGTTTTGGATGCCCAATTTCCATAATGCCCATCTGCTCAACCTCTTCTTGCCCCTCCGAGGTTAGGTCCAGGTCAAAATGACATTTTATTGTTCTTCTAACCTCATCCCATTTCCAACTGGTTTAATTCCATTGTAGCCATCCAGAATTCCTCTTCCTACCATCCTTGGATTAAATTTCTACCTCAAATTATTTTAAATCCTGACTCTCATTAGGTTCTTCTCTTTTTCATATCCTAGAGTTTCCATGCCAATCCAAAAACTGCTTCCCTGGATTGAATGTGTATGTAGCAATCGCTTCTCGGCCTTTTGGCTAAGATCAAGTGTATGTAGCATATCTGTCCACTACCACTATGCCATACACTGGAAAAAGAATTTGAACATATACGGATTTTTTAATTAATTATAAATCAATAAAATGAAAACCCAGGAGTTATTGGAAATGTGTCGGACATCTTTAGCTAAATGCTTATTTCTTAGAATGAATAGTGAGGAGAAAGAACAGGTTCTAGATGTCCTGTTGATCACTGTGGGTGGGTATTGGAGAAGGATACTCAGAAGACCTACTTTCTTATTTCTCACTAGCCAGCGGTGGGGCCCTGGGCAAGTTACCCAACACTGCTGAGCCTTGGTTTTGCCAGAGGTGAAGCTGGATTCAATGATCTAACACTGAATATCCTGATTTCCTATGTAGCTATTTACCTAGGCCCCAACAACATGGCAGACCCAGAGGGAAATTAATATGTGATTGTATTTTCTCTCGGCCAGTGTCGAAGGAAGATCGTATAAGGATTGTCTCCATTCATTCATCTCTCTCTAATTCCTAAGAGGGCATGAACATGGTGGGTAGGTGGGGGCACACCTGCATTGACTCTTTCAAGTAACTGAAGGAAACTTACGTGTGGGCCTCATGTCTGAACCAGGTCATTATCTCTTTGTTGGCTCATTCAGTCATTCGTAGCCACCATTTATTTTTTTTCCAGTATGTACCAGGGAACTGATTTGGGCGTTGTATCTGCTTGGCTCAATTAGGTATGTCACCGTGCACCTGTGGGTAGGCAGCAGCACAATTAGTTTAATCTCTGTTTCTCAGTTACCCTAACTATTTAGGAGAGCACGGGAACTAGTGAAGAGCTAGCTTGCACGATGTGTTTTAAGAACTCACTTGATTGGTAATGAGTATTATTTGGCCTGTGAAAGGAGTTCTTTCTGGGATTCTGGAAGACACCTGGGGTTGAGTTCATGCTTCTACAACCCCAGAGAAAAAGTCAGCTGCTATCTCTTAGAATGAAGCACTGGCTTTGATTTTATAGCTTACCTGCAGGGAAGGTTACAATGCCAAGGAAGAGGTAGGTGGAAGTGATGGCTTTCATCCTCACGAAATTGACCATGAACCCTGAGCCACCTGAATAGTGGGAAGGTCATAAGCAGAGACATTTGTACTAGTGATGCCTTTCACAGCGTGTTTTATGCGCGTGGCTTTTCATAGAGTGTAACCTGGGTCGCTCTTTGGTTGTCAGAAGAGTCTGTCTTATTCTGTATTCCAGTTGGAGAATGTTCTGTCCCCAGTAAAGATGTATGGACTTCTTTGTAGTCATGCACATGTGTCTTTGTGTGTTGTTTGTGGTTGCCTTAGTTAATGCCCCCTTGGTAATTTCTGGTTGGTAGTATAGTTACAGATAACTGCTCCCTATAATTTTGTCATTCTAGGTGTAATAAAGATAATAAAATCTCTGCATTAGGCTGTATTTGTAATTAGGCAAACTTTATACTTTTAAAAGTCCCCAAATTCAGTGGAATAATGTATATCATTTTTCTTCTTTCTTTCTTTTTTTTTTTAAATCAAAGCTATAGCTGGGAAGGTCAACTCCCCCCCCCCCCACTCCCCTTGTATAGGTGTCATAGAGCTTTTCCTTATTTCTTGGACTAGAGGAGTAGATGGTCTTCATTTCTTGGGGGCTGTAAACCAATGAGATTTGGGTTAATAATAACTAAAGAAGAAGAAGAAAGGCCACTTCGATGGAGAGAACATTGTATTATTCAAAACACTTTTACAAATGCCATTTTATATGACCTGTTGAAAGATTCATTGTGGGGATCTGTGTGCATCTTCATACGCAACACTATTGATCATCTGCAACATGCTGAACTTGGTGACGGGTCTTTTCAAGGGCTGTATCTTCTCCAGTAGGTGTCACGTCATCATTTTACAAATAACAAAGATGAAACTGAAGAGCAAGTGATCAGACATGACCTATGAACCATGTCTTAAGATTCCAGGGTCTGGGCTCTTTTTCCCATAACATGCTGCTTCCCTGTGACTCAGGGTGAGTTGGGATATGCCCACAAGCCCCACCTGAGAACCCTCGCCATCTTCCTTATGCTACAAGATACCTGGACCATCTCTTGCCTGTTCACCTCCAAACCCCACTAACTTCTAAAAATCCAAACCTGCCAGTTGCTCAATAAATATTAAATAAATACAGTTTGGGTTCAATGACAAGTCAGATGTACAAGATCTGAAATGTGAGTTTTTAAGTTTCACCCAGGAAGCAGTTGTCCCAGGTGAGAAGGGAAATCTACAAGTTGTATGTCTTGACTCTTACATGTGAGTGGCAAAATCAGCGTAGGGGCCACCGTGAGTAATCAGGGATGCAGGCTTTACCAATGAGCAGACTAAGCCCAAACTATATTTGCTCAAGGAACTCAGACACCTTTTAGTGCATATCTGTGTGTAAACCTTTAATATCTTATTAAACCATAGGCTCCCGGCAAGCACCCCACACCCAGCATATGCTTGGTACTTAGTAGGTGCCCTGTAAATATTAGTGTTCTACCTGAAGTTGCTCTGTTGATTCTTGAAGTGCCAGAAAGGGAAAGAGGCTGGTCACGGTTCCCCAGGCAGCAGGGGAAAGCGCTGGGCGGGGACCAGAGGCTCATTTCTGAGCTTTTGGTCCAGAGTCTCCCACATCTCATGTGGTCTCTCCAGACTTTTCTTCCTGTGACCAGCACATAGTAGAGAGGACCGTGATATCAACACGACTCCTGAGCTGCACCCCACAAAGCTGTTCCACTCTGTGCTGTCGTCTGCCACCTCAAGGACCCCTTGTCCATCCCCAGACGCTGGCTCTCACCTTCGCAGGGGATCTCGGGGTCCGTCAAGGCCACAGGGTGTCTCCTTTTCTAGCCGCAAGTGCTGCATGGGGTGTTCTTGCAGCCCGAATGGTAGTAAATATCTGAAGCAGCCATGTCCGTGTTAAAGATTATGTATTTGCCACTAAGGGAAGAATATAGTGTTTATCGGCTGGAGTGCGTGCTGGCTGAGCTGATCACGGCACAGCACTCTGTCAGCCAATGATTTGTCCTGTCCTTTATCATCTGTGTCACTCAGCAGTGTGCCGGTGAAGGGAACGGATCGCCCCTTCCCTTTTTTTGTACCCATTTCGTGTAGAAAATTTGTATTTACTTTGGGAGTGTAATTTGTTCCTCATGGATAATGTGACCCTGAGCGGAGCTGGATCATGGGTTAGTTGAAGTGATATTTTCCGCTAATGGTAGTCGTACATCATTGCTGTCAGCTCGGGTTAGGAGGCAAGCACATTACAGCTCCATTTTACCTCTGCAGGCATCTGGGATTATTTGCCATAACCGAGTATGACATGACCGCACTACAGAGTGCATTAAAATTTTACTGGCTTCTCAGGCAAGTTCCCCGGCTCCAGTGTGCGCTTCAGGCAGGCGTCTGATGGGGAGCCCAAGGGCCCTGACTTCCTGCACAGAGGTGCTGCAGGGGGGTGGCCGAAGCAGGGGCTGTTCTCCTCTGGCTCTAAGAAGCCAAGGGAAGAATTTATGGGGAGCCAGCCTGCAGGTGTGTGTGTCTCTGGACATCCCAGACTGGCGGGTGACTGGCTGCCTTGTGCATATAAGAGTACTCTCTGTCCTTGATGCTTAACCCTTAGAGGTAGATGGGGGCAGTAGCTCCTTCTCCAAGGAGAGCCGGGGTAAGCCCGAGTCCCTGCCAAGCCTTGGGCTGATTTTCGTTGTTCTTGTCTGCCTGTGGTCAGACGAAAGGAGGGAAGCGTGGGTCCTCAGTCTGGCAGAATCCGTGTTCATCCATGCAGCTGGACTGAGCCTGCTGGTCTCATAAACCCACTTAGAAATGTTTGCCAGGGTAGCATATGAATTATCTCATATGAGATTCACAATAACCCAATGAAGTGTGGGCATGACTACCCCCCTTCTTATTTATAAGGAAACTGAGGTTCAAAAAGGTTAAGCAACTCACCTAACGTCCCGATGATGGCAGAGATAGGATTCCTGCCTAACCTTTTATGTAGCTCTCCCTGACTTCACAACCTGTAGTGTTGCATGCTACCACGTAGAGATAACAACAACTACTATTTTTGTAGCGTTTATTTATTTATCGAGAGCGAGCGAGAATGTGAGTGGGGAGGGGCAGAGAGAGAGAGGGAGAGAGAACCCCAAGCAGGCTCCATGCTGTTAGTGCAGATCCCAGTCGGGGCTCAAACCCACGAGCTGTGAGATCATGACCTGAGCCAAAATCAAGGGTCGGACGCTGAGTCGACTAAGCCACCCAGGCACCCCTAACAACTACTATGTAAATAGTGTTTATTTACTCTTTACATATTTCGACTTGTTTAACCCACACTGTAACCCTAACAGGTAGGTGCTAATATTATCCCCAGTTTACAGGGGAAGAGGCTGAGTCACAGAGAGCTTAGGTCACATGCCCAGAGCCCCACACTGGCTAGTGGCAGAGCCCGGTTTCAAACCCAGGTTTTCTTGGCTTCTGAGGCAGCACTCTTAGCCAGTAAGCTGCCCCCCTCGTTCACTGCCATGTTCCAATAAGCCAAGGACTGGTAGGAAAAGGCCATGGAGAATAGTAACATGTTAGAAACAAAAGGAAATGTTCAAAGAGTATTTTATCACTTTCAATTGTAATTCTAACATCCAACAAAATATTGGTCAAAAAAGATGCTCTGTGATGAGCTTTAATTAGTAAGAAGTCCCATTTGCAGTTAGCTCACTACTTGCTTGCAAATGGTGCTTCTAAGGTGCTTGAAAGGCATTGATTTTGTTAGGTTAAGGGTGAGTTGGCACTCTGGCAAAATGCTTCATTATTTCGTATTGCTTAGCATCCTTTATTTTTTTTTTTTTTAAACTCTTATTCGAAAGGCTATAATAAGCACATGTTGAATCATGTTCCTTCGTGGGACAATTTAAGATCGTCCCACTAATACAGGTCAGGGCCTATTCTGTCAGAGTGAAATCATCGCAAATTCCATACCCACGGATCCCGAGTGCCAGGCCCTTGAATGATGACGTGTGCCTACAATGAGGACATTACCTTTTGTTCTGCCACAGGACCTCTCTCCACCTCTGTAGCCCCGTCGTCTCCGTCTCCGTCTCCGCCAAGCTTAGATGCTACATGAACAGGGCACACAGCACTTCCCTTTGGCTTTGCATGTGGCAGTGTCATAAATCCATGAACGTCTTCGATACACCACACATAAAAGGAGTTCTACCTGTGTCCTCAGGGCAGCTGTGTAAATGCTGCATCAGAAGAGCCCTAGACAGCCATGGCTTTGCTCATTGAGAAATTTGAAATTAAGTTAGCACACAATGGATTATGCTCCCTGGCCTCACTCTCCTCCTTGGGCTCCCAAGAACACACCTTGATCTTCCCCATGAGATTGCAGTAGGTCTAGGGGACTGACCTGATTTTCTCCTCTGGCCTTAGATCCAATCGCTCAAGTAGTAAAGGACAAAAACAAAAATACTGATCCAGGCATTGAAAAGTAATTATCCCTCTCAGATGGTCTATTTGGAATGCAGTGATAATTTTAACTAACGTATTCCTCAGAGACAGCGTGACAACATGTGTGGATCATTTACTTTATTTAAGTAGAGCCACACTTCGAGTCTCACCCCAACCTGAACTTAGAATGATGCACAGGTAGGTCCACTTTAAGATTAGACGTTGGAAAAAAATTCAGCATTTACTAACAAATCAATTACAGAGCAATTATTCATTGTTATAAAGGAATTCGTCCACCTTTTGTAGCTAGATAAAAAATGTGATCTCCACATCCTTAAATACATACTTAGAGCAGAAGTCCTACAAGAGTCCTTTGAAGCCTTTGGGTCATTTTAAAGCTCTTAAGTTTTAACAGCTCTGGCTGTATTTATGTTAGCGGGGTTTAGTGTTGTTTTGCTTTTTAAGGTTCTTTTTCTGCTTCCAATAACAAATTAAATTCAAATAACAAATGAGGAAACATACGCTTTTGGAATTCAAGTGTTGTAATAACTAAACCATCAGAAGGGCAGAGATACAGACTGTACTTAGGAGCACAAACCAGAGAATTCAGTGCCCTGCGTGTCTTGTCTCTACTTCTTTTCACCTATTTCATTTTGATTGTTTCTGAGACCTGGTTTCTCCTATTGGTAGAAATCATGACCCATCCTCCGGAACATTACACCTTCAGCTTCAGCCAGCGGAAGAAACACTTTTCCACCGTAGTCGTTAAAATCTGATGAAAGGACTCTGATTTGCTCAGGCTGGGTTAGGTTTTAAGTCCTCTTCTCCAGAAAGGACTATGGAAAGACTGGGCCATGTTGTCCAAAAGTGCTGTTCTGGAGGTAACCTGTATGGTGTCGGAGTGGGCACAGGGCCCGGAAAGGTGAGAGTTGTACAGACAACAACGTGTCTACAAAGCATAACCTCACCTTCCTGCCATGTGTGAGTCAGGCGCTCAAAGGCACTTCTTGCCAGCTGTTCCAGCTGCCTCGATCATCAAAGTTTAGCACTTTATAGTGGTCACGGGGTCTCCGATATGAACACACGTTACAGTTGTATAAAATAGTTGCCTACATTTTCACAGAATCACCGTAAATGCACTCACGGATTAGTTCTATCTTGCTTAAGCAATTAAAAGTTATAGAAAGGCACAGGAATGCACAGAGTGAGGGAGGGTTCATGCGTACAGGTATTCAGAGTAGCACAGAATTTATTAATACTTTTAATATAGTGGATGATGAGTTAATCCCCAAGTATAAGACAGCCACCTTGAAGAGAGATACGAGGATCCAAAGTCATCAGGGTTAGTAAATCACTTGTCTGGGGAACCAGATATAACTTACTTGTCCAAAGGAATCGTGTCCAACACAGTACTTCTCTAACTATCACAGGTGACCTTGCTCAGATGGTTTTCCAGGGACTAGAAGTTCATAAGCTCAGTCGTAGCCACTTTCGCCTCCTGGTGAAACTTTAACCCCTCACTGGGTGCTGAGGCAAACACCATCCTGGGAACCAGGGATGGAAAGATGACAAAGATAGAACAGCTCTTGAGAGAGATAAGATCTAATTGCAAAGAAAGCTAAGGTACCTCGATGAATTATAAGGTCTCCCATAGTGCACGCTGAGGATGGCATGGTGTCGGAATCAAACCACCGAACCATGCTGCCTAGGAGAATAGGCGTTGGAGTTAGACCTTACTGAAACACGTGGATGTGCGCGACTGCTAGGGAGCAAGGGTGGTGAAGATCACAGGCCAACGGGATCTTGTTTGCAGAAGGCAAGGAGCTGTGAAAGGCTCAGCATATGGAGAGGAGCGTGAGGGCTTCCGTTTCCATAGAACAAGGTTCATGGTGGGGGTGTGGATGTGACTGTAATGTGTGCTAGTGTTAAATAATATAGCTCCATAGAGACAAGCCTGGATGGCAAGCTGAGAGTTTGGACTTGATCCAGGCAGGAGCCACAGAGTAGTTCTTGTAGATGAAGGACACATCAGATGTGACTTTCTAGAAGAGAATTCTGGCGGTGGTGTGAAGGATAGGAGGCAGACTTCAGCCAGATGACGATATTGAGGTGACGGGGATCTCAATCAAAGTAATGAGAAAGGCAGGATTTAGATTTGGGGGCCTTTCTGGAAGTGGAATGAACGTGGTTTGGTGACCACTGGCATGTGGGGGTTCAGAGAGCAGTCACGGATGACCGGTTTCAAGGACATCTAGGTGGGGATTGGTGCTGCCGTCAGTTGGACACCAAGAGTAAGGGATACAGGAAATGTAAGGTCACGGGGGCCCACAGGACCCTCCACTGGGGGAAGTCAGGAGACAGATGGAGCAGGAACTCTCAGAACTGTAGGTCAGCATCTGGGAGGCCAGCAGCCAGCGGAGCAGTGGAGACATTTGGAACTGTGGGTGTGAGCGGGAGCCCAGGCAGAACGCGGAGATTTCGTCTGCATGTAACGGAGGAATAAACATACATGGTGATTATAGCCATTAAGGACAAAATAACCGTACATTAATCATAGCACCTGATATTTACGTAGCCTTTTAAAAAATGATATCCAGAATGACTTCCTTTATTTTTCGTTGCGGCAGAATACCCGTGACAAACCGTACCACCTTAACCACGTTCCAGTGTGCATTTCAGTAGCGTGAAGGGTGTCCATGTAACTGTTGTGCAGCCTGGGTAGCCTTTTATCTAAAGGTGTTAAAGCGCCATACCCATAGCTCACTTGAACGTCATACCAAACACGCCTGATAAAGGAATACTTGATCTTCATTGTACAGGTGAGGAACTTGAAGCAGAGAATGAACTGAGGCAAAAGGTTCATGCTTTGGTGACAGCCCCCCCCCCCCCCGTTTTCTCTGGTCGTTATCCGAGTTACACCACACCATCCATAGTGACATGATCTTAGTGTCCAGCTTCCAGTGGGCCCGGCTGTCAGTCACTTATATCCTAAGATTTCAGAGCTTTCTTTAAGAAAACCAGAGCAGAATCAGCCCAGGGGGCTCAGCTTCCACGCCGCTGGTCTGTGGCCGAGAGGGAGCTGATTCACCTTCCCTGAACAGGAAGATTCAGCAGCCCTAAGCACCAGTGGGGTTCACAGCTGTCTCCACTGGGGCAGCTCCCCAGGGCCCGGCCGGCCAGGGCCTGTCATAACTGGAAGGGCCCTCGGAGACTAGAGGTCCAGCCCCCCGCTTGCTGCGGACAAGGACAGAGGAACAAAGCAAGGCCGCTGGTGGAACAGGCAGCCATCTGCTTCGGGAGGGTTTACGGGTTCGGTCTACGAGCAAGAAGTGAGGTCGGGGGCTGCTTCCATTGGCTCGAAAGTAAGGAAGGGAAGAGGGATACAAGCAGAACTGTGTCCGCCACATTCAGCTCCCTCAGAAACCAGAGAGGGCATGGCATAGAGAGAGGAGAGCTGCATTTCCCATTCTTCTCCTCGTTCCTCTCCTTGAAAGTGAAATGGTCGGCCTCCAAAAGCCCAGCCAGACCCCAGACCAGACCTGCTGGGAACCTGCTCTCCCGATGTCTCCTGTAAGTGCGCTCAGAGTTGCCCTGCAAAGGCGAAGCTGTCCCCTGGGGAGCCGAGTAGGGGGAGGGCTCCCGAGTTCAGGACTCCGGGCACTAACACACTGAGCCACCTTGACTTTCCAGACCAGGAAAGTCTGTTTCAAACGGGCTGGTCACAGCTTATCTGGCAGGAACTCAGACTCCCGGGCGCCCACCTGAGGTAGCAGTTGCCCACACCTACGTTAATCCAACGTTAACGTAATCCTTTAAGAAAGCATGTGGTGTTTGGAGGGGTTTTTTTGTTGTTGCTTTTTTTTTTCTTTGTAAATAATTTTAGACTTACAGAAAACAGCCCAGGAGGCTCCCATATATCTGTCACTCAGCTTTCCTTGATGTTACATCTGGTAAAGCCATACTACAAGTATTTAAACCAGGAAATTAACCTTCATATTCTACTGTTAGCTACACCTACAGACCTTATTCAAATTTTACCCATTTCCCCAGTTATGTCCTTTATTCCAGAATCCAAGGAGGTTATTTTGTGGATTGTCCATCCTTCAGTTTGAGTTTGTCTCATGTTCTCTCTTGGTTAGATTGAGGTTATACAGTTTTGGCAGGAAGACCACAGAAGTGGTGGACCCTTCTCAGGGCATCCCGTCAAGGGGCATGTGAGGTCTCCCTGCTGGTGATGGCAACTTGGGTCACTCAGTTAAGGTGATAGACATCGCCAGCCTTCACGCTTAAAAGGTACTGGTTTTTCCCTTTCAAATTAATAAGGATCTCCGGAGATACTTTGAAACTACACAAAATATGTTTCACATCATATTTTTACCCACTAATTGTAGTGTTCACCGATGGTTTTTGGTCTCAGTAGATATATTCTGGTCTTTGCCTAATGGTAAGACATGTGCTGTTAACCTGGCCAAGGCATTCTGTATCTGGCTGAGCTATTCACGGTAGCTAGCCACTTGTAGAAAGCGCGAGAACTGTGCAGTCTGACAGGCCAAGCCACAGCTCCACGGGGTTGGGTCATAAGGTGTCCTGTGGATGTCAGACACAGGAGGTCACTAAGCTTGGGGTATGAGATGGCTAGAAAGGTAAGGTGTGCGACCACATTCCAGCTGTATCCAGATAGTGTTGTGTGACTGTGACCATGACCTTGGGCAGTTTACCTAATGCTTCTGAGCTGCTGCTGGGTTTTTTGTTTGTTTGTTTTTTAATCTGGGTACAGAACATCTAGCACAATAGGACCCATAATAAATACTCAGTAAATTTTAGATTTTAGTCCCCTCCACATTGTTACCCCTCCTGGTCCCCTACCCCTGCTTCCCAACCTTCACCCCCACCCCCCAAAAAATCCTAACACACATGAGCTGATGAATCCACTATAACCAAGTCAGCTTTCTAGGAGCAGACTGCTTGGGAAATAGGACCCAAAATGTCTTGAAGAGGTAGAAGAGAATCAGAGAGAAAGGAAGTCATGGCCATGTCATCGGGCAGTGAAATCTGGGCAGGAGGGCCCTGTGGAGAGAGAGTGGCAGGAAATCACTAAGCTTTGGAGGAACGGCGACACCCAGAAGAGCAAAGACGAGCTTTATCATCTCTAAGTAGGTTTCACCCAAGTTCCCTCTCCACCTAAGCTCTGGTTTTCCTTCTGAGGAGACTTTTCTATTAATTTCTGTTGAATTTACTCCCATTGTGTGGTGTGAGATTTTTTAAAAATCCTTTTCCCAACCTCCTGGGCCCTTCTCTCCCCACCCCCAACCCCCATCCCCAGCTCTCTGTCTGGAGCTCCCAACCCTGGAACCCTGTTGTTTACACTGTTGCTAAGGCAGAGCTCCATGTGCGATACGTACCAAAGAGGTGCGGCTTCCACGGGTCCCACCAAGTGTTCGCAGAGTGTCCTGGGTGCTTCAAGATGGAAGGGCACTGAGGACCCTGCCTGGCGGGGTGGCCGCCGTCAAGGAATGCTGCATCTATTCACTGCATGGAGCGAGGATGGGGATTTTAACGGTAGGGGTGCTCTCTAAAGATGGCAGCAACAAGGTGGGGGAGACTGGTGTCGGAGAGACTTCCCAGCACTCGTGGGGATCCCCAGAAAACACACTTTCTAGGAAATATCTGTTATGGTCAGAAATGGAGCAGTATCTCTATTGGTCTTATTTAAGTTTTATTTTCTGAGTATGACAGACACCCAGAACTTAGGAGGTGGTCGGCTGCAGTAACAGAATGCCCAACGGTGGCTTGGGCACTGTGTTACTTCCCTGTGGCTGCTGTAGCTTTAAGACAACAGAAATTTATTCTCTCACGGCTCTGGTGGCTAGAAGTTCAGCATCATTTGCCCTGGGCCATACTTAACTCCCTCCAATCCATTCCCTGCCTCTTCCAGCTTCTCGTGGCTGCTGGCATTTCTCTGCTGGTGGCCACATCACTCTAGACTCTGCCTCTGTCTTCACATAGCTTTCTCCTTTTATGTGTTCTGATCTCCCTCTGCCTCTCTCTTGCGAGGATAGTTGTGATAGCATCTAGAGCCCACCCAGATACTCTCTTTTTTTTTTTTTTTCAACGTTTATTTATTTTTGGGACAGAGAGAGACAGAGCATGAACGGGGGAGGGGCAGAGAGAGAGGGAGACACAGAATCGGAAACAGGCTCTAGGCTCCGAGCCATCAGCCCAGAGCCTGACGCGGGGCTCAAACTCACGGACCACGAGATCGTGACCTGGCTGAAGTCGGACGCTTATCCGAATGTGCCACCCAGGCGCCCCATCATTGCAGGATCTTTAATTGCAGGGTGACCTCAGCAAAGACCCTTGTTCCTTACAAGGTAATACTCAAGGTCCTTGCAAAACACATAGAAGGCAGACAAGAAGGAGGCAGATGGTCAAGTCCATCCCTAGGTGCATGATAAAGCAAAGAAGGCCTAGATTTCCATGATCAGTCGTGATTGTCCCTGGGATCTGGCTTTGTGCCATCATAGAGTTCTGTTAGCAGTAAAGACATGGCGGGAGTGGCTTCTGGGGAGACAAAGAACAGTGACCGCCACAAGGGATGTGGGTCTCCAGACCTTCTGATGTGGACAGATTGTACCACTGTCTGGATGGATGTCCTCTCTTGCTTTGTGAAGGTGACACTGTTTTCGGACTCTCAGCCCATCTCTGGGATCCAGTGATGAGGAAAGTAGGCTTAAGGCTTGGTCTTGGACTCCAAAGGCCTGGAATCCAGAACCAACTGCTGATGTGACTTAACTCACCATGGAACCTTCCAGAATCTCAGTAAGAATTCTTACCTCTCAGGGCCCTGGTGATGAGATGCAGTCCATCAGAGCTACTGAGATGGTGGTTATTACTGTAAGTGGAGCCCCCCACTGCCTCACAACTTAGACCAGCTTTTTGGGAGTTTTGTCCTCTTGCTGGTCCCTCCCTCCTCCACCCGCCATACCCACCACACAGACTCTCATGCACTTTCTACTCCTCTGTGGTTGTCTTTTGTTTACCTTTGTTTGTGACTTCTGACTAGCGAGGCACCTTCGGTGCTGATGTTGCGACTGTTCTCGTTACGTCCCCGGGGCTCATTTCAGTAGTGACTGGAGAGAAGTGGGTGAGTCCTGGGCGATAGTAAGAGTCCTGTCATATTCTGAACTCTAGGGAGTGGTGGGGAAGCTCCTAAACTGGCAGCTTTATTTCCACTCATGCCTGTGGTTAGGCCGGAGCCACCCCATCCCTGGTGGCCTTGATCTGGGTCGTGGCAGGTGGTGATGGTAAGGACTGAAGCAGGGAGCGAGGAGATGCTCACAGCAGCTGTGCCTGGGCCTGGCTCATTCATCTGATGAGATTGCTGGCAAGCCGTGGACGGCCACCTGCAGAGCGGAGGGAGAGACGTAACACCCGGTCAGGTGTCTAGATAGGAGCGTGGGACTTCCCAGCAGCCGAGTGTGGAGGGAGGATCCCCACCTGACTGCACCCCACAGCCACCCACGGTGCTGTGCGTAGAGACACTTGGCGCAAGCCTGGCGACTCCAGTGGAGAAGTTTCCAAGTGAGAAGCCTCCAGGTGAAGTGCAGGAATCTGTATTTCCAGAAGCGCCCCTAAAGCTTCTGATGCACAGTCAGCGTAGCAGAGACACAGTTTATAAGAAAGCACCGTGAGCTCAGGGTCAGGAAAACCTAGTTCGGGTGACACCTTAACCACCTTCTAGCTGTGTGAGCTTTGTCAGTCACCTTATCCCCTCTTAACTTCAGCCCTTCAATTGAAAGCTGGCGCAGTACTAACCCCTGCCTCGCAGGGTTGCTGAGGGTGTTGAGGATGGAGTGAGACACGCACACAAGTGTTTGCACGCACGCACACCACCGGTGCCATAACCAAAAGTGAGTTTCCTTCCCCTCTCAGCATAGAAAGCCAGCAGTCAGACGGGCTCATGTGCTTCAGCTCCAGGGCCCCCGGCCACCCACCACCAAGTCCATCCCCAGAGCCCCCGGCCAAATTATTGTTTTAACTAACAGTCATTCCCAAAAGCTTTTACTCTTGTGCTCGCTTCGGCAGCACATATACCAAAAGCTTTTACTCTTATTCTGGTTAAAGAGAACTCTTTGTTGAAGAGAGTTTCCCTCTCGTCCTTGACAAATCATTGGAAATTCTTTTGGTGCTCACTGCGATTAACATCTATCCAAATGAACATGTTGGATGTTAGCATGAGTGTCCCGTGCAATTTGGGAGAAATTTTATTGTCGTTTAGCATTAATTAATGCCCACCGACTGTAAAGTGTTCAGAGATAGCAGCATCAGCCACATTTGCAAAGCAGAGAGAAGAAGTGAGAAGGACAGGGACAGCAGGCAGGGCTGAGTTGTGACCAGAGGTGATGGCCGGACAACCCCTGTGTCTCCGCCCACAGGTGCTCAGAACACACAGCCTGACACTCGCAGTGAGCAGCCCGCCCCGCCGGGCTCCCAGCGCCCCTTTCCCAGGCTCTCCTGCCCCCTCGGTAACCTCTCTCTGCAGCCGCAGCTGCCCTGGATGTCGATTTTTAACCTGCTTTCACCTGGCTGCACGGGGCAGCTGGTGGGCCCTGGAGCGTGAAGTGGGATTTGCTTAGGCCCCTGCAGCCGGGCTCCCCCTGTGGTGTCTCCCTGCGGCCTGCCTTTGGGACACGGGCTGCCAGAGGGGCCCTGAAGGTAGAGTCCAAGAAGTCCTCTGTGCACCCCATCCGACCCCACCCCACCCCCGGCAGGTGATAAGTCAGGTCTGTTTATTAACGTCCCCTGTTCTGTTAAATGCCTCTTCCAGAAAGGACTGTACCTGTGCACTGACAGCAGGGGTGAGGGGTGAGCGGTGCAGCTTCGGGGGACGAGGCGACAGCCACAGTCTCCCTCTGTTCCAGGCAGCACAGCTGGGAGCCGCATCTCAGCCCACCAGCTGTGTGACCTGGGCCTCGGTGTTCTCATCTAGAAAAGGGGGTCATTTGACCCACCTAATGGCATCCTTTTATTAAGTGCCGGGAAGTGCTGGGTGCCGCGTGTGGTGCTGAGTAGCTTAGCATCTTCGTGAGAGTGTCAGAAAATCACCGATGACTCTCATGTCTCTCACCTCTCTGTGTTCACACCTCAGCCATGTGCTGTCCCCTGGCGGGGAGGCAGGAGCAGCCTTTCAGGCCAGGGGAGGGGCCGCCCCGAGCACACCAGGGAGCCCAGGCAAAAAACCACGCAGACGCAGGTTTGACGTCTTCTGTCCGCATCCTAGTACAAGTGAAACGCAGCACACCTACATTTCCTTCCTCCTGGGGAGGAAAAGGCATTGGGCATCTAGATTTTTCTGCTGTGTGGAGGGACCCGCCATGGCGGTAGGGTGACACGCGGACTGTGTGATAGGGACAAGTCACAGAAGAGGCAGAGACGTAATTTTAAAAGACTCAGATTATGCTGAACTCAGCATAAATCTGCTGAACTCAGATTTTCCTGAATGCAGTTTAATCTTTCTCTGCTGATTAAAAGGCCCTTCAGAATCTTCGCGGCCGTTCCGTTGAACAGTGGTTTTGTCACTTACATCCTAGGGGCGGAGGAGCGGTGGTGAGCAGAGAGCGTTGCTAGAACGCCCTCCGGACATGCCTTGTCCGCCTCTTGGTTTCCAAGGTCCCTCAGACCACGCTCACGTCCCCGAGAGGGTTCGAGGGGCCTACAAAAGGCCGAGTGCCAAGCTTGCCCATGTCCAGATGCCCCCTTGCCCCCTTGCAGGGCTTCTGCTTTGCCAACAGGAGCCCTCGGGCCCGCTGCTCACCCCGGGCTCGGCCCCTCCCAAGGCCGCCCTCCTTTCGGAACCGGGGCCGGGGGGCACAGGGGCCGCGGCACCGCCCGGTGTGGCCCACAGCATCGCTCCAGGTCGCAGTGAGATGATTTCTGCTGCCTCGTATAATTTAACCTGCCCACGCTGCTAAACTTCTCTATTACACGTTGCTGTCAGGATGTCAGAAGAAATGATAAGCCTCCTTGAAGCAGCAGCCTCTGTTACATGCTAAGAACGCTGTGCCGGGCCTCCCCAGCCCCCACTCCTGCTGCCGCATTTTTGTGATTTTTAGCATGGTCTCTCAAGTATAAAGAAATACCCTACTTCTTGACCCCGGCCTCCTGTTAGCTGATAGATGAAATCTTTTCTTAAGCTGACTCCCTTGTCTATTATGTTTTCAAAATTCAAGGTTTCTCTTCACATTCCTGGACGGCTGCCAAGTGGCCCGGCTTTGTGAGTAGGTGAATTGGTCCTCTCTTGTGCTCCTTAAACAGGAAGTCATTGTTTTTTAGGGTGAGACTTTGTTGATGTTTCCAGGCAGCTGGTGGCAATTTATTCCTCTGCCCCTTTTGGAAATTTCTCCTCAGGGACTGTACCTTAGGAATAAACCCTGTCACGAGCAAGCCATTGCCTTGCTTTGTGGGTGCCGGGTTTTCCCTCCATACTGTGTCCCCGGAATTGATTGTGCAGCTTCTCGTGTCTTGTGCTTCCGTATCTGCCTCCAGAGCGGCCTGCCGAGGGGAAATAGCTCAGAGATACTCATCTCTGCAGAGGAGAGCCTTTAGAGATCTTGTAAAGATCACACAAGAAGCAGCCCAGGAAGATGTGGCCGCCTGTCCCTCTCTACGGCTCCTGCCAACATGGGCTCGTGAGAAACAGCTAAGGAGTGGCTGCGTGTTTCAGTCAGTTAAGGCTCAGTCCGTTAAGCGTCTGACTCCTGATGATCAGCTCAGGTCGTGATCTCGCGATTGTGAGATCGAGCCCCGCGTCGGACTCTGTGCTGAGCAGAACCTGCTTGGGATTCTCTCTCCCTCTCTCTCTCTCTCTCTGTCCCTCCCCTGCTGCCCCTCTCCTGCTCTCTCTTGCTGTCTGTCTCCCTCAGAATCAATAAACTGAAAGAAAAGAACGGAGAAAAGAAGAGAAAAGAGAAAAGAAAAGAAACAGCCAAAGTGTGGGCACACATATGACAGCTCAGGGCCCTCTTCACTAGCTGGGATGCGTGGTCTTTCCTGAGGAGGGGGACCCAAGATTGGCTTCCACCGAAACCTAAATGTGAGGAAAGACAAATATCCTAGCCCTTCCCTTGTCTGTAAACTTGTATTACAAAACCCCACCTTCTGCTTTGTGACAAGGCGTCAGTCGTGTGGCTTCCCTCCCCCTCCCCCACCTTTTCCTCACTAGCTTCTAAGAGATGTTTAGCCTTTCCATGGGCATTAGTGGTGGGAGGATGATGTCTGCTGACCATTCACGAGATGGAGGCACGATGTGTGGCTCTCGGTTAGGAAGTCTCTAGCATCCAGGAGCAAGGGAGGGCAGCTTCAGCTGCGTGTGAACCGAGTGCTTTCTGTGCGAAGTGCCCCGCTGATTCACGGACTTGCGTGTACTTCGAGTCCCAAGTCCTCAGAACAGCGGCTAAGCTTGCAGGAGTCCAGGTTGAAACCAAGCTCTGGCTCTTTCAAAAGTCCAGGTAGGCGGTGTCCAGAAAAGGTGGTCTTCCCAGTGTCCTCAGTTCCTCTTGGGCACCGCCCCACGGCGTAACCGGAATCTAAGCTGAAAGGGCGCTGTTTGCATTGCACGGTCCAGAGCCCAGTCGCCTGGGCTTCATTTCCTGCAAAACGGAGGTGATGAACGCAGCGGTACCTTTGCAGCTCAGAGGCGATGGGCCCGGGCGCCTCTTCTGGGTCCATGGCAGATGGGCCACGCCGTGGGTTCGGCGAGACTCCTGTGCAAGCCGAGGCAAACAGGGCCGCGCTGAGTGGCGGGAGGTCTCCTGGTCCTCACAGCACCGTGACCAGGAGTCCAGTCTGCACGATGGAAAAAAACGTGCTGCAGGAAGGAAAACTGACCCGTAGCAAACACCCCTCATGGACCGGCCCTCTGCAAGCGTTAGTTTGTTAAATCCTTCCCACTGTCCTAGGAGGCGCACGTGAGGGAGTTGCCCCCTGGCTGGGGAGGTTCAGACCCAGGATGAGCAGCAGGGCTGCCCGGCTCCGAAAGCTGCCCGCTTTCCTGTGTTGCCAGAGGATCTCTGAAATTCCCCAGAGGTCTGTGCGCAATGCCGCGGGAGATCCAACGGGGGCCTCCAGAAGGGATAGCAGCAGAGCTCTATCCAGAGAGACGCCCAGAAGGAGGACAGTCAGCATCCCTTACGCACTGTGAGCCCGGGTTTAACATAGTTCATGTCTCAAAGCGTCCATGCCACGGTGCTTCAGTGAAAGCAAGCTTGTGAAAATGCCAGCACGGTGCCTAGTTGGTCCCTGGTCAGTCCTGCAAGGGTGCAGTCTCATAGAATGATCCAGTATGCCCAGGAAAAACTGGGAGGTTGGTACAGCAGGCGGGCGGTGAGCCCTGCGTTCGGGAAGGGAAGTACAGGAGTGGTGGCATATTAAGCCTAGGAAGGCAGTGTCGGTGTCCGGTCGTAACAGACCGTGAAAACCCACTGGATTCATGCAGAGTTTTGGTTTGATTTGTTCTTATGGAGAAACACGATGAGATTTGCTTTGGAGGATGATGGTAGCAATAAGGAGCGTTGGAAGAGTCACCCTAAACAATTCGTGTTGCTTAAAGACATAAAGAGGCAAGGTGGTTGTCACAACTCCTCAGTCCCCGGAACGACACCTGCAATAACGACAAGAATGCCTGGAGTTACTGTAGACATCTGGCTTCCAGAATGTGATTGTACTTACCCTCCCTTTTAATCTTTAAATCGTCCCTTTGAGATCAGGAGGACACAGGGATTTTTCTCAATTACGCACCACTGTGAGCTTGGCTAAGTTATCCAAGGTTGATTACGGGCTCGGCAGTGGAATCCAATCCTCAGCTCTGCCTCCTCACCCCAGGCTTCCCACCACTTCCCCTCACCAGCACATTCTGTCTGAGGCTGGCCTTCCTACTCTCCAGGGCACTGTGGTGGTGATGATAATGTTGATAATAACGATCATGGTAACACCTAACACTTACAGAGCATTTCCTTACTATGTGCCAGGAACTTGCTGCTGGTTTTGCATTATTTTGTGTAATTATTATCTCTTCTTTACAACTAAGAAAATCAAAATGTAATGTGATAACTTTCCCAAGGATGCATAACGATGTAGTCAGATGGGATCACACCCTTCCTGGGTCTCAGGTGAGGCACTTCCCGGTGAGGTATTGTCTGTAATTTCACGTGGTCCTCTCTGGAGCCCTGGGGACAGGTGGAGGGGAGCGTGGGTGTCAGGACCTCAGGGGCCTGACCTTGCTTCAATCGAGTACTTTGATTTGTATTTATTTCAGATAAGCCTTACTCAAAAGAATTTATTCAGAGAAAGTATTCTACAAATAGACTTAAAAACTAGGTATTTTTTCAGAGCAGTTAAAAAGAAGATAGATTGGTAGATAAATAGCAGGCTGGCTAGATGGGATAAATACGTAAGAAAGCAAGTAATGTGATGTAATAATGGGATATTGGTGTTGGGTATTTGTGTGTTCGATGTAAAATTCCTTCCACTCTTCTGCTTTTGAAAATTTTCGTAATAAAATACTGGGGGAGGAACTGAGTAGAAAATTTATAAAGGTTCTTCTAGATTTTTAAAAAATGAGGGGCATCTGGGTGGCTCAGTCAGTTGAGCATCCGATTTCGGCTCAGGTCATGATCTCATGGTTCGTGAGTGCGAGCCCCGCGTGGGAACAGCTCGGAACCTGGAGCCTGCTTCAGATTCTGTGTCTCCCTCTCTCTTTGCTCCTCCCCCATGTGCTCTCTCTCTCTCTCACTCTCTCTCTCTCTCTCTCTCTCTCAAAAATAAACACATTACAAAACAAAAAATAAAATAAATTTAAAAATGCAATTTCTTATGCTCCACTCTGTGTAATGTGTCGGTGTACAACCACGGGTACAGACCTTCTAGTCATTGGTGGATTATGCCGTGCCATTAAAAAAAAAAAATCTGCCGAGGAAAGCAAAATCGGTCATCAGTCACTTTCTTCTCAAGCTACCCACTCCCAAATCTGGAATTCACAAGTTGGGTTGGTGTCAGGCACCCCACTGGAGAGCTGTAGGCCTGTAGTCCTCCAAATGAAAGATGGGTTTAGAGGCAAACGTCTCCCGTTTCAGGGCAGTGAGTTGTTTTGGATCTGTCTCTGGCGGAGGTTTCGTGGAGCTCTCCAGCCCCAATAAAGTCACAGTGTTCCTATTCACTCACTTAGGCGGAGGCTTGAGGGGAAGGGAGAGACAGAGAGACACTCAACCAGGAAGATCTAGAAGTCCGTAGAAAACTCCAGCAGAGGGCAAAGTCTTTAGTCCTTGGCGGCCTGGGGTATTGCCCGGGTCGTAGCCCTGGGTTACCTGCAGTCTTCCCATGGAAAGCCCTTCCTTTCCACAAGGAGTCTCGTGCCCCCTTGCTAGGGCATTAGAGCACGTGTTGTAATGCACAATGAGTGGCCTTTGTCCAGCCTGTTATTAGAATAACCTTGTCAGCACTTTCCAGGGAGTTTATCAAGGAGTTTTGCCAGACTATGATAAAGCAGCACATTGAGCAGCCTCTGATGGCTGATAAGCCTGGGAGTGCCAGTTAATTGACAAGAACTGCACTTGTCAATCTTTGGAGGCCATGGAAGTGGACCTCTTGTCTTTTCGGCCCTTCCCCAAGCCTTTGTCCACTGCCCTTTGGTAGATTCCTTACGGCCTTGCATCCACATCAGGCATAGCTCCCACCTTTGTTCTTGTGTGTTTACTGAGTAATTAATCTCGTGCTACTATGGAGGTAGTCTATTAAAACACTCCGGCAAGACACCATGGAGAGGGAGGAAGGGGGATGAAGACCGGCAGAGGGAGGGAGGCAGTGGTTTGCTCTGTTTAATTGGTTCTTTCACCTCATGGTAGTTTGTCAATTAAGGAGATACTTAGAGAAAGTGAAATTAATCCATATGGGTCAAAAGCGGCTATTAATTTTTAATCAAAACAAAATGTTCAACAAATTTGTAGCTCTGTTCAGTATAAATGCAAGCATGCCACCAGCCTCTTCCTGAAGGATTTGGGAGCAGGCCTCAGGAAGAGGGGGCCTTTTAATTTAGAAAAGATGAGCCTGCTCCTCCTCCCCCCTGCCTCCCCTAAGTAGGCGCTTCCGTCTTGTTAACTCGGCATCTATTGTATTTCCTGACACAGAGCAGATACCACAAGGACGTTGCTCTCCTGAAACTCTTCGAATCCCTATTATGTATATTGCTTTGGGGTGATTCAGATAGGTTTTGGGCATGATGTCTGTTCTCCAGCAGCTTCCAGTCTGATGGAGGAAACAGAGGAGGTATTTGTGAATCCATTTCTGAGTCGTTCAGAACAACGCATGATCGAGTGCTACAGTGTGTGATACGCTATGAAACAGCATTTGCCACTATGTGTCAAACGCTTATAAGCGATTCGCGTAGATCACTGACATTCATCTTGACAACGACATGGCGAAGTGGGCCTCATTTTTATTGTCCCCATTTGAAAGGTGGTCACTGAGGCACAGAACATTTAGGGAGCTGGCCCAGCGTCTCACAGCTAGTACAGCTAGCCGGCTAGGGGCTTGCGTTACCCAATATCGTCAGAGGCAGCAGTGGTGAAGGCTCCCAGGTGAGGTTTAAAGGGTGGGTTGGTTTTGAAAAGGTGCCGGGGGAAAATATTCCAGGCAGGAGGAATGGTGATTGGCACAGTTTTGGGGAAAAGGAGTGAGCTTCCAGTGACTGGGATTGGCCAGGTTGGGTGGGGCTAGATGAATGCCCTTTTAGGACCTTGAATGCCAAGATGAGGAATTTTTATTTAGATCATTCTGGAATTTCTTTATTGTCTATAGATTGTTTCCCAGGGTAGGAGGTCCCATCCCCCATTTCCGTGCTAGGGCAGCGAGTGTGCCCTTTTCATTGTCCCTCTTATCTCCTCTGCCCCCTTCCATCCAGATCTAGCATTTCTTCTCATTTATGACATTCTTAGCTCCTTCTGCTTCCCATTTTAAAAAAGAGAAAGAAAAGAACAAAAATTAAGAAGGTGAGCCCCCCCCCCATCTTACTTCTACCGATTTTGAGAGATTGAATGAAGCTTCCTTCAACCACTTCCTTGTCCTCAGCCCTCGTTAGGTCCTTGGACTCTAAGAGGAAGAAACTACAGGCGGATTCCCCTTCAGGGAATGTTCTTCGTCCCTGCCTGCTGAGGAGAAAGCAGACTGTGGGACACTATTCCTTGACACTTGTAGTGACATGATTTGAGGGATCAGGAAGGACTGTGTCCCAAGGCCACCTCCTCAGGCTGCTGACAACTGCCTGAATCTTGTCAGTGGGGCACAAAACCTCTCACTTCCCAGTGAGCCCTCAGGCTGCAAGTGCAGAGAACCTGGGACAGGTAACGGCGCACGAAATTCCTTTACATTGACGGGAGGAAGTCAGAGACCCGTTGCGAGAGGTGCAGCCCCTGGATATTTTCTTCTTTGCTCCCTAGGTAGGTGCCTTACAGCCTGGCCTCTTTGAGTCACTGGGCTGATGACAGTTGGTGGCCATCTGCTGGGAAATGCCAGTGGATTGTGCCCCGGCAACAAAGGAGATAACGGGAAGAGAAGAAGAAGAGATATCAAAGAGAAGACTTACGTGAAAGGAATATTCAGCCCCCATATTCTGCAGCAAGTCTAGAAGGTGCCACACTGACCAAGGAAGTGACCAGAAACACCTCGAAGGCCGTGCCCAGAAATACAAAGCTGAGAGGGGGCCCGAGCAAGTGCACCATTCTTCCTCTGGGAGGCCAGCCACAGCCTTCCGCATAGCCCGGTGCAGGCGGGCGAGAGAAGGAAGCCGAAGAAGGCTGCTTGCTGCAGGAGATCAGCTGGCGGGAGGGACAGACTGAAGCAGGGAGCAGAAACCAGGGAAGCACAGTCAAGACCTAAAGTCTTAGGAGGTAGAAAGAAAGAAGTAGATGGGACCGGTGGTATTCTCCTCACGTCTGCTGGACCTAGAAGGATGGAGAGAACAGAGGTAGCTAACTCTGTGGTTGGTGATAAAAAACAGAACTTTTCTTTATTGGCACTGGTGTTAGACTCGCAACAGCAATGAAGCACCTCTGGTAGGTGTAGGAAAGTGGGGCTGCTCAGAGGGATAGTCACCTGGACAAGAGGCCCCTCATATTGAGGGGGAAGAGTCATTCCTTGATGAACCACAGACCAAGCTACTATGGAAGAAATTGTTGTATCAGGGGAAGGAGGGTGTTTTGGGGGCCTAGTGATTATTATAAGACAATGATGTTAATTATGTAGTGATTATAACCTTCCTTATCAACCTATAAATGCTCAGAACGTTGTCGTAGTGAAATTCAGCATCTTCCACGTGAAAAGTAGCTTAGCCAGTCACGTCTGCCATGTGTGCATTCATTTGTTCTCTCCTCTGACATATATTGATCAAACCCTACTGTGTGCTAGGTCATAAAGTAGCCTCTGCAGACACAGCAACAAACAAAATGGACGTGTTCCCTGTCCTGAAAATTTAGTGTGAAATACAGCCTTTAAAATCTCAAGTGTTTTGCGTTAAGATTTTCTCTGTGGACAAACACATGATTAATGTTATGGCTATGCCACGCACCTATGATGAGGGTGGTGTGTGTGTGTGTGTGTGTACAGTTATGATCTTGAAGAGACCAATTGGAAGTCACTGTAGCGCTTAAAGCAGGGACAGACATGGTCCGACGTATCCTTTAGAGAGCTGACCCTAGCTGCTGGGTCGAGGATGGACCGCGAGAAGCCAGAGGTGATGCCAACAGTCAGGAGACTTAGTATGTCCGGGTGAGAGACGGTGGCTCAGGATAAGCCGCTGTGGGGGTTGAGTTCACTTTGAGACCAAATAAGCAAGATTTGGCAACTGATGGGGGAGAATGTGAAGCCATTATCCCCTTCCTCGGTTGGTCGTGGAACTAAAGAAGATACTGTTAGCTTCACTGTATAGACAAGGGGATGGAGACAGTACGTGACTGGGAGGAAGGTCTCATGGTCCCACAGCCTCTGACGTCTCTGCTGTGCTGTGCAGGAAAGTGGGGTGTGCAGAGGGTGCTCACCGGGAAGCTGTGCACTTGAAACGTCAAGGTCTTCCACTTGCCAGGACCTCTTCTAAAGCCATACACACAGTCTTATGCTCCAAACTGTGTGTTCTTTTCTTAAAAAGCATCCCCCCCCCCATAAGCATTTAAGCCTCAGAAGGCACAACAACCTTATTTTCCTCCAGCTGAGTGAGCACGACTTCGTTGGATAGCACTGAGACTTGACGCGATGAAACCCAGGATGGAAATCAGGCCTTTTGGGAGAGCGTGTTGAATTTAGGTGGGGATCATTTGGGAGAGAAACAGATGCCCTGTTCGAGGCATACATTTAGCATGTACATCATACTTTATTTCTTGAATACTTCCTTTGTGTCAGGCACTATGTTTTGTTTTATTTTTTGCTGTTATCTGACTTAATCTTTACTCAACTTTGTGAGGTGTGTGCTTTCGTCATCTCCATTTTGTATGTGAGGAAACTGGGCCCTAGTGAAAATAAGTAGATGACAAAATTATCATTCTACGTAGGTGAGCTGGACTGGCATCTAACAGGCCTGACTCTGAAGTTGAGGCTGTCTCGAACCCCACAGCTCGAGGGACTGTTGTCCAAAGCCTAATCCTCTGATGCGTTCTTGACTTACATCATCAGAACTTCATCTCCCAGAACGTAGAGGATGCAAGGTCTTAATTCTACCCTACTCTTCCAAAAAAGAATTTCTTGGTGAATTATTGCCAGAAGAAAGTAATCTTTCTATCTTCAGATAAAAAGACTGAAACCACATCTGACATATGCCAGAGATGACAGCAAGATTCAGAGACTTGATGGGTGTCAGATGTTCTCTGAGGGAGAGGCGTAGCCACTGGAAGGTGCTCACCATGCGAGTGATATGATCTGATTCATGTTTTTAAAGAATCATTCTGGAGAACACCATAGGGTAGTGTAACGGGCTGGCTTGAGACCCATGTATATGGCTTAGCAATAGCAGATGCAGAAATGACCTAGAAACGTTCGTGAAGACTTGCCATAATCACGCACTTGCTTGGAGGAAAAGCTAACAATATTAAATGTTGTATTGTATTTAAAATGACCAATAGGGAATTTTTTTATCGCCATGTCCCCCCACCCCCAACCCTGCCTCGATCTCTGAAATCTCTTTGGGTAAGGACCTAATGGTCAGCAGAGAACTTCCCCTAAGACCCCTATCTCTTGCTCATCTGGCCATTACCAACCCCACCTAGCAGTCTCTAGACTGTAAACCTTCCAGCAAAGAACGAGGAACAGCAGAGAACCAACTACAACACTGGACCATCCAGACTCTGCTGTTAAAACTCAAAACCCAGGAGACATAGCAGAACGAAGTAGGAACATTCAACGTGAAGAGTCTCGTTGAAGGTCTGCTCTGATGGAGGAGGTTAATTTGGGCCATAGTGGTTAGTGCTGCCATAGATTTCTATTCCGTGTATGAAACACTTCTTACAGTCGACACTGTCTAAACACAGGTTGTGCAACGCACGACTGGAGGTGAGTAAACAGACTGGACAAGCTTTAAATATAATTATGTAGAGACTTAAGTCGTTAAGCAGACATAATGCAGCATCTGAAAATAGGAAAGAGGGTAGGAGTGAAGAGAATCATGAGGATAGAAAGGGCAAAGAAAGAGAAGCCTGCAGGTTATGAATATGGTGTTTACCTCTAATCCCAAAGGGAACAGCCACGTTGGGTTGGGTTCCCCGTTCCCCATTTCTCTTGCCCTCCAGCCAAACCAGCAACAAACAGCATTGTATAGTAGTCTGTGTCAGAAATAAAAACCATGGGGATCTGACCCCCAGCAGTGTGTTTTCAGCCTATGAATTTCCTGGCTATCTTTACAGGGGATCATTCTTGGGGAAGGGCAGGCTGGAAATAATATAAGGAGATCAAGAAGGAAGTCAAGCAAGTGACACCTTTAAACAGGCGAAGCGAGGCGGGCTCTTCCCCCATGGGACAGTTAGAGTTATGCAGAGCTGTAATTAACCCAGCAGCCCCCTGGATGTGTCTATTTCACTGCACAAAGGCTGTTGAAAGAAGGATTCTTGAAGAAAGAGGTTCCAATTCAAATGGTATTTGAGTAAGTCCCTTGTTGGATATACTGTTTCTAGAGTTTATGGCTATAATCAACAAAACATGGCCATTCTTTCGTGCCGGTTTTTCTTACGACTTTCCTAGTCCCGTTCTTTTAAAAGAAAAAGAAAAAAAAAAAGGCATCCAGAATTGGCCGTGGGTCCGATGGGGAGAAAGGGAGGGAGAGATGTGGCTGGAATCAAATGAAGGACTTTGGTTTCCTTCTCAGAGGATCTCACAAACGTGAAAGGAGCAGGTGTGTTATTCCTTCGTTCCCTGAGACTGAGATATGTCGGAAAGTTGTCAGTTTTGTATACAAATACTGCACAATTGCTGTATTAGCCTCCTTAACCCCAGTCCGTTATTTTTTTTTGGAACAAGCATTTTTTGCATGCCCACCCTATGCCAGGCACTATCATAAGCACTAGAGATGGGAGTATTTCTCCCATGCCTTCATAGAGCTCATAGTGGAGACAAACAAAAACATTTAAATACGTGGACTAATTCTACCATGATGTGCTAAATAGAGAAAAACTAGCAGGGAGGGAAGCAGAGTAAGAAGAGATGCGATGTTAGATATGGTCAAGGAAAGCCTCGCCGAGGTGACGTTTCAGCAAGGATCTGAAGGAAATGGGACAAGGACTTACGTTCGGTGGGGGTGAGGGGGCACTCTTCCAGACAGACTGCACAGGACATGCGAGGCCCTGAGGTAGGAGCACACGTAGTGTGGTTGAGGAATAGGCAGCAGGCCAGTGGGGTTGCAGTGGGGGGTGAGGGCAGGGGTTCTCGCCTCAGCTAAGGCTGCTTCCCATTGCCCTGACAAAAGCTCCTGAATATTCACTCATTCATCTGGGCCAGGACAGAGTGGTCTGGGTTCTAGAACAATGAACCTTAATATCAGCCCTTTACTCCTACACCCACTGAGTGTTGGTCCTTCAAAATGGCTCCCATTCGACTTGAAACTGTAGAAAACAGAATGAAACTGTCATCGGGCCACTCTGTGCCCTTGGATGGTCCCAGAGTCCTGTACCAAAGCATTTCTGCAGCGTGCTATGTGACACCCTCGTCACATTCCTCAGAGCACACCGACGGGCCACGTGGTTGTGATCTATAGGAGAGAACCCCAAATCAGAATGCCTAGCCATATCTAATTGATACGTCCGTAAGCAAGTTGGTTGGGTTTGTTTGGGTTTTTTTTTTTGTTTTTCTTCTTTAGTTTTTTGTTGTGATTCTTTGGCTTGGTTTTGGTTTTGTTTCTGGAAGTACCTATATAACCGCAAAACACAGAGCAGTATTATAGAGGCGCTGTCTCCTGCTGTGAGGCTCACCCAGGTGCTGGTAACTGGTGAACGTGCAGAGTCAGAATGTTTGTACAGGTAACTGATTGTGGACATCTTCTCTGTATGCACGTGTACGAAAACATTCTTGAAAATAATTACCAACCACTAAAGTTGCATCAGCTAACAAATGGGGATGAGAAGGCGAGAACCACAATGCAGAGAGCTTTGTTTAAGACGATTAGGGAATCTTGCCATCCGGAATCAAGATTTCAACACACTGGTCTGCATTTTTAGGGCTCTGTAAGTGTAAGTAGAAACAGGCATATTTGGAGAAAAGCATTAGTTTCTGAGGTCTGGCTGGCTCCTGTTCTTACCTCTCTGTCATCTCTGATTGGATTAGACGTCACCGAAAGTGCCTCGGATCCCTGTTCCATGTCAGGTTTAACCCCTCCAGTTGAATACCATCCTTGTGGGGTTGGGTGGAGAGAAATTAAATTTCTCTCACCAGAGCTGTGGCACTGAATCAGGTATCGAGGGGGCTACATCAGTAAACTTCGTTGGTTACAAGATGTATGTCCTTCCCGAGGCTCTGTAGCTGCTAAGTTGGCTCTTTGCGACCACAGTCTGATCTTTCATTTTACTGTAATGCAGTTAGACAACCTAGTTATTCAGGCATAGACTTCTCTGGTTTTCATTATCCCTGAATAACATTTGATGCCGAAATAGGGGAAGGCGGGAAGGAGGGGGAAGGGAGCCGAGCGTTTTTCACAGCTTGTGTGAAATGCTTAATATTTGAAAGTCTTTAAAATATACTGTACACATACATTCCAATTTTATAAGACTAACATAACATGTTCAAAAGTTTTATGAATTTCAGCGTGTAATCAGAGTCAACGCCAGCCTGTTTTAAATAAGCCCTAATGGCCTGGCAGCAGACCTGCATAGTTAGCAAATCCCTCCTCTGTTTCTGAGCAGGCATTCCCCACCAGGTCACTACGAAATACTTGTTCTGTCACTTTCCGTGGACTCTCTAAGTCGGCCTGTGTGCCGGTTGCAGCATGATTCTGGTTTTAAGAGCCAGGAACCGAGGGCATGATGATGAGGTGATATTTTGTTTTGATTTTAATCAAATGGCATGGAGCTGAGTTGCTGAAGAATACGCCCAGGCCTCTCACATCCTGTTGGGGAGGCTTGGCTCCGTAAATGCCTTCCATAAGCGTAGGGCCACGTAGATGCCGCAGGCTCACCCTTTCCTCCGTGGGGCCTGGAGACTTCTCAGAGCCCAGAGGGTGCATTTCTCACTTCCTCAGGGCAGAAGGCCCTCACGCGGTGCTTTTTAGGTGAGGATCTCCTTTCAGTTAAAAGAGCCTAAAACCTGCTGGGGTAAACCCGACTCTAGCCCATCGGGTGTCCTCTGTATTAGGTATCGGGCACCATCAAATCTCTCAAAGGTGAGGGAGGTGTGTGGGACCAGAGCCCACATTTCAAGGAAATCTGCCAGCTCCCTTGGTAAAACCATAGCTGCTCCTCCAGGCTCGGGAGAGGGAGGAAGGCGTTGCAGGTGTTACAAAGCTGCTGGCCTTTGTCGTGCACACGCTGCTGGCTGTAGATTCACCTTGGCCTCGGTGATCCCGCAGGAGTCACCTGCTACAAACCAAACTGGCTTCGAGAGATGCTCCCACTCCATTTGCGCTCTGGCATCAAAAGCTGCTCTAATTATAAACAGTGCAGGAGAGAACAAGCCGAAGCGTTTAAATAAGACTGATCGAAAGGCCGTGGGCCAAAAAAGTATCACAGGGTAACATGTAATTAAGAAATCTGACGCCCAAGGTAATGTTTACCCACCCTCACTGCGGGGCCGATAGGACGGCCTCCCGGACCAGCGTTCTGTACCTCCAGTTATCACTTGTAAGCTCAGCCCCCCCGGGGGGCTCTCAGCAGATCCTGACGCTCCAAAGGCAGACCCCAGAGTCTCCCAGAGACCAGCAGTTTTCGTCTCTTTGTTGTAGACCCTGCCCCCAAAACATTTCACTCAACATTCGGAGCCCACCGCGCATCGGATACAAGTTTGGGTTCTATAGGTCTTTATGGTACGAGCCTTCTTCCCTTTTGCGATTGGAGCATTGGAGTCTCATCACCCCTGGAGGGATATAAAACTCTGTATACTTACCTCATTTCTTCCTCCTTTTAATATTTTTTAACGTTTATTTATTTTTGAGACAGAGAGAGACAGAGCATGAACGGGGGAGGGTCAGAGAGAGAGGGAGACACAGAATCGGAAGCAGGCTCCAGGCTCCGAGCCGTCAGCCCAGAGCCCGACGCGGGGCTCGAACTCACGGACCGCGAGATCGTGACCTGGCTGAAGTCGGACGCTTAACCGACTGCGCCACCCAGGCGCCCCTCTTCCTCCTTTTTAGGAGAGGAGCAGTTCAGGGTGGGCATTCAAGTTCAAGCCCTTGTTCCCAATCTTGATTTGACAGCTTATAGTCACATTCCCTCTCCTCAGCCAGCGACATCCCCAGAGATGGCAGACACATGCAGGAAAACCCATTTAATTAGGACCCACTGTGGAGAACCAGGAAGCAGCTCTGAAGTACTTTATGGCAGAAGCCTTAGATCAGGAAACAGGATGTTTTCCTTTCCCTCGCTTTGGTCCGGCTCTGACTCCTTGGGGAGGTCTGGGGGCCCATCTCCGTCTCCATGGAAGTGGCACCTGCAGCCTCCCTCAAATCAGGTTGCCCCGGAGGGCAGCAGCATTCGTAGCGGCCTTTTGTTGGCTCTGTGTTTGGAGATGTTGAGTGGAGGGGCCAGCCCCCCGGAGTCCCTGCGCAGGGGCCTAACGCTGGATATTCGCCAGTCCGGTGTGCGGAGGGCTCCCGTCCACATTCTGTCCGCCCCTTCACTGGAGAGCAAATCATCAGTCTTCTCTGAGACAGACAGACCTTACCTCCCTAATGTACAGAACCTCGCAGTTGCAGAGAGGGAAACTGAAGTGTTTTTGAGTGACACTGAATCCAGTCTTCACTCTCCTTCCCGCTCTACTCGGTCCTTCTCCCGGGAAGTGATCCCGAGGGGCAAGTGGTCTGCCCTTCTTGCTGGTGAGTCATAGCATTTTCTGCACACCTTTTTCCCTTTGTGATGTTGACCGGTTTTCTTTCTAGTCCGTGTGTCTCACGTTTGTGTTCCAAGCTCCATTTAAGGACGTAAATGCCTGGGCCCGCATCTTCTACTTATTTTCTCCGCTGTGCTCAGTCATTTATAAACTTTTCTCCTTTTCCCCACAGTGCCTCACATACAGCAGTGCTCAATTACTAACTTCCTTACTAAGTCCATTTGAAAAGAAATGTGCTACCAGTCAATAAATTGCTGTGCTGGACATGTTGAGGATCACAGCAAGTGCAAATGAGACCCCCTGCCCTCAAGGAATTCATAGTCTAATGAGGAGTAAGGTGGATATGACAAAGTTACATGAACAGTCAACTAACAGGAAGCACATGGGTGGCTCAGTCTGTTAAGCATCTCTTGATTTCAGCTCAGGTTGTGATCTCAAGTTTCATGAGATCAAGCCCTGTGTCAGTCTCTGTGCTGATAGCGTGGAGCCTGCTTGGGACCCTCTCTCTCCCTCTCTCTCTACCTCTCCCCTGCTCATGCGCTCTCTCTCTCTCTCTCTCTCTCTCTCTCTCTCTCTCTCTCTATCTGAATCAATAAATGAACATTAAAAAAGAAAGAAAAGTCAACTAACAATACAGTTCCATGTCAGATCTGTGCCCAGAAAAGAAGAGGACCAGTGATGGTGACCATGAGAATTTGCATGTTTTCGCCCGTCCCCCCAGCTCTGTAAAGCGGATGGCATTGGGCATTCGTAGACTTAGTTCCCTGCCCATGAAGTAAGGATGAGTGATTTGTCCGAGGCGGTCAGGGAGGGGCAGGGGGGCGGCGGTTCATGTGCCTGAGAATGAGACCCACACTGTATCCCAGTGGCTCAGAGCCTGTCACTTCTGTCCCAGTGCTCTTCAGCCCCGTAGTACCAACCCCACAGATGTATCAAGGAAGGTGAATTGCATTGCTTACTGCCATTAAAGAGAGAAACAATCTTTTGAGCGGTGATGTCACTTTGGTGTTTGAATCGGAAAGGAGTTAATCGTCCAGAGACCATGCGTCTCCCAACACGTACGTGAATTAGAGGGATCACACGTGGGTAGTTTGTTGCAGTGCTATAAAAGCACGTGTATGTTTTCCTAAGGCACGCACTGCCTGGACTGCTCCCACGAATTTTAAAGGGAAGGTGAGACTCCCGTCTGATTTAGGTACTCGCCTTCCTGAGATCAGAAGGCTGAGTAAAGACCCTCCAAGTTGCTCAGACTACAGTATATCCACCTGCATTCTCGTTAGCCATCTCCGTAGTAATAGGCCTGGGCGGGCATTCTGTAGCCTTCAGCGAGTTAGTTAACTTCTCAGAGACGGTTTTCTCGTTGGTAAAATGGGCACGACGATGCCCATCTCAGAAAGTTGTCGTGAGGATTTACTGTGTTGGCGTAAACCACCAGATGCATTAACCCAAGTACCTGGTCCTGCTCAAATAAACTGTGGCGGTCGTGAGGATGTCGTTCTGTCGCTTCCTGAGTCATAGAACTTGAATTTACATGCAGAGCTGGAGACCCCAGAACTCTTCCCCAAAGGGGAGCAGTGAACTACGCTGAAACAGCCCCTCCCTTTTGGGGACGATGCCAAGCCTTGTTTGGGTTTCCTGTAAGTCCTAAAAGGTGCGCTATATGGATAAAATCTAGCCGCTTTGACCTGTAGAAATAAACTGCTGTCTAAAGTACGCCATTTTGGCCTCCTCGTACCGTTGGACGGTTCCAGGCTGGTCCCAAGCCTGACGAGATCCGTGGTGTCCTCTCCGTAGAAAACGGTCCTTTCTGATGAGTCAGTATTTACTCACCTCCTCCTCTCCCAGCCAGAATTTTCACTTCCCGACAGCAGGATCCTTGAGGGCTGGTAGCATAACCACTATTAAGCCTGCACAGATAAGCTCCCAAGATACCTGTCTTTTCGTGTAGAGGCAGGCATGCCAAATTTGCCAACCCATTCCCAGTGAAGGGAGAGATTGGACAGGTCGTGTGAAGAGGAAGGCACAAAGCTACTGAGAAGAGGTGCTTCCAGAAATCGCTTTTCCAGCCTCCCTCAACTACCCGGGACGAAACTAACTTTGAGTGTCTTCTTCAAGGTTAAGCTCCCTGGGAGCTGAGGGAACCTGGCCAGGGGCTATGAACTTTGCACAGAGGGCATCCTCAGAATCGCCCTCTGCTCAGTGGATCACTGCCCTCCCATTACTTGGCTGGCACGTACCTGATTTGGTTGACATTTCCATAATTAATTTATAGCAGCAATAACCCTGAGATGAGCCTATTTATAGGTTTGTGCAAGCTGGGTAAGAATATAGATTAAATCTTGGATCATTAACATACTTAAAGTACTTGGGAGAGTTTTGCGATGGCCAAACGGCGTGATTAAAAGGCCTCCCAACTCGATGTGCACCGGCAGCCCATGGGTTTATTTCCCTTCCCAAGCTCAGAAACAACAGAACAACAAAGAATAAGCATACGCCCCTCCCAGCCACCAAAGATATGCTGGGTTATCATGGGGAGGAGCTTGGTCATATCACCACTCTGCTTTTCCACTTTCCTCCAAACCTGCCCGTAGTTGGCGGTGATGGTCTGAGGGCCCAACGGCCCCTGCCGCACAGCACGGGGGTCCCAGGGACTTGGCCCTGCCCCTTGGGGCAGCAGCGAGCAGGGCCCAAGCAGTCCTACGGGGAGAAGTGCTGTCACCGTGCACAGCAGTGGTTTGAGAGTGTGAGAAAGGCAGCCTTTATCTGAAGGGATGTTATTAGGCCCTGGACAGCTCTGCAGAACCAGTCATCTTTCCTGCTCATCCTTTTTCAGTTTTCTTGTTCTGGTCGTTACCCTTTTGAAAAATAACATATATTGGCTTCATATCATAAGAGGAAGGTGTCTTCACTATCAGAAACAAAGATAAGTACAGAGAAGAAAGTAAAGAGCACACGTAATCCCACTGCCCAAAAAGAGGCAGCTTCTAGATGTCTCTGCGGCGCCTCCTCATATAGTCTTGGTTCTGGCATCACGTTAGCAGAGCCCCTGGCTGGACGGGGAGGCTTCCCACTCAGATGCTTTCATAGCAGACAGATAGACGCGTTTCCTCGCAAGGGTGGCCTCATGGGCCCGGGGACAAAAATTCACTATCAACGGTCAATGACTTCGGTCAATGACTTCCGACTCCCTGCCCCACTGTCAGGAGCCTGAAGCCATTCCCCTCTCCCTGTCTTTTCTTTTTTAATTTACTCAACCCGCCCAGCCCTATTTATCCTTCCCTCACCTGGGCAGGCCCCTATGATAACGCCCTGTGGCCCCTTTCTTCCTTGCTGAGACCCTGTCCTCCTCCGACACGGAGACGGATGTCTTGCTACCAAACGCGTTCCTTCCTTGTGGTGGTGGGTTTTTTGGTTTTGTTTTTGTTTTGTTTTGTTTACTTTTGTTCTAGTTGTTTTAAACTCTCAAACTGGCTACCAAACTCTTCAAATCAAAGTCAGTATGGATAAGATCGCAATACATGATTACACATATGCACAGATGGTTACGAATTTTAGTTGTTAATTTTTTAATGAATTTACAAACTTTGAGCTCCTTGAAAAGAAGAGCTTAGGTATTATGTCGCCAGACCCTTCCCACAGTACTTGGCATATTATAAATACTTGATTAATATTTATTGAATTAAGATGAAAATGAAAATGAAGAGAAAATTTAATTACCCAGTCTCCTTTTTTATCTGAGCAGTTAAGTGCAGACAAAAAGGAGGTCATATAAAAATGATGGAAAAATAGTATCTTAGAACAATTTTTATGGTATATCAGTGCATTTTTTTGTGCTAAGGTATCACTATTAACCCAAGTGAGGACCCTTTTTAATGATTTTTTAAAATCTTGACGATGCCCTTCCTAAATGAACATTAATATAAAGCCATAAAAATTCCCTTAGAGGGTTTTATGAATTACTGCACTGTAAGATTGGGAAAAGGCCATTTGCAGCCATTTGTTTTATGGAGCTTGATTCTGAAACCCAGCACCGCCCCTGACCCTTCAGGGGCGCACTCTGAGGCATGACGCTTTTGTTGAGGACGGCGAGCCCGGGCACCCCTCCCCAAACCACACCAGTAACATGTCTCACGCAGGCCACTTCACCAAAGTCAACGGTGTCAACCACACAGCCCCGCCCTGTGTGACTAGCCTAGACACGCTATGGGGAGGGAGGCAGAAATTAATAATGATACATGGAATAACTTTTCGCCCATAACGTAGACTGATTTTCAGTTCACCAGCGTAAGTCATTTTTGCCGTACGACCCTGGTCATTTAGTACTTGAAGAAGTGATGCCAAAGACCAGACACCTGGCCTGGGGCGTGGGTTTTCAAAGTCCTTTCACCTGCTGCACATGGAATGGAAGCCTAACGTATAAAATAGAGACGGGGGTTTGAGGGCCTGGAGTTCCCCTTCGCCACCACGTGGACCCTCGATCAGCTTGTCACAGCTCACTGTGGAAAACCCTGGGTCTAGAGACCAACACGATGAAGATGAAAGGTAAGCACAGCTCTGAAAGATATCACGAAGATGATAAAAATCGTAACATCTCACTTGTTTCGAGGCCTTCCTGTGCGCCAGGTACCGTGCTAAGCACTGACTTTCTTCATAAAACCTGTCAGATTGTGATGTCTGAGGCAGAGTGTGGTGTCAGCTGCCCGAAAACACTTGAAAAGAACATTGGATTGTTTGCACACAGGCCACGGGCCAGATTATCTTGAAAGCTGCCTTTCTCACTACAGTTGTCTTTAGCCGCCATCACTCTGTTGGAATGGGTCGCTCTCAAGCGAGCTCAAGAAAAAAACGAAGTAAACCAGTTACCGTTCAGCATGTTTGCACATGCACGTGTGTGTTACGTGCACGCACATAGAAGACCTTGATCCCACGTACTGAGTGACACGTACATTTAACACACGTACCTCAGCAGATGTACCATTTTAAGGCTCGTTCAGAGCTTTGAGGGGGACGTAGCTCAGAAGACAACGGTAGAATGAGGTGCGTGCCTTTGCCAACGTAGGTGGCTGTATCCGCAGACATTTGTTTTGGCAGATCATAAAGTCACAGGGCAGAGCAAATCCTTAAGTCTCACCCAGCGCCGGTGCTCTCTTGTCACTGTGGGCAAGTGACCATCGCTCTGAAGCAAACCCAGAGAGGGGCCCCGCTGCCGTCTTCTTGCCGTCTTCATTCCGTGAGCATCTTTGGGAGACGTGGGTCACCAGGACACCAAGACGAGATGATTCTTTGGCCTGAGGGGTGCCTGGCCAGCCAAACAGTGAGGCAGTCAGTCCACAGCCCTATTCCATTCCAGAACCCCCGTCTGGTACGTCTGTGGAAGAGGAGCAAAGCGGGGAGTGCAGTGGAAGCTGCAGGAGCGTGGTCTCGTTGGGAGACAAGGGAGACACGGGAAACCTGACGGACTCCAGAAAATGGTGGGAGGGAGCTAGGAGCTCAGAGCACATCGTTTCAAGGGAGAAGAGAAATGTTAGCAGCCTCAAGGCAGGTGGGATTTGAGTAGTTCCTTTGGAACAGGGAACCGTCATCGAGGGAAGGGAAGCTGCTGAGGAGAGACGGGGACAGGGCGCCGTGCACGCTGTTCTTGTTGGAACCACGCACGTATGTGGCTCTGAAGCGTGTTTAGGGAATTGAGAGGGACCATGCCGAAGAACATCACGGAAGGCCCAGTGGGGGCTGTGGCAAGCAGCAAATGCCTGCCTACAAAATTGGGAGCTTTTTAAATATTTTTGAGCAAGGAAAGGACACAGGGAAAACAGTTAATCTGGTTCAACCACCGAGCCATGTATAAAACGGCCGGCTCCTGATGGGTGTGCCGGATTGCAGATTTGCTTAGAAAGCGCACTGTGAGGAGAAACCCAAAGGAACCAGAGCCTTTCTTCTGGAGCCCTAACCAAGGAAGACAGAAGTCAGTTTCGTCTGGCAGGCATTTTCAGATGTGACCAGACGCCATGTCACGTGTTCGTGGTCGTAGCCAACTTAACGACAGCGGCAAACTACACATACAGAGTTTCTTCTGCAGCACCCGGACTCTCTAAAAAAGCTGGTTGTGAAGTCAAGGGCTGGGGCCTGCCTGGTCGTACCTCCAAGCCTCCCCAGAGTCCACACATGCCCTTTGGGTCCAGTTCACACATCTCATGCTGGCCCATTGAACAGAGCTGGGCCTATCGCAGACCTCCAGATATTTAATTTGTAAACACTTAATAAAGCGCTGTCAGTAGGTCGGCCTGTCTTTTCTGTCGGCCACATCAAAATCAATACGTCCCTTGGGTGTTCTGCCGTGATTGTCTGGGCTGGGGAATCTAATAGGATTAAGTGTTTGGGGTCCTATCTGACGCCACAGTCCACAGTCCTAGTTAGATGAGGTTAAAGACTAGCTTGCCATTGTGAAGGCACGATTGCTTAGGGGTCTGAAAAATCATTAAAGCTTGTCCTCTTAAACGTTGATTGTTCCCTGGTGATTTATTGACAAAACACAAAAAAGTGCTCTATACTGCACTCTAATTATATGTATGAGGCCATAAGATCTCATGGGAAATTAAATAAAATTTACAGCTTGATGGTTTTATGCTCCTGGGAGACATACCTTCTTAATAAGATCTTATAGCTGGGAATATTTATGAGGTTAAAGTCCGTAGGCTTGAGCAAAGACCTAACCTTTCCATAGGAGGGGAGACGGGGGCGCGTTTTGATTTCTTTGAAGATAAATGATTGTAATGAAATTTCAGGAGTTTAGGAAGAAATGCTCCGTGAGACACATCAAGCATTCCTCCCCAAGACCTCTGGAGGACAAAGCTGTCAGGACTCAGGGGCTTACTTCAACCCTGTATCACCCTGTACCACCTCCGGGGCATCCCTAAACTCACCGGGCTGTCTCATCAGATGAGCCCCCATCACAGTCTGAAAGGGAGGAGAAACCGAAGCTAAGCACAATTACATAAGAGGTCAAGGAAGGGAGAAGATTTAAGAGTGGGGGGCAGGAGAGAGACAGAGAGAGAATGTGCACGAGAATCACGCTGATGTTCTCCAACCCATAAAAAGCAGTTTTGTGTATTCAAACAGCCCCTCCACAGTTACTGGCCAGTTTGGACATTTGCTGTTTTACTAAGTCACCTTCTCTTTGCATCAGGGGGCTGGGGTCCAGGCCCCTGATCCCACAGTGATTACATAGAGTGTTATTCTGGACAAAGAATCAGAACATTTCAGGGGGGGTTAGTGGGGGAGCCTCTGCAGATGGCGTAAAGATGACAGTTTCTTGGTTCTGACGAATATGTTTTCAGAGGCGCACATTGTAAACCGGCCTGGTGATTTTTGTGACTCACATCCCAAAGTCTACGTGGATCCCGAATGAAGTTTTATGCTTTAAAATGGGTTGTTTGGATAAGAGCAAGGGGTATCCTTTAGGCTAGCTCCCATTTCTGTTTTTTTTTTTCCCTCGAGTAGCCCTGAAGTGACAGAAATGAGGAAGGTAGACAGACAGACGGACAGGTAGATGGGGAAGTATATTTGCCTCTGGTTCTTAAGTGTAGAATTATGCTTTCATCTATTCAAGGAAGGATAATTATGCAGAACTCTCAGTTAGGGGCATGTCACATGTGGTCTATTTTTCTGTGGGTCTTTTAATGAGTACTTTTATATATGAAGTTCTGCATGGCCTCTCCTTGGTGTGTGAGAGGGACAGTGACACAGGGCTGGGGATCAAGCTTACAAGGGGTCGGGGTGGATCGGTACACCATCCCTCTGGGGGCCCTGACTTGGAGATCTTTGCAGCCAGCCTTTCCCATCTAGGGCATCTTATGAGTGTGTTTCCCCGTGTGCTCTGATTTGTTTAGAAGAAGCAGAGCACCCCTCCCAACCCCGCCCATTAGAGCCTCCTGCCTGTGCTCACGTGAACAGCAGAGGGCTGTTTAATTAAGATGAACTTACACAGAGCTTATCTGCGGAGGTGATGCGCACAGATTGAGGGCCTCATTACTCTCCCAATCACCCCTCTGGTTCCCTTCTCCAGAATAACCCGAAGTAAAAAGAAAAGAAAAGAATATAAACTCTGATGCCCACACTTCTGTTAGCGTCCAGCTTCCTTTTCCCCCAGGTGGCGGTGGCTTTCGAAACTGGATGAAGAACATGGCTTGCTTAGCATGGAGTGGAGGAAGCAAGTTTGTTCTAAGCCTGGCCTGCTCTCTCCAGTTTGTCACTATGTCCGTCCCTCTCCCTGGACCCAGTTTCCTCACCTGTAAAATGAAGAGCCAAGGCTACGTGATTTTAGGGTCCCTCTCAGCTCTAAAATATTATTTCATAGTTCTAAGATTTATGTAGGAGAACAGCATTGCACTCCATGCCTTGCTTTAGCCTTTTGAATGAAAGTGAGATGTCTCATCAGTGGAGGTACAGCCAGCTCAAGCCCCAGGTCTCAGATAAAAGGAGAAAAAAAAGAAATACTTATTACAGATAGCTAAGTTCCCCTGATAAGCAGCAAGTGAGAAATCCCTGATTTAATTTAAATATGATATTTCTGTCTTGATTAATTTAAAGCATGTATATGATAATGTATCCTTTTTTTATTTAGTGGTCTGTCCTGAAGGGAAAGAAAGGCTTGGTTGTGGAGCAGAGGGGCAAAGGTTTGGGTATTTTTTAATAAAGATGAATATCCCCCAAAATGCTTGAATTATATGGAAGTAAGATTTGTTGCAAGTTGCAAATCAAAGCCTGAAATGTCACTTATCTCCTAATGATACTTCTACACAGATTATTAATTTCATTTTAGAAGCCCAATGAATGTTATATTTTATGACATTGATTAAACATCTTGCTGCCATCTACCCATCCATCCTTTTCATTTTCAAAAATCCATATCGGAATTTAACAAAAACAGCCCATAAATTTGTATTTTACAGCCTAGCAAAGTTGACTCATCCCCCACTCTGCCTGCAACCAGACCCATCCGGACGGAACTCTGGGCTTGGGCCATTTTCCCTCTTCAGAGTCCAAAGGCAGCCTTTTCTCCACCGACCTCATGTGTTGTTACCAGAGGAGGCCTGGGGATTTATTTGGAAGAGCATTTGTGGCTTCTGGAGCTGCAGAGCCACAAGGGGGGCTGTGGGGTGGCCAGGTTGGCCCCTGACCGGGAATCAGGGACTCCGCTCTCTTTCTGGTTCTCAGACAAGCCAGTTACCTCCCTTGTCTGCGTCCTGGGGATAATTACAGCCTCCCCTAGTTGGCTCACGGTGTCATTGTGGGGATGAATGAGATAATAGATGTGGAAACCCTTCCAGCCCTTCAGAGGGAAGCAGTGCAATAGGGGCTTTAAGAGCCAATAAAGAACAGAATGGGATGATAGGTTTTGGATCAACCTCAGGCATTTTAGGAAAGGTTTAGGAGGACTCTTCTGAAAGCGGGGAGAAAAGGCTTTTGAAAATAGGTCCAGTGTGTTATTATTTATTGTGCTTTCATCAATAGAAGTAGCCGGTGCTTCCTCCAGACTCACACCTGTGTTTCCTCGAAACTGCCGTGGGCTTCTCCTCGGCCAGAAGTGGCTCTGGTCAAGACCCCCTTTGTTCCCGCAGCTTCTTCCTCACAGCGGCACTTGCAGCCGCTGTCATTTCTGTCCAGAGATGGTGCTGGCACTTAGATCTCCACGTCAGGGCACAGCCGCACCCACCTCAGGGACGTATTCCGAGGAACCTGAGTCAACTCTGCCTGAAAGATTGCGGGCCAGCCCCCAGGGGCTGCCACACATCGAGGAAACAGCCCGTTGAGGCCAGGGTGGGGGGCGCTCAGCGAGGATAAATTGTTTTGTAAGAATTGACAACATCAGAAAAGAACCTCTTAAATCAGGAGCCAGCCTCTGTGCAGTGAACCTTACCAGAGATGTGCAGGAGGCCTGGGTGGGGGTTGGCAGGCGGGGGTGACAAGGTTGGTGCCCCCGGAGGCCAGAGGGAGGTCAACATGAGAAGGAGCAGGTGCCGCCGCCGTCTGCCCAGGAAGCCCCGTGTTTCCGGCACAACAGAAGAGTAGCGGTGCTAGGACTCACATCCTGGCTCTCTCTGGGTCCTCAGGGAACTTACCAAACTTGGCTCGGCTTTGGTTTTCTCCTCGATACTAGCCCGTCACGTAGGGACTTGTGAAGGTTGAGTGAACTAATAGGAACGGATGGGACGTTCTTATCAGCACAGCACCAGGCCCCACAGTCAGTACCTAATAAATGTGACCTATTGTCGAGTGTTGGGATGGTAAGTATCTGCATCAAGGATTTTTCTTCTCGGTGGTGGTGGTGGTGGGTGTTTTGGCTTTGTGTTTGTTTCGTTGTTTCGATATTTCCCCTTTCAAAAAAAATGTAGAGTGGCCTCACTTAAAAAACTGCAGCAGACAGCACCTGGTCTGGGCTCTGCAGGGCCTTTCGTTGTGGGCCTGGCGACAGGCTGGTTTTAAGTGACAGAGCATCATTCAGCGAGGCTGGCTGTCGGTGACAGCCTCTCTCTGTCCGGGGAATGGAGGCGTGGGTATGAACGTTAGGGAGGGAAGACAGTAGCTGGTTCGCAAAGACTCCAGCCCGCTGTGCGATGTTCTCAACTGCCATGTCGTGCCCCCTTTTGGGGGCTCGTGTGTCTCCCATCCCCCTCCTTCCCCTGCTCGCTCCTCGCCAGGCCCCCCTCCCGCCCCCCGCGGCCCTCCACGGTCTGCGCCAGCACTGGGGATGTTGCATAAAGGGAAAATATGGCATGTTTACAGAGAGAATCTTCAAGAAGTGTTAATTTAATATGCTAAAGTGTTCCCTTCAGCATTTTACCTTTCTTGTTGTTTTCACAAAACAGCCAAGACTAAATAATGAGCCCAGGGCTGTGCCCTTTGGTAGTGTGATAGCTCATTACCCACTAGCGGCCTCCATCTGCCCTCATGGCTGCATAGGGAGCCATTACGATTATGATGGAAATCTCAGAAGCCATTACCAAGATGCAACAGAGGGCCTACTGCAGACAGCCTAATGGACTAATTTGTAATTGGGAGAGGGAAATGAGTTAGCGAGCTGGGGCCGGTTTTGATGAGAGTGGAAGTGCGCATGCTAAATGTGATAAATGAATTGGAATGTGTGTTTGCGCAGTGGGCTCTACAAGGCTTTCCATCTCTCCTGGGGATTGGAGGCGTGCTGACAAGCCGCGAGGAGCGAAGAGGAAAAGGCTCAGGGGAGGCAAGCCAGATTCAAGGAGAGTAGCTAAGGATAAATCGGTGAGGAAAACTAATGGCAGTAAAATCCAAGGAAATGACTGCATCTGCCATGAAAGTCGTAATTAGGAAGCATTTGGTGTGCGTGTCTTTAACCGTTAAAATAGGGCCGTGGAGGAGCCTCGGTGCTCGATGCGGGGAACGGAAGGCCGGGGCGGTGATGTTCCGAGAGCGAAGCCCCGCGTACGGGGACCGTGCCCTGGGCCCTCGTGGTCTGCACGCACTCTGCTTGCTTGACACGGAGCTCGCACCCCAAGCACCCAAGAGCCCCCTCTCCCCAGGGCTGCTGCGGGGCCAGCAAGGGGAAGGCCCTGCAGGCCTGGAGGCAGCCGTTGTGCGAGGGAAGGGGCCCAGGCTACGAGTGCCAGACCGCCAGTGCACGGGGCCAGAAGGCTTCTTGTCCTAAAGGGCCGGGGAGTCCCTTCACGAGCGCCACGCCCTGCTCTCCATCTCCAAGCCGAGGAGCGCTGCGTGCAAGCTTAGCTCCTGGCGCGTGTGGGTCTGATTTCTGTAAACTGGCATTTTCCTCTGTCAGCTGGCTCCCGTAGTGCCAGCGGCCCAGTCGAGAGAGCGTGGCCGGGTGTTCCTTCTCACACGCTGTGGCCTGTGGCCCGGTAGCACCCCCCCCCCCCGCACCCCCCCACCCCCATCAGTTGGAGACTGTTTCTGGTGTTTTCTCTGCTGGTGTTCCCCTGATCTCCGAGCCCTTGGTGTCCTTTCCCTAGGTCACACCTTTGCGTCCCAAAAGCTGCAGCTCCAGGCCTCAGTGCGTCCCTTTCCCTCAGCAACCTGCTGTCCTCAGCGCTTTCCCCGGATCTCCCTTCTCCTCTTGGGGCAGCCTGATTTGGACCTCAGGGTCCTCCTCGCTCTGGATTCTTCCTGCTCCCAGACGTTGTCATCCGTTTGCCAAGAGGACCTTTCCGCCTCTCTAAAGAGCCTGAGGGGAGACATATAGTCCTTCAGGGACCAACGAAGCGCTGGAACTAGTTAACTGGGCCCCCGCCCAGGGCTGCTTCCCAAGGCAGGAGACCTAACTAGCTGACTCCTACCCTCAGTCCCACCTCTGTCCCAGGGGTTCCCTTTTGCCATAACATGCCCAGGTACGTAGAAAGAGTTCCCGTTTTCCTCACCAACCACCAGAAGTTAAGATTTCTAATTAACTCCCTGGTGGGATGAGGACAGTCCTGTTCAGCCAAATTCCACTGACAGCTGATTTGATTGATTACACGATTGATCTATCCCACCTTCTTTGAAGATTAATTTGAAGAAATCGATGGAAAACAGATACATTGCGATCCACAACAACTCAATCTGGGAGAAACCAGTTAAGCAACATGAGGCTAAGAAACGCTACCAAATATCCCAAGTTAAAGAAAGTTGTTGAGAACACACAGATGCAGGTCTGATCTTCCTAGCAGTCATGGGAAGGGGGCAACTGGATGAATGCCTTTGATTACTAGTGGCAGCACATTATTTCATCGGGAGAAACTGACTTCTTCCCGTCCAGCATCCACTGTTGAGTAGACCATCGTTTATGCCGTCAGTGCCACTTAAACCCAGAACCCCATTAGACAGTCCCATCGGTGTTAGATACGAGATTGAGATTCTCCGTACAGAGAACTGTTGCTTAGATATCCCTTCATTAAAGGCCGCCAGTTTGTCAGACCCAGACTAAGCCCTAGAGACTATAGAATTCAGGTTCCTGCTGTGCCCAACCTCCCATTTGCGGGAGCAGATCTGTACTTGGGTAACTAGTTCAGTTGCAGAGACAGTAACCAAGGGTTTAGAAATCACACAAGAAGTCATCAACCCCTTTGACACATACTCATTGAGTACATGATGGGGGGCAGGCCCTGAATTCCTCGTTGGAGACGCAGCGTTAAATAAGTGGGCGTGGCCTCATAAAGCTTATGTCTAATTCCAACCCCAGGGAAAGGAGGATTCTGGGTAGTGGTGGTGGTAGGGGAGTATTTGAGCCGATTTTGAAGCTGGGAGTTCATTAGAAACCAATAGCCATGAGATGCCAAGGAAGACCACAAATTTTTGGAAACTAAACAACGTATTTCTAAATATAGGTCAAAGAGGAAGTCATAAGGAAAATTAGAAAGTATTTTGAGGGGCGCCTGGGCGGCGCAGTCGGTTAAGCGTCCGACTTCAGCCAGGTCACGATCTCGCGGTCCGCGAGTTCGAGCCCCGCGTCGGGCTCTGGGCTGATGGCTCGGAGCCTGGAGCCTGTTTCCGATTCTGTGTCTCCCTCTCTCTCTGCCCCTCCCCCGTTCATGCTCTGTCTCTCTCTGTCCCCAAAAAAATAAATAAACGTTGAAAAAAAAATTTAAAAAAAAAAAAAGAAAGTATTTTGAACTAAATGGTAATAAAAATACTGCATCTTAAAATCTGTGCATCACTTCTAAAGTAGTACCCAGAGAGGAATTAATAGTTGTAAATGCCTATATCACATAGTAGAAAGGCCTAAAGTCAATGATCTAGATTCATCATGAGAAGCTAGAGAAAGAAGACACACATCAAAGCATCCAAAATAAAAAGAAGGAAGGAAATTAAAAAGAAAATAGCAGAAATTATTGAAATAGAAAATAGGCAAGAGAGAAAAATTAAGACAAAAATTGGTTCTTTGAAGGGGCACCTGGCTGGCTCAGTCAGTAGAGCACGTGACTCTTGAGCTCAAGGGTGTGAGTTCGAACCCCATGTTGGGTATAGAGATTACTTAAAAATAAAATCTTTTTAAAAAATTCCTTCTTTGAAAAGATCAACAAAATTGAGAAACCCTCAGCTACCATGAACATGGCAGGGGTGGGGGGGGAAGCACACAAATACCAATAGATCAAGAATGAAAAAAGATGTTATCAGTACAGATCTTACAGACCTTAAAAAGATAGTCAGGACAGGAGTTCAACAAGCAAAAGGGAAGAACATGAACTTTAGACCAATAGAATTCCTAGCTACATGTGGGTTTGGGGGGTGTCGGGAGAGGCACTCAAGAATAGTAAACAAAAAGGGCCTAATAGATTACTTGCAGCCAGCTACTAACCAGATTTGGTTATACTGTCTACAGTGACGCAGGGCCCAAGTTCACTGCCCAGCGTACCATGCTTTATACCAGCACAGTCCCCAATGTATGACCTATAGATGCCAAAACTAAGGGCAGGTCACCACAGGAGCCATAATGCCCTACTTTCAGGGCACCTGCATTTCCTGGACCTCGGCCAGTAAAGTAACAGTAACCAGTCTCTATCTGCAGCACCCAGAATATGACCGTTACTTCTCCCGTCCCAGCCTTCGGGCTCATGCTCAGTGCAGCTGATTTCAGAACCGATTTCAGAACTGATCATGAGACCGTCCTTGCCGTATGTCATATACTTCTGAAAACAGAGCTGTTTTTCCAGATGAGCCTGAATGTTGACCCCAGAAGATGCTATTCAGAGCCTGGCTGCTCACTGCAGATTCCGAGTCAAGGAGCCCACCGTGGCCTGTTCTTAGGGCAACCTCTCAGAGACTAAGGGTGGTGGTATGGACGGGCCTTCGTCCACTAGCCACAGCCCTGGCACCTGTCAGCCCTGAGAATGTAGACAAGGTCCAACATCTGACTGTCCCCCCACTGCTCAGCCTTTTACTGAGCGGGAGGTCCTGGCTGGTTTTGTTGCTCTCGGCGGACGGTGCTTCCTTGCTGTCTCTTCCTCCTCTGTCCCTGTACCCATCTGAGAATCAGTATTTCACAGTCACCAAGTGCATGGAGCCAGACTCCGTGATCCTGGGCACGTTAACCCTTTCTCCGCACCCCTCAGCTTGCCACCTATCAAATGAGCAACCCGAGCGTGCCTGTCCCAGAGGGTTGTGTCGAGAGTTCAAATATACTTAAAAAGTGCTTGAAAGGGGATCAGAATGAGTCCTGACACCCAGTGAGCCCTGGAAGTACTTCCAAACCACAGGCTTGGTTGGGAGACCCTTTTGGCCTCCTGCAACCCTCGTATTCCTCAGGCTGATTCCCCTGCCCCTCCCAGTGTAGACACAGGCACCCTGGGTCAAACGGCAGCAGTCAGGCTCAGGAGTCCCTGCCCGGCTAAGGCTGTTGTGTGCTGGCCCTCAGTTGACACACGGGGTCCTCCAAGCTTCTGAGACCTTCTACTTAAAGAATTGGAAGCTTTCATCTTCCCTAAAATGGTCTTTGAGCTGATCCCGCCACCTTGCTCAGCCGGGACCGGTTGCTCACGTTATGACATCGGTGCCGGCAAGAGAGGGCAGAAAAAGTGAGCCAAGGATGGGGCAGGGGAGGGCGGAACAGAGGCGCTCATGTGGGGAATTTAATTTAGTCAGGTGAGAGTAACAGCAGGCACTTGTGTTTTACATCACTTTTTCAGAACATCCTTACAGGTGCTTTGTGCTTTCAGCCGGACTCCCCACTGGGGGCCACTTGAGGAAAGTCACTGTGAACTACTCTCTGAGCAAACCTTAGGACTCCCTCTCAGCAGGAGGACAGGCCTTGGCTTGTAGCAAGACCGGCGCAGAGCACTCAGGAACCCACTTAACATGGCATGTGAAACTCTGCGAGGGAAGAGGAACGTCCTGGAAGTTTAGCCCTCTGTGGGGCGTTTCTGAGACATGTTGTTCTCTCATGCCGGATTTAATGAATAAATTATAATAACTTTCGCATTTTTATCCATGTTGTGCGTGTTTATCTGCCCTCCCCGCGTAATTTTCCCTCTCGCAGTTTTACACGCTATATTTCTTCCCGTGCTACTGAATATATATTTTCTCAAAGCTCGTTCTTCCTGATTGCTCATAAAGATGCACAGCTCCTTGTTCTCCGTGTAGAAGTACATCTACTCAGAGCCAGGAACCGTGTATGGAAGACGGCACGCTGCTACTACCAAGGGGAGGTTACCCTTTTAGGAGCTGAGGAAAGGTGAAAGTGGCACATGACCGTTGGTGGCACACGAAGGAGTAGATGTGATGTCTTCCTGCACATCTGTCTCTAGCGCAAGAATAGAGCCTTGCATAGGGCAGCACTTAAGCGCATTTACGGAACACGTGTATCAGCGAGTGGATGGGGGGCCACTGGCTGGATGGCCAGGTAGATGGGTGGATAGATGACGCTGAAGCATCGAAGTCAAATCTCTTTTGGCTCGTTGTGTGAGAGAGCCGTCTTCTCAATTAACTCTTCTGGATTCCATTCCAGTGTTTTCCCTCAGGTTTATTCTGCTCAGTTCCCAGGATTTCTTTATGTTCTTAGTGGGAAAAGGTTACTTCTATAATTTGGTAAGGAGCATACCTCCTTTTTCCCCCACAGTGCCCAGTCAGCGTAAATATGATCGAGAGATCAGAGGTCTAATACACCATCTCCAGTTTTCTCCTATTTCTACTCGTTTATTAAATAACCTTCCTTGGAAGCTCTGCTAATTCTTTTGAAAGATGATACTTATTTCCTGTTGTATTGTAATTTACTAAGCACGGGGGCACCTGGGTGACTCCGTCAGTTAAGTGTTCAACTCTTGATCTCGGCTCAGGTCACGATCTCACGGTTTTTCAGATCGAGCCCTGTGTCAGACTCTGTGCTGACAGCATGGAGCCTGCTTGGGATTCTCTCTTTCTCCCTCTCTCTGCCCCTCTCCCACTCACGCTCTCTCAAAATAAATATACTTTCAAAATAATAATACTACACTAGGCACTGTTATTACTAGGGTGTTTTTAGGGGCAGGGAACAATATTTAGAACTGAGATGCAGTCGTAGGCAATTAAAATAAAATCCACCGATGGGGGGGGGAGGGGGGAAGGTAAGGTGATAAGGCAGGAGGAGAAATAATTTCTGCCAAGAACATCAACCGTGAAAATAGTAAGGATTTATGTGCAGCAAGTTCTGAGGTTAAAATTTGAAATAAACAAGTAAAAAGGATGGTACGATTTGAAATCAGCTCGGTCTTTGAACGAGGCATTCAAGACTCAGAATAAAATGAGCCACTTCACTGCAGAACTGATCTTTGTAACCAGCATCTCATTTCTACCAGGAGCACTTTGAGAATCAAAGGAAGTCCTTGCTAAGGAGCTTGGCCTCTTAAACCGTGAGTGGTTTTCAAGAAACAAATACCAAATTGGGAAATCTTGCTAATCTTCCCTTTCAGACTCTAGGTTTGGATTTTTTTCCTAGAATTACTTTTATTTTATAAACAATCCCACTCTTCACAGAGCTTTCTATCTTTTTATCGTCCTTGAAAAGCACCGGGGCCCTCAGGTTGACTCCGCCAGAACAGCTCCCTAAAGAGCTTCTCGTTTGGGACCCACGGTGAGGAGAACCCTAGAACGTAGCGCTGTAGAGATGAGAGCGATAATCAGAGTGAGGAGGATAGCCATGACGCCCTACCTACCCTCTTCCCTCATTTCATCTTTCTAACTCTCTTCACAAGTCTCCCCACGTCCCCGCTGCCCGCCCTTGACCCCGTCAGCCCCCACCAGCTGCCATTTTCCCTCTCCCTGTAGCCTCCAACTCAAGTCCACTTACGAGGACAAGCTGGAGGGCTTTGTAGGCTCTGCCATGATTTATGGCTTAGCAGGAACTTTGCTAAACTTCCCCATTTGGGTTTTTTAGTTTTGAAAATCAAACAAAGTTCAAAAAGTACACATCGCAGGTTGACATCCTAGCCGAAAGCAGAGGAAAAATGTCTCATGTTAAATTTTTTGGCACATAACAGAATTTATGAGCATTTGCAATGTTTTCATTTTTTCCCCCAGTCACTGTTATTCCTCACCCCCCAGAGTTAGGTGTGGAGAGATTATGTTGGCTGGTTTCCATGGTGACACTGAAGAAAAGTAATTTTTTAAAGTAGGTTTCTACTGTGTTATTTCACATGCATGAAATATCAACGTCTATGCTGTGTGGCTGTTACCCCAAAACGTAAAGACATATAAATGCTTGGAGTATTTTATATAAATAGACAAGTGGGGGTGATATTTTCCTTGGTCTCATGCCGACCCTAGTACAAAAGTCTCTCAGTTACCCGGGGCACCTGGGAGGGAGCAAAGGAACAGTTCTGCTTAGTGTTAAGCAACCTTCTCTCCTATGAATAACCATTAAAAAAACACACACACATGCACAGCTCAAATTTAAAGTCCTCCCTGTCCAACTAAGCTAGGGACCAGATGAAAAGTTCCCTTTGGGGCTCAGTGTTCCAATAACCAGAATTTTAAAACCTTAATCTGTGTTTTCAGTCTGACTCACTCGGTCAACCACTTCAATTACCCCCTTCCCTGTCATCTAGAACCTTCCTGCCCAAGAGACATTGCGTTGCCTCCAGCCCCTCACAGAGGTGATGTTGGGGGAAGCCTCCACCTTTAGCAGCAGAAGTGTGGAAAGGCTCTTGCCTCTTGTTCTTGCCACCTCGATGCACATGCACACACAACTTCCTTGACGTGTTTTGGACAGGATGCTTTCAGCCATCTATGGCAAGTCACATCCTTGCAGTGGAAGAGAACAGATGAATCAGTGCATCGTTTCCCTTACGTGCAGCTGTGGCTAGATACACTTGTTACGCTTTGCGACTGAGAACACTTGGTTTTTGGAAAAGTCAAAATGGAGAGCACTGCCTCATCTTTGGAGAATAGTATTAGCTTGCATGTGGAGAATGCATTTAACATTTCCACGTTATGTTGTTTGAACTTTCTCAGAATCCTGGGAAGATAGTTTTTCTTGGTACTGTCCTTGTTTGAAAACAGCGAGAACAGAAGTTTGGATTGCTCGCCACACGAGGGACAGAGCTGAGTCAAGAAATCAGGACCCAGGGGTGCCTGCGTGGCTCAGTGGGTTAAGCATCTGACTCTTGATCTCAGCTCAGGGTCTTGATTTCAGGGTCGTGAGTTCAAGCCCCAACTGTGGCCAGTTGGGCTCTGCGCTGGGTGTGAGGTCTACTTTAAAAAAAAAAAAAGAATTCAGGACCCATGCATGATTTCCCCCCAAATCTTGTTACTCATCCTCCCCCTGGCATCCATCTGGCACACAGCCAGTGTTCTTAGTTACAAGGCGAGAAAGTATAAGATCGGCAGCTTTCTAGAACTCGGTCTCAGACACGTACAGACCATCGGGAGGAAGTCGCTCTTCATTGAGCACCTGCTATACATGGGCTGCCGTTCTAGACAGCAGTGGCCCAAACGGTCAAGAATCCCTACGTTCCAGTGGGGGGGAGGAGCAGATGATGAATAAATGAGTAACACTCATGATGTGTCGGGTGGTGATGGGTGCTAAGGAGAAAAAAAGAAGCAGGAGAGAAGGTGTGCTGGGGGTGAGAGGAAGAAGTCATGTGATCTTAAGTGGGATGAACAGAGGTCTTCTTGAGCCAAGACTTGAAGGCGCTAAAGGAGCAAGCTTTGAGGACCTCTGGGGGAGAAGTCCTGGCAAAGAGAAAGAACAAGGAATATGGAAAGCGCTATGTATTCATTGCTTTCCTAAAATCTGCCAATGGCATGTACTTGGTACATGTGTGTGTATTCATGAGTGTGTGTGTGTGTGTGTGTGTGTGTGTGTGTGTGTGTGTGTGTGTGAAAACTTTTCTTGAATTCTGAGTTTGGTACATGGCTTTAATTTTTGCCTTAATGACTTCCTGCACTTTGGGAGCTCTTTAATAGATGCATTCTGAAAGTTGTAATCATCGGTCCTGGGTTGGTATCACATTACCTATGTGGAAAAAGCAGAATTGCTTTGGCACTGATTGGATCTTGGGATGGTGACTATATTTTCCTGGTTTTTAATGCAAATCGGTGAAAACATGTCAGGGCCCTGGTCTCCAGTGTTTCTCTTAAATAGGGGAGAATCATGTTCTCATATGCAGGAGGTACAGGAAGGGACTTGGGGTGGGGGGGGTGTGCAGAAGGGATCTTATATTTTAAATGCCAGTCAGCTGCAATCACTAGTTATCTGGAGCCTGTTCAAACTCATTTGGAGAACAGTTGAATTTTTAAAGTGCCTTTTGATTCTCTCTTTCATTTATTTTAACTGATCTGCTGGGATTAGGAGCTTGGTAGGGGAACACCAGAACGCTTGCCAAAATGTGTGAATAATTAGAGCTCCGATGATGTGTGCCAGATAGAAGGGGAGTATTCACACTTCTGATTAGACTCAGCTAAATGCAGTTGTAAATCACCGCTGCCACAGTAACAGAACCCCATCAGGAGTTAGCAGGGGAGGAGGCAGGGCAGAGGAGAGATGAGGGGCTGCCCCAAGGGATGAGGCGTGGAAGACGAGGACAAGCAGTTTGGTTGCAGTTACCGGCAGCCAGAGTGACGATAATTTTGGCATCTCTCTTTCCATTCAGTTTCATCATCTTGAGTCTTGCTAGCTGCCATCTTGACAAATGTGAATAAGATGAGTGCCTGCTCTCTGGACACTTACAGTCCAGGGAGGTAAATGAGCCACGGTTGTGCAGTGAGTGTGAGGAGTGTGCCAGTAGGACAGACACCGTACACAAAGAGCGGGGGCGGGGGGGGGGCAGCTCTGCAGAAGGGAAGGGAGGAGGGAGAGCTGGAAAGGCAGTGGCTTCCTTCAGAGAGGGAAGGTGACCCTTCAGAGAGCAGGATGCACTTCAAGCAAAGGGACCAGAATGTGCGAAGGCACGGATGGAAGGGTCCCTTAGTCTAAGAGTGCGGGACCCCACAGGAGGGGAGGATGTGCCAAAGTCATGACGGATTGGCTTCGATTAGGGTCTTGCATAGCCATATAGGAAGCTAGTTTTCAAATTCCATATGACTCCAGAGATCCTGATTCACCCCTGATGGAGGGTCACTCTCCCACCTCGGTGAGAGAACCCATCTTAGTCAGAGCCATTGGTGGGAACGTGTTCGTCGTCTTTACGTATATTAGGGCAGAAGAAATAAACATTGAGAATCACCGCTCTCACCAGTGGGGAGCCCATGGAGGTTAACGAGGTGAAAAGGGAAATATAACAGGGTTAAGTTAAGAAGACCTGGAAGAAGCTATGGTACAGAATTATCCCCTTGAAGGGGGTAAGCCTGCAGACTCCTGGATTGGATGTAGGTGGGAGGCCAGGGGCAAGGTGTGAACATAGACAACGGCCCAAGGAATCCACCTCAAGAGAGACTTCAGAGTGGAATCAGTCAGGCAGTGTGCTGGGGTCCTTGGTGAGCTGAAAGAGCCCTTTCTGAATGGTCTTGCGTTGATCCTAAGTGTACCGATCTCTCCTGATTAGTTGTGAAGTGTCATCACCAAAGACAGTATCCTGCAGGAAGTATCCAGCAAGCATATGCGTGTTCAAGTATTACCCGGGATCTGGCTTCCTGGCGGCTCCCCAGTGACAGGGACACCGCCCCTTCTCCAGCACCCCTCCCTTCTCCCCCCTCCCCACTCTTGCCAAAGGTAGCAGTGGCCTTGAAGGGAAAAACTCACCTCTTTCTTAAGTACAGACAGCCTCTAGATGCCTCCTCCGGCCCCTCCCTCTGTGGTGTTCGTCGAAGAACCACCCACTTTCTCTGCCTCCATAAGGCAACAAGTTGCTCTGAAGGAACCAGCAGCTTGAGGCGGGAGTCAAAAGCCCAGGAGAGGGAATGCAGGGGAAGTGCGGCAGAATGGCATGAAACCCAAAGCAAATGGTAAAAATAAGCAACACATGGAGAATGGGGGGGGGGGGGGCGGTGGAGAGGCATAAAAATCACAACCACATCTGACATCTCTAGAAATGGCGAGAGACGGAGGAAGTAACACATGTGGCTCTCTTCAAGTCAGAAAGATTCATCCTCACCATTCAGTGGTGGTACCAAGGAGACTCTCCTGGAAGACTCAAACCCCTTGCAAGTTGTTGTCACATGTCTCTTATTTCTTCCGCTTTGGCCAGTAAGTTCAAATGCTCAAGAGGAAATGCATGACCTTCCGAATTTTCTCTGGGCACCAAGTGATACACTCTATAAACTGATGCTTTCCAAAGTGTGCGTGAAAGGCAACAGTTTTGGGGGATGTGAGGAGAAAAATATAGAACCACTGTTTCTACTTATTTTTATCTCACTCGTCTGGATTTATTTTGTGTGTGTATGTTTCAGAAACACGCTAGTACAGTGCTGTGCGAGCCCAGGGTCTAAATAAATAGAAATACGTTAGGAGACTGAAATTTGTTTTTCTGTTTGTTTCTACTTTGGGGGCACATGATCCAAACGTGAAGACCACCAGGGTGGTTCCTGGGGCTACTAATCGAAGGTGGGGGCAGGAAGTTGCTTTAAATCGTGAGATTCCTTACGGAAACCGGAGATTTAACTGGAAGGGCTGTTTCTTGCTGGCCTACGGGACGGCCTGCCAGCCAGCTCCGCTTCTTCCCTCAAAGAGCCCTTCTAAATCTGTGGTCAGAACCCGGAGACCAGGAAACCCCGCAGGTGAAGGGTCCCTTTGGACAAGAGATGGCCACGTTTACGTAGCCTCTGATCGAATGGCAGAGCCATACCCACAGGTGGTAAAAGCAGTTGCCGTCACCCTCGGGGACCCTCACCGTCACAGGCCTGGCTCCTCCACTGCCCCTTCCCCCCGTGTTGTGGTTGTCGTGGTTGGGGTTGGGGGTGTGGTGGGGCCTGTTTGGCTTTGCTCCCAGCACTGTCAGGAGACGGGCAAAGTCCCGCAGGGTTGTGAGCCTCCCCCTCCACAGCACCTAAAAGACACGTAATCTTTGCCGTCAAAACGTAGAGCGAGTTTGCAGCCAGCCCAGCTTTTTTATTTCCTTTTTCCAGACTTGAACTCCAACCTAGCTCAACCTCAGAAATCCCATTAATGTCAGAGAAGCAGGTGGCACTGGGGTGCCCTTCACTTCTGTTCTCAGCTGTGTGTCCACAGCTCAGGAGCTCGCCCTCCTGCCCCAACAGCCTCGTCTGCTGGTCGTGTTCTCCTCCGTCCATCCTCATTCACGAGACCTTGATCAGTAGTCGTCCTGTTCCTAAATGACGCATCTCTTCTAGAAGCCTATCCTGATAAGAAACGAAAGCATCCATGACTTCCCCCACTCCAGTACACAGACAGCTGTGTCATAGGGTCTGACAAAGCCAGTTCCCAAAGACCTCTGGTTGCAAAAACTTCTCATCAGTATGCTTATGAACTGCCTCAGGCTCACCTTTTCCCCTTCTGCTCTCCAACCATGTTTCTCACCCAGCTCCATGTTAATGGTGATCTTTCTAGATGTTGGACAAAGACAGTGGCTCTTGTGTAGGAACACACCATCAACAGCCAGTGGAAGACGTTGTACGTTACAGTGGTCAGTTGCTCTACTTTCGTCCTGTTGAAACAGGAGGTGAACCACATCTGTTTGAAATGAACTGAGTGAAATCGCTGTTGGTGAGTAGAGTCGTGAGGGAGATGAACCATGATGGAATCGAGAATCTCCTTCTATTGGAATGACTTGTGCCCACAGCTCCCAGTGGTGCTTATAGAGCTTAGGATCTCAAGAATGTTTGTGTCCCCTGCAGAAAAGTAGTGACGGAAGATAGCTGCATCGGGAGGTCACGGCTCCCAAAGTGCCTGGTTTCCAGGAGCCCTCACCTCAGTGTCGTGCGTGGTAGGAAGGGCCAGTCACACTCACCAACTTCTTACTGGTTGTGGGCTTGGGGAGGTTCCCATTCAGGCAAAGCGCTGATAATAAATATCTGAGGTGTTACATGGTCTTGTTCTGAAGTGGATATGTTTTGTGAGTGAGGAGTTGGGGAAACAGGCAAGGAAGATGTGATCTTTCCTCAAGATTCTCTGTATCCTCCATCATTTGTCAGCAGGGTGGTTACTGATATTTGGGGTGGGGCCACTTCCACACTTGCTAAGACGCTTAACGACATTGCTCTGCCAATTAAATACTAGTAGTCCTCCCATCACTGTGACACCTGAAACGTGTTCCCATACATTTCAAACGCTCCCTAAGAAGAGGGGAGGGGAGAGCGAGAACCAGGGGAGAGAAGGTGGTGTCACCTGTAGGTGTTCGTAGCCGGGATGCAGCTCATTATTTCGCTCAGACTCTGGACTAAGCGGTTCAAATATTTTGGAAAGGGAAGGTGGTCCCCAAAGGAGGCACTGACCATGGCCCAATACATTGTCACATGTTAACCCAAGTATGCTGGCCACTTACTAGATCTGTTCGTGTCACCAGATAGTAACCGCGTAGTTAGACTGATACATTGTGAGTCCAGAATGAGAGTTTTGAAGTCAATAAACTATAGGGCATGTCTGTGCGTTTGCTATGATCCGATGGTCTGTACGTGAGAACCAGTCTGATGATTGGCCCAAATGCAGAGAAAAGGTTTACCACCAAAGAAAAATCGCTTTTTTAAGAACACACTTCTTTTTGTTTTGTTTTTTATTTTATATCAACCATCTCCCCTCTGCTAAATTAGAACTGAGATTTCCTGCTAGTTGAGCTAGCAGCAATGAATTTGAATTTTTAAATCTGAGATTTTCATTAATTTGATAATACGTCATGAATTTTAAGCTCAGTTATAAAAATCTTTATACTGCTTTTCTCTGTATCTAGACATTTCTCATCTGCCACTTTGCAGGTTGCTGCACATGAGCCTACACCCATAGATTTGTCGTAAATTAAATATTAAAGTTTTATAGACTATTTTTATTTTCTTCTGTTTGCATTCTGTCTTCCGGCTTTAACAGCCACATGCACAGTCTTTAAAGGAAGCCAATTTTAGAGAAGTTTAATGAAGAGGGCTTACCAAATGGGATAAGGGGAGCCCCACTGACCCCACATCACACCTTTGCCACACCATCGGAGACCTCTGCTGAAGCTATTCTGGAAAATATCTGCTCTCGCCAGAAGCTGTCCTGCGTTGTCAGGGAAAAGGTATTAGGTGCAGGTGTCAAAGCTGACTAATGAGGCATGACGAGTCGACAGCAAAATAACAGATTATAAGCGCAGAGGCCTTGTGGCTGAAGTGTGAACAGCAGTGTAGATGTGTGACTGACACAGGAACGAGGGAGACGGGCACAGGGGAGCAGGATCTATCACACCCGTGTAAAGAACGGACAATTTCAATTATGTGGCTGGTTCCTTCTCCTAAGATGCAGTGGGTTTAGGAAATAAATCTAAATTGTTTTTCTCTTTGTTTTTAAGTTTACGTATTTATTTTGAGAGAGAGAGAGAGAGAGAACGCGCACGCACGCCAGGGAGGGGCAGAGAGAGAGGGAGAGAGAGAATCTCAGGGAGGCTCCATGCTGTCAACGTAGAGCCCGACGTGGGACCCAGTCCCACGCACTGTGAGATCATGACCTGAACCAAAATCAAGAGCCACATGCTTAACTGGCGGAGCCACCCAGGTGCCCCTGTTCGTCTCTGTAAATCGTGAGGTTCCTGCGACTGTTCGGGCTTGGCAGCAAAATGTCCAAAATCTTCTAAGACAAGCCAGAGTCGTCCTTTTCAGTTTTCAGATTTACACGATGGGTTTTATTGTGACACTGTCAGGAGGGATGAGCTGTGTTTTGCTCTTTAACTCTGTCATCAGAACATCATGGTGGTAGTGGTGTCCATGGGTATTCGTGCAGGACAAGGACCGTAGTGTCCTACTAATGCCGGCCCCAAAGAGCTCTGATTGGTCCACCGTGCCTCCATGAAGCCTGTATTCTAACCGGAAGACAGACAGAGACAGAGAGAGAGAGAGAGAGAGAGAGAGAGAGAAAGAAAGAAAGAAAGAAAGAAAGAAAGAAAGAAGAAAGAGGAGGGAGAGAAAGAAAGAAAGAGAAGGAGGGAGAAAGAGAGAGAGAAAGAAAGAAAGAAGAGGGAGAGAGAGAGAGAAAGAAAGAAAAAGAAAGAAAGAAAGAAAGAAAGAAAGAAAGAAAGAAAGAAAGAAGAGGGAGAGAGAGAGAAAGAAAGAAAAAGAAAGAAAGAAAGAAAGAAAGAAAGAAAGAAAGAAGAGGGAGAGAGAGAGAGAAAGAAAGAGGAGGGAGAGAGAGAGAGAGAGAGGGAGAGAGAAAGAAAGAAAGAAAGAAAGGAAGAAAGGAAGAAAGGAAGAAAGAAAGAAGAAAGCCAAGAAAGTACAGTTCTGTTGTAGCTGCGGCAAAGACTGCACCCCAATAAATCAACTCAGTCTAGCAGTTGGGAGAGGAGGGCCTGAGGCTCCAACCCCAGTGCGTCTTGCTTCACCAGACGGGCCATTTTTCTTTAGTGGCTCTCCTGTGCCCGGCTGGGGACCGTCACCCTCTCAGTGCTCACTAAATGATCATCACTATATTTTTACTTGTTCACGAACCTCAGGCGAGGCTACCAAAGAGAAGAATGTTCAGGACTGCCGCTTGGATGAGACGCAGAAGTCTTGGGGAGAAGAAAGAGGGACGCAGAAGCAGAATGAAACCAGGTGGGGGACGGCTCCCTCTCAGGGTCCTTTTGACCGGTTTTCCCGGAGCAGAGACGATGAGGAAGCTGATGCGAGGAATGTTGATCTTCCTCAAAGCAGCTCCAAATGATAGACCCAGGACAGGTTTCTAAACAGCTGTTATTCAGATTAGAGGCAGGGACTTGATGTATTGCCCCCATTAGAAAGTGTCCTAATGGAAAAGGCCTGCGCTTTCTCCAGGTCTCATCTGAATTGAACAATTGGAGTATTTTAAATCGAGGGTCATAAGTGTCAACAAGATGGAGAGCTTTGCCTGTTGATTAAAGGAGGCCTATAAGTTACTTAGGAAGTTCTCGCTGGCACGCGGTGCACGTGGCCCCTCTGAGCCCGTGTTGTAACCGGGCTAAGTCCAGCTGTTGCCCCGAGGAGAGAGCAGGCGAGCGGGGACAGAAAATGCAGCTGGGGAATTTAAGCCACACACTCCAAGATCCTGCTGACCATAGGGCGCGGGGAGGGAGGGCCTGTCGGATTTCTCTGCCAGACTGTCCCCATGTCGGGGACCACACGGTCCTGCCAGGATGGGTGGGGACCTCAGGGGCACGCTCCCATCTCATAACGTGTGTGTGTGCCCTTCTGTATCAGTAACGTCTTTAGCACTCATCAGGCCCTTCTTTCCAGTCTTGTCGTACAAGTACTGCTTCGGGACCAGGCGCTGTCCTTGAGACTGGTGTCCCTCCTGGCACCCAGTTTGAGAAGCATTGGCCGATGAGCTCAGTCCCAGAGCCCTGGGACGGGGGGAGGCCCCCACAGCCCCAGGCGCAGTCCCTCGAGGGTCCTTTTTACCCCTTGGACTGAAGACGGGGGTGCAGTCATGGTCACAGGGGAAGGCTGCAGCCTTGCCCAGAATGGGAGAACAGAAAGGGGGGCCGTGGGGGGCTGGTGAGGAGGGAGAGCGCAGAGCCTCAGCAGCAGTGGTGAGGGCGACGGCGTCTGGAGCGAGAGGCGACAGATGTCTCTAGGTAGATGCCCTTATGGCAACTCTTCTGGAGAGAGAGGAAAATCCCAGTAATATTAACAGGGCTACAACAAATGAAAATTGGAAAATAAACAGATGGAACATGCCTCATAGTTTAGCTTTTATCATCAATAATTCTGAATCTGCAAGTGAATGTGGCTGACTGTAGTTCAAACCATCTGCCTTTCACTTTAAGATGCTGTGTGGAATCCTACTCTCCACCATGGGGTTGGGGGGGAGGAGGTGGGGGCCTGGAGGCCGGAGAGGGCTGGAAGGAGGGAGAGAGGAAGAGGGTAGGAGACTCATCATTCTCAGCTGTCCTGTCAAAACAAACATGTGATCGCGCCTCGTGGAAAGGTCAAGTGCAGACGGACGCCATCCGTCTCCAGGGACTCCGGTCAGCCAGCTTCACCACCGCTGCTCTTCCCGGGCTTGGGGGGACCCCTTCTGGCTGCCCTTCTGATTTCAAGTGTAAGCACCTTAGAGGCAGGCCCTGTTGTTCCTTCTCGCAGGCTGGGATGAGGGACCCTGTGTCTCCTCTCTATGGGGCCAATTAACTCTGCTCAGTGTGCCGTGCATCCCGACCCGTGCTGGCCGTGCCCAGTGCTCCGCGATGTCCCTCAAGTGTTCCGGAGGCTCCGCTGAGGTCTCAGACGGCACTGTGGGGTGTGAAAGGCCAGGAGAGGACAGGAAAGCATCTTGTCCCTCCCATCCAGTAAAGCTGGACCCTCCAAGCCTGGGGGCTGCTGGTTCTGGGTGAGCACCGACCCAAACCAAACCTCCTCTTAATCACCCACTTTGTTGAAGTAACTTGTTGTCCGGAACGCAACCTCGTAACCACCTTAAAGAAATCCGTTTAAATGGCGAATCACCCACAAACTCAGTGTTGGCCTGCTCTGCTCACAGATTCTTTAGACTAACCTGAGAAACAGGGTAAATAAAGCTTTATCACTTTGTACATTGTATCCTCGAGAATGCTGTATCTGCGGTGCGGATGTACGTGTGATTCTTTTGGGTTTGGTTTGGTTTTTTTTTTCTTCAACGTGACAGCAGCTGGCTTTTCTTATTGAGCTTTTCTGAACACGTAAGAAACCAGAAAACCGAAACATAAAAACCAACCCAAGATACCTGAGTGGGGGAGGGGGTTCTGAAAATTGCAGGCGTGTGCACACGTAGCTCGGATGAGCGTGTGTGTGTGCGCGTGTATGCACACATACCAAAGGTATTCCAAAGACTTAATTTTTTAAGTGTTGACTACTGTTTGTTCATACCCCAGTGGTGTTAACAAGCGGTAGATTGTTAGTGACAATCACACTCTCTCCAGCACTTACAGCAGAAGGCTTGATTTAATCGAAGAGCTGTCATTTATTATTCTGTTGTGCAATTCCAGGGGGGTAGCTAACTGATCAAGCTCGGGCTCCCTGGAGCAGAGGGCTTTTTTTTTTTTTTTTTTTTTTTTTTGTTATGTCTAAATCCTCAATACAAATTGCAGTATTTCTGGACTCCCAGCGGGACCCATTAGAGCCTGTGGGGCATTAACGATCATTAATAGTGCTGTCAGAGAGAAAGAGAGAGAGGGGGTTGGGAGGGAAGGAAAGAAACGGAGGGAGACAGGAGGGGGAGGGGACAGGGGTGCCAAAGAGTAGCCAGAGTTGTGTCGCTTTTTCAGAAATGGAAAAGTAACACATCTGCTTTATTCGTTGTGCCCGTTGTTTGATGTTTGTTAGCTGGCATCTTTAATTACGGAGGTATCAGCCAGGTATTTGCTTCTGTGTATTGAAATCCTTCAATTGCCTGAAATCCTTCTTCCCCTTCCACATCCTTTCCCCCACCTCCTCGATACCTTCCTCTCCCCCAAAGTCACTTTTGAATCACCAGCTCCAAAAAATGAAACTGGAGGGGACTGAGAAGAGGGGGGTGTGTGTGGGAAGGGGCGTGATTTCCTTCCACACCGCGCATGTGCACACGCACACATGCTCCAGCCATAATTTACGATCTTGCCTGTGCTGTCCCATTAACTGTGATTCCTTTTTAAGCGTTTAACTGTGTAGTAATCAGATAGAAATGTTTTAATCACCTATTAACTAGCTTACTTACCAGTGCTGTGGAGAAAGGGTTAGGTATGATGAGGATAACATGCTGTGTTTGCATTTTAAGACCCTGACTTGCTTGGGGTCTTGTTCAAAACTGAAGCCTCTTTTCTCAAGAAGCTTCCTTTTTCGGTACCCCGTGTCCATACTGGGCTGCCTCCCCTTTGCCTTCCTTAGGGTTGTAGATTCCCCACCCCACCCCCACCCCCGCGATTCCGTTTTTCTTTCAAATCTCAGATTCTTGAAATCTCACCATCTCCATCGAGTATAGTCAAACCCAAACCACAGAAAGGAATTGTTCGGAACTAATAATGAGAAAGTGTGCACCACATCATTCATTCATTCATTCATTCATTCCAGCATCGCTGGCCTATGAAGTACCAAACACTGCACTTGACACAGCGAATTGTGGTGGAGAGAACAAAAGCCAAAGCATCGCTCCTGCCTCACGGAGCTGTGGTGCACAGGGCAGACTTGACTCAAGAATCCCACCGCATTCTGTGTAATCACAGCCACACCGCACGGGAGAGGGGTGGGGACCATGAGAAATTATAAGGCATTCGGACCCAGGGAGTAAGGCCGGGGAAGATTTTTCCACAGGAGCTATAGCTGACTGGTATAAAGGAAAACCGGATTAGCGATTCCTTTGTTCCAGATGCTTTCCCATGGCAGGTGCTTTCCCATGATTTCATTTCGTTCATCGTTACAACCCCAGAGCATAGGGAGGGTTCTCCGATCCACAGATAAGGAAACTAAAGTGTAGAACGGCATGAGCTCCCTGTCTGATCCCTGGTGTAAGCCCTTGGCAGGCTCCTGGCTAACCAACCCCTGGTGCTAAGAGCTTGACCCTCAGAAGGTAACTGCTGCAACTTCTCTTCTCCACCTCTTGGCAGCTTCGAGCCCAGATAAGCCAAGCTGACTCACTGAGCCGTTTAGCCCTCCCTGAGGCCTCGGAATCGGGGGGGGGGGGGGGGGGGTGGCGGGGGGGGCGGGGCGGGGTGCACTCACAGCCTCGGCAAAGGCCCAGCTTGCTGCTGGCTTCCTAAATTAGGCAAGACCGATTCAAAAGAAGTGACTAGGACCCTCAGTCCCCAGCCTCTAGTGTGGAAGAAATAACCACATTTCTTTGCTTTCTTAAGTCCGTTTCATTTCCTACTTACAACAGCACCCCTAAAGAGAACTTGAACTTCAGTAATTCCCGGTGCTGTCCTTTATCCTCAGAGCTGTGTCCAGGTGCAGTGACCTACCTGTATGGACCCCCTGCTCACTCTCGGGACACCCCCCCCACCCCCTGCCTCTGTCCACGTGAATACACTTTTGTTTGGTCTGGCCTTTTCCCCCTAGGGTCTTGCTTCTCCTGTGGGCTATCCCAAAACAGGGCCTGGGTCGCAGATATTCTGAAAACAGCCCTTTCTCTGCCACCCCATCGCGAGCGAATCCTTCTTCACATCTTTGCAAAGCCCTTCCCCATATCTTAGGCACTGGCATTCTTTCCTCAAACTCGATCTTCCTCATTCAAATAGATTTTGATGGCCTTTAAACTCAGTGCCAGAATCATTAGCAACAGAAGAAGACTAGTTTGCCTTTCTTCTTGCACAGAGAAGGCCTTAGTAACCAAATATTCCTAAAAACTAGGGAAACATTTTCATTCCTTCACTCCAGGGACACAGCAATTCTCCACATGTGGTCCAGGCATTGAGAAGGGAGGGGTCCTTTTCAGGAGTTCTACAGTGCCAACACGATTTTCATTAGAGGAAGACACTCGTTTGGCTTTGCCAGCTACTCACATTCCCTCACAAACGCACAGTGGAGTTTTCCAGACGTGCGGTTGAGAAAGACTGAACGCACAGATAGCAGATAGGATGATCCAGCTGTCTTCCGCCAGACCAGACATTCGAGAGATTTGCAAAAATGTAGAACAGTGTTCCTCCTCTCTCTAAGTTTTTGGTTCGGGAAATTCTAGTTATTTTTCTTAAAAATATTTTATTTGTTGGAGCACCGGGTGGCTCAGTCGGTTGAGCGTCTCTTCGGCTCAGGTCATGATCTCGTGGTTCGTGAGTTCAAGCCCCATGTCAGGCTCTGTGCTGACAGCTCAGAGCCTGGAGCCTGCTTGGGATTCTGTGTCTCCCTCCCTCTCTGCCCCTCTCCTGCTCTGTTTCTCTCTCAAAAATAGGTGAACATTAAAAAAAATTTTTTTTTAATATTTGTTAACAGGTAATTGATCTATTGTTATTTTTAAGTGAATTAATAAACACTTTATACTTTTCTTAGTTTTAATTTCTCATAAGGTAACCATTGGTAGCGGTAGTACACATAAATTATAGCATTTTGGAAGTCTTCCAAAAATTTTAAGACTATAAAAAGGTCCTTCAGCCAAAACACTTGAGAACTGCTACAATAGAGGAAAGCAAGGGAAGAAAACCCAAATAGTCAAATCTCCTTATGAAATTGGCCTTGCCACATCGACAGTTTCCAATCTGGCTGTGTCTTCCTGTGAGAGAAAGAGTTATTTGAATATTTTGGCCTGCCTCCCCCCCCCCCCCCCCCACTCCTTCAAATTTGGAGAGGCCATAAAAAATAGCCGCCTAAACCAGGTAATCACCCAGCCCAGTTTCCCCGGGACAGCTCAAGTTACGTATGTCTTTTGTCTTGGCATAATCAAGAGCTCCCCCTTTGACTCTGCAGTGTCCCCGTTTGGTTGATCAGTCATAGGTTGGCCTACCTGAACCCCCTTTAACTTCATGAGCTTCTGAGGGACAGACTAAGATACCAGTCTTCCTGTAATTCAACCCTTTGGCGGGATCGGCAGGGCCGTGGCAGGCAGCACGTGCTTGTCTGGGACCACCCCCTTCCATTCGTGAAGGTGGGTGTCCATGTTTATCACCGTCGGGCACCTGCCATCGAGGCAGCGGTGCCCTGGCAGGCCACATGCTCAGAACTCAGGGCAGCTAGCAGTTCAGATGACCCACGTGTCCATTTGATATTGGCGACACGGAGGCGTTTGCAGGGCTTTTTCTGGACATCGCTAAGCCTGCTGGCTCTAAGATTTCAAATGCTCTTTTGAGCTACTTGATGCAGAGGTGAAGCCAGACCATTTGGAGGGAAGTGTGAAATTCTTTGGAGTTCTTCAACTCACTTGTGACTCTATAAAAATTATCCCAGGGTCAGAAGCAAGGGGGCAGGTGATGGCGATGCTCCAAGTGCAGAGCAGGGGGCTGCGGCAGTGCCCAGTAGGAGAATGTCCGTGTTTTTCATAGTTGCTTTTCGTAGCTTACATGATTTGGGGTGTACTTTAGCCTTCCAGAAAGACTAGGATCCTTGTTAACAGGAAACTTCTCTCTCTCAGTTTCTGGGCCCAGGAGCGCGGAAATTGGAATTCTTTTTAATTGACCATATGGTTAGTTTTGTAGCTTTGTGAAGCCATAAATCCTTGGTGGAGGTGTAACCCAGCAGAAATGTCACCAGAGGAAATCATTTCGTTTGGCTTTTTCTCTTGTTTCCTTCCCAAACTCCTTTCTTTTTTGTTTTGTTTTGTTTTGTTTTGTTTTAACCCATGCAGCTTTTGCTGCATACACATGGGTGAGTGAAGTTGGGGGGGTGGGGGGCGGCAGGTCTCGGACAAGTGAGCGTGGCACGGATCGATCAGGCGAATCCAACAGTTCCAGCCACATTCTGAGAGCTCGCAGTTTGGCTTTTGCTGGTGCCAGCAATTACAAAAGAGGCCTACTCAGCTTTAAGCACTCAAGTGTTGATGGACAAAGTGCTAGTTTAACAGATCTGTGTAATGGGGAACAGGTGAATAAATACAGGATTAGTGAGCCCTTCACAGTAACAGCCTTATTATCACATGTTATGTGGGGTTTCTGCCTCCATTTGACAACTTGGGTTGTGTAAAAATTTTTAAGTAACACAACGTGGAGGAGACCCTTCATAACAAGGCACTGAAACAATTAATCAAGATTTGTAAAATCTCTGGGCGCTAGTGGTCCATCTACCAAAGTGGCTATTTCTGATCAGATCCACGGCCTGCTAAATGAATAAATGGAGAGCACGGCCCCGGAAGCCATGGGCTCCATAAGAGGCACGGTTGTTTTCCATAACTGAAGACATCAAAAGCCTGTGTGCAATCAAAGAGCGTTCCATTATGCAAGTGAGGGTGTAGCCAGGGGAGAATTTTGAGTCTGTCCAGCTTGGAAGGCATGTTATTTAGCCCTCTGCCCCCAACATGGTACCAACAGCCACAGCAGACCACACTGATGAAGCTACTCCACTTACCAATGCTTGCTGTAAGCCATCTCTTGCTTTGGGTGGGTTGGGGGGAGGGTTGGGGTTTAGTCCTGACCTAGCCCCTTTATGAAAAGAAAACACTAGGGGCGCCTGGGTGGCTCAGTCAGTTGAGTGTCTGACTTCAGCTCGGGTCATGATTTCACGGTCTGTGAGTTTGAGCCCCGCGTTGGGCTCTGTGCTGACAGCTCGGAGCCTGGAGCCTGCTTCGGATTCTGTGTCTCCCTCTCACTGTGCCCCTCCCCTGCTCATGCTCTCTCTGTCTCTGTCAAAAATAAATAAACATTAAAAATTTTTTTTTAAAAATGAAGAAAATGCTATTCCCATAGAGGTCACCTACTCTTCTTTTGAATGGCCCTATAATTTAGTGAGTTAAACACTGGATAGATTTATTTTACCACTTTTAAATTGTACTTGAAGCATGTCCTCCATCCATATCCTTTTTGAAAGTTGCTTCCTTAGTTACATGTTCTGTTTTTGGATGTCTGTCTATTTTTGGTAGAGCTCCCAATTCACTTTAACTGCTGTATATTATTTCATTATATGGATAAACCATACTTTATTCATCCTCCTGTTGGTGGGTATTTAGATTGTCTTCCATTTCCACTATCATGAAGAATTCCACCATAAACCAAGTTTCCTTTAGACCAAGGGTCCGGTAGGTGCCTTTCACCTTGACTGCTTATTGTTAGTTGCTCTGTATAGTGGTTGAATCCGTTTCCACATCCTGAAGGCACATGAGAGTCCCCTTCTGCTACATCTTGCCCAACACTTGCTATCAATAGACATTTTAATACTTGCCTATCCGATAGATATAAAATATGTTCTCACCGTTCTTATAATTCAGATTTTCCCAGTCACTAGTGAAATTGAGCATCTTTTTGCGTGTTTATAGCCCATTCACCATATTGATGTATTTTGCCTATTTTTTTTTTATTAGGTTGCTACTCTTTGGTTATATTGACCTGCAGAGTTCCCTATATACTCTGGGTGCTAATGCTTTTCAGTTATGTGCTTTGTAACCATTCCCTGTTTCCTTCCTTCCTTCCTTTTGTAAAGTCACAGAAGAGGTAACCAAATAGACATTGGGGGCTATAGAATAGAGAGGCTTGCAGACGATGTTCAGGCATTCAGAGTCTCTCCTGTAGGCAGTGGGAAGCCATTGAAGGTTATTAAAATTAATAACATGCTCCGATTGCTTTAGAAAGATAAGTGTAGCAGCGGAACAGAGGGTGGATTGAGGAGAGGAGAGAAGAAAGAGGCTTTTTTCGCCAGAATCCAGGGAGGAATAATACGGTCCTGAACCTAGACCATGGCGGTGACTCCTATGAGCACATCCAAGGATTTCCGGGGATCCTGTGGAAATGGGATGGGAAGGCAGTGGTGAAAATTCAGTGGACCACTTGAGTCTGCCACCTCCTATCGATTCACAAAGTTGCTTTTCCAACTTGCCCTAACGAGGGAGGTTCCCACCGTCCCTTAGCCACCGGGGTCTACTCACCAGGTTAGAAGCTGTCAGATCCTTGATGCCCAGTTAGATCTCCCTTGTCCCAGGAGGATGCTCTGCCAAGCACTGACAGATCTTAATTCCCCCTGTGGCCCCTCTCTTGTTCCCTTCGTGCCACCTTGTCTGCCTCTCTCTGTCTCTCTCCCTCTCTCTTGCTCTCGCGCTGTCTCTTTTTTTTTTAAATTTTATTTCCCATTTTAAATCTTGCACAGTATAATACAATAAGCATTAAATCATGCAAATTGGTCTAGGTTACATTTTGAAAAATGTTAAGAGGAAACTGTTAAGAGACCAGTTTCTGACAGGCAATGCATTTTAAAGTTGAGGGATTTGAAATATTTCAGCAGTGGACCTAAAACAGCATTATAAATTAGTTCAACTTATCAGCCCTAAACAGAATTATTCATCTTCCAAAAGGGTATTTCATGGCCGCTGGGCCCAAACGATCGTTCACCTTCATTTTTGCCCTGCTCTACGGCTAGGTCTCACTTTACTGAATTCTCCTGATTCATTACTGTGTGTTACTTTATGAATTTTTTATCAGGATTTTAATAGCTCTTTCAGATGATTGAATGTAACTGATTCTTGTAGCAGAACACTGATTGAACAGAAAGACAGTAATGTATGTCGTAGGGGTTAGCTTCCAGCCAAGCAACAGAGTTTCTACCTAGAAGATGTGCTTTTTTTTTCCCCCCTCGGTAAGAGTCCCTGCAGATACAAGGAGCCCCCCCCCCCCACCGCTCCCACACACCTGCACCTTGCTCCTCCAGCAGGATTTGGGGAGGAACCTGCCATTTTCAGGCAAGGTACTACAAGCCAAGAGAAGGGGGAAGATCAGTGCAGGCCTGAAACATCCTCTCATTGCCCATCCGAAGGGTGAAATTATCACTATCGCAAAGGTTCTTAGGATGGGAGAAAAACATTAGACTTGCCCAGACTGGGGGGGGGGGGGGGGGAGGAGGAGAGTCTATGGGAAGAGCGTGGAATCTGAGCTGAGTGTGATTGGCGGCTGCCATTTATTTGCTGTGTGACCTTGGAGACGATACCCCATTGTCTGGAGTTTTTTCACTTCCCTGTAGATCAGAATAACCCACCTTTCCCAGATGCCGGTGAAGATTAAATGAAAAAATTGTATTCGGAGGCCCCAAGCATATAGCAGGCCCTCGGGAAATGTTTGTTGCATATGAATAATGTACATGAAAGCACTTTTAAACTTTTAAAGCACTATACAAATATAAGTTATTAATATAGGCCAGCATTGATGTTTGAACAGCAAGGAAAGGCTTCCATGTATAGTACTGTATGCTAAGGTGAACCATATGAAATTGCCATATCTATGGATCGAAAACAGCCAAATATCAGCAGATTCATAGGGTTCCAGCCAATCCTTTGTTATATTGCTGGAGCATATGTTACTTGTGAGATTAAAATGTAAAAATTGTACAGGCACCTGGGTGGCTCGGTCGGTTAAGTGTCCAACTTCAGCTCTGGTCATGATCTCACGACTCGCGGGCTCAAGCCCCATATCGGGCTCTGTGTTGACAGCTTAGAACCTGGAACCTGCTTCAGATTCTGCCTCCGTCTCTCTCTGCCCCTTCCTCCCCCCACCCCCTCGCGTGCACTCTTTCAAATAGAAATTAACGTTTTTTTAAAAATGTGAAAATTGTGAAGGATCTGTGTTTGGGGGAGGTAAATTATGTAGCTAAAGACACCTTACATATAATTAAGTGCAATTTATCTCTTGGTGAGAAAACTGAGGTCCAGACCACTCTGGTGGTAAGTGGATATAAGAACGAACCGGGTTCTCATTCCTAGATCCTTGGGACTTGGGCATTACACCATACAGCCTTACTGAGTATGGGATTTTTTTTTTTAACTCAACCAATATGCAACAGAGCTCAAAAGAGAAACCACATCCTCTCAAGCCTTAAGTAGGATGCTTCTTCCATATATGCTGAGCCTGTAAAGCACCCAACACCAGGTGAGTCCCCCAGAGGGCTCCCTAGGCAACTGTCCGGCTTAGAATGGCGACTAGGGACAAGTCAAAATGAGTTTTAGACATTGATCCAGTGGGTTTAGTGGTATCAGATGAGTTGACCCATGCCTGAATCTTAGCTCATGAAGCCTGTTTGATGCTTGGTGTCTCTTCTTCCTCGGAGAGAATCCCCGTTGAGACTGACAGGAGTTAGTAGAGAATCTACGGGAGAACCGGCTGGAGTACCATGTGCCTGGGCTTCTTACATATGGTCTGTGTCCAGTTAACTTAATGACATAAATTGCTCACTTTCTCAAGCTCTAAAAGTCATAGATCAATCCGGAAAAACGTGTAAATGGAAGAAAAGGCATGCAGGAAATGAAGGGATGTTAAATGTCTTATTCGGTAAATGAACATCTAGCCTTTTGGGAAGATACTTTCTCCATGAAATGCTGGTAAAATACTTGAATCACCTTGAATCACCAATACCTTTATTTGCTTCCTTGTCCGTGTCAACATCTTAATGTGAAATGTAGTAACAATGAACACTTAGAAACAGCCTGGAAAGGCCTACGCCTAACTTATTTCAGTGTCCTTTTTTTTACGTTTAAAGCCATCTCCAAACGTACTTTTGAAGTTATTTTTTATAACGTGTTTCAATCCGATTATAGGATTGAAATACAGCATTTGGGGGCAAGAAGGGTCTAGAAGAGAATTGATGCAAGTTGAGTAAAGATTAGGTTTGCGTTGTCAATTTTCATAATTCTGCTAAATTATGTGGCCAGAGGGGCGCCTGGGTGGCGCAGTCGGTTAAGCGTCTGACTTCAGCCAGGTCACGATCTCGCGGTCCGTGAGTTCGAGCCCCGCGTCGGGCTCTGGGCTGATGGCTCAGAGCCTGGAGCCTGTTTCCGATTCTCTGTCTCCCTCTCTCTCTGACCCTCCCCCGTTCATGCTCTGTCTCTCCCTGTCCCAAAAATAAATAAACGTTGAAAAAAAAAATTTTTTTTAATAAATAAATAAATTATGTGGCCAGAAAGGGCACTATGGAAAAGGTAGTGTATACTCCTGCCCATACGTACGGTTGCTATTTAGGAACTTGACCCGTTAGAAAACAACAACAACAACAACAACAACACTAAAAGCTTTCCGGACCCTGTTTGCTTTCTCTCTGACATTACTTCATATCTTTTTCCTGGCTGAAAATAGTTGGGGACGTCAGGTGTCAAATAAAAATGGTGACATGGGAACCTTTGAGACTCAAAGCACATGCACGTGGCAAGATGAAGGACAGACTAATAGTTCAAGGAAGGTGTCGGGTTTGTTGGGTTCCACAACTCGTGAAAGGACAGGACTGATGTCTCTTTTAAGCAGATTCTCACCTTGGAAAGAGCTCCTATGAGATTCAGATTTGGTGCCTCGTCCTTTGGAAATGTATAGGCAAGAACTAACAGTGAGTAGCTGCCACGTCCTTTCTTCCCAGACCAGCTGTGGTGCGGAAAACCAATCATTCGATCGCAGAATGAATAGACGTTGTGTCTGAATGCCCCTAAAACCCAATTAGAATTTAGTAGACAACATAAACAGAGTGTTGGCCATGGCAAACTAACTTTGAGAGAAGTCCCGGGGCTCAGGAGTGGGCGTACTAGCTCAACAAGAACAAGACCCCTTATGAACAGCTTCACATCTCAACGCTGCGTATCTTACAGCTCATCACTTAGAGAAATAGTACAGCTCGTGTGACTGTTTTGTCAAAAGAGGAAAGCTGAGACTTGGCAAGGTTGTGACTTGCACAGGGACACAAAACGTTAGTGACGTTGGCAGGGCTCTACTTCCTGTGACCAACGTCAGCCGGAGCAGGTGTTCTCATCGGCTGCCCTTGAAGAAGGTCAAAGATACAAGGGAGTAGGGAATCTGAATCGCCAAGAAGAGGCTTTGGTTGAGTGTACTATTTTTAAGACTTTATTGAGATAGAGTTTACAGGTCATAAAGTTGACCCATTTTAAGTGCACAGTTCAATTCGTTCTTTGTACATTATGGATACAAATCCTTTATAAGATATTTTCTCCCAGTGTATAATTTGTCTTTTATTTGCTTCACGGTGTCTTTGAAACACAAAAGTTACCAAATTTGATGAAGTGCAGTTGATCGTTTTCTTTCTTTTATGGTGTATACTTTTGATGTCGTGTCTGAGCCATCTTTGCTTCATTCCAGGTGATACCTTGAAAACATAAGTACTATCAAATCTCTTTCTCTTTCTCACACACACACACACACACACACACACACACGTATATACACACGTGCGCACACGCATACCCACACATGGGCGCTTAAAGTCCATCAGTGACTGCATGTTTCATTTGGAATAAAATTCAAGCCTGTCAGTGGCCTAAAAGGCCTTATGTGACCGGACACCCTGCCCCCATTTCCCTCGGTCACCATGCTCCAGCCTCTCTGGCCTCCCTTGTAGTGCTCAGATATGCGAGTATGAGCCTGTCCTGGGCCCTGGCTCTCGCTGTTTCCTCTGGCAGGAGGGGCTCTTCCCTAGGCTCTTCTAGGCTCTGGCAGCCTAGAGCTGCCTCCTTCCTTTCATTCAGCTCCCTGTGTAGGTTTCTCGGCCATAACGATAGCTTCTGAGATCATTCAGTCAGCAGGTATTGACTCTGCTAAGGGATCCCCCTTCCAGCCCACGACGCCTTCCCTTTTTTATTTCTTTCACAGTACCTACCACTTTCTGGGATTACTTCGAGTTTTTCAAAATGTGTGTGTGAGCCCCACGAGGGCAGAGAGCTTGTCCGTCTGCCCACTGCTCTTTTCTTGGCCCCGGGGGAGTACCCGGTACAGGGTCGGGGCCCCATCAGCATTCGGAGCATGCGGCATGGATGTTAAACTGAGAAGGACTTCATAGCTCAGATTTACTGTTCAAACACATCAGGGACGCCAACAATCCCCTTTCCCAGCGAACACTGCTCTTTGAACCTGTTTCTCTGTGATCATTCCTGTGCTTCCTCTACCCTTAGAGAGACCATCCTTTGGTGCTACCTTTCACTTTTTATGCGGGTGGCTTTGCATTTGGTTTCGTCTCCCAGGGCGGTTTCTTCTCCCCAGTCTGTTAGGAAGCTCTGAAGGACAGAATCCATGCGGTCCGCTAGCTCTTCTGTCTTTCCAAGCCTAGAAGGTGCTGGGTATTTGGTCAGTGAATGGATGAATGAACAGATGTCCCTCACCTTCACCCTTGGTTCTCGAACTAATGGAGATCCATGGCAGAGGACGGTAATGTGTGGCTCCCTAAGAGGAAAAAAAAATGTAAGGCAGGGGTTATCGTAGCTTGCCGTGTGATGTATATGTCACGTCCTTGTGACTGTCTCCTCGTGGGGGTGGTGGTGGGCACTCGGGGCGCCACACGAGATCAAACATCCCTGCAGGTCAGATCAGAGTTTCCCAAGGGGGCCAAGTCATTTGCAGCTTGGGGGGTGCCTGCAGGGCTCTAGGAAATCTCTCCAAAGCAAGCGCTTACCAGTGTTGGGAAGAGGTGGATGGTTCTTCGTTCCGTTTTTTAGCTTCTGTCAAGATAGATTATCAGAACTCTTGATTTGGTCCTACCTACAAAATACACTTTCACCTTGACCTAATACTCGATCACTTTTCTTTTTTTTTTTTTTTTTCAACGTTTATTTATTTTTGGGACAGAGAGAGAGCATGAACGGGGGAGGGGCAGAGAGAGAGGGAGACACAGAATCGGAAACAGGCTCCAGGCTCTGAGCCATCAGCCCAGAGCCTGACGCGGGGCTCGAACTCCCGGACCGCGAGATCGTGACCTGGCTGAAGTCGGACGCTTAACCGACTGCGCCACCCAGGCGCCCCTCGATCACTTTTCAAATGGGCTTTGATTGGGACATGAAAAGTACAGTTGTCGGCACCAACAGGCAGACTTTTATGCAATGCTTTACCGTGATACAAGGGGAGTGGGGGAAATCAAAGTTCCAACCTTAGATCTGTGGCATTTGTTATTTGGGCTTTGTCATCCTCCCTTGAAATGGCCCATTGCAGTTAGAGTGGGGATATCTTGCCACAACTTGGAGTCCGATAGGATTCTGGGTACGGTTCTGTCTCTACTAGGTATGTAACAGACCAATTGCCTACCTTCTCAGAGCCTCAGTTTCCTCTCCTGTAAGATTAGGCTAATAGTACCTAGCTTATGGGTTCTGTAAAACAACATGTGACACATTCCTATTACAGTGCTTAGATACATAGAAACACAAAATAAGTGACAGCTTTGTTATAAGTATTATCATGATTATTAGCATTATCGTTTCCACGCCTACGACCAGCACTACCAAGGATAGGATTGTCACTCAAGTAGGGACAACTCCGTAGGCACGGGATTTAAATGAACAGATATCCAGTGCATTCTTGACTTATTTATAGCATTACCTGGCTCCATAAGAGTTCTGTGACAGATCAGTGTAGAAATACATCAAAATTAGAAAGAGAAAACAGTGACCAAGAAAAGAAGAGCACGAACACAGAAAACCTAAGGTTCAGTATAATTGTCACGACTGAGCTTTAGATTTGACGCTGAGATTCCTGGCAGCCCAGGTCAAATTCACTATGAAATTACTTAGCAAAGGAGACCATCGTTTCTCCAAGAATCAGAGCTTCCTCTAAAGCTTACTTTCCTAGATCACTTCCTCACGTGGGACTTTATGTGGTGAACGGGCTTTCCAACAACGTTTTCCTCAAATGCAATAACCGATTTCCTATGACTACTTCTTGTAAGTAACTTTCTTGATAAGACCAAACGACGCGACATTAAAATACAATTCGGTGACAGCAGTGCTGCATGGCGCTAAAGTAACATGGCCCTAGTGTGTAGCTGCAAGGTGGTCAGATTTGATCCATGGATAGAATTTAGAATGTTTTGAAGAATGGATGAACTGCTTGTCCTTCAAATAGTCTTTTGTAAATATTGCTTTTCTCAGCTGGGCTTTTGATAGGAGTTGAATAGCAGACTGTTTGAGATTGTATTCTCTGACAAGAGCCTGGTGTGTTTGTATTCTCTGCTTCTGGTCTAGGGCAGAGCCTTATGCCTTAGAAATCAGAAGTGCAGGTGGTAAAGTTGACATCTTATTGTGAAAATTGGACCCCCGCCTGCACGGAAGGCCATTCCAGCTCTCTCTAGGTGGGGCTGTGGGAGTACTTGTGAGCAAATCCAGACTTCCTCCTCAGGAACCCATTTGGGGGTCTACTCTGACACTCAGATAAGTTCTCCAATAAGTCCTGTTGTTCAATGGGTCCAAACTGTTGTGCGGCTCCCTCTGGTGAGGGGTGGACCCAGGAGAGAAGGTGGGAGGCGGGAGGACAGGTTATAGCTGGAGCTAGAAAGCACAGTCTACCCTGCCTCTTTAGCGTCCTTTGAGAGATACCTATGGGTCAACAAAGGGTCTACACTGGAAATATTACCTGTATGGTTCCAGGCAAAAGGTGATGATGAGTCCTTGCTCTCGCAGGTGGCCCCTGGGATGTTTCCAGCCTAGGTTCCTAGATGCCAGCAGTAGATACCCTGTAATTCCTTCACAGGATCCTGAGCAACATGGTTTCTTGGGAGAGCTGGCAAATCGACTAGCTCCAAAATCTTCCCTTAAAAAATTAAGTGCGTTATTCTGCCCAGTGAAGGCATGTGTACAAGCCAGTTACACTTGGAGGCAAGTCTGCTATTTTAGTCTGCCATAGTTACTACAGAGCCATTCTCTCTAGCCACAGATGCCAAGACCATTTATCTATTGACACGAGTTTATGTCAGGGTCTGTAAGGGAGAACGGTGATGGGTGGAGAGAGAATAATAAAGCAGAAAGGAACCAGGGTGATGATCCAGTACCGTCTTCACATTTTCCAGGGGTCTGGGGAAGCCGCGACTCTCCCACTTACAAAGTCCATTCCCCTGGGAGAACGCTATCTCTACCATGCGGTAGGTCAGGGTGTGTGTGTGAGAGAGATCAGAGTAAAAACTGAAAGCGAATGTTGGACCTTCTGGCCTTCAGGGGCCTCGTCAGCACCGGTAAATGTTGAGCCCATGCTGATGTTAACTTGTCGAAGAGTTCTGAGACGCATTAAGCTCCCTGCCAAAAAGAAATGGCTTTAACCTAAAGGCCGTCTCTTCCTCACAAATGAGAAAAGGTTGACCAGGACTCCCAGAAGAGCCAAGAAGCATCAGGGAAGTACTTTCTGAGTTTGTTGTATGAAAGCTAAGCCGGTTTCTTGACTTTCCAGACAGCTTTGAGTTGCCTTGGCCAGTACTCCAGTTCATTAAATGTTAATGAGTTATCAATATAGGAAGAGTAATCCCCCAAAGTCCCTTTAACGTGTTTTATTCTTCCTCTCAAATAAATGATTAACATCAGTAGGAATTGCTCAATATATGTTGTCTACAAGACTCCTTGCCCCTTGAGGCTTTCTCCTGTAGTTTAGAGCCCAGTGTGGATGCCTCAGTAAGGTCTTAAATAGAGAAAGTGGTAAAAGTTTGTATCCGCTGGTCAGTGAAATGGAGGTAGGGAAGGATCTAATGAGTGACCTGGCCTGAGGGCAGTGGCTTTGCCATAAATTACACCTTTCATCTCCCTTCCGTTGGTCCTGCTTAGAGAATCTTAGGGGCTGAGAGATGGAAAGGGCGCTGATGCTATTTTTTTCCCCAGCTTCCGATTCTTCGAGGAGTTCCTTCTGTAGCTTCCCTGGCAGAGTTGTGTAGCGCCTGCCTTCACCCCTGGGGAAGGGGCCTTGCCTCCCTCCTGAGACACCTCGTTCTGAGGGTTTTCCTCCTCTCTCCCGTCCCTTCTCATACTTAACCATTCCTTCTCAGTACGCTTAGCACAGGGGTAATCTTTAGGTATTAGGCCGCCTCCCCTAAACGACTGGAAGGCCCAGCAGGTCAGGGGCGCGTCCTCTCTGGCGCACCATGTAACGTAGCGTGCAGCCCGTCGAAGGTGAAGGAAGGAAGGAGTGAACCGAATGAACCAATGCGTGCATGCCCTCAGAAATTTCAGAAGAGAACTAGGAAGGAATTATGTAACGTGAAAATGGTAATGGAGTATTTTTTTCTCCCAGATACCAGCCGATCTGCTCCAGATGACTTGGAAGTGGAGGCGGAGGAAGGGGTTGGGGAGAAACGCTTAGCAAAACGTGTTTAAAAAAAAAAAAAAAAGGCACTGCAAAACTGGTTACCATGAGGGATCAGAGCGATTACGGGTTTGGAACAGAAAGAAAAACCACAGTGTAAGTGAAGCCTAGTGATACCCAAGATTAACAAAAAAAAATTTTTTTGAGGGGGACGAAGCAACTTTCAGAGCATGGGAAAACCGAACTGGTTGTGATTTTTTTTTTAACATAGCATGATAAATATGACCTCGGAGACGTTGCTGAGATTTGGTGAGACTAAAACAAATTGGAAAAGGGATCGAGAAGTCTTCCCGGTGGAGGAGAGAGGCCCGCTTTGTGGGGAAGGTGAACACTTGAGTAGAAATCCACAGAGCAGAAGTAGCGGCCTGAAAGAGAACTTGCGAGCGAGAGAGTGAGGACAGCCGTCCCCGCTTAGCCACGGGGCGGTACATTCCAGACCCCCAGCAGGTACCTGCACCCGTGGATAGTGCCAACGCTATACAGGCTACGTTTTTTCCTACACATCCATACCCATGATAACGTTTAATTTGTTAAGTTGCCGCAGTAAGGGATTAACGACAATGAACTAGAGTAATTTTAACAATATGCCGTAAAAAAGTTAGTGAATGTGGACTGTCTCTCAAAACGTCTTATGGTACTGCACTCACCCTCCTTCTTGTGATGATGTGAGATGATTAAAGGCCTGCGTGACCAAGTGAACGATGTAGGTGTCGTGATGTAGCATTCGACTACTATTGTTTGTTTGTTAGTTTGGGGAGAGAGAGAGAGCGTGAGCCTGACGCAGAGCTTGACCTCATGACCGTGAGATCGTGGCCTGAGTGTAAATCAAGAGTCAAGTCGCTTCACGGCCTGAGCCACCCAGGCGCCCCGCATTTGGCTACCGTTGGCTCTGGCCACAGGTCAGGAGGAGCGTCTGCTTGGGGACCGCTGTCGACCATGGGTAACCGAAGCCCTGGAAAGCGAAACCGCGGACTAGAGAGGGAACTACCACAGTTTAAGCCTCAGGCCAACCACAGAGGGAGCACGGAGCGGCTGGACAGGTGGCCCCAGCCATCACTCGAGGCGCCTCTCCTGGGGGGAGGGTGGGAGAGGAGGCTCAGCTCCTGCCCACAGCCCCCACGCACCGCAGTGCCAACATAGGAGGCGTCTCCCGTCACCCCCCACCCTGAGAGCCGCTCCTCTGAGTCTGGTCTCAGAAATCACACTCTTGCTTTCTCTCATCTCCCGCGTCTGGTGAGTCGCCCGGTTTTGCCACGTCTGTCCTTAGAATGCCTGTTGACATACCTTCCTTTCCACTCACATCGCTCAGACCCCAGCTTTTCTCCTGGGGATCCCCTCACCGCCTTACACAGCCAGCTCACGCGAAGGGGCCGCCCTTGCACACCAGATGTGTGCCCCCTGCCGCCTAACACACTCCGCGCTCACCACCCCTCGTTCTGTCCCCTGGGGTGCCTGTCCGTCCAGACCCCCCTTCCTGCCAGATTCTATAAACATCCGGATCCTGCTACCGTCCCATCCCGCGTAAAAAGCTCTTTCCCTCTCCCCCCTCTGCTCCCTGGCCTAGAGTCCCGTTCCCTCCTGTCCTTATGGCGCTTCTGCTCTCTGTGTGTTTGAAGTTCCTGCTTCCCCGCCCCACGCCCCACATCCTCACCAGCCACCGCGTGGTCTCACCCGTCTGTCTACCCGGCAGCCTCAGACCCCAGCCCTGCGTCTTCCTTACAAGCAGCACGCGGTAAACGTCTGTTGGCGCCGATGGGATGTTTCTTCCCAAGACGGAGATCCCAAATGCTTCTTGCCCTTTTGATTTATCGCGCTTTTCAGAATATTTTCACATCACTCCTGGAACTGGTACCAAGCAGGCTGAGCTGTCATTCCTGGGATCCGCTCTCTGTTCTCATGTGCCCGTCTCCATCTTTCTCGTCTCTTCTTCTCCAGAAATCCATTAAGATCAGCGTCTCCGGTGGCTCCGCAGGTTTCTTCACACTCGGAAATGCTGGGCACCTGGGCCAAGAAACATCAGCTCATTTAAACCAGTCACAGTGCCCTCCAGGCCGACTGGGCCGGGCCTCGTGTTTGAGGCTCCTGCTCAGTGATAGAACTTAAAAATTCCAGTCCCTCCGGTAAAATTTGATTACACGTCCCTATCCAACATTGGAACCGCTCGCTCCCCACACGTCCCCCCACTATTTCAAGGGCGTAGCCGCTTGGCTGTAATAACTGTTCATACTATTTTCCTCAACAATTTTAGGTAGAGATCAACATGATATTTATTTTATAAAACCCTGTAAACTCCTTCCCCTTGCGTTTTTGCTGCACATATGCCCACCAAGAAAAGAAACTATCCTTCACATCATAGCCGAAGTACAAATGAAATGAGATGAATTTCTCACTTTGCCATACTACATGCCGCTTCTCCCTTTGTGAAAAAGAGGAAGAAGAAAACACTGGTCGACATAAATAGCACTAAATATAAACAGTAGAAATGGGCTTCTGAGCTTTAAACTGTGCGGGGGAAGTTGTGATGGCAACCTGAAGTTGTCTTCGGTGGGGGGGACGTGTCAGTATTAATGAGATAAGATCGAACTTGTGGCTCCAGTGGCAACTGTGTTCTCCAAGATTTTTCTTCCTTCCGAGACCAAGAAGCAAAGCTGTTGTTTTATCAGTGACATCTAGATTTAGCAGTGGGAGGCAAATCGGGTGGGTAGCAAGGCCTGGCATTAGGTTTCCAGACTGAGCTTTATAATCCCCTGTTTGGAGGAATTAGATCCACTCCTAACACGCCTGCTTCAGTTACTCTCGTTCTAAGCATGTAGTTTTCAACTTACAGGATGAGTACTGTAGACAGACCGTTAATTCCCTAAAGGGAGCCTGAAGTTCACATAAATGTAAGGAATTTTGTGACTGGAAGAGATTTTTCTACAGGGAAAGTGTGAGAAGAGATCCTTGACGCTGGAACTGTCCAGGGGGGTGGACTCCCCCAAGCAGAGATCGGCTGCGGGTCGGGATCTCCTGATGTCAGAAACCCTGATGTCTGGAGGGAGGGAGAAAGTGCAAATCAACAGGAGATAGGAAGCCTGGTTCTAGCTGAGGGGAAGGGGTTCCCGGGCATCCAGAGCAGATACCGCCACATGTGGGTTTCGACTCTTGAGTTTGGAGGAGGAAGAGGGAGGTGAGAGCATGAGCCTGCCCTTGTAATAGAAAGAAATCAATAATAAAACGTGTTTTACAAACGGTAATCTGAGAGGCGAATTATTCTGTTTCCTAAAGCTAGAGATGTGCGTAGAACAAGGCCTCAATTTGAGGGCCAGGGGGTGGGAGTGTGGTGTGAATGAGGATCAGCAGTGTAAGTGGTCTTCTAGAACGTGCTGTCTAGAAAGGGACTGCTGAGCCCCAGGGCACAAAGAGAAAGAAGAGAAAAGCAAGGGTGAGTGAAACCAAGAATGGGCTAATGGCCCCCAGTGGAACCTCTCCCCAGATACCGTTTAGCTGGTGAAGGAGGAATGTCACCCGCAGACCGTCGGATGGGAAAGTCTAGAAAATGCCAGCGCTGCAAAACGGAAGTGCTCTGCAACCTGTCTTCAGTGCCGTCTTTACCTAGCGGGAATAAAGAGCCAAAATCAGCCAGAGTGGTGTAGATGCTAATTAAAAAAAAAAAAAAAAAAAAAATGTTTTTTAAGTCTTAATATTTCACAGCCCCTTTTACAAAGCCCCTTCGTGAGTAGTATTCCATTTGATTTGCACCGCCGTCCTGTGCACTAGGCAAAACCGAGGGTTCCCCCCATTTTACGAGGGGTAAAAGGGGGGAGCTTGCAGGGCCGGGCCGACCTGGCAGAGCTGTGTGGGTTCCAAGGGCTGAACCCAGAAGTTTAGCCCAGGCCGAACCCCCTGCGTTCAGACCCTCTCCTCTTTCTGTGGCAGGGCACCTCAAGAAGCCGAACAAACCCTCCCTGTGAGGAAGCGTCAACTCACAGAATTCACGTAAAATCCCTTGAAAGGGCTCCTCCTTTCATCGCAGGCTGCCCTCCTTGCGGCTGGCGTATCCACCAAATGTCACCGCTTCACTGCCCGCAGCCCTGCCAGCGGGAACACGCTGCCAGCCTGCCGAGTGCAGGACGCGCCCTGGTGAAACGGCAGAATGTGGAGAGGGGACAGTGGAGTTCTCCTGGGGCGGCGCGCCGGCGACCAGAGTTCCCGAGGGGCAGTGGGGAAGCCGGTCTCTGTGTCTTCCTCGGGAGCGGTATCCAGGCCCTCACTTGGTTTTGCTTTCCAAATAAATAAATATCAGAGAGGATCGCTGAGGTCAGTCTAGAAAATTAGAATTTGCTTGGGGGAAAAAATATGTTCTGCAAAAGATAAACAGTGGCTTGCAGTTTCACTGTCGGAACATTTGTTACAAGGTCCTGGTATTGATCTTTTATCACCCAATTTCCACCGGGAGCCGTGATATATTACCACGCTGGGAAGCACTAATGCAAGTGTGTGAATCAGGGGAGACCCGAGACGGTATCTGCAGCGAGGCGGCATCCACTTGGGGGGGCGGGGGGGAGGGGTGGCGCGAGCTGCAGAATTCCGAGGGGAGTTGTGCGTTGTGCTGTGTGCAAATGCATATCCGTGCCGGGGAGTGTTACGGGTTTATGAGGAGAGTGATTAAAATTGCATCAAAGAGGCTTGTGAAGCTTATGGTTCAAGTTAACTGTATGAAGTAAACAGCCTTTAACGGCCTCCTGGGAGTGTGACAGATAGTCTGTGGGTGTTACGGCAACATGGTACTGGTGAATGTTCTGGCCATCCCAAACTAATCACCATCTGTGAGCATGGGTCTCTGGGGAGCGTCTGGTGGTTGGACAATCATGGTAGTTAGCATTTTTAATCAGCTTCTGTGCAGCACAGATAGAAACCTTATGCTCAAGCCTTTATTTTTCCTCTCTGCGTGGAATTACTTACGACGACGATAGCAGAGCTGACAAGGATTGGGGATGTACTTCTGCAAGATGCATCTTGTGATTCCTTCCATCCCTTCTTCCCTGGCCCCCAGCCTGACCTGAAAATTAGCCAGAACACTTGCCTGTGGTCGCTGCTCTTACTGCTTCTGTTTGCCGCCGGCAGAAGGGACCCCGGGGGCGGAGGGGAGGGAGGCTGCTTCTGCGTTCAGCGGGACGTGCCGTCTCAGGTCAGTGCCTGGAGTTGGATGCTCCTGTCTCGCCTCCTTTTGCCCTCTGATTGCTCTTTCCGTCCCCACCCTCCCGACTCCCGCTCTCACACACACAGAGCCATCAGGCGCTGACTCCTTTCTTTCCTGTTATATTCCTATTATTTTTATTTCGGGGTGACGTTACCCGAGGGCTACAGCCGGACGCCAGACATGACAGAAGGTCAGTGGCAGCGCCCTCAGGAGTAGGCAGGCCTGCAGACAGCTGGGTTCTCCGACTGAGGCTTAGAGGAGAAGCTCGCTATCAGCTTAGCTTCTGTTACATAACAAACCGCCCCCAAACTTGGTGAGTTAAAAAACAGCTATCGCGTATAGGTCACAGCTCTGTGGGTCAAGCGGGTGCTGGTGCTCGTCTGGGCCAGCTCGGGAGATTGCTGCCGGACTCTCTCCATTGTCCGTGCTCAGCTGGGCTTGCCGACCTAGGGGCCTTCCCTTGGCATCTGGCAGCCTCAGCTGAGACTCATTTCTGCTCCATCGGGTGGCTCACCTCGGCCTCGGTCCACATGATCTCTCTCTGCTCCAGGGTTCTAAGGAGGAATTGAGTGTTCAACTTGGTAACCCAGTTCTCTTCAAATTGAGAAGAATGGATCCACTCCTCCTTTTTGGTTTCTTTTTCCTTTCACCCCCCAATCTTGAATGGGTTGTAATTCTCACTTTTGTAGCTGTGGATGGGCATAGCAAGAAGACCAGAGGGTCAGTCACAGAGGAGAGCAGGAGCCTCTGATTCAGGGGAGGCCTGGATGGCGCATCGTCGTCAAAGAAAACGGTCCAGGTGCTGGAGCAGCCAGAACAGTGACCAGGCCTCTTTTCCAACAGGAGTCCTTCCCCCCTTGGTCTGAACTCTGCCTCGTGGCTGTAGCTGCTGAGGAGAGAACCTCGGCTTTTCTCCTTGCTTTTCTCACAAATGAGGTGTTTCAGACGGCCCTCAGAATGTTTTCTTCGCGGGCGGCACAGGTCTTTTTCTGCTCAGCTGACTCTCACACCCTGCGGAAGCCCCGTGCGGGGACGAGGCTCTCATTCAGGGCTCTGTTACGGGCGAGGCCCTCGATATTGCCTCAATAGCGATGCGAGCGGAAGCGTAGAAGAGATCAGATGTAAAATCGCTGCAGATTCGGTCTCCTCGTCGGAAAGAAAGTGGGACTCGACCATGGCCCTTCTTCTCCGACTGGAGCCAGAACTCAGCCAGAGAGCAGCAGGGAGCTGGGTGGCAATGGCTGCCGTGTCCCGCCGGAGCGGGACTGACCTTTCGTAGCAGCCGAGTGTGGGGGCGGCGTGGGCACGCGGGGCTCCGCGCAGCAGTGGCCTTCGCAGGTGGTGGAAGTAACGTCACGGGAACCCTCGCTCCGTTCTGCTCTGCCCTCCCCTTGGTGGCCTTCGGTCCGGAAGAGAGTGGATGGCAGTGAATAAAGTGAGACTCTTCATGGCGCCAGCCCTGTGAGGTGACTGTTCTGTCGCGCTCAAGGAGATGGCCCACTGAGAGGACGATCCTGTATCCCCCGTTCCCCTGCCTGCAAGGTGACCAGCTGCCATCTTGGATCATTACTGTCGGACAGAAGGACTGGTGTTCCGCAGAGGCTTGGATGAGATGGCTTCACGGCGCTTCTCATCTGCTGCTGGTTAAGAATCCACGGACTCAAGGGCTGCCTTCCGGTGCCTGGAAGAGTTGGCACTTTAGGGAACACCAAGGAAGAGATCTTTCGCGTTTGAGATCTTTCAGCAAGCCGAAGATATGGAAGATGTACTATTCGGGGGTTTCTGGGAATATACTTTTTTTTTTTTTTTAATTGTTTCTTTAAATCAGAACGCAGAGAACAGTATTTCCACACGTTTTGTCACCCAGCACGAGACCACGTAATAGTTGTAACGGGCGATGAGGATGATGATGGCGGCAGGGGTAATGACGGGCTCACTGCGTGCCGGGCGCTGATCTGAGTACGTTACACGTATCAGCTCACTCCATTCTTAGGACGACTTTATAAGTCCTAGAGTCATCCGCATTTTCATCTATGACAAGACTGAGCGACCAAAAGGTGAAGTGATGTAGCTAGAGTCACACAACGAATCCGTTAGGGTTAGGATTTGAGGAGGTTTGACTCCAGAGTCCGTGCTCTCTACTACACCTGTGCATGTTTGGTAGAATCTCATGACAATATATATATATGTTGTATATATATATATTATAATATATTTTTTTTAATTGTAAAAGAGGGCTGCATCATAGAATCGGGCTACTGATTTTACATATTACCAAATAAGAATTTTAAAAAATACAAATACCCTGTCCTATCACCATTATTTCATACAAAAAAAAAAGTAGTGGTTAAGAGCTCTGAAGTCAAATTTGGATGATACTACTCACTAGGAAGTCATATGACCTTGAGAAATTTAAATAACCCCTCTGCCTCAGTTCCCTCATTGTAAAATGGAGTTGATTATAACAGTACCTACCTTATGGGATAGTTGGCAGGAGTCAATGAAATACTATATGTAAGGCACTGAGGGCCTAGCATGGAGAAGCATTTGATACCTTTTATATTATTATCATTATTATTATTATTATTCACACCAAACAAGCAAGAAATATACAATATTAGAATAATATCAAACACATTGAAGTTTAGATTGCAAACTCACTGCCCTGTTTTCCCCCATCTTACTTGGTCATAGGCCACACGTGATCTGGGAGCCATTACTGACTTGGTCTGTTTCCATCTTCTTTTTTTTTTTAATTTTTTCATGTTTATTTTTGAGAGAGACAGAGCATGGGCAGGGGAGGGGCAGAGAGAGAGGGAGACACAGAATCGGAAGCAGGCTCCAGCTCTGAGCTGTCAGCACAGAGCCCAACACAGGGTTTGAACCTACAAACCATGAGATCATGACCTGAGCCAAAGTCAGATGCCTAACCGACCGAACCACCCAGGCGCCCCTACAGACTAAGGTCCTTTTTAGTGGAGGAATCATAAGCAACAGGAGGGAAAACATTTTCAACTGTAGAGCATTCGATGCATGGCCAACCCTCTAACCAACTTGGCTTCTGGTCCCCAGGCCTCCCGCACACCACCACTCCACTGTCCTGGCTTGAGACTGTACGGCTGAGAGCCCACACCCCACACGTCACCCCTTCTTTCGGTCATTTACGTGTTCGGTGCCCATTCCCAGCCCCCCTGGAGAACAAGGGCAAATACTCAGTCTTCCTTATATGCCCCCAGCAGGACTCAGCAGGAGATTCACACACAGTAGGTCCTTCATAAATCTATCAAAAGCAAAATCAGAGCATTTGACCTGTAACTAGGATCTGTGTAGTCACACTCGTCAACTCCCAAGTCGTTAGGCATCGTGTTTTTGCTGTTATCTAATCCAAGCTTGAGTATTTCAGAATAATGTCGTTTTGTTAAAGATTAACAACAGGCTGTGTTTTTGTATCCTGCTAAAATATGTAAAACAATTGGGGGAGAGGGCTTTCTTTCCGGAGTTGATTTATATTATATTAATTAACTCTGTTGACTTTACACCATGCTTTGCAGTCAAATTAAGATTTTCCAGCAGGCAACTCCCTCCATTTCATTTAAAGGTACCCAGTGTTGGCTGTGGTAGGAATGGAGGGGATCGGGTCTGGAGAAATCTCACACTTAACCCTTCAGTGAGACGTGCCGTGCAGTGTCAGCATGGGAAGGGCAATCCAGCTCTCTCTTCTCGAGAGAGATCACACGGAACTCATCCGAGAGCCATTTTACCACCTTCAGAGAACCCTGAGGGTCAAGTAAAAGGGGAAATGAAGGCAGATGGGGAATTAAAGACAGAGGAGCAGAAATTGCATCAAGGGAAGAATGTAAATATTTCAGTAGATTGAGGAACATAGGGCCGCTGAGCAGAACGTTTGGTCCGGGGGTGGCAAGGGACGCCCAGGCGTCTGCAGGATCACGGAGCTGCCATGACATGTGGCCTTTGTCCTTTCAAAGGGATAAAATGCTTTGATGCTTAAAGCCACAACAGTACATGTCTTTGACATCAGGGGGGAAACGTGTTATATTTTACTTATAGATTTTTAGGTGACAGGCTTGTTTTTTTTTTTTTTTTTTTAAATCTGTCTAATGTCTGGTTCTTACGTTGTTAGTATGTATGAACTTTTACAATTTGTACTTCTCTTGCTTAAAGGAAGAAGATACCAGGCGTTCTATACCACGCCTTTCCCGTAACAGGTTCCCTAGTCACTCCATAGAATGTTCATGCATTCATTCCTCAAACATGGATGAAGTGCTTTAACCGTGAGCCAGATACAGTGCTAGGTTCTAAGTGACTAAAGGGGCTTAAAAAACAAGTCCCTGGCCCCTTGGCATGAGCGCTTAGTGAATTCTCGGGCACGCTTGGTGATACAGTCACCTTGGGAGGCGTAGACCTCGAGCTGAGAGGTGTAGGAGTAAGACTGCCGTTGTGTGCAAAAAGTGGCCCTCAGGCCGGCGTCTCTCTGGGGCCCCTGTTCCCAGCGCACTGTGGCCTCTGGGAGCGTTGGCCAAGGGATCTGTACTTCATACACGGGGGAGTTCCCCGTTCTGTGGTTCCGGCTCCTGAGGCTTCTTTATGGGGGAGTTGCCCGCTGTCATAAAGTTGTAGGGCACCAAGAATCCCTTTCCTTCTGGATGGCTCACTCCCCACCACCGTGGGCTTCTCTTTGGTCTTTGCCGCCATGTTGCTCTTTGCCAACAGAAGGTAGTTTGGGGCTCTCTGGCAACTGGGAAGACATCCTTTCCTCTGGCCAGGATGGTCTTGCAGATTCTGTCGTGAAGCCAACAGTCGGGCTGTGAATAGCCTGAGCCCACCCAGCACTTCTTTCAAAAGCCCTGCAGAACTAGGTCATCTGGCTGTCGGGTGGTTCTTCCTCGGATTATGCGGTGCCGCGACGTTTCGTGTCCACTGCCTGCGGAATACCGAACTTGTTTCCAAACTAAATAGTTTCCAATGAGGACTTAATGGGAGCTTTTCATTTGAAATAGGTTGAAAACAAGCCATTTCCTACTCCCATTTCAAACAAATGTTGGTCCAATTATTTTCCTTTTTTTAACATAAAGTTAAATGGACTATTCTGCCCATCCCTGGCTGAGCTGAACCATGATTTCTCTTGATTATGCTTTTATGCTGTGAATCGCAAGGCTCCAGAGACATAATGGACGTCTGTGGGAGAGTGGCAGTAATTTTTAAAATTCTGCCAGCGCCTGTCAGCTTTCACTCCGGTGCCTGCTGCGCAAGAAGAAAGCACCCCACCAGAAGAAAAAAATCTGCCAACAAAACCAGCACTGTCCGCCCGTCCTGTGGGGGCTGGCACCAGACGAGCCTCCCCTCTGCAAGTCTATGTGGGCCTTGCACTCAGCCACCGGAGAAGCCCGGTTTCCAACTCTCCAGCCCTCCTCCTCCCCCTGTTTTCCAGCCATTAGCTTTTTGTGGTGTCGAGGGTTTCTCTTCCCCCCACCCCCAGTCTCATTTTTCTTAGTTTTACTTGGACCATGGCCCCAGGGAAAAGGAACTCCTGGCACCCTGCCTTCCGCTTGGTCCTTTACCTCCAGCAGCCTAACAGAATGGAAAAGAGAACGCCTCACAGGCTCTCTCCTTGGGTGGTGAGGCTATTTGGTATTTTGTGTGTGTGTGTTGGTGGCGGTGGTGGTCGCCATCCTGGATTTGTCGGAAGTTCCAGAAAACTTGGGAGAAGAAAGTGCTTCTGGCCACCAGCTTCTGTCTTTGCTAAGGACAGCTACCCCGCCAGCAGGTTTGTGGGGAATCTACCGAGCAATGGCTTCTAGTGGGGACAGTCTCTGCCCTCACCCAGCAGTTCCAAGAATTTAACTAGCCCCACGGAAGGGTGGGGGGGGGGAAAAAAACAGCCCTCAATCCCAGCTGCCGACTTGAGAAGCACAAAATACTCGCTTGGTTTTTGGTGAAAGCCCTTTATGCCTGCCCGGATGTCTCTGGTGCAGGAGCGGTCAGGGCTTTGGCTTTGGAAGGAGGTGGAAGATGTTTGGTGGCTCCCCCCTCGCGTGTCCGACTCGCGGTGTTCGTTCGGGAGGTGCTCGGCGTCGCCGTCTACGTGCTCCGTGGGGCTCACACGCTCCTGCGAGTTCCCTGCTGAGAGGTGCCACCTGCTTAGGCCGGCGAGGCCGACGGACCTCCAATCGCAGCACCGCTGCGCCTCTCCCCTGCAAAACCCCGACTGTGGTGCACCTGGCGGCCTCCCCCTCTGCCCGTGAGTGCGGTGGAAGGTGGCAGGCAACTTCGTGAGCGTGGGAGAATGTCGGAGCTGCCCAGCGCTCTGGAGAGGTCGCCTAATGCGGGCCTGTACCTCTGGGAATGTCTTCAGCATCACCGGGGAGAGGCGGTCTGGCCTCCGCCTGAATCTCCTGTGCTAGAGAGCAGCCCTGAGCAAGAACCCTGAGGAAACCTCTAATTCTCATAAGATTTCCCCCTGTGTGAAGTGAGGTCTGTTACTTCCTCCCCTTGGTCTGCCCCTCCTGGAGCCACCAAGAATAAGTCCAGTGTCCTTGCTGTCATCCCTCCGGACACTTGGAACTTTTCCTTCTCCGGGCCTGTGTTCAATCCTTCCAGCCGTGCCCCACATTGCTTGCTTCCCCAACCCCATGCCATTGGAGTCCTCTCTTCCAGACACGCTAGGGTTTGTTCATTCTCAGGTCTGAGCTCCCCAGAATGGAGCGAGGGGCTCTCACTGCCTTTGATAGAGACCCGTGGCACCTTTCAGCAGTATTGGCTTTTGCTGGTGGTTTGACCGGAAAACGTTCGTGTCTTCCGAACTCCATTGGAGTCTCTCTTTACATCTAGAACCGTTGGGTATATTGGTTCCACCTCTGCGTGTGTGTTTGTTGTTTCTCAACCCGTGTGCAAAGTACAGACATTCCTGATTAAAGGGCATCTCATCGGGATGAGATACTTTGGCATCTGTGTTTCACCATCACACTGCCATTTCCAGCTTCAAGTCATATGGAAATTGAGCTCCTCCCCTGGGTGCCAGACACCGCGCTGGGCTGGGGCTACAGCACGGAATAGGACAGGCACAGTTACTTCCCAAACTGCTCATTGGGACAGACAAGTGCTTGAGACGGGACATGCAGAAGCACACAGGCAAGTGCTTAACACATTCAGGCTTTCCGGAAAATGTAGCACCCGTGAGTAGGAGTTGGCCGAGGGATTACCGTTCCCGGCAGGGGGAACTGCGTACGCAGCGGGAGAGGTGACGGAAAGCATGGCACCTGCAGTCACTGCCTGCAGATCACGCCCTCCATCCTCGTCAGTGGCTAATACAGATGTGCAGCCTGATGGGTAGAAGAAATTACAGTGAAGACCTTCATCGTCTCCCTTTGGGCACATCAAACATTTATGAGCTCACCTAATTGCATTTGTGTCCCAACCACACTCCTCTGTCTTGACCAACTGAATTACATGTGAAAGTGCATTTATGTCTCACCGAATACGGGCCTGCCCTCTCTACATTGTTTTCCAAGCTTATCGATCTCCTACCCTGTGAAAACGGTCTTGTTCTCATGACTTGTTCCTCATAACCCCCGTTGGCTTCACACGAGCACCAGTTCCCCGGCTGTCCTCCTGATCACCTGTCTTATTTTCCAGGTCACTCGTGAACATGATAGGTCACTGGCAGGGCTGTGCCTGGAACCCCAGTGTCTGACTCCCTCGTCCAGAGGTCTGTCCTTCCCACCATTCTGCCCTCCCGTGCCCATCTTTGAAGAGCAGACACGACACAAGGTTCTTTTTGAGAGTATCTGGTCCATCCCTGCTGTGCGGTTAGAGGAGCCAGGAGGCCAGGCGGGTCTTTACCCCGCTGAGAATGGGAAGGGAGGTGCCCAGGTAGCAGCCACGGCCATAGGCTTGCTCGTGGCTTCCCTCAGAAGGCCTTTGGAGTAAACAGACGCAAGGCTCTATGGTTAATAAAACATCCTGGCATTTATTCTCTCCTTTGTTTCTCACCCCCGTGAAGTCAGTGGGAAAACATTCTTGTTCCCATTTAGTAGATGGGACTCAAAGAACAGGAGAGACTTACATACTAAGTAACCAAGCTCCGGTGCCCCCGAGGACTTCTGGCTTCTCTCCTGTCCCTATCTCAATGATGATATCAACCCTCTGACCTCTCCCCTCTCCAGAATGCTGGCTGGGTGACTGGGTAATGGAATATAAATAGAAGGAAAGAAAAAAATAGATTAAGTTCCAAGCACTAGTAGGCTGACGACTGAATACTGAGGCCCACTCAGACCTTTAGATCATTTTCCTGACACTCCAGAGCTGAAAAGCAACAAGTGACAGCCAACAATCCCTAGGCTTAACCCGACGGTCTTGTAGAAACAAGCCCAAGTATGAGCTATTCTAAGCAGGATGACAGGATTGGAATTCGGTCATGTTTCAGATGTACTTTTAGATCCAAATAGAGAAGGAGTCTTGTAAAGAGCGCTATAAAAATGGTTTAAAATAACAGGCTCACGGAGAAAGGAATGTAGACGCAGAGAGCCGGGGTGCTGCTCCAATCGGAGCATGCTCACCACAGTTACCGGAGAGGGGTACTGACAGGATCCCTTTGCTAAGCCTAGCAGTACCCTTAGCTTGCTCCCAGGCTCAGGAACCAAGGGCCGCCTCCTAATTGAGGGGTGTTAATTGTCTAGATCCTTTATGTGAATCAGAAATAGGCCAGGGTAGCCGTTTCCCTAACAGGTATGGAGCGCCTTGGTGGAACGGTGACGAAAACCATCGCCATATTTCTGGTCTGGGACTTGTTGAGTTTTTCGAGTCTAGAACTCCAGAGTCTAGGGCTCCTTGATTCCTTAGCAAGAGCAAAGGGACGAGTACTCTGTGTTACAGTCCTTGGTGAATTAGACCTTGAGACTTCATAATTAAAATGGATTTAATAGAGGAAGGGAGGCTGGGATATCTGCCCCAGTAAGCAGGCATCTTCTGTCAGTAGGAGAGTGTGTCCTTTGTATTTAAACAGCTTCTCCAAAAGGCTCTAAATGAGATTTGGGACTTAAACAAGATTTGGTGTGATTTGCTAATTACCCAAGTTACTATTACCTGATTAACACAGGAACCCTAATAGTCTGTTGCAGTGTCTTTCTTCCGGGTGCCAAGAGGCTTGACATCTGTCACCTGTTCACTTGGAGGCATTTTAATTAACCCAAATTATGGATGTCTTTTCTGCTGTATGATTTGGTGCCTGGATTTTATATTTAAAAGTTAATAACCACCTAAAGGAGGTTTGCTGCCAAAATACGAGAGTGACGAATCTGTTTGTGGTGGAGAATCAGGCGGAGTTCTTGGTGTATTCCCAGCCGTCAGCCTGGGAAGCGATACAGCGGGCACGGAGGACGGCTTCCCGGTGACCAGTCACAGACCTCAAGAAAGAACACCCTCACCTCTCTCTGTGCCTTTCCAGCCTTGACTAAGGCCTCTGACCCAGGGCTGATGTAACTGCATGGGGTTCGAGCCGAAGAAACTACATGGCTTTCTCAGGGGCGCGCAGGAAGCCAGGACGGCATTCAGACGAAATAAGAATAATTAGTTTAAAAAAAACAATAGCGATCATGGCTTTTTCGCTCTGACCACCAGAAGGCTCTGCTGACTTTCATTCCCGAGGTGGGGTTTCAGTGCGGATAAAGTCAGCCAAGGTTAGAGCCTCAGCAAGTTTCCCATAAGGTCGGAACTGCTTCAGGGGATGCCGGGGCGCTTTGCACCGCAGCTGGTGACCGGTTTCTCCCTCAAATAAAGACGGCTCGTTTAGCTGGTTCTGAGTTCCGAAGCTTGTCTCCGCACGCGCTCTGCTCTGAGAGGACACCGTCCCAGGAGCCTGGGGCCCGCGTGCTTAGTGACCAGAATCTTCTCCAGAAACAGGGACCTGGGTCCGCACAGAGACCAGATTGCAAGTCAGAAGGTGGAACACTGGGGGCCATCCCCTGAGCCAGTGTGCCCTGCCTTGCCTTTAGATGGGAAGAGATTCCTAGGGTTGGGGCTGGGGTCCGCGCCGAGGACAGAGGGCCCTCTAGGGTTTGCTTACTGCGTGTCTTCCGCTGAAGTTCCCACACTGTTCAAGTTCACTGGGTGTTGAAGAAGAATAACCCGCCTGAGGCACAAGCTGGTGGCCTTGTGAAGTGATTAGTTCCTCCAGGGCACGAGGAGACCAGGCGCTCTAAGTGGTACCCCGACGCACTGGGAAAGTTAACCTCATTCACCTTCCATGGATGAGCACATCACTCCCAGAAAATCGTTCATTCGTGTTTGACCAGGCGCAGCCCCAGTGTGGATGGCAAAGTTCTCTTTTGACCTCCCGAGTTAGCCATGATCTTTCTCTCTTCTGTCTCAGCCGAGCTTTTTTCTTCCGGAAAGAGATAGTACCTCACGGCTCTAGCATTAGCGTCAGAGGCCTCACCTCTGCCTCTCCTCACGCAGACATCTCCCCACCCAGGGTTGTTGGTATTTCTGCGGCTGTGTCACCGCGGACCAGGCGACTCGGTTCCCCGACAGTGAGGCTGGGGGCCGGGGGCAAGAAGACCGCCCTTGAGTTCATATTTGTTGAAACTGTTACTTGGAAGTTTACTAGACCATGCCGTCTCATTTTATATATGCTGGACGTTTTCCAGAAGAAAGAGTTAAGAATAGGGATATCAGGTGCCTTGGACAGTATTCTCCCCAGGCCAGAGTGAAGGTAACGAATGAAGGTTATCTGCCTGGGATGTTAACCAAAATAAGGATTTAGCTGCGGAGCAGTGAGAACACTGGTACAGGGTTCATGTTTACAGTTTCAACATAACTCACTCTTACCAGAAAAAAATATTCAAGTACAACCAGGGAGCATTGCCACTGTACACGTTTTGGCATCGAAGCCTTTTTATGTGGCTGTTACCCCAAAATGTGCGTGCTTCTGCAGCTTGTAACTTTTTTTTTATTTCAGCTTTACTAAAATATAATTGACAAATAAATTTATCACATAGTTAAAGTATACATCGTGGTGACTTAAATTTACACATACATTGAGAAAGGATTTTAGTTCACTAAAATCCATCACCTCACTTTCATTCCTTCCTTCCTTCCATCTTTCCAGCCTTCCTTCCATCATCTTTCCTTCCATTCATCCCTCTTTCCCCCCTTCCTTCCTTCCTTCCATCCTTCCTTCCTTCCTTCCTTCCTTCCTTCCTTCCTTCCGCTTTCTTTCTTTCTTCCTTTCTTTCTTTCTTTCTTTTTTTCTTTCTTTCTTTTTTTCTGTCTTTCGGCGATAGTGGTTGATGGTGATGGTGGTGGTAACACTTAAGTCCTACTCTGTTAGCAAATTTCTTCTTCAGCCATGAGAAAGAAAGAAATCCAGACATTTGCAACAACATGGACAGACCTTGAGGGCATTATGCTAAGTGAGATAAACCAGACAGAGAAAGGCAAATAATGCAGGGTATCAATTACATGTGAAACCAAGGCGGGGAGTCAAACCCATAAAACAGAGAGCGCAAAAGTCGTTTTCAGGGGCAGCGGGGGTATAGGTAATAGGGAAACATTGGTAAAAGATACAACTTTCAGCTATAAGATGAGTAAGGTTTGAGGATCTAATGTAAAGCATGGTGACTATAGTTGACAGTGCTTAATTTTAGATTTTGTTTTCTTTTGCTTCGTCATTTTCTGTTTTGATTTCTTTTCAAATGAGATTATATTAAGTATATTATTCATCAGCTTGTTTTAATAGCTTTGTTCAAATGTAATTTATAAGCCATAAAGTTCACTCATACTAAGTGGACAATTGAATGGTTTTTGGTAAATTTGCAGGGTTGTGTAACCATCACCTCAATTAAGTTTTAGAACATTTTCATCATGCCAGTAAAATCCCTTAACGTCCATTTGCAGTCAGTCCCTATTACCTCCCCCCGGTCCAAGGCAACCACTAGTCTACTTTCTGTGTCTACAGATTTGCCCTTCCTGAGCGTTTTGTTAAATGGAATCCTACAATACGGAATCGTCCGTATCTGGCTTCTTTCACTTTGCGTGCTGTTGTGGGGTTCATCTGTGTTGTAGTGTTTATCAGTAGTGTATGCCCCTTTCTTGATGACTGATGCTCCCTTGAAGGGACAGAACATAGTTTTTCACCGATTCACCAATAATGGACATTTGTTTCCACTTTGGGGCTGTTATTAATCATGATTCCATGAACATTCATCTACACATCTTTGAGTGGATGTATGTTTTCATTTCTCCCGCTTGATACCTAGGAATGAATAGCTGGGTCATACAGGAAATTTCTGCTTAACATTTTTAAGATACCGCCAAAATGTTTTTTCCATAGTGGCTGCACCATTTCACATTCCCCCTAGTAACATACGAGTGTTCTAATTTCTCCATATCCTCGCCAACATTTGTAATTGTCTTTTTTTTATGATAGCTATCCTTGTGGACGTGAAGTGGTATTTCAATGTGGTTTTAATTTGCATTTCTCTGATGGCTAATGATGTTGAGCGGCTTTCCATGTGTTCTTGGCCATTTGTATATCTTCTTTGATGAAATACTATTCAAATCTTTTGCCTGTTTTTTTTTAATTAGTTTGTTTGTCTTCCTATGATTGACTTCTAAGAATTCTTTATATATTCTGGATATAAGTCCTTTATCAGGTGTATGATTTGCGAATATTTTCTGCCCATCAGCTGCTTGACTCTTCACATTTATGATGGTGTCTTTTGAATGCAGAGTTCTTAATTTTGATGAACTCCCGTCTGTCGGGTTTTTTCTTTTAGGAATCATACTTTCGTTGTATCTAAGAGCTCTTTGCCTCACACTAGTTCCCAGAGACTATCTCGGTGTTTTTTTCCTAAAAGTTTCATAATGTTAGCTCTCTCTTTTAGGCCTGTGTGATCCATTGAACTTTTGTATGGTGTGAACTAGGCATTTCATCTTCTTGCCCGTGGGTGTCCAGTTGTCCAGCACTCTTTGTTGGAAAGACCACCCTTCTCTCACCGAAATGCCTTGGCACATTTTGTCAGAATTCAGTTGACCATAAATATAATTCATTGTCGTATATATTTATCTCTGAACTCTCATTTCTGAACCTTTGATCTGTATGTCTATCTTTATCTCAGCACAAGACGGTCTTGATTACCATAGCTTTGAAAGATATTTTGAAATTGGAAACTGTGAGTCTTCCAATTTTATTTTTCTTCTTTTTTTTTAATATGAAATGTATTGTCAAATTGGTTTCCGTACAACACCCAGTGCCCATCTCAACAGGTGCCCTCCTCAATGCCCATCACCCACTTTCCCCTCCCTCCCACCCCCCATCAACCCTCAGTTTATTGTCAGTTTTTAAGAGTCTCTTAGAGATTGTTTTGGCTATTTGGGGTTCTTGGCATTTCTATATAAATTTTAGGATCATCTCCTCAATTTCTGCAAGGAAAAAAAAAGTCTGTTGGGATCTTGTCAGGGATTGCATTCAATCCACAGACCAATTTGGGTAGAATTGCCATCTTAACAATATTGACTCTTCCGGGCTATGGCTGTGGAATGTCTGTCCATTTATTTAGATTTTCTTTAATTTCTTTCCAAAATGTTTTGTAGTTTTCAACCCACAAGTTTTGTACTGCTTTTTTTTTTAAGTTGATTTATTTATTTCGAGAGATAGAGAGCAAGAGAGGGGCAGAGAGAGAGAATCCCAGGTAGGCTGTGCACTGTCAGCACAGAGCCCGACACAGGGCTCAATCCCACGAGCCGTGAGACCATAACCTGATCCGAAATCAAGAGTTGGACGCTCAACCCACTGAGCCACCCAGGTGGTGCTGTACTTCTTTTGTTACATTTATTTCTGAGTACTTGAGTCTTTTTGGTGTTATGGTGAGTGGAGTTTTTTCTTTTTCAGTTTTGAACTGTTCCTTGCTGCTATCTATAAATACAGTTCATTTTCACCTATTGATCTTTTATCCACTAAATTGACTCGATTTGTGTATTAGTTCTAATAACAAACTAAGGGTTGTTTTGGGGATTCCTAAGGATTTTCTATGTTTAAGATCATGCCATCTGTAAATAAGCATAGTCTTGCTTCCTCTTTTCCCATACGGGTAACTTTTATTTTCTTGGTTCGCCTGATACAGAATTTTAAGGACTAAAACTTGGTAGATTTTCACGAGTACACTTAACGATATAAATGAGGAGCCAACTTTTGCGATCTCAGATGAGCCTCATAGAGACAGAGGGAAGAAGTGGTCACTGCTCTCGCAGACGAGTAAAAATGCCAATTTGCATAGACTTGGGGTTTCATGATCTTCCTCTTAGTGGGTGGTTCTTTCAGCAGCCTGACCAGAGGCAGACATGAAAACGCCTGAACAAAGCATGAAAGTACCCCGAGTAGGCAAAGATAGATGCCATGCATCCTCCAAGTTCATTTCTGTAACCCACTGGGAAATCTCTGATCTACACGGAACCTCATCTTCGAGTCTACATGTTGTTTCAATAAGCATGAGTATGTGGTTTTCTAGGGGTTGGTTTGGCTTGGGGTTTCTCTGTAGCTGTGTTTTAGGAAGGGTGTTAGAGAAGAGACAAACTAAGAGTTGCACACAGGACACCAAAAAGTGAAAGGATAATGTCTCACCGTGAGAGAAGACATTGAAAAGACTCCACATATATTTCCAGACACCTGCTCAAGGCCTCGTGCTCAAGAATTGGAAAGCATCTCCAGCAAGCCAGTTGAAGGCCACTTCCCAGTCTCTGCAGGCTGTGAGCAAGCCAAAACCCCAGTGACCCCCTCCATTTCTTTTGTGGCTGATGAATCCGATTCGAGTGCAAAATACTTTATAATTTTCCCTATGAAATTCTGGCTTGTTAGCGTCAACTCATTGTTCTTGTCTTTCACGATCTCTTCAGATTCTGATTCTCTTTCCTGGGCCAGAGATTAGTAACTAAGCCAAGGGGTGATTTCTCGCGGTGATAACCCTGTGTCCTCACAAAAGTTAAATCTCATTTACTACAGAATAAGCACTTTAGCTCACGTAGCTTCTTAAAATTTCGTCATCAAGGAATATTGGGAAAAGATATACAGTAACAAAATAAAAGCCCACCATCTAGCCAGGCTGTTAGAGTGGGAATTTACAGGTAGACAAGGGGGGAGGTTAGACCGATCCACGTAGAAACAGCTCAGAATTGGAGACATCAGTATGAACTCATGTTTCACTTAATGTAGATACAGACGGTTGCATATAGAACTATTTACAAACCTGAGTGTATCCACAAAGCTTAATGTACACGCGTGTATTTCTGTGCCCTGTCAGCTGTCAGGGACTGAAGGAAAGGACACCCCAGGTGCAGCAAGCACATCCTCACCCAGATCTTGGTTTCTAATACCGGTCTCCAGGAAAGTGAAAAATGGCTCCCGAGAGAAATGGCTGATTCTAAGATTGGAGCAGGAAATATGCAAGATGAGCCCGGAGTATTTTATAGTGCCAGGAAAGGAAGTGCTAAAAAAAAAAAAAAAAAGGAAAAAAATTTCATGGATGTATGTCAGAGGATCGTAGGAGCCACCCAAAAGAGTTCCTGGTGGCCAAACCTGGAATAATTTTGTTAGCAAAACCATGAAGTAGCATTGCAGTATAACCCCAAGTATGATTCTACACTGATATTAATAAATTGATCAATTTGGGAGAAGAGGTAAACGTGTGTAGAATTCCAGATAATTTCTGTGGGTCCTCTGCCCTCAATAGGGTAGCATAACTCCTTAGATGTGGGCCGTGCACAGTGAGTGGCTTAATTCCAAAGAGGATTGTATGAAAGGGGAGGGGGACACTATACAGTAGAGACACCTGATAAACACTACTTGAGCCTGGTGAACATCCAGCCAAGGGAGTCATAAATGCTGGCAATAGAATATTATTGTATCGTATAATAGAGTATAATATAGATAGTATAGTATAGTATAGTATAGTATAGTATAGTATAGTATAGTATAGTACAATACAGATAGTATATTCATACTCTTGATATTATGTGATGAAAACGATACTCTACCTCTGTGATCTTCCTCCCCATAAGTTCAGTCTTACTGTGAGGAAACAAACAAATTGCAATAGTGGGGCAGCCTCCAGAATAGCTCAGTTCTCCTAAAATGTGTCATCAAAACCAAGGACATTTGGAGAAAGTGCCCCAGCCAAAAGGAGCAGAAGGCGACATGACAATTAAATGGAATGTAGCATCCTGAAGGATTCTGAACCAGAAAAAAGACATTAGGTAAAAATTAAAGAAATCTGAATAAACTACGGACTTTAGTTAATGATACTGTATCAGTATTGGCTCATGAATTGTAATGAATGTGCCACACTTAAGGAAGATCAGGGATAATGATAATACGTGGATGTGGTATTGGGGACACTGGATGTTGGATATATGGGAACACCGTGTACTGCCTTCTCAATTTCTTTGTAAATCTAAAATTATTCTTAAAACAAAGTCTATTTAAAAGAAAAACCAACGTCACTACCAGTTTTGAAAAATCTTAAAAGGTTGGCATCAGTTATCTGGAAAATTTATTTGTGAGAAAACCTATTCCTTTACGATGATGGATAAGTGAAGCATTGCTGAATTGTCTCTGCCTGTCTGAGCAAGTTAATGTTTCCAAGAAAAGAGGATGGGGCTTGTGTAGGAGAAAGAAAATGCGAGTGTGTGCGCACATGTGTGTGTGTGTGTGTGTGTTTAAACACGAGGAAAAAGTGAATTCTAAAATGTTAAAACCTTGGAGTGGAACTTAATCTAATTTACAAGCAGTTCCACTAGAGTTGTGTGAGGATTTTTTTTGTTGTTGTTGTTAAAGAGAAAAACTAGTTTCAAGCATTATTAAGCTTTTTTCCCCTCCCAGAAGCTAAGAAAACCATCTGTGAGAACCTGTTTGCATGTTTGTTTTCTACAATAAAATGCAAAATACTTCTTCCTGTTAGCGGATTATACCATATGTCTCTCCCTGTAACAAAATCAGCATGTTTATTAATGAACCCAATCAGAGGCAAAGATTTAGAAAGATTTAAGGAACAGAGTTTTCCATTCAATATTTCAGCAAAAGAAACTTCTGGTTAGACATCATTGTTGTGCTTGGAAAATAGTAGCTTTGTTTTCACTTTGAAATCAACTTAAACTTGGCAGGGGACAGGGAGCAGGAGGAGAGGGAGGCCTTTGAAAATTTTTTGTAAAAAAAAAAAAAAAGTCTGCATTTAAGAATGGCCCTTCCTGCCTGATGATTCCCCTCCTGATTCATCCACAGTTTATATGTGATTAATAATTAATTTGATCAGTTTCACTTTTTTCCAGACAGACTAATTAAAGTGCTCGATGGCCCAGATCCCCCATATCTGATTGCAGTGACAGGCCCGTGGGCTTCCTGGAGTGACAGGAAGCGAATGAAGTAGTTTCAGCCATATTGGCAAAGCAGCCCGTGGTGCCCACAGTGGAAACCTCTGAGTGTCCCAGCTTCAGGCCATCTGAATAATCACGTGGGTTGGTGGCACTGGGCGTGGCACAGTGCGTTAGAAAGAAGTCTGACACGACCCAGGCAAGTGGCCCGGAGCAAATGTCTTCTTCTCTCTAGGCCCCAGGCTGCTCGTCTGACAAATGAGGATGTCAGCTCTGCCGTTCTTTGATTTCTGAACTTGTGGGCACGTGGCCGTGACAGCAGAGACCATAAGCAGCCAGGAGTCTTGGAAGCCAGACATGGGACAGATTTTAGGGTAGATGTTCTATTCTGCTCATTCAACCTCCATCCAGATCTTCTTTCTACCCAGTGGTGTAGATAGCCCCACAAACTTATTACTCATTTCATTGCACGGATTTCTTGTCTGCCATGGCTTCTCAGAAATCTGGGGAAAAAAATGAAACCCCCGTTTCCAGGGGCACAGCTTCGGGGGAAAAAGTGACTCGTGAGCCCTTGGAAGGGCCCGGAGACGCTGTGGAGCCACTGTGAGGCTGGGCCAGGATAGCCACTCTGCCTCGCTCATGGGGGGTCTTTGGTGGCATTTTGGTACCGTAGTCATGACACATACAGGTCTCAACACAGCAGCTGCAAAGCATTATCTTGTTCTCATGAGCTAGAGCCGGTGAGAACAGGGAGGAGGTCTGGGCAATTTTGGTAACTATAGAAAAAAAATTTTTTTTTTAATTTGAGGACACGGGTTAGGACAGAGCAGGTAGAGTTAAATACTTACACATTAATGGTTTGGGGATTTTTTGTAATGTTTATTTTTGAGAGAGAGAGGAAGAGAGCGTGTGTGCAGCTGGGGGAGGGGCAGAGAGAGAGGGAGACACAGAATCCAAAGCAGGCTCCAGGCTCCCAGCTGTCAGCACAGAGCCCGATGTGGGGCTTGAACTCACGAACCGTGAGATCCTGACCTGAGCCGAAGTCGGATGCTTAACCCACTGAGCCACCCGGGCGCCCCCACGCTAATGCTTCTGAGGGCAGATGGGGAATCCTCTTAAAAAGGCCTTTTGACTGTTCCACTGCCCTGTCTCTGGGATGGACACTTCTCCATAGCCTCCAATCCATCCCAGTTCTCCATGTGCCCTGCCATCCATGGAAAAATGCATTTACACCAACAAACCCCGTGCTCTCAAGGAGTGCTCTGACCCCTGGATACTCTGGCTTCTCAGATCTCTCGGACATCTGTGGCTTTCTTTTGCCGGGGGGGGGGGGGGGGGGGGGGGGTGGCCTGAAGGCAGAGGAGCGCGACACTAGCAGCAAAGTCTGCTGCCCTGTGTGGCCACGTTAGAGCGAAGTCAGGGGCTAAAGAGGTTAGGAGACTTTCTGGCAACCAGGGGTGTCGCCGAGAAAGGCCACCCGCCCCCACCCACCCACTGAGGCTCTGAATGCCGAGTTCCCAAGTGGCTGCCAAGGAGCAGGCCAGATGGACAGTGATCAGCTGTCACGTTGGACAGCTGCTCTCCCCTGTGATGAGAGCACATGCTGGTGAGGCACGGGCTGAGGCTTTGAGCCCATGTCAATTGGCTTTGCTCTCTACTCCATCATTATGGAATTTTAGTTTAATTCAGCAAATAGACATTGGTCTCCTGTTTTTGCCAGCCAGCAGAGCAGGACACTGAGTGTGGAGACGGATAAAATAGGTCCTTTACCTGATGGAGAGACAGACATGAGCAAACAGACCTCATTCACTGTGACAGATGCGAGATTATCTGGAAAGAACAGTCGAGCCAGACCTGGGACGGATTGTTGCAAGTGTGGGGTTAGGGTTGTGGCTCAGTCACTTAAGCGTCCGACTCTTGGTTTCAGCTCAGTTCATGATCTCACGGTTCATGAGTTCGAGCCCCACGTCGGGCTCGGTGCTGACAGTGCAGAGCCTGCTTGGGATTCTCTTTCTCCCTCTCTCCCTATCCCTCCCCCTCTCACTCAAACGTGCTCTCTCTCTCTCTCTCTCTTTCTCAAAATAAATAAACTTAAAAAAAAAAAAAAAAAGAACAGCCCCGGTCTCCATCTTCCCTAGTCACAGACCCCTCAAAACCAAGATCCACCTGTAGGAAGCATGTTATAGTTCATTAGAGCAGTATCTCCTTAATTCTTCCAAGGAGTATTAAAAGCATAACTTGAAAAAATGATGTCATAAACACATACGAGTGGGCAGTAGTGGATTAAATAAAGTTAAACATGTTGCTTTCGTTGGTGGGTCGTTTTTTAGCTGCAGAACTTCTCAGAACCTTGAGTCTGCTAAGCATACTTTGTGAATATCCCAGAGGAGGATATGGTCTTGAGGGGTTTGACTCGAAAGCCTTTTCCCACAGAGAATCTCCTTGAACCTGGGGCCCTCATGTCCTCAGACCCTGGTGCGGTGTCTCGTCTGGACTAGAAGTTTGCAGAGTGGGATCCCAGCCCTGGTTCTCTCACTGGCAAGGCCTTAGGATATCCTGTAACCCTCTCGGACCCCATTCCCTCATCGAGACAAAGCGGTAGTGACATCGGCCTGTCTTTCCGGATGGTTATGAAATACTCTATAGGAAAGCAGTTTGTACTAATAAGGGCTAGGATTGTTATTGCTACACAGTGACAATAATGGTTATGATAAAGCCCTCCAGGCCTTAACTGCTTGATTGCCCTGAGGCTTGGAACCTCTCCCACTCTGCAGAAACTTCCCTCTCCTTATGTTCCTCACCCCCCCCTCCCCCCGAGCTACTTCTTATAGCCACCCCTTCAACCAAATGTTGGTACCCCTGAGGCTTCTGTTTTGGGGATCCTTTTTTCTTTTCACGCTGGACCATTTCTCTTGAAATGTCCATGTGTCAACGTCGCCTGTAGCTGGCCGCCCGTGTTTCTGTCTCCAGCGTTAACTTCTCTCATCAGCTCTGGATCCGAATTGCCAGCTTCTCGCCAGGTATTTCTATGTAGTTATCTCCAACTCAACGCTGGTACATCTGTTTACCATTCCCCACACACTGTGCTCCATCACGACCGGGTACCAACCTACCTGCTGCCCATGAACTCCAGAACCCACTTGAAATGTCTCCTCCGTGCTTCTCTCCTCCTCTGCGCCCCTAGAGAGCTCTGTGCCTACATCTAACATGGCCCGTCTCACACTGGCGTTGTCATTATTGGTGTGGGTTTTGTGAAGTCAAGGACCGTGCCTCCCTCGTGTTTAAATTCTCCTCACGAAGCAGAGTGTCGGGCACGTGGTAAGTCTGTTCAGGTGGATGTGTATACCTCATTCTAGTCATGTCTGCGCAGCAGAGGAGAGCTTCCTCTGTAATGCCACACCTGGCTTTACACCAGAGCCCTGAACCTGCCGGAAACAGTTTTGTTTTTGTTTTCTTTTCTTTTCTTTTCTTCCCCCCTCCCCCCCCCCCCCCCCGCCCCGCTGGCTAGGGCTTGCAGGCACCTAGAAGCCGAAGACCTACAGAGGCTCCGGAGGAGGCCACGGGTGCCTCTGGCCGCAGCCCCCCCTTGGCTCTGGGCCGGCCGGTGCTCCTAGCGCGTGGCCCTCGCCTGGTGGAGGTGAGCACCCTCTCCTCCCCACCTTGGCCGAGTCGTGTTGATATTCTGGCGGCATAGCCAGGCTTGTTATTGAGCACATGCTTTGCAGATTAGCCTGTTTGTATAGCCAATCGAACATGTGCTCCATTAAAAATTAAAGCATCCTGTTTTAAGGATGGAGCAGGAGACATCAGCTGCCACTGTGTAGCAGACATGCAAAGCCCCAGAGCCCATTACCATAGGTTACAGCAAATGTTAATCAGTGCCAGCGCAGTTAAATAATGCAGTTTGTGCAGATGGCGCTGGTACATCTCCTCACAGATGTGTCCACAAGTCCCGGAGGTTGCCGTATCACAGGAGTTGTCGGGAGCAGTCAGATCTGATGCTGACTGTCAATATCACCTTTTGTGTTTGCGCACATCCACCCGCCAGCTGAGCGGCGGCGAGCAGGACGCCTCCAGGCCCCACTTCCAGCAGCCCCTCCAGAAGCTGGAGCAGAGAGTTTTCGCATGAAGCTCCCAGGAAAGCAGGCGTATTTCTGCTAAATAGCCGGCAACGCCCAAAGTAAAGCTCCTCGGTCTGTTCCCTGACCCTCGCCCAGCTGCACCCCGTGAGCCGCGTCCAAGCCAGGTGGAGTCGGGGGAGCGTCCCCGCCCTCGCCCCTCACGGCGCTCCGCTTGGCCGCGGCCAAGAACGCACACGTATTTGTCTCCGCCGGTTCGGCAAGTTGCAAGGACACCTCCCCGGTCGGAGTTGTTGGAGTTGCTACAGCTCCTGCCGTGCACACACTGCCTGATTCCGAGCGGCGGCACGTTCGTTCCCAAAGCCCAAGCGCTCGGTTCCCTGGTCCAGGTGTCCCTACCCTAGGGCCCGGAACAGACACTTTATGTAAAATTAAGGAGCAAATCGCCATTTGTGCTGCCAGCAGTGAGAAGCAGCTCATAGCAGGAAGAGAACCGGACCCGCTCTCTGCTCTCCCGGTACTTCTTGACTAGCAGCTGTTGGGGGGACCGTTCGGTGAAGGGGCAGGTGCTCGGGCAGGAACAGGTACGGTTACTGAGCCCCACAATAGTGATAACCCTCTGTTACCAGGGGGAAATGAAATTAAGCTCAAAGTAAGCAAGTGTGGGTGTGCCTGGGTGGGTCAGTCGGTGGAGCGTCCGACTTCGGCTCAGGTCGTGATCTCACGGGTCGTGAGTTCGAGCCCCGCGTCGGGCTCTGTGCTGACAGCTCGGAGCCTGGGGCCTGCTTCGGATTCTGTGTCTCCCTCTCTCTGCCCTTCCCCCGCTCAGGCTCTGTCTCTCTCACCCTCTCAAAAATAAATAAATATTAAAAAAAAAATAGTAATCAAGTGTGGGAAACATTTAAACCGAGAACCAGGGAAGATTTCTCTTGATAGAGTTCATGTTCTCCTTAAAGGGCCCCGCTTGGGCTTCCTGAAAGACATACCGCCATAGGACAACCCATGCCTGAATACCGTGAGGCACTAACGTAGCAATAAGACTAGACTCACAAACTAGGCCGTCTTCTTCATTCCCAGGGGTAGCGGATTGCAAGTGGGGATTGTAACTATTGCCACATACACCTGCTGGAGGTGCAGGAACCGGGGGCGGGCTTTCTTCTACTTGAATGCAGGTACACTGTTCCTGCTTCATCTTAAAAGTGCTGCCCTGGGTGGCTCAGTCAATTAAGCATCCAACTTCGGCTCAGGTCATGATCTCAAGTTCGTGGGTTTGAGCCCCGCCTCGGGCTCTGTGCTGACAGCTCAGAGCCTGGAGCCTACTTCGGATTCTGCGTCTCCCTCTCTCACTGCCCCTCCCCTGCTTACACTCTGTGTGTGTATGTCTCTCTCTCTCTTTCTTAAAAATAAATAAACGTTAAATTTTTTTTAAAAAATGCTGCTCTGAAAGCCATGCATCCTTCCCTTCTACCCTGTCTTATCTACTACCCTCCATTTGTTGAAGATTTTAACTTCCAGCTCCCTCTTTTCTTCCCACCAAGACTGCGCATTCACACAGGGCAGCCCATCTCTGCCTCAGGCCCCCCAGTTCCTGACCTTTTGCAGCAGCCTCAACCCTCCATTCCTGTCATCACCCTGCATCTGGTCACTACCAGTAATGAATTGTGATTTCCAAACAATCAGAGGCAAGGAGGCCAAGGAACTGAGAGTCGGGGATGCCCAGAACCCCCCTTGACTTCTCTCACGTTTAGAAGAGAGGAGCTTACCTCGCTCAGACACCTTCCCACTGCTCCAGCTCCGTTCCCCCCCACTCAGTCTGGTGGCCTGTGATCTGTCCTTCCAACAAACTGAGCCAGTCTGTGCCTCAGAGGCTTGTTCTGTCTGCCTGAGTGCAGACCCTTCCACGGTCACTTGCCTTGTTCCCGGACTTCAGTAGGGTCTCCCTGTTTAAGTGGCATCTCCTCGGGGCACCTGGGTGGCGCAGTCGATTAAGCATCCAACTCTTGATTTCAGCTCGCGTCATGATCTCGCGGTTTGTGGGTTCAAGCCCAGCATCGGGCTCCGTGCTGTCATACTGTCAGCATGGAGCCTGCTGGAGATTCTCTCTCTCCCTCCTCTCTCTCTCTGCCCTTCCTCCACTAGTGCACTCTCGCTCACCCTCTCTCGCGCTCTCGCTCTCTCAAAATAAATAAATAAAACTTAAAAAAAAGTAAATGGTATCTCTTTGGAGATGCCTTCCCTGACTGTGTCAAAACGGCAGTGTCCTCCACACCCCCAATGACCCTGCAACTCCTGCCTTGCTTTTCTTCAGAGCACTTAGCCAGCATTTGCACACGCATGCGTGCACACAGACACACACACACACACCCCCCTAAACACAAGCATTCATTCAGTGAGTGGCTCACCAACTGAGCCACACAGGTGCCCCAAGAAGACAGGGTCATTTATAACACCTTCTATTTTTGCCAAAAATGTTTTTGTTTTTGTTTGTTTTTTCACAACCCAACACTTTATCAGTGAGCATCTTTCAGTTCCAAGGATTTGGGAAAGCCGAATAATCCATTTTCGTGAAATTTTGCGAAATCCAGGATACACTATTCCAAGCTGTGAGGCCCCTAGTGCTAGCCTTCAGACTTGCCTCCATCCCGAGGTTACCTCCCTGGTGGGCTCTTCTCTTCTCTTTTGTTTTCCCCAAAACCTCTTTTAATTTTTAATTTTGTCCTTTGAGGACAAAAACAAGGTTTTAGAGTGCCACACCAGGCAAATACAGCTGATGCGTTTAGTGGGTTTGGTGATATGCATGAAAGCAGATGGAACCCACGGTTGAAAGCGTGGCCCACAGTCGCAGCCACACCAAAGGGACCGTCCCTGGAGTTCTGTGGGCGTTTCATTCTCTTAACTTCTTAGGGTACGAATCATAACATTGGTTCCCTTTACTTTCGATAAGTTGGACCGGAAAGTTTCGAAAGTTTCTGTCTGTGAGCAAAACTGACATAAGATGGTTCTTTTTCATGACCCTAGTTGGGAAGAAAAGCTCCACACCAGGGGGAGACTATCACCGTCATCTAATAATTTATCTTCCTTTCGCTTTTATCCTCCGTCCTAGATCTTAGCAGATGAGATCATAGCTTCCCTCTCCAGACTTTTTAGTTGGCTTCCTCCTTGTTTTACCAAAAGGAGCTTAATTCCTCGCCTCAGCCAGTCCATCACTAGGGTCCTTGCTCTGAAGATGATACACACCTCTGTGCTTTTGGGTGTGAGTCACAGAAGGGCCTCACCAAAAGTAGTCATGAAAGGGGGCTGTTCCGTTCATTATCTCTCACACTGAGACGTAGCCGGATGAGTGTTGGCCTCTCTGAGGGTATGGTATCTTCGGCGTCACCCTCTGCGGATAAGTTGGCGGCCAGAGCTGTAAGTGTTGCATCCTACCCCATACGCCTAAGGAAGGAAGGGAGGGAGCAGACCTCCTCCTTCACTGTATGTCTCTTTTCCGTGAGAGGGAAAATCTTTTCCAGAGGTCTTGCAGCAGCCCTCCCTTTATAGCATCAATGACCTAGGCAGAACTAGGTTCCATGTCTGCTCAAAACCAGCCGCTAGCGAATACCGGTGAGCTTGTAGCACTGTATCGTCTCCTGAGCTGTGCACATGGCTGGCTGATCCCTGAACAAGGCTGTCTGTTCTCTCTTGTAACAGAGAAAGAGGACACGCTGCTGGGGAGACTACCAACCCGTTGCTTCTACTGGGAAAGATTCACTCCCAAGTGGAGTAGTAGATTAGCCTGGGATCTGTTTCGATAGGCCAGAATATTATAAAGCATTCAGAAGTAATCTGCGAATACTTGCTTATTTAAGGCGTCACCAATCATGTCCATACCTGTATGATAGCACTTAGCACACAGCATCATGATTCTGTGTCTACGTGTCTGTCACCAGGGACCTCTGACTTCCTCTTTGCGTCCAGAGCACCCAGGACGGTGCCTAGAACGTTCTACAGAGATAGAGGCTCACTCAGTGTTTGTTCAATGAATGAACGAACAAATGAATGAATGGACAGATAAGCGAAGGTCAAGTGAGATATTCATGAAACTGTGTCTTGTAAAGCACAATTAAAATAATTGTAAGTGTTTTCCCAGAAACAGAATGCATGAACAAAGGAATAAGCAAATGATGACTAAGGTGTTTTTGAAGCCGTGTCCTCTGAACTATTAAAGTGACTCTAACTGACTCTAACTGTATACCTGCAGAAGAAAAGAGTTGAGGAATACAGTGACTTTCTGAAATGCAGTGCTTAAAATCCTTTCACGCAAAAGATCAGGATCACCTTGTGGGGTCACTAAGGACAGAGAAAGGAAAAGCGAGTTGAAAGTCAGAAGGCTCTGTCTTGTGCTGAACCAAGGTCTAAAAGGCATGTAAAGATGGAACTGGCTGCCTAGGCAAGAGTGAGCTTCCTGTCACCAAGCACACAGCCACTGGCCACTTGGCAGGATACCGTAAGGGGGGGTTCCATTTATTCTTGGAGATTAAACCAGAGGTCGCTTATTCTCTGACGTAACCCTGGCAGGGATGGGATCCTCTGAAACGTTAAGCGAACTCAACTCTTACCACCAAATGTTGAAATGGAGGAAGTACAGGGGTCATTTCCAGAGCTGCAAGAGGTTTCATGATGCTCGAAAACGTCTTTGAGTAAACGCATCTGGATGCACCGTGAAAAAGAAAAAGGCGTTTCGATCTCACTGGTTTCGTCCATCTTTGTGGGACCTGCTTCTCGCTTCTCAGCACGCTGTCCTATTTGTGTGTGATTAAAGTTCACCTTGTGAACTCTCGATGTATCGGGGAGAGAAGGAAGAGAAGCACTTCGCTTCGGAGGGGTTGGGGGGGCGGGATGAGGTCCACATGCAAAATTGAAAGAGAAGAGAGATGGAAATTGGGAAACGGTGGGACATCGTTCACTCTTATAATTATAGCGAGGGAGTGTACCGCAAATGTATGTTCCCTCCGTAAAACAGGTGTCCTGCCCTTAAAATGGTAATTATAGACTATTTCAGATCAATGATCTTCACTTATTTCATATCGCTGTGGTATTTTTTTTTCCATGTTTAACCTCCCTGTGATGCGGAAAGCTTGTTCACCCTTGACAGAATCAAAATGCTTATAGATTTTCTGAAATAAGGCCCCTTTCTGGAAATATCTTGTGGTTTCGTCTCAAGATGTAATATCCTGAGGAAGGTTTAGGTTGGCTTTTTATTTTAATATGAAACAAAAAAGTAAAATCGCCGTGCAATGAGTGATTTTACTTCCATTAGCCTTTAATGTCTTTGTGGTTTCATCTGAGGTCACTAGTAGATTATTTTTCTTGCATTATTTCATCAGCTGTCAGTTCTAGTCATATAATGTAATTTATTCAGTGCTGTGATTTTTTAGAAGACACGACTATAAGCACAGAAGGCAGTTTTTTGGAAGTTTATTTAGATGATTGTAGGGTGTCAGACTGCCTCAATCTTCTTCACGCTCAGTATCTGGAGGGTCACTTACGGATTGCACATGATCTTGGATGCTCAAGTGGTTATTCACGACTGTGTTTTTGTACCCAGCACATAAAAATATATCTGCAGCTTCTTTATTATCATCTTTTGAAAGACTGTGGCTTTCCTGTGGGGTGTGCAGTTGCATTTACTACGTAGATTACAGGATACATGGTATATCTCTTTATTTAACATCAACAGTAACCCTTTGAAAAAGGAGGTTTTATTTCAGGCTTACGCTATTAATATATTCACTCCTGGGCTTTGATTACAATAATGCAGCGAATTTATGTTTGGATATGTAGTGAGTATCATTCAGGAAATCATTTGAAAATCATTCATTAAATACCAACTGCACACATCTTGTCAGTCCCTAATGGTTATAAAGAAATGAGAAATTCTCTGCTCTTGAACTTGAATACATGATTGAGATCCGTGAAAGCATCTAGAAGACTGGCCCTTTAGTTTGTTTTAGGAATTTGAGAATACTTTTCATTTTTTATATATTTTTTAAATTTTTTAGAGAGAGAGCACACACAAGTGGGGGGGGAGAAGGGCAGAGGGAGAGAGAGAATCTTAAGCAGACTCCACGCTCAGCACCGGGCCTGACGCAGGGCTCAGCCCCTGACCCTGGTGTCACGAACTGAGCCAAAATCAAGAGTCGGACACTTAACTGAGCTACCCAGGCGCCCCGAGAATAATTTTTAAGTGTTAAAAAAATCAGAGCCCTACATAATAATAGTTGTACCCTTACCACCTTGTAATGTAAAAAATATAAAACGCGTATACTGAAATACATGCAGATAAAATGATACAACGTCTGGGGTTTGTTTTAAAAGTTATGTGGAAAGGGGGAAGTTGTGGAATGGATAGGGTATAGAGGAAACAAGGCTGGCCATGAGTTGATAATTCTTGAAGTTGGGTGATGGTAGTTGGGGGGTTATTACATAGTTCTTTCTACTTGTATGTATGTTTGAAATTATCCATTAAAGAATACATAAGGAAGAAAAGATTACCATGAATTTTGAAAGGAAAATGTCTTTTTACAGTCACGGAAGCATCCCTGTATGTTTGAAAAATCACAGTAGTTACATGAGAATGGCATACGATTTATTGAGACTAGAGGCAGAGCTTGGCCCTCATGGGTTCCAGAGCCCCTTTGCTGTACCTGTTAGCGTACATTACCTAAGCGAGTTCCAGGCAGCTCGCTATACACGACCATTGAGCACATTCTAAGTGACGGCAACCTTGACTGTGGAAGCGTGCCCGTGGCTTCCTTAGCATGCTGTGGCTGTGTGGCTTAGGAAGGGTAGCACTCTGTGGAAGAAGATAGACCTGCCAAACGAGCCGGGTAACGTTTAACACAGACCGTGGTTGAGACAGGCTGGAGAGTCTAGAACGGGACGCAGACAACCGACAACTGAATCCATTCAGAAACTCCGAAGCCTCTGCACGATGGGAGTTGTACTCGAATTCAGCCTCCACCAGATCTGCCCTTGGCCACTTGGCACCATTGCCACATCACCAACGACTTCCTTTTCTGACCTCGCTCATGTTGACCTATCCCTCTATCTCCCCAAGCAGAATTTAAAACCTCTACATTGTAGTTCGATTTCGGTGAAGATTAGAGAGGACAAGTATGTTTGCTGTCTTCTGTCCCTGGCCAGTTTTCCTGAGGACCTTATTTCCATGAAATTCTTGGCTTAAAAAAAGCATGCAAGTAAAATTGTTTTTAATTTGTAATTACATACGTTTAAAATCTTAGAGTACATGGGAATTGAATATCTAGAGTGAATCAGCCTTCGGAACGTGTTTGCTTATAAAAAATTATTAAATATTGGAACATTACACCAAAACAATAACATCGAAATATTGAATTCATGGTTCAGCTCTGTTGTTCATTTAGAAGTTTAACTATTTCCCACTGTTTAAATATCTCTATCTGATCTTTTGTGCTAACGTAGCGTGTCCAAAATACTGAAAAACAAATGAATGATCAAGGAATTTAAGGAGTACTCCCCCAGTGAAGCCAGAAGGATATTTTTGAGGAAAAAAAAAAAAAAAAAAAGAATGCATGAAACTTATTTAACAAGAAAGATTTGAGTCAGGTAATCTACATAATATATCCACTGGCATTAAGGCTGTCATCTTGGTATTGCATTTCTGGTACGAATTTCGCAATAGCTGTCTTTCACTGTCGGTTCTAATAAAGAGTGTTGGTCAGCTTAAATTCCCTGGGAGCTCAGAGTTATGTTTTGTGAACTGCATGTGCCTGAGGCCTCTCATGCATGATTTAAACTGCTTTGTAAATGTCAATAGGTGGAAAAGCATTGGATCCCTTGTAGATTTCTCCAAATCCTCTAAGATGCGTATGCCATGTATAAACCATGCTGCACTCTCAAGGCCATTGCCGCTTTTTCTACTTGCCTAACTGGGGGTTTAAGGTATTGCCAGAAGCAAAATATCGGTGTGTGCATGTCTCGATCCAACCGGCCAATGAAACCCTTTATTAAGAAAACCTTTGCACCAGAGAAACGTCTCCAGTGGCCTGAAATGGGCACACCTCATGAATGTTGAATGTTCTTCAAACTCCATTTCTTCATTCTTGACTTTTTTCAAAACACACATTTGACTTGATTGAATTTGCTGATTTCACAGTACAGCATTTATTCCGTGGACGGCTGTATGGGGTTGTAGAAAAACATTTTCATTGGGAGTTCCCGACCTGGGTTCCATCCTGGATCGGCCACTCTCCGGCTGTTTGTCCTTGGACGAGCCACTTAACCTTTTGGGGGTCCTGCTTTCGGATCCATTGGGGAGAAGTTCAATGATCTCCAGCTACTCCTCTCAGCTCCAACTTCTTGGATCCCAAGAGATAGTGTCAGCCAGCCAGTGTGACGCTTTTAAAGCCACGAGAGTGCACATGATCTTTTAATTAGGCTTATTCTGCTCTCTTCTGGGCAGCACTAGGAGCCCCGAAATGGCCAGCAGAAATCCCTTAAAGAGGTTTGAATATCAGCCTAAAGGCTTATCAACTCATTTTTATTCAAAGCTCTTCCTGGTGATGTTTCCCATTGGCCTACAGACAGTGACGTGGATCCCGCCCTGGCTGTCCGTCCCCCACAGTGGACCCCTCCAATCGTATTCCTTGGGCAAAAGCTGTTTTCTTTTTAAACAAGTTGTTGCTGTTTTTTTTTAAGTTTATTTATTTATTTTGAGAGAGACAGAATACAGGTGGGGGAGGGGCAGAGAGGAGGGGGGACAGAGGATCCGAAGCAGGCTCTCTGCTGTCAGCAGAGAGCCCGACACAGGGCTCAAACTCACGAACCGTGAGATCATGACCCGAGCCAAAGTCAGACGCTTAACCAAGTGAGCCGCCCAGGCGCCCCAAAAGTGTTTTCTAATGCCCAAAGAAGCCAAACCAAATGATGGTGAGGAAATGACATTCCAGGGCAGAGCCCCCCACCCTGGTCCATATGAGAAGAAACGCTAGGCTGGCTTTCTCAGGGGCTCTTTCTTCCTCATTTTTGTACCCCTCGGCCTAGCACGGGGCCTGGAGACAGAGGTGCTAGGAAATGTGCGCTGCATAAACATTGCAGAATGAGTGTATTCAGAGTCAGCCATCAGAACAGAGACGGCCTTTTTGTTCCTCCTCTCTTTTTGATTCCTACATGGTTCTGAATGAGACGCTTTGATCTCCTCTTTCCGTGTGTTCCCACATGGTTTCTAACATTGTGTCTTCTTGAGGGGACACTATGGGGGGTAGGGAGTAAGAATGAGTGCATATGGTAGCTTTGAAGCCAGCCTGCCCGAGTTTGAACCCTGACTTTGCTCTTACTGTCTAACCTCGGGCAGTTTACTTAACCTTTCTGGGTCTTGGGTTTTCATCTGCAAAATGGGGATAAAACTTCTGTCACCAGGTTTTGAGGATTAAACGGGCCGTCCACCCAAAGCTCTTCGAACAGTGCCCGTCACGTGAAGTACTAGCTGTTGATCAACCGTGTTTTTCTTGATGCTTTTATTCTTTTTGAAAAGTATTATTTCCGTGGAAACTTCAGTTCTTTTTTATTTTTGAGAGAGAATGCAAGCAAGGGGGGAGAGAGAGGCCCGGGGGGCGGAGGGGTTGGGACAGAGGATCCAAAGCAGACTCCGCACGGACCCCAGAGAGCCCGACGGAGGGCTCGAACTCACGAACGGTGAGATCGCAACCTGAGCCAAAGTCAGACGCTCGACTGACTGAGCCACCCAGGCACCCCTCAGTTGAACCTTTTAAAAAAGAGCGAGGACAATGGCACCAGCCTTGGGGGAAAAAAAAAATCACTTCCCATCCTGTCCACCCCAGCGAGGAGTGGTCTGAAATAAGCAGTGCCTGGAGTCCAAGGTTTTGCCCACTCAGGCCATGGCTGTGTTCACGCGGTCGTTACCCGCCGCTGCTGGAATACGCCGTCCCGAGGTCCTTGGCAGCCACACCAAGAACGATCTGGGACCCCGCGACGTGGGGAGACCTCTGAACACTGTCACCACCAGGGTGCCATTTGTGTGTTTGCAGAGTGTCAAGTAAGCACATTCTTTGTCACCCTCTGACATGACCTCGGGGTTACTTTCTGCGGTTGTTGACAAATTTTTAGACATCCCGGTTTTATCAGCGGAAACCTTGAAGAGTGACAAATGTTCTTGGAAGAGTTGGGACATACTATACAATGTCAGCTGGCTCAGTTATAACTCGGTGATGTCCAGCGTCTGAGCCGTGCTCTCAGCATGGTCTATAGATAACTCATCCTCATGATGCTCTCCCCTCCCCAAGTCCTTGGTGCAGCTGTTCTGGTTGAAGACCCAGTTGACATCTATAATAGATATCCAGTGGAGAACCTCTTATCTTATCACTGTCTGTGTTTCAACACTGGCGGTCCCCGTGGACCGTCGGGAACAGGCAGCCAGCACATTATGGGAACGGTGACTTGCTAAGTCCCTGTGCCCTGAGGACATTATTAAGTGCTAGGGAACCTTGTTAGCTCATAAAGTCGGTTCAGACCAATTATTGCCGTGCGACCATTACCGTTGCCAAGAATGTAACTCTTTTAAATTCTTGCCCATAAAGCCGATCTTTCCATTACATGGTATCATAGAACGAGGCTTCTGATCTGGCCGCAGTCGTATCCCACTGGCTGCAAAGACTAAACATTGCATTTGCTGCTCGATATTGGTTACCCTTCAGTGCTTCATGGCGGCAGCAAGACTGCTATTTATAGATTTACTTTCTGTCTCCCTAGTTCAGCGCAGTCAGTTTTGACACACTGTCCCGGTAATCTGATCAGCCATGCTGCTTTTAAATGAAGGTCTAGGCCTTGGCCTCCACCGAGTGGGTGACAGCTGTCAGATACAGATAGTAGGCTACAGATCCTGGCTGCTAAAACCCTCTCATTCATTCCTGTTACAGATCATTGACCACAGCTTGAAGCCGTGCTTTACAGCCGGCCGATTAGTTGGCAAGAGATCTACATACTGTATTAGCAAGGTCAACCACTGAGATAAAGGCAAAAACTTAAACCCCTGCACTATTTTTAAACCAGCGGCCATTTGTTAAAGCTGGTTATTTTGGTACATGTCTCTCTTCCTTTCTCTTTTTTTTTTTTTTTTTTCCCCCTCGCTCAAAACACAACTGAAGAAACGTGTTAGAACTCTTGGTGAGAGTTAAAGGGGATGGTTCAAACGATGAGATGGTTCGCACCTGAGAAGGGTGTGGGGGTAGGAAACAGAGTTAGCTGTGCTCATCCCTTGTTTTAATCAGAAGGTGTTTTGGAGATCTCGGCCCGGGGCTCCCGGATGGAGGTCCAGCCTGCGTGAGTCCTCTCAGGCCCTAAGAGTGGATTAAACCCTTGCCCGCCCCCACGTCACATGGCCGGTCTTCCTGATGGCTCCCGTCTGCAGAGATTCCCTTCTCTGGGATCCTCCCTGCCCCCAGCACCTGCATCTGGGTGTCTGAAGCCTGGCATGTTCCCCCTGCCTCCTGTCAGATTTGCCTATGGACCCCTTGCACCCTGAGAAACCTCTCACCGTCAAAGGGATTCATGGACTTCTATCCCTGCTGTTCTAGAATCAACACAAGTGACCAAACCTTCAATCTTCTCTTTACCCAGCAAAGTGTCCGCCCACAAAGCCTTGAACTTTGTCAAGTGACGTGTGACTCCCCTCCCCCCCCCCCACTCTCTCCTCTCCTACTCCTTCGTTCTCATGGAACGTTCCTCTACCTTCTTGACAAGCACTTGCCCCTTCCCCTTTTCCTGTTCTCCCTTGACCTCACTGTTTTACTACGTGGACCCCACTGGAGTTCCCATTCTTCCTCAAGCCTATGCTGTCTACTCTATTTTCCATTTCCTTCCTCCTCTTCTATGAAATTGATGCATCTCTTTGTTGCATTCCCCCCTCCTGTCTGATCTCTCCTCTTTCACTCTGTATTTTGTTGACTTACGACCGATTCCAATTTGCTTAGGGTTCAAGGGCACTCAAGGCCCTTGACCGTGTGTCTCAGTCTACCATCTTGTAATCTTGCCTCCGATCTCATCTCTCCTCCACCCCTCTACAGTCCACGCCCACATTTACTGAACGTGCCCTTCACTGACAACCCTTTGCTGTCTTTCCTTTTTCGCTCTTCACTCACCCTGGAGAATCTATAGAATGACAAGGGTTAGTATACATACTCGGTACATATCTGTAGAATGAGTGCACGAATAAAAGTCAGATGTTTGACATTGCTATCAGTGTTGACCCAGACCCTTTGAACTAAAAGGGCAATAAAGATTAGTGGAAAGAGCTTCGGTCTGACCACACACAAACTTGGGATTGAAGTCACTCACCAGAAGTAGGACTTGGGGCAGATTACTCTCTGAGACTTGAAGGTCTCATCTATACTATGAGGCAAATGGTATCAGCTTCAGAAATTCTTAAGAGGATTAAAGGAGAGAAATGGAAGTAAAGTGCCCAGCACAGTCCCTAGCAGGCAGAAGGATCTAGAGAGATGTTTGTTAGCCAGGCGGCCGTGCAACTCCCACTCCCCGAAACGTTCACCTTTGGAAAGCAGGACTCTTTCGGTGGAAGAGAGGAGGCCGGGTTTCCTGACTTTTTACTGTAATAAACAGGGGATGTTGAAACAGACTTCGATCCACAAAAGGTGACTCCCAGTCACGTTCTTGGCTTCCTGCTCAGGGAGTCAGTGTGGGAACGGACTTTCCCAGTTCCCACCTGGAGCTGGGATGCTTCAGCCGGCAGGGAGGAGGCTTGGGGAAGTCTCAGCGGGGCTGGCGTGGGGTGTGCGAGGGGAACGCGTATCAGCCCTGGGACCCGACCGCACAGGCCTCTGCTCCAGACTCGGCTTTGCTAGGGGTGAGGCTACAGCCCTCCTTGCCTCTGCAGGGTCTAGCAGCCATCACGGTGGTGGGATTTGGAAGGAGCCTGATCCTGTTAGGACTGAGGGAAAAGGACTGGGGGCTATGCAGAGCGGATGCGGGAAGTGAGTGGGGCGGCCATGGCGATTTTACTGGTTTTTTCCTGTTGCGAGTTCAGGTCCCGTGGAATCCTCCGGCCCGGCTGTGGCTCCGAGCGAAGAGACGGCGCATTGGGCACGTGTGATGCCAGGCATGTGACGTGATCCCCGGCGCCTGCCGGTGCGGATGAGGTGGGAGGGAGGCGGAGGAGGGGCATACTCATGTTTCAGGAGGGGATATGCAGGATCACCTTTGTGGGTGGAAAAGAGCGAGGTCCTGAAACGTGCTTCTAATGAATTCCTTACACGCTGTTGAAATGGCAGCGATCATAATAGCTTATTTCATGTGCCTTTGAAGGGTTCCAGCAAATTGAGTCTAAGAAAGGCAGGGTGTGGGGGGGAGGGCAAGGTAGAGGGGGGGAGCAAGTGAAATATTACTACTTAAAACATATTCCTAGACATAATAAAGCATCACAGTGAAAATATTGTTGAGACAGCTTTCATTATGCATGTTCCAGGCCTCATTATGGAATAAGCAGAAGTGAATGTGCAGCCGGGGCCTGACAATATCTGCACTGAATTCCTATTATGTAAGAAAGGCTTTCTAGTCCCTGCCAGTGTCGGGATGTGGTGGTTGGTTTTCAATAAAGGTCAGAATCGGTGCCATACTGAATAGCGCTAAAAGTGTGTTTCATTCTTTTGTAGGCCACGGGCACTGTTGGGGATTGATCTGAAAATCTGGTCTGTTGCAGGCCTTTGCTCTCAAGGGAGATTAATATTTTAGCTATTCCTTTTTGTTCAGTGCTTCTAAATGTATTTGGAATGAAAAGAAAGGTTAAAGAGGGGCTCTGGGACGGCGAGCTTCAGAGACTAGATCATTTCATGAAGGGAAATCAATTAAAAAAGGTTGACTGTGAACATTTATCCATTTAGCTCAGCCACTATTGAATTTTCATGATGGACTTCGACTCTTCGGAGAGAACGGAGCTAATGGCAATTGTTCCTTTCTCCTCAAAATTTATTATCTAGTTTATTCAATGGAAAACACTCCATCAAACTAGATAGAGGCCTTAGGCCTATTGATAGATTTGCCTGTGTGGGGTTGGAATGGGGAGGTTTGTCACAGATGTCCGGCCTTTGAAGGAAAATTAAACAAGTATCTCATTACAGAATGCTTCACTGGTCCCTGGAGGTGGCCGCAGACGCAGTGGATTTAATGAGCTGGGAACGTCAATGCTGCCAAAGTTTTCCTCGACCTGTCTTTCTGAAGAACCCCTCTATTTAGGCCCACTCAAGCAAAGGAGAAAGGCACCATGCTGTTTTCTCCCTTTCAACTCCAAAGAAGGGGATAATGCACTTTTTGTGCCATGCATCCAGAGGAATTATGTGTGCTAATTTGATTAGGGGAGATTTGATTAACTGGAAAATGAGGGCTTTGCTAAGACTTTCACACGCTTAATTTAGCCCTTGCAAAGCAGACGCAACGTTGTGTCATGAAACTCAGAAGGCATATGGGAACAGTATTCAGTGGTTCGACGGCCTTTCAGACCCAACAATATCAAGGATTGCCACGGTTCATATTGGGATAATCATTTTAGAGCATTCGCTTTGCTGCAGAATACAAATTGCATTTGGCATTCCAGTTAAACGGTTCAAAGGATAATGAGATTAATATAGTAGGAAACTTAGCTGAGCAAAAGCTTTTTTTTTTTTTTTTTTTAACACCATTGCGTAACTAGTTTCAAGGGAAACTTAGTTGAAAAATGCCCCTGGTTTTCTCCCAAGAATTCATTATGCTTCGTGGTTCCGTACACCCCTGGTCTTTCTTGGTTTAAAGTAATAAAAAAAAAAAAAAAAAGAAAAAAACCTCTTCCATCATCAAAATCTCCCTGAACTTTGGGGAATGATATGATTGTTTAAGCGAAGATGGTTTTTTTTTGTTTTTGTTTTTGTTTTTTTGATGCACTGAAGTACCCCCTTTCTCCATGAAATGTAGGAGCATGAGCTTGGTTGTGGACCTGGGAGGCCTGGGGGAGAGATCGTGGCTTTACTGGTGTTTTCCATTTTCTTTAGGATGTGCTTGAGCGATGGAATGTGCAGCCAAGAAATAGTCCTGTCCCCCCAACGCCAAGGCCGTTTGGGAATTACCAACAAACTCTTCAACACCTGACATTCCTAAGGGCTTATGTAAGGAGGCATCATTCCCTTACTTTCCCAGGAGTATATATTAAAAAAAGAGAGAGAGAGAGACACCAGCAATACCAATCTCTGCCAACATCTGAAAAAAGATTTTTTTAAAGGCATTCAGTGTTTAGAGGACACCTGAAATGGCCCTGCGGGGAGAGCTCTGGGCTCCATATGCCAATAATCTTTAAATACAGTCCCTTGGAGTTTCCACCCCAAAGTCTTTTCCCAAAGATCTCCTTGCCCTGGATGATTGGTCACTTCTCTCTAGCCCTGGGCGCTGTCTCCACTGTGCCCTTTATTTACAGGCCGATTTTGCCCTCTCTCTACTTGGACATGCTTAATGCAGGCAGTTGTTGACCCCCCGTTTTGCTGTTAGCACCAGAAATTTGGGCTTTTCCATGAAAATCAATCAATCAGTCCGTCAGTTAAGTGCGCACGCGTGCTGGGTTTTCGCTTTAACGCAGGCAGGGTTTAACTTTCCTGGTGAATTAGGACTGCCTCCTGCCATTCTCCGTTGGCTTGCTGCGCTGCAGAAAACTATAAAAGGAGCCACTAACTAGGGCAGACCGCTGACCCGATTTGGACAGAGCGTCTTTGTTTCAGCTGGACCTGGGGGTTTAAATCTTAGGTCTGTTGTCGGGGCGGGGGTGGGGTCCTCTCCGCCACCCCCCACCCCCCCACCTCTCCCACCATCTCTGTAGGAGGAGAAATCCCCCCGCCCCCCACCACCTGATCACCCATTCTCACTTTGGGATTAGCCGGAGACAGAAAGGAGGGGCCGTCTGTTTGCTTGTTGCTTTCCTGCCGTAGTAGTTGGATAGGGTCAGGCCCGACTTTTCCTTGGGAAACAGACCCCTGCCACTTTAAGTGGAGTTGCTGGGTAATCGTTCCGCTCGGTTGCATAACCAGAAAGGGATGTGTCAGTACTGGGACCTGCAGACAGCGAAGGCTTCATTAAAACGCTCGCGGAGACCTGGACAGATGAGTGGTCTCCAGTTGGAGTTCTTTCCATCTTCCCCATCTGTTCGCTGCAGTTTTAATTAAATCTACTGAGATTATTTTTGGCCTTCTCCAAGAACAGAAAGCCAGCCTGTGCCAATGTCCACTCGTTTCTGTGCTTTACTGCCAGCCACTAATGAGCAGGCACATGGGGCATCGCCGCCTGTGTGCACCCCCTCCCTCTGCCAGCCATCATGAGTTGCTAATAGGGTAGGAACCAAAAGTGCCAAGCCCAGGCCTCTCCACCTTCTCCCGCCCGCACCCCCACCCTCGGCCCCACCTTGGTACTAAAGAAAGCCAGCTAATGAATGATTCCACTTGTGGTTAGCCAGCTAATGGAAATGACAGGCTTCAAATAACCTTAAAGCGTGCAGCCCGATGCTTGTCTGTCTGATCAGGGCCCTTCCGCTGGCACCTGACACTTTCAATACCATAATGGCATTCACATGCATTCTTTTTGAATTCTGTCATACAGCAAGACCTTTCTTCTCTGCGTTCGCTGGGAGGATGCCTGGCAAAACTATTAAGACTGTGATGGAAATGACAGTTAACTGCGGGCCTGTCAGTCCCACTTTGGAAGTCAGCACATCCTTATACCCATTAGGAGCGCATCATGGGAACTTCAGAAATAACCTGCCGTAATATACTGTTGGGTTGTTCCACTCCTGCTAACATACCACCCAGCACACTCGCCGACAGTCCTGCCCTGCCTCTCATTAAGGGTTTGGTCCGTCGATGTTTGGTAGAGACTTTATTTTAAAATTTCGGATCAGGGGTAGTAATTGCTCTCGCAGAAAGGCGGTATCGCTGTCCCCCGCCGGTTGGTAGATGGTCGTTCTTCACGTAGATGGTCAGTGCTTCACAGATGTAGGAGGCCCCCGTTAGTTGGATTGTCAACAGAAGCTGTGTCTCGAGATCCAGATCCCTAACTGGCCTCCTAGGTTTCCAAAGGAGACTGTAGACAGACGCATGTCATTTTTATTCCCAGCGGAGTCTTCGGTCCCAAATTCAAGTCTAATCCCCTGTTGGACCGTGAGAAAGCCTCAGGGGCCACTCTTGCCCCAGACTCCAAAGCCTGGACTGGACGCCAGCCTGAGTGGTCGGCTTTCCTCTGGGCCTCCTGAGATGAAAACAACGAAGTGGGTCCAAAGAGAGGGATGCAGGAGATCTCCAGAAGGAGGTCCTGCCCTGGCTCAGGCTCTACAACAGGGACTCTTTTGTCTGGCCTTGAAGATGCCATCTCATCCTTGGTCCGTAGCAGCATTTCCACTTGGGGAGTGAAAAAGGGATGTTGTAGAGCTTACCAGTTAGAAGTTTGGACTGACAGCCTTTAGAGTCTTGGTTTGTCCACGTATTCAACGGGGCTGTCTGTTAGGGCACACCCTTCCACTTCCAGCTGGCGATTGAGAATTGAAGCCTTCCAGGTAATTACCAGGAGGACGCCTTTCAGACTCCCTGCCATCCAGTAGCTCTCAAAACTGTGCTGAGAGAAACGTTTGGGGAAGATTCTATCAAGATATGCAGCCCTTTTCCGCTAGATTGGCATTTCTCTGAAATGTTTCCTGGAATAATTTGCCTGTCAGATATTAATAGACGTCCCTAGGATAAAGGATTTTGTTTAGAATGATTGAGTCAGGGGCCCCTGGAGTGGGGCCTCCGCCGGTGGAGTGGGCAACTCTTGATCTCGGGGTTGTACGTTTGAGCCCCGTGTTGAGCGCAGAGATTGCTTAAAAACAAAATCTTCAGAATTATTGAGTTAAATCAAATTAAGCAAACTTATTGGGGGAGGGGGGCGGTGGGCGCGGTAATGGTGTGCTGTGTTCACCAAACAGGTTTGACCTTAGAATTACCTGTTAACACTCCATAGGTCCCTTGGGCTCTACAGTTTGGGAAATATTACTACACGCCCTCTGGAGTAAGCCAGAGACCAGAGAGTGAACCCGCACTGCTTTGCAATGGCAGGTGGCGCCGGGAGCTCTGCAGAGACCGTAAGAGCCCCGTGAAACCCATTCAGTGCCTGGCCTCCTACATGAATGCGGCGAAATGTTAACAGCGCACATCGTGGGTTGTTTTCTTCACGTAGACCCTCGGGAGAAATAACGCTCTGGTTGTCGAGTCAGGAAGAGTTGAACTTCTGAACAGCTGCCTTCTCGGTGTCCTGTGTCCTGTGTCTCTGTGTCCTCTGTGTCCCGGAGACCGCGCAACCGAGTAGATTTCCCTCTTCCCGGTGGTTGCCAGAAGTCTAGAGCCGGCTTTGTGGCCCTCTCGGTGTACGTGGCGAGTGGCTGGTGGACAGACCTCATTTCTTAGCGCTGTTGTCCCTCCCTACCTTGTTTCTTCGTCCTTCTCCTCTACCAAAACTTTCTAAAGGACTTTTCTTGTCATTATCTTCTAAAGCTGCCTTAAATCCTTCTAGGTCCAAGGCAAAGTAAACGATACACCGCGTTAGCTGTTGCCACTCTGGCCACCTCACTGAACCAAGACTCAACTTGTCTGGCGCTTTGGACTTGTCAACAAGGATGCTGCGCAGTTGACGGAGCGCCACAGCTGGGGCGAGCGTTAGTTACTTAGCTCAAGGGCAGACAGTGTTTTTGGCTCTGGAGACTCTCGAGCATGGCAGTCCTTGTTTTTGCGTTTCTCCAGTCATTGGAGCCATGAAAACAATTCCTAAGCCATGTTTTCCATTTTTTCCCCTCTCTGGCAAGCTCCTAAAACCTTCTTGTCCATATGTGTTTTATCCTCGGTAGACTCCTAGTGGGCTAGGAAAATAATTTACAGAAGATTCCCTAGAAATTTCGGGCTAAAAAGGGCCTTAAAGCTCATCTAGGCCTGGGCTGGCTGATGGGTTTCCGTGGTGCTGTTTCTAGTGTTTGGTGGCTGCCTGGAGAGCCATGTAGAGAGCTCTGGGCCAAGAAGGAACAAATGGCTGGATTGATTGGTGACATCTGCCATGAATGTGGCATGAGTAAGAGCACTATGCATTTTCTGTCCCCAGTGTCTCTCGGTTGACAGATGAAGTTACCTTAGATGGAGATGCCACTAGAAATCAAGCGTCCTCACTCTGAGTCCGGGACTCCTTTTAGCCCGTCTTGCCGAAATAATTCTTTTTCTTCCAACTATACAGATAGTAAACTAGAGCACTGAAAAATTAAGCTAGTGGCAGACTGGTCATGGAATTCATTAGAAAACACGGAGCCTTCTTCTTTACTCTTTTTTCCAAGTTCTGATAGAGTTCAGAAATGAGGCCAGTCCATAGGTAGACCTCACCAAGCTGTTCTTGTCCACAGTCAGCCATATTAGCTTCATTTCTGGTTCTTTTTTCAAATGAAGCCTATCTGTTGTATTGAAACATACCCTCCAGTAAGTGATTTTCCCCCGGGTGCTTATTCGGCCGAGGATGCTGTTGGCCAAAACCAAACTAACAAATTTAAGACTCCTAAGGTATATTCTCTTCTCTTAGAAAAAAAGAAAACATAGGGAGGGACATTTTAGAAAAATCAGATTGGGCAACTCTGCTATCTCAGTATGCAATGCTGATTGATAAATGTCACATTAGCAAATATTAATCCTTCCAAATAATAATTCAGATATAATTGAGTTTGGCTCCTAAGGATTTTTTTCTTGAAACAGTGGAATTCTTTTCCCTGAGCAATTTGCTAATAAAAAAATTGGTGCCATCGTATTTCTTCCTCTTTGCCTTCCCGCCTCAGAAATCAGATTAGCGGTGTTGTCCCCATGTTTACTGATGGAACGTTCCATCACACCTTCCTAAGTGTTGGGGACATGAGTTTCAAGTGTCCAGAGATAGGACAGAATAGGTTCAATTAATACATCATTTTTTTCAAGCTTTGCTTCCAACGGTCTGTAGACTGCTTTGTCCTGACGTGAGTCAAGCTACTGCATGTGAGGGAATCCATCTTGGAGGGCTTTCTCCATTCAGGCTTATGCGACTGAATTCACAGCTCCACTGATTTAGTGCCTCGTTTGTCACTTTGTTGAGGAGAGGCTTTTTTGGACCCGCTTCAGTGGGAGACTGGCCGGAGTGAGAAGTGGGAGGCATCTGCTCAGAGCTGCTATGTTGTCCCCTCTTCAGACATGATTGATACTCAGCCTGGAGGAGAGAAGCACAAGATAACAAGCGTGCTGTCGAGAAGCGGTTGGTGTCAGCAGGGCAGACTCTGAGATGCTTCCCTCCCCAGCATACAGGCCCCCACGGAACCAGCCATGTCAGGGCCTCGGGTATCCACAACACAGCGCCTTCGAAAATAACCAGCACCGGCTCCGTGGAGCCATACTTCTCAAAAACGCATTGGGCCTCAAAGAAAACTTCCATCTCTTAGCGGATGGAAGGGCCAATTACGGTGAACATACTTGACAGTTTAGTTCTAGCAACCCCCGAAACAGTGGAGTTTCAGTGCTGGAAGCCAGGCTGGTTTCGTACTGACCTTAAGCTATGCAGATGCGCCCTGAGCGGTTGCTGGGCTGCCGGCTGAATGGGAATGGGGTAGTTGTGCGTGCCCCGGCGTCATTGACATTCCAGGAGGGTGCTTCCTGCCCGCCTCCCCCCTCACCAGGTGCCACATCTCCTATTAGTTCTTCGGGAAGGAAGGCAGGTCAAAAAGGTGGAGGAAGTGGGTCAGAAAGAGGGCAGTCTCTAATGGAGTGGGGGATGCCTATTTATTTGCTGGGAGGAATTCTCTCCTATGGAAAAAGGGTTCCAGACGAAGGCTTAGGATACAAGCCTTACCTCTGAAGGTGCTCAGGCCATTAGGGCTATACCTGCTGGTCTTCTGTCTGTTGACCTTTTGCTCTCCGGCCAAGCACACCAGGCTCCCCGGAGGATTGCTTGGGTTGTGGGGAGAGTCGGGTTATGTTCTAATTGAAAAATAAATTTCTTCTTGAGAAAACGGGAACCCTCAAACCTTCAAGGCAATGGGAGAGCAAAGAGACGTTCCAGTGTCTCGGCCTGAAACAGGGGGGTCTAGCTAGGATTAATACAGTACTGCAGACTCTGTGGACAGGCTTCGCAGGGCCCAGGATTCCCGTCAAAATGTATCTGAAGTTTTTATTTGAGCACTTGGACCTTGGCCTCAGAAGAGGATCCCTCGCCGTCATCAGACTTTCAAGTAGCTCTGTAACAGCAACAGCGAAAGTCCGGATTCCCTGGGCCGGCAAGGACAGATATTGCACAAGTCCTCATGATGTCATACCCCCTTGTGTTCATCATCCTGACCCCCTTCACCCCAGCCGAACCCGAGCTATGACCCACCGACCCACCAACGTGGACCCCGAGTCCCAGGGAGCTACGTTCTCATCCAGCAAAGGTTTGAGGAACCTTCCACACGTACAAAAGAGACTTCACGATCACTTTTAGTGCGTCTTGGTTCAGGCAATCTTTTTTTTTTTTTTTTTTTGAAGTCCTTATAATTTATATTGTTCCTACAGTTAAACGTGTCCACCTTAAAGCTCTCCATTCCGTTTTTCATCCCTTGGTCAAAGGCGGGGCCAAAATTGAGCTTTGGCCTGTGTGTGGCAACATGTGCTTTTACCCAGAATAACGCGATCAGAATTCCAGAGCTCGTCAGACCCAACCCACTTCTTTTACCGTGTGGAGGCCCACGATGTGAAGTAGCTTTCTCAAAGCCCCACATCTAGCTGTTAGTAGAGGCGATGAATTATGCCATCCTCTGTTTGGATCAAAGAAAGGAATACACTGAATTAATGGAATTTTTACAAAGCTGGGGGTTTTCCTTAACGGTCATCCTTAAGAGAAGGCTCAGTGTGGTTGTGTGGAAATGTCACGAAAGTCCATCTTCTTGGCCTTTTTGAGACTCGTCTCCTCCCCCCACCTCTTGCCCTTGCTACCCCGTCTCCCCCAGCCCCCCATCCTCCTTATCAAGCTGAGTGTACAGAGCACCTTGGACCTTGAAGAGGGCTTCCTCTGCGCTCCCAAGCTGCGTGACCGCACATGGCAAGCACATAGATTTGTTCATGTGTTCTTGCTTTAAATGACCCAGTCCTCCCGCCATGCTGCCCAAAGAAACAGGAAGGTCAGCGAAAGGAGAGCGGAAAAATACCACGGGTACCCCCACCCCCACCCCCCACCAGGGGCAAGTTGAGACTCACCACTTACTAGGATTCCAGGTGTAGACGCGTCCTTTCATCTGGTGGAAAGCTGCAGTGTGGGTAGAAAATTGGGTTTTGTTCACAGGTTGCTGTTGGTTTCCTTCTTCTTCGCGGTTCCTAGTGGCTCTTAGAAACCACGTCTGTTGTGACTCAACCGTCTACAGGGCCAGAGGCGGTTCCACAGACAGCCCCTTTCTAACGACCAGAACTCCCTGTAGCTCTGCTCAGATTGACACATCATGTTGCTTGCTTGCTGCCTTAAAGAAGAAGAAGAAAAAAAGCGTTGTATATATAACCTAGATTATGTCCCTATAAAGCGAATTTGTAATGACTCCCTCGCGAGCTTAGCAAAAGTATGTCTAGACAATTTTTTCTGGCTTTCCCTCCCAAACCTCTTTGGGTTAAAAATAGGGAAGGATTTGTTTTAATACAGTGCAGCACTGTATCTTTAACCTTTTGTCCAAATGCACATTGCCTGTTTAAGTTTTATTTAGAGAAAGCGTGTAACTTATAAACCAGCTCGCGCAGACCTCGAGACTGTCCCCGGCCGGCCTTCCTGTTGCCAGCGGATTAGCCAAGACTCCAGAAGTGTTTCACAGGAAACTCAGATGGAGGGAAGCACTTAATTATTATCCAAATTTTTCCCTTTAGTTAAGTCTTACGGTAAGATATCCCAGAGATTATATTTTTAGCAACCACTTTAAAGAGACTGGGGAGGTTAATTTAAAATTGATAATCGCATGGCAGCACCACGGCTTAACAAGCTCAAGGTCTGCCTTGTGGAGCTCGCTGCTCTCAGGGGACTCCGGTTCAATTCTCTTTGCTGCCAGTTGAAATCAGAAATCACAACCGCAGTGATTAGCAGTGAATCCCCTGATCTCCGTGCCCCAGGCAGAGGGAGAGGGGGCCTGTTTTCTCCGTAGCCAGTAAGTTAACCCCTTTGTGGGCGGAGGCCACGGGCAGAGGAAGTGATTCGTGGGGATGGGGTGGGGGGGCCCGGGAATCGCCATCTCTACAAAAACTGCCCAGATGGTCCTGAGCATCATCGGGTCCGGGAGCCACTGCTTTGGAGTCATGGTGAGAGGAGGCAGAAAGAGCCTCGCTGGCCCCGCCGGAGCCACCCTCTGGCCCCCGTGACCGCTGACACCTGTACCCGCGCGGTTCAAAGGCCTCCAGAGGCCCCTGCTTCCCTGGCTGGCGGGCAGCTTTATCAAGCTGTGAGAGTCGTTCTTTGTAGAAAGAAACAGAACGGCCCGCTTTCTGCCCCTCTTCCAGCTTTCTGTCTTTAAAAAATGGCCTCTGGCTACCAAGTGGACGATTATGGATAGTATTGTAGAGGAGCAGTAAGCAGTGTTAATGAGCTGCAGGATATCAGACACAAAAAAGAAAATATTTTCCCGGCGGGCCAAACAAAATTAATTTTAAAAATTAATGTAAACCACTAATGCTGCAAGTGCCTCCATTAAATTATAGGACTGTGACATGTACAATGCGATATTTTTGCCATTGAATTTGTTATCTAAGAGGTGTTCATTGTTTGTTACAGTGTGAAAAGCTGTTTTCCTCCAGATAAGCTTGTTCATTAGTAAACTGGATCCCTGCCACCACCCTGTTTCTTTGCTCTGAAGCAATGCCTTGTAGCATAAATGCAGACGGCCGCTCTGCTTTTAATATCAGAAATGTAAATCAAAAGCGTCCAGCCTGGTTTTAAATGGCTTCAGTCTTTCTCAGGATGAAATCTGGGGGAAAAAATTCTTCTCTCTGCTGCTTCTGACACCGCGGCTCTGGCAGACAGGCCCTGAAAGCGGCTGATAATTATTAAACAAAGTATCTTGCTTCCCACTGAGGTCTCAGGATCCTCCTGTCATTAGACTGGATTTATTTCTAGGGTTTCATTCACGCTGTGACAGTTTGGGATTGATAAATCCTGTGTTTTAATTTCAGGCAGCAATGAAACTGGTCAAATGCAATTTGGGAGGGACCAAAGCCTTGATAAAATGGCTGTGCATCTTAATGCCTAGACACAGAGCCAGAATGAAGAAGGCATCTCGGGGGCATTGCTGAGCCCTCAGCCGAAGCAGACGGCAACCAGAGCCCGCTTGGAGGCGGTACAGAGGCAGGCCCAGCCAAGCCTCCTCCAGGGCGGGCCCAGAGCGCCTCTGTTCCGCCCCGCCCCCTGTCCTGGCTGGTTGGCACTGGCCTTGCCTCTGAGAAAAGGAGAGGGCAAACAGGAGGAGCCCCGCGTCCTGCCAGGCAAAGCCAAAGAGCCAGGTGTGTGCCGTGGGGCGAGGGCGGGTTTCGGGGTGTGCTCGGCTCTGTGGCCCCCGCTTCGGACACTTGACGTTGGCCCAGCCCAAAGAGCGTGTGGGTTCTCACTGCACCTCCACGCTCTGCTGGAGTTGCACAAGCTCGGGGTCTGATTTTTTTTCTCTCTCTCTGTCTCTGTTCAAAGGAAAGCCAAAATTACTGACTCCTCTGATATTCTTTTTGGCTTTATTTACTTACTCAACAAATATCAAATGCAGCCTAATTTCAAATCTGAAGGGTGCATCAGTAACCGGTTGAGAGCAGAGAGAAAACCTGATTAGCAATAAAGCTCATTTCCATAGAAGCAGGGTAATTAAGATACTGTGTGAAAAAGTACTTGGGGAGTCCTGACCAGTCAGCTTTCGGGGGTCCTGCGAGGGGGCAACCTGTCCCTGCCCTGATGGGGAAACAGCTGGACCGACACAGAGGAAGGACGCTGGGGTCCTCGGCAGGGCTCCGTGCCTTCCCATGGGGCTGTTGGTATCTCACCGGGCTCCAAGTGCTGCACAGCACAAGCCAGTACCAGAGCGGCCACAAGAAGGCTGTTCAGAGGCCCCTCCACTTCCAGACTCTCCATTTTATTAGCAAGGAAACTGGGAGTCCCAGTAATGGCTTGCCACTAAAAAAAAAAAAAAAAAAAAAAAAAAAGGCACAAAGTAACTGACTCATTCTGAGAGGTCCATCGGACCCTTGTGCCACAGGCTTCTGACTGGTCCTGCTAATCACATATATTAAAGCAGGGACTGAAGTGCCATCGCTAAGATGACCATATGTCCAGGTTTGCCTGGGACAGTCCCAATTTATACATTGTTAATAACACCCCTTCCACTCTGAAAAACACTCCAGTTTAGGGACACCTGGGTGGCTCAGTCCGTTGAGCATCTCACTCTTGCTTTCAGCTCAGGTCATGATCCCAGGGTCATGGGATCGAGCCCTGGGTCGGGCTCTATGCTGACAGTGTGGAGCCTGCTTAAGATTCTCTCTCTCTCTCTCTCTCTCTCTCTCTCTCTCTCTGCCCTTCTCCCCTGCTCTCTCTCTAAAATGAAACTAAAAAAATAATAAAATTCAATTACAATTTTGAAAAACACCCCAGTTTAATTGTGACATGACGTGGTCACCCTAGGCATTACCCACAACCTAGCCAGTTCATTCAAGGCAATTTACAAGCCTCATATGGCCCGTCAATCAGAATCTTGTTTGAAAGTTGCAAGAGGATACATACTGAACAGAACCAATAAAATCAAGTTCTAAAAAGTGTAGAACAGAAGCACCCGGGTAGCTCAGCTCTCAGCTGGTTAAACGTCTGACTCTTGATTTTGGCTCAGGTCATGATCTAATGACTCAGGAGTTCAAGTTCTGCACTGACAGTGGGAAGCCTGCTTGGGATTCTCTCTCTCCCTCTCTCTCTGCCCCTCCCCTGCTTGCATGTCTGCTTGCGCGCGCGCGCGCTCTCTCTCTCTCTCTCTCTCAAAATAAACAAACTTGAAAAATCACAGAACTGGGGCGCCTGGGTGGCTCAGTTGGTTAAGTATCTAACTTTGGCTCAAGTCATGATCTCGTGGTTCGTGAGTTCGAGCCCCACACTGAGCTCTCTGCTGTCAGCACAAAGCCCACTTTGGATCTCATCCCCTTTGTCCCTGCCCCTAGCACTCTCTCTCAAAAATAAGTATTTTTTTAAAGTCCACAATATGTAGCAAAAACGCAAATACATACTATGCACAACAAATGTCAAATTAGTGCCAGTATCTCTCTGTGAAGCGGTATTCAAAATATCTATTTCAGCTGGATAGAGGCTGCTTTCCTTACGTGTTTCTTATATTATCCTTTATTTTTTGGTAGGCAGGAATATTTCATAACTTCACGTTTTCAAGATAATTATGATTCGGTCCATAGGGGATGGTTGCATTAAAGTATAAGAGAGAGTATATGTATGTTATGCGTGTGTAGCAAAGGGGGAGATTATATTTAGGGTCAAGCCTCTCCAGAATTGCTGTTGCCTACTAGAGATGAGGTTACCAGGAGCAGGAATTGGGCCCTGCATTTGACCTCGGGGAGAACACTGATGCCCAGCGGCTCCGGGAAGAGGCGAGGTGTAACCAGCACAGGCGCCCGCCCCGGTACCCGGCGCCCTCAGAACTGAGGTTCGCATCTTGCAGTGGGACCTGAGAAAGCTAGCTGTTTGCATTTCGGGCAGGTTTGCCTCCACAGACTCTGCCGCTCAGTCACGTTCAGTTTGCAGGTTGACATGCACCGTTGTGTCCTTGAGGTCAGCGCTTGCCTGTAGATTTTGATAATCCCTCTGTTTCCTTCTCCCCCCAGTACTTGCAATAACTCAGATCCTTTCTCTCCACCGTTTGTAGTCAACAGATGGACGAGCACGGAGAGAAATGTGCAGTCTTAGGGGAGGCCCTCCGGTGGGGGCCGGGGGCCACAGGCGATGCCCTAGCATCTGCTGGAGAGTCTTGTGCCAATGCAAAGAATCGTGCTGAAATCTGAGGGACTCCTCCTGGAATAATCTCGAGGAAGCTTTACTTCTGCCCAGGAGACTGCGTGTTTTGGCTTGAACCTTCCCTGTAAACACGGTAGCTGCATCTAGTCCTGATCTCAGAACTGTCTGCCTTCCAGAAACTGCGCTTCTAGGCAAAGAAAGGACCCGCTCACCCTCCGCCCCGTTATTTTTGGTCTTTACAGTTGATGTGTGCTTTCAGCCGTACTTCTGGAACCTCTGTCCGAGTAGGTGCGGGTGTGGTGCCGGTCATACTGACTAGCTTACGAAAGCGCCCAGGAGTGAGTAAGATGGCCCCAGAGTGAGAAGGGACATCCCCCGTGGGAATGGGTTTTTCTAGAGGAGAGGAGACCTGAGAACAGAGGGGCATGGGAACGTGGGGTCTGGACTGAGTATACATCTTACTCTATCCGTGGCCGTGTTTGCGAGCACTCTTTCACCCACGCAGGTGGTCCTTGGCAAGCCAGTGACTATTTGGTCTGGACACTGTACTTGTGGGCACCCGGTACAGTGATGCGCATACAGCCCGCGCCCGACACGAGCCTAGCAACAGCCAGCCTTTACTGAGCGCACTCCGCACCCTAGCCCTTTGGTAAACGCTTGTTACGGTTTTTTGCTCCTATTCCTCCGTCACCTGTTGAAGTAGGTGTTGAAGTGTGTGGATCGGCCGTATGAAATTGCCATTTGTTGTATGTCAAAAACAGTCACATATTGGCAGTTTTATGGGATTCAGTCTGGTCTCGTATTCAAAAACAGAAACATCAGCAACTTCGTACGCGTCAATGTAATAGCCTTTCGTATTTGTTTTGCCGGTGCAGAAATTCAGACGCCGAAACTTGCTGTAAGTCAGCCAGCTAGCAGGTGGAGGGGCTGGGATCTGAACCAGGTAGGGCAGCCTCAGACCTTGGCACCGCCCTGCCTCACCATGCTGCCTCCTTGGGCGGAAGACAAAGGCCTGTTTTCGAGGCCTGGGTGTTCAGATCAGTCCTTCCACACCTCGGCCAACTTGGAGATCAAAGATGGCTGGTCAAATGAATCAAATGTTTCCTGGAGTCTTGGGTTACACTCTTGATGCTCTGTTTGAAAAGAACGATGTGTAGTGAGCACACCAGAAATCTGGAAGACGGAAAAAAAATCTCTCTGTACGATCTCTGCTCCTCTCCCCAGCAAAGAAAGAAAGCGGTGTGGTACCAGCAGAGGTGTTCTCAGCAGGACCTGGCCCATTAAATGAAAGACTTCCATGCTGAGCCAATCAAGAGAGACCTGGACAAAAATCAGACTCTTTCCTGCCCTGGAAACCCATGCCTTGAATCTGTAATTCATCTGTTAAATCAAGTGTGCAGCCGGTGGTTTAGCACAGAGGGGGACTGCAGGGAAGGGAAGAGTGAGGGGCAGAAGCTGTGGCACTTGAATTTTCAGCATCAGAGTCAAGTTAGGAAAAAGAAACGGGGCTGTGATAGCTTCTTGGACCTTACGTTGCCAGCCAAGAGAAACCAGCGGGAAAGATTCTCGAAAACTGATGAGCTGGTGGAGGCATAGGAACAATGGCGGAAGAGGCAGGGGCCCCAGGGGCTGGATAAAGCACAGTGCCTCTGTTGCCTTTCAACAAGACTGAATAAAGTTTAGGATTTTTTTTTTTAAGGGACTTGTAGCCATTTTTAAACTTTCATTTTTCATAATGTCACAGATAATCTTTTTATCTATTATCCGCTGGCTCTTTTCGGGGAGGCATTTGCATCAAATAGTGCTGCACAGATCATGACTGTCTCTAGCGGGGAAAGCGGCTTGAAATGAAAGGTTATTCACTCCCTCTGCTTTCCCCGGCTTTGTTCTTGATTCTCGCGCAGTTTTTTTTTTTTTTTTTACATCTGAATTCAGGTATTTCTGGAGTTTTCCTTTAGAAACCCTTCCATTCTGAGATCTAAGCAGATCCAGACTCCAGTCTGTGTAGCGGGGGTTACAAAGCTTATGTTCACTGAAAGTGAAACATCTACTTTGAAACATCTGTCAGATACCCGGTGTCCTCCAGAATCCCTCGGGAGCGTTTCCTACGAGGTGGCACCGGCAGAGAGGTGGGCCCTCCCACAGCCGGCGGTGGCCTCCGGTGGTGGTGGGGCATAGCCTTTTAAACACACACTGCCAGGCTGGACTGGGCAGTCCGCTGCTTCCAGCAGCAAGGAGAAAGGGTCTGGGGGTGGATTTCCTTCTGCCCCTCCCCCTAAGCGGGGACTAGCAGACCTGAGCTCTCCCAGCGGGAGCAGTGGGGCTGTGTGTGGACAGAGCATGTTGGGAACCAAGTGGTCACATGGGCTGGCCGGGAAGAGGAATCCAAAGCAAGCCCATTTGTTTGCAGAACCCCATTAGAAAGCAAAGAATGGCCTACAAAGTCATGGAGGTATGACTTATAGTTTGTGTTCAGCTTTCATTACTTAGCTCCTCCCCCACCCCCCACTCGGAGCTCTAGGGGGACCCCGGGAAGGCCCCGAGTGGTCCTCGGGCCTGCAGGATGAGGCGTCTCATGGAAGCACCCTCCTCCTCCCCTCCAGCTCCTTCAGCTGCTGCTCCCCACCAGAACATTCCACCATTCCCTTCCACGGAGACCGGAAACATTGCTCTCCCTCTTCAGAAAGAGTGAGAGCAGTCTGCAGAGGCAAGGCCTGTGGGGCCACTACAGTTTCTGTGTTCAAACTGCATTGAGCTTGGTCTCAAACAGCTGCACTCAGGTTAATAGTGGCCTCACAGAACAGTGGCCACGGACTTGTTGGTGCATGGTTTCGGTATCTAAAGAGTCCCCAGCACGGGGAGCCCTGAGCCCATAGAAGTACTGACAAGCCCTTCTAGCTAGAGGACAGTTCTTCGTGGCTTTTGAGTGCCTGTCTGGTGGCCCACACTCACCCTCACAGGGGCCTGCAGGGGGGGTGATGCGGGGACACCCCAGCCTGGGGAGGTCGAAGTGATGGTCCAAGTTCGTGGGCCTGGTGGCTGAGTGAGCCTCAGAACTTAGGTCTTTCTGAGCCTGACTTCCTCATTCGTACTATCTCCTGCCTACCTCCCGTTGCCGGTTCTTGGGGGGCACACCGTTCCTTTATTTTCGGGACTCTGGATAGTGTTGCTACCTTGAGGATTTGTTTCCGAGAGAAAGGTTGCATTGTTGGAATAAGAAGGTAATTTCCTTCTCCCTAAACTTCTCTGTCCAGACCTTTGAGCCAGTCCTCACAACTTTCTACTTTTATGACCGAAAAGAAACTTCTGTTAAGTCATAAATATGCTAGAGGCCCTGAGACTACATCCATGAAGATATTCTCTCCTTGGGCGTGGAACTCTCCCAGGGCTGTGGCAGGCGTATAGAAATCGTTGCTGAGTTGTCAGCCACACACAACAGATTTCCCAGTCATGACAAATACACGCTGTACCTGTGCACACGGAACTCTCCAAGTAAAGCAAACGAGTTCTGGGCATCGCGGTTCTCCTCATTTGCTGCCACTTATCTGTCAGGGCTCTGTGCGTTTCGTTCTGTTGTACAGATACTTGTGAATCTTCGAATAAGCAGAGCGGCTGCCCCATGGCTTTTACTTAACTTGCTTCAGAGTTAAAGGGAGTCGTAGATTTACGTAGATTGGCCTCTGTCATGGCACATGCACGCCGAACGCTCAGAAGATGCCGATTGTCGCCCCGGACCCGCTTCCCATCATGACGGGAGCAGGTGTCTCTGCTTCTTTAAGGCTCAGAAGAAAACAGTGATGACACCTGCTGTGCCCACCCTGTTGGGCTGGGGGAACTGTAAGAGTCCCGGGGCAAATGAGAAAGAGTGGGTGCCCCTGGATGTGACCTGGGTGCCAGGGTTCACCAGAAGTGCTAGGACAGACCTGACCTGCATTTGCCCATTTAGCAGCTTTTGCTTCCTGGGGGGCACCTGGGTGGCTCAGGCGGTTGAGTGTATGACTTCAGCTCAGGTCATGATCTCACGGTTGGTGGGTTCGAGCCCCACAACGGGCTTTGCGCCGACAGCACAGAACCTGCTTTGGATTCTCTGTCTCCCTCTCTCTCTGCCCCTCCCCTGCTTGCTCTCCTTCTCTCTCAAAAATAAACGTTAAAAAACATTTTTTTTTTTTTTTTTAAGTTTAGAAGGTTTCACAGCCTAGGACACACTGTGCCCCTTTGCTGGCAGGGGGAGAATGAATTCGGAGACCCACACCAGCCCACTCTTTGACAGGAAGCCTTGGTTCCTGGCAACGGGATTACCCACATGTCCTTAAAGTGCCCGCTGCCTCTGCTCCTGCCCCGCAACCCGTAGCTCACTGGGGAGGCCACGCGTGCTTCCGGCCTGTCTGCCGCCCACCCCCAACCGGGCTGCTGAGCAGATAATCCAGCCTCCCTCAGTGTGGCTGGTACAACTCTCGAAGCTGTGCAGCCGCCGACCTCCCCAGCCACCTGGAGAGGCACACCGCGGGGGCTGCCGGGAGGTTCGGGGGTCACCTCATGGCTGAGCCCTCCAGAGAGAGGCTAAAGCCTGTAAAAATAATAACAATTACAGATGATGCAAGTTTCAAATGTAAAACGTAGCTCATTGATAAACTCTAGGAAATTCAACATGTATTTAAAAATATTCACGTACGCCTTCGACGTCGTTTACATTCTTGTGCGTTTGTTCAGTAGGACCCTCCAGAGGGAGGGCAGAGTCCTCGGTTTTCTCATCGCTTTTTGCCATGGGCCTGGCAGTGTTAAGTTTAGGGGCTTAAGTTGTGGAGCCATACGACCTGGGTTTGAATCCAGCTCTGGCACTCGATAGCTCTGTGACCTTGGACGGGTTTTTTTGACATGTTTAGAATTCCATCTCCTCACCTCTAAAATACGGTTACCTACTTCATAGGGGTGTTCTGAGGCATTGGCACAAATGAAGCACTGGCAATCGTGCCTCCTGACATGCACTAAGCACGGAATAATATGTCGGCAAGATCTCTTTTTCTTAAAACGTGTTTTATTAAATAAGAACACGGGATCTTACAAGTCAAAGACCTGTGGTTCCGTAAAGACGGGGACTGAGATTGAAGCATTACCCTCCGTTACCCCCGCCTCTGTTACCCCCCCGTTGCCCCCTCCCCCCCCCCCCCCCACCAGCTCCGTCCTCATCCACCTCGGAGAGCAGACACTACCCATTTGGACGGATTTCAAAGCCAAGCAACGTGCCTTACCGTTCACATCAAGGCCAGACCCTGGTCTGGTGATTATGGAGTCGGAGACCCATGTCCAATACCATTTGGTAGCACGTCTCTTAATTACTGAAGATCATGGTGTGGGGGTTCAACAAGTCCTAAGTTTACAGCCACGCTTCATTTTTCTCCCCAAAATACAAAGTACTGTTCAGTCCCCACCAAACCTAGGACAGCAATTGAGGTGTTGCTCTTCCCATTGACTGGATGGGAAAGTGGTGTCCGTTGGGTGGGAGAGGACTGCAGGTCTCCTCAGTGTCAGGGTCTCCACAGTAACGACTGGCTGCTTTTAAAGCTCCCCCCGTGACTCTGGGGAGAAATAGCAGAGCCACTGTCTGGCCAGCAGATCAGGCACAGCACAGGACCATCCAGGCAGCCCTCCATCCTGTGAGCTCTAGTGTGGAGATGAACGGAAGACAGGGGGTCAAGCCAGTGATCTTACAGTGAGACAAGGAGACGACTGGTGTGCCCAATCCTGCTCATGCCCTTTCAGAACACTCCCTAGCAGAGCTTTGACCGTGGCCGAGACCAGTGGACCTGAAACTTGTGCGCACACCAGAATCACCGGCAGGGGCTGTAAGAATTTGGACTGTGGGCCTCCCCCCACCCCCCACCTCCAGAGTTTCTGACTAGGTAGGTCTAGGGTTGAGTCCGAGGATCTGCATTTCTAACAAGTTCCCGGCTGCTGCAGGTCCAGAGAGACCACACTTTGAGAAACCTGTGCTTTGATAGCGGGTGTGGTTAGCAGGCCTTGATCACTGCTCAGAAACTTCACAGGATGATTCAAATGCTGAGCCCTGCAAGTTCCAATTCCAGACGGGAGGCAACGTGGCCGGAAGCCCTGCTCGATTTTGTGCATTCGAGGACCACAGAGAGAGACTTCGGCCCTGGGCCCAAGGAAAGCTCTCTGCAGCTTGCTGCTTCTCTCTGCCCCGGGTTAATAACTTTCCTTCCATTTGTCTGGAGGAAGGTTGCAGACGCCAGACTAGAGTCAATGAGCAGGATGAGTGAGTAGGAGTGGGAGTGGGGGAGTGCGTTAAGTTTGCTGAGGGGTAAACATGCCCAGAACCACCAAAGTGGGGTGGGTGGTAAGAATGACTGCTAGCTGCTTGGGGGGCAGATGTGCAAGCTGGCATTGAAGCAGCCTCTCTCGTAGGGGCCCGGTGCTATTGGCAAGCGGCCCCCCTCCTAGCGCATCTCCTCGGTGAAGGGGCCTTGGGGTGTTGTGGCCTGAAACTCAGTAGGCAGAGGGTTGGGTTTGCATTCCCACTGCTGTCACTTCCTAGCCCCGGGGCCAAGGAGGTTCCAAACCACGCCTCATTTCGCAATGTAGAAGATGGAGAGAACGCTCTCCGACTTCACCACCTCTCCGGTTGTGGGCGAGCCCTACTGCACGCATTCGGTGCTGTGCATTCCTGGGCATGTCTCCAAGGCTGGGGCTCTCTGCAAGGAAGGCGGCCACCAGGGCAGCCCAGGAGTTCTTGAGAAATGCTTGCGAGGAGGCGTGTGGCCAGCTTTCCACCCACTCACCTTCCCAAGTCACTGGGTCCCTTCCTCTTTGGTTCCTCCTCTGTACCATGAGGCTGGAGAAAGTACTTCGTTCAGAATCTCTTCTGGCTGTTAAATGGCTTGAGCCCATTGTCAACCGGAAGACTCCAATACAGACTGTGACGTCTAAACCCCAAACAGCAAGGAGCGTCTCTTGCAAACCACCAGCCTGGATGGGTGGGGCGGTTTTGCGGTCCCAGGCACCGATGACCGCCCTGTCGCGGTGTCCCAAGCCTCCGATTGCCTCAGGGCCGCCCTGACGCCCCAGACCCCATCCCAGCCTGTCCCTCCCGGGCCGGGATGCCAAGTCGTCCGAATCGGCGCGCACTCCGCCTCGGCGGCCGCCCGACCCCGCGCCGGCACGCCCGGGCTCGCGCCGCAGCCAATCGGCGCGTGCACTGCGGGTGACCTCCCCCGGGCCGGGAATAAATTGTCAAGTTTCCCCGCCGCCGGTCTCACTCTGCCGGGCTAATTAGGAGAGCCGCTCCGGAGCAGCGCCGAGGTCGCGGGCGGTGCGCGGGCCGGGGCCGGGGCCTGGCGGGGGCCCGCGCACCGCGGCTGGACTGCCGGCGTCCGGAGCCGCTGCCGGCACCGCTTCCCGGGCGCTGCCCCCTCGGGCCGCTCGGCGCCCCGGCCCCCGCCTCGGAAGCCGGGACCCGGGAGAGGCCGGGGCACATCGGCCCCGGCGGGGGGCGCCGCGCGCCCCGCTGCCCTCGGACCCGCGGCTCGGTCCCCCGCGGCCGCGATGCAGCAAATGCCGACGCTGCCGCCTGCCTGCGGACCCCAGAGGCGCCTCTCCTGGAACCTGTGAACTTTGGCGATCCGGAGGCCCGGTCCGGTGGTTTTGTTTTCGCGTCGTCTTCAGCTCCGCTTTGGCTTTGGGATTCTCTGGCTACCTGGATACGCCTTTCCTTTGTGGGTAAGTCTCCCGTGGATCGCAGCACCGGTAACCGAGCCCGGGGAACACCAGCCTGTGATGACATCCCCAGCCTGGAGTCGCCTGGGGCTGTAGAAGAGGACCCAACTCCTGACCACGTAAGGGCTCTCGGATTCCACCTCTCCTCTGATGGGAAGAGAAATAGCATTTCGTGGCAGGATTTTCTTTAAGCACATTGTCTGATAGGACTGGCAATTACTAACCAGGAAAGTGAGTAGCAATTAGGAGTTCAGTAATAAATGGAAGTCTATTGTCCTAATTGAGTGGAATTACTGACAGGTAATGGCAACACTGAGTTCTTCAGTTTAATTAAGAGTTTATATAATTATGGTGCACTTTTTATTTCTTGGGGGAGCCATGGGGTAGGAATTAAATAACCAGTGTGATGGGTAAGAAACCCATGTAGTGGATAAATGACTAGCGAGTTGAAATGAGCCTGGGTGCCTTGCTCAGGTAACGTGAACCGAGATGAATTTCTGATAGAGGGATCTGCCTGCTGATGAAAGGATGGGCCAAGCAGGACTGCCCATTCCTGTGTGATGCACATCGGAATGGCTTAGAAATCATTAGGTGCTCTCGGACACTGGCACACGGACTGTTCCAAAGACACCAAAGCCGAGTGCTCGCCTGCTGCGGGATTAGCCAGGATTCGCGTTTTCTGGGGCTGTATTTTCCACATGCCCTGAGAATGAAGTGAGTGGGTCATTTGAGAGTGTTTTGCCGTCTGGGGTGTGTGTATCAGAAGTCTCACGATTGAGCTGTTAAGCTGCTGTAAACGTTGATAACTGAACGGGCTGGGCGAGCCTCACTGACGCAGCACAGAGGAGCGTGTGTAGGTGCGGAATCTGTTTGAGAACTAGTCTGTAATTATAAAGATGTTATTTTCCTCTTTGGTGGTGTACTGTTTCCTTTACCGTAACGTGCTCATGAAATTGTTCCCCTTGTGGGAAGCAGCGAAACTGGAGAGAAATCCCTTCTCAGAGGATAATTTCCTTTTGTCTTTTTGGTGTAGGTTTCTGGGAATCCTTTTAGCCCTGCATTGGGATGCACGTGTTTATTTCTGTTAGAGACTCCAGCAGATTTGGAAAGCCTAGGTTTTGCGTAGACCAGTAAATAACCACTGCTTTGAGTGATACTATTTGTACCTTGACTTCTTTTTCTTGCTGGCACACAGTCTGGAGTTTTCAACAGGAGGAGCAGGCACGGCCTGCTCCAGAGAGCTCCCACACTGCAAAGTGGGCTCGGGGAGTGCCATTAAAGTTGCGTGTCACTACAGAAGAGGCAGCAAGGGGCAGGGGTAGAGAGCAACGCATCTTTAATCCTGCCTGGGTTCTCAAGTTTACAAAGCACTTTGGGAACTTACTCATAATTTCCCATTGTTAACGCGAGAAAGCAGGTACGGAAGTCGTTTACTGTATGCGTGCCTCCCCGCCTCAGCCCGTCCGGGTGCCTGGCATTTTAAGGACTTACCTTTACTCTGGTTTTCCCATGGTCTCCCAGCCCTGTTTTGTCATCACGGCCTTGAAAATCTAACAAAGCCGCCAGAAACACCTACACCGTGGCCTCCCAGAACCACTGCCAGGCTCACCTTCTTGGCTTGCGGCTCCCTTTATGTGTTCTGCCCAAGGCACAGCAGACTCCTTTTCTTTTTTGGGAAATTGTACGATAGGCAGATTCTTGAGAACCCAGCAGGGGTGAAAACATGGGACTTGTACCATTCAAGAATCACAGATTGCCAAGTTTCACCCCTTTCCCTAAGAGTTCGTGATTAAAGATCACAACGTCGCGTTGTCCGCTTTTCTCAAACGTTCACCATTCCTCTGCACGGCCGCCCGTTGCTACCTGACACGATAGCCGGATGATAGCAGAAAGAGGGTCAAGGACGGCCATTCTCGGAGAAGCTCTGCCCAGGTTTTGCTCAACCCAGGATTCTCTTTCTGATCAGTGGGTGTTTGGTGCGATGCCAGGAACATTGCCTTCCGGGATAACATCTCTGAGATTTGGTTCCCAGTCCTCTTTCTTTTTTTTTTTTTTGTAAGCCGCGAGGAGCGTGTCACCCGTGCATCTATCTCAAATCAGCCCAGACAGGTAGAATAAATCCAGAGCCGAGTCATGGAGCTTCCCTACAAGTTACTAACAGATTCTGGTCAGGACCAGACTCCCAGCTCTTGATGAAATGCTCTCGGAAACAAGACACAAAGTGGCCCCTAGGCTCTCTACGCTTAGTTCCAGGACAAAAGCATTGGGAACCATGGCAGTCATGACCCCTGCCTCTACATGTGTCTGGCTTCCTTCCCAATCAGTCTTAGGTTCCCCAAGTAGGTGGCGTCATGGGTATCAGTCGCCACTTGTCTGCTGGTTTCGTAATGCAGATTACTCACTTCTGCCCAGGTACCGCCCTGAAGCCACGCTGTAACAATAGAGCATAGAAGAAGTAACACTCAAGTTGGTCTTGGCCCCTGTCCAAGGGGATTAGCTACTGGAAGTACCTAAAAGTCCTGGTTGAAACACACTCACCTGTAACCCAGTTCCTTGGCCTGGATCTCAAGGACAGGGTAATATCTGCCTTTGGGGGGGCCTATAAAATGAGATCTCTTTCTCCATTTACACTTGACCCGATGGCCCCGAGGGTGTTCCCACCGTGGCATCAGAAGGCCTGCTTCAAGGCCTCAGCATTGCCTAGGAGCTCATTAGAAATACCGAGCCTCAGATTTGTCCCCCTGATGTTTCAAACCAGAGTCTGCCTTTAACGAGATTCCCAGGTGATCTGTACACGACTTCTCCCGTGGTGCAGGCTCTGAGCTAGAGTCTAGCAGGCAGAATATTTGTCCAGGAGGGTCCTTCGGATCAGCACCTGTGGGAGGAGGAGGCAGGGGGCAGGAAGGGGGAGGGGCAGGAATGAACCGGTGGGTGGAGGGAGGGGGCAGAGCCATAATCCAGGCCCAGAGACAGGCTCCACCAACCCCACGGGGAGCTCCAGAGCTAGACGGGCCTCCGTGTTGTCCCCCTGTGGGGCCACGAGTCCTGCGTTGGACAGTGCCCGCCACACACGCTGGGCAGGGGTTCTCAAAACGTGGGCCCAGATCAGCAGGACCTTCAGCGCAGGGACTTGCTGGTAAAGCAAATTCCTGAGCCCCACCCCAGACCCGCCCTGTCGGGAGCTGCAGGGGCGGTGCCCAGTGGCCTGTGTTTAAACAAGCTGCCCAGGTAGTAGCTGCACCCTCAAGTTTGAGAACCACTGCTCTAAGGCAGCCTTTTTGTGGTTGGTTTTGTTTGTTTTTTTTTTTTTAACAACAGCTTTGCTGAGTTATGATTCACATTCTTTTTTTTTTTTTTTTTTTTTTAAGATCTTATTTTCGAGTAATCTCCACACCCTACGTGGAGCTCGAACTCACGACCCTGAGACCGGGTCACATGCGCTACCGACCGACCCAGCCAGCCAGACGTCCCTGATTCACAGTAAAATTCACCATTTTTAACTGTCAGTAATTTCTAATGTCCTCACAGGGTTGTCTTGCCGTCGCCACTGATTCCAGAATATTTCCATTGCCCCGAAAAGAAGGCCCATAGCTGTTAGCAGTCTCTCTCTATACCCCTCTCCTGAGTCTAGTAACCCCTAATCTACTTTTTGTCTCTGTGGATTTGCCTATTCTGGACATTTCATAGAAATGGAATCACACGATCTATGGCTTTTTTGTGTCTGTTTTCTTTCACTGAGCATAGTGTTTCCAAGGTCCACCATACTGCAGCCTATATCAATACTTACATCTTTTTTTTTCTAAGATTTTATTTTTTTTTTTAAGTTTTATTTTATTTAGAGAGAGAAAGCACAAGTGGGGGGGGGGGAGGAGCACGGAGAAAGAGAGAATTCCAAATGGGCTCTGTGCCGCGAGCACAGAGCCCAATGCAGGGCTTGAACCCACAAACCGTGAGATCATGACCTGAGCCCAAGTCAGATGCTTAGAGGAGTGAGCCACTCAGGCGCCCCTATAAGATTTTATTTTTATGTAATCTCTACCCCCAGCATGGGGCTCAAACCCACAACCCCGATATCAACAGTCATCCCCTCTACAGACCGATGATCCAGCCAGGCACCCCCTTCATCTTTTGCAAATAGTTAAGTAACGTTGCATTGTACAGACATTTCATTTGTCAGTTGATGAACGTGTATGTTGTTTCCACTTTTTGGCTCTTGTGAAAAACGCTAATACAAACATTCACGTACAAGTCTTTGTGCTGGCCTGTTTTTTCGATTTTCTTTGGTAAAGACCTAGAGGTAGAATTGCTAGGTTGTTATGGTAGCTCTGTGCTTAGCTTTTGAAGAACTTCCAGACTTTTCCAAAGTGGCTACACCATTTCACACCAGCACCTGCAGTGCCTTAGAATTCCGGTTTCTTCATAGCCTCGCCAACACTTGTTATCATTTTATTAGGTGCTTTTAGTGGGTCTGAAGCAGTAACTCACTGTGGGTTTTATTTGTATTTGCCTAATGACTGGTGATGCTGAACATCTTTTCATGTACTCATTGGCTTTTATATCTGCTCTGGAGAAGTGTCTGTTCAGATCCTTTGTGGGACAGACTTTAGTCCTTAAGCAGTCACTCAGGTCACCTGCTCTGTGTCTGGTCCTACACAGGTGCTATAGGATTTATAAAAGAAAGCCTACGGGTGCCTGGGTGGCTCAGTCAGTTAAGCGTCCGACTTCGGCTCAGGTCATGATCTCGTGGTTTGTGAGTTCGAGCCCCGCATCGGGCTCTGTGCTGGCAGCTCGGAGCCTAGAGCCCGCTTTGGATTCTGTGTCTCCATCTCTCTCTGCCCCTCCCCCACTCGTGCTCTGTCTCTCTCCGTCCATCAAAAATAAATAAAATGTAAAAAAAAAAAAAAAAAAGCCTAGAGAGTGGCCTTTGCCACGGGAAGGTTCTAACTCGATGCAGCACAGTGAAAGAAGGACAAGAGAGTCCACTGTCAAGGACTAGACTGAAGAGATTCACTTTCTATTACCACTCAGGTTACAGAAGGACCTCGTGTGGGTTGCTGGGATAGAGCAGGTGTTAGGCTTGTGGATTATGTCCCCTCCCAGCCTCAGAAAGTGAAATGATTCATCCGTTTCCTCATCTGGACAAAGACTATCGGGCTGCCTGTTTATCAGAGGGTTGTAAGGGTTCCTTCCAACGCTCCGCAAGTGCGTGAGGCGTGCGGGTCGCTCTGTACCCTAGGTGAGAATGCAGTTTGCAGGTTGTCCCTAAAGAGCCTCTGGTCACCTGTCGGCGGGACTCGTGGTGCTGTGCCGGGGCTCCCCCAAGCCCCACGACAGGCTTCCTCTCTCAGCGTACCTGAGGCTCTAAGGCGGGTCCTGAGGGGCTCCAGGCCATTTCTCTTTACAGGTGCGACGCACTCTGAGTACGGAATATTGGAGCAGCAGGATTTCAGAGCCGAGGTACTTGAAGCAAACCCTTTGTCATGCTGTCATCCAGCAAAAGCCTCCGCACCTGTGATGACACCCCCCTTCCACACCAGCTGCCTTACACTCAGGCCACACCGTCTACCCTAAACGGTGCCCTCTCAGCTTCTGGGGGAGGAAACCCCAGCCCCAAGACAGGACTCAGTTAGCGCTGCAGCTTCCATCATGGCCTGACCACGACTCGACCCCTGGTCCATCCACACCTGGCCTGATGTCCTTATGTGGGAGTTTTACTTTCCAGGTTGCTAAGGGTTATAACGACGGGGTGTTTTGGTTGTCGTGTATAAGTGGAGGCTCTCCCCGGAGGTTCAGGGTCTCATGATAGCAGGCAGTCGTGTTTGTTTGGCATTGGCACCGTGTGTGTTCCGTTGCAGTGATATATTCCGAAAGCCGGGAGGTCACCCTTGGTCTCCTCGAAGGAAAGTGTTTCCAAAGTATGCAGAGAGGTTGAAGCGTCAAAATATTTGCCGAATGGGCTTCAGTTCTCAGTGTTCTCCCGCAACTCTTCAGTTGGCTGGGTAATAATTAGAGTATTTGAGTCACCGTTCCTTGAACACAACACAAAACCCCGGCACTGGAGAATTCAGAGAGGGGTGCATAGTGAATGGCCCACACGTGGGATCATGGCTCTGTCTCATCTGTCCCCAGCTGAGCTCTCCCAGAGGCGCCTTGGCTTAGGCAAGGATGTGTCTTAAAAAGTCATGGGTCGGTCAGGTTTGAGTCATTTGAGCCCCAGTTTAAATTCCCAAGGGCTACACCCTCAGAGAAAGTGACTCCTCTGATAAAACAAAGAACTGTGTGTCGAGACAAATTATTCTACCTGTACCCATTCATTTCTTCTGTCAGTCAGAACGCTGACATGCTTCTTTCCTTAAAGCTAGTTCTGTCCATATAGACTGTTTCTTACAGCCTTCTCTGTTCTGTTTTCAAAGAACAGGGCAATGTAAAAGCCCCTCGGAATCACAGACACCAATGGGAGGTGTAGGAATGGGCCAAAAGGGCACTGTTGTTACACCATTTCCCCATTTGCTTTCTTTTCCTTCTTTCTTTCTTTCTTTCTTTCTTTCTTTCTTTCTTTCTTTCTTTCTTTTTTTTTTTAATGCCAGGCAGCCAACAGAGATGAGATCTTCAAGCTTCTCAATATTCTTTGGGATAAGAGTTTTGCAATGAACATTTCTTCACCTGCCCTCTTCCCGGTGTCTGTGAGCCAGACGCCCACTCACCCGTGCTTGCTGATCTTGGCTGGGCCAGGCCTTGGAAGGGGCCAGTCAGCCACATTAACGTGGCAGGGGTCTAGAAGGTGGCCCCCGTGGAGGTTCCTGCAGCAGATCTGGGGTTTGGTGCTTGGCGGGAAGGTGCCCTCCCGCACCCTGTGTTCTGCTCCCCTTCACCCAGGACTTAGAAGTGCCGAGTCAGTGGGGTGGGGGCAGGTGTTTCAGAGAGGGGATGCTGTTGTCACTGAGACCACTCAGCAGCCCCCTCCAGTGCCTGCCAGAGAGCGAGCCCCTCACGGGAGGGACGTGCAAAGGGTAGCTCTCCTGCCAGTGAAGGAAAAAGAGAAAGAGCAAGAGAGAAAACATTTTATTGTTAGGGAGATGATTTTGCCAATAGTTTAAATGGCTGCTTTCTCCTCGTAATGAGGAAGGACGCGTTTAATGATACGCAGCCTCCCTCAGTGCCTCTGAAACACAGACGATAGTAGCTAAGATTCACTGAGGACTAGCGGGCTCAGCACCTTAGTGGGCTGTCCCACAAGACCCTAAGGGACAGGTGTATGTGACGGCAATAAAGCTCGATGAGGCCATGCGGCACAGTGGTCTAAGTGTGCCTGGCACACACCAGCGATACACCGTGACGTGCAAGGTCTGTTTCGTAGAACTCGCCAGGGCCTTCGGTAAATATTGGCCAAATAAACGAATGGCTGAACCTCTTGGAGCAACTTTGTTCCTTTCGATGGTCATTTCAGGTGCCGTATTCCCCTCCGCAGCATGGCTTTTATCGCTTAGCCTTTTGAGACTTGCACAGAACAGAAACTTTCTGACTATTGCTCGGTCCAGTTTCACTCTCTACCCTCGGCCGGTGGTGGATTGGGGTGAGACCAGAGCAAAGCGCCAGTGCCACTGTGTGTGTCCTCACAACTGGGATGCTGAGCACACCTGTAATCTCTGCTTTTGGTGATGCCTTGGGGCAGTTCTCTTGAGCGGACAAGTGGTCCAGATGATGTCTTTTAAGGGCTCCTCCTGCTCTACGAATCTTCATTTTCAAAGCATGTGAAAAATTTAGCATAACATTTTCCATTTTTCACTAAGGCTAAATTTACAGACAGTGACACATCCCCTACAAAACAGCATAAAACAGCATTTGCCCTTGCCCCGTGCTCACTTTTACGTCCCTTGGATGTATGGGGAAGTCATCGGCTGTTCTTGTTTTTCGACATTGGCTAAGCACCGACTGCTAAATGAGATGAATTGGAATAATGGCCTAGGAACCGGAATAGTATGGTATTGATGTTCACAGGCTGAGGAAGCTAACAGGTACTCGAAGAAATGTCTTACACGGAAAAGATGTCAAACCTCCCAACTGCTGTAATCAAGCTGCGTTTGCTCCCGTATACTCCGGGCACTGTGCACGGAGTCACAGTTCATTCTCTTTCTCTTTCTTTCTGCCTTCCTTCCTGTCTTTTTTCTTTCTCTCCTTCTTCTTTTCCTTTAGATGTAAACATAAAAACCTCCACTGAAATCTACTTCACAGGCCGTATCTGGAGCCATTCTAGTAAATAGTGGAAAATCAGAGTTTCCCGGAGGTCAGCTGTCTCCTCAAAGCTTATTGGACATGGGATAAGATTATCAGAAGAGATCATTATACCACCTCCAGATCCTTAAAAAAGAGTCTCATCTAGATCTAATAGCGGTGAAGAGGGTCTCCTTGAAGCCCATGGGAATAACTAGATTTAGGATTCGGGAGAGTCCCTGCCACTCCAGCCATCCATGCTTCTTAAACAGAAAAATTATTTTTGCCTGTGAACAGTTACGTTTATGACATATTTGCTTCTTGGTTTTGAAGCATTGTTCATATATTCGGTCAACAACCATTTACTGAGTACCTTGTATGTGCAGACGGTACATTAGGACGAGGATGTAGGAGTGAGAAAAATGGATACAACTTCTACCCTCATGAAGCTTATGTTCCGTATATAATCTTTTCAGAATCTTCAGTGACTTACTAGACTGGGCAGCTCCCCATTCATATAAACTTACCTGTGTCAACCAGTCATTCTTGGTCGGGTCCAGGGGCCCATCTGCGGTCGGCGCACTTGGTCAAGCAAGGGAGTGCTGCGCTCAGCAATCATCTGCTGGAAGGCAGAGAGGGGTTACCGGGCTCAGAGTTCCCTTAGTAGCTGCGTGGAGCTTGCCGCGTGTAAGGAGACCTTTGAATCTTCAATGCTGACGAGAATGCTCTTTTTACAAGATGTGTCTGTCCCTGCATTGGGATATATGATCAGTTGAAGCCTTTGGGCAAAACTCCTTGATGGAGAGCCGGTGGAGAAGAGGAACCCGGCAAAGGTGGATGATATATGGCAGGCATGGAGCAGGGAGGTGCCAGATGTTGGAAAATCAAGACACAAGACAACCTGTGATCCAGCTGATGTGAATGAAGGGGCCAGGAAACTTTGGGAGATGAAACCGTGAGTGGTGACTGTTACCTAACCATTTTTGCCCTTCGGCATGATTCCCAGACTTGGCTCGGTGGTGTGCAGTCCCCATGCTGTCTCATCCGGGCCTCTCCCGCAGTCTGGTGGTGCAGCAGGCCCGTGTGGAATATACCCCCGTGCCAGTGAGACAGGGATGAATTTGGCACGTGGTATTGCCCAAAGGATTACATTTAAGTGAAGACGTATATGGTTGTTCTCTTAAGAGACCTATTCACTCCTTCACCAGATATTTATATTTAGGGGAAAAATGGAAGTCTCCGAAGGAAAGCTGCTTAGGCATTGTAGAAGTAAATTGGTAGGAGGTCTGTTGCTGTCTGTGTTCGCTGAAAAGTGAATCACTTCCGGGAAGGAGTTCCACATTGAAATGGTGGTGGTCAGTGTGTTATGCTAAGAAATTAAAAACCTTTATCTTTACAAATAGTTACATGATGGGGCGCCTGGGTGGCGCAGTCAGTTAAGCGTCCGACTTCAGCCAGGTCACGATCTCGCGGTCCATGAGTTCGAGCCCCACGTCGGGCTCTGGGCTGATGGCTCAGAGCCTGGAGCCTGTTTCCGATTCTGTGTCTCCCTCTCTCTCTGCCCCTCCCCCGTTCATGCTCTGTCTCTCTCTGTCCCAAAAATAAAAATAAAAACGTTGAAAAAAAAAAAATAAAAAAAAAAAAATAGTTACATGATGTCACCTTCCGAGAAGACTTGAGTAAGAATGCTTGTACCCCCAGCGAGCGTACCGGGACACCCATCTCCCTGAGCCCTGGCCAACTCGGAGTGCTTTGCCCTTGGTCAGTTATTCTTTGACAGTGGGACAGGCAAAAACAAAAGTGTCCCTTTGTTGCATCGGGGAGGTTTTAAAATGCTGCTTCCCAGAGTGTGAAAATGACTCTCCATGTCTATAATGCCTTTTGTGGAAGAACAAGCTCCATTTTCTAGTTTCTTATGGGGATAACTTTTTCGGACGGACCCCCTTAGGCAAATTAAAGGTCATCAAGAAGGCTCCCCAGTTGGGATGCCCTGATGAAAGGAACAAATGTCTTAGAGCTGCCCTGCCCCACATCAGGGGGTGTATGAGGGATTGAGGAACTCTGGCATGGGCCCTGGTGATGGTAATTAGTTCCCTGATACACCGCCTACTGGCAAAGTGAGCATGGCTAAGAATGCTAGTTGACTTCTAGTATCCGCTCTCCCCTTCTTCCTCGTTAGTGGAAATACTGACTTGTAGCTGGGCAAATGGTCTGACTGAATGACCCAACTGAACAGAAGAAAGACTACATTTCATACCCTCCCTTGCAGCAAGGTGCTGTCATATGACTATGTTGTGGTTGCTGGGTATCCACGAAAGGGTGGAGCTGCTTATCGAGCATATCCTTAAAGGGCCAGAGGCATGCCAGTCTGGAGCGCGGCCACAGCTATTGTCCTGGGCCATGATGTGGCTTTGGGAGTGGAAGGCAATAAAGGCAGACACCAGTGTATCTGGAAAGCCCCTGCATCTGCGACGTTATAGAGTGCCGCCATACCAGCCCCAGACCACCTGCCTTGGGACTTCAACTCTGAGAGCGAGAACTCTTGTTTAAGCCAGTGTTATTTTAGGTTGTCTGTCACATTCAGCCATACTTAATCCTGCCTGACCCAGTGGGCAAACGGCTCTAAAAGGATCTATCATCCACCTTCCTAACATTTGGAAGTCATTTCTTACATCACGTCTTTTTGTGACAATTACACGGTCACAATCGATCACTATCCACACTTAACTGTGGAGTGTGGGAAGGTACTAGGACCACTGAGGAATAAAAATCGCCCACTCACTCTCTAGAATGTGCTCTAACTAGCATTTACCGAAATGCCACTCACGGCCTTGTGCATAATAAAATAAAATAATTACAATTAGTCTGCCATGTGGGCAACTAGATCGTACTTTTATAGTGACTTCTCTGATGAACTGAGAGTCATGTTCACTGGAGCAGTAATATTTTCTACAAAGGGAGACTTAGAAATGGATTTTGAGGGGCGCCTGGGTGGCGCAGTCGGTTAAGCGTCCGACTTCAGCCAGGTCACGATCTCGCGGTCCGGGAGTTCGAGCCCCGCGTCGGGCTCTGGGCTGATGGCTCGGAGCCTGGAGCCTGTTTCCGATTCTGTGTCTCCCTCTCTCTCTGCCCCTCCCCCGTTCATGCTCTGTCTCTTTCTGTCCCAAAAATAAATAAAAAACATTGAAAAAAAAAATTAAAAAAAAAAAAAAAAAGAAATGGATTTTCAGTTTTTCTCCAAATATACAGATAATACATGTGTACGTGCATATATGCATGTATGTGTTGATTGTTACACCTAAAATAGCAGAAAATGTCTGCTCCTGACCATCACCAAGGGACAAACGACCCCAGGTTATTAGCTCCTAACAGACCTTTGTAGTTTTGGGGAAATGGGAAAAGTACCATGGGCTTCTGAATTATACATAGAGGACATAACTAGAAAATTCCTGTGTTGGGACCATGTCAGCACCAGAATTGACTGTCTCGTTGTTTACTGATTATTTCTTTATAGCTGATGCAAACTATTGGAAGGCATCTCCGGGCTTCCGTATTCTAGGGAGTCCCTGTAAAGAGAATTTCTTGCTGCACCTGACATTTGAGCTGTGATTGGTCAGACCCCTGGTCCAGGAAGAGGAACGGTCAGCCTTTTTCCCAGCAGAACGGGATTTTAGATGCGGAAACCTCCTAACAGTCTTGAAACAGAGAGCTTCTTGAGGATGTGAATCTTGCAGGTGCTCTAGTATTACCCTTTAAGTTGGGGAAACTGAGGCCCGTGGACTCTAATCAGACCTTCCCAAGGCCACACAGACCTGAGGCAGCACAGGCAGGAGCCCTGCCCTCAAGAGTCCTCCGCCTGTTGTTCTCGTCATCGTACAGCATGGCCTTCCATGTCCAGGACCAGCAGATGCCAAGTTTGGCAACGTATCCACCTTCATTTTTGTTGGAGAGATTAAAAAACGAAAATGAAATGGTATTCTAAGTAAGTCTCTCCTCTGAGCAGGCCAGGATTTATTTCTCTCCCCCCCCCCCCCCCGGCCGCCGTACCTTTTACTTATTTATTTTCTTAACAAGGGTGTAGCCCCAAGACTGAGAACTAAAGGAACAGATTGCTCAGCCCCTCATGCGTCTGCCCTGGTGGTGGATCATTAATGGTGTAGAAAATGAGGGCAGTGCTGGGCAGGCCGGGGTGGGGTGCTTGCCGCTTTAAGAGATTTATGTGGAGGTCTGAGCCGGGGAGCCAGCACGGTGGTACATCATCATGCAGGCGACATCAGAGACTTTCTTCTTCGCTTGGGTGCATTATCATAAAAAGTGATTTAGACTGGAGCTGATTGATGCAAATGGCCCTATGTTCTTTCCTATCATTAGCGGCCTCTTTCAGTGGCCAGAGGCAGTGATTAAAGCTGTCATTTGGAGCTGCTCATTAAAGGCAAGCCCCAGAATAGCAAGAGGAAAAGAGGTTGGAGAGGCATATACATGCATATATATGTACGTATACATGCGTGTGTATGTTTTGGGGGAGGGGGGGCCTTAAAAACACATCATCCCTTTCCAGATCAAACCACTGAAATCAAGGCCGTAGAGACATTTCCACCGAGAATATAGAGTGCTCTTTTGCAAGTAATATTAGATTTTCGGGAGTGTCACGGTAGATTCGGATAACAGCTTGCCTACCTAATACGAAAGAAGACAAGGGGGTATTGTGTTAGGTGTGTTTTGTTACAGTTTGACCCCGGTGAGAACTCATTAAACCTCCCTCCTCCCAGGGACTTCAGAGGTGGCCACGGGAGAGCCGAGGGCAGGGTTGCCGAGAGTGGCTGGCCTCAGTAAGTCCCACTGCGACAGTGGTGACCCGAGGGATGGAGAGGAGGAGAGCAGGGAGGGGCTCCTTTGCCGAGCCCAGAGGAGACACAGGGATGTCAATCAGAGAGAGGTAGGCCCGGGCCAGCCCCCATATAGGAGGGGAACGGGAAGGGAAGATCCATATAGGCAAGACGAGGGGTGAATGGGAGCACGCGCTCACCCTTGTGGGACAACTGGGCTTGGCTGGGCACCTGCCAGCGGATCCATAAACACGCATTCACGTCCTCGTGCACGCCCATTTTAGGTCCGGGCCCACATGGTCCTTCCAAGTGACAGAAGTTCCTGCAAGTCTCCTCACCCAGGCTCCCAATGAGCTCCACGACGCCTGACGTGGTGGTCGGGATGGCGGGTGGCGGGCAGAACACGGGGGTGTGGAACCGGTGCTGGGGAAGCAGCCGCCTTGGATTCTTAAAGCGATTTCGGGCCGGAGGCGCAAGTGGCTGGAGAGGCCCCGCACACCCTCCCCAGCCGGTCGGCGTCGGACTGGCGAAATCCCACCCAACTTCTACAGCAGCTAGTCTTTGGCCGTCTTCACGAATTCCTCTGGGAGGAAAAAAAAGAAAGAAAGAAAGAAAGAAAGAAAGAAAGAAAGAAAGAAAGAAAGAAAGAAAGAAAGAAATTATCAATTTAATTTCTCTGTCTAACGAACTAGTCTTCTACATAAAAACTCAAATTGCTTCTATACGTATATATACATACATATATGTATACATATGGAAGCAGCGACCACCTCAGTTAGGCCGCCACCACCGTCTCCATGACAACTTCTTGCTGCGGCGGCTCATGTGACTTCACAGTCACAGAGGCCTGAAATGAAGCAACGGAAAGTTTTAGTTTCTCTTCCGTCAGTTGCTGGATCCTAGGGGCTCCCGTGATAGGCTGCAGTGCAGGTGTGGGGGTTTCTGTTTGGTGTGGACAGCAGAGGACGGGACGCGATGAAATTCTTTCCTCAAGCCACAAGGCAGGGATTGGAAGCTTCTGCAGAGAGCACTTCCTTTCTCAGGTTCCGAGCCAGTTGTTGGCTTCGAAGGTGTGGCCTTTGTCCTGCTCTCTGCCTTTCTCCCCCCTGCTTCTTTCTCAGCCCGGGTCTGGCTGGCGGCACATCAGGGCCTATTAGTACTGATGCTGGGCTGTGATGTTCCTCTCCTCGGGGAGCACGGCAGCAGAACTGAACAAAGTCGCTAGTAATCTGTGCTTACAGCCTCCCCCCTGGGGAGAAAGCCCAGCCAGCTGGCACTCTCCCGCTGAGCACATTCACTTCCCCTGGCAGGCCTGCAGCCTGGCAGGGGCCCAGAGGCCGGCCGGCTGTGGGGCCATCCTGCCCCCGCGCCCCAGGCCACCCAGCTCTGGATCACGAGTGTGGTACACTGCCTTCCAGACTGGACACCGGCTGAGACGTTGCATCCCATCTGCCTGGGCCTTTCCAGGCAGCCACCGTGGCTCCCTAGAAATAAAAAAACAGTGCTGGATGAAGAACAACTTGCTGGCCAGCAACATTAGGGGTTAATACGGGACCATTCCCCCTCCTTGTCTTTCTGATTTCCGAGCCTCTAGGTCAGTGACACAAGGAGGAATTCTCGTGAGATTGTTTTCCTGGAGTTGGAAGGCAGTTTGTGCATCTGCCTTGGATGATGAGGTGGGTAGTGAGTCGCAAGGATGAGGAAGGATGGGGTAAGAGAGACAGAGAGAGTCTTGGACGGGTATGTACATGGTGGAAAATCCCCAGAGGGAGGAAATTAATGGCTAAAACCCCTTTGGATCCCAAACTTCATGGGTTTCCTGCCCACGTTTACTTTCCCCAGCACACTCATTGCTTGAACAGACAGATTACTAGTGATAACACTGAACCGGTCATCCAAAAACTCCCAACAAGCATAAGTCCAGGACCAGATGGCTTCATAGGAGAATTCTACCAAACATTTAAAGAAGAGTTAATACCTATTCTCCTCAAACCATTCCAAACAATGAAATAGGAACGAAGCTTTACCTTGATACCCAAACCAGACAAATACACTACAAAAAAAACAAAAAAAAAGGAAAAGAAAGCTACAGTCAGTATCTCTGATGAACATAGATACACAAATCCTCAACAAAATGTTACCGAACAAAATTCAACAGTACGTTAAAAAGATCAATCACCACGATCGAGTGTGATTTATTCCAGAGATGCAAGGTGGTTCAATATTTGCAAATCAATCAGCATGCTACATCACATTAACAGGAGAGAGGACAAAAACCATATGATCATTTCAGTGGATACCGAGAAAGCATTTGACAAAGTACAACATCCATTCATGATAAAAACTCTCAACACAGTGGGTTTAGAGGGAATATACCTCAACATAATACCACATATGTAAAACCCACAGCTGATGTCATACTCAGTATCAAAAGCTGAGAGATTTTCCTCTAAGATCAAGAACAAGACAAGAATGGCCACTCTCACCAGTTTTATTCAACGTGGTCCTGGAAGTCCTAGCTGCAGCAGTCAGATAACAAAAAGAAATAAAATGCATCCAAATTGGTAAGGAAGAGGTAAAACTCTCACTATTTGCAGATGGCATGATACTATATATAAAGAGCCCTAAAGACTCTACCAGAAATCTACTAGGATAAATCAATTCTGTAAAGTTGCACGATAAAAATTAGAATACGGATATCTGTTGTGTGTCTTATACACTAATGAAGTAGCAGAAAGAGAAATTAAGAAAGCAGTCCCGTTTACAACAGCACCAAAAAGAATAAAATACCTAGGAATAAACTTATTCTCAAAACTGTAAGACGTTGATGAAAGAAATTGTAGATGATACAAACAAATGGGAAGATATACCATGCTCATGGATTGGAAGAATTAATATTGTTAAAATGTCCATACTACCCAAAGAAATCTACAGGCTAAATGCAATCCTTGTCAAAATACCAATAGCGCTTTTCACCAAACTAGAACACATAATTTTAAAACTTAAATGGAACCACAAACGATCTTGAATAGGCAAAACAATCTTGAGAAAGAAGAATAAAGCTAGAGGTATCATAATCCTGGATTCAAGATACACTACAAAGCTATACTAATCAAAACAGTCTGGTACTGGCACAAAAATACACATATATATCAATGGTCAACGAACCTATGAAAGAGGTGGCAAGAATATACAATGGGAAAAAGACTGTCTTTTCGATAAATGGTGCTGGGAAAACTGGACAGCAATATGCAAAAGAATGAAACAAGACTGCTTTATTACAACATACACAAAAACAAACTCAAAATGGATTAAGGACCTAAATGTGAGACCTGAAATTATAAAGCTCCTAAAAGAAAACATAGGCATTAATTAATCTCTTAGATATTGCTCTTAGCAGGATATTTATGGATACATCTCTTCAGAGACGGGAAACGAAAGCAAAAATAAACTATTGGGACTACACCAAACTAAAAAGCTTTTGCACCACAGAGGAAACTGTCAACAATATGAAAAGGCAACCTACAGAATGGGAGAAGATATTTGCAAATGATATTCCTGACGAGGGGTTAATATCCGAAATATATAAAGAAATTATACAACATAAGACCGAAGAAACAGTCTGTTTAAAAAGTGGGCAGAATGGGGCGCCTGGGTGGCGCAGTCGGTTAAGCGTCCGACTTCAGCCAGGTCACGATCTCGCGGTCTGTGAGTTCGAGCCCCGCGTCAGGCTCTGGGCTGATGGCTCAGAGCCTGGAGCCTGTTTCCGATTCTGTGTCTCCCTCTCTCTGCCCCTCCCCCGTTCATGCTGTCTCTCTGTCCCAAAAATAAATAAATGTTGAAAAAAAAATTTTTTTAAAAAGTGGGCAGAAGACCTGAATAGGCATTTTTCCAAAGAAGACGTACAAGTGGCCAACAGACACATGAAAAGATGCTCAACATCACTCGTCATCAGGGAAATACAGTGAGATATCACCTCACACCAGTCAGAATGACTAGCATCAAAAAGACAAATAACAAGTGTTGATAAAGATCTTGGAGAAAAGATTTATCCAACCTTTTGGATAAAGATTTGGAGAAAACATTTGGAGAACCCTCATGCGCTGTTGGTAGGAACGTAAATTGTTGCAGCCACCGTGGAAAACAGTATGGAGGTTCCTAAAAAAAAAACAGAAAATAGAAATACCATATGATCCAGTAATTTGACTACTGGGTATTTACCCAAAGCAAATAATTCAAAGAAACGAATTCAAAAAGTTATATGCACCCCTATCCTATGTTATTGTAGCATTATTTATAATAGCCAAGATATGGGAGCAACCCAAGCGTCCATGGATAAATGAATGGATAAGGAAGATGTGGATATGTGTACAATGACCTATTGTCATTGCCATTGAAAAAGAATGAGATTTTACCATTTGTGAGAACATGGCTGGACCTAGTGAGTATTACGCTAAGTGAAACAAGTCCGATAGAAAAAGACAAATAGCATATGATTTCATTTCCATGTGTGGAATCCAAAAAACAAATAAAACAAATAGATTCAAGTTGCCAGAGGGGAGGTGGGTGGGAAATGCATGGGAAGAAAAAGAAACCATTCCATCCCTTGAACCAGATCTTCTACCAGAGGAGCAGGGTCCTGAGAGGCCCCTCAGGGAAAGTTCCTTCCAGTCACTGCCCTGGCTTCCTAAACACCACGAACGGTCTACAGTTTTCTCAGAATTTTTAGGGATTCTCAGGCTCAGGATTTTGCTGCCCAGCCTCCAGAAAATATGTCCTGCAAGGTCTGTGGCTTTTCTAGAAAGAACAAGGGAAAAGCATTTCTTCTGCCTTTTTTCCAGACTCCATGTGTGTGTGTGGCTCCCAGTTGACATAGGTAGAGGTCAACTGGGCTGTCTTTATCGGGCATACAGTTGTCCTGATAAAAGCCTGGGGACCAGGCCAAAGGGCAGTGCATTCTGCTACAAAGTTTTATGTTACCAGAAGGTGTTTAATGGAGGAATTTCTCCAGAAGGAAGAAGTTAAAAGATCTGAATGAAACGGCTCTTCTTCAAACTTCACCTGTCCCATTGATCTGAGTCCACAGAGCAGTGACACAAACAATAGCAATAATTGCTAAGCTTTGGAGGGCGCGTTCTCTGCGCGGGGCACTATGCTGGACTCTTGACACAATGTCATGTCATGCTGGAGGCAGTGCAGGGAGGGAGGGACGGGCACTAGCCCCACTTGGCAGGTGGGGACACCGGGCCCAGAGCCTTCTCAGCATCATGTAGCTGCCTCATGGAGGACCCAGGATCTGAACCCACGTGCTGGCCTGAAGAGGACGCTGTTGACCACGACTGGTCGGGGAGGTACCTTTTGGCTCTCACAGCTGACACCATATGCCCCCCTGTGGATAGCAGCTCAAATTTTGCATTTATAGTGGGATGATCTGACGACTCTGAGCTCCTCAAGGGCAAGGTCATGTCTATTTTTATCTGCGGCCAAGTCCCCAGTGTCTGACAGGGTGCCCTGCACTCTATGTGCGCAGTACTTAGTTGCCACAGGAAAAAGTGCCTGAATGGTGGTCAGGGCTTAACACGCGAGGTCTTCAAAAGTCAATGTGCGTTCCAAATCCAAGATACTTTTCTCAAAATAGAGCATAAAATGAAATGTTTAAGATTGGAGAAACTCGAGCAGTAGGAATTATTGCAGAGGGAATATGGGATTATTGATAGCACATGGTCCCAGAAGAGATCTTAAGGGACAGGGTCAAGAGCAGAGAAGAATTTTCATTAGCAGAAAGAGGGCATTTCCTCTTTAGAGACCAGAGGTGAAGCGGGAGTAGGGGGAAGGATCCAGTCTGTAGTCTTGGGCTTTGTACCTCCAAGGAGTGCTTTCAGAGGCAAGTAATAGAGAGCTTGACCAGCAGTGTGGGAAATAATTACGGATGTACTTTTCTCACGTGGTTGTAAGAAAGGCACAGGCAGTCAGCCCCCGTCGTTGGTTCAGTGGCTCAGCTGTCAGGACCTTTGAGACTTTCTCAGACTGACCCTCCCATGCTCTGTTTATTGCAGTTCCTGGCATCACATCTGCATTCAAGGAAAAGAAATGTCCTTCTTATCCTTTTTTAGCTCAAAAGTGGGACCATCCCCTCCGGCTTCTGTTGGATCTCTGATGCTGGCCAGAGTCACAGGGAAGATGGAACAGTGAGCCTGTAGCTGCCCCCCTCCCCCCAACCGGGGGAGTGGGCAAGGGTGCCGAGAGGGTGGGGCACCGGCTCCGTGTGTTGCCTGCCAGCTGGCCAGGACAGGGGTTGGGGCTTTGTGACCATGGCCATCCTACAGCCGCCACAGGGGAGTTTCAAGGGCCAGCGGGGTCTATGCCTCTGCTGACCTTATTTCTTCTAGGAAGGCCAAAAGATGTTTGTGGGAGATTCCTGAGAAACTGTGGGAAGGGGAGAGTAGGAAGTGTTCACTTACTCACCCATGAGTTGCTAGGACTTGGTGAAGTTAGGGGCATCACGGTTTTGTGAAATCTACTTTTGCTGAAATTTACATCCTCTTCTCTACTTTCTGTCTCCACGCCCCCCCCCCCCCCCCGCAAGAGAAATTGAACCATTACATGCAACAGAAAGGATTTTCCTCAGTATTAGCAGCTACTTTTGTCCAGTATCTCCACATAAAATGATGGTCTTTCTGCTTCAGATCTCCAGAAAATTTCTTCCCGGTAACAACTTAAACTTGGAAAATGGGGAAACAAACCTAAGCATAAAAAGAACCCCACTTAACGCTTGTACAGAGCCTTCCAAGGAAGCTCTGATATAAACAGATTTGCACCCCCTCCTCCCTCTTACACCAGCCGTTCAACACCTACCAACACGCCCATTTACCAGTTACAGTTACATCCTACTGGTCCAGAGATGGGGCATTAACTAGTCTAGTGGTGACTGGGGCCAGGAGACCTCTAGAAAAGTCAGTGGTTGCCCTGGGCTTTTGCTGCCTCTTTGGGCAGGTCACTTTACCTCTGCTGGGGCTGTGAAAGGAAGCTGGGCAGATCTCAGAGGACCGTGCCAGCCTGTAACATCCTCTCAACCTCCCTTGATTCCAGCTGCCCTGAGGGACGGCTAAGGTGGCCCCGGCCCCTCCCCAAGCAGTGTCTCCCCGGAGCGGTCAGCCTCCCGGGTCCTACTTAGCATCTCAGCTTGTGCCTTCATTCTCCCCTGACCCTCATTAACCAAGAGGAAAAACCAATTCCAAAAAGGACTCCGTTGCCCATATTGTATATTTCACATCCGCAGAGCACGCTGTGTGCCCTATTAAGAATTAACACTGCGATCACTAAACTCATGCCATTTGTGCCAGGGGCCCCGTTCACAACCTGCTTTCCCAGCAGAGTGGGGCCAGTGGATTAGTATCTCCCCACTCGAGGTGGAGTGGTTCTCATCTCTTTTTAATGCCTTTGGCAAGGGACAGAGACAGGGAGAGAGAGGGAAAGGCAGGGAGAGAGAGCAAGGAAAAAAGAAAAACACAAAAGAAGAACAAGAGTGAGAGAAAGGCGTGCTAACAGCAGCCCCACGTTTTGTTAGAACATTGGCACTGCATTTATCAGGATTACCGGAGGGTGAGCTGGGTTTGATCCTGTTCTCCACTGGGAAAGGAAAAAGCTTTATTGTACCTTTTTTAACATCTCACAGTTAGATCAGAACAATACACTGTGTGTGTGTGTGTGTGTGTGTGTGTGTGTGTGTGTGTATACATACACACTGTGTGTATGTGCCTAAGGATGGTATTCTACTTGGGACACACCCGATTTTCAAAGCACTTGCAGATCGGGTGACCTGAGGCTTTCTTATAAATAAGGCCAGATACAGAAAACCACCAGGCTCTCTCTGGGGCTCCCTTTCTAGCAGGCTTTTTTTTTTTTCCTCCTTGCCCTCACTTAGATCAGCAGGATTCACTCCTGTCAAACAAATTATAGCATCTATGAAATGGGGATATCGACATGTGTGACTTGATCTGTTTTAATAGGGACCCGGTGGGAGTTTCCTCCCTGCCCCACTGAGCTTTGTATTCTTTATGGAAAGGCAGACAGGGCGCTGGAGGAGGCTGCGGGCTTTAACCCTTTGCTGACAGCAGGTTGCCAGCCTCCCGTGTTCTGGCTGTTTCCTTTTTGTCCCTGGCCATTGTCTGGGGAGTGCATGCAGCCTGCCATCCACTTCATGCTTATTATCTCACAGGAGACAAGCTCACCCCAGGAGGAGGAAGAGAGAGCTGTGTTTTGAGCCACATCTTTTGATTTCCTATCTTCCCTCTGAAATAATTAGAAGTATTGGTCAAGGTTTAAAAAAAAAAAAAAAAAACAGCCAAGAGGGGAAAAAATACATCGTGTAACCCTGGCATTTTGTTTTTTAAGAGGTTATTATCCTGGCTGCCATTTGCCCCTCACGGAACGACTAGCGTTTTAGCCGTGGCAGCAGGGAAAAGTGAGAGGAACGGCCTGCCGAAGGATTTCCTCCAGTCAAGTACACGAGGGAATTGCATGTGTCCACATGACCGATTCTCCTGTTTTATCGTTTTCTCCCTTTCCCTTTTCTCAGAGTCAGTTGCTAAGGAAGGAGTCCCCTGGTGCCTCCTCAGACAGTGGGCCCTGGGGCCCATTAACCTCCTGGGGTAGTTGGGTCCCAGCTGAAGCCAGTGACAGGGGCCCTGTCACAGCACTGCCTCCGGGAGGTGCTTAGCACCCTGGCTGCCTTCCCACACCAGCTCCTGTAGGGGTGCGGGGTCCCATCCAGCAGGTGCACCTCCTCACGCCCTCTCCCTTAGACTGGGAGCGCCATGGGGCCAGGGGCAGGAGGCCCGGCTTTCTCTTTTTTGTTTTTTTTTTTATTTTTTTTTCATGTTTATTTATTTTTGAAAGCGAGAGAGAGCACGCTTGCACCCGAGTGGGGGAGGGAAGAGAGAGTGCAACAGAGGAGCCAAAGCGGGTTCTGCACTGACAGCAGCGAACCCCACGTGGGGCTCACACTGGCAAACTGCCAGATCGTGACCTGAGCTGAAGTCGGACACTCAACCGACTGGAGCCACCCAGGTGCCCCAAGGCCAGCTTTCTTTGTGCCTTCTTTCTGAGCACAGCGTTGGTGTGAAAAAATCGCACACGGATGCAACTTGAGGCAGGAGGACTCCTGTATAGCACAGATTTACGTTGTTTAGAGCCAGTCAACATGAAGCTCAGAAACGTCATAATATCCTGTTTACTTACTGGTGTAGGCAGCTCGGCTCACGGCTCCTTTTATAAAGCGAGAAATCCTTTAACGTAGCCCGCATCTAGCGCTGACTTCCCTGTTCAAGGAGTCCCCAGCCAGAGAGCGCACCTTTGCCAGCGCGCAGGAGCCACCGGAACCCAGCCGATCCTGGCCTGGTGCTCGGTGGGGCGCGGCCCCACCCTGACTGCTTCCTGCCCCGTTGTCCTCATCCTTGAGCGTCCATGCCCTCAGGTCACTGTGCTGTCTGATCTGGTGATTTCCTTGGGATTTTCCCACCCCTTTCTTCATTTAGGCCCCGCCCGGCAGAACTTGCAGCAAGCTGGTCGGTAGTGCATCTGGCTTTCATTTTCCTTTGGGGAGAAAACCTCCTCTGGGCTCCAGTCCCCCCACTCACCGCTCACTGGCACTGCTTCGCAGCCTCTTTGTTGTGATTCGGGGTTTTGCTGCTACTTGTCCCTTCTGGTGCTAGACGAACGGGCAGGGAGGGAAGCTGGGGAGTTGTAGAGAAGGGTGGTCAGAAGTGAGCTTGCGGGAAAGAGGCAAGACTGGGAGGCGAGCCCAGCCACTGAGCAGAAGGTGCTGAGGGTGGTGACGATTGGAGAAGGTGCGGTGGGGGGCCAGAAGACGGAGCACAGAGCGGCAGCTTATCCATCTGGAAAGACCGGGGGACAGCTCCCATCCACACACGGCTCCCCTTCCCGGAGACTAGGAAGGGCATGTTGAAGGCTTCAGTGTCGTTGCCACAGAGCACAGGGATGGGCCCCCCCGCCATGCCAGGCTGGCCTCCTCCTCTTGACCGCTGAGTCCCCAGGTTGCTGACTCAGAGTGTGTGTGCCTCTCCCTTTCCCCCGCGGCTCAGTCAAGTGGTCCAGTGGGCCCTGAAGGATGATCACCCCATGGAGGGAGCCCCTCTGGCCACCTGCACCCCTTGCAAATCCTCTCTGAATGCCGTGCCCGGTTCTTTCCAGACTGTTCCCAGCCATTTTCTCCTCGTGTGAGGGCTTCTCTGGATTAACCCAGAGTGTACACCAAAGCACAGCTTTTTCCTTCCTCCAAAGTATAGACCCGTCCGTTGTTCTGACACTGTTTCCCATCTTCTGCCGGATTTATTTTTCGGAAATGGGGGGTGGGGCCAGGTACAGGACCGCTCCTTGTGTAGGATATTAGATTGAGAAACCCAGACCTGCGAAACCTTTTAGATCCAATTCTTTGCAGACAGATGTTTTTATGTCAGCATCGGGTCAGGGCAAGAGCGAAGATGAAGGAGGAAGGCCTAGCACAAGCTAGGGCCGCACAGTGGGCCAATTCAGAGATCTGCTAAGTGCCGTGTAATGCTACGGAGAGTCAGGTTCACCTCGGTGTAGACTTTTCTTTCTTTTTATGTATGTATGTATTTATTTGGAGAGAGACAGAGAGCGTGAGTGGGGGAGAGGGGCAGAGGGCGAGAGAGAGAGTCCTAAGCTGGTTCCATGCTTATCGTGGAGCCCGACTCGGGGCTTAATCCCATGACCCGGGGATCGTGACCTGAGCCGAAATCAAGAGTTGGACGTTCAACCAACTGAGCCACCCAGGTGCCCCCAGTGTAGACTTTACTTTTTCTTAAGTTTACTTATTTTGAGAGAGAGAGAAAGAAAGCGCAAGCAGGGGAGGATCAGAGAGAGAGGACAGAGAGGATCCCAAGCAGGCCCCACACTGACAGCACAGCACCTGATGTGGGGCTATGATCCGTGAACCGTGAGATCGTGACCTGAGCCAAAGTCGGACGCTCAACCTACTGAGCCACCCAGGCACAACCCCACCCCCCCAACAGTGTAGACTTTTTAAAGTCAAGTTGTTGAGTCACCATATTGCACACCTGAAACTGATATAACACTGAATGTTAATTACACTTGATTGACAAATGTAAATAGTGTAGACCAAGTTCCTCAGGCTAACCTTGGAGCCAAGGCGTCCAGGCAACTGCCTTTCTGTGCAGCCTCTTACAAAACCCTCTTGCTCCCAAGTTCTTTTGAAACTTTGACCTGTGTCCCTTCGTGCCTCAGGGGTCCGTCTTGTCCTCTGTTCCTGAAATCTCTCCCTGTGCCACCGACTGAACCTGGCATTTGAACGGGCTGGTGCTCTGGTTTTTCGGGCAGCACGTCCTTGCTGAGCAGAACGTGGTGTTCAGCCAGCTTCCAGAGCTCGGCACCCCCACAGTTACTGCTCAGGCCCTCGGTCGTGCCGCCCCTCCCGCTAACTCCCAGACTTCTTCGGAATCAGAACTCCCTCCAGTCAAATCACCAGGCTTCTATTCCATAATCTCTTCCTCGCTCTTGCCAAGAATGTTCTTTAGTAATCCAAAGTTATATTTGTTATTATACATAAGACTAGAAAAGGGTTTGTGATTTTTTGTGTGTGTGAAATCAGCTTTAATACGTTGTGACAAAACCTAACTCATGTTTCTAAACATTTTATGTAACGGTTGTGCTCTTTTCGACTTATGGAAAAATGGATCCAGAACTCTTGGCGGCTTTCATGCATCTTTCCTTGGCCTTTTTCTTTGTGGACTGAAGTCAGCTCAGGGCCAAACGTAACCAGAATCATTGGCCACTGATACTCTGGTGAAGGCTGTGTTTTATTACCACTGCAACAGTTAGGGGTAGGGCGAAATGATATCCAGACCTGTCAGATCTTAATCGCAAGTGTTGAAAACAGAGATGTGTTTTATTCTAGACCATTAAGGTGGGAGTTAATTACCACTTTCAGATGAACTCCCCGCGTGCCCTCCTGCCATGGCAATTAGGAGCAGAGTGGCCGCTTGTGTGCTTGACGATGTTTTATGACCATGGATTATATGGGAATTAGGAATGGGTTGGGGAAGCATTTGGGCCTCATAGTTACCCAGCACCCACCAGGATGGCCCAGCCCCAGATTTGTCAAAACCGCAAATGTTGTGTTTGGCAAACACTCTCCAAAATTTGTTTGGTCCGTACTAAATAGCTTCATTTAGCAGACCGGTTTATTCAAGTGCCTGGGAATAGTCTTGGGATTCTGACTTACCCCAGGAGGCCCCCAAGAGCATCACTGAGGTTTATCTACAGCCTGGGTTGGTTCCGAGTAATGCCTGTTGTGAAACTGCAAAGTAGGGACGCCTTCGTTCGGTTCCAAGATGAGGATCTTCATGGCTGCTCTGTCCAGTACAGTAGCCACCAGCAGTGTGTGGCTTTTTAAACTTACAATTCAATTGCTAACAGTAAATAAAACCTAAACGTCACTTCCTCAGTGACACACGTTTCAAGAACTTGATAACCACATGCGGCTAACACATTGGACAACACAGGTAGAGAATATTGTCATCGCCAGAGAATTCTTTCGGACAGTGGTGGGCCAGAGTCTCAACACATCACTTGTGCAGGGGGTCAGTGGATCCAGAGCCACTCCTCAAGGGACATCTTGGCTTTCCTGACGGTTCTCCAGTGACTCAACACCACGTGGAGAAGGATGACCTTCAACCCAGCAAGGTCCCCAGCTTTGCCTCTGACCCGAAAGTCAGCCATCCTGGGTGTCTAAACTGGGGTCAGCCTTTGAGCACCTTCAGGGGTGTCGGGGGCTCACGGTGGCTTCTGGTAGCACTGCGGTCAGCTCTTCCCAGAAATCAGGGGAGAAGGGGGACTGTTCACTGAAGGTCGACAGAAGGACACGCTCCCTACCCCCAAGTAATGCCCGCTGTCTCCTTTCTTCAAGTTAGATCACCAGGAAACCACATACTTGAAGGACATTAGCTTATCTCCCTCAGTCTCGTTGTCTTTAATCGCCCATACTTTTCATGTTTCTACCTTGCGTTTCTTGATAATTGAAAAAACTAACATGAACATAACTCGCATGTACTACAAAAACCATTCATTACGGAGGATGTGGACCATTTGTGCAGAGCACTGCATAGTCCTTGGTGTGTTACGTGTCTCTCAGCAAGAACTGTGAGGCTTTCTTCCACTGGAGAATGCAAATCATGTGCCCATTCTTCCTCTTTTGCCCCATCTTCTGGAAACGCCAGAGTTAAATTCGGTGCTCGGTCACATTGACTTCATTAGCCCCCGTGGTTATATTTCTTGCTTTTGCTTCCTTAATCAGATGTTTGATTTTCTATTTCAACTTTGATAACTTTATTGTGTGTATCTGTTTATGTTATTTTAATTCTCCTTAAATTCTTTTCTGAAAGAGGCGAAGTGTAACAAATGAATACAAACTATTCATTATATCCTCTTCCCACTTGATATTTCCTGTTTTAAAGTATTCCCTGTGCAAGCCCCAGCCTCTGCCGCTAGCATCCATGAGCACAGGGCCCACGGACCTCCTGACCATCTCGTTTTTCTGCTGTATCCTCCCGAGTATCTAGCACACTGCGGAGCATATGCCGGTTTGAGTGATGTGAGGGCAGAGAAACTGCATCATGCGTGGGAAGACATTACAGAATAAACTCAGGGAGGAGGGTCACCTCTCAAATTTAGTCAGATGACAAAAGGCAGCACTGGCCTCCCTGGCATGTAGAGCTAGGCAAGAATTTGAATAATTATCATCATTATCATCACCACCTTCGTTAAACCCCATCTGCACATGGCACCGTGTAGGCCCCGACAGGTTATTTCCGGGCCGGGGAGAGAGAATTTTGTCCAGCAAGGAGGATAAACCTGAGATCTCCTCTGCTGACCAGCCTCCTTTCAAGAGTGTTTTTGATGGTCCACCTCCAAGATGGCGACCGGGTTTACTGTTGGAATTGAGCACGTTAACTCCGTGTTCTTGGGACATAGGTCTCTGTGGTCCTTGACTTATAAGTGTCCTTCACATCCTAGAACCCTGGACTTTTACCTTACAGCACTAACCACAGTGGCAGTTGAGGACCTCGATGCATAATGAGTTAGAGTCTCTTTTACAGTATGTCTCTATCTTCTGTGCGCCCGTGTATCTGGAACTCGCCATCATGCGTTGCACAGAATACGTGTATGTTACGTAACTGTTATAATAAATAGAAGAGATAAATGCACGGGTATCCAATTTGACTTTAGAGTTATCTCCTGACTTAACAGCTGTCGGAGTGACTATTTCCTCCATGAATCCAACATTTGGGATTCACAGAGTACTTGAGGTACAGCTCTGCCATAGGGGGACGCCACTACACAAAGCACTTATCACCAGCACTCACATGGCACTTGATGAGCTAGAGGCTTACAAATGTTCTTTAACTATCAGCTTTTATTGTGACCTGACCTAAAATATTGTAAGCTCCTTGAGAATAAGGACTAAGTGTTATCTTGTGTATTTCCAGTGAATGATTTGTATCAAACACTCATGAAGCATTTGTTGACTGAACCAGTGAGGTGATAGGAAAGTGCCCAATCATTCTGTCCCTCTACACAGACATTTAGCAACAGGTACTCCTTCATCGCGAGGAAATGATAGAAACAGACCATGTGCCGTCGTGACCGTAGGTAGGTTGGTAACGGTGACCATATCCACGTGTGAGTAAAAAATGTTTTAAACGGCAGTTTCGCGTTAACATGGGATTGGGCAGGTCATTGTTTTTCAACCCTAGAGTCATCTGGAGAGCTTTTCGAAAGTGCCGATGACTGGATCCCACCACCTAAAAAAGTCATCTCTGAGTCTAGGCACCAGGCGATGAAATATATTTTTATAATGCTTTAGATATTTTTAATGCGCAAACGAAGTTGAGGATTACCGACTAGGGTGTGGCTATGAATCCGTACCAGCCCGTTATCCCATCCCTGCCAACATTCACCCACGGTTTTCTCTAGTTTGGCAACTTCCCTGGTTCCGAGAGAGCAGAGTTGGAATTTTATGGTGCGGGATCGGCTCCAGTTCCTAGCGCCTCCGCACCCCATTCCAAGCAGTGTCCAACCTCAGTGTCTGGCCTTAGGGAGATCCCACGTGGCACTGGATAAAAAGGAACGCTTTGGTCACACGTTTGCTTACTCCTTCATTAGACACGTATTTAGTATCTACCGTGGGCTCAGTGGAGGAAGAGACCGTTCATTTCTCCGTTGTGCAAGCAAGGCTGGGATAAAAGTGATCGGGATGTCATGGGAGCTTCGAAGGAAGGGTACTGACTCTTGCCTGAAGTCACTGGGAACAGCCTTCCTGGAGGAGATGATAGGTGAGCTGAGTTCTGACGGTTGCCTAGATGTTTGCCCAGATACAGTTTCCCCCATCCTTTGCCTGGCTGGTGGAAAAAGCATGTGCACAGAGGTGGAGGGTGAGAGAAGGCAGCACCCTGAGCTCACTAGATGTGGTTATTGTGGCTACTGGGGGTTGGGCGGGGCGTTGTCAGGAGGGAGCCTGAGGACTTAGGACGGGGCCGGGTCACAGACAACTCGCTTGTGTTCCAGGTGGGTGTGGACTTAGGACCACGAGGTTATTACAGTTTATTTTTTTTATTTAAAAAAAAATTTTTTTTAACGTTTATTTATTTTTGAGACAGAGAGAGAGAGAGCATGAACGGGGGAGGGGCAGAGAGAGAGGGAGACACAGAATCGGAAGCAGGCTGCAGGCTCCAGGCTCCGAGCCATCAGCCCAGAGCCCGACGCGGGGCTCGAACTCACGGACCGAGATCGTGACCTGAGTCGAAGTCGGACGCTTAACCAACGGAGCCCCCCAGGCGCCCCGGTTATTACAGTTTAAAGTGCAGGACCCCCTCGCTGCCACAGGCCCCTCCTGGGCCCCCGCCGGGACTCTAGCAGTGTCATCACGTGGCCACATGTTGGGTTTTGTTGGGTGGTGTTCCTTTTTTTTTAATTAGCAAATTTAAATTTAAGGTAAGTTTCACCTTTCAATTTTTTTGTATTACGTAGCTCCCCCCCCCCCCCCAGATTCTGTAAGCTTGGAGCCCCACATACCTGGATCTAAAGCTTAAAACAGCCTTAAAGGTTTCCCCAAATTAGCAGGAGTTCTTGAAGAAATTCTCGAACTCCTTGGCAGGAGTTTTAAGTAGGATTATAACGTATCATCCAAACAGGGACACTCGGAGAGGGAAGGAGTGTGTTAGGTAATAGTTCCCCACCCCCACCGCCCCCCCCACCCCCCACCTCCCGCAAAATTCGGTAACCAGAACTTTTCTGGGCAAAAGGAGTACATGAAAACTCATCGAAAATTTTTTTTTGTTACATAAATTCACCCATTTATTTGATGGGCTAGCGATGTTTCAAATGGCGGGGCTTCTACTGCTGGTCTTTCCATCCCTTCCGTCTCCCGATGGCAGATGTCACTTTGACACCGGAAGTGGTGCTGTGGGTCCCGGCACCGCCGGCCCCCATTTTCGTGCGGGAACCACAGCGCCCGATGCCCACGGCACACGTTTTCGGCTCGCTTTCGCCACAGAAGGAGCGAGTGTACTTGGTGTGCTGGCTTGTTTCCGTTGCCTTCGCCGTTTTCCCGAGGGAGGCGCAGAATGGGTTCCACGTTTACCAGCGATGTTGACCTTCTTGGTGCCTTTAGCCAGGTCGCCGCGGAGATAGGTCCCAGCCCAGATGGCTGAAAACCCCCATGGTGGGAGGTCGAGGCTGGAGCAGGGAGACCGGCCAGGATGCTGTAACATCCAGATGGGATGAGAGTGGGACTGAGACCTGGCGGAGAAGGTGGAGAGCAGGAGGTGGGGCTTCAGGATGGGAGCCCGGGTGAAGGAGCGGGAGACGAGTTGGGGTGGACGGGGGTGTCTTCGCTTGACCCAGAGAACGGGTGTTGGGGCGGCAGGTGGAAACTCCCATCTGGATGCAGGGAAGTGCCTTGTTGCCTTCCCTGGCAAGGGATGAGTTTAACTAAGGGATGAGTTTAGCTAAGTGCCCAGGTCCCAGTGGCAGGTTCAAATCTGTCATGAGGCAGTCAGGTTTGCTGTGTTGCCAAGGACACCCCCCGCTCTGCAGACACCAGTGTGACGTGGAAACCCCGTGATGCAGAGTGGAGGTCGGGTGGCTGGTTGGATGCGAACCAAACCCTAGTTTAAAACACAGCCCTGGGGCGCCTGGGTGGCTCACTTGGTTGAGCATCTGACTTTGCTTTAGGTCATGATCTTGCGTTCGTGGGTTCAAGCCCCACGTCGGGCTCTGTGCTGACAGCTCAGAGCCTGGAGCCTGCTTTGGATTCTGTGTTTCCCTCTCTCTCTCTCTCTCTCTCTCTCTCTCTCTCTCTGCCCCTCCCTTGCTTGTGCTCTGTCTCTCTCTGTCTCTTAAAAAATAAAATGGTGGGGCGCCTGGGTGGCGCAGTCGGTTAAGCGTCCGACTTCAGCCAGGTCGCGATCTCGCGGTCCGTGAGTTCGAGCCCCGCATCGGGCTCTGGGCTGATGGCTCAGAGCCTGGAGCCTGTTTCCGATTCTGTGTCTCCCTCTCTCTCTGCCCCTCACCCGTTCATGCTCTGTCTCTCTCTGTCCCAAAAATAAATAAATGTTGAAAAAAATAAAATAAAAAAAAAATAAATAAAATGGTAAAACAAACAAACACAAACAAAAACAGCTCTGCTCTGATCCAAGCAGCATGAGCCTATATGTGGCCTCTCCCCATCCCCTCAGCAGTCTAAGTGGAGACCAGTGCCACCAACATCAGGGTAGCTGGTGGCTGCTGGGGCTCCTAGAGCCCCAACCACATGGACTGCCCCTGGATTCATTTGAAGTTCATTTTCATCACCAGGAGCTTCTCTGTCTCACCAGCCCTACTGAATTCCGAATCCACTAAAGCTTCTTTTGTTTGGTTGTTGTTGTTGTTGTTGTTGTTATTGTGAGCTGTAGGTCTGTCTTTTGGACAGAAAATGGTCCTTGTAGCTCCTGAGCTCATACTTAAATAAAACGTCTCTCTGGGGCGCCTGGGTGGCGCAGTCGGTTAAGCGTCCGACTTCAACCAGGTCACGATCTCGCGGTCCGTGAGTTCGAGCCCCGCGTCAGGCTCTGGGCTGATGGCTCAGAGCCTGGAGCCTGTTTCCGATTCTGTGTCTCCCTCTCTCTCTGCCCCTCCCCCGTTCATGCTCTGTCTCTCTCTGTCCCAAAAATAAATAAACGATGAAAACGTCTCTCATGTTCTCCTTGATATATTTGCTTATTGGATTTGTTTAATGAAATATGGATTTATACCATAAATATTGGAGTCGGTGTAGTCCATATTTCAATTAATGGATCATTTATATGTCATGCGAACTTTGTAATTACTGAAATGTAGAAATATAGTGGATTGAAATGAGTTCCCGGTCTTTGCGTTCCTGCCCCCATCCAACCGTGTCTGAGCAGCTTGGGCCGATGAAAGGGGAAAATTTATATGTGGGGTTTTCCAAGGAAAGGGGCAGGGGCTCAGAAAAGACAGCTCCCCCCGCTGGTGCTGCCAGAGATCTGTAACCCACCGTGCTCTCCGGGTTCCCCCGAACAGTGGTGTACAACTGTCCACAAAGGAGCAGGAAGCTGGGCTCCGGCGGGAGCGCCCGGTCGTCAATTTGCTGACAGACCTTCATCATCATTTTCGTCTCGGTTGTAAAGCACGGCCCATATTCCCCCTTGGCCGGATCTCTGTCCGAAAGGGCTCTAAATATACATAAATATAGATTTCTCACCGAGCCCCACTTCCAGGAATCAACTGGAAACCCTCACCAGACCTATGAGACAGAAAACTAGTAAATTGTGTTCTCCAACCCCCCGAACCGGGCCTGTCGCTTTAACTGGCTCCTTCCTTCCTCTGGCAGTGGGTACCGCCCGCCCAGAGGACAACCTAGTGAACTTGGCCCTCCCTCCCTCCCTCCCTCCCCCACCCCGCTTCTGCCTGCCGGTTTGCTGACCAGAAAAATCTGGCTGGAGAGGCCCATGCAGTGAGTGAACATCACATACATAATTCTATCAGAATATATCCAAGGGTGGGGAATCATTGTTCTCGGAACTAGCTGAGCTGAAGCCCGAGCAGAAATACTAAAGTCAGTCGTGCCTTTGAGCTGCCTCTAACAGCGCCCTTTGGAGACCCATTTCATACAAAATTTGAAGCCTGTGTTTATTGCCCATTAAAGCAACCTTTATTTTATGGCAAATGTTGCAGTAATTGCCTTTTACGAAGAGCACTTTGTAACACACATGCACAGTTGAAAGAAAACCACTCTGGTATTGTCTATCGGGACTTAATGGCGCAATTAATTTTACTCCATCTGTTCCTGAGACTTTAAAGGAAAATGGATTTTTTTTTTGAGCGCACTTTAATGAAGAAGATAAAGCGGCCCGGCTGGTGTCCCACAGGCTCGGCGCAGTAAGTTCAGATTATTGCTCAGTCTGTCAGAATGGGCTGCTTCCCTCAGCAGCAGCCACAGCCAGCAACCCGCTCTGGCCCCTCGCCGCGCCATTCCTGATGACAAACTGCCAGCCAGCTCCCACAAAAGCACGATTAAAATGTCAGCACAGGATGACGAAGGGGCCAAGAGGGTCCTCGGAGACAAACTGTGTTCAGTATGAGTTAATACTTTACAGCAGGGCTGGGGCCCGGCTTGCTGCTGGCTGCTCCGGCTGCTGGCGCGCCTCAAAAAGAATGCAAGGGCGGGGCCTGGCCACCACGCCTGTCGCCTGTCGCCTGCCTGGGGCCCGCGCGGGCACGCTGGGCTGCGTGGGGAGGGTCTTCCCCTGCAGGAGGAGTCTACTGGGGGACCCAGGGGGCCTCCCGCGGTCTCTCATCCGTGGGAGCAGGGCGGGCCGGGAGGGCGGTCGCGAGCCCGGAATGGGGCACGGAGACAGCCGTGCCGGTAGTGACCCCGGGGCCACCGGTTCGGTCCCAGATGTTCGCGGCACTGGTTCCGGGGCGGTGAGGGCGGCCGTGAGAGGGCCCACGCCACAGAAACTCCCTCCTCACAAAGAGGTGGTTGCACAGAGCATACGGTCGGCCCCACTTTGTCCCGTGTCCGAGCCTTAGGCTGGGCCATGGCAGGGGGGTCAGCGGCAAATTGTCCTTTTATCAATCCCGCTGCCTGACAACATCTTGTAAACCCCTGCCCCCGTGTTTGCGGACTTGCTGGGGGGCCGGCGTGCTCTGTGTCTCCGGCTCAATTCTCTCCCAAATCCCCACCCCCCTCAACCCGTGCTTTGGTGGTGCCCTGTCCATGTGGGACAGCCGGGGAGTCAGGCTGTGATGAAAAGGACGAGGAGATTTGCATCTCTGGCCTCCTGTGGAGACCCGATCTGCCGGCCTAGTGGGCAGCAGGTGTGAGCGCCTGCCATTGTCCCTAATGGTTATTACCAGTGATAAGCAGGACAAATGTGAGGTCATCTCTCCCGCTGGCAGGTCAGAGGGGGCTGGATTTAGAGCCCCTAGGAGACGGGGAAATTAGATGGTCAGTATCCACAGTGGAGGTCGTAAGCAACTCCTGCTGCAGTGATGCTGGAGAGGGGCAGCGGGGGGCTGGAGGAGCTGCCCGGTCAACGTAATCCAGATGTATGGTCATCCTTGGAAGCAGTCAAGAGCGTCCATTGTCAGCGCGCTGGTGAGGCGGTCGGTCATTAGTGCAGAGCGCTAACAGAGGAACAGAAGGCAGGAAGAGGCCCCGGTGACGGGCAGCCAGGGGATTTGCTTTCCTCTTGGTCCATGGCCACAGGCCAGGACTTCACAAAAGAGGAAGGGGGGGAGGCCCTGCTGGTTTCTAACTAAACCCCTTTGCCTGTGCCCGTGTGCCCTGGGACCCAGTGAGGGTGCACTTCCTGGTTTCCTGAGCCTTCTGTCTTCCCCCGTCTCGTCCCGGGGCTCCCGACTTCTGGCCCGTCTGCCTCCCCGTTGAGCCGGCCTTCCCAGCCACTCTCAGGTTCCGACTGCCTCCTGCCCCGTCCCCACGTCTGGCTTGTTCTCTCCACTCACATGTCTCCCCCGCCCTCACCCCCTCCGTTCCATCCATCACCCCTCCTCGCTCCTGAGAGTGCTCTCTAAATCCTATTGCCTTTTTATGTCTCTCTTGGGTTCTTCCTCCTGCCCTCTCCCGGAGCACACTTTTCCTGTGTTTTGAGCATCCCACAGCTCACGCCAGTAATAGCATCATAATGGCCACGATTGGCTTTTACGGAGCAAACAGCCTTCTGTGGGCCTCCCAAGGACACACAGCCCCCACCGGTGACCCAAACACACCTCCGTCGAGCAGCCCGGGGGCCCCCTGCCCCGCGAGCCCTTTCAGGCTGGTCCTTTGAGGTTTCCACCAACCAGGCTACGCATTCAGCCCTCTGTGTTCGTATAAAATCTATAAGCCAAGAGCAGTAAAGAAAGAAAAGTCTGGATACGGAGGATAATGGACGCTCGCGTGGGTGAGGGCTTCAGGAGCAGCATCCCTCCCCGTTGGGGTGCGTGGCAAGAAAAATGAAAGTCCAGGGACCTACGTGGGGGGCGGGCAGTGGGACACATCCTGTGTGAATGTGCTGGGAGACCTAATGGAAGAGAGGCGCAGAGCACCTCCGGGGTGAGGGTCCCGCCAGCCGCCCCGCTGGCCCTGGTAGCATGCCTCTGGAGGACACCGTCTCAGTGTGGCTCACCCACCCGTTCGTTCACTCATTCATTCATTCATTCATTCATTCATCCATCCCATATGGATGGCACTGCTCTTGATGAGCACAGATGCAGGACCTGATCCCCGATTGGGCCATAGGTATAAAATTTTTAAAAGCTTATTTTAAAGGATATTGGGGGGACACCTGGGGAGATTTTAATGTGGACTATATATTAGGTGATGGGTCAACTGAAACTTCTTTCATTTTTTTAAAATGTCTATTTATGGGGCGCCCGGGCGGCTCGGTTGAGCGTCCGACTTCGGCTCAGGTCATGATCTCGAGGTTCACGAGTTCAAGCCTCGCGTCGGGCTCTGTGCTGACAGCTCAGAGCCTGGAGCCTGCTTCGGATTCTGTGTCTCGCGTTCTCTCTGCTCCTCCCCTGCTCGTGCTCTGTCTCTCTCTGTCTCAAAAATAAATAAAACATTAAAAAAAATTAAATGTGTATTTATTTATTTTGAGAGACAGAGCACAGATAGGAGAGGGGCAGAGAGAGGGAGAGAGAGAATCTCAAGCAGGCTCCCTGCTGTCAGCACAGAGCCTGACGCAGGGCTCGATCCCGCAAATCATGAGATCACGACCTGAGCGGATATCAAGAGTCAGATGCTCAACTGACTGAGCCACCCAGGGACCCCATCAATTGAAATTTCTGAGTGATGTTCTTATTCTTAGGAGATAGTGTCTTTCCTTAATTTAAACGTGTACCAAAAAGAAATACGTGTTAGATATTTACACACACACATATACCTACACACAGAAATAAAGCAGATGAGGCAAAATGTTAATAACTATTGAATCTAGGTCAAGGGTGATGGGTATCAGTGTATTCTTTCTATTTTTCTGTAGGTTTGAAATTTTTCAAAGTTAAATATATGGCAAAAAAACATTTATGGGTGTCTGCTATGTGCCCAGATCGTTCTGGGTATGAGGCACGTCATCAGAGACCAAAAGAGGTGGGGGGAAGGGCACCTTGGGGGGCTCAGTCAGTTAAGCATCTGACTTCAGCTGAGGTCACGGCTCATGGTTTCTGAGATCGAGCCCCACGTCAGGCTCTGTGCTGACAGCTGGGAGCCTGGAGCCTGCTTTAGATTCTGTGTCTCCCTCTCTCTCTACTACTCTCTCTTTCTCTCTCTCTCTCTCTCTCTCTCTCTCTCGCCCTGCCCCTCCCCCCCCCCCCCCCCCCCCCCGCACAGTCTCCCTCAAAATAAATAAATAAACTTAAAGACGATGAATCGACCCTGTCCTCCGGGAGCTCACCTCCGTGGATGGTGGGAGAGAGACACTGAGCACCGTCAGTGAGCAAACTGGACTATGTTAGGAGGGGCGGGTATGGGGTTTGGGGGCCCCTGGAACAGGAAGCATGCTCCTTTAAACAGGAGGTCAGGGGCAGGCCCCACAGTCCCGCTGAGAAGGGACGGACATGTGAGATAAGGCTAGAGGCGAGGCAGTGCCCTGCAGAGCGCTTCAAGCCGAGGACAGTTCGCACACCATACCCACAGAGACTGCCTGCCTGCCCGGCCCCCGAGTGGATGCTCAGATGCGGTGAGGAGTGTCCCGTGAATTCTACTCCACACACATCCACCTCCCCTCCCTCACTTGCTGTGGGGTGAGCCCGGCCTTGGTAATGACCTCACGTGCTCGAGGGAACCCTCGGGTTTCAGCTGCACGGCTAGGACCTGTGGTGGCAATTCCGCGATCTGCAGAGTGCAGGCATGTCAGAGCCGGCCCCATCGCCTTTGTCACCCAGAGTGTCATTGTGTCCACACACATGGTCATTTCTGCCCCGGCCTCAATGGGGATGACCACAACGAGGGGAAAGAGCACCAGGCTAGGAATCAGACCGCGTGGGTCTGGGCCCAGATCGTTCGCCATCCCGTCTCATCCAGCCCGGTGACCTTGGTGACCTTAGCCAACCACTGAGGCTCAGCCTTCCTCATCTGCGAAATGGGAGTGAGTGCACGTTCATCCCAAAGCGGTTAAGAGGATAATGAAATAAACCTATCAAAAGGCAGGCTGTGAATTTCACACCACAGAAATCCTGTTTGCTCTCTAGACATTCCAGGTCTCTGGGCAGCCTGGCGCTGTGGCTCAGGGTCAGCTGGCTTGGAACCAGCCTCTGAGCGGCAGAGCCCTTGAGTGGGTCGCTGAACCTCATACCTGTCCCTCCACCACTGTGAAGAGGGAGTTAGGCGTTGGTGACCGTGAACTCGACTTCCCCAGACATGAAGGATGCTCGGGTGTCTGTCACGCCACGTTCGAGGTTGGTTTCTGCTGTGTGCTCGCTAGGCCTGCCTGACGGGGCAGCCAGGGTGGGCTGCTTTTACGTCTGTGCCCCCAGGACATGGGCCCTTTCCCGTGTGGCCGTCAGACGTGCCTGTCCTGTGTGTCCCCCCCGCCCCCCATCTTTGTGACTTCCCTTCTGGGCTGCTGATGAGACCTTCTGAGCACTCTAAAGGCAGAGGGTTTCAGAGAAGCTCCTGGAGCTTCTGGAGAGTGTGCTGCCTCTCAGAGGTGGGAGGTTAGTGAGCTCCCGCGAGACCGTGCCCTCCCCCTCGCCTGTGTCTCAGGCCTCCACCAGCATTTCTTCCCAGGAGCTGAAGGCCTGGGTTCCTAAGCTGGCTGTGCCTTACCAAATGTATGTGACAGAGAGGGACATGCAATTGGTCTGACGAGCTCTTGGCTGAGTCATTCTCCTCCCCGGAGGGTCCTGAGCTGGGCTGTGAATGCAGGACAAGAGGGGAGGGGAGTCCTGTGTGCGCACACATCCCTGTGCGCGTTGGGGAGGAGGGAGGAGGTGATCGCTGGTTGGGGAAGACAAGGAGAGCGTTGTTCAGGTTTTAGGTTCTCTCAGAGGACTCGTGCTGGAAACAGGGGCTGGCGTAGAGGCTATGGCGTAGAGCATCCGGGCACTTTCCAGCCTAGTCTGTCAGTGCCACCCAGGAGGCTGAGAGGTGCAGTCCACACTGCCTCCATTTAAGTGTTTGCAGAGGCTGGGATTTTAGGTGCCCCCCAGGTGATGCTGATGCGCTTGGAGGACCACTGCTCGAAGTGGGACATTCACGTTGACCGTGCTTAATTCAACTCACATCCACGATGGCATAGATCATTCTGGCAGCCCTGTCTGGTGGAAGCTGTAGGCGTCAGGTCGGGTGGGTTCAAGCCCTCCTCTTCCATTTACCTCTTGTGGGACCTTGGGAAGGCACTGAACTCCTTTGGGCTCGTTTTCTCATCTATAAAATGGGAATCATCATGTGCGCCCTCCATGGTTTTTGTGCGGATGAAGTTAAATTGATGCCCACAGAAGTGCTTTGTTATCCTACAGCGTTTCATATATAAGATGGTATCATTTTCAACTTGCAGGAAGTTCAGAGGGAAAAAAAATGATAGCTTCTATTTACTGAGCACCTACCATTTTTCAGACCGCAGTAAGAGATCGCAGTGTATTATGTCAGGTAGCTTCTCTTATTACCCCAGTTTTACTCAAGAGAAAGCTGAGGCTGAGTTTAAATAACTTAGCAGAGCAGGACATGTAACCCAGTTCAGCTTGGTTCCATAGTGGCTTTGAAGTTTTCGTTGGGAGTCCGTGTTCTTTACGATCACGCCTTGTGCTGGTTCTCAACCCTGGCTGTACTGTCACCTGCAGAGCTTTCAAAAACACTGAGGTTCTGAGTCCACTGGCCTGGAGGTGGAGTTTGGCCATTAATATTCCTTTTAAAACGCTCCGGACATGCGTAATACACACATTAAGGTTGAGAACCACGGTGCGTCGTGTATATATCACCACGCTTACGTCTCAGGTCGCTGCAAATTCCAGGATAAGTAAGATGCAAGGAGGTGACACAGAGCTTTGACGAACCATGGGCACTCGATAAGCTAGGTTTGTGAATGAAGAATTGGAATGAAGTGTTTGTACAGTCGCGTTTACTCCAGTTTTAATAATTCAGAGAACAGGTGTTCGTTTTAGAAAGATTGAGGACTCTAGGACACTGATGGAATATCATGGCACCCGTCATTCCAGAACCCCTGCTTGTGAGGCCTGAAGGAAGTGGGAAGAGGTACATGTCGTTCTTCCCACGCACGGCAAGAAAAGCAGACCCCTGGGAGGCTAAGTGGGAATATTTGGGGGGTTGGTTCATGTAGATGGTGGGCAGGAGGATAATAATGTAAATTTTGTACTTTGAGCTTTTGGGTAGAGAGACAGATTCTGAAACCATTGTGTCGTATCTGCCGCCTGTCACAAAGGAGCGAATTCAGGCTCTTTGTGAACAGTGCAATTTCTCTTCCCTCCTCTCTTCGGAAATTACCTTGAGCTGAAAAGTGAGCCGGGCCCAGGTTGGCGTGCAGGCATTTTCCATTCCTAGGAGGAAGCGTAAGACGCAGCTACGACACTTGCAGCCCACGGTCTTGCAGCATCCGTAGAATTCAAAATAAAGGCCCGAGAGTCTCGTGAGTTGCCACGAAGTGCTTTCCTGGATGAAGGGTGTGGAGGGAGCACCTTAAGAACTTCCAGAAAGCCATCTGTTGTTTTTTACTAAGATTCTCCATCCTTCTCCCCAGAGTAACAGAGAGCGTGATCTCCTTCATGTGAAACACACACACACACACACCCACACACACCACCACCACCACCACCACCACCAAAATGACCCCCCCACCCCACCCAAACCACAGAGCTCAGCAGCCTTTGCACGTGTCCCGCCATAAAACCACTTTCCCATGACTTCCCGAACAGTAAACCCCCACTTGGGTACCAAGGAACGGGGTTTTCAGTTTCTAATGGACTACAGCTGAAGCAAGTTCAAAAGTGCGAGGACCGTAAACTCCAGAACGACTCCACACAGGCCGCACACCGTGGCAGAATGATTCAGGAGGCCAAACTTTGCCTCATCAAGTCAGAGAATTTTCTGCAAATGAACTTTTCAAGAATTATGCCGTCGTTGGCATTACAGTATTACACACAGGCCTGTTCCCGATCACTCACTGGAACTTATTTTGTAGTTAACCTCCATAAAGGACTGTGCAAGCGAGCACAGGCCTGTCACACACACATTATTTAGAAGCCCTTATTATTATTTTATTGCCAGTCCTTGACAGCTGAGGAAAAGCCAAGCGCTTTAATCTTTTTTTCCCTTTAGTTTACAGTGTAAGAGCTGCATGTAAGATAGATTTGATTAATATGTAACAGAGATGCAATTCTCTGTAAAATGTGCTGTACTTTAGCGCCCTGGAAAACAAACTGCATCACAATGGCTTAAATCTCAGTCCATTGTATTATATAGACATCATAAATAATAGAGAGCAGGCAGATACTGCTGCAGGCTTCATCTGCATAACACATCTGAGCTCTCTATAATGTGTTCAACTTGTCACTTTTAGTACAGAAGAGAGGCAATAAAGCTAACAGCTGACTAACACACATCAGCCGCACTTCTTCTTCCGGGGGGGTGAATGCTCATTAAGCCATCTTAGCCCTGACTTTTAAAATCCATAACTCTTACAAATGTAAAAAAGTTGCCACCAAAGATTAAGCGCATAATATATGTCAAAGTCGAATTTTTCACGCGTTCCCCCCCCCCGGGCTCCTGCTCCCCGCCCCCCCCCCCCCCCCGCCACACCAAAATTCTTGTTTCTTTTCTAGCCCCTTCACTGGAGGAAAGAAAATAAGAAATCTGTTTTTCAGATAAACCCAAATGAAATATCATCCTCTCGGCATCGATAAGGGACTACATAATTGCTTTTGAGTTTGGAGCAAATGAGCTGACCCCAGGAGGATTTCAGCCCTTCTCTTTCCCTCTCCCTCTCAGACCAGCTCAAAGAGAAATATGGAATCAATCATCCCCACTTGGACCCGGCCCGCAGGCTGTTAGGCCAGTCTTCGCGGCCTTAATTACGGCCTTCCATTTACCTGCCTCAGTTTCCTTATTGGAAACAGAAAGGGAAGAGGCCGTGGCCTTCCATCTCTGATGGGTCTGCGGGCCTGAGCTCGGTAGCGTCTGTGGGATTACATCTGGCAGATGTGCTCTTTCTTCTGAGGTCCTCTTGTGTTTCAGAGCAAAACTTGAAAACATGACAGTATGTCCTCTTTTGTAAAGACGCCTGAGCCTTTTTAAAGGGATTAAGGCTGTCAGGCAAAAGAAGGAGAAAAAAGGATATTTATACCCTGACTCGGAGCAGATTTAATCCCATGAGATGCATTTTGGTGGCTAAGGGAACACTGTGGTCTCTTCCCCTGAGAAGGCTGTGATGTAAATAGGAATGGATGTAATGTCTCATGAACATTCATTTCTTTAGAAAATATACTTTGAAACATTTTTCTTGGTGCCCATAAGAAAAATAAATGGTTGCTGGTGGCCCGGACGGTAGGATGAAACAGGAAATTTTTCCTAGCGGTCGTAATTCTCTCGAGGGAAAAAGTTAGAGCCCCAACCCTTGAATCATGTAGGATAAGCCGAACCAACCCCTGGAAAATAAACTAACAAAAGAAAAACAAAAGGCAAAAAACCAAAAACCCTGCCTAAGGTTGAGGTCGGGAGACTGGCATGCTTACCTAAGAGAATTAGAAGTAGATGCGGTGAAACAGTATTTACTTCTCTGATTAGGACAGAACTAATTCTCCGTGTGTGTGTGTGTGTGTGTGTGTGTGTGTGTGCGCGCGCGCGCGCGCCCGCGTGTGTGAAAGACAGAGAGGCTTTCATTGGCACCGGTGGTGGTTGTGGGTGGGTACTGAAAGAAGGCTTGATTCCCTTGGATAGGAGAGTGGGCCTGGAACAGTGAAACGCTTTTCCACAGCCACAATGACAATTTGTTTTTGTAGAAAGTCATCATTAAACTCCGATGTGGGCTGCACGCAGCATTGCCACCTTGGAATTTTGTAGAGGCCACCTGGCAGGGCCCGCAAGCTCAGCTCCCACTGCTGGAGCCCGAGCTGTCGTCACTTCCGGCCCCTTCCCTCCAGGAGCTTCCTGTCTGGGCTCCCAGCCTCCTGGGTTTCCTCTCTTCCCCTTTCCATTCCACAGCCAGTGGGGCCACGTCTTTCCTCAGCTCCCAGGCTTAGCATCCAAAGTCATTCACAGATGACTTTTTATCTCCCATACTCAGGGGGTTCCTGAACCACCTTCCATTGCCTGCTCCTGGCTCCAGCCACGCTAGTCTGTCCGGTGTTTCCTGTCATGCCCAGTACCTTCCCGTCTCCCTTCAGGCCACTTCTCTGTCTCAGAATACTCTCACCTGCATAAATCAAAGGCCTGTCCCCATCCGCCTGGGTGGCTCAGTCGGTTGAGCATCCGACTCTTGATTTCGGCTCGGGTCATCATCTCACGGTTCGTGGGATCAAACCCCCACGTCGGGCTCCACACTAATCCTTTAGAGCCTGCCTGGGATTCTCTTTCTCCCTCTCTCTTTCGGCCCCTCCCCTGCTCGTGCTCTCTCTCTCTCTCTCTCTCTCTCAAGATAAATGAATAAACTGTTTTAAGAAAAGATACAACATAAATCCCAGCACCTCACAAAGACTTATCAGACCCCTGCTGGAAATGCACCTCTCCCATACCTTTTTTAAATTTTATGAATAAATGTAAATATGAGCTTGAAGACCCGATCGTTGAATTCATCACACTCCTCAGACAGAGCGTGCTGTCATCCTGGATGTGTATGAAGCCCCTCTTAATTTTCCGCCGTCATCTCAGTCTGCTCATCCTCCCCCTGACCCCCAGCCTAATGTAGTGTTACTAGCTAGTGTTACTCTGTGAGTGTGTTCGGCTCACGTAAGTGGTAACGTGCTGTAAATGTCCGCTCTTTTCCTCGTGTTTCACACTGAATTCTTAGGGCCTTCCCATGCTCCTGGGCACACATGTCCTTTGTCACTTCTCAGTGCTGCCGAGAATCCCATAGTGTGTGTTCCCTGAGCAAAGGACAGCCAAGATTGCCTTCACCTCCCCCCGGGGCAACCACTACCACCATAGTCGTCCTCGAGATGTGTCCATTTATGGAACTCTCCAGTAAGTTCTCTGAGGTACGTCCCAGGAGGTTTCGTGGGGTCATAAAACATAAATTAATTTCAGTAAATATTGCAGATTGTTTCAGAATTGCTGTGAATGTGACCATCCGCCCAGAGCGGGTGAGAGGTCTCCTCCCCGGGTGTCCTTGCCAGCACTTACTGTTACCCGCCTTTCTAGTTTTTGCCATTTGACATATAAAGTACTGTCACTAATGGAACATTTGCCTGAGTTTCTGACTTGTTTTTTGTGTATCCTAACTATGGATCACTTGTTTTTCTAAGCCACTCAAGTATCTTCTCCCCACCTGTATCCATTAACTCTGTATAGTGACCTTTATTGAGATAATCTGCATTTTTCTATAGTGAAACACATACACTTTTGTGGTCCCACATTTGGGGGATCTGGTTTAAGAAGTCTTTGTCTGGCTCTAGTCCACAGATACCATTCTGTGTTTTCTTTTATGAAAACCTTCATGGTTTTTTTTTCTCATGTTTCAGGTCTTTTATCTGTCCCATAACACTCTGTGTACCGGTGTCCACATGGACGCCAGCCCTTCCCTCCCTCTCAGCGGGAGAGGGGTCGCCCCTGTGCAGACTCAGGCCTCTGCACACTGAGTTCCGTTCCCCATCCCGTCCCTCCTCCCCAGTGAGCTCCCCTCTCTCGTAAGCTCTTTCTCCCCTCGGCACGTAAACGGGCTTACGTGTCTCCTGCCACCAGGTGAAAAAGTTGCACCCCCTCCACTCCTGCCTCTTCGTCCTCAGGCTGCTTGTCTCCTAGCCCCACATAGGGTCACCCTGGCACGGAGCTGGCTTGCCTCTGCCCTCCCAGAGGCCTCAGCGATCCCCACTGGGACTTTGCAACTGCCCTTCTGATTTGTTTGTTTGTTTGTTTGTTGAATGCTTTATGACAGTCTTCTCGCCTCTTTTGTCTCCTTCTTATCTCTCAACTCCCAGATCTCTTTATCCTCCACATAATCCAAGGTTTTATTCTCACTTGCCCTGAGGGACTTCACCGGAACCTGTGGTTTTCACAGCCACTTTGGGGATGATGTTGGTGCTTGGCATCCCTGGAGCTCTGGATCCATATGTCGCACAGCCAACATAGCATCTCCCCATCACCGCCGCTGATACCTCCCAAGCGCCAAAAATTTAAAATATGCCAAGCTGAACTTACCTTCCTCCCAATCTACGTGTCCTCTGCTGATTCATTGGCTTTTAAATGACACCACCAGTGTCCTCGGATAGACTGCCGCGAATTTTTCTGGACGGCCTTTGAAATCCAAGGAGTTAACTTGATTATCATGTAGCAATTGAATTTACTGCCTCTGCTTTCTGTTTCCCCAAACCTTTTCCCACTCCCGTCTTCCTGTACTCACAATTCAGCCAGTTAGCACAGCCAGAAATCGACAAATGTCCCAGACTCTTCCTTTGCCAAGTACATATTTAACCTCTCGAAAGATTGGCCCTGTCTGTCCCTTCCTCTCCGTCAAAGCGGCCTCTGCTGTAACTTCCTTACTGGCCTCCCTGCTTCCAGTCTCCTCTCACTTGATGCTTCTCGAACCTAAGCGTGCCGCAGATTGCCTGCAGAGTTGATTAGTCACAGAGCGTGGGCCACCGCCCCAGAGCTTCTGATTCGGTAAATCTTGAGTAGAGCCTGAGAATTTGCCTTCCCCACCCGTTCCCCGGTGAGGCTGGGGCTGCTGGTCAGGACGGCACTTTGAGAACCACGACTTCACTCCATCTGCCACCCATCCACTGGCTCATTCAGCAAGTAGTTATCGAGCACCAGGGCTGGGCGCCGATCCCAGTGCTGGAATTCAGCAGAGAACAAAACAAAGTCGCTCATGGGAATGGAGGTGGGGGCAGGCAACGAACAGGTTAATGGGTGTAACACGATGGCCAGAGTGATAAATGCTGAGGAAAAAAGCAAGGACGTTGAAGGGATAAAAGAACAGTGACGGAGGTCTGTGACTGTACCACCCTGAACGCGCCGGATCTCATCTGATCTCGGAGGCTAAGCAGGGTCGGGCCTGGTTAGTACCTGGATGGGAGAAGAGTGGTGCCGGGAAAGGGTGGTTTGGGAAGGCTTCCTGCCGAGGCAGCATTTCAACAGGAGAGAGTTTCAAACAGATAACTACGGGTTCTTCTAAAATTAATCCTCCCGAAACACTGTCCTGACTGTGCCACTCGCCCGACCAAAGAAAGACGGCCACGTCTGACTGCCATTCTGGGCCCTCCAGCGAACCGTGTCGCTCCCCTCCCCCTCATCCGTTTCGCACCCACGCTGACCAGACCCCTCTACTGGCCTTTCGCTTTCCCGCTGTATAAGGGCGGTCGCTGTGCGGTTCTTTCCCCAGAACACCCTGCCCCTCGTTTGCCTCGTGTCCAGATCCAGTAACTTGCCCCAGATTTGCTTCAGGGGCCCCTCCTCCATGCCACCGTCCCCAGTTCTTCCACTCAACGGGTGGCCTCTCCCTCCTCCCTGCAAGAACATTTATCCCCAGGAGTGTTCCATCGCTTCAGGACGTACTTCCCTTGTATATTCCTTGCCTGTCTCGATTCCATATTCCGGGGAGGGTGCAGTAGACGTTGGTCGAATGATGGGCAAAAAAGAAAGCATTTCTCTTGCTCCTTGACTTCTCCCAAGAGGCAGATCTCTGGTGTGTCCAAAACGCTGGTGGCTTTAGCCAGCGTTAAAGGAGAAAGTAAGAGGCCACGGCCCAAATGGAGTCTTGAGATCATCTCTGGGTTTCTCGATCTGTCCCAGCTTCCTCGGTGTGCCATTACCAAGGTAATTGAGTTAGAAGGAGCATGTCCTTCATCTTCCTTCGGGCTCACACGCGTTCCTCACCCAAAGGGAGGGAGATTAATTGACTTCTTTTATCTTCCATTCAAATGAGACTTTCATGTGAATCACCCTCGAGCCCCCCCCCCCCCCACCAACCCAGACCTCCTAATCTCCCCTCATTTGTTGGGGGCCGGATGTAAAAAGGATAGCCCCTCAAACTCCGCGGAGCCCCACCACGTCACCAGGCTCCCCTCTTCCCGCTTTCCCTCCAAACAACTTGGACCCGGCATGACAACAGCTCAAGTGGGGAATTGTCACGGGGGGGCCAGGCAGATCCAACCGGAAGCTGCACCAGCCGCTGAACTCGCCACACACCGCCAGATGGTCTGGTGCAGCAACAGCCTTTCGGAATTAATAACTCTCCCTCCAGAGGGCCAGCTTCATTCAGGAACCGTTTCACATTTTCCAGCTAAGTGTGTTTTTCTCCCATCGCGTTTTCTGGCCGCTCTGTTCTGGGCAGACCGCGGGGCCCGCTCACGCCGGCAAGAGAGATGTCTCTTGCTCCCTCCACCTTTCTTTGCCTTTGGCTTCTGACAGTGCAGCTTTTAATCTAGAAATTATGGTAACTTGTATGTGCATTTTGAGAGTATATCATTGCTGCATTTAATTAACGGTTATTAGCGTTAGCTTACTGTGCTGTATTCTGTCACAAATCATCACGTTTCCCAGAGCAGTTATAGCAATTAAGAACTCCATCACACCTTCTGTATAGTCATTTGGTACTTTTCCAGGTCTTTTCAAAACTGGAAATTACTAATCAAATCATTTCTGCTCTGTGCCTCAGTATCGTTTATTCCATTCCTAATGATGTGCGACTTTTTTTTTCTTTGGCCGTTAACAGAGGCATCCTTGCGTCTAACCCATTTCACACCACCGTCATGCTTTAGCGAGGCGATAATGAACTTGCAGAAGGAGATGCAGGCCTCGGTTCCCTTTTTCAGAGCAGTTGTCTTTCCTCTCCTGCTGTTGGGTGATTGGATTTTGAAACTGTAAAATGCATCGACAGACCTACAAACCTGCCTTGCCAGGGCCACAGCCATCACAGTTTACCTTCAATTCAGAGCTCAGTGCGACTCCTGCCCGATCAATTTGTCACCCCTCTAAATGGAAACTAATTACTTCCCAGGGAAAGATTGCAGGCAAATACCAGCCTTGGAGCAGCAGCCCCTTGCGGTGAGGTGAAGGCACGGGCCACGGGGCTGCACCAAGGGGGCCGTTGCCCTCTCTGCCTGCATAACGTCGGGGAGGATCTTTATTGTTGACGGCAGCCGTGAGCTTGCCGTCACACCCACCGAGGCCCGCCGTCGAGAGCGCGTCTCGCTAAACAGGTCACCTGGACGGTCCCGAGTCAAACGTCGGGGGCCACTGCGCTGCCAGGTTTCAACAGAGACACCCTGGCGGGCCTTCGATGGTGTTTAGAGGAAGACGAGCCAGGCTGCTGGCAGCGCGGCACGCTGCCTCCGGCCCCCCGGGGGACTGTCTTTCTCCCCCAGCCCAAGAACACCGCCCTGGAAGCATCCCCGGATCGACTGAATCGCTGCCATCCGCACAGCATCAAACAGGCCGTGCCGCTGACAGCTGCAGGCACGGTTGACTTAGAGGCGCTGCCAGGAGATCCAGGCCGAGCCAGGCTGCCGCCCGAGGCCTGCGGGCGCGCGAAGGCCCTGGCTCGGGGTGGCGGGGCTGGGGCTGGGGCCGGGCCAGGCCAGCCCGCTCCGAGGCTGTTGAACAATCTGATCGGAGGAGGCCTTGCCAGTTCCCCACCTTTGCCCATTCTGGAGGCCGTCTGCTCGGGCCGTGTTGAGCGGTCAGGCCGGCCGAGCAGTTTGGGGCCCGGGGCCGCACCCGCCACCTCAGCGTCTGGGCTGAGCTGCAGGGTCTGCAGCCTGGCCCCGGTGTTGCCCGTTCCCGGATGTTCTCCCGGGAGAGGTCACACAAGACCCAGGAGAAGTTTGTTTGCTTCAGCGGCCGACTGGGGGCGTTGGCCGGGGGTTCCGTGCTGGGGAACGTGTCCGCGTCCCCGAGCTTATGTAGAGGAGACCCCGGACCCCAATTATGACCCATCCCAAAGCTCATTTCCACTTCAGGCCACACTACTCTCATCCTTAACACGTAACAGGGAAGCCGTCGAAGCTCCAGACGGCCGTGTGGGCCGTCTGAACTGGAGGAGGCCCCCAGATTTCTCCAGGCGTTGGCGCGCCCCTTCCTGCCGCCATGGACTATGCTTGGACAAGATGACCTCAAAAGGCCTTTCCAGCTCCCCATGTCTACGTCCGTGCTTACGTGTGCTTTGAAATATAATAAAAACCCAGGAAAGTAGTTCCCCCAGCTCGGTCGGCTCTGCCTTTAAGTGGGAAAGAGCAGTGGCTCCTTGCAAATGCTTTGTAGTATCTTTTCCCTTACTCTGTGCAAACTCAGGACAAGGCATCTGGGGTCACCCCGTGTCTCTTCTGCTCCCTGCCGTGTTTTCAGGGGCTCGCCCTTCAGTAAGCAGGCGGGGACCACGAACGGGGAAAGAAACGCATTTTCTCCATCATGCCTATCTCTTAACTAGCTCTTAATCCCTCTTCCCCCGCGCTCCCCATTCCCTGCTGTTTGCACACTGGGAGATCAGGTGACACAGGAGATCTAAGGACTGTGCCGCATACATGTGGAATGCACAGAAGTCGGGATTTTGAGAATCCCTTGTACTTAATAGTTTTGCCGCAGTTGAAGCCGTTCACCTACCAACAGTCACCATTCAAGAATTGCCACCCCCGGTGGAGCGTCAGGAGACTCTAAGTGGCTGAACAATGATCACGTGTGTATTGAGCATCGATGAACCTGGGCAGGTACTTTGACTTAGCCTTTCTTGCTCTCCCGTGTGCTCACTTATGTCATGGCAATAACTGTAGTACCTACCTCCTCTAGGGCTCTGGGGAGATTTCAATGAAATAAAACGCACGAAGCACATAGAGTGGTTCCCGCTCTGTCCTAAGCCCGGGGCGAATGTGAGTTGCTGTTGTTTCGGTCGGGGTCACCGTAATTAATCTCACCAAGTGACCTCAGTTTCCTGCACTCCGTGATGCCACCGGCTCACTGCGTCACCTTCACCGAGGCATTCCGCCTCCGCAGACCTCAGGTTCCTCGCCTGCAGCAGGAGAGAGAGGGGATTGCGCTGAGCTTTCGGGTTTGACGGTCCTGAAGGGCCTGTGATGAGTCTGCAGGTTTGTTATCTATGTGGGTACCACTGGGAGTTTTGTGATCCTGAACAGAATTTATATACCTCAGGCCACAAAGCACGAGCACGGAAGAGTGTTCGACGGAGATACAACACACAAACTAGGGAGCCGTTGAAAGGAAGGGAAGGAACGTTTGGAAAGAATCCATACACAGGACAGGGTGCTAGAATGAGCTTCTTAAGATAATCCCACAGAATGAAGGATGAGGGGACCTCTGTCGAGGAATTTAGAGAGTTTAGATCTGTTTTGAAAGTAGGGAGGTACCTTTTCCTGTTGCTACATCGCCGATCACGAATGTGTCAGCTTGAGTTTACAGCGATGGCGAAGCGCGACTGAGATAAGTAAACATTGGTTGCACGGAAACACAATGGTGGTCTCTGGGGTCACGGGACCCGGCCAGTGTGGCGTTTAGTCTAAGAGTATCCCCAGGGGGATTGTGTGTGTCGTCGGAGATGATCTGTGTGCAGCCTTTCCCAAAGCTTAACAACATGCCTCAACCTTGTGGTACCTGGCATGTTGACAATCAGGAACTTTCCAGGTATAAGTAACAGAAGTAAAATGGCTTAAACCGCAGGGGAATTATGTTCACAACATGCTGGTTAATTCAGCTGGGTAAGTAAATTGGGGCACTAGACTGGCTACTGTTCTCTTAGCTTCATGATTTCAAGATGACCCTGAAGGTGCCAGTCACCATTTCCTCAAGAAGCCACACTCACAGACAGGAGGCAAGGGGAGCGTGTGTTTCCTCATAGATCTCTGTCTTTTTATGAGGAAGAAAGCATTTTCCAGAAGCCCCACAGCAAACTTCCCCTCAGGTCTCATTGACCAGACCTGGGTCCTATTCCTGAGGCAATCGCTGGCAAGGGCTAATAGGATTTCCAAGGTTGGTCTGGGCCCCTGTAACGGGGGAGGCTACCCAGTGCCATACAGAACTCAGATGAAGTTGGGGATCCTTGAACTCAAAAGCATTTGACCGGGGCAACCAACAGGGTCTGCCTGGGACTTCAGGGGTCACTGATTCTGACCAACCACTTTGTAGATTAGGAATGGACAAGATGTTCGGCCTCTGTGAGCCTCAAAGGATATGAAACGATTAGTAACAGACGTAACAGCTAGAACCTCTTTCTTCTTACTGCCATCCCCGCTCCTAGTTCCTTCTGGCATTACTTTCCGTTTCAAATGCTTAATTCAAACACGTAACGATCACACATTTCAGTCAATACCATCGCCACTGACAACCGTGACCAAGAATGTTGTTTAGAAGTAAGAACCATTCAGGGGCGCCTGGGTGGCTCAGTCGGTTGAGCGTCCAACTTCAGCTCAGGTCATGATCTCACACTTCATGGGTTCGAGCCCCGCGTCGGGCTTTGTGTTACCAGCTCAGAGCCTGGAGCCTGCTTCCGATTCTGTGTCTCCCTCTGTCTCCGCCCCTCCCCTGCTCATTCTCTCTCTCTCTCTCTCTCTGTCTCTCAAAAATAAATAATAAAGATTAAAAAAAAAATTAGAAGTAAGAACCATTCACATTCACATCTAGATGCTTCTTTCTGGCTTCTATGACCATCAAACAACAATTGTGTCAGATACATCTACATGCAGAGCAAACATACACTTGGAAGTCCTGCCCTCAAGAAGTCTTCAGTCTAGATGAGAAAACTTTCTGTACCCCTGACAGTTACACATAAATTAATAGTGCCAGCTAAGGTGACCTGTGTTCAAATCAGGGGAAGAAGGGATCATGGTGGGTATATGGCTGAGGACGGGGGAGAGGAGTTCAGTTAACAGAGAGGGGGGAGGAGGAAGCTTACATGGTCTGATGAAATTGATGGTGATGGTAACGATCACAACAGTTACTGGGCACTTATAAGACAAAGCTCTAAGCTCTTTACGTGTTTTAGCTTATTTTGTCCTCACAAAAGCCCTCAAGATGGAGTTTATTACATACATACAAGGACGTACAGTAATCTTTATACATAAGGATAATGAGATACGGAGAGATAACTAACTTACCAAGGTCATACAGTCAGTAAGCAGTAAAGCGGGACCCAGGGAACATGGCTCACAAACTCCACTTACGCTCAGCCTGGCTTCATGCAAGCAAACTCACGAAATAGGAAAGTTCACGGCTTTGTGAGGGGACTTCTATATATTGAATTAGCTGAAGGGAGGATTTATGTAGCAAGATGTCACGGGAGATGAGGTAGGCAAAATTTTCACTAAAGCCAGAAGTGCCTAGAACTTGGTCTGGCCATCTGGATCCCACAAGACACTGACGAACACATTTGTACTCACAAAGGACACCAGCCGTATTGATGAATATGGCGTCTCCCTCATACTTTTTCCTTCCATTTTGGAAGTAAGGGATGTTTATGTGTATCCGTAAGCAGGGAAGACGTCGCCGGATTATTATGATCATATAATACCTCCCACGAGCCATCATAATTGCACATTGCCCTGATCCCATGTGTATTACTGTGATCAGATGTATATGGGGAAACTTTCTGCGCCCATTTATTTATGATTGACTGAGTGGTGGTTGACTGCCTTCTGCATATCTCCTGGTGTTTCTCTAAGTAGGATTCAACCCAGGATAATGGTAACAGCACGCTCATCTCTTGAGATGAAAGCTGCAAGTCTTTAGTTACTCTGCGGTATGTGTTTTGTACTGCATGGAATGAAGCCGAGCACGGTACTCTGCCTTTGTTTGGCTTTTGTTTTTGTTTTAGAGTTGAACAACTGACACCACTTAAGATATGAAGATGGAATTTACTTGTCAGAGGGAAAAAGACTGATAGTATCTAAACCCAAGGAGTTAATGAAAATAAGGTCTTAGATGATCACTTCCGCTAATGATTGAGTACCCAAGTTAATATAAAAGACCACGTCAGGAGAGACAGCCCCAAGACACCCCTAATTAGAAAATGAGCCAAGTTACAGAAAACCAGAGTAGCCCCGAATTTAAAGAATGGTTTTATTGGTGCTGTATGTATTACGGTAGCCTAAAGGTGGTCTCTAGCTTACTCTTAAATATTGAGATCTTTTTTGACTCTTGCCTGTGGGAGAGTATTTTGTTGGTTGGTTGGATATATCTGGCCTGAGATCCAGATTCCTTTCTCTAGTGTAGACACCCTTTCTTAGTATAGTTTATGTAACAACCTTCCCCTCTTACCTAAACAAAATGTTTAAAAGTTTAAAACTAACATTATCTCTCATGCTCTTTCCTCCTCAGAAATCTACCTACTAAGTATATTTCAAATGGCTTCTGACAAATGCTTCACTCTGGATACCTGGTTCCAACACTGATTCCATTACTTAAGTCTGTGCACTTGGGTGAAATACATTAACCTCCTTGATTCTCAGGCCCCTCTGGACTTCCCTCCTGCCAGGTGCCCTCCCACCACTGCCGATTCAAATCCTATCCCTCTCTCGAGGCCCAGGTCAAATGCGACTTCCTGAAGCTCTCTTTGGTATGACTGCCTCTTCACTTTCCCCAATAATCCATCGACAGAATTTCCTGTCCTCTTGAAGTGCGTGCTCCTTGAGAGCCAGGGTTGTATCTGGTATCTTCGGTTGTCTTTGTATTCCAGAATGCTTGCCCTCAGCAGGTATTCACCTGTCGAGAGGACGAATAAATCAATCAGTCCTCAGATCACAGATTGTATTTGTTTTTTAAAATCACCAGTTTAGATCAGCGCTTCTCAACCACGGTGCTGGTCCCACTGGGGCACTGCAATCAGTTGTTGTGTGTGTTATAGCAATTGGCTATCAATGGATTGTTAGGGCTTGGAAATTTGCAAACTATTTACTGTTTTTATAAATTAGAATGGTTCCCTTCGGTGATATCCTTTAATGATGATAATAATAATGGCATCCTTCAGTGTGAATACTTCAATATGACTTTCTCCCTTGCACTGTGATTTGTTTCTTGAATTGAAGAGAAAGAGTGGAATGAGAGTCAGGACCCAGGAAATTATATGTAATCCACAGCCTATCTTTTCTGTGCCACAACCCATAATAAGCTAGAAATTATTGTTAATGGTTATAGAACTATGGAATTACTGTACTGCTTCCTTACTCTGCAAGATGTGGGGGCATTGTCAGAATGAACATTATCTGTCAATTTAGGAAAAGAATAACCATTATTTTAAACCAGGGTCAGCAAACATTTTCTGTAAAGGGCTAGATAGTAAATATTTGGGGCTGTGAGGGCCAGGAAGTCTTTCAGGAACTCCCCGACCCTGCTGGTGCATCACAAAAGCAGCCATATTTAAGCCATACGTATTTAAGACAATACATACATTATTGGACATTGCTGTGTTCCAATAAAACTTTATTTACAAAAGCAGATGTTGGGCAAGATTTGGCCCACAGGTCTGTTCAAAGCCGTAGAGCACACGTAGGAGTGTAAATGATACCAGTCACTTCTTAAAAACTGTAGTGATCACATTCATTCGCCTTCCTTGATAATAGCGACAGAGTTCCTGCAAAGCAAGAAAAACTATGGGATGGTGAACTTGTTTACTTATTTGCAAGAATATGCAGTATTCTGGATCTCAGGGTTGATAGTCTCTAGACTCTCTCAGCATAAGAAATAAGACTAAATTCTGTTTGCGGTTTAAAGACAGCCACTGAGGCCAGTTCATTAAAGAAAGGCGACTATGGCAACGATAAAGTACCTCATCTGCCAGGAAGTTTGCTTTTCTGGTATTATCCGTGTCACATTATTTTCTGTCTTGGTAGTTTTCTCTCAGTGGGATGTTCCAGGCTCGACCTTCCTGTCTGGCATTTTTGCTGATAATTACTTGAAAAATCGTCACTTCTCTTTTCAAATTACCACATGGAGTAGTAGCCTTGCTTCTTCACAGTCAAAGGCCAATAAATGCAACCACGTGAAATAAACTTTTAAAACAGGGCCTCAGTTGCCCCGCACGTTAACTTGAAATAATTAGTCCCTGGAGTTTGGACACCCACAATGTAGGTCTTAGGACTCAGATTTAAAAATGAGTCTGTCACAGTCCGCGGTGGAAAACGGTCACAACAGCAGGGTCCCACGCACTGGGGACATCCCATGCCGTAAGATTATTCTGGCAGTGCCTGAGGGTCAGGCCCCTGCCCACTTTCTTGGCTTGTCTGCCATCTCACAGCCAAGGTCCGGTCAGCCCTCTTAAAACTCAGGCCCTCTCCAGGGCTCACTGGGCTCGGCAGACATTACTGTCCTGTCCCTGGCCAGGACCATCTCATGCTCCCGAGGCTCTTCTGAGTCACTTGCCAAGTCTCTGTACGGTCAATCCGATCCAAGTCAGGGAGACTCAAGAAAGGAGCCTGGTGCCCCACATTTTTATCATGTCCCAGCCGTCTCGTCTCACAATGACACAGGTTGAGCAACTGGCATCTCAATGGGCCCCTTGAACCAACTAGGACTAGAGCCCTGTCACTGGAGCAAGTTACCGAAAAAAAACAACTAAATGTGGCTCAAAAAAAAAAAAAAAAAAAAAAAAAAGATCCTCATCTCCCATCACAAGCCTATTGGAGGCTCAGTGTTGTCACAGAGGAATTGGGAACCCTCCACCCTGCCATCTTGATGTTTTGGGAATGACTTCCTTCACAGATGCAAGATGGCTGCTGAAATTCCAAGCAGAATGTCACAGCCTCATGTGGCACCATGCCATGCAGGAAGGAAGGTGAGGGAGATAAAAATAGGGGTTCTTCTTTATGCTCTCCGCTTTAGCAGGGCAATGTTCCCAAAACGTCCAGTGGTCTCCTTTCAGAGTTTACTAGCTACAACAGCATGACTTCTAGCACCGGGGAACGAGATGGCCTCGATTGGCTTAGACCAGTCATAGTCTCCCTGGTGCTGGACACGTGCCATAATTAGGGTTCTATTGACAGAGAAGAAAGGAGAATGGCTGTTGGGTAAGCAGCCAGTTGTGTCTGCTGCACCTGACCTAACCCCCCCCTCCCCCAGTTGGTGGCTAGAGCACCTTTTGCTTTGACCCACAAATTAAAGCTTTGCCAAGAGTCTAGTGTCTACGGATAGTTCTCTGGAATTATTGCCAGCAGTCTTTCCTGATCATTAGCAGACATCTGGATTCCCCCATCAGTGCTTTTCCTACCTGGCAGGACTTCCAGATGCCGACTAGGATCTGAGCTCGCTGAGTCTTTTGGATACTATGTCTTATCCGCCTGGCTGACTCTTTTTTGGTCCTCTGCACCTTGATCTAGCCTTCTGGGGTGTAGATAAGCCACTTTGGGATCCTTGATGCATTTTACAAAGTAATTTCATTTTTCACAGTAAAAATCATACAGTGTCTGCATTGTTTCCATTGGGGCACAAAATACATGATCTGGTATTCTTTTAAGACTATTTTAAATAATAGATGAAACTTTGAAAATTCAAATAAGTTTAAGGGGTTCTCCTCTGCCAATTCTGATTTCATGGCATAGTTTAAACTGTCAGTTCTGTGATTTAAACTACCGGCTCTTGGTTTTTTGGATTTTTTTTTTTTTATATTACACACATAAGGTGGTAAGAAGTTGTTTAAGAACTATAAGGCTCGATTTCATCTGTGAGAGACCCACTAGAACTAACTCTTAAATGCTCTGTAGTTTCAGAGAGATCGGTAGTTTGCAAAGCACTTTCATACCTAGTTTTCTAAACACTTTCCAGAGCTGTTCTCCTCATTTTTACAGGTGAAGAGATAAGGTCGTAAGAACCAAGGCGGCTTGGGCCGGTCCTAGCGGTTTTCACGTAGCTGGTACTGGGCTGGTCCTTCTGAGCCCACTTCTGAGGCACTGTCCTCTTTCTGCCTTAGAAGTTCCATGGCCATGTGCAGGAGAGTTAAAGAAGGTCATTCGGGGGCGCCTGGGTGGCTCAGTTGGTTGAGCGTCCGACTTCAGCTCAGGTCACGATCTCGCGGTCCGTGAGTTCGAGCCCCGCGTCGGGCTCTGGGCTGATGGCTCGGAGCCTGGAGCCTGCTTCCGATTCTGTGTCTCCCTCTCTCTCTGCCCCTCCCCCGTTCATGCTCTGTCTCTCTCTGTCTCAACAATAAATAAATGTAAAAAAATTTTAAATTAAAAAAAAATTAATTAATTAATTAAAAAAAAAAAAGAAGGTCATTCGTGTCCGTGGATGGCCCGGCCATGCTATCTGCTCATTTCAACCTCTGCTACTCTGCCCAAACTTCTTCAGAAATTTCCTTTCCTTCCCTGGTGCAATTTCCACTAAGAAATAGCAAATGCAAACCAGGCAGGGATCACAGGTTCGGCTCTAAGTGCCCAAGACTTCAAAATAGCAGTGGCTTCAAAAAGGAGTTTCATTGGGGCGCCTGGGTGGCGCAGTCGGTTAAGCGTCCGACTTCAGCCAGGTCACGATCTCATGGTCCGTGAGTTCGAGCCCCGCGTCAGGCTCTGGGCTGATGGCTCGGAGCCTGGAGCCTGTTTCCGATTCTGTGTCTCCCTCTCTCTCTGCCCCTCCCCCGTTCATGCTCTGTCTCTGTCCCATAAATAAATAAAAACGTTGAAAAAAAAAATTTAAAAAAAAAAAGGAGTTTCATATGTAAAAGTCTAGACGTAAGCAGTGTAGACCCCTCTTCCTCAGAACCCTCTGGGACTCAGTCTTCCGAGGGCCCTCTTTTCATAGCTCAAGATGGACCTTCAGCCAGACATCAACTTTCCAAGCAGCAAGACAGGTGTAGGGGGAATGGACAAAGGAGGAAGAGGGCTAGGGGCAAGGATCAAGAGTCAGATTCCTAGAAGCTGCTGGAATTCTACCACGGGGCCTCTCCTAGCTTCAAGGAAGACTGGGAAATGTGTTTCTATTTTGGACTACTACATCGGATTAAAATTCTAGTGCTGTGGCAGAAAAGGAGGCTAGGCAATAGGAGGCCACAATGAGAGCTTGTAGTAAGTGTGGAAAGCAAGCAAAAAAAGTGGCCTGAATTGACATTAGGACACCACGATGACTATTGTTGGTATCCTTTGTGAAAGAGATCTGAGACTACGGTTCATCTGCTCATTAATTCAACAGGTATTTATTAAATACGCAGTATGTATCAGTCGCTGCTGTAGATACTGAGGATATAATTGGGGAGAAATATGATAGCAAAGGAAGGAGGGGTTGCTCTTTGAATGGTCAAGGAGGGATTCTCTCAGGGATGACAGCTGAGCCGCTGAAAGATGTGGAGGAGTGAGCTAATGGAAGATCGGGAGTGAAAAATGTTCTAGGCAGAGGGAACAGCAGACAAAAAGGCCCCAAAGCACAAATACATTTGATGTGTTCGAGATCTACGGATCTGTGCAGAGGCAGAGGCTATGGCTGGAACAGCATGAGGCAAGGGAGCATGGTCAAAGGCAAAGTCGTAAAGGTAGCCAAGGGTAGACCCCATAGGGCCTGACAGACCATAGGAAGGAGGTTGGGATTCATTCTCAGTGTTATGGGATGTTGTCAGATGGCTTTGACCAGGGCACGTCCTGGTTATGTTTGGCGATACCAATCAGTAGGCGACCCAATGTCACAGACGTGGTGGACTAGTCAGTGAAGGTCTTAGGCAGTAATGTCTTAGGTCCTTACTTCTCTGGGGTATTTGACCGTGCCTTCCAGCCAGTGACCTTGCTTTGTTCTTGCATTGAAACGAGTTATAATCTACCTTGATCCTACATCATAGGAAGACTCTGCTCTGACATAGCATCGCAGTTGAGAAACATCCCCCACCCATGCTGCAAGACCCAGATTTCAACCACGTCCTATAAGCAGGTGTATCATTCATGCTGGAACTAAGTCATATCCGTCTTTAAAATCCCAGAAAGATCCCAGGAACGCTCCTAGGGACGACGAACATCGCGACCGAATGCCAACTTCTGCCAATTACTCTTCTCTCAGACTCCTCAGGTGTTTCACTAATAACCTCTCTGATGGTTTCTCTGTGGCTTTCTGATGGCATTCTGCGGTTTGCCCAAATGTCCCTTCTGGTTTTCTAATGTCAGGACAAAGCCCAAGGATGAGCAGGATGTGGTCGCCAGTCGGCATTCATTGCGGACGTCCTCGGCGTGTGTGGGCTGAAGTTCACCCACAGCCCTGCCGTCCGCCTCCCCAGCTTTGCGTGCAAGGACACATTAGACAGGAAGATTCTACTGAGATCGTGTACCGCTGGAATCAGCTGATTTTTCCCAAAGAGGCAGGGGGGGGCTACTTCTTAGCAGACTGAGTCATAGAGTCTCTCTGGAATGCAAAACACAGACCTTTGTATTAGAAGTGAAATATTTAGATAGGGATCATTATGGAGCTCTTTTTACAGCAAGGCAGGCCTGATAAACAGAGAGAGCGGGGAAAGGAAGCACAAAGGAGGTAATAATATCTGATTAGCTAAGCAGCTGGAGAACTGAAGGAGAATTTGTTAAAAACCTATCAAGACATCAAAGCCGGATGTGAGTTCTGTCAGCCTGGGCCACTTGTGGAGCTGTCTCTGGAATATTACCAGTGTCTAATTGGCTGCTATTATTTTCCCTAGAGCTACTTCTCCGCGAAGGGATCTGGGCTGTGTAACCCAACCCGTCCCTGTCATCTGGGCTTTTTTCCATCTCTGCCGCGGCAAGGGATGCCAGCGTGGGGTCATTTCAGTCATCCCGCTCGCACCTGACCACGTGCGAACAAGCAACCTCGGGTTTCTGGGGACAGCGGGAAGGAATCGGAAAACCTGATCCCCTTGAGGCCCTCGGAGGTCCGCTTCTATAGAGCCCCAGATTTTGCAGGTGACTCGTTTTCCAGTACGTGGCACACCCGGTCCTCTCGGTTTCCTCCCCCCTCCCCTGTTAGCACCCGTGTATTTGAGGTACCACACTCTCCCTGCCCGCAAGGGGATGAGAGGCAGGGAGAACCATGAAGTTCTTGCTCCCTTAGCTCTCAGCTCCCGCTGAGAGCGGACACGAGCAATATTTGGCTGTAATGAGAGTCCTCCGTTTGCCTCACTCTCCGGGTCCTCCGGTGGTCCGGGACCCTCGAACGCCACGTCTAGCCTGGTCGGCACCTACGGTGGAATGGTCCGCCATTCCTTTTGAAAATTCCTTTTTGTTCAAATTCCTTTTGAAAATTGGGTGGCAGGCACTTGACTGGAATGTCTCAGCCTCCCATCTGAGGATGATTGTCCTCACTGTGGAGACCCTCCCTGAAGATCTGTCTGGGGCCCTGGGGGGGGGGCCTATGCGAGTGGTACCAGAGCTCCCAGTCCCAGCCCCAGCACACACGTGTGCACACGTGCACAGAGGAAGTAGGTCCCAGGTCTCTTCGGGGCTCTTCTGTCACCACGGCATTAGCTGCTGCCACCTCCAGGAGCCTCCGATCGTGTCTCTGCTGAATCCAGCCCCTTGTGAGACCGATTGCTTTGAACCCAGGGCCAACAGCCCCTCTCGAAAGTCTCCCTGAGTTCCCTCCCACAATCAGCATCTTCCCTGTATTGTGAGCGTGCTCACTGCACCATTATCCCATAGGATTTTTAAGAACGCCCGGGGAGATGCTTCGGGGCTGAAAAGCAAAGAATTGCAAACAGGGGCCCTGGGTCCGGCCAACTTCCTCTGCAGTTTCCTACGGATAAACCACACGCAGATGGAAAACAGAAAGAAAAGGAAATTCATCGTAAGGCTGCGTGTTTTCTTATTTGGGGTGCAAGGGGGGTGGAGAAATCTGTCATGGATAAAATCCAACTTTAATGACGATCTGAAGCCCTGAAGCACAGACATATTGCAGAGCTAATGTATTATTTTGTTTTTGTTTATTCTGCAGAAATGGGGAAATTTCATTTTTTAGTGGCATTACAAGCTCCCCTTTTATTATTCACAGGCCCTAACATGCATGGCCGCCTGAGCCAGAGAGCTCTCAGCGATTTTAATACCAGCTTCTTTGCGAATCTAAACTGGTTTTCCAGCCCGCTCCCTGGTGGGCTTCGGGGTTGTTGGAGTGGTGTTATACATACTTAAGGCTTCTTAACTGTCTTCAGAGGAGACCAGGAGCCTTGCTGTGACCAAGAGCCTTGCCTCTTATGGGAAAGGTTGGGGTTACTGGGGATTATCCGTGGGAGGTAGCCGTGGACAGGGAGGAAAGGTCACGGTCAGCTTTGCCAGCTGCTCTCTTAGAGTTTGGGCTCCCTGGCCATCCCAGCTGCAACCAGTATTGCCCCCTGTGAGTCCTGAGTACTTACTTGCAGGATGCCACTCTCCAGGCTGGTGGGTCTCCCCCTGGCTTGCACAACGGGCTCACCCGGGAAGTTTTAGAAGTCCTCTGACTCCTGGGTCCCACTCACCTTCAGATTTCACGGGTCCCGGTGCGGCCTGGGCATTAAGATTTTAACTTCCCACCCCCATCTGGGTGATTCTGTGTGCAGCTCAGGTTGACAGCTCCTCATTTCCAGCCACCAGGCGGGGTTGATAAGCAGATACCTTCGTAGGTTCCAGAGCCCTGTCGCTCGCTGGCTGTGTGACCCTGCTGATCTGTAAGGTAGTGGAATAACTGTGGCGTTAATAGCACCTACCCCCTAGAGGTTACCGTGAGCCTTCAATCCATTTCTATTCATTGGAAGGCTACTGTAGGCCAGGCACTGTCACAAGAGCTGGGAAAGGAGACCAGAGTCCCTGCCTTTGTGGAGGCAGTGGAAAAACAGAGAAACTTACCAAGATGGACCATAGTGGCAAAGAGTGGTCAGTGCTGCGAAGACAGATGCAGCCCGGGGAGGGATGGCGGGCATGTGAGGAGTCCAGGCACCTAGCTCTGTGCACTTTTCTCAGCGAGCACAGATTCAGAGAGGCGAGGGAATCGAGTGTTTGATTTATCTCCGACTCAAGGCGTATGTAGGAAAGCCTTGCACTGTGGCAAGGACTGTTTAAAGCACAGTGGGGCAAAATGGGAGGAAGCCTCGCCCCTTCCCTTACCTCCTGCCCCACAGATCTTACTGTTTCTCGTGCTGAGGTCGACAGCCGCCAGCAGGGAGCACGCCCCATGGGACAGGCAGCAGGCCAAATGCATTATGTGTGCGTCCCCCAATGATCTCCTCTCCGGGTGAAGTAGGTATTGCATTTTTGACTCTATTTTACGTTAGGGGGAGCCGAGGCTTTGCCGTGTCATAATTTGCTCTGGGCCACACCAGGCTACACAGCAGGTAAGTGGAGAAGTCTCTCCTCCTGGCCTGCAGTTTTCTCCCTCCCTGAGGGACCTGCCATGCACAGTGAAGGCCTACTGTGTGCCAGGGACCGACATTTCATCATCACCTTATCGATCCCCGTAACGCTGTGCTTTCCCGCTTCTCCCACACCTTCACACGGGACCCATTGGGCTCTCAAATGCAAAAGCGAAATCAGGTCATGGCATCCCCCTGCTTGAAATGTCCAGAGGCTTCCCGGGAATAAAATCCAGACTCTGCCAACGGGGCCCCGCCGTTGGGGAAGGGCTCAGACCTCAGTTAGAGCCATAGTTCCACCACCTAGAGCTTTGTGACCTTGGGCAACTTCCTTAACTTCATCTGTAAGATGGGTATGATGATGTCTTCACTTTGGTGAGAATCAGATGAGATCCTCCTCTCTATATTATCAGGTAGTCGACAAATGCTGACACGAATGACTCTCAGATATTGCTCTTTGACAATTTTCAGACATAAATCAATCTTTTTCTTTTTGGTAATGTTTGTTTTTGAGAGAGACAGAGCATGAGCAGGGGAGGAGCAGAGAAAGAGGGAGACACAGAATCCGAAACAGGCTTCAGGCTCTGAGCTGTCAGCACAGAGCCTGACGCAGGACTCGAAGTCACAGACCTTGAGATCATGACCTGAGTTGAAGTCGGACGCTTAACCGACTGAGCCACCCAGGTGCCCTAATAAATCTTTTTTTTTTTTAATGTTTATTTATTTTTTTAGAGAGAGAGCACGCAAGCGGGGAGGGGCAGAGAGAGAGGGAGACAGAGAATCCCAAGCAGGCCCTATGCTTGTCAGCCCAGAGCCCGACACGGGGCTCCAACTCGCAAACCGTGAGATCGTGACCTGAGCTAAAATCAAGCGTCGGACGCTTAACCTACTGAGCCACCCAGGCGCCCTTCTGACGTAAATAAATCTTAGAATGCTAACAGCCACCCAGAAAGCCAGACCCCTCTCTGCCAAATAACACCTTCACTTCCTGGGGGAAAAAAAAGTGGGAACCTTTTCCTGTGGTCCCACGGAGCATTTGCCTGGTGAGCCAGACTGCAAGTGAGAGCAGACAGTGGGGAGACGGACATCTAAAAGCAGGAGATGTGGGCTGGTTGGGCCCTTCCCATGTGCCCAGCAGCTCCGCTGACGCAGCTGTCCCTTTGGGGAAGTTGGCCCCGAGCAGGAACGGCCACATTACTCTCCCAGCCCACAGCAGAATGCTTTCTGTTCATCGCATGCGGCGGGGGGGTGTAGCTTGGACAGCTTGTGCTGGGGGAGCAGTGGACGGGACGTCCTTGGAAGAGTGGGTACACTAAGATCTACTTTATCGGAGTCAGGCACCACTGGGCGGCCTCTCCCAGAGCCAAGCTGTGGGTCCTGGAGAGCAGGAAAGTCTTGCAGGAAGGAAAGGGAGATCCTAATTACTGCCTGGGAAACCATCCTCATTTCCAAACCCAGCAGGTCACCTGGCAGATCGTATGTGGGCAGTGATTCATTAGGACGCTGTAATCCCCCATGTGAACGCAGAGTTATAACTGCATCTCGGGGCCGGGAGGGAGAAACGGGACTTCATAAATCACTCCTTCGGCGCTGTTGCCTACATGCCTAAACCTGTAGCAATTTATCCCAAATGAGGAAATAATAATGTCGTTTTCCACCAGCCTTTTCCTGGGGGAAAGTTCCGTGATGGAGGGTAGGCTGGTGTTTTAAAAGAGTCTTTCTGGGCTGTACCTTGTTACAAGGTTGGTAGCAGTGAGCCCTTTTCCACCTTCTACCTCTCCTCTTCCCTTGTCACTGTGGTGTAGGGATTCATCAGTCAGAGGGCACAGTGGGCAAGAACTTAGATTGGGCTTCTCAACTTCTGCCGTTTATTTTGGAGAAAGTAAATTGACGTCAGTTGTTCCCCCTAAAAATTGTTTCTTGAGCCTAGTCAGGGGAGATGGGAGAGCTGTGGGGGGGGAGGTTGACATTGCTATCCCTGCTACAGCGGCTCTGTGGCTTTTCATCTGGCCATCTGTAGGAGTTTCCAAACACATGTCCCCATTTTCCAGATGGAGGATGGTAAGTTCTATGGAACAATAAAGAGCTTTTTTCAGGGTAACTGGAGGTTCTGTATCTTCATTAGAATAAAGCCAGCACCTGTTGCCAGTGGAACCCAAAATGAATCAAGGCTTAAAAGTAATAGATGTTTGGGGCGCCTGGGTGGCTCAGTCGGTTAAGCATCTGACTTCGAAGCTCAGGTCATGATGTCACAGTTCATGAGTTCGAGCCCCGTATCAGGCTCCGTGCTGACAGCTTAGAGCCTGGAGCCTGCTTCGGATTCTGTGTCTCCCTCTCTTTCTGCTCCTCCCCTGCTCATGCTCTCTTTCTCCTTCAAAAATAAATAAAGATATTTTTAAAAAATTTTTTAAAGTAATAGATGTTTGTTTCTCATCCATCAGTCTTGACCGTGGCTGTTCCTGGTTGGCACAGCTCTCTGCCATGCAGTGGTTTGGAGACCCAGGTCTTTTTCTCTGGTGGCTTTGACATGCCCTAAGCCTCCTGCTCTTCTGTGTTCATCCTGCCCAGGGAAGGGACCCAGAATTCACACTTAACCTTTTCTGCTCGGGGGTCCTCGCCAAGAGCAGGTCATGTGGCCTTAACTAGCTGCAGAGGGCCCGGGAGTGGCCAGGCGATGTATTCCTTTGCTGGGCAGTTGCTTACTTGTGACAACTCTGTGCTGTGGAAGGGTTGTGAGTTTGGTGTATGCTTGGTGGGTGATTATACAGCGCCACGTCTCACAGTGAGCACCCCCATTTTACCAAGAGAGACGTGGTCTTGGCTGAAGTCACATCGTTAATTGTGGGGCCTGCACTTGAACCCAGATGCTCAGGCCACGGTTTTGGGGGTTTTGTTTGGTTGGTTTTTGATGGCACCAGGGTAAGAAATGAAAAAAAGCGTTGGGTTTGAGGGCAACTAGACGGACAGGACAGCTGAAGCAAGACAGACAGACTGACATTCTGTCCCTACTGACCTTTGCGGTCCTTGCAAGAGACTACATCTGAAAACTCGCTCTTCAGTTTACGAGACGAGGAAGGCCCCTTAATGCTTGTTGTCTGTCGTTATTCCAGACCAGCCCCGTCCCATCAGTCATCCTGCACTTGTACCTGAAAAGCTAACACACAGCTTTGCATCAAATTATTATGTGGCTGACCATGTAATAAATAGATTCATAAAAACCTGTATTTAAGGTGGCCGTTCATGCTGCACTTGCCCTGGAGTAAATGACAGCTGTTGGGCCTTCCTGTGGTATTTTGGGTTGTTGTTGAACTTACCAAGTGACGAAGCCTCCATAATTTCTCTCCCTGGTTAGTTTCCTCCCAGCCTGAGCAGCTGTACTCAAGTTTGTCGGGCACGCCCATTAGCTTTCACATGTAAAGGATGCCTTTTTATATTCAAATGTCAGTAATATATTATTTAATCATTAGGCAGTTTACTAAGTGTGTATTTGCCCCCATTGTTCTTCCTGAATGCCTAATCACCAAAGGGAAACGTTTAGAAACAAATGCTTTCTTCCAGGAACTGTGGTTTCCAGAATAGGGAGTGAGGGACATACCTTGCTTGATGTCACCAGTTGGTCATGGGGGTGGCTTGGGGATGACCCAGACGCTGCCACTGGACCTGACCCCACGCTGAGGCCCAGCCCAAGGATACACGGAACTACAGGAAATTGCTGACATTCAACCATCTTTTTCCTTCCGAACAGCGGTCTCAGGTGGATTCAGACTGACACTAAACTGGCTTTCTCATGAGGCTTTTGTCCCCGAGGCGCGAGGGCTCCGTTTTTTCCCACCGCTCCCATAGTCACGTGGGGGGTTCCTTGGAATCAGTGGAACCACACGTCACAGATGTGGGGGCACTCGATCCTGCCCCAGAAGCGCTTGATAGAGTGTGAACACAGACCCAGGGACAGAACAGCATGACCCGTGCGTCAGAATGCACATGGCTGCCGGAGGAAAGGGTCGTTGTCAAAAAGAGCTCTACGGAGGGCAGGTGGCCCCTGCGCAGGAGCCACTGACAAGTGAGGGACGCCCTGGTTGGTGAAAGGTGCCTGGAAGGGCATTTCAGCAGTGATGGGGAGAGGGAGCATTTGCCAGCTGGTTATGAGCCTGGGACCCTGGAACCAGGTGCAGATCCTAGACCTACCTCTCTCGCTAGCTCTGTGAGCTCGGGCCATTTCTCAGCCTCTCTGTGCACCAGTTTCTTCATCTGCAAAATGGGGATGATAATCGTAGTATTACAGTTTATCGACAGGATTAAATGAGTCAATATAAAGTGCTTAGCAAGGTGCCCAGCACCATACTGAGTGATAGGTAAGCAGTGCTGTTTTTACGCAGAGCTCAGAGGCCTTCAGTGTGTTTGACAAGCAGTGAGGAGTTCAGACCGATGTTTGGGAGAAGTAAGTTCCCGAAGGTGGGACTGAGCTGGGGTGTGGTTACGAAGCCCACGGGTTGGCCAACCCCTCGCCTGTTGCCCAGAGCAGAGAAAGTCCCAAGACCCCACTGGCTGTGGCCCATATTCTACCTTTCTATGCTTCCTTCTGCCCCTCTTCCTATCTTAAAATCTCTAGTCCTTTTATTTGTAAGAAATGTACAGGTTTCCTCATTACGCTTTGTTTTTAATACTTGTATGGCTGTAGCAGAGTTCTCTACGCCCCCAAGGGAGACCTAGAGCACTTTTCTCGTCCGGTTTGGGGTGTCCGGGAGGGTGGTCAGAGCACTTGGGCACAGCCCCTCCTCTGCTGCCGTTTTGCTGTGCTCTTTTCGATGGTGCAAGGTGCACCCTGGGGCTGTACCCTGTTCCTGGGAGTTGGAAGCTTTCACCAGAGGGTTAAATCAGCCACGGGAGAGCAACACTCCCAGCAACCTCAGAAAGAATAGGAAATGATCCTCTTGAAGGGAGCAGGGAGCTACTTGGCTTTTGCCGTGTTCCAGTACCCTCTTCTTGGAAAAACAACAACAACAACAAAAAACAGTTCCCCTCCCCCCACCTTGTCTCTGCCTTCCCCCAACACACCTTGTACTAAATACATTTTTCAGACCTGACTTTGTGCAAACACAATGTTGTTCTGCAAGCATTAAAAGGCAATTTAGTACTCAAAGGATTAAAAGCTCATGTTAAATTGAAGACTACACTTGGCATAAACATTAAAAATTGACAGAACACCCAGCACATTAACTGCACCAGGGCTTCGTAATTAGCATTTAAAAGTAAAACATCATTTCCTTACTGTTTCCTCCTTACTCATTTATAATGCATTTATTATAATACAGATGTGAACAGGAGGCTTTCTACCATCATCAGCGAATGAAAAATATACCTGAGCTGAGAAAGAAACTGGGATTTGTTTAATTCAGCCTAAAACAGCAAAACCAAGGAAAAAGTCCCTCACTGGGCTGGTTTGAAAGCCTCGCGCCTCCCTTTGGATGATTGACACAAGGGCCCCAGAGAAATCACCTTGATGTTTCTTTTCCTTTTTTAGCCTTTCGCTAGCAAACACTGGGCAGAAAAACCCGACCAGGCTTATGCTAGGCCCAAACTGGCATCCAAAATCGATCAGCTGGCAGGTCACCCAAGGAACATGGAAAGAGCTCGTTGGCTCATTGCTGAGGCTTCTTCAAAACTTTGGGAAGACTGGAATCCAATTTTGCAATTTGAAGTGAAATTCTGCTGACTTAACACAGATGGCTGAGTTTGTAAATGAGGACACCTGTTCATGACACCTTTGGGCTCCTGCTTAAATCGGGGCTTTTGTATTTAGCGTGATCAAATTTGTAAATCTGAACTCAGTCCAAATCCGATCTTACTTTCTTCCTCTTCGGTTAGTTCTGAATGTGCTGCCGCGGCTGCTTTTACACACACTCGCCTCTGCCCCCTCTCAGGGCACTGGGTTCTAGTCCTCTAATTTCCATGCACGTTGTGGTCACCAGGGCGGAGGGAGGGTCACCAAATTGCAGACGTGACAGATGAGGTCCAGAGGAAGGCTTGAGATCCTGGTTTTTGTTGATAACCGCTGGACCACACTTGGCATACAGAGGTCGTACAGAGACTCTGAAATCAGTGTTCAGCTATTGAAATCACATCAGCAGCTGCAGAGAACCCTCAAAGAGTGCCAGGCCCCTGTGGTAAACCCATGGAGATTACAAAAATCAGCAAACATGGTTCTTGCCCTCAGTGAACTTACCGTAGAGACGTCTGAGAACTCATTATCTGTCTCAGGCCTCTTCTACTGGACCTCATTTGCAATGTGATTGAGAAATACCTTTCCTTGGCGATATCTAGATATCCTGACAAGCGTGTTCTGCTAAGGCGGACCTCCCAGGCTGTCCCCAAGTGGCCCCGGATTCCCTGGCCGGGGCACTATCAAGTTTATTGGGTTAGCCAGTTGACAGGACAAATAAAATATCTGGGCTGCAGGGCCAGTCTGGGTGAACGCATGACATAAGGGTGTTAAAAGTGGAAGAGAATTCTGAAAATAGATTTCACCCTTGTCAGAACAGTGCCAGGCTGGCTCAGCCCACGGGATGCCTCAGCCGTGGAGGATTTGGGCAGTGAAGCACATGTCCCTGGGGGGTGGGGGTGGAGGTAGCAGCTTGGGAGAGAGGAGGGTTCCTCCCAGAGTCAGGTTCCCGAGGAACCAATTTGGCACCTGCTCCGTGGCAGTCTCTTGGAGGCAAAGACAAAAGAAGAGGCTCTGGTACAGATGTGGGAATAGTCTGATGCAGGCAGGCCCCGTCCGTTTTCTTTTCGTCGTCTTAATGATTTTTAAAATTCCAGAAATGCATCCGTGCCCCTGCATGACTTGAAAATGCTTCTCTCTCCCAAAGAACCATGGGCTACAGCAGCCCCTCACAGCAGTCAGGAGCGCGGCCTGCTGTCTGAGGGGTGAGGACCCGAGCCTAGATTCCGAGTCAGGTTCGCATCGAAGCCTGGCAGGGCCTGGAGGGTGGCCGAGTGTAGTTTGCAGGCTTGTTAATTACCATAGTGTTTTTATGGGAAGGTCCTTGGGTGTGTTTGTGGGAACAGAACCCTGATTTTAATTACATCCCTTCTGGTTATTCAGATTATATACTTCTAAGGATCTTGTTTCTCTGGCTCTCACCTTCCCCACAGAGGTACAGAGGAGTTCAAACACTGAAAATACCTGTACGCTGTGCTTACACAGATAACAGGAGCCGAGGCTTTTGGAGCTGGAAGGGAGTTCACGTGGCCAGCCCCGCCCCCTCAGTCTGCAGGGGACAGAACTGCGGCTCAGAGAACTTTAGGCGACTTGCCCAAATCTCCTCCACCTCCACTAGGTACATCTTACTGGCCTGCAAATGATTTTTTTCGTTTCCAATTCTCAGTCGAAGTTCCAATCAGAATCAGACAGTTCCCTGTCCCTCCTCTGAGTGTTGAGGTCGTTGGGCGAAGAGCCATAACGACCGCATTTTCCGTGTGATTCTGACTCGATTCTTCTCTGCTACCGGAGCGCTAAGGACACGTCAACGCCGTACTGGGCAGAAGAGCGAACACACTTAGCAGATTCGAATCGACACACAGCACACCTCACGCGGGCTCATGGGGGGGCTCAGGGCACTTCCGAATTGGAAATGTAAAATGAATCCAAGTTGCACACTTGTGGAGTGGCCAGAGGAAGCCTTCTTTCTTTCTTCCTTCCTTCCTTTCTTTCTTTCTTTCTTTCTTTCTTTCTTTCTTTTTTTCTTTAACTTTTCAGGAAGACACAGGTAATAATGGCCCTTGGCGTTTTAATATTTTATTTGATTTCTTTTTTCCAGTATTTTTAATTGAACCCTGTTTTAATTGCCTTTTCTGCACCCTGGGTCTGCAGCCTGGGTGGGGAAGGAAGGCTGATAAATGAAATGATGATTGTCATTACTTCCTTTCTCTCTGCTCTGTCTTAATCAAATTATAATCGATTCCATCCACGTATAAGCCCCGATCCTCGTGTGCGTGTGTCAGAAAACAGCAAGTGTTCAGTAAGAAGTCTGAAAATTCTAATCTAACCGAGAGGAAGAGTCATTGCCATCGTTACCAAGTGAGGAAAGGCAATTGGGGCAAATTCGTGTGGTCAAATCGAGCCATCAGAGTGAAGCCTTCAAACCCGGCCACCCAGAGTACTTGATTCCAGGCTACGCAGCCCATGGCAGACAAGGTTTCCTAGGCTCGAGAGCTAGCAGTGACCTAGGAGAGACCTGGGTCCCTCCCCCGTGTCCAGTCACAGCCCAGGGCAGACGCAGCTTACCGCGTACATGCTCGTCTGTGACCCCCATAAATCAGGGCACTTCCTTTATAGCTTTTCAGGTTTCCAGGGGCAGTTAGTGAGTTGCCCTTAGGATAAGAGAATAAACAACCCCATTTCCTTTAACTTCTGCGCCTCCTCTACCCTCTGCGACCCCAATCCTATTTTTAAAATTTTGACCTATTTGTTTTATGCACAGCCATTGATTGCCGAATGACTGTGGCCACCCTGAAGGGGCCTTAGTAGAGAATCACAAAACAAATCTGGCTCACACAGAGATGACTTCTAGCCTTGCTGAGTCTACTTCCTCCCCAGCTGGGTATGCAGTGGGTAGCTTATTCATCAGGCTGGTAAAATGATTTAGATTTGATGGTCAAAGGGAAAGCTTGTCAATCTTGGTAACTACTTAAAGAAAAGGAAAAGTGGCCCTTGAAAGGATGGCCCTACCCCTTGGTAATACCTCCTTCTCCTCGGGACTTGCTTTAATAGAGTTCCTTATTTCAAAGGGACTGCAAATATTTGTTTCCTACTGTGTACAGTTTACTGGGCTAGCCACCGCGGGCCAAGCAAGGCAAATCAAAGTGTCGTCTTTTTTTCCCATTTCCCTTCATTTCAGCAAAAATACCAACATATGTCAAGACTCTCCTTGGCACTGGCTGGTCTACCCAGTTCCCTCCTGTCAGCCTGGGGTGTAGCAAGAAATCACCCCACTATGACTGAAGACGGAGCTGGATTCAAAGGGGTTAAAATACCTTGTCCAAGACCTGGGTGGCTTTGGTGGGGCAGGGGCGAAACCTGAAAGCCAGTCTCTAATCTGGTCCATAGTCTTGTCAACTTAGAAGGAAGAATCCGATGGTTTGGCACAGAGCTCTGTCCTCAGGCCTTGCCTGTTTGAAGCCTTCTAGGGGTGAAAAGAGAGAGTAGGGAACGCCAGGCTGGGAAGAGACAATAGGCACAACCGTCCCAACAGGCTGGGGGCGGCGGGAAAGCAGAACAATGAAGGTAGAATGAGGAAAGCATCCGTCCAGAAGACTTGGTGAACTAAGGGGAGGAGAGGGGGACAGACCCACCCAGGCCTTTGGCCATCATGAGGAGAGGCTTGGGACTTCATCTCTGGAAATGCTGGTTTCTGAAGCGTCCACAGGACCCTCAGTGCCACCATCTAATCGATGAGTTGGAAATATGGGTCCGGAATTCAGGAGAAATGCGGAGGTAGAGATTGGGGAGCCATCTGCTTAGAAATTATGGTAGAAGTTGGGGAATCAGTAAGAGTCTCCTGCCTCCTTCTTTCAAGACATTGAAGGGGGACCTTGAAAAATCCCACTATTAAAGGAACAGAGAAGCAGAAGGAGGCAACATCGCTCGGCAAAATAAGAGGTTAGTATTCACTGTCATGGAAGCCCAGTGACAAAGGGAGGGGCAGTCGGCAAGTCCTACAGAAGGAGAGACAGAAAGTGCCACTGGATTTGTTCATTGGGAGGGCCTTGGCCAGAGACCTGCTGGCCTCATGAATGTTAAAAGCCAGCGTCACGCTTTTCTTTTGAGGAGGTGTGAAGAGGTAGCAGTCGCTGAAGAAGTGGGACGTGTGATTTTTAAAAGCTGAAGGACCAGCGGAAGCTCCCAGAACAGGGACGACCATCCTCCTGTAGTATTTAGAGAACAGGAAGGTAGAAAAGGAGATGGCCGCTTAGCTGGAGGTGCTGGCCCAGCCTCGCAGAAGGGCAGCTGAGTGATTGGGTCAGCCCTGTCAAGACACTCAAAGGTGATCGCGCTAATCAGACTCCAGGGAAACTGACTAAATTATAGCACAGATCTTTGTGTTTACAAGGAACAGTATAGCCACCAACCCCGACCAGAATGACTTACATGCACAAGTTGGCACATTGTCCCCTGAAGGACAGTCCCCAAGGAAACCAAATTATAATCAGAAGGTCAGTTGGTGACAGAGGTCAGTCGTAAGAACAAGAGGTGCGGGCAGAATTGCCCCTTCCGTCCTGTGTGAACCCCCAGTACTGTGTGGTGACTTTTATTGTTATACTTATAGTTCTTTATTCTACTTTCTGGTTATAGTGCTTCATAGTACTGGACTGTATGCTTCGCTGAGAGTGTTGTCTGTGTCTTATTTGTGCACACTGGAGCAAAGAATTCTGTTTGTCACATATTAGATATGGAGGAGATGATGGATGGTTGGATGGATGGATGGATGGATGGATGGATGGATGGATGGACGGATGGATGGTGGATGGATGGGGATGGGTGGATGGTGGATGGATGGATGGATGGGTAGATGGATGGATGGATGGGTGGATGGATGGATGGATGGTGGATGGATGAAAGGAAGATAGACAAACAGAAGGCCATATAGAAAGGTGGATGGATAGACAAGAGAATGATTTGATTTGATTTTAACTCTCTTCTAATCACATTGGGATCCTGACTCCCTGAGATTACACTAAGGTCCCCTGGGTTGGATTGGGGTCACTCCAGATCTCTTCAGCCTTCAGCCATGAATTTATAGGCAGTCTCTTGGGCTACTTCTGCAGTTGACCAGTCTCATTCTTTATGTTCTAATTATTTTTCATTGTAGTTTTTCTACTATGAAATAATCTCTCAAGTTCTGGAAACATCTTTTTGAACAGTAACACCCAGTGTTTAGATATGTAAATGTGTACCTAATATATACCCATTTATATGCATATAAATATACTCCAAAATTTTGAATTCGATGTAGTGCCTTTTAACTATATAGGTGTTTCAAATCCTGAGAGGGGCTCATATAACAAGACCCACTTTACTGAGGAGGCCCAGAGCAGGGAAGCGATAGGCGTGGTCAGAATGCCAACCAGGACTTTTGACTCCGAGGTCTTGTTTGACGAGCCCAACACGGCACTGTGCGAGCCTCTCATGTACCCCCGAGGTTGACATGGTTTGCGAGCAGCCTGGTCATTTGTTCGTGTGATCTGTTTTCCTTGGGACTATAAAATCTGAGTTCACAAACGCGGAGCAGTTACGGTGTTCCCTTGTTTGGAGACTTTCTAGTTCATTTTTGCTAAAACCAAAAACTTTATTGTGTTTCCTCCAGGGATTTTCCTCAGTTGTATTTCCACCCCGCTACTGGAACTCCTCCTCCTTCGGGGGCCATTACTATCCAGTTGGCAGACGAGTGGGTGAGGGAGGCAGAGGAGGAGGAACAAGGTGGTCTCCCCTGTAGCTGATGTGCAGAATAATTTTTGCCTGAGCACGGGCCGTCTCGTTCTCCCAGTCTATCCTGTCCCAAGTGTTCTTCCATCAGCGGCGGGGAGAGCCATGACCATAGTTCCACCTTATTCATTTCCGTGAAGACAGACGCATGGCTAAGCATTCAGATTCAAAGAGAAAAAGGAGAGAAGAAAAAGCAGATGTCCTAAGAGGTACCTGCTTTTCATGGAACAACATTTTGTATGGAAGGGGGAGGAAATGTGTCCATAAACTCTTCATTTTCCGTTCTCTTCTCCATTCCTTGGTTTTCTCCATTCCTTGGTTTAGCATGTCACACCCATCTGATCACAATCCCTGGAAGATGGAACCGATACAGCGAGGGCCTTGGAAAGAGTAGGGAGGCATTTTGTTTTGTGTCATTTGGGGGCAGGTAGAGGAGTTGAGGCATATAACCCCGAAGCCTGTCTGAGAGTAGTATACTCCGAGAGAAGACTTTTCTGGATCATTTGCAGGCTCAGTGTCTCCAGAATATGTTGGCAAGCCTCTGCATGATCTTGAAAACCAAATGACAAAGGGGAACAGCCTCGCTTGGCACATCAGACAGCTTTCTGTCCGTGCTTGTCTTCTGTGGCTCTCAAAAAAGAATCCCCAACACCTGATACATTCATGCCCTGTTAGCTCTGAGGTAAGGCTGGTCCCTTCTCAAGCCTTTGCCAGTCTCTGTGTGAAGAGAAAAGAAATTTATGTTGGTGACATCTCCCAATGCAGGTATTGACTAATGACATGTGTTAGACAATATCAAATTAACTTTTATTCTATCAAACAGGCAGATGGACGCAGTTCACCCCAGAGTGACCCAGGACCGATTTCGTGCCCATGACTCCCCCTACCCCTCCAAAAAAAAAAAGTATGCATTCACTCCCCTTTACAAATGCCTCAGTTAAGAATCTGCTTTAAGGTTACGGAAAAAGAGAAAGGATCTCTTGAGCATAGTTTAGGAGCAACGTGCATGCTAGGCTGAGTTGTAAATAGTTGTGGGGTGCCAGTTTTTATGTGGTTCTCCCTGGCAGTCTTTCTGAGAGCTTCCCTGCAGTTCTAGAATTCCTTCTATGTACATTACCTCTTAGGGAATGGGAGTACATCTTGTGTTTCCCCCTGCTCCCCCAATTCAACGTCTCCCCAGGAGACCCCAGCAGAAATGACAGTAGGTAGCACTTCTGTGGATTGGGTGCCTGCTCTATCCCTGCATGTACGTTAATACAGATTGTTTATCCTTTACAGCTAGCCGATGCCCTGAGCCCCATCCTACAGATAGGATTCTGATGTGCAGAGATTAAAGATCTTATCCAATCCACCTGGCCTTTACGTAGGACAGGGGTTTGGACCCGATCTGCCTCACTCGAGAGCACACGTCCTTCCCCTGGACCACATAACCTGAGATCACGGATGCCTGTTTCCCTGGCCCTTTGATGGGCCCGCTTCAGTCTCCCCTCTGGGGATGTTCCCTGTGCCGGAAGGGGAGGGGCTGCCTGAGAAAGGAGTATTCATGCATCAGTTAAAATAGGTGTCCTAGCCTCTTGTCTCGCCTTCATATTCACAAATGTTCATTTCTTTCTTTCTCTCTCTCTTTTTTATTCTTCCTAGGGATGATGACTGACAGATTAATATATGTCTAACTACATGTCTCAGAAATCAAAGGGAAGGTGCTGTCAGAATCACTTGTCAGAAAATGAGATTAGGCGCACTTGTCATTTGCTGAGGATCGCAGTCTTTCAGAGATAAGGTTTCATTTAATGAGGGTAAAAAGCCTCCTTAAAAAAAAAAAAAAGAAGAAGAGGGAGCAAGGGTGGGGAGAGAAGAAGTGATGTTCTTTTTTCTGGTGTCAGCCAAGTGTTTTATCACCTAACGTGATCCCGGGGCACCTGGTGGCCCCTGATAATGGCAGCCTGGCCTTCCCCCCTCTCCCCCCCCCCCCCAACTACTTCAGAAGCAGCCGCTGCGACCTTCCTACCTCTCTTTGGAAGCTGATGATCCTTTCCTATGGGAAGAGGGAGCTAAGCACGCACTCTAGATTTAAAAGCAGGCTCCAGAAAACATGTGGTATAAAGGAAACGTAGAGTCACATTTCCCAACAAACCATAAAGAATCCACAGTGGATTTCAGCGAGATCAAGTGAAGGGTGACTAATGAGGACCAGAGCTGGATCCCCACTGCAACCAATTGTGTTTTGTTATGGAAAATATTTATCAAGTTCCTTTGCATTTGTTGATTCTCTCCAAAGTGACAGGGTAAGATCCTCGGGGCTGTGGTGTGAGGTGTGATATACCTCCTGCACGCTACAGTTCACACCGGCGGTCGCTGCCCCATTAGTAAGTTTCTCGTGCGTCTCCGGTGTGGACGCTCCGGCGGTATTTCCCACCAACCCCCACCCCCCGCCACCCTCAATCATGGAAATTGCCTCCGAAGTGAAGGACTTTATTACGGGAACTACCCATGACATGGCGGGAAATCCATATTTAAAGACCTGTTCCAGTTATCCACTCCAAAACTTCGAGGTGTGAAACAGCCACCCCTTTATTACGCTCACAGATTCAGGAGGTCAGGAATTTGCACAGGGCCCCGCGGGGACAGCAGGTCTCTGCTGCAGGATGTCCAGGTGACTTGAGTGGCAGGGGGCTAGGATCGTCTGGAGACCTCTTCCCTCACATGCCCCATGCCTGGGCGGGCATGACTCAGGGCTGAGCTTGGCCGGGACTGTCCGTGGGGGCACCTGCACAAGGTTTTCCCACGTGGCGTGGCCTTCTCGCAGAACGGCCGCTGGGTTCTGGGAGGAGCTTCCAGAGAGGCAGAAGCAGCGAGGCTTCCTGTGATCTCGCCTTAGAAATGGCGCCACTTCTGTCATGAATTCGCCAAGTTCAAGGGAAGGGGTGTAGGCTCCACCCCCCATGGGAAGGATTTGCAGTCATGTTTTAAAACCCCCATGATGCCTTAAAGGTTTCTTTCTACCTGTGCGTTCGTTTACTCTCATGGACAAAATGGTCCCTATATGTAAAGTATAGGACATTTGGATTATTTACTGGGGACCTGGCATGCATGGCTCCTCCTGTTATTAAAAAATACATCTAGGGGCACCTGGGTGGCTCAGCGGGTTAAGCATCCGACTTTGGCTCAGGTCACGATCTCGAGGTCTGTGAGTTCGAGCCCCGCGTCGGGCTCTGTGCTGACAGCTTAGAGCCTGGAGCCTGCTTCAGATTCTGTGTCTCCCTCTCTCTCTGCCTGTCCCCTGCTCACACATGTTCTCTCTCTCTCTCTCTCCCTCTGTCTCTCTCTCCCTCTGTCTCTGTCTCTCTCTCTCTCTCTCTCTCTCTCAAAAGTAAATAAACATTAAGAAAAAAAAAAGAAATCCATCTATATGTATGAATGTATAAAATATCCCTGGGCAGGGATACTCCTATACGGACAGCGAGCATAAGAGCATGTTAATTTGCATACAGAAGTTTGAAGGGTGGATGTGCCGTGTTCCTGCCTCTGCCACGGACAGTTGAAGACGGACGCAGGCCCTAATATGCGCCTTTCTGTTTGCCTCCAGTGTGTTTCCATTCCGTTTCTCATATAGAACGTGGTCTATACTTCCTCCCTCTGTTCTCACCACTTCGCTCACTTACTAATCGTTAATCTGTGGTCACACCAGCCTTGTTCTGCAGCTCTCTGGCTGTTCATCAAAGACCTGCTGCCTTACCAGCCCTCTCTCTTTCCTCAGTCCTTGTCTTCCCCGACCTCTGATACGTTTTCCACTTCTGAGTAACCCCCGAACCCCAACTGCCGCCCTACTCCTGGACATCTTGCCCTTCCTTGGGTCTGCCGTGACGCTTTGCTGACCTCACATCACTCTTTCTGTGGCTCCTTCCCTGGCCCAGGCAGCGCAGATGCCATCCCAGGTATTGTCCTTGGCTGTGCTTTCTTCCCACTACGCGGTGGTGCCCTGGGAAGTCACACCCTGTCGTCTCCGCAGAGGACACCCTCACTCCTCAGTGACTCTGAGCCCTCTCTTCGGTGTCCGGTCTTGAGTCCCTGCCCGCAGCCGGGCTTGGATCCCAGTATTTTGGACTCCTCTCGTCCCAAGCAATTTCTCGATATTCCCCAGCAAGCCTCCTCATGCTTCTGTGTTCCTGATTTTGACTGGCTCCCCAAGCTTTAACTCTCCTCGCCTCCCCTCCTTATCCGCCTCCTTGCCTCTTCAGGGTTTTCCTCACCTTACCTGGACCCCATTTCTACTGCCTTCTCCTGGTGGATGCGCCTTCTTCCCGAAAGTCCTATTCTCAATGCCATCATGTCCCGCTTTCTTTCTCTGACTGTTTTTCTTCTCTCCTCTCTTCTAGTTTAAGGGCCCTAAGGACCAGTAACATGTTTCCCTCGGTTTGGCTTGTTTGTTTGTTTGTCTGTTTGTTTGTTTGTTTGTTTGTTTGTTTTGGCACATAGTTCATCATCAGTGTAAGTAGTCTTACCAAGTGAATGGCTTTTAACGATGGATCATACAGTGGGCTACACCCTGTTGGAGTCAAGGAAAGGCTTCGTTGAGATTAAGAGGCTAACTGACCTCACCTCTTGCCTCACCTGTGAGCTCTGCTTCAGAGTGGTACCTAAGGGAGCAAGCAGGACAGTAACAGATACATGTACTAAGTGCTTGCCGTGTGCCAGGTACTGTTCTAGCTAACTGAACCCTCAGCGGCTCTGGAGTAGGAACGTTATACTTTCCATCTACAGATGAAGGAACAGTGACAAGTCGAATACTGTGCTATATGGTCAGCTGGCTGAGTGCCTCCTGCCTCCAAATGAGCCTCTCTGCAATCCCTGCTGGATAAGTAAGTGCCCCCGGCTCCGAGCAGGCCCTCTCCTTTTCCCTTAGCCCAGTTTCACTCTTGACTGACCACCAAGCCCCAGGCAACTTCCAGGGCCCCTCAGCTGAGCTGAGTCATCACGAGTCCTGGAAGCAGAAAGAACCAAGCGTGTGCAGACTTTTTAAACACACGTGTGGGTTTTCAACTCACAGGGACCCTGTCCCAGTAGACGGGACCCAATCGCAGTCTCAGATGCTGACCACTCAGACCAGCAGCCATGAGGAAAAGTGCCAGAAGGAAATCTGGAAGAGGTTGCCTTCCCCACCCCCACCCCCCACCCCCAAACACCAAGCGGGTAGACATGTGTGTCTTAATACAGCTCAAGAGGGAGGAGAGATAAAGTCATTGTGGCAAAGTGTTACCAGTAGAGGGATATAAGTGAAGAGTGGGGAGGGGGGCAGGGTTAGGCGTTATTCCTGCCACCCTTTCATCTTTTCCGTGAGTGTGAGACTTTTCAAAATAAAAGGTTGGGAAACTTTCGTAAAGAATTAAAAAAAAAGTCATCATAAGGATGAGGGTCCACAAAAAACACACAAGGAGGCGGCCTGAAGTCAAGGGTTTTCTGGTCCATCCACAGGGAAGTGCTAGGAGAGAAGGAAAAAGGTGGAATTTGAGACATATGGTGCTTCTTAGGGGAATGCTCAGCCTGTGCCCAAGAGGCTAATTTAAAACTAAATCTTATCCCTGGATCCCACAGTCCTTAATGTGACCCAAACTTTCCATTACCAAATTCTGGGGATTTAAACCCTGATACAGTGTGCTTGAATCTGGAATCTGTCTCATCAGTTAAAGATCTATCCTATTGAGGCCACATGTGTCTGTGCAATAAGTTCTTTTCAAGCCAAACTTCCATGTTAAAAAAAAAAAAAAATGTCCTGAGAGGAAATTCATGTGGTCCTTTTCCCCTTCAAGCCCAGTTCAGGCTATTTATTGTTTTATTTGATTGTCGAGAAGTCAGAAATGACTAAATTGGTTCCCAATGTGGTGTGCACATTGCCTTGGCCAGGAATGGTCTGATGAAGACAAAAGCCAGCTTCACATTTGGTGGTGTCCTGGTGTGTGTGTGTGTGTGTGTGTGTGTGTGTGTGTGCACGAGCACATGCAGGGGGGTTAGGGCAGGGTGTGTGTATTTTCTTTCTTTCTTTCTGAGCTCCTTCCCCTGTAGATTTCAGATTAAAGAGTACGTGATGACACATTTACCCTTTTGGTTTTGCTTTTAAAGCATAAAGCTGACAAATATGTTTAATGGGCCCGTGGTACCAAGTGACAGCCGCCCAGAGCCTGAGAGGCCCACTTTGCCCCAACTCTTTTGATGAGGAAGTTAAATTGTACTCACCAGTTGGAAGGATGAAATGCAAACCATAGTGTACTTCGGACATTTCAGTGATTTATCAGGAAATTCTAAAAGAGTGGGAACCCCAGACAAAATAAGTCAAACAGTATGTCCCACGGAGATAACAACGTAACCTCCAAACAAATGGAAGAAGGATAATGTTATTTTCCACCGCAGAGACTGTTCTCTGTTTATAATCTAGATAGTAGATCGTAGAGAATCACAAAACCTTACGTATGGAAGATAGCAGGAGAGAGAATATTTGTCCCAACCTATATGCATTTTTTTAATGTTTATTTACTTTTGAGACAGAGAGAGACGGAGCATGAAGGGGGGGGCGGGGTCAGAGAGGGGGAGACACAGAATCCGAAGCAGGCTCCAGGCTCCGAGCTGTCAGCCCAGAGCCCGACGCGGGGCTCGAACCCACAGACCGGGAGATCATGACCTGAGCCGAAGTCAGATGCTTAACCGACTGAGCCACCCAGGCGCCCCCCAACCTATATGGGTTTTAATGGTGAAGAGAAGCTTTAGTGACTTAGACCCAAAGCCACAACTGGTGGGGACTGAACCTGTTCTAAAACCCAGATTGCCTGACCTTGCTGATGCGGTACAGTACTCTTCCAAGCACCTCACCTCCGCCGTAATGGTCTTCAGTAGCCCTGCAACCAGTTATTAAAACTCACCAGAGCCAGTGAGGATCAGGTCAGTTCTCTAATCCTCGTATAGGTCAGTTATTTGCAGTCATTTTCCTGGCCTTAAGTTGTGCCTTTAAACCTAGCCAGTCATTTCACAAATGCATGTTGTCAGCTGTAAGTGAGCCCCGGGAACGGAGAGAAAATCCATCACCACTCACGAACGGAAAAACAACTCAGAGCACACGACCTGGTTGAATGTTGTTTGTAGCTTGATCTTTATATAAGAAGGACAGCATCGTACATGAAAATAAAAGCTACCAGCCAAGCAACTGTCTTCTCACCAACGTCCCCTTCTGCCAGAAAACTCGCTGGGAAATAAATCACATTCTTTACCAGGAGCACAAAGGAAAGTCTTGTTACTTAGAGGCGAGTGGCTATTTGAAAGCCTGGCTACAATTTTCCTGTTTTACTAACACTTGTAATTAAATCCGTCAACTCCCTCTAAGATTCTGTGTAAATACCAGATGCTCACTACATTTTTTTTTCCTCCTGGAGAATGTGCAAAGTTGTACACCAACAGTAGAGGAACTTCAGAGGAGGCACAGACCTGGGTGAAAGTGAGCCCGTGACCAGCCTCCCTGTGAATCGCGCACCCCCCGGAGCAAGCCCCTTCCTCGTCCACGGTGGCAGTGGCTTCAGGAGCAGATGGCCCTAAGTGGGGCGTGGCAGGCACTTGAGGAAGGGAAGGAAGGCCAAGCCTCTCCTCCCTGCGCGGTCGCAGCCTGCTTTTCATGTGCTGTGGACACAGCCCAGCCAGCTGTCACTTGAATTCATGCACTTGATCGTATGGGGATCAGAGGAGGAAGTCTGGGACGGGGATGGCTCAGGACAAAACCCACCCTCCCTACGAGGGGGTGAGAAAATCCTCTTCAGGCACCTGCATTCCTCAAGGGGGAATTAGATACATACTACCTTCCCCCCCCCCCTTTTCTATAAAAGAAGTGTAACTTTTCTGTCCCAGAGGTAGGTCTGTTTTCAGCAGTAGGCAAAGCAGCCCCCCTGGGGTTTTCCAGAATTAAGTGTAGGTGCGTAGAGTTGTCATTACCCAAAGAGGAAGCTCAGAAAGTGTTAAGTGAATCATGAGAGAGGGAATCTGCATACCTGCTGGTGTTTAAATTGCAGTGTCTGGAGTGTGGGTTTCTTGGCATTTGCAACGTAAAAACTCGGAAAGGGTGGTCTCCCTCCCTCCCCCGCTCCTCCCCCCCCCCCCCACCCACCCACTCGGTCCCAGCAGATTCACTCTGAGGTCTGTGAATTTACTTAAAAATATTTAACACTTCCAAAAAGTATTAGCCAAGTATTTCTGTCACGTGAGCAACACCCAGCCCCACGGGTTTTGTTGGGCGGGCAGCCACACGGGGGGCTGTGTTCCCTAACCGCGGGTTTTAGGGAGCCGGCGAAGGCTCTCTCGAATGTGTGAGTCCATAGGAGGGAGTGGGTGTTAAACACTTGGAGCCCTGGCCCATGCCCGCCTCAGCTACTTTCAGTTTCTATTTGAAACCAAAAATCACAAAAGAGCTGTCAGGTGGCGGCTGTGCGTTTGGTGGCAACGAGGATTCCAGATTTTATGCTAATTCGGCTTCAGGTTCCTTTGAACCTGCAGCTTCATGAGGCTGTGCTTAAAACTGCAATCTGTTTTAGATAAAAGAAGGGATTACTAAAGACTTTTTAGTTTTGCAAACATTCACAGCCTCCAAAAGGAAAGGGAGAGATCAGATTTATTCTTGCATTAACATTGTCACGTTAAGTTTTCTTCTACTTTATCAAATAGAAAACTTTTCCCTATTTCGGCAGAGACTTTTCTTATTTCAGGATTTTCCCACTTCCGTTAATTATCTTTATTTCAGTAGCGTTCCTCTTCTACCCTCAAGATCCCCCCCCCCCCCCCCCGTCATTCCCTTACAGGGGCCAGAAAGCAGAGGTGACGACGGCTCATGGATGTGCCTCATCCTGGCGTGTGTTCATCTGCTTCCTTTTTCGGAACGTTGGGGCATGACCTAGATGGCTGTCTCCATTACCTGTGACTTTGTAAGAGACAGCAAATGTAACACCTCAAAACACAATTATTTGCTCAGAGTTCTGTAGGACTGTACAGAAACCATTGCTCTCCGGTCCACAGGGCTTCAACTAAGGCAGGCTCAACAGGGCCAGGGGAGCCAAAGCCAAGATGTTTTACTCGCATGGCCGGCATGTCGTTCCTGGCTGGGGGCTGGGAACCCAACCAGGTCTTTGGTCCTGATGGCAGAATTCTCTGTGTGGGTCGGCTTGGGCTTCCTCACAACGTGGCGCCCAGATTCCAAGAAAGAAGCAGAAAGTTGCCAGGCCTTCTTAACGCCTAAGCTCCGAAGTCCCACAGCATCGCTCCCTCCACATTTTTCTGGTCAAGAGAGTTGCAGGCCCAGCCCAGATTCCAGAATAGAGGACACAGGCTCTACCTACTCGTGGGAGGTTAGCATGCACGCACAGAAGTATTAGAGGCCATATTTAGAGTGTGGCTACCCCAGTGGTTGGTAGTTTAATTCATAGTCAGTTTTCAAGAGAATTGACACGTGTTCTATTGTTAGCATTATGACAGCCGGTCAGGGGGTGGGGGGGGGCGGGTTCTATATTCTGTGAAACCCTAAGCTGGTGGCAGTGTGTGGAAAGGACTATACAGTTTATTTTTGAGATAATGTCTCCATTCTTTTATTTTACATGTTTAGTTGGCAAAGATGGGATCATCCATTCTTAACTCATTGACCTAACCACTCTTCATGGACCATCTACCACAGAAAAGGCATTCTATGGGGAATAGTGATGGGGGAGGGGGGTGGGGGGGTGTTAGAGCACAGTCCTGGCCCTTAAGGCATTGAATCTTGGCCCTCCAAAGCAGCATCTTGAGACCACTAAGGAAATTTAACCCCCTAAAGGATGACAGTGTCCAGAGGTGGGCCAAGAAGCAGGTAATACATGTCAGACATCGTCTTGAATGTATTTCCCTAAGGAACCCTTCAAGACAACCTATAGTTTGGAGCAGAAGAAATTGCTGATTCAGTTACTTTGCAGCAAAGCTCTGTAATTGGAGATCATACAGGACCGGAGAGGAATTAACAGGTCTTGGTAGGCGTGCAGGCTGGCCCTCACCCCTAAGTAACCTCAGTGTATGATCATAGCAGCTGGCATTCGTATAGCCCTTGACCATTTCCAAAGTATGTTCCTGTGATTCGTAAAGGCACAGAGACAGAGCCTATTGTACTGGCCATGTTAGACTTTTCCACTCCATACTGACAGCCTGCAAGGCCCAGGGAGAACAGCTAAGATTGGAGTAAGGGCAAAAAATCAGAAACAGTCGTCAACAGGAATGCTTTCAGGAAAGCTAAACCAAGGGAATTCTTTGATATTCTAGCTGCCCACATAGTACCCCAGCAACTGTATGAGTCACCAAAACAGAAGAAGCAAATGTTGCATTCTTGCTCAACAAGAATTTCTGCAAATAAATATTTGGACCATCAGGATACTACAAAATGAAGCTAAGAGGGTAGCACAGAAGCTTTGTTAGGTCCGTGTGTGTTAGTAGACGGGGGGAATAGAATTTCCAGGACCCTCGAGATTATTGATACTTTGAGGTAACATTTTTCCAGGGAGAAAGGGCAAACCCCTTGGGAAAAGGCTGTAGGGAAAGAAAGGCTAACGTGCGTTGCAGTTGGCCACCATTTCTCACGTTACTTTTGCAGATGACCTTCGTCTAGGGTGCCCATCACCTTTCAAACGACGAAACGTCTGAAGGTCAACTACTCACCTGTCCTGCTTCTGTTAGCACAGCTTCAGCAGCTTGTACCACGACCCTTCGGATCTGGGAACCGTTCTAGACTGTAGGTGTCAGAGTTTAGTTTGACTTAGATCTAGAACTGGCATATTCTAGATCTCAACAGGCATCGAGAGTATGTGCAGTTCCAGGTTCGGCCAACGGAATGGGGAACGGAGACTCCCCCTGTCACGCGGATGGCCGAACATGGTGTAGTGAGGAAGGCACACTACACTTGATATGCTTGTTAGAACTGCAACTCCATACTGGGTCAGGTCTTTAGACCCCAGATTGCAAACACCCACCAGTATGTAATGCTGTGATCGGGGGGGGGGGGGGGGGGGGGGGGGGGGGCCAAGCACAGGTGAGGGCCGGGAGGGCACGGCCTCATGTTCTTCACTTCATGCGCTTGAGCAAAACATGAGATGCCCCTGGGCGACAGGAGCAGAGACTGCACATATGTTTTTTATTTTTCACCGCCTTTCTCTGTGGGATTGTCAGATTCTGAATATTAATATTTTAATGTAGATTTGGTGGGTAAGTAAGAGATAGTTTATGGTTTTCATACTTCTCCCCCCTTCTGTAGTTTATAGTACACTGTGAAGTTTGAAAGTAAAATTCTTTTTCTTGACGTCTACACTTGGAAAATATTTATTCCCCCCTGCGTCTCAATAGTATGCATCATAAACTAACCCAGTTCGGTTTATTTACTTCCCTCTTGTTGTAGCCCTATGATCAATTGTAGCAACACAGGCATATAATGGTAGAGGCTTTTGCTTTACGACAGTATGAGCGTGAGATATTGTAGCCTCCTTTCGGAGTGATAAGTAATGAACCTTTTTAAAATCACCTATTCGGAAGGGGTGGGTGGCACAGAGCCAGAGGGGTTTGGGACCATCCGAGGTTGACTAGCCACTCATCACTAGGGGAGGCGATCGTGATCTACAGTTTAAAATGGGCGTCGTGGTGGCTTCGTCGGTTAAGGGTCTGACTTCGGCTCAGGTCATGATCTCGCGGTTCTTGAGTTCGAGCCCCGCATCGGGCTCTGGGCTGACAGCTCGGAGCCTGGAGCCTGCTTCAGATTCTGTGTCTCCCCCTCTCTCTGCCCCTCCCCTGCTCAAGCTCTGTCTCTCTCTCTCTCTCTCTGTCAAAAATAAATATTTAAAATAAATAAATTCACCTGCCATGGATAAGGAGCAGCAGGCCCCACAGGGAGACCTCTGCCCTGAGTCTCCCTCCACTTTATCAGGTACCCCAGTGCTTGTCAGGCACCTTACGAGCAGCCTGGGAAAGCCTTGGCCATGCATTCATTCTCTCACCAGGCAGCTGTTGAGGGAGGCCTCCCAGTACTATGCGGGGTACCGGCCAGGTAAACAAATTCCAAAATGTGAATTATACCGCAAGAAACCAGGTTGGTTCAGAAAGAAGGCATATGACAGGGAATAGACTAGCATTATATCCTCACCAATAGACAGTGAAGTGCTGGGCACTCCAGGCTCACGACTGTTTCTTTTGCCATTCCTGTGCTCTGGCGGGAATACAGATGTGCAAGACATAGTTATCGAATGGTTGAATCTAAAATCACATTGAGGTGGGCGCCTGGGTGGCTCAGTCAGTTAAGCACCCGACTTCAGCTCAGGTCATGATCTCAGGGTCCGTGAGTTCGAGTCCCCTATCAGGCTCTGTGCTGACAGCTTGGAGCCTGGAGCCTGCTTCAGATTCTGTATCCCTCTCTGCCCCTCTCTGGCTCTCTCTCTCTCCCCCCCCCCCCCGTCCTCAAAAATAAATAAACATTAAAAAAAAATTTCTAATCACATTGAGGTGGTGAGTATCCCACACAGAGAAGAGGAACAAAAAATTCAAAACACACCTCTGCACCAGTAAGAAACCATTCCCATAGTCACAGATAAAACTGTAGGCCTGTTTGAGTCAGAAATTACAATTCAGCACGTCAAAATGGCATAATTGGGATGAATGCTATTTAACGTTTGAAGAAGTTGAAGCTCTCCCTGTTAGGAGGTTGATTACATCTTGCAGCCTGGTGAACTCTTCACAGCATTTTGCTGGACTCGAGATTGGATTTTATCATCTATCAAGAAGATCCCACCAGCCTTATTATGTATGTGACCCAAGCTACCCAGTCTCCAGGTTCTGACCCCCTCGGAAAGAGTTGGGGCACGCAGGGTAGTGCCTGTGTGCAGGTGAGGCTCCCCCATGCAGGTGGGGCAGATCATAGCCACCACTTTCTGGATTGGTGTTTTTGATGTTCAAGTGGCGGTTTTCCTCATCAGTACGGTGGTTCGTATCGAAAGAATCCAGGAGAAGGCGTGGCCAGTGGAATGGACATCGCAGCCATACCAGAATGCGCCTTGGTTTTGTCGGCCCCCACAGTGATCGAAAAAGAGTGTCACCTTCAATCATAATAGCCAACACCTACAGCCCACTTGCCAAGTGCCAGGTGGCGTTACTGGCAGCGACTGCAGAGGTGTGGGTACTGTTGGCCGCTCATCTTATACACACGAGGAAACACGGAGGCACGAAGAGTGAAGAGATTTTTCCCAAGGTGTCCTGGCTCAGAAGTGATAGGGTGGTGATGTCAGTCAGATGCTGGCTCTTGCCCACTCCCTAAAGAATGAACAGAAACTTGTGTTTCCAAAGCTTGAAGGGCTTTAGAATTTGAAGAAATCTAGCTCCTAGAGACACTGAAATAACCCAGGTGGGGTGACCTTTCCCCAGGCCAGTTGGAGACAGAACGCCTGGGTTATCGCTCGACTTCAGTGGCCTCCTTCTATCACATCATTTGAAGTATAGAAACCCAAGGGGTGCCCGCCTGGCTCTGTCAGTAGAGCCTGCGACTCTTGATCTCGAGGTCATGAGTTTGAGACCCACATTGGGTGTACTTTAAAAAAAAATAACAAAAGGGGCGCCTGGATGTCAAAGTGCATTGAGCGTTCCACTCTTGGTCTCGGCTCTGATCATAATCTCACAGTTCATGAGTTCAAGCCCCACATCGGGCTCCGCACTGACCATGCTGAGCCTGCTTGGGATTCCCTCTCTCTCTCTCTCTGTCTCTCTTTCTCTTAAAAAAAAAAATTAAAAAAAAAAGAACTTTTTTTTTTTTAATTTTTTTTTTCAACGTTTATTTATTTTTGGGACAGAGAGAGACAGAGCATGAACGGGGGAGGGTCAGAGAGAGAGGGAGACACAGAATCGGAAACAGGCTCCAGGCTCTGAGCCATCAGCCCAGAGCCCGACGCGGGGCTCGAACTCACGGACTGCGAGATCGTGACCTGCCTGAAGTCAGACGCTTAACCGACTGCGCCACCCAGGAGCCCCTAAAAAAAAAGAACTTTAAAAATAAAACATAAAATATAAAGGCTTCCTCTTTCCTTGAACTCCACCCACCGAGTCACCCACCCCATGTTCTGTCAGGGAGTGCCTGAAGTTCATTATCTTTAGGAGCGAGAACACCATACAATGGAGAAGCCTTTTCTATATAAGATGCTCCACAGAAGGCCAGAATTTGTAAGAAATAATTTACCAAAAAAGGTTTAATCTCAGCCTGGTAACTTGTGTTACAAATTGAATCAAAGCACATTTTAGGCTTCAGAACTTAGCCATTTTACATTGATGTAGAAGAAGCACCATTAGTTTTCAAATCTTGTTTATCTCTAGATGTATTTTGAGATTGAAAGATGATTCCATATTTTAATTTAGCTTGGGCTTGGGGGTGTGTGTGTGTGTGTGTGTGTGTGTGTGTGTGTGTGTGTGTGTGTGTTTTAAGTTTTAGCTGGTAAATCATAAATTTGGCCAAGGTCTTTGCTCATATATTAAAATCTGGTTTGGGTTCTGAAATAATTGATCTACACTGGAAAGACTATTGAGTCCGTATTCTTGCTACCTGCTTCTTATTAAGGAACCCACTTTGTAAGATTTGCCCTCCTTAGATCTGGTTCAGAGGCTGAAGGCCTAAGAAGCCATGAGTGGTTAGTATGTTAAAACTGTTGAATGAAACAGAAACAGTGGCTGCCAGCCTTTGACTTTGTAATCTTCAGGTGAAAATTACAATAAAGGGAAACTAAGTTTCTCAAGGGAAAACAACCACAATGAATCTTGATTCTTGAAAGTCACGTCTCTGACCAGGATCCAGTCACCTGGGGTGATTATCCATCATTCTTTCCCTCCTCTCTCCCTTCCTTTTCTTTCCTTTCCTTTCCTTTCCTTTCTTTTTTTTTTTTTTTTCTTCATACTTCTGATGCTTCTATACCTCTTCCTTTCCAATTTTGACATTGATTCCCTCCCTTTCAGAAAGGAGGGGGAACAAAACCTGTAAACGAATCAAGATGAACTCATTCAAGTGTCTGGGGGGAGTTGGAGGAAGGGAGCCCACCAAGTGGTGGTGGTGGGCCTCACAGGGCAAAAGCCACACAGGCTGGCACAGGGGACCGAATAGGGACACAGAGCGCAGAAGCCAGTTCTGTGGGTCTCCAGAAGCTTGGCTGCTGGTGTTTCCACATTCCTCCTGGTTACAGATCATCAAAATACGGGGACAGATGCAGATTATCCCAGGCTGCTCTGAGATCTAGTCCCTGATAATCGGAGATGACAATCTAATGCAAGGCCTGGTAAAGTGTCAGGAATGCTGTCTGATGAAAGCAGTGCAGAGGGCTAAGTGGTTGTTTTCGTTGGTCAGCTAAGTTCCCTGTGCTTTCCTGCATCTCAGTTTACCCTGTGGGGGACCTGGCAGGAGCTCTGGCAATTTCTTCCCTGTAATATTGATTTTATTAGAGCAACAAGACAAGAAAACCGTCCCGTTCTGATTGTTCCAAAAGAAACAACATTTTAATGTCTCTTCTTGAAAATTTAATGTTTGCCTTTGAGCTATCTCTCTTACTGCAGAGACAGCTTCAGAATGAAGGCCCCTAGCCTGAGGGCCTCAGCTGGGTTTTGTGACATCTTATAAGCAATTGGAAAATCCAGCGGCCAACTTCTGATTTCTGCGAGTCACCTTTCCTTCTGACTGCTTTGGGGGTAGAGGTAGAGAAAATGGCTATTACCTATCTTAAAAAAAAAAAAAAAAAAGTCTTTAGAAATACCACATAGTGCTCCCAGTTTTCGGGAAGGTGGTGAGGCTAGAGAGAAAAGAGACCCTCTGATTTCCAAAATTCCTCATATGTGAAAGTTAAAGGGGAAAAAAAGTACGCCATACAGCGAGCACCCCCCCCCCCATTTTACCCTTGAGAGGTTTTTCAGGAGTGCCATGAAATCCAACAGTGATGGATGTTGAACTTCAAAGAGGTGAGGAAGGGACATTATTGCTTTAAGCCAGTCTCCGTGGCATTTGTATGTGATATACGTCTCTCCCAAGCCCTGTTCCCTCCTCTCTTCTCTGCTGCAATCCAGGTAACAGTGGCACCAGCAGGGACATAGGACCTGTCAGTGGCCGTCACTCCCCCAAGGGAGCCTGATCTACCCTGGAACCCTCCCAGGGACAATCTCCACCTCGCTTGCCGCTTTCTCCCGCTTGTGCTGGGAAAATCACAGCAACTTTTCCTGGGCACTAAGGAGGGACTTTGTCATGCTGCAGGCGTGGAATTAAAGCTCCAGATCTTTGCAGAGGGTCTCCTGCCCCCGTGTAGGGCCCGGTACCTTTTCAGGGTCTCTGGGGTTGAAATCATGAGTAAGGAAGCCAGAATTCTGCAGAGGGGCCACCAGGGACAGAAGGGAGCTGGGTAGGCTTTGGCAGGAGTGGGTTGTACAGGGGAACCCGCCAAACACCAAGTTTGTGGTCAGTGAGCCCCCACACCCTCCTTCTCAGACCCTACACTGAGCACTAGAGAACACAAGGATGACAAATGATACGGTGATAGTAATTGCCCTCCATTTAGTGAGGCTGTGCGTTGCTTTCGTCCTTTTCCTACATCTGGTAGACGCCTGGGGAACCAACCCGCTCCCCTTTTGTGCGTGTGAGGTGTGCAAATATAAGTGGATTTGAAGAGTAAGGGGCGGGGGGTGTTTGTAAATGGCCAGTTCATCCTCTGGATTATCCCTAGGACTTGACAAACTGCATTGAGTCTCTGATCATGGTGGGAACGAGGCGAGATGAAGACCTTTTTGTTCTAATACTGGACTCTGACCACCCCCCCACCCCCCACCCCCGCTTCATTTTCAACAGTGGGCATATTATTTTGTTTTGAGCACCTACTGTGTGCCGGGCGCTCGACCTACATCACTTTCTCAGCAGGCCCTCACAACCGCCCAGAGAGCCCTCTCTTTGCAGAGGAGACTGGCCTGGTCTCAGTTCCACCCCAGGCTGCGGGCCTAGTGGCCTTTCCCTGCCGCGGCGCGATATTGGAAGCGGCAACTGTGGGGAGGGCGAGGAGCGTTGCAGTTCCCGCCGCGCCCGCCCGCGGGGAAGGCAGCCGTGGGGACCCAGGGCCCGAGGCGCGGGGGGGGGGGGGGGGGGGGGAGCGACAGCTGTCGATGTCGCACCCGGGGACTGCGCCCCCGCGGGGCCGACCCGGCGCCGGGGCCGAGAGGAGGGGCGGCGAGGGGCGGGGCGCGCGGGGCGGGACGGAGGAGGGGCGGCGGCACCGGCGGCTCGGGCTCGGCGCGCCGAGGAAGTCCCGCTCCGAGAGCTGCGAGCGTCTGGAGGAGGCGCGCTCGGCGCAGTCGGGGAGCGAAGTCCGGAGCGAGGGGCCCCCGTGCCGCCGCCGCCCCCTCCTGCCGCCTGTCCAGCCTGGGAGTCCGCGGCGCCGGCGGCGGCCGCCGATGGAGTTCACTTGAGCGGGGAGCCGGCGGGAGAGGCAGGCGCCCGCGAGCGGAGCGCGGGCCGGAGCCCAGCCAGCCCCGGGCGCTCCCCGCCGCCCGCAAGCTCCGGCCAGGAGGCGCCGTCGGCCCCGCGCAGCCTTCCCGGCGCCCCGGCCGCTGCAGCGTTCCCGCGCCGCGCCCGGCGAGATCGGCCCCGAATAAAGACTCCCGGAGCGTCTCCCTCCAGCGCCTCGGCGGCGGCGGCGGGACCGGGACCACTCGGGCCGCGGCGCTGCTGGAGAGGCGGGACCGACAGTCGGGGAGCCCGAGGCGGCCGCCGGGGAGAAGCCGCCGCCGCCGCCGCCGCCGCCGCCGCCGCCGCGCGCCCTCCTCCTCCTCCTCCCTCTCCCTCCTCCCTCCCTCCGCACATGGTCTCCTTTGTCCTGTCGCCGCCGCCGCCGCCTCGCTCTTAGCTCCGCGCGCCGCGGCCGCGGCTCGGGCCGCTCCTCTCCGCCTCGCCCGCCCGCCGGCCCGCCCGGGACGCTGCTCGGGTCCCCGCCGTGCCCGGCCCGACCCGTGCGCCGCAGGAGCGGCCCGGAGGCAGCGGGCGGGCGCGGATCGGGCGCTCCCCCCGCCGCCCGCCGCCCGCCGCCCGGCCTCGGCCGCGCTGGATGTGTGCGCGGCGCTGGCGCTCGGCCGCCGCCAGCTGCTGCTCTCGTACGGATTTGGGTCCCGTGCATCCGCTTTCAGACTTTCGCGAGGAACCGAGGACAGACTTGCGGACGCAGCCCGGTCGGAGTTGGGCGTTTTCTCTTCGTGTGTTTGGCCGCTTTTTTCCCCCTGGTCTCTGCCGATCCCCCATCGTGAGCCCTGCTAAGGAACCAAACCATGAACTTGGGGCTGACAGGACCGCTTAACCCTTTGCGACCAGGTAATGCAGCCCCGGGGGCGCGGCTCCCTCGCTCGCCGCCCGCGCTCGGAAGGGAGGCGGCCGGGTCGGGGGTCTTTGTTGCGGCGGCCGGGCCCGCGGGCAGAGGTGGCAGGGGCGGGCGCCTCGCGTCTGGCGCGCCCGGGCCCCCCTTCGCCACCCCTCCTCCCTCTGCCCTCCCTCCCACCCTCCCTCCGCGGCCTGGCCGCCCGCCTTTGTACTTTCCTCCGTGGGCCGGCCGAGCTCGGCCGGGGAGCGGCGGCGCGGACGTGCCCGGCAGGGCCGGGGGGCCGCAGCCGGCCCGGCGCCTCCGGTCCCGAGGGGCTCCAGCCGACCCGGGGCCGGGGCCCGGGCCGGGGCCTGCGCCCAGTCGGGCTGGAGACCGAGGCGCGGCGTGGCGCTGCCGCTCCGAGGTCGGGATCCCGGCCCGCACGCGGTGCCAAGGGAAGGCAGAGGAGGTCTGGGCTCGCGATCGGCGGCAGTCGCTGGAAGAACTCGCGCTTAAGTTTCGAGGAGGCTTCTCTTCCCTTGTTGGGAAGTCCGTCTTCCTGCGGGCGCGGGTGCGGAGGGCGCCCCGGGGTCTGCGGCCGGAGAGAACGGAGGTGGCCCTCGAACCCGAGCGGCCGCATCCCACCCCCGTCTGCACGGAAGGCTCGCATTCGTTTTCCCATTCTCGGCGCTCTTTCCTCCAGTCTGTTTGACTTATTAACTTTTCCCTAAACACCAACTACGGCCTCTAGTAATTTTTTTAGTATCAAAAAAAATCTCTCCCTCCCCCCCCCCCCCCCCATTAAAAAGCAGCCAAGAGAGAGCTTTGTTTTTCTGTCCTTTTTAGATGCAGCCACTTTACGCCCTCACCCTCCCAAACCGAGCGAGGGGCGTGAAGCGAAATGAGGGCAAAATGTAGAAGTCCTTAGCGTGTAAGGGTGCCCCTGTGTTAAAAAAAAGGAGAGAAGGGAAACCTCCACTCGCCTCTCGCTCACCATGTTTCCATTCGACGTTCGTGATGGAAAAATAAAAGTAAAAAACCGGCCAGGAAAATGGCCCAGGTAGTACAAGGAATTGCAGACTTTTTTTTTTCTTCTTCTAAAAATCATGAAAAAGAAAACGTCCCCAAGATAAAGGGCCAAATAATTTACACAGATGCTTTAAACGCAGAAGTCGAATTTGGAAAGTTGGTGGAGGAAATGTAAAGGATTTTCTCGTAGTTTCCACTTCAGACTTTGGCCAAGAAGCTCCTTTCTGACTTCTCAGGACGGTGGGCCGCCATAGTTTCAACCACCTGGGTGGAAGAAGGAAGGGACCCAGAATCATTTCATGATGAGCCAGTGTCCCATTGCAGTGTTTTTCTTTGGGGTGTTTTCCTGCGGAGGCTTTTTTTGAGGCGGCCCCTTCCCCAATCAGAAGAGGCATCGTTTCAGGCTTTGTGACATGCATCAGAAAATTAAAGGGCTCAGCTTTTATTAGCGGGCACACTCCTAATCTTCTCTGAATATCCTGTCAGACTTATTTCCTTAATAACTTACTGGTTGGCATCATAATCACTTTTTCTAAGTTCGCTTCAGATATAAGGAACACTTAACCGCCTCCTTGAGAATAGCGTGTGTTGTGTAGAGCAGGGGAGCCGACAAAAGGCCACAGCCCCAAGAGGTGTTTCAGACAACCGGAGGGCCTGTTAACCTGCAGCTTCTATCCTATTTGATCTCTCTCATACACCCACACAAATAAAAACTCAATCGGGAACCATTTCCTTTCCTCACCCACGTTCTCTGCATTCGGGGTGCATTTGCATTTATTGTCCTATTTCTTTGGGCCAATTGGACACATTTTAATAGGTAATCCCTGTATCCGCAAAGGTGATTTCCGTTTTAAGATGATTTCATTAATGGACTGTTTTTCTTTCTTTCTTTTTTTTTTTTTTTTAATTTTTTTTTAACGTTTATTTATTTTTGAGACAGAGAGACAGAGCATGAACAGGGGAGGGGCAGAGAGAGAGGGAGACACAGAATCTGAAACAGGCTCCAGGCTCTGAGCGGTCAGCACAGAGCCCGAGGCGGGGCTTGAACTCACGGACCATGAGATCATGACCTGAGCCGAAGTCGGCCGCCTAACCGACCGAGCCACCCAGGCGCCCCTGTTTTTCTTTCTTTTAAACGTATCAGCCGGAGTTTGTTTTTAAAAGCCATGAATTTAACACAGTCCTTCCAGTTTAAACTAAGAGATGCTTTTTTCATTCAAGAATGGTGACACAGGCTTATCTCTGAGTTTTTAGCAGGGAAAACTCACATTCCTAGACATCTCACCACAGATAGCAATATCACAGGACTGTTACTGTAATTTTTGCCTTTATTAACAATCTTTCTGATTTGTTTAAGGCATATTTTGTTTCTTTCTCCATGCTACACTTTTTTGGCAGCTTATTTTTCTGAAAAGCTATTGTATAGTTTTATTTAATTACCTCTAAGGTGTCAGGAAGGACTTTGGCATATTTTTTATTCATACAAAAAAAAATTTTAAAGCTATCTAGGGTTTATTTTAAACTGTATATACATGTGTGTGCATGTATGTGTTTTACACATACATTCATTTTTTCCCCTTGATCTATTAATTTTCTGAACCACCTCTACAGTAGGGAGGTTAGGAGGAAAATAAAGGGGGAAAAACTCATAATAAAAATATGTTTTGTCTTTCTGTATCCCTTGCATTGAAAACCAGAATATGTTCCCCAGATATACATACGAATATCTCTTTTTCATCAACATAACACAGAAAGGCTAAATTGAGTACCTTCTTTGTCCCCAAAGTCAGCCCCCCCAGCCCCAGAGTCACGGAATATGCTGTACTTGGGATATACCCTCCCCCCAATTCTTATAGTTCCTTCTATATTTGTTCAACATGCTATGCTTTGCTTTGCCAAAATATGCATCTCTGTGTATAAAGTGTGAAAGACAAATGATTTACAAGGGTTGCATGGCAAGGGTTGCAGCACAGCCATTGTAACTTTAAATGCAGGTCCATTTTCAGATTACCGTAGTGGGGATGCTCATGTTTACTTCAATTGCTTAATTTTTTCTAGAAGTTCTACAAATGCCTCTACAGCATTATGGCATTTTCCTCCAAATCAACTGTGTGTTTATTTTCCAGAACATTAGTGTATAATTTACCCTGGCTTTACTCTTGCTGTTGAAACAGGTTTATTTCACTTTCCTCAAGCCACTGTAGTAATTAGCAGATACGATTCTAGAAAACGGGAAGGAAGTAACGCTTGTGGCGTGCATCGTGTCAGGTTCGGGGGCAGGTCAGCTTGCTTCTGTTTCAACACCAAGGTCGTCCTGGTTTGCTAGGAAGAACAAGGATCTCGAGGTCATCAGCTGAATCTTTAAATTAATTTCCGGAAGTGCTAGCCATTACTTTTTAGTGGGGAAAAGCATAGCGTTTAAATAATAGGCATTTCTGGGTTGTGAAAGAACATTGAAAAATAGGCATGTCTGTACATCTCAAAGAAAAAAAAGCACCATTTCCAAAATAATGATCTGTCAACGAAACTGCAAAATCATTATGTGAATGAGCTGAATTGCTTTGTGTATCATCTCATAGAAATATGTTTTGCACAGATAATATGTCTAATAAGGACACGTTTTTAAAATCAGATTTTTTCCCCCAGCAAAGAGCTGCACTGCAGGTCTGTCTCGTGCAGTCAAATAGCGCCACCTTATGGACGATTGGGGGAAATTGCTGCTTTCCCTGTCAGGTTTTGCTAAAAATGTAGTGAACTGGTTGAAAATCAGTGATGATGGTGATGGCAATATTAACGACCATAATCACATTTTTTTCTCCCTTTCTTGTTTTTCAGGCATCAGATGCCAGCTCTGAAAAGCTCTTCAATACTGTTATTGTAAACAAAGGTAAGACACCTTCGTTCTGAGCAATGGCTGATTTTTGTATTTGTTTCATTGTCATTGCCTAGAAAATCAGAATAAAAAACAAACGGCCTTTCATTTTTCACTCTGGAGCCACGATTCACCCTGTGTGTTTTTTGCCTGAGACAGATTCTGTATGCTTTGGTGTTGTATTCCAGAATGGTTTCTTTTTGAAGAATACGCTGAATCCTTATTTAAATTGCTTTGACTAAGAAATCACTGCTATCTATGTGAGTTTAATTTAATGCAGGAAGCGGTAATGGAGAATAATAGTTCTCAAAATGCCTTCACTTTATTGTTACTTATCAACTACCCCGCAGTCGGAGAACTATAAATAGAACTATAAATAGCTGATTCGTCCTGCAGACCCTGATAACCAGTGGATGTTTAGTATGCACTGGCTTATGGTCATAAACCAAGCCTCAGTCTGCTGTGGGCTTTCTGTGAAGTTCATAAACGAGCAAGAGGGCAGAACTTAAATATGTGCTGTCCCATTAATTTCTTCCAAACTGCAATATCAGACTAAGACAGGCTAATGATATAACAGTGCATTAAGGGAAAACTTGTCCTCGATCACTGCAGTTTTCATTTGTAGCAGTGTTGTTGGAAATCACGAAATCGAAGGGAGTCTCCCCCCAATCACTGCCTTCGCAAAGGTGTATAATTGGAAAGGTATAAATTACATACACTGAGTGACTTTCTCCCCTTCGCTGTGGAACCTGATTTGGGTGCTTGCATGGTCGGTACTAAATACAGACAGGGTGCTGTCTGTGGTAGTCTCCTGCTGTTGTTGTACTTGGTACAAGTTACAGAGTGGGGCCTCCCTGGAGTGGAGGAATTTGAAGCCACTTCCACATCAGCTTAGTTGCCTTGGGCAGCAGTTTTGCAAGCTGGGTTCAGTAAGACACATTTCCAAGTGCCGGGTTTTTGGTTGTGTTTTTGTTTTTTGGTATTTGTTTTGTTTTGTTGTTGTTTTTTTTTTTTTTTTTGAGCTCCCAGATTATTTCAGCATTTGAACCCAACTGCCATTTTAAATAGTACATTATGTTTAGAGTTCCCTTGAGGTGTCGATGCTAGTGTGATGGCTGCTATTCCCAGAATTATTGTCACATTGAGTTTTTATCTTTTTTATGGCATGATGGATGGAGTATTCCGGTTTTATATGTCATCATATTTTTTGATGGACTGGAAGTTTGTATAAATTTGCTATCCATAAGGCTAAAAGCCCAATAAAAGAAGATGCTTGTGGTTCATAGCATGCAGTGCTCATATGTACAAATGCCTAATTGTTTATTGCTCGTTTTGATGAGGGAAGGGGATGGGTAGACACGGGTGGATCCAAACCTGGGTGAGAGAAGGGGGTGGAGGAGGAGATAAAAGTTAGGACAGGGCCCGGAAAGGAGGTCTCAGGTGCCCCCCCGCTCCACACACACACACAGGACCTCCAGCCCCAAGCTTCCCTTCTGCTTCTGCTCATTGGCTCCAAAAAGCTTTGGAATGTGTGTCCCCTCTCTGGGATCAGCCCTCGAGTGGGAGCTGGCTCCGTTCCGGGACCCGCGTTGAGGCCCTTGCTGCCCTCACCGAGCTGAAAGGCTCTCTTCAGGGAAGTTGAAGGGTGATCCATGAGAATGGCTCCCCGCAGCCCCGACTCCCCCACCCCTGCCCCCCTTCCCTTTTCCAACCAAACGTTTCCCACATTCTTATTTTTGTTTACTTACAGAGTGTGATTTGTGGCATCTATTTGGTTGTGAATAGTCATCCCCCTGACAGGGTGCCTTTCTTCTGAGCTGCTTTTCTGGGGGTGATTTAGTTGCCTTGAAAGGATTAAGGTTTCTTTGTGTGCACTAAAATCAACATAGGCTTTTTCTAAGCTTTGCTTGGGAAACCATACACAAATAAGCATTTTAGTTGATGGCAGATTATTCCTTTGCCCCTTATTTCCATCAAAATGGCCTTTCTTTTCTCGTCCAGAGTTTCCCTTAATGCCTTATGCTAATTCCTGTTGGTAACATGAATGACAAGAGAGGAATCAATGCAAATCCAGGTGCGGCAAAGTCGACTGACTGGTACCCAGCACCCGCCCTCCCCCTGGAGAGAAGGAGATTAGGGGGGCGGGGGAGGGGGGAACGCTTGGGGGCAGTTTTGTTAAGGGGATTAGTATTCAAACTGCTAAATATCAGGAAAACAACTTCAAAAAGAGATTCATTGTAGAGTGATAACGTCGATAATTGCTTCAAGACAGGTGCCCGGAGTCTCGATATGTGCTTGTGGTCTTTGCTCTGTTGTTACTCGGGGTAGTGGCAGTGTTTACTGGACGGACGGTTGACAAGGCCTTCAAGGAACTGTCAGCTTCGTGCACGTCAAGTTCAAGTTCTCCGGCAAAGCGGCCTGCCTGCCCATGCGTCAGGTCTCCCGTCTCTGTCCAGTATTCTTAGCCAAGAGCAATAAAAAGCATCGTAAGAAAGGGCACATTTACACCAGGTAACAAACACTGCTGGCAAAATCTTCAAGGCTTCAGCTTATCGAACAGTCTAACGAGAGTGCAGGGAATCTGACACGTGTGTGTCTCCGCCTCCAGATGTTTAAAGCTGCATATCACCTCCCCCTCCCGGGACTCCCACAGTGTTCTGGCCTTAGAGAAGCCTGGCTTTCAGCTGCTGGTGAGATTATGCTGCTGAGCCTGGTGGCGGGCAGATTTGGTCCATAAAATTTCACCGTGGGAGGGCAGTGCTAATCTCACAAGCTGATTGTGGCGGGGGGGGGGGGGGCGGGGGGGGTGGCGGGCGGGGCGCAGCTTTGATGTTGGCCTGAGCAGTCTGGGGACCGAGCTCCGGGGCTATGACCCGAGTCCTGTGGGTCTGTGAGCTTCAGTAAGCCATTTCGCCTCGTTAGGTGAGAATTTTCAACCACAGCAGAACCTCCTGGTCCTCAACCACAGCAGAACCTCCTGGTCCTGCGCCAGCATCTCTGGTGGGGAGCAGACAATTAGTTGGGACGGGAGGAGGGGCTGAAGCAGAGGAGGTACGCGTCACTTCTGCCTTTGGATTTTATTTTGACTTTTCTTGTATTGTACCGTCTGTCCAGTTTAGTAGAGAACTCGTAAGGATCTTGTGTTTGGGGGATGTGAATCATCGCTTTCTTCCGATGCCTTTAATTTCCCGTTGTAAAACGAATCAATCAAACAGCGCATGCTTGCACGTACAATGCAACACGCCCAGTGAGAGCTGACCATGTCAGAAGAGGTGGGGAGGTAAGCCTCCAAATTGCAGGCCTTAGGGTTGTAGACATTACCAAAAAAAAAAACTAAAAAACAACAAAGAAAGTTGAACCTTAATCAAGGTCATGGTTGCCTTATTTAATCTTTATGTGTTTAAATGTTTACAGGATGTTCATGTGAATTTTATGAATCCTTCTGTCTTTGTGACTCAACCATCTGCCAAAGAAAAAATTAATTTTCCCAGGGAGACAGACACACACAGAGAGAGACCGACTAACTTCTTGTCTGTATTTAGTTGGTTGAACTGCTATAGGAGCGACAGGATTGGTCCCCCAATTTCTGGACTGTGTATCCTTAAAAGGAACTCCGCAGTCAATTCAGTGTCTCCAGCCAGTATTTATGACCCTTTCTTACCCACTCTGCGTCCTCCTCCTTGATGGTTTTGCCACTTTGCTATGTAGGCAGAAATGCAGATGAGAACTTTGCTGTCTGTGCATGACCATCTGGCTAAGAGAGTTAATCTCTGTCACACTCTGGAAGGGCCCCAGGGCAGAGCTACCTGAGGAGGAAAGAAGAAAAGCGAGGAAGCCCTGTCTGGGAGTTAGGGGTTCCCTGGAGCCCTCTGTTTACAGGACATCAGCCCCGGTGTGGGTCCCCGTTCTAGGTCAGGGGAAGAGAAAAGACCTGTAATTGCTACCCCTTCTCGCCTCAGAGCCCCCTTTTCCAGGATCCAGCCTGCAACCAGGGCAGTTAGAGAAGATGAGAGGTGGCCAAGAGGGGCATTTCACCCCACGACTTTCTCACCCCTTCTCTTTAACTTCCCCCTTGTCTCACATTTTAGTGTCCGGCCCCCTCCGCCAGCTTTTCAGGAGCTGGGCCCGGCCTAATGGACATCTGGGAAGGGCTAGGCGAGAATGAGGCCCCCAGAATTTGTGCTGTGAGCACCCAGGGTCTACTGAACTGTGAACTTCAAAGGAGCACCCGCCCGCCTCTCCGCGGGACCCCAGCCCCCCCCCCCACACACACACCCCAGCAGGCCAGCCGTGGGGAATTCTGGGGGAACCCGCATCCACCCTGATGAGCACCAGATGGAACACTGAGGCCACCTGGAGCTCTCTCTGACTAGAGCAGTTTGTCCTTTTCCAGGCCCGACCAGACTAGGGGACATACAGCCTGTCCTTGGGGTCGATTTTGCACGGAGGGTGTCCGTGGGACACAGATGAGGTCGAAGCCTTCAAGGTAGTGGGGCCTTTGGGTATTTTTGACAGTGTGGTTTTATCAGCAGCATAGAAGGAAAAGCCGGCCAAAAAATTGGTGGAGATTTGAGAAGATGAGGTGAGAAAAAAGTTGCTAGACATAAGATACGCTAGTATCTATTTAACGGTGATGATCTCACCTCATTCATTATGTTTAGACATAAAAGGGGAACTCTTCGGTTTGATGACAAAATAAAAGTTATATTCCCACTGGGACCACCGTTGGCTTTTACGAAAAGCCCATCCCCTAAAACAATCCTGTGCTTTCTCTGTTAAGTGGAAACAGTGCAGTTGACCATGGGATAGCTTTCTTTAAAAAGAGAAACTTGATGTAGAGTTTGAAACCCAGTTATAATGAACATATGGAGAGCATTTTACACTTCCTTGTGGTGTCTTGGGTCCCCTCCTAAGGAGAACAGGACGGAAAGGACATCCCCCATGTGCAGAAGAGCGAACTGGGCCAATTTCAGCGTCTGTGAATCAGTTGCGTTTTTGTAATGTCTTAAATCCTAGATAAGGGAAGACTGTCATTCTTTCTCTTTCTCTGGACCTTTTTTTGTTCTGCTTCTTCAGAGCAATTTCTTGGGTCTTGAGGAGATAGAGATGTCTGATGTGTGGAAAATTAAATACTATTGAAGGGTAATTGGTGCTTGGTTCAGACAAAGGAGTTGTGAGTAGTTGGGGTCCTTCCACTACCCCACACTGCAAATAGCACGCAATCAGCTCCTTTTGTTATGGAAATTGACCTTCCTATAGGAGCCAGACTCTTCCGCACAGAATCTGTTGTATAGAATTATTCCTTGAAAATTCTTGGAAACAGATGCCTTCTACAGTTCGCGTGAGACCACCAGCAAGGGTCTAAAAACCTTCCACGTTTTTGTGAGGAGAATGTTTCTCTCCGGATATTTTCCCATTAACTGTCGCCTGATCTTTCCCTGCCCTTGTGGATGGACAGAGATGGGAGATCCTGGGTATTTAAATGTTGGATCCCATCCCCGGACATTTGGGGAAGGGGTGGGAGATGTTCTGAGCATGCAGATTGATCCCGATGGCGTTTTTGGGGAACTGTGGCGGCGAGGCCCCCCCTTCCAGATAAAAAGTGGGCCCGTTCTCTGGACCCAGAGCCACCCCTGTGAGCTGGAGATGACAGTGTAACCGCCCCCTTCCTTTTAGTCAGATGATCGGACTCCACTCCATTTACTTTGGAGCCCACTGCAGCTCTCTTCGCTTACTCCATCCGTTCGCTCGCTGCTGTCCTCTGAAAGAATGTTCTCCATCTTTGGCAGTATCGGCCAAAGAACCCCAAAAAAGCCTGCCTGCTGACCCGCCCCTCCCTTCAGTCCATTCATATTCAGCGTTTGGTTTCGCCGAAGCTGTGGTATTTGATTGTGTCAGAAAAAGGAATAGGCACTCGTAGCGCACTGTTGCGATTAAAAAAAAAAACACAAAACAAAAAACAGCCAGTCTGTTCTGGAGAGTCTTCAGTGAGAGCCGTTCTATGACAAAGGGCCTCCTCACTAGTGACACTTTCAAGTAGAGGGGTCAGCTCTGGGCCTGGAGAGTTTCCTGCACGGAGGAAGCCTGTGGCCATCCCGGGGCCTCTGGATTATTTCTGGTTTCTGACAACCGCAGAAAAATGTTGTTTTCTCTGAAAATGTATGTTTATTTAACTAGGTTTCTTTTTGCTTCACAATCTGGATTCTATTCAGTCAGTTACCACTCCAATTAACTAACAATTATTTAACATTAACAGTAATTACAGACGCCAGTTAAGCGCCTACAGATGTCAACTGTTAGCTTTGTACCTAATCACTCAATGAAATGGAGAAAGTTCAACAAACATCAATTAGCCAAGCAATTAGTATGAGTTAGGAAAGAGCATGTTATCATGTGTGAGCTGATTCAATTTATTTTATTTTGGCAGTAAAACACACACAGGCAAGCAGCAATAAGTTCCTCAGATAAGATAAAACGCTATTGTTTTGCAGCTTACATAAGAATTCTTTCCTTTCCTGTGCAGAAGTCAAATACACTCTTGCCTGGAATTTATTGCACAAACAAAATTTGTCTCAATTACTCAGAAAGCCCAGCGATGCTCAGGCTTCAGGAAGCAACTTTGGTGAATTATGAACCCAGCAAATATACTGTATAAGGATATGTCAGAAATTTCAGTGGAGAAATGATTGATTCCCACTCAAGTAATCTCCTTCGTGCATTTCGGATTTTTACGGGGTTTATCCTAAACCTATGGTGGAGCGATTCCACCAGTGATGTTATTAATTTCATGGTGCCTGAACTGTCGCTCAGCTGTCTTTGATTTAGCCCGGGGCGAGCATCAAAGTGTTTTTACCTTCTCGCCCAGCCTGTGCTCTAAAAACGGGGAAGCGGGTCCCAACGGCAGCCCCACTTTGTGAATCCACCAAAGACATTCCGGGCCTCGATTCAGAGAGCCCCCCGCCCCCAGCCCCCACCCCCACCTCCACCCCTTAGACTTGACTTCCATCAACCCACCGAGCTTGCCTGGACTCAATGGGGCAGTGCATTCCAGGTCCTGATTCTGCAAGGTTGCCCGTAAATGGGCGTTTGGAGATGCGTTTTACCTCCAAGTGGAAAGCTGGCCATGAATGGCTGTGCCTCTGGTTCCCCTCCTACAAATGATTTCTGGCTAACTTTGGAAGCCTATGGATAGGAATAGAAGGAGCCAGTCCTCCGTGGGGCGCTCTGTCAGGTCACTGTGGGCGCAGAACTTTCCATCCGAGCAAACCTCTTCAGCAGTAGAGGTTCAGTCCAAGAACTGAAAAGTAAATCTTCCGCCTGGTGCAGCTTCGGGTGGAGGGCTTTCTGTTGTGAACCTCGTGCCAGTATACAGCAATACAACAAATAGTGGACTCTCCTGGCCGGTTCTGGAGGGATGTCTTTGCCCTTGTACATCAATAAAGAGGGTCTGTGTTCATCCGCTTTTACTGCACCCCATGCTGCAGACGCCTGCAAGATTAAAGGTCAGCTGCGGACCAGCTGAGGTTCATCGTCTTTATTCCAGGACCCAGGCCAAACCAGCAGCCCCCCGCATCGTGCCCAGGGCTAGTCATCTTGGTAGAGGGAAAAGAGTAGAGACAGAACCAGAGAATTTGGAGGCAGCATGTGGCGTTTCTGACCTTCTCTTTGGCCAGAACAAGTGCCCAGGGCGTTCTCCACCACACCGTCCCAAGCTATTTTATGTCCCCTGGATGTCGGTAGGACCCTGCCCTCGATGGGGGAGGGGCCTTCCCGGATGCCCAGGGTGTATCCTAACACCCAGGTAACTCCTTGTCATGGTCCCTACATGGCAGCGGGGCTCAACTTAGGGCATCTCTGATCTCCTCCCCTTCCAGTAAGACCACATTCCTCCATGTTTCTACTCCCCATGCCCATTCCTGTGCCTGTAAGTGGACTTGTCTTTACTTTTAGCCAGATTTTATTAGAAGTGACTAAGGACTTTCAAGCATTTCCCTAGCAACCGATGACAGCAGCACGAGGCCCAAATCCACACCGAGGCAGGCGGGGGGCCTGTTAACAGGAGAAGTGTTCCGTGGGCGCGCAGAGCCTCTCTGACCCTCGTAAACCTTGTCTTATAAAGGAGGAGGTTGAGAGCACATCATTGCTTTTCCTAAGAGTCCTTTTGAAGAGGGAAATGTCTCAAGTGTGCCTGTTAATAGACTGATGTGGGAGGCGGTTATATTTGGATACCTTTAAAAGCCACTTGGAAAACATTTTCCCCCTCTTATCTATCACCTTTCACATCCCAGCAGAGTAACACTAAAACCTAATTTTAGCCAGGATTACATCACGTTCTCATTATCTGTTTATGGCCAGGAAAGGCTTTTCCACGGTAAAGCTCCTCTCGCAGGAAAGCCCGGCGGCGTCACGCCTCTTGTTCTGTGGCAACGTGTGATTTTCCAAGTGTTGACTGTCCTCTGCTAGACTTTTGCGGCCCCTCTCTCAAGCCTTCTTGATTCGGAAACTTTATCCCTGCACTCGGTTTGACAAGGAGTCCTCTCTGGAAATCAGATTTGTCAGCTGTTAAGTAAATGACGTCCGTGTTGATTCCGTCAGCTGGTGGCTTGAAGTGGAAGCCATATTGAAATTGGTTCTTTCATTCAACACCTGTTACGGAGCACTGGCTGTGGGACACGCTCGGGAGATACGGCAGTGAACAGGTCACATGAGACGTACGGCCAGAATAGTACAGGCCTTAAACATTTTACAATTCAACAAGAGGCTTTTTAAGTGGCAAAATGGGAAAGAAGCCACTCAACTAGCTAAGACAACAAAAATAATAACCTTAGGGCTTTCTTGGGAGGAGACCGTGCTCTAGGATGAACCCTGAAGGCTCAGCAAACCAGAAACAGACCAGCCCTCAGTAGACTACACAAGATGTCACCTTTCTGAGAGATGTGCTCTGCGGGCACAGATTGGCCAAACAGTGTTAGACCAAAATCTGCCCCCGTTGAGTATTCCATTTTAACAGCCAATCCTGTCGTTAAATCAGTTAAGCTATTGCAAAAATTGGGGTGCATTGTAAAGTCCTGGGGATTGCCTGTCACTGGGGCCTTTTGGTTTTGTGTTTTCTCATTTAGAGTGTGCTTACATTTTTGCCACATCAACATACTGCCAAGTGGGGGACTTGGCTGCTTTTAGTCACGGGAGCGCCAGGCTCAAGTCTTGAGTCGGGCTACTTGTAACCATCTGACTTGGTTTTCTTGTCGGTAACGTGAGAAAGTTGGGTTGGACTTCAAAATCCCTTCTAGGTTCTAAAGGCCAAAGTTTGCTTCGGAATGTTCTAGGTCTTCTCAGAGCGTCAGGCTTGTGCAGGATGCATACAGTTCCCCAGAGAGCTGTGAGTGCTATTGAAGAATAGTGCCTGGTGGCCAGTACGGTAACTTTGGTCCTGAACTTGTAAGCAAGAGCAGGGCGGAATAAACCTTTCCAGGAGGTTTCATCTCCGAGAAAGATCTTAGAGGGAAGAGGGGGTTGAACCTCAGGGGTGAGGGAAGAGGGAAAGGGATGGGAGTGAGTTGGCTCCGGTTTGAGTATCAACGGTTAGGTATTTGCTTCCAGAATAGGAATGATGATGCAGAGTCCTTCTCTGCTGGTCTGCATCTTGAGTGGCTTACAAGAGATGTTTCGTCTGCTCCAGTAAATGTTTATAAAGCCCCACCATATAAAGACCTTAGGTCCCGGGTTCCTTCAAACTTGACTTCTCAGGTGGAAAGACAGGACCATTTCCAGGGATGGCTGCAGGTTAGAGGAGGGAGAGGGGCAGGGGTCAGATACCAGAGCAAGGCCCTGCCTTAGAGCACCCCAGGGGCAAGCTGCCAGGCAGCTTCTTTTTCTAGGAGTGACTCATTTGAACGATGTGAATCGAAACGAGGCTTGGATGGACCGTTGTAGAAAATGGAGGGAGTGTCACCACCTCGCCATTTGTCTTTCGCTGTCGGTGGACTCAGGCACACCAAGCAATTCGTCAGAGCTCGGCTTCCTCAAAAGTTAATCTGGGCCTTCCGGCCTAAAGCCATCTGACTTCCTGCTTCTCTTCTGCCAGAAGGTGATGATAACACCGACTTCATTCGCTTGCTGTCTGCTGGATGTTAGCTTGATTCGCGCTAAACTTGTAAACGGGTATCCGGTGGAGTTAGGTTAATTTTATTGTTACCAGAGCCGTGGCGTGTCATTTAGGAAGAATTAGGTTTGTCTGGGCCGTTGCCCTCACTTTCCGAGACTGATAAGTGTGGAGATTGATAACTAATGAGACACTGGGGGTCTTAGAAAGAAATTCCAGGATTAGAAGCAGGGACACAGCTGCTGTGGGCTCTAGTCGATGTTCAATTCTAAAGTTTTCTTTTCATGTTTACTTATTTCTTTTTTTTTTGAGAGAGAGAGAGAGAGAGTGAGTGAGTGGGGGGGGGGGAAGGGCAGAGAGAGAGAGGGAGACACAGAATCCGAAGCAGGATCCAGGCTCCGAGCTGTCAGCAGAGAGCCCGATGTGGGGCTCGAACTCACGAACCGCGAGTTCGTGACCTGAGCTGAAGTCTGGCGCTTACCCAACTGAGCAACCCAGGCGCCCCCTCGAATGTTCAATTCTAAACTAAGTTTTGTGGCTTCAGTTTTTCAGCTGGCCGTAGGGCCCATGTTGCCCTGTCTCATGGCCTCTTCCCAAGATGTTAGACATCAAATCAATTTGTCTTCTGCTCCCGTGGGAAGGAGAGACTCCTGACTGAAACAGGCGGCTTGGGGGGGTGGCTGTCCATTTCTCCTCTGGCCTCGCTGACCATGGATAGCTGGTCTTCGCCCACATCCCTGTTACCCCTGTGCGGTCGGGGCCTCGCCCCCCAGCTGGCCCTGCCGGTCGGCCTGGTACCGGGTTGGTGCCTGGTTTCAGCCGTCTTCCTTCTCAGGGCCCTCCGGGTGGAGAGAAGACAGCTCTTCCCCATCCTCCTTCTGTATTAGCTCCGGGACAAACTTGAAAACTGCCTACTGTAAGGGTTTTCTTGGCAGTGGAAAAGTTAAGGCCGACTTTCTGAGCCTTCTCAGCATCCTGCCACGTATCTTATCTTATTCAAATATCCTAATTGCTACCCGGGCTTCTCAGCTGCACATCATCCTAGCACCTAACTGACAAAATAGGCCTTCACCTGAGGGCCTCATTATGCTTTCCGCCTGTGCATCAGGCCAAAAATACCTCCACAATACCTGCTCGACATCCTGGGCTTCCAAGTGACAAACAAATAATTGGGTGAAACAAACCCTGGGCGCCAAGCAGCTGCCATCGGTGCCGGAGCACAGAGGAGTCCGCGGCAATAACACTCAGGCGCTGCCTGGTTCATGTCAGAGCGGATCTTTGAACAGTGGGTTGTGCTGACACCAGACAATGACAGCTTTTTGGAAATGGCATGCTAGTTACCACTGCAAGTGAGGCCTCTCATGTAGACCGTGACAAGCAGCTGTCATTTCCACACAGGTGAACAACTGACATCCTACGACAGGGAGGGGCGGGAGGCAGGCAGCCGGCTGTGTTTGGAGGGCAGGTAAGGCCGGCCCGCGGAGAGAAGGTTCTCGAGGCCTGGCGACCGTTAGCGGTTGTGGCAGGAGCTGGCCTCCGAACACACGCACCCGGGTCGCCCCTGTTGCCCCTTTAGAACTGTTCTAAGAAAGGACGGCGGAAACAGTTTCAGCTCTTTGAGGACAGCACCAAGGCCCAGCCCAGCGTGGTTCAAGGTTTCACGTACAGTCGCTCCCTGCGTCCCTCCTTGATTTCTTGAGGTGTCACGGATTGGGCTTCCGGGCCCAGTACTGAGTTTACAGAATAGGGAAAGGCGAAGTCTCTGCTGATAAGGAACGAATCGGGTGGAATTCAAGTACAGCCCCGGGTCTGGACCAGCGGTTCTCAAAGTGTGGTCCCTAGACCGGCCCTAGCAGCATCCCCTTGAGTAGCAGTTGGAGATGCAAAGTGTCCTATAGAACTGGGAACTCCAGGGGGTGCCCTGCAGGTGATTCTTGGCAGGGCTCAGGTGACCCACAGTATCACTCGGGGAAATCCATACCCTTACGGAACAGGAGTAGGTCTCTTCGTTGTCGGGCAGCCTTTTTGTTGATCGTTAACATCAGAGGCCCCAGACCTGATCAAAGTCACGCTGTGCACCTGCCACCGGACTCACTGCTGCCCTTGTGGCGGATTCGCAACCTCAGTCTCTAGCCTGGGGAGCGGGCCCCCTCGAGTACAGGGTGGCTGGCTGGGCCAGGCCTGAAGGTAGGTCTGCATCAGAGAGGGAAAGTCTGGAGTATAATGGGCTTTGGAACCATGACCTTGGGCCAGCGTTCTGCTGTAACCAGCTGAGCTAACTTGCTCAGCCACTTCTCAAAGATAAACTGTTCTGTCCAGTTCCTGGTTGGCAGATACCGCCTCACAGACGCCCGCTGGCCACCTGCGCGAAGGGTTATCACAACACAAAGCACACACACTCGGCTAGATGTGCCGTGATGACCGGTAACTATTCGGTAAGCAGAGTGCCGTGCAGGGCCTTCTTGCAACTACAGTAGCCAGGATCAGCAGCGTTCTGACATCTGTGTCCCCTTCCCTGTGAGGTATTGTCGAGTTTGAAACCTACAAAATTAGACCGACTGCGTAGGGTTTTCCCCCAAAATGCGATTCCCCTGTGAGGTTTCTGCAAGCCCCCTGAATATTAAAGCTTTTTTTGGATGTCCTTCAGGACCACAGCTCTTCCAGGACTAGAAGTGTTCAAGGAGTGGTTCTCAAATGGGAGCCCACCCCCCCCCCCCCCCGGTTATCTCTAGGGCTTGAGGAGACCACAGGCTGCTGGTCTCCTCACACCAGGATTCTTGACGCATAGAGAACATCGGAATGAACCCCCATGTGTGCACTCTGTATACAGCTTCAGATTTACCAAGATTGTGCCACGATGGATTTTAGGTGACAAGGGTAGATGGGGTGGTATCTATCCTCCCTCCTGTATTGGCGAAGTATTTTTTTTTTCAACGTTTTTTATTCATTTTTGGGACAGAGAGAGACAGAGCATGAACGGGGGAGGGGCAGAGAGAGAGGGAGACACAGAATCGGAAACAGGCTCCAGGCTCCGAGCCATCAGCCCAGAGCCTGATGCGGGGCTCGAACTCACGGACCGCGAGAGCGTGACCTGGCTGAAGTTGGACGCTTAACCGACTGCGCCACCCAGGCGCCCCATGGCGAAGTATTTTAAAGCTTGTGTCAGGTATCATGTCATTTCACCCCTACATCCAGGAGTGCGCATCTGCTTACAAATTTGTTCTTACACGGCCACATTCTGTTACCAGTCTAACAAAGTACAATAATTCCTCAACATCAGTGAAGCACCCGTCCCCAGGGCCATCTCCCTGATTGCCCCACGAGTGCCATTGTCCGTGATCTGTTCCCAGCAGGATACAAACCCGGGTCATGTACTCCTGGTGTTAATCTAAAGCCTGCCACCTCTCCCCCGCCTCCCATTTTTTTCAAGTCAGAGACTTGTTGCAAAAACCCAGGTCACCTGCTCTGTACGCCGTTCCGCCTTCTAGAAGCCCTTGTGGCGTCGTTTAGTTTATGGCTCACATTTCCTGTAAGTGGAAGTTGGCCCTCACGCTTTGACTGGATCTGGGTTAGGCTTTTGGCAAGAGAACGCCATAGGCGTTGTGGGGAGGCTCACACGGCCTCACATCCGGGTGACCAGTGTCTGGATGTCCAAGTTTTAGCGATGCCAAGATTGTTCGGTCAGTTCCGGTTGTGGCCACATGATGCCTGCATCAACCTTCCATCTAATGTCTTCATCCATGGACAGTCCTTGCCCGACCCCGTGTCCCATGAGAGATCGTCAAAGGTGACTGACTGCCCCTCCATATTGGCTGAAATTCTTCGGAACAACAGGGCTTTACCTCATCAGCTAGAGCTCTTTGGTGACCCTCAAATGTAATCAGAGCAAGAAGTCAGTGCCCTCCCAGGCATTTTATTAACAGGCCTGTACCCTTCTTTGTTTGCATGTTTCTCAGAAGAGTTTTAATCCATGTTTTGAATCCAGTGAGCCTTTTCTTATGGTTTATATTTATCGACAGAAGAGACAAAATGTCTGAAAAGTAGAACCTGAAAGAGAGCAGCATCCAATAGGTTTATACAAGCAGGCGTGTGAACTTAAAGTCCTACCTGCCCTTCAAGGCTCTGTGCAAATGCTACATCCTGCAGGAAGTCGTCCCACCTTTACCAAAATTTGGACACTTGGTGCGTTTCCAGAGTTTTCCCCATTTTGAACCCCACCCCCTCCACAGTGACCAGCAGGGTTCTTTATATACAATAGGGGCTCAATTCGTTTGTTGAACCTAAGTGAATTAAAATGCAACGTCCTAAAATTGGGGCATCTGGGTGGCTCAGTCAGTTAAGCATCCGACTTCGGCTCAGAACATGATCTCGCGGTTCATGAGTTCAAGCCCCAGATCAGGCTCTCTGTGGTCCTCTTTGGATCCTCTGATCCTCTTTGGATCTTTGGTCCTCTGAGCCCTCTTTGGATCCTCTGTTCCCCACCCCCACCCCCGCCCCTCACCCACTCATGTGCAAGCGCACATGCTGTCTCTCAAAAAGAAACAAACATTTAAAAAAACTAAAATAAATAAATAAAATGTAACATCCTAAAACGGAAACCTTGGAAATTACGTTATAATGGGATGGGGGGGGGGTCTAAGTGACTTGATTAAAGAAAGTAAGGAAAAGTAGGGAAAAGTAACATCTTACTTTGATCTAAACTCAGTTGGCATTCTTGGATAATCGGATGATCCCGACTGGGTGTTCTTCTGGAAGGAAATAGGAGGCTATGCACATATACTGAGTACCTACGGTGTGCCAGGCAGGTTTATGCCGATTTGTTTCATCCACCCAGTAGCCTAGCCAAGTAGGTAGTTTCCATGCCAGAAAAGCATCCTGTGAGTGGTAGGTGACAGCCAATCATTGGGTGCGGCCTCCTGGCCTCCCAGCCTCACTTAGGTTCCCTTAGGTTCAACAAATAAATTGAGCCCCTCCCAGCCCCGCATCCCTCCTACTGGGCGAGCCCAGCCTGAAGGAGAGAAGCTTTGATTTGGCAAACTAAAAACGGCCTCTTGAGATCAACGCAGTTTCCCACTGAGCCTGAACTCTCTGTGGTGTAGGCGGGAGAAAACTAGTGACGATGCGGTCCCGGAGAGGCTGGATGGAGGCCACCGAGCAGGGAACGGCCTCAGTTTCTGCGTGGGTCACACGCACTGAGCCGCTGGCTTTTACAGAAGATGGGAGTGTGATGTTTCACCCCCCACACGCATACCCAGACTTTATATAGTTAACAGAATCAAAGTTACGTTGCTGATGAATAGAAATTAAAGTGGAAAAGGGATCCAGGAGCCTCAAGCGATCAGACGGCAGTTACGCCCGGGAATCGTAGCGACTTTGTAAGAACTGCTCATTTTGTGACCGCTTGGAGCTCATCACCACCCTTCGGCGGTGGGTAGATGGACACGTGGCAGGGAGAGACAACGGGGCTCCGAATAGGGGGACCCTCGTCCCAGCTTGAGCCGTTTGCTTTGTTCTTTCTAAAGCCCGCTAGCCCACTTTGAGTTTTCTGGTGGGAGACGTGCAAGAAATCCCCTGTTGTTCATCCATGATCTGCGAAAATTTGTCTTGAAGACCTTCAGACCCTCACCGCGCCTGGTGCCGACCTTTGCCTTGTGGGTACCTGTCGGCCTCCTGGGCGGTGATGCCCTTTGGGTCATAGCATCACTTTAAACTAGGGTTTTCTTTGCCAAATGCTCTGTGGAGGTATGTGGACCCTAAATACACTTACTTGTAAGGTAACCCTTGCCGCCACTCCCTCCCTGAGCATTCTGCCACATCCCGTGGCCAAAGTGCCGACTGAACCGACGGGCTAGTTGTTTTACTTCCTCCATTCCTGCCCCTGGGCTGCTAAGTGTTCTGGAAGAAAATTGACTGAGCTGATGACTGTGTACATTTGCACTTTCGAACCTCAGCTGAACTCTTGAGGGCATCTAGACCCGTCTCCCCTCCCTTCCTTCATTGGTTGGTCCTGCTGTCATGCTGTCCCCACCCCACCAGTGCCCTTTCTGGGGAAGACGGAGGGCCTCTGCTGGGGAACAGCCCCTGTTTCCTCTTCCAGACTCAGAAGGTCTCTTTTTCTTGACCAAGAGGGAGCGGGGTCTCCTGCCTCCTTCCCTTGGCTGGCCTCCGTCAGTCAATATGGCTTCCCTGTCCCCTTGTCTGTCTTAGCTCCCCAGTCAAGCCTTTCTTTCCCTTTCTACTGGCTCATTTCCCTCAGTCTCTTCAGAGGATCCTTAGCCTTAAGTAGCAAACAGCAACAATGACGACAGACAGATCTAGTCCTGCTTCTTCAGGTACTTAAAACAAATAAGCCTCTTTGAGGTCCTTCTCCCTCCCCTCTCCCCCCTTCCTGTAAAATACCTTGCGTTTGCATCTCAGTTGAGTGACCTTTTAAGGTGACTGTGTGACTTACTGTCCAGACCAGGACGTTCTTGAAAGAAAAACAGACTGCTGTTAACAATTACTTCGGGACGACAGGCCGAACCCTGGCCTGCCCCGCAAAGTGGGTGCCTGACCGGCCTAGTGAGAATTCACTTTCTTTCCATTGCCTGGATCCGCGAGTCATGGGAGCGAATATGTACGGAGTCCTCACTGCGAGCCAGGCCTTGTTCTGATCACTTTATAGGGATTCACTCGTGGAGTCCTCACAGTACCCTTTTGAGGTAGATGGTGCGACCACCGCTTTGACTGAGGAAAGGGAGGCCACAGGCCGAGCAAGCTGCCTTAGGTTCTCCACCTGTTTGGTGCCTTATCCTCAGTCCTAGCTGGATTTCAGCCCCAGAGGTCAGGCCATCCAGTATCCTCTGAGGTGTGAGCGGAATGTCCCAAATGTCTGTGCAGTGTAAACAAGAGAATCACCTTCTAAGGGAAGTATTTGTTTAGGGTTGCATAGCTCTAAAGGGCTTCTTAAGAGGAGAGAATACTTAATCCTTTTCTCAAATAGCCAGTGGGGCCTGGGTTAGAGCACGCAGGGATTACCCTGTCTATCGCTATTATTCTCTGAAACACAAGTTCCTCAAAAAGACCAGTGGAAAAGCCAGTTAGTTACACCCCACACGGTGAAACACTGAGGGGGGGAGGAGGGTTGCTGGTTTTTCTCACCTCACCGTTTTTCTCACTCCGGGAGGTAATTCGGGATGGTGTCACGGGAGAGCCAGAGTCAGCTTGGCCACCAGGTGTTAGGCCAAGAAGTTCTGGATCTTACCTAGGAGCCGATCTTACCTAGGAGCCGGCACCTCTGAGGAAGGAGTTCAGGCCTCTCCTAAATCTCTAGCCTGGTGTCCTGGCCCCACCTCCTTTCTGTCCGTCACCGGCTCGGCAGCCGTCGGAAAGCCTTTCCTGCCAAAATCTGAATCATTACCCCACGGAGTTTATTATAAGCAGATCCAAAGTTCAACATGAAGCCCTTTTTGTTGTTGTTTAATTTTTAAATGCCATCAGGCTGACAGGGGGATTTATTGAAACCTAAACTTACTTTGTTTGCTGTCAGATTCACAAGACTCAAGAGCTGAAGGAAGGGGTAAGCACTCCCGCCGCCTCGGGGCGTGTTAGAGCGCATAAGTCTTTCACCCGGGTCTCAAAAGTCACAAGTCACCCCGGCTCAGTGTGTTGGGATCATGTGCCGGAGGAAGAAAGTGGCTGAGCGCCTTCTCTCAGCCTGGCCTCCGTCTCCTGTCCTCATTCTCGCTACCAAACCTCTCCCACGAGGAACCCCATCTGCCTTCTGTTCCTCACCAGTCCCACCCCGTGAGCCATCTCAGAATCGATTGGGCTTCCAGTAGCTGAGAAACTCCTGAGAAAGGGGTTTCCAACCCAGCACCTTGAGACAACACGACCCATGGCTCTACTGTGCCGGGAAAACCTTGTCATGAGAACTTCCCAGTTCTAGAGAAACCCATTCCAGCTCCCATGTCTCTGCTACAAGCGATGTCCCATGTGGTCAGATGAGGTTGTGGAGAAATACTTTGTGCCTGCTAAGAGTGGAGTGTTTAGCAAGAGAGGTCAGCAAAGGGGTGTTTTGAGGTAACCTGTTAAGTACAAGGAAGGCGGCCATTGGACCTCTCCGATCTCGTCATGCCCATAAATCAGATGAAAACCAAAGCCACTTGCACTTTTCAATCTCAGGGATTTTTAAAACCTTGAGTCATCTAAACAGAGAACCGATAGCACCATTCGCTGAGCCCCAGGTATATGCCAGCTGGCATATTGGTGCGCCCTTGGTATGCGTTCTCTCCGAGGGCACAGGAGCCCAGCAAGGCTGGCCTGCGTCACTGTTCTGTTCTGCACATGCTCAGAGAAACTACCTGCGGAAGGCCGCGTGCCTGACACGTGTTGGAGCCAGAATTTTATTCATGAATCCGTCCATCCAGTGATCAGATGCTTGAGTGCCTACTTGTGCTAGGGACAGTAGACAGGGACATGGCCTTGCTCTTAACAGCACACGGTTTCACGGGGCCCCTCAGACGCTGAATCCGGGTCTTTTGGGCCACGACCTACTTTCTTGCTTGCTTCAACGTTTCCTCCAAAGTCTTTCAAATTTTTTTTTTTTATGTTGCGAAATTGCAAACTTGCAGAAAAATGAGAACAAGAGGACAGCGAATTCCCACGCACTTTTCATGCAGATCCACGAATTCTTAACATTTTGCCACATCTGCCCTTTTTTTTTTTTTACCTAAATCATTTCAAAGTTAAAGGCATCAGAATCCCTCAATATTCATTTCCTGCATTGCTTAACAAAACCTCACTACTGTTATCTCACCTAAGTAAGTTAACTGTGATTTGATCTAAAGTTCATTTCCAACTTTCCTTGATTGTGTCCAAAGTGGGGAGTGTGTGTGTGTGTGTGTGTGTGTGTGTGTGTGTGTGTGTGTATGTGTGTGTACATGTGTACATGGGCATGTGTGTGTTTCAACAGTGGGCTTTTCTTTTTCCTTTTTTTTTCTTTTCTGGATCTAAGATCCAATTAGGGTCACACATTTGGTTGATCTGTCTCTTTGGCCTCTTAAAATCAAATTGATATTGAACTCCACCCCCATCCTTCCCCACACACACCCTTTTTTTTTTTTTAAGTTTATTTATTTTTGAGAGAGAGAGAAAGAGAACAAGCAGGGGAAGGGCAGAGATGGAGAGACAGAGAGAGAGAGAGAGAGAGAGAGACAGAGAGAGAGAGAGAGAATCCCAAGCAGACTCCACCGTCAGCATAAAGCTCAAGATGTGGGGCTCAAGCCCACGAACCACGGGATCATGACCTGAGCTGAAACCAAGAGTCAGACACTTAACTGACTGAGCCACCCAGGTGCCCCCACACACACCTGTTTAAATTTTTTTTTTTTTTAATATATGAAATTTATTGTCAAATTGGTTTCCATACAACACCCAGTGCTCATCCCAAAAGGTGCCCTCCTCAATACCCATCACCCACCCTCCCCTCCCTCCCACCCCCCATCAACCCTCAGTTTGTTCTCAGTTTTTAACAGTCTCTTATGTTTTGGCTCTCTCCCACTCTAACCTCTTTTTTTTTTTTTTTTTTTTTTCCTTCCCCTCCCCCATGGGTTCCTGTTAAGTTTCTCAGGATCCACATAAGAGTGAAACCATATGGTATCTGTCTTTCTCTGTATGGCTTATTTCACTTAGCATCACACTCTCCAGTTCCATCCACGTTGCTACAAAAGGCCATATTTCATTTTTTCTCATTGCCACGTAGTATTCCATTGTGTATATAAACCACAATTTCTTTATCCATTCATCAGTTGATGGACATTTAGGCTCTTTCCACAATTTGGCTATTGTTGAGAGTGCTGCTATGAACATTGGGGTACAAGTGCCCCTATGCATCAGTACTCCTGTATCCCTTGGGTAAATTCCTAGCAGTGCTATTGCTGGGTCATAGGGTAGGTCTATTTTTAATTTTCTGAGGAACCTCCACACTGCTTTCCAGAGTGGCTGCACCAATTTGCATTCCCACCAACAGTGCAAGAGGGTTCCCGTTTCTCCACGTCCTCTCCAGCATCTATAGTCTCCTGATTTGTTCATTTTGGCCACTCTGACTGGCGTGAGGTGATACCTGAGTGTGGTTTTGATTTGTATTTCCCTGATAAGGAGCGACGCTGAACATCTTTTCATGTGCCTGTTGGCCATCCGGATGTCTTCTTTAGAGAAGTGTCTATTCATGTTTTCTGCCCATTTCTTCACTGGGTTATTTGTTTTTCGGGTGTGGAGTTTGGTGAGCTCTTTATAGATTTTGGATACTAGCCCTTTGTCCGATATGTCATTTGCAAATATCTTTTCCCATTCCGTTGGTTGCCTTTTAGTTTTGTTGGTTGTTTCCTTTGCTGTGCTTGTTGTTTCCTTTCCTTTTTATCTTCATAAGGTCCCAGTAATTCACTTTTGCTTTTAATTCCCTTGCCTTTGGGGATGTGTCGAGTAAGAGATTGCTACGGCTGAGGTCAGAGAGGTCTTTTCCTGCTTTCTCCTCTAAGGTTTTGATGGTTTCCTGCCTCACATTCAGGTCCTTTATCCATTTTGAGTTTATTTTTGTGAATGGTGTGAGAAAGTGGTCTAGTTTCAACCTTCTGCATGTTGCTGTCCAGTTCTCCCAGCACCATTTGTTAAAGAGACTGTCTTTTTTCCATTGGATGTTCTTTCCTGCTTTGTCAAAGATGAGTTGGCCATACGTTTGTGGGTCTAGTTCTGGGGTTTCTATTCTATTCCATTGGTCTATGTGTCTGTTTTTGGGCCACTGTTTAAATTTTTTAACGACGTCAACTTTTGAAGCATCCAGACTGGTGGTCTTGTAGGATACCCTACATTACCGGTACATACCCTGCATTGTTACCAGTAACTTTTTAAATTAAAAATGATTTCATTTTCTCCCTGCTGCTCTGCCACTTTCACTGAGGACTCTAGATTACTTAGCCATTTCGTTTGGGTACTTGGAGTAACTACCTTGGGAAGAGGCTACATGTGCAAAATAACGGAGAGGCAGGGGGCTTGGGGCATCTGTGTACAGCATATTCATTGTATTTGGGATGCTATGATTATGACTTAGATGAGTTCTTGGAGCTCTGGATTCCGTTGGAATTTCAGGATTTACCCCCTTGCCTCCCCCCACCATCCACGCCCTTCCCCCACCCACCCTGCAGAGATTAGCTTGTAGTTGCCAATAGCCCCGGAACTGGCAGACTGCTTAAGCCATAATCTTTTCATTAAAAAAGGATTTAACTAATTAGACTTGACTAATCAAGCTGGCAGGTTAATTGATAAGAGAAGTGGGGCTCAGGACCCTTAAGCTGGGAGTGAGTGTCCATGAAATTTAAATCAACGTGATGTCCACGGAAACATTATTCTTGGCAATGATTTTTTAAAAAAATTTGTGTATGTGTGATCCCTTAGCAAAGCAAAATATCCCTTCCAAATTCTTTTTTTTTAATTTTTTTTATGTTTATTTATTTTTGAGAGAGAGAGAGAGAGAGCACGCATGCGAGCAAGCGGGGGAGGGGCAGAGGGAGAAGGAGACACAGAATCCTAAGCAGGCTTCAGGCTCTGAGCTGTCAGCACAGAGCCCGATGTGGGGCTCCAACTCACAAACTGAGATCGTGGCCTGAGCCAAAGCCGGACACTTTACTGACTGAACCACCCAGGCGCCCCTCAAATTCTTCAAAGATCTTTGATGTATTTATATATTTTAGATCAGATATTTTAGATCTGTTGTGGGTTTTAAGGAGATGTAAAGTGTCAGGTCCTGAAATAGTGTCGTCTTTTTATTTTTCAAGACCCAGTATTTTTTTTTTTTTTTTAATTTTTCAAGACCCATGGCCACATGGCCATGCCTTTACAAACGGACTTTTCATTTCGGCTTATTATTTAAATGTAACTAGTTCTAACATAAATCGGAATGTTAATTACAACCAGTAGTTTGGTGACATGTCAGAATTAGGAGGAATGTCCCAAAGTGGGGAGGTGGGGCTAGGAGTTGAGAACAGATTTCTTGAATCACCTGCAATGGGTGATGCTTTACATGAAACACTTTTCCCTGATCTACTGTTAGTCGTGCTTAACAAGGACAAATTTCCTTTTGGGACTCTCACCTGGAGGCTACCCGGGGCCAGGGGATTGGCCGACAACACTCCTGGGTTTGGCAAAAGACCCCGGAGCCTGAATCCTTACCCGCGCTGTTAAAGGAGTCAGCTGTTGAAGGAGTCGGACACACGGCAGGTGTTTGTGCGCTGTGTAGAGTCCTCACACAAAGGGCATTGGGGGCATTTAAAGAGAATAAAAGTCTCCGATTTTTCCCCCAGAGAAACTGTGTTTGAATTTACCTTTGTGAGTTGTAGAGAAAAACCTCTGTAGCCCCACTTTTGTTTGTATCTTCGACAACGGAAAGTTCTCTTGTGCATTTGAGTTTAGTTTACAGGTCATTGGCTGCATGTAAAATTGATATGTTGGGGACCATTACCTAGAAAATAACCTTTAAAAAATAAAGACTAGGTACCCCTGAAACTAATATTTTGTTTACAGACCTCCTAAGGATATACCTAGGCAACTTCTCTTACAAAGGGGAAAGTACCTGTAAATTTTTGGGGGTGGGAGGGGAATATATTTTTGGATATTTTCAGTTGTTTTTATGTGTGATGGCATCAGAGATTTGATTCCGTATTTTGATATACCCTGTGGGTATAGACAGATAATATCGTAACTGGATTCTCCATGTAGAGTAAGCTTAACAGAAAGCAAGCTATCATGAGAAGGAAAACATCAGTCTGTTTTTGGAAGGAAGAGTGGTTGCATTTCCATCTTGAAATTCTGTGTTAGGTCCTAAAGTGGTGGCATCCTACTAAAATGTGATTGATGGGATTTAATCTAGGTAGATCATTTTCAGGAGCCCCGTGCATTAAACAATTTATTGCCTCCATTGTAAGATGCACCATTGACTTATTAATTTTTTGGAGAGTAGAGAGTAAGAAATACTACTGTATGAAACTACCATGTTGATTGCAAGATGCCTCTGTATTTCAGAAACATTAAAATATGGGCGACGGTGACAACGGTGAGAATACAGGTCTCAGAAATGAAGAAATATGGCACATACATGTAGCGTATTATATCACATTTTATAATTTGTCCACTCAAACTGTGATTTATAGATCTTTAGAGAAAGAGAGCAAAGAGGTTGAGCCTTTTAGTAAGAGAAATGACCTTCCCTCCAAGACGTAGACCAAATTAAATTGGACTTGGAAAATGGTTTACCCTTTTCCTCTAGGGTAAAATCTTCTTGGGAGTGAGCGCTGTGGCTGGACATGAGGGGAGATCCATTGTCAGCACCTTGAAAGCCTATTTGAAATGTCATCAGCTTGGAACATTCCATTGGCAATGACTCTCACACCCCATTTTAAAAGGATGCCTTGGCATAGGAATGAATGGATTTGGGAGCGATTCTGTAGTCCCCATGCTCTATCGTGACTGTCAACACCAAACGCATTTTTATTCTGCCAGCTGCCTGGGGATTTTCCATTTGGCAAACTTACACGGGGAATGGTAAAGCAGTGACATTCCACGAGAGTCCCGAATCTGTTGTTGGTAGGGATTGCTATCTCTGATTCAAGAATTTTGCGATTTCAGCCAAGGCTTTGGGTTAAGGTTGAGGCTCTGTGTGCTTGGCCTCAGTGGGTGCAGGTAGAAAATTTAAAAGCTCAAAAGTAGCCTCCGTTTGAAATAAAGAGCCGAATTTAACAAACACAGACTGCTTTTCTTAATTGTACTCAACTGTAAATAAAGCACAGGGGGAAAGGAAGGGACACAGCCAGGTTGTTTTACGAGGAGTCGGGATTTATAGCGTTTCAGTGTTCGGGTGTGAAGTTAGGAAGTTTTTTCACATTTTGAGAAAAGAGCGAAAGACGTAAGATATTTAACACCTGTAGTACCACTTTTCAACACTTGGGAAGATTTTACGGAGAGACAAGCATGTTCAGCAGAAACCCTGATTTATTTTCTTGTGAGGGAAATATTCCAAGGAATATTTTGGTATCCTGCTAGACATGTATGTGAATGAAAAATGGCATTTCTTGAAAAATAATTAGATCCCTGACACACATTCTATTATTTGAATTAGGCAGTTGCTATATGGGAGTATGCTGAACTTCGAAACATTCTGTCATGTATATACAGTTTTTCGGTATGTTGGCATTTCCTATCAGAATGGTATGTGATGTTGGCCTTCTTAAATTTCTGTGGCTTAAAATATTATCAGTAGGAAGAAAATAAACAGAGGCAAAAACACAAACTCAGTGGGCAAAAATAACCATGGCACACGTGGAACCTTCCATAACACCGCATCCCAGAAATTTTGAGAAGATAAAATCTTAAGTGTCAAGAAATCCAGAGGCCCTGTCCAGCTTATTGCCGTTGGTGCACCCAAGACCCTTTAATCCCCCAGTTTAGAGGATAATGTTGTCAAGTCAGAGAGGCTTACACACACTAGCATCTTCTGGAACCCCGGTGACCTGTATTGAGAGTGGATCTTGTGCTTTTGTTCTCCTGAGAAGCAGGTGTAAAGGATAACACGCTGGATTATCTTATTTTAAAGCATCTCAAAGCCAATTCCCCAGCTTTTGTTGTGTTTGATCAGGTAGATTCTAAGGGCGGGTACTTGTGAAGAAGCCTCAGGGGCCTGGTTCTCGGCGGTTGTCTGAAGGCCAGCCTCTGTCTTCCCCCTCCTCACCAATTAGGACTAATGAGCGTGGAATCTGTGAAGGCCGAGTATTAACATTATTGTTGCCCAGGTGACTCTTTTCCTAACCTGTGCGGTGTCTAAGGGGAGAAGGGTTATTTCCACCCCACCTGGTGGGAATACAAAGACAGTTTTCGATTCTGAGCAGGTTAGACCGTTCCTTCGGGGCCAGCATGCAGGAACCTGCACGTTTATACCAGAGTAAGAGTAACTGCACCCAAGTGAGTGTTCAGATTGCTGTCGTACCGGGCCAAAGGGGCCACAGCCATGTATGTTACAGCCCCCAAAGCCTGTTCATCACAGGGTGTTGGTAAAACTTACACGTTCACGATTTCAGATTCATGATCTGTGTCGCCAGACCACCTTACTTAATCACCTAATGTGTCCTAAGGTATATGCCTTGGTTATAAGTTAGCATGAAACATCGGACCTGACCTAACAAGTTAAAACCCCACACCCGGCCATGCGCTGGCTTCCAAAGCGTTCGACGTCCGTGAGAGAGAAGAGAGTGGAGTGAGTCCCAGACGTGTGGGCTTTGTGGTGTCAGGTAGCATGAGAGTATCTAGGATTCTGTCACCAGTTTACACAGTTTGAACTGTCAGAGGAATCTGTCGTTTGGTAAACTTGAACTTGAGAAAGGCAAACTCCTGAAAGCAGTCATTAATTTCTTCCGGAGAAAAGAAGCCAGTCATTAAAAAAAAAAAAAAAAAAAAATCTTAAAGGTAATTACATTATCCAAACTATAGTCTGGAACCAATAAAGGGGAAATGCAAATAGTTTTATTTGTTCACCTGCCTCTGTTCCCTGTGGGAGACTTGTCCTTAAACCAGGGTGAGGTTCCTTGAAGACATTTTGGAACAGCAGGAAGGTGCTGACCAGGCCATGAGCAGATGAGAGTTCTGACCCGGGTTCAAGCTTACTCTTGATTTAATCTTCATGGGTCGGCTCACCCATAAAGGGATTGGCTGGTGTAGTTGTTTATAACTGAATTTTCTTGATTTCCTTCTTGAACCGATTCAGAAGTAGATGGAAAAAATTGTACGTGAATATTTCTTTTTAGGCACAGTTGAAAAAAAAAACACTCGTAGGCAGAATCTGCTCTTTAAGAAAATTAAAACAAAATGTACTGAATGTTTAAACACTTCCCTGATATCTTGAAGGCACTTTTTTTTCTCATTTGCTGTCTTCGATCATGTCACAAAGAGCACTTACGCAAAGCGACCCACATAATTGGAGGGATCGCTTACCTGCAGAGACAGATAAACCTTTTGGTTTGCCTTGTGATGCTCTCCTGATATTTGGCTCCGAATTGCCAAGAGATTTTAAAAAGGAATTTTTCTTTTTTTTTTTTTTTTTTAATGCTTTACACCAGCCAAAGTTAGAAGAGAATCCTTAATTTATCCTTGTGGTTTTGGGGTTTTTTTTGAAAAACCCCTTGAGGGTCTTAGAGGGTTCGTTGGAGTTTATCCAGACTGAGCCTCGTCCATTTCAGAGCCCATCTTGAAGGAGCTTTGCACACATTGTGACTTGGACAGTTTTCCTAATCGGTAATTTTACCAAAGAAGGGAGATTTACATTTAACACTTTTGTGTGTGGCCCAAATGAAGAATGCATCCTTAACTGATCTGTTAACATTCTTCCTCCCTCCCCTCCAACCCCCCCAACTATTTCCTCAAACAGTGCTCCCTGATTAAAAGGAAGGACTCTCCCAGTTACCCCAGAAGTGCTTTTTCTCCCCAGGGGCCAGCAGGAAAGGCCAGCACACCTCAGGGCAGGCTTAGCCGCCCCGGGCTGGGACTGGGAGGAGCGCTCTCTCTCCTTTGTGAACCTAAGACCTGCTCTGCACTTGAGAACAGGGATTTACCAAATGGGGTGAAAATGTCAGCCACACCTTCCATCTCCTTCTGTTTCTTCTGGTGCTTTTGAGAGCTTTTACAGACCTCTGAGGTGGGGGTGGAGATCCTGAGAATGGTCCGGGGGCCGGATGGTTAAGGGTACCATTGATGGTCAGCACCGTAATGTACCCACAGTGCCTTCCCTCTGTGCCCCTCCAGCTCTCCACTCCCCAGTGCCCTCCTGGTCAGGAACCCAGAGCCCCGAAGGCCCTCAGGCCCTCAGGTCTTTCTGATGATAAGTTACGAGATCCTTCTGGTCAGGGCTCAGGTGTTAACTTTTCTGCGAATTCCTAGCATCAGTCCCTGAAACTTGGCGGTCCGTCTGCAACCGTTGAATTACTGAATTATTATTTCCATGTCACAGATGACAAAGCTGGGGGCAATTCTTTATTCTGAGACTCAGAAGACTTCAGAAATGTGTAGAAGCCAGGCCTTATATGCTCTCCTCCTCCAGAGATTTAGAAGTTGGAAACTTGTTAGCGCTCTGTGACTAGTATAAGCCCAAGGCCATGAACCCTTAATTACTTCTTATTGTAGATTGTGTGACCCTGTTTGCCCATCCCTAGGCACTAACTAGCAATAAGACAACCATTTGTTTTTTTTATTGGTAGCATTCACATACCATAAAATTCACTCTTTTTTTTATTTAAAAAAGTTTTTTTAACCTTTATTTATTTTTGAGAGGCAGAGAACAAGTTGGGGAGGGACAGAGAGAGAGAGAGAGAGAGAGAGAGAGAGAGAGAGAGACAGAATCGGAAGCAGGCTCCAGGCTCCGAGCTGTCAACACAGAGCCCAATGTGGGGCTCGAACCTACAAACCAGGAGATCATAACCTGAGCTGAAGTTGTACACTTAACTGACTGAGCCACCCAGGTGCCCCAAAATTCACTCTTTTAAGATAACAATCCAGTGGCTTTTAGTATATTCACCAAGTTGTGGAACTCTCACTATAATAAATTCTAGAACAGTCTTTATACCCAAAAGGCACCTAACGTCGGAGAAGTTACCCCCTAAGCCTAGCATTGTCCCTCAGCCCTCGGCACCCACTAATTTTTCTGTCTCTGTATCTCTGTTCTGGACTTTACATGAATGGAATATGGTTATGTGCTCTTCTGTGACTGATTTCTTTCACTTAGCCTTTTTTCACGGTTCACCCATGTTGTGGCCTGTATCTGCACTTTATTTTTTTATTGCCAAATAATATTCCATTGTAGAGAGATGCCGCATTTTGCTTTTCGATTCTTTAGTTGAACGTTTGGGCTGTTTCTATGTCATGAATAATGCTGCTACGAGCATTCGTGCACGGGGCTTTTGTGTGGACAAGTTTTCGTTTCCTGGCAGCGGGATGGTTGGGTCGTTTGTGAACACTACACTTTAGCCTCTTGTGGCTCTGCCACACCTCTTTCCAAAGCGAGGGCACCAGTCTTGGTTCCCACCGCAGCAGCGTGCGAGGGTTCTAATTTGTCCACATTCTGCCAACGCTTGTTATCCACGGTCTTTCTGAGCTGGGTGTGGGGTGGGATCTCATTGTGGCTGTGATTTGCATTTCCCTGGTAGGCTAAGGATGTGGAGCATCTTTCCATGGGCTTATTGGCCTTTTGCGTACCTTCTTGGGAGAAATGTCTACCAAATCCTTTGCCCGCTTTTAAATGGGTAATTAGTCTCCAGTTTATTGAGCTGTAACCGTTCTTTATATATTCTACATCCTAAACCCTTATCATATTTGTGACTGACACATGTTTTCTCCCATTCTCTGCGTTGTCTTTGCGCTGTCTTGGTAATGTCTCCTGAAGCATTTGTTTTGTTTTGTCTGGTCGTGTTTTAGTTTAAGGACATCTAACAAGACTGATCGCTCAATTTCTACCACCTTTCAGTGATGATCCACTCCAAGTAACTGTCACAGAGCCATTCCGCTGTCTCCCTTTCCTCCTCCACCTTTCTCTTTTTACTTTTGATTTGGGAATGATCTCAAAGATTTGCAAGAATAAGAATAGTACAAAATCCATATATTCTCCTCCGCGTTTTAATTTTTGGCTCTGTTTGATTTATTCTGATACTCTCTTTCTGTCTCTGTCTCTCTCTGTCTCTGAAGTTTGCATGCACATACACTCGAACAGGCAGTTCTGTTCTGAACCAGTTGAGGGCAAGCTACGTAAATCAGGACCGTTTAACGTCACCCAGTTCACTGGGTATTTCTTAAGAATACTCTCTCAATTCTTAAGAATAGTCTCTCACACAGCCACAGGACGGTCACCACCTCCAGGAAATTTCTCACTGATGTGATGCTTTTGTCTGATCCCCTCATCACCATCCACCCCCTGACACAATGACCTTGATGGCATTTTCCCCCTCCAGGAGACGGGCTGGTGTAGGATCAGCCGTTGCATTTGAGTATGAAGATGAAGGCCCATAAGCGTGTTCCCTAAACATATGTCTCTACCAGGGCTTTGGCCCCTTGGCTTTGTGTGTCAGAATTTGTGGCTGACCTTGTCCGCCCCACCTGTAACCTTAGGACTCCTCATGGGTAGCGCGGCTTCCATTTCCTGAGCGCTTGCCCAGAGAAAGGCCGGGTGTCGGAGGCTGGGATGCCCTTTGAGAGAGCAACAGAGGCTCCTGGGATGACCTCCAGACACTGACATGTAGCCGGGCCCATCTCTTCCAGTAGTGTTCCGTGTCCAGACCCCAGCCTCGCACGCTGAGCGTCTGTCTGCTCCTGAAAGGTCTGCTCTCCTGACAGAAACATTGGGGGCAGGGGAGGGTTCAGCTTCAATTCTTTGTCCGGTGACCTTTGACCCACCCCCGTCCCGCCTGCTTCTCCTTTAACCCACTTGGTGTTTTGCCTGGTGAGGAGGCTCAGGCAGGCCCCGAGCCTTCCCTTTGGCTCCCCCTCGTCAATCGTTACACCACCAGGTCCCAAACTCTGAATTCTAGCAACTGTTTGCGCGTGATATGGAAAAAGCAAGCACTGTTTTCCAAAACAGGTGCAAAAGCCGTTCAAAGTAAATTAGGAACCGGACTCCAGCGGATTACGCGTCACAGTGTTCAAAGTGCTTTCTCGTTTCTTTGTGTTGTCAATACACGTATTTATAGTTACCTACGCTCAGAACAAACACTTGGAGGCGATGTAGCACGTGTGACCTCCATTTTGTCCCCGAGGAGGCCGCGTGGTCAGAGGCGGCCACTCGCCCGCGGAGGCCGGCCTCACCCCTGGCTTCTCCAACTTCCCATCTTCTGCCGTTCCCACGGGGCCACACAGCCTAATCACTTTGTTAATTAGAACTCAGTATTGCGGGTTGGGTAGAAATTGGTTTATGCACCATGCAAGAATAATAAACATTTACACCCTAGATTTTTAATGATCTGAGACAGCAGAGAAGTACAGAAAAAGGTTAGCCTCCTGAACATTTAATTCTGCAAAGGAGGGGACGGAGGGAAATCGCCGTCTGCAGAAGTAATTGCAGCTTAAGGGCATCTTAGATGGGATGTTGCCTAGGACTCTGGAAGGCTTAGAGCGACGGGTGTTTACTGATCATATTTCCCACCATTCCAAGTCGGGGAATGTTTCTGTTGCATAAATAGAACATTCTGTGGAGCTTAGCAAATCTGTTGCACACAAGTCCCACACGATATTGAAGATGCCAACTGTCTGGATGATTTTCTCCCAATAATTTTGTGTGGAAGTTTTCAAACATACAGAACAATCCAGAGCATTGTACGGTGGACACCTGTGTCCTTCTCCACTCGCAGCCTCACCAACACGCACCCCCATCCACCTGAACTCTGCAGTTGTTAACATTTCCTGCAATCACTTTATCACAGATATGCAGGCTGTTGTTGATGTGCCTTGTTTTTGTTTTTGCTTTTAAAAAAAATTTTTTTAATGTTTTATTTATTTTTGAGAGACAGAGACAGAGAGCAAGCAGGGAAGGGGCAGAGAGAGAAGGGGATACAGAATCCAAAGCCGGCTCCAGGCTCTGAGCTGTCAGCATAGAGCCCGACGCGGGCTGGAACTCACAAACCGAGAGATCATGACCTGAGCTGAAGTCGGATGCTTAACTGACTGAGCCACCCAGGCGCCCCTGATGCGCTTTGTAAAATAGTTGTTAAGCATCTTTTATATCTTGGATGGAAGCGGCTTTACAGTCTTTTCTTTTTTGGCTGAGTTACCTTTTTTTGTTTCTCAGAATCCTTCCGAACTTCCAGAACGCAGGGCTGAGCTGATAACAAAGGTCTTGAGGCTCGTGCTCCTGTGGCTCGAAAGCCCACAGTGCATGCTGGTTTTCCGTGATGTTTGCCCATTCAGATCTCATGACAACCTGGGAAGTGTCTCTATGGAGATAGAAACATTCTCCCCCTCGCTCCTTTTTGATGTGTAAGAAAGCTGTCCCGGAAGGAGGTTTGCTGAAGGTTATGTCTGTTTTGGCCTGTGTACGGGGGGACACCCTGTGTCAGGGGGGTGAGCTTGGCAGGGTATGACCAGTATGCTAGTATAGTCACTTTCTATCTTTTCTGCTCATTGGAAGTAATATTTCCACATTTGACCACACCGTGGATTGGTCCGTTTCCAAGAATAGAAAATAAAGCCGTATATTAACTGTGAAAGTCCCCAAGTTAATGTTTGAGCTGCTGTATAATATCTCCCTAAGTCATTTGATTGCCTTTCCAAGATTCTTCAACTCTGTTCATCATTATCTCTGCCTCTTTTTAAAATGGAGGCAGTGACTCATGAAAGAGCTTGTTACGAGGCGTAAGAAGAGCTGCTTTAATGCTTCATAATTATCTAAACTTCAGTTCAGTGTCGCACTGTTGAAGGTTTAGGAAGAAGTGTTTGGTGTTTTAAGGTGGTAAGGGAGGTAATTACAAGCTTTCAGCGCAAGGTCGAGAGAATATATAGATCTGGAGAAGGAAACTAAGTCCTCAATCTGTCCCTCAGGTGGAAAAACACAGGTAGTGCTTAGGGTAAGTGGCCCTGGTCTACGAAGAAAGCCTTGCCAAAGTAGGGCTGAAACAGATTACCGCTACAAGTAGAAGCCTGGGCGACGCATCACTGGGTTCTGGGTTTGGGGGGAATTTCTGGGGGTGGGGGTTTGGAGGGGGTGCCTTACTTGGATCTTCCTGAAATCCAGAAACAAACAAAAGGAAATTGACTTGTGAAAGGATAAGGGACATGGCAGCAGAACACCTCTATTCCATTGTTTAGAAGCCGCTACAGTCATTGAGGAGAGGGGCAGGAAGAGTGGCGAAGGGCAGTGAGAGACCTGGCTTCTAGGCCAAGGTTGGGATCCTAGCACTGACCTTCTGGGGTGGTCTTGTTGGTTTTATGGGTTTGCTATGAAGGATGTAGTGCTTTGGCCTTTGACATTCGGGCTCCAATGGAGAATTTACTTACCAGTCAGGCCAATGCCACATGCGTGGACCTGTCTGCATTCCGTGTGTCAGGGAGGGCATCTGTACTCTAAGTTATTCTCCCTGGAACTGAAGCCCAGGGTTGGCTTTGCTGCGGGGCTTTTGTGTTCTCCTGAAATCCTCCATTTGAAAAATCAAGCCCTTGGGAGTGGGAAGTAACATGTTCTCAGGATGCCTGTTGAAAGGACAGTTCCATTCACTTAGCAAACTAAGATGAAGACAGTTACAAATCTCTGTGAGGCATGAGGCCTAAGAAAAGGCAGATTGTGGAGTTAGGCCAAGCATTAAGTTTATCTGAGTGAATTTGAAAGTTTAGATCAGTTACCGTCCAAATTTTTACTTGGGCGAGTGGAGTTTGGATTTGAAAATCTGCAAAGAAGGAGGAAGTGACCACTTCTACCGTGTTTCTTTATACGTACGTGTGGATTATGTAACGTCTACGTAGCTAGAATATTTTGACTATCATGGTCCTAATAATCTGAATATTCCGGTGCTGTTAACAGGCAATATTGCCTATTGTCCTAAAGGTTTGGGAAGAGGCCTTTAGTTTTCCAAAGTGAGTGGTGTGGTTCGAATAGTTGTTGGAAGAAAAATGTATTTATAATCTGTATGTTTTAAGGTAAATTCCTTCCCATTTTTAAAAAATGTCAGGTCAGTGCCTTCTATACATCGTCATTAATCCATCCAAATAGGAACGATTTACAGAGGGATTGAGTCTGATTGATGGGATCATGAGTTGAAAGACTTTGTCATGGTGAAGAGGGCACTGGGTGGGAAACGCTGACCTGTACTGGAAATGAGAAATGTCTGCGTTGTGCTCTACATTCCCAAAGCTGGCTCATCAGAGCTGTATTTCCTAGTTCATACACTTGGGAAGAGATTGTTTCCACAAAGTGCATCTCTGACTGTTAGAAAGATCTAGACATAGGGTAGATTGATTGTGCAAGAGAGTCATAAATATGCCCTTCCGTTCCCCATGCTCGACCTCCTCACCCCTTCCGCCTCCTTGTAAATCATGGGCCTTCACCAGCCCCCTCTGTCATTCTACCACATTAACAGAGAGAAGGGGTACTATTGTTGACCCCATCTCTCTGTTAGCCAAGCTAGTGTTACTCCCTAAACGGACTAAAACATTAACCATAACTGCTCACAAGGAGAAAAGTTATCCTCCTCTTGCTTCTTTAATGCCTGGTGGAGACCCGAGGAAGCAGTGATAAATAGAAAAGGCAAGGAGTTAAACAAATTTGGATAATACGTGCAAGCTAATGTTTCCACGAGAGTGTTATACTTGCGTTTTCCGCGTGCTTAGTCATAGAGCAGACTTTCTCAGCCTGCCCCTTAGTTATATCGCCTAAGCAGTTGATGCAGAAAGGGCCTGGGAAATTAGATTTTGCAATGTTGCGTCTTCTAGAAACATCTGTAGTGTAAATTCTGCCTCGTCCCTGGAATCAAAATGGAATCAGAAGATCATGTTTCTGGGTTTGAGTCTAAAGGAATTTATTTTTGAAGCCCTGTTTGCTCTGTTATTTTTAGTGTGGGGTAGAAACATCCTGACCTTTGATACCCACTTCTATCTCATTGATGTGTGATTTCTGGAGGAAGGGATAGTCGCCAGAGTGGACCAGCATGCATTTTGCTTTACTGTTCTACTAGTATGTGCTGCCTTGATTATCCAGGGGTGCACAGGACGTTCACATGACCCAAAAATCCAGAGGAGTGACGAGAAGGTCTCCCTCATGTTTCAGAGCCCCGGGGCTCTATAGATAACCTTGAAGAGAGAAAAAAGTCATTGCCCATTTTATTGATGTTGTGATTGGCAGTAAAATACTATAATGTAGACAGATTATTATATGCAACCAATTAGCAATAAAGAGCATTTCAATAGATAGATTAATTAGGTGTTAAAATTTAGGCAAGTGGGAATTAACAAAGACCCCCAACGGAAGGTTTCTGCTGAGGATACCCGTGAACTAACTTTTGGTCAGGTTAAGTCCATAAACTGAAAACAGATTAAGAGGTGTGGCCGAGTTATCCTCAGACTCCCAGGTGTGCAGTTAGAAGGCTTTGCAGATTTATGGGCCTTTCTGCAGACTTGCCTAAGAACCAGGAAGTGAGGTCCTTGCAGGTCTCCGTGTCCTAGAGGGAAGTCCCAGACACCACGTTGTAAATGCACAGTGTGCTTGTGAGTGGCGGTTCTCCCCAGGGGGAGATGGCGTGTAAGGGAAGCCCGTGGCCATTCTCACCGCTTTTTGTTTGTTTGATTGTCTCAGAGAAAAAGAGAGGGAGCAAGAGCAGGGGAGAGGCAGAGAGAGAATCTTAAGCAGGCGCCACGCCCAGCGCGGAGCACAGCGCAGGGTTCGATCTCACGACCGTGAGCTCATGTGGCCTGAGCCGACATCAACAGTCGGACGCTTAACCAGCTGAGCCACCCACGTGCCCCCTCTTTTTTTTTTTTTTTTTTTGTTAATTGAAGTATAGTTGACAGACAGTGTCCCATTAGTTTCGGGGGGTAACATTGTGCTTCCACGACTCTGTACCTTAAGCTTTTCTTTTTCTTGGTGCTAGAACTTGTAACTCTTAAGGCGGTCTTGTCTTCTTGGTCAGAGAAACGGGCGTTGCTGCGTGGACAGATGAAAAGGCTCCACGGGAGCATTTAGATTGACATTTTTTTCCTTCCTGCCCCGTACTGAAGTGTTGGGTTTGTTCTTCACTTTGTTGGCATCCACGTGCGCGTAAAGCCGCGTAGCTGTGAGGTACGAGGTAGGAGGCAGGTGTGAAGAGAAGCGGTGGAAAGCCCTCTGCCTCTACCCAGGACGAACAGCAGGGGGTGACAGTGGCCAGTGGGATCTGTGATGCAAGGTGCCAGGTTCCCAGGCTCAGTCCCCGGGGGATAGTGGGGGCTCACAGTGGAGGGAGGAAAAGGATCCTCACACGGTTTGCAGGTTATTTTATCCCGTCTCTCACAACCGGAGAGGAACAGTGCTAGATCTTCACCTGTGTGGCTCTTCTAGTCACGTCAGCCCTTAACACACTGGAATATTCTTGTTCCGTGTCGTCCACGTCTTCGTGGCGCACCGAGTATGGACAGAGTCGCCCTCCCCACCCCTGCCTTCTGGAGGCCACGTCACCAGGGAAAGTTTTGATTTGCTGTTGTTCTTTCATCCTGACAAGGCTTTTGAGGCCTTTCCGGCCCTGCCTTGCCTATCCGGTTGTAGAGAAATTTCGATCCACGTGTTACCTGGAGGGATCAGGTGCACTCTGGTACCACCAGAATGAGCGGGGTTCCATGCGGATCTTTTTCTGTCTTCCCCACGTGCCGGCCGTGGAAACATCTAACCGAGGAAAGGGCTTGGGTACCCACACCAGAAATCTTGATCCAGAAAGAAATCTGTCACCAGCCACTCACCTTGAGTTGGAATGAATTGTCCTCTGAGAATCGCCTGGGCTCACAAGAGAGCCCACAGGCACTGTCAGAGCGCAGCTTAGCCGTGCAGAGATGTGAAGGCAACCCTGTCTCCTTACGTGTGCCCTTGTCGCCCTCACGGAGGTGTGTGTTAAAGGATCCAGAGAAGAGGAAACGGAAAGTCTTTGATTTTGTTTTTTATTGAAGTACGTACGTATTTTGTGGGTTTTGACACTTGGGCGCGTTGCAAACTGATCACCACGGTTAAGTGCCATCTGTCCCCGTACAAAGCTACTACGATATTAATACCCATGCTGTGTGGGGCGCCTGGGTGGCGCAGTCGGTTAAGCGTCCGACTTCAGCCAGGTCACGATCTCGCGGTCCGTGAGTTCGAGCCCCGCGTCAGGCTCTGGGCTGATGGCTCGGAGCCTGGAGCCTGTTTCCGATTCTGTGTCTCCCTCTCTCTCTGACCCTCCCCCGTTCATGCTCTGTCTCTCTCTGTCCCAAAAATAAATAAAAACGTTGAAAAAAAAATTTTTAATAAAAAAAAAATACCCATGTTGTGTATTAACATTTCCGTAACTCATTTCTTTTGTAACTGGAAGTTTGTATCTCTTCATGCCCTTCACCCATGTCACCTCTCAACCTGCCTCTCCTTGTATGGGGACACCAATCTGGTCTCTGTGAGTTTTGTTTTGTTTCGTAGGTATCACACGTAAGGGAAATCTTGCAGGATTTATCTTTCTCTGAGTTATTTCACGTCGTGTAATACGTTCAAGGTCTGTCCACGTTGCAGCAGGTGGCAAGATTTCATTCTTCTTTATGGCTGAGTGATATTCCACGGGATTCGTATGCCACGTCTTTTTTATCCTTTCACCAGTCGACGGACACTTGGGCTGCTTCCGTGTCCTCGCTGTTAATGTGCAGTGAACATGAGGGTGCAAGAATCTTTCCAAATTAGTGCTTTTATTTTCTTCAAATACATAATCCAGCAGGGGAATTGCCAGATCATATGGTGGTTCTGTTTTTAATTGTTGGAAGACCTTCCAAGTCATGTTCCCGCCAACAGTGCACGAGGGGTCCCTTCTCTCCACATCCTCGCCAACACTTGTTTCTTGTCTTTTTGAGCATAGCCATTCCGACTATGTGTGGACTAGGTGTGGGGGGATAGCTCATCGTGGTTTTGACGGAAAGTGTTTGGTCGGTGGATGCATTGTATAGGTGAAAGATGATGGACTGAGTACCTGTGGGTACTCCTCGTGTCCTCTCTCTTACACTTTTTGTTCTGCCTGTAGCATAGACTCTTTGTCTCTAAAGGAGCACCAGACGGCATGATTTTCGTGTCTGGCTCTAAAGTTAGGAGGTGGAGAAGAATTGTAGCTTGCCTTAGAATCAGAAAGCCAATTTTTAATAACTGGAATCATGGAAACTTTTGACTGGGGAAAGATCTGAGAAAGATCAGGCGTTTGTAAATCTTCTGTCTGTAGCTTCCACGCCAGCTGGTCACAAAGCCTGTGCTTGAACACCCCCGAGACACCTTTCCAGGAGCTCCGTTCTGTCTTTAGGCAGCCTGCTACAAAAGTCTCGTCTTTCTTGGGCTGACGTCTGTTTCCCATGGAGCGATTTCCCCTTGGAGCCATGTAAGAGAAGTCTACTTTCTCTTCCAAAGACAGCCTCTGTGTTTCCTGCCCTCCTCCCTTTCCCCCTTCCTGCAGCCAGGACCAAGGAAGACAAGGCTTTGATTCTGTCCGTCATCCTCTGAATTCGTTCCAGCTTACCTACGGCCCCCTTAGAGTAAGGTCTGCAGAACTTGATGCTCCCGATGTGGTGTAACCAGTACCTATCACCCCCGTTTGCTCGGTGATACGTTTTTATTAAGGCAGCCAAAACTCGCATTAGAATGGCTTTGGGCTGATTGGAGCTTACCGCAAAGTGAATGCAAGTACCAGCTGTTTTCAAGTAAAGGAAAGGAGAGGCAAGGCTTAGTAGGGGCAGATTTTTAAAAGACCTAAAGATTCTAAGTACACACTTAACAATTGGTGCTATTGTAGTTCCTTTGGGGTGTGTTTGCTTAGTTCTGTTTTTTCTTTTAACCCATCACTTATTTCAGCTTGTTAAGCTTTGAGGATTCATATTTCTCTCGTTGAGAGTTAGTCCTTCCTTCCTTTGAGATTGCAGAGGACTTTGTGCTACATTTATTAGAGCTTTTGCTACATTACATGATAGCTATTTATGTCTTTCTTTCATTCAGATATGAGTTCCTCCAGGAGAGTAATCCTATCTTATCATCATCTTTCTCCTCTCCCTCCAACACTCAGCTTAGAGTAAGTAGGCTTACTATATTTGCGTTGAGTGAATGATTCAAAAATATTCATTCTCTCAATTTCTGCCTAGTAATAAATAAGTTCATTGCTAAGTAAGTCGAAGAGGACAGTACCTGGATGCCTTTCGCAGCGCAGTAGAAACTTTGCCCTAGACTCTGCCCTGGACTGACTATTGATCCATTCTTTGACATTCTTTGTACGAGGAGGTTCTCTCTGTCATGCATTTACTTATTTGCATAGTCAGTTCTGCTGCAACGTTGCTTATATGTTCCTTAAAAAAATCACTGTGCTGTGCACAATGGAATAATTGAAACTGTAGGGCTTAGGGATAAAATGAGTTAGGAATACAAAAATTTCATCAGTGACAATTTTTTTTTTTTTTTTTTTGAAGTAAGAACCTTATAGGGGTGCACCTGGGTGGCTCAGTTGGTTGAGCGTCCGACTCTAGGTTTCAGCTCAGGTCATGATCTCACAGTTCATGAGTTTGAGCCCCACATCAGGCTCTGCGCTGACAGTTGGGAGCCTGCTTGGGATTCTCTCTCTCCCTCTCTCTCTCTCTGCCCCTCCCTACGCCTGCCCTCTCTCTCTCTCTCTCTCTCAAAATAAAGAAATAAACATTAAAAAATATAATAAAGAAATAAAAATTTTAAAAGATAGTAACCTTATAAAAATGGTAACATAGTTTTACATGCATTAAGTGATAAGAAACAAACACATAAATGCTACAATGAATATGGCATTTGCCTTGAAAAAGGCCTGAAGGTGGCTTGTGGAGGCGGATGTTGGGTTGCAGCTTACGCGTTATTGTGAAGAGGTGGAAAATTGGGACACCAGACGTGGACAGGTGAGCTCCAAATGTACATGGAGCCCCAGGGTATCAGGCAGGAGTTTGAAACGTGAGCATTCAGTGTGGTGAATGGTGGTTCACTGTGGGGTTGGTTCAGCCTGGTGCTGTTTTTCGCATTCACCTAGTGTTTCTTGGTTTGTTTGTTTTTTGAGAGAGAGAGAGAGAGAGAGAGAGCACGAGCAAGAGTGGAAGAGAGAGAGAGGGAGAGAATCCCAAGCAGGTTCTACATTTGCCTTGGAGTTTGATGCAGGGCTTGATCCCACGACCACGAGATCACAACCTGAGCCAGTATCGAGAGTCAGATGCTCAACCAACTGAGCCACGCAGGTGCCCCTCACCTAGTGTTTCTTGCAGGGAGGATCTGCCCGTAAGCAAACCCAACATTCACGGTGGAACAAATTCATGTTTTCAAAACAAGTGGTGTGCAGCCCTTTATGAGTCTGGTTTCTTGTTACATTTAGCACCTTTCTCTACAATTTGAAAGCTAGAGTTTGAATAGCTCTTACTTCCGGGCGCCTGGGTGGCTCCGTTGGTTAAGCATCCGACTCTTGATTTCGGCTCAGGTCATGATTTCACAGTTGTGGGATCGAGCCCCGCATCAGGCTCCGCCCTGAGGGGAGACAGATTCCCCCCCTCTCTCTCTGTCCTTTCCCTGCTTTCACTCAAAACAAGACAAAGCAAAACAAAAAAGGAACAGCACGGAGGAAAGACTTGTACTTTACCCATCCCATTTCTGGTTTAAAAATAAAATTTCAGGGGCGCCTGGGTGGCGCAGTCGGTTAAGCGTCCGACTTCAGCCAGGTCACGATCTCGCGGTCTGTGAGTTCGAGCCACGCGTCAGGCTCTGGGCTGATGGCTCAGAGCCTGGAGCCTGTTTCCGATTCTGTGCCTCCCTCTCTCTCTCTGCCCCTCCCCCGTTCATGCTCTGTCTCTCTCTGTCCCAAAAATAAATAAACGTTGAAAAAAAAAAAATTAAAAATAAAATTTCACCTCCTATCACTTACATGGTTGTGACTTGTTGATGGCCTTAATTAAAAATAGGCTAATGTGCCAATATGATCACAGACTCTTGGAATTCGAAAGAACCCCAGAAATCAGGAGGCCCAGGCTTCTATTCAGTTCAGATGAGGAACCAAGGCTCTAAGAGGTGAAGTGATTTCCTCAAAGTTCTGGGCCAATGAGCGGCAAAGCCAGAACGTGAATCCAGTTGATTTCTGAACCGTAATATATTTACTGCCTCTCCTCGCCAAAGCGTGTCATAAGGCAGATGTAAGTTCCATTCATGTAGGGGAGAAGTCTAAACTGAACTTACATTATTTCAGCCTCTCCATTTATTCATGGAGGTGATCCAGTCCACAGTTACTATTCATAAACACACTTCCCATTGTTTCATTAGTGTTTACCTATAAAATCTGGCACTGCACAAGCTCACCAAGATGTGTCTTCTTCAGACCGCACGCTCTATAATTACATGTCTTTGTTAGGGCAGACGGAAAACTGTGTTTCTTTGTACTCAAAAAGATTTAAGCATTTGCCGTGAATTGATCTGGGGTTTTGAAGGAAACACATCCCTGGTTGTGTTTGTGGAATTTGTGGTGCATTACAGAGGATTAAGATTTCATTGCCTCTAGGCAGGACACGCTTTCTTTTTCCAGTTGATGGGTTTTATTTTGTTTATATCTGTTCCCCCCCAGTCCCCAACACTGACTGACTGGCTGGAAAATTGTATCCCAAGTGCACCTTTGTGTGAAAATCATAGTCTTAGCAAGGGCCCTGCAGGCCCGTTGGCCTTGGCCACTTTGCCTGACTTGGTCATTTCTAGTGTACAAGAAATTGAACCAAAGATACGGGGTGGCACTTGAAGACAGCAGGAAGGGATGGTTAAAAGTGTGGGGTGAATGATCATTCCCCCCTCCCGCCTTTCCTATAGGAGAGGAAATAAACCAGTGTATTTTGAGCCCCGACTGTTTGCAAAGCAGTTTTAAATTCTCACTTTTTGGAGGTAAGTTTTGTTTTAAACCTGGGAGGGAGGCATTCTCAGGGGATGTTTGAATTCTAGACCCAATGCTTTGAAAACGCCCAGTTTCACCTGGAATCAGGTGCACAAAGCGTGGTGGTTAAAATAAAGCAGTTTATAGATCTGAGTAAATCAAGGTCTAAAGAAACACTGACCAGTGTCGGCGGTTAAAAATAGACTCCAGGGGTGAATGACTTCCAGCCATTTGTCTCTGGCAGAGCGGACTAGGTTGTGGGCCAGCACATTTCCAGTCTGGGGACATTCGCCCAGTGCCCTCTGTTTTATCTTGCTCTTTCTAAGTCAGTCCTCCCGTCTTTAAGGTCAGGACTTAAGAATGGCCTTCAGTTCTGCTTTCAGATTGATTGAAAGCCTTCCTTGGCACCTGAACAAGGAGGAAATCTTCAAACGGGCACATTTCAATTCCGTCGGCCAACGTGGCCTCTGTGAGCACAGGGAGTAACGGTGAAGTTCCACGTGCTGCTGGGGGCGTGCCCTTGTCGGACCGAGCTGGGTGCTTGGGTGCAGCAGCGGACGAGCTGGGGGAAGACTGTTGCAGAGTGCGAACAGCCCCACGAACCGGGAGACGCTGTCATTTAGGCTCTGAGATGTCCTCGTGTCTTTGTTCAGTTCAAGTGCCTGGGGTGCCCGCGGGAATCATCACCGGGCAGCAATCTTCCGAGTGGTGATTTTCTCCTTCGGGAGGACCTTTTACCTCCGACAGAATCGAGATCTCAGATTTCAACGGTACTTGAGGTCGGGTGAACGAGCTGGGGACGCGAAGAATTTCTTTCAGGTTACCCTTCTAAGTGTTCTTGAGTTGATTTGGCAAAACGTGTCTTGCTGTCTTTTCCTCTTCCTTCGTGTCCCGCTGCAGCGATGCGTGTCCTCAAGAAAAGGGTGATTCAACAATTATATTTTCAATCCGCAGGGGGTTTTTTGCAGCTGAAGAAATTAACTCTTACCCCTTGCCTGGTTGTACAAGACTTTATTCTATAAACCTTCATCTTATCCCCCTTGTTTCAGTTTTGGGGTGTGTGTGTGTGTGTGTGTGTGTGCGCGTGTGTGTGTTTGCCATCATAGGGATTTCCAGGACAAAACCCTGTCCCCCTTCAACCCCATGTACTTTGGACCCCATAATTGCAGCATTCTTACCAGCATTTATTGGTGCTTGATGTTTCATTGCTGGGTGATTTGTCTATGTAGTTCTTAGCAGTTCTGTTTAGCTAATTTTGAAAAGGTTTTTTGCTTTGGTTTTCTCATATTGAGTACATTAAGCCCATTGCACAGTTACTTGACTCTGTATCACCTTTGTGGATTTAAACCGTGTTCTATTGCAAGTGTAAATACGATAAAAGGTGAAAAATAAAAATCCTCTGACACCTCCCTATGACAAGTCCCCAAGTGAAGCCAGGTACATTTTCACATTTTCTCAATACACATAAAATTGTGTATTTGTACTCATAAAGTCTGTAGACAGCATGCAGACCACAAGCATATTCCTTTTTTTTTTTTTTTTTTTTTTTTTTTTAAGTATTCTCCAGTGCAGGCTTGAACTCACAACCCTGAGGTCAAGACCCTGAAAGGAGATCAAGAGTGGATGGCTCAGTCAGTCAAGCGTCCAACTTGGGCTCAGGTCCCAATATCACAGTTCGGGAGTTCAAGCCCTGCATCGGGCTCTGTGCTGAGAGCTCAGAGTCTGGAGCCTGCTTCGGATTCTGTGTCTCCCTCACTCTGCCCTCTCCCCTGCTTGTGCTCTCTTGCCCTCAAAGATAAAAAATAAACCTTAAAAAAAAGAGAGAGAGAGACACTTAACTGACTGAGCCACCCAGACTCCCCAAGCATATTCCTAAAGAGGCTTTACCTACCTTCAATTATTAAGATATTCCTCCTTTAACATGATGTGCTTTGGATTGCCCTGCTTTTGTTTTGTTATAGGGAAAAAAAAAAAAAACCCAAAACTATTAGAATCTTTTATGATTCAAAATAGAACATTAGTTTTATTATATATCAAAAATGGATGCTTAAACTTCATAATAGCTTCCAATTATTTTACATTTGCTTGTGTTATATACTATTATTTTATTGCAGTATAATGTTCAATTATGGAAATGACTCCAAAGAGACATGATTTTTCTGGCTTAATGTGTAATTGTTTATTGAGTATTTTTCTCATTATAGCGTTTTTTTTCTTTTTGAATTGCAGATATAAAGAAACTTACTTAGATTTTGTAAATTGATTATTATGTGGCTACAGAAATCAAATATTTGCCAAGTACTCACTATATATGGAAGGCATTGTGTTTGGGATTGAAATGAAGGCACAGATTTTAAGCGGTCCCTCCTCCTCTCTGAAACTAGTCACATGTACTAAAACACCAGTAGAGTATCTAGTAAATGCCTAGTAAGTTCCCTGGGCGTTTAGTCTCTAGAAGTTCTTCAGAGGGTTGGGGGGGGCCAGGGGCTCTGGTGCCTGGAGAAGGTTTAGCAAGGTCGTTTGTCTAAAACCGGGCTTCGAAAGGCAGAATTCAGAAGCACCTGTATGTGTGTAGATGGGACAGAGCGGGAGACGGAAATCCTGGGTGGTTATCCGGAACAGAGCAAGAGTACAACAGAGGGCCATGCAGAGGAGCTGGGGCTTTATTCTACGTATGGGGAGAAGCCATTGGAGAGTTTCAAACCGGATTGACATGACCGCATGGTCTGGTTTATATCTCAAAGGCTCACTCAGGCTGCTGGGGAGCAGCAGATTCTGTAACCGTTGGTTCATTTGTGTTAAATGGCATCAGAAGCAATAATTCACACCTGAGCCATTGATTAATGTTAAGGGGGACTGCAAATAGATAAGTGCTATGACTCTGAGCTTTGATGGTGGGTACGGGGGGAGCCAGAGTGGAAGTAGGCAGGGATAGACTTGATTTTAGTCACATCGAGCCAGGGATGATGGTGGGACGGTCAGGTGCACCCGGTCTTTGGGAATTTGGAAAAGAGACAAAACGGGTGCCGTATTTTGCCTTTTGCTATTCCGGTTTGAAGACATTTCTGAAGATAAAGTTCAGGTAAATTGCAGGAGGGTGGAAGCCATTGCGACAGCCCAAGTTGCAAGCCTCCACTTGGGACATTTGCCTTCCGGGATTATAGTTGGAAGTGGGAGGCAGCACTACGGTTTTGGTCACTGACTCCAGTTCCCGAGGACAGTTATTACAACTTCCGACGGTTTATTTCTGGAGAGTGATTGTAGCATTTCAGATTTGAGAGGCAAGTCAAGCAGACAGGTAGTTTCAGAGTCCAGAGTGCTAGCCATTCCTCTGTGGAGCCCCACGGATAGGTAGTTTCTAAAAGGCCAATGGCCTTGTCCTCCTCACTGCCTTCCTGGACTGCCTTATCGACCCGGTGCTTCAAATTTTGTATCTGAACATGTTTCCTCTTTCTAGGATAAATTGAGGATGATGAATTACATGGATGGTTTATAGAAAATCACTTTAAGGATTGGTAGATATGTTCCCTAAAAAAGATAAAATATTTCAAATATAGGGAACAGAGCGACACCCCTCCTCCCATACACCCCCACACATACACAAACACACACCCCAGTTTTAAAAACCTCTTTCAAGCTTCACAAAAGTCATGGTGGGGAATAAGCATATTTTCTCCTTCTGCTCCTTAAGAAAAAACTCTTTGGTGTAGGGATCCTTAGTTCATAACGTAAGATGTGGCGTATGTCAAAATCCGTACAAATCAAGTGGATAGTGTTTGTTAACCTACAGGTGAAATGTTTGAAAAGACTGAGTTCTGGAACGGGAGAAAGGAAAGTACACGAATGATTCTGTTCTTCCCAGGGGCATGCTACCAGCGGCTTGTTAGGGAACTCATGGGATCTCAGAAGTCATGTAGTCCAGTCTCCGTTCCACAACTAACTCCTCAGAGTTTTTGTCATGGCCATTCTTGACATGAGTGTTCCCTTGCCATGCCCAGCGAAGAGCCAATTAGAACATTCGCTTGTTCCCCTATGGCAGCCGAGGCCATCACAGGTGGAAAGTTTGCTCGGCAGTACACATCCTTTGGTCTTAGCTCTGCCCGTGACGTCATTCGCAGAAGGTCTGCTTCCTCTTCCATGGGACAGTCATCAGGGCCTTGAAGGTGGCTCACGGCCGTGCTTACAGGCAAGACTCTGTAACTCCCTGTTCTATGTGGTGAATGTACATGGAGCCAGGATGGGAAATAATCACCACGAATAAGAGCTCGCTGTTGTTGGATTCACAAGAGCCTTCACGACTGCTAGACAGATTGTCTAATCTGTCTGGTACCAGAGGCAGCTTCTAATCGTCTCCCACCACCCCGCCCCTCCAGCAGCCTACATGCTGGTAGAGAACCCACCCGGGAAGGAATGAAAGAAGTAATTTCCAACAGTGGCCTTTGGGAGGGGGAGACACTGTGAAGGACTGGTGACCTTGTGGATGCATCCCTCGGCAACGGTGCCGGCTGAGGCTTTCCCAGTAGTCTGTGGAACAGTGCTTTGCAAACTTGAACTTGCGTATGGACGGGGGCTGCAAATTGAACTCCATGACAAGATCTAGGTGATGCTAGTAGCGTTGCTGGTCTGGGGGCCACACTTGGAATAGCGAGGTTGTAGAACACCCTGGAATCATAGTATGAGGGGGTGGATGGTTTGGGACCAGAAAGTCAAAAGTGCCTTAGAGAAACTGTCAAGAGTCCTCTCTTCCCTGATCTCTCTACTTTAAACAATCACAGGCTCTATGGTATCAGGCACAAACAAGCAACTCGCACAGATTCATTCTAGAGGCATCTGTGGTGCTCACCCATAAGCTAGTCAGACAGATTGCCGGCGTTTGGCAACACCCAGGTCCCATGGGCCACAGCAGGTTGTTTGAACAGACTTGGGGAGATTCGTCATCTGTCCTCAGGAGTACGGGCGGGCATGTCTGAAAGCTGACGGAACTTTCCTTGCCAGATGAACACACGCTATTTCCCAAGGCAAAACCCACTTCTTGTAGTGACCTGCTGAGAACAGGATGGGAGTGGCTCTTGGAGTTTTCCCACAGTGCATTGCAGAGACATTGGTTTTAGGATATTTGATGATGCTTTGAAGGAAGAGCCTCCTCCTCTGCTACTCACCGAGTGACAGCAGCGTGAACTTGGTAGAGACCTGAGGGCCCTGATCTTGCCCGTGGGAATGAACCTCCCCCTCTTCCTCTGCAGCTCTCAGGGCACAGCAGGGGCCAGAGTGGTCCACCCGCCTTGCATCTGTGATCCCCGCCTCCCTTCTCTCCAGAACAGAAAAACTTCCTCGCCACTATGAGGAATCACAAAGGTTCGCTTCACTCCTGCATACTAGGGTAACCTGAGACCTTCTCTTTGATACCTGGACCCTGAGGAGAAGGTGATTTTGAGGGAAAAGAAGTAGATGGAGGGATGTTGGATGATGCAGGTGACACTCGCGTTCTAGAAGGATGAAGTGTGCATTGTAGTTGCAGACTCTGAAGCAGTGAGAGAATAAGCCAGTGTTGACTGTGACTTACGTCATCCCTGCGTTGCGGAAGGTTAAGAAGAAACGGGGCCGGAGAGTTTTTGTATGTAGGGCCAGGGAGCTGAGAAAAGCCTAGGATAGACTCGACTCACGGGAGGGAAATTCTAACTTCCCGTCCTCATACCCCCCACCCCAGCCTCTTTACTCAGGGTCCCAGTGATTGTCTAATCTGTGCCTGAAGTCAGGTAAAACGGGTCACAGTGTGCAAAGCAAGAAGTTAGAGTGATTGAGAAAATTTCAGTACATCTTTGGTACTGGTGGCTTTTTACCTTTGTCCTTGAGAAAAATCATCTTTGGTAGAATTCAGAGTGTTGAAAATAAGGTTTAAACCCTACAAGCCAACCTTTGCCAACCTTGACGGGCACACTGACCTCTTAGATCGTGAATGTTACTGGCCACATGTCTCATTCCCTGGCCCCATATCATGAACGTGTTAATACCACAGACATGTACAGATCCAAGATAGGTTGCTTATTCCAGTAAAAGACCAAATGCCAAGGATGTGATACACCAAAGCCTCAGAAGGTGACCAGGATCAGATTAGCCTCACAATTATTGCCCCTTCTGACTGTGGACAGGAAACCCTCAGGCGAAGACGTTAGAAGTTACCAGCAAGCCACGGTATAGGAGGAAGGTGTCACGTCTGCAAACAGATCTGTAAGCTTGACAGCTTTGGAGTCCTCGCTTTCCTTAGCAATGAAAATGTTGGAGGGAGGGCTGTCTTGCCACATTCTTTGCTTCTCCCTCACAGCCTCACTTGATTGTTCTGCGTGTGAAAGATAGGATGATTAGGTACCAGGAAGACTGTTTTTCAAACCAAACACCTAAAGTTGTAATTCATTTTCAGTGCTTTGGTCCCACCTCCTGGAGAACTTCCAAAATAAGCAAATGGGCTCCTTGTTGTCCTCCAGTCTAAGGAATGTGTGCTGTGGCTTTTGTTAGGGTGAGAGCCTTGTTCCTTAGATTTGCTATTTATGGAGAGCAGGCAGGCTGTGTTGCATGAATACAACATGCATGTATTCATGGGGTTGAAAGTCCTTTTAGAACTTTCCCTTGTTAGAACCCAGAAGTATCTTGTTAGGTTTTTCTTTTCCTTTTTCTTTTTTTGCTTTTTTTAAAAAACATTTAATCTTATTTTATTTTTATTTTTATTTTTAATTGAAGTTTATTAATTTCTTTTGAGAGAGAGAGAGAGAGAGAGAGAGAATGTGTTTGCGTGACCTGGGGAGGGGCAGAGAGACAAGTAGAGAGAAAATCCCAAGCAGGCTCTGCGCTGTTCAGTGTGGAGCCCAAGATGGGGCTCGAACCCACGAACCGTGAGATCACAACCCGAAATGGAATTACAAGTCGGATGCTCAACCAACTGAGCCACCCAGGCGCCAGAGTGGGCACTGGTTTTAAAGGTGGCTGTGCCTGTGTGTGTGAACATGCCCAGTGTCATGTGGGGGCATCAGCCAGACAGGGCTGATGAGGACAGGCCAGGCGACTGAGACCCAGCCGCTGGAGGGCAGAGGCAGAGAGGCACGGGGGATGGAAAGCAAGCAGGAGGTGATCTTGTCCAGGTGATGAATATGGAGGCCGGCTGGAGGACCCAAGGAAGAATAATGGGGATCTGTCTTTGAGGCCAAAGCGCAAAAGCTTTGGCTTTCTCTGAAACTAGTACTTGGAGTTTTTCCAGGGTGCTGACGTGATTGGAGATTTTATCCTTCGATACTTTGACTCTCCTATCAGGCCTGCACATGGCGTCCGTTCAGTTGCTTTGGGCCCAAGACTGATCCTTGGGGCCCATACAGCGGGATAAAAGTGCCCTACCATCAATAACTCCAAACCGATAAGATATATAGAGATCTTCATTAGCTCTGATTAGCTAAGCTTATCTCTGAACCTCACAGATAACGGACACTGACCTAGAAGGCCGAAGGTTTCCTGCCACTTCCATACTTTTCCCTCGGTACCTGTTCTACGCCAGCTCCTGGGAGTCTGGGGCCGTCTCTCGTTCGCCTTTGTAGCCTCAGGGCCGAGCACAGGGCTGGGCACACGAAGTGACACTAATCTTTTCTTTGTATGAAGTGAGAAAAGCCAATTATATATATGACATTGACACTCTAGGGCTTTTTCAAGACTTTCTGATGCCCCCGTCTCTACCTCCGATAGGTCACAGTCTACTTTTCTCCTCCTTTTGGAGGAGAAACAGTTCGCCTTTGCTCCGATTTGCTAAGAGACTGCAAAAGAAATACAGTGCAAGCCCAGGTTGACCTTCAAGGCCACATCATTCTGTAGGCGGAAGCCATCCTAGTGGGCTGCAGTCTGCACATTCAAGGTCGAAGGCAGATTTTTGGCCTTAAGGCATCAGAAAGAAACACGGGCGTACGCTTAAGGGTGGATGCTTTTCGTGGTGCGAGGCTTACGAGGAATAAACTTGAAATAGGTTTGAGTACACTGACCTGTAGTCTGTCCATTTTTCTTCAATGCGTGTCGTAGGTTAATCTTGGAACCAAGGTGATAGCCAAAGTAGCTTGTCTGATAATGTCAGCCTCTAACCTGCTGGTCCCCACACAGCTTTCCCAGTAGGCTTGGTGGTGTTTTGGCAGATACAACGGCTATTTTTTCCTGTTTAGGATTTTGCTTTTACTAGGAGCCCTGGAGGCCCTCGGAGGTTTGCGATACAGACTTCAGCCCACAGCTTAGCCTCCCAGATGGTAATTAATGTTTACACAAAATGACAAGCACAAAATGGAATCTCTCTGAGCCCTGCCAAGCACCCACCATTCCCCTGATCTCCCACTCTTGCAGTGTTTGAAAATTAATTTGCCTTGAACAAACAGTGGGTTTTCCTCAATTTATTTGTACAGTTTCAGTGACCGAGCAGAAGAGCTGCGAGGCTGAATGTCATCCTTCCATTCGTTCGAGTAATTGAATCTGCTAATGGAACAAACTGGTCTCTGTTTAATGATTTGAAGAAAAGACGGAGAGGAGGAAAATAAAGAAAGGGGTATGTTGGAGGAGGTAGACCTTTTCTGCAGAACACCATTGCAATGCAGAGCTCTGGGGACAGAATCCAAAACTTGGGGAGAGTTCAGAGTATTGCTGAATTAATTCAGCAGTGCAAAATTTGTTTTTATTTTACTTTATTTTATTTTATTTTATTTTACTTTACTTTACTTTACTTTATTTTATTTTATTTTATTTTATTTTATTTTATTTTATTTTATTTTATTTTATTTTATGTATACCATTCATTGTCAAGTTAGCTAACAAGCCGTGTATACAGTGTGCTCTTGGTTGGGGGGGGTAGATTCCCGTGACGCATCGCTCACGTACAACACCCAGTGCTCATTCCAACAAGTGCTCTCCTCAATGCCTGTCACCCATTCTCCCCTTCCCCCACCCGCCCCATCAACCCTCTTGTTGTAATAAGTATATACGAAATACGCAGTCTTTGCTAAAAGGAGATTTTGTTTGAGGTAAAAGAACAGACAAGAAGGTATTCAAGGAATGGATATGGCTAGTAACTTTAAATAATTCAGTGTTGAATTCACAGAAATAGGACGCTTCCGTATGTTTCTGGGCTTTCTAATGTTGAACATTTTCAGCATTTATTAATGTTTCCACTCTGCCTTAATTTAAAGTCTGGGTCCTTCCCCCACCACACCTTATTTGGATGCAGTCTTCACTCCGTCTGTGTGGTGAGGTCTTGGTGGCTCTGTCATTTGGACAAATAAATAGAGCCGTTAACTAGAAGACAGAATAATGTAAAAATAGGACACACCTGTATCTAGGTGCTGTGGGTCAGACATTTGAAAAGATGGATGGACACATTGCCTAATGGCCAGTGCCCCACGTAGTTTCCTTGTTGTCTTTAAGGCTTGTGCATATTTGCTGCAGTAATGACCTTGTCATGAGCACACCATAATAGGGCTCTCTAATCAAGTGTAAAGACATGGGAAGACATGAAGCACAGAAATGTGCCTTAGGGGAATTCTTCCCACTTCTCTTCTTCCTCCTTAATCATCAATATCCCCCAGTTCCTTTCTGTCCAAATACACCCAGTTAGAACCAGTTGGAAATGTTGCAGAGGAGATGGAAGGCCATATCCTACCCCCATTTCTGAAAGGCAAATATTTATCTGTCCTCTGGGTAAAGAGCTTTTTTAAAAAAATTCTGTCTAGTGGGTAAAGCAGTTTGACTACAATAAAGTCACTTTCTGAATTGACTTCTTCGATGGTGCAGTTAGATTGTCCGTGAAGGGACTCATTTAAAAACACACAGTTGAGGGGCACCTGGGTGGCTCAGTCGGTTAAGCGTCTGACTTCAGCTCAGGTCAGGATCTCACGGTTTGTGGGACACTAACCCCGTGTCAGGCTCTGTGCTGACAGCTCAGAGGCTGGAGCCTGCTTCAGTTTTTGTGTCCCCCTCTCTCTCTGCCCCTCCTCCGATCTCAGATCATGCTCTTGTCTCTCTCTCTCTGTCTCTCTCTCTCTCTCTTTCTCTCTCTCTCTCTCTCTCTGTCTCTCTCACAAAAATGAATAAATGTTAAAAAAAATACATAGTTGACCCTTGAACCACCTGGGGTTCGGAGCCCTGGCACCCCCTCCTACACAGTCAAAATGCACTGGAACCTTTACCTACCCAAACACTTTACTAACAGCCTACTGTTGACCAGAAGCCTCACCAGTAACATAAACTGTTGTTTGACACATATTTTGTATATGTATTACAGACACTGTCTTCTTACACTAAAGTAAGCCCAGAGAAAAGAAAATATTAAGCAGATTATAAGGAAGGGAAAATACATTCATGGTATTGTACTGTATTTATATTAAAAAAAAAAAATCTACATGTACGTGGGCCTGTGCAGTTCAAACCTATCCTGTTCAGGGGTCAGCTGTAATGCCTTTTTTTTTTTTTTTTTCTTTTACGATAATAGTCCATATTTACTATAGAAAGCTTGTTTTGGAAAGTTAAAAAAAAAAAGAAAATTTTTAAAACGAAAAGCTGTGGTTGTTTCTGAATGATGGGATTACGATGAACATTTTGATGCATATCTTTCTAATCTTTTTTCTGTGCCTGTGTATACCCATGTATACAGGTAATTTTCATTTTTGAGAGTCCATACTGGTGATAGTGCCCTTCGTTTTACTTGGTAGTAATTTTGTGAAGAAATGTTTTCCATGAAACTATTTTCAACTATAGTTTTGGGAACACCGATCGTTTAGTTTGTGCTCTACCTCATGGAAAGAACTTAATTTTTACAACAACCCTTTGAAGTACTTAACCGTATTTTGCCGTAACATATTGGACGTCTGGAAACATAGTAGTTCATCACAGGGGCATAACACAGCAAATCTCAACCCTACCACTCCCAATGCCCTTTTTGTGTAATATAAGAAACATTTAGGGGCATCTGGGTGGCTCAGTCAGCTAAGCGTCCGACTTTGGCTCAGGTCATGATCTCACGGTTTGTGAGTTCGAGCCCCACGTCGAGCTCTGTGCTGACAGCTCCAAGCCTGGAGCCTGCTTCCGATTCTGTGTCTCCCTCTCTCTCTGCCCCTCCCCTGCTCACGCTCTGTCTCTCTCTCCTACAAAAATAAACAAACATTCAAAAAACAATTAAGGGGGCGCCTGGGTGGCTCAGTCGGTTGAGCGGCCGACTTTGGCTCAGGTCATGATCTCACGGTCCGTGAGTTCGAGCCACGCGTCGGGCTCTGTGCTGACAGCTCAGAGCCTGGAGCCTGTTTCAGATTCTGTGTCTCCCTCTCTCTGACCCTCCCCCGTTCATGCTCTGTCTCTCTCTGTCTCAAAAATAAATAAACGTTAAAAAAAAATTAAAAAAAAAAAAGAAAGACAAAAAACAATTAAAAAACAATGTGTTCTTATTTTTCACTTTCTGGAACAAAATATATAGTCAAATTCTTATCTATACACATGATTTAAAAATGCACACAAAACCCTAAATGAAAAGTAAAGGAGAAACAAGTAGCAAGTAATTTATAATAGCGTAACATGATTTTAAGTATGTAAATATTTACATTAGAAGACAACGAAATGGTCAGATGTTTGAATCTGTACATGGGATGGTATATAAATATGGCTGCTGCAAAAGTGATTCATACAGGTCCGTGGGTCTTGATAATTCAAATGCCAGGATTAGCCATACCATTGGTGTCGTGATTTACCCAAATGGTGAACAACTAACTGTGGGTTGTTCGTGACAAGACATGACATCACAGACACAGGGGCGTACAGTGGTTGCATTCCTGGAAAATCCAGTGTGTTAACACTATACAAAAGTTATTTTGCGTTCATATGCAAAAACAGTTAGGTTCTAGATTCTTCAGCCGTGCAAATGTGCAGTGGGATTTTAGAACATTAACTGAGATGTGTGGCCTTGTCCTTCTAATGTCCCTAAGAGCCACCAGTGCTGTCCAGCCACTGTGACAGCCAATCCCACTCCACAGAGTTTGAGAACTCCACTAGGGGTGGTATCCTCGAAGAAGTTTGAACATAGAAGTTCTCAAAGCATTTTGGAGGTACATTTCTGAGACTTTATGGGCCCTGTCATTTTCTTGTTAGGTTTGTCCCCAAGTATTACATGATTTTTGTTATTATAAAGGGGCTCATTTTTAAATTTTACTTTCTGTTCACTATTGCTGGTATGTAGAAAAGCTACTAACGTGTGTGGAGTTTTTTTATTTGCATATTTTACTGAGTTCTCTTATTCTCATACATTTCTCATCTGATTGTGTTTTCTAGCTAGACTATTATTATTATTTTGTAAATAGTTTTTGCCTCTTCCTTTTTTTTGTATTGCTGTGGTTTTCAATTTTAAAAAAAATTTTAATGTTTATTTATTTTTGAGAGAGAGAGACAGTGCCAGCGGAGGAGGGCAGAGAGAGAGAGGGAGACACAGAATCGGAAACAGGCTCCAGGCTCTGTGCTGACAGCCCATGACACGAGGCTCGAACGGGGCTCGAGCTCGTGGACTGTGAGATCATGACCTGAGCTGAAGTCGGATGCTTAACCGACTGAGCCACCCAGGCACCCCTGTTAGTTTTTAATTTCAATGACAAGAATATTGTGTTTCTTACAGGTATAGTCCACATTGTCTATAACACCAAATATACCTGGTACATATTTCTGGGTTGAAGGGAAGGTGCTGACCATTGAGTCATTTTCCAGTTTACTTTTATGATCAGATTTATTTGTTTTTGAGTCAGTTTTAGTAGTTGAGATCTTTTCATAAAATCCACTTACTTTCATATTTATTATAAACTCATGCGTTATATTTTCTTATCTTATAGAAAATATACTCTCCATGTTTGTGGTCATACCGCTATTCACATTCTCAGTTTTGTTTGCTATGTGTTGTTTTTTTTTTTCCATGCTCAGACTTTTTTAATGCATGACCAGTTTTCTTTTTAAATTTTTAATAGGTAAGGGGCACCTGGGTGGCTCAGTTGGTTAGGTGTCCGGCTCTTGATCTGGCTCAGATGTTGATCTCGGGGTCTTGAGTTCAAACCCCACCCACGTTGGGCTCTGTGCTGGGTTGGGGTGTGGAGCCTACTTTAAAAAAAAATTGTTTTGGGGCGCCTGGGTGGCGCAGTCGGTTAAGCGTCCGACTTCAGCCAGGTCACGATCTCGCGGTCCGTGAGTTCGAGCCCCGCGTCAGGCTCTGGGCTGATGGCTCAGAGCCTGGAGCCTGTTTCCGATTCTGTGTCTCCCTCTCTCTCTGCCCCTCCCCCGTTCATGCTCTGTCTCTCTCTGTCCCAAAAAAATAAATTAAAAAAAAAAAAATTGTTTTTTTTTAATAGGTAACATGATCACATGGTACCAGATTTGTACGTAACCAATGTCCAAGTTCCTCTTTCTTTCCAAATTTGCGATTCAAACCATGATGTTGTTTCGTTGTGTCTATAGGGCTCCAGTCAAAAGAATTCCATGAGTTTCTTGGCCAAGTGTTGCCAAATTACCCTCCACTGAAGTTGTGGGCTTTCTATTCTACTAGTAAAGTACAATTGCGTACCCAGTTTCCCCAAGGAACTTGTATCAGATGTGTATCGAAAGGAAACAGGAGTTTTCCTAATCTGCCCTTATCTTTAAAAAAAAAAAAAAAAAAGTGTATCGTGTTTGAGTCAAGGTTATTTTCTTTTAACATTTTTTAAAGTTTCTTATTTATTATGTATTTTTGAGAAAGAGGGGTGTGAGCAGGGGAGGGGCAGAGAGAGAGGGAGAATCTCAAGCAGCCTCACTCTCAGCATGGAGCTCGAACTCACAAAACCACGAGATTATGACCTGGGCCAGAAATCAAGAGTCGGACGCTTACCTGACTGAGCCACCCAGGCACCCCTGAGTCAAGTTTATTGAGATATAGTTTACATGTAGTAAGTTCACCCTTTTTACCGTATACTGTGCAGTGTCATTTTAATTTGCATGTATTTTATTATAAGCATGATGTGTTATTTTTATAATCACAAGAAGGGCGATTCTAAAACCCCAAAATGTACTGAGTAACACTTGTAAATAAGACTGGTCCATTTGCACATTCTTATTTCTTTCAACCTCAGCAAATTTCATCCTTTGGCAAACTCCGAGCACACAGAGCAATACAAAATGATTTTTTTTTTTAATGTGTTCATGCCAATTTTGGAGAAGCACAGTAAGACAAATTGACTGTCAAGATGGAAAAGCTTAACTGGGAAGATACATTTATTGAATAATTGAAAGGAAGAGGAAATGCATTACCGATTAGCCACAAAAATGCATGACGCCTAATCTGTGCCTCAAGAGACTCATGTAAATGGGGAGTCGTAAAACTGTCTCAGCCCCCGAGTTCTTACAGTTCTTACCAGCCTTCTAACCTGCCACCCTTGCTTCTGGGTTGCAGGAGTAGGGCATCGGCAGACTGATGATCGCTTCCAGGTTTAGCTGAAGTCCAAGTGTTCTAGCAACTCTTTGTAGCTTTCCTACCCCTTCGCACTGTCTCTCTGTACCAAATATTGTAATGGACTCTTGGATTTTACCATTACCTGCTTTGTTCAGGATTTTTGTTTCGGAGGGGGCAGCAATGTGTAAATCAGAGAAAAAGCAATTAATGGTGGCAAGAGTTAGGACTAGAACAAAAGCCCTCTGATTCATTAAACAGCCAGGTGACCTCCATCAAGTGCGTTCCCCAACTTCTCGGGGCTCATTCGCCGTCTAATCGGAGAGGATTGGATAATGAGATCCTTGCTACTCACAGAAAGAGCCAAGGCTCAGTAGTATCACCTGGGAAATAGAAAGGGAGACTCTGGAGCCCCATCCCAGAATTCCTGAGTCCAAATTGGCATTTTAAGCAGGTGTGCAGGTCATTTGTATGCACCTTCAAGTGCATGGTTTTCCCAGATTCTGGTCTCACACCGAAATTCTGGGCTTCTGGGTTCCCGGAGTCATTCATCATAGCCCCATAGGAATTTGCAGGGCTCACTAGGGAGATTTTGGCATTCCTGTGCACCCCCCTCTGGTTGTCCGGGATGGCGATCCAGTCTGCTCCCCGCCCCCCTAACTCTAGCTGTGTCTGGGTTGGTACTAACCGACGGTGACAAGGGGGCAACAGAGGAGACACGAAAGCCAACCCCCTTTGTCTTTACAGAGCCTTGGGAAGCAAGCCCAAGGCTGCGCCACGCCCCCTGCCAACTTGGCTGTGTTGTCCTCATTCTAGAGGCTCATTAAATAAAGAACGAGGAGATAAATATAGTCAAGCTACATAGACGAAGCACTTATCTATGTGTTTCTAATGTGCTTCCTTACCGGCATAAGGAAAATCGAAACGATGTTCTCTGGGTGGTGTCCCTTGGAAAAATGGCACTTTCTTTTAAGTCAGAGAGAAACTTCGTTTGGACACTGATTTGGGGCGGGGGAACATGAATTTGAATTTAAATTTAATGAGAAGGAAAATATTTATGGATTTCTCCTTCACCTTCCCAGCCTGGAGAGAACAAAGCACTTCAAAAGGAGAGAAATGTGTTCCTGCCGTTATAGCAAGCATAATGATCCTAATTAGCCGTCGGAGTGTCAGAGTGGGAAGAACCCTTGCTTATGCATCCAGAACTTCTCACTGAGGAAAATCTCTTAGACCGCGTCCTGTTAGGATGTCTGGGGTGGTAGTGCTTGTGCCGTGGACCTAACTAACCAGCTTGCGTTGTAGGAAGCCGGTGTATTTCAGTGAGCTCGTGTAATTTCTTGCTGTGGAAATGATAGAAAAAACATTGAAAGCAAAGCCCAACCAGAGCCCCTGGGTGTGAATGTCTGGAGATAAAGGATCTTCTCTCCTTATTTAGGAGTTCGGGCTGAACGGGGCCTGTCCACGTCAAGAATCTTGATGGGGCGCCTGGGTGGCTCAGTCGGTCGGGCGTCCGACTTCAGCTCAGGTCATGATCTCACGGTTCGTGATTTTGAGCCCCGCGTCGGGCTGTGTGCTGACAGCTCAGAGCCTGGAGCCTGCTTCCGATTCTGTGTCTCCCTCTCTCTCTGCCCCTCCCCTGCTCATGCTCTGTCTCTCTCTGTCTCAGAAATAAATAAAAACACTTAAAAAATTAAAAAAAAAAAAAAAAAGAATCTTGATGTTCTGTCTCAGCCCTCAAGTTTGTGGAATTCATAAAATTTCAGCTTATCGTTAGCAAAAATCTTCCCAGAAAGGCTCTGAAGGACAGCACTGGATGGAAATATGTGTGAGTGGGATGCCAGGAGTCTAGAATTACTTTTCACCGAGGTCTTATTGGATGCTTTATCCTTTGGTGGCTGAAACGTGCCAAGAGGGGACTTTCTTTGCATGCTGCCCGTGCAGTTGTAAAGATAGCCAGGGTCACATTAGCCCCAAAATGTGCCTTGTTTATAAACCCAGTTTGCTTCTGCTTTTGAGCATGCTATAGGCTTGATCTCTTTTTTTTTTTTTTTTTTTTTTTTTTACCAGAAGAACGTTTAAAATAATGGGTCACTTTGATGCAAATTCCAGGGGAGAAAGATGGCAAGTGTGTGTACCTAAGAGGACATCCACAGAAATTGATAGGACCATTGAGAATACCATGTACTTTCCACACTCGATCCAGTGAGATTGGAAGGGAAAGCTGGGGGCCCAAAGTAGTTTATTTTGGAAAGCCTGGAGCACATCCTCATTTCAGAGAGTATCGTAATCGGTTCTCTCCCTATTTCTGAGCTGTGTGATAATTAAAGGATGGCTTTTTTAGCACAAAGTAGTGAGAAGCGTCATTCCCTGCCCCCCCTCCCCGATGTATACAAAAGCATAACTCATCAATAGGGACATTTCTTTCTATTTAATGTATTTGTCTTTTATTCTTCTGTTAGAGGATTTTATGGAGTTTGGCTTATGCGGTGATCAAATAAACACTCTGTGAGATGTGGCATAGATGTTTGGGGCTTTGGAGAGGAGCAGATCTTTTAAATTCATAACAGGAATTTTGCCTCCTCATTCAGCACTGCACCCTTCCGCTGGCCGGGGGCGTGGGGGACCCTTTAAAAGGTCTGGCTTTGTATAGCTGACTGTAAATTGACTTGAATTCATGTTTGCAACTTGGATCTCAGACGTTGCTAGGATCACTTGGCGAGCACGAGGAGGCCCGCCGTTTGACCACAGTTTAGCACTTGCCAAACAAAAAATTATTTCTGTAAATGTCAAGTGTGTCTCATCAGTCAGAATGGGAAGGGGGAAGACGCAAGGCCAAGAAGGAACATCTGTGGGTGGTTCAATAACATTTGCTTCACTTGCTGTTTGAAAACACCGCTCTTTTGTATATTCAAGAACTGTATGGGTTTTAAAAGGGAGAGATCAACTTGCCGGCTATTGTTTCTTAATTTTACTGCATGAAAGGTTTTGTCAAGACTAAGGAAGACATCCACTTTCAGACCCTGGTGGCCTAGGCTGCTTTCTGGAATGCAGCCTCCTCCGGCCGGCCCGTCTTTCCCTGTTCACAGTGTGCTCGTGTCCCGCACGTGGTAACGTGAGGACAGGAAGCCAGGAGGCGGCCCTGGGCCACCCCGCGTCATTGAGACCGTGCGACCCGGAATCCGGGCTTGGACTTGGCTTTCAGCTCCTCGTTTCACACTCACGTGTCATTACCTGTGGTTTTGTCTTTGCTCTCCCCCCACCCCGCACAGATCCGGAGTTAGGTGTCGGCACACTGCCCGAACATGACAGCCAGGATGCAGGGCCGATTGTCCCCAAGATATCCGGTCTAGAGAGAAGCCAGGAGAAGAGCCAGGACTGTTGCAAAGAGCCCATCTTTGAGCCCGTGGTGCTTAAAGACCCCTGCCCTCAGGTCCCCCAGCCGCTGCCCCAGCCCCAGGCGGAACCCCAGCCCCGAGCTCCTTCTCCAGACCCCGACCTGGTGCGGCGCACAGAGGCCCCGCCTCAGCCCCCACGTCCAAGCACACAGCCACCACAGGCGCCCCCAGAGGCCCAGCTTCAGCCCGCCCCTCAGCCTCCGGTGCAGAGGCCGCCGAGGCCGCAGTCCCCCACCCAGCTGCTCCACCAGAGTCTCCCGCCTGTGCAGGCCCATCCCTCATCCCAGAGCCTCACCCAGCCATTGTCCGCCTACAACAGCAGTAGCTTAAGCCTCAACAGCTTAAGGTGAGCAACCTACTTTTTTGTTGTTGTTTTTTTTTTTTTTTTGGCCTGACTTTTGCCATCTTCTTTGGGACCGGCAGGCAGGAGTGGGGAAGGGGTTCCCAAGGACAGTGCAAACACTGACACTGTGTTCCCCGGGAGGCAGAGACCAGGGGACAAGGAGAGGGCCCCGCGAGGCTTGGGGCTCTTGGGAGAGGGCAGGTTGGCCTGGGTTGGGGAGACAGGACGTTGTGAAGAACTAAAACAGCTGCAGAGACTCCGGGGGGGGGGGGGGGCAAAGGCAGGAAGGGGAGGGAGTGTGCATAAGACACAGTGTAGAGGGGAGCTCCCCACCCTGTCCCGGAGAGAGGCCACGAGGGGAAACCTACCAGCACCCAGTGCTAGAGATTTAAAAAAAATTTTTTTTAACATTTACTTATTTTTGTGTGTGAGAGAGAGGGAGACACAGAATCCGAAGCAGGTTCCAGATTCTGAGCTGTCAGCACAGAGCCCGACGTGGGGCTCGAACCCACAAACTATGAGATCGTGACTTGAGCCGGAGTCAGAGGCTTAACCGACTGAGCCACCCAGGCGCCCCCAGCGTTAGGAGATTGTTAGAAGGGAGGGATTTGCCCCCATGAGAGGATGTGCTGCAACTCCAGAGTCAGGAAGATGGGGACCAGGGGACTCCGGTTGAGGCTTTCCCGTTACGATGTACTTCTTCCAAGGTGGGTCAGAGGGGCGTAGGAGAAGCTAGCTGGACTGGAGAGAGAGAAGCTCCCGTGTGGTGATCCAGGCTCTCCTGCCTTGTCTTTGCCAAACTACAAAGGAAAGTTTTCAGAGTAGCTCAGTGGAGGAACCGCCGAGGAAAGGGAGACAGAAACCCGGGTGTGGGGCCAAGCGTGGCCCACCCTCGCTTGCCCCGGAGGTTGTAATTCTAACCTAGTAGGGCTTTGCTTTCCTTGTGACGTGACCGACGGGGGGGGTTCTGGGGCAGGCTGTTTTCCTGTCTAGGACAGGGGAAGGAAACTGCCTTTGCCAGGGTTCATTTCTGTGGCCCTCCAGACCACAGAGGTGATGAGGGGCTCCCTGGTTCACCTTCCTATCTGTGCTTCTTCATCAAGGGGCAGCAGTCAGACAGGGTGAGCTCAGGCCGTTGTTCTCATCCATCTTTGTAAAGTGGAGGAAATGTGGCTAGTGGAGGACGGACAGAAGGCGCAGGGTTTCTAGGGGCAGAGGTGAGAATGGCCACAGAGCGGGAGCCAACGAGAGTTTCCGGCCGCCATCGGGTCACCAAGTGTTCACCACTGAGAGAGAGAGAGAGGGAGAGCATAAGCAGGGGAAAGAGAGAAGGAGAGAGAGAATCCCAGCAGGCTCTGTGCCCTCAGTGCAGAGCCCAATGCGGGGCTCGATCCCACAAACCATGAGCTCATGACCTGAGCCGAAACCAAGAGTCAGACGTTCGACCCACTGAGCCACCCAGGCGCCCCTGCGGTTATGATTTTAGCAGAGGCTTCTTGTGGGCATGAGGGAGGGTCTATAAAGAAGAAGGAACAGGAGAAAGCATTGCACGGCTTTGGGCAGTGAAATAGGATTTTTTTTTTTTTAAGAAAATAAATTGCTTACCTCTTTTTTCCTTCCTTCCTTTTTTTTTTTGGTCACTCCAACAGCAGTAGCAGAAGCAGCACCCCAGCAAAGACTCAGCCCGCCCCGCCTCACATCTCTCACCACCCTTCGGCCTCCCCGTTCCCCCTGTCACTGCCCAACCACAGCCCCTTGCACAGCTTCACACCCACCCTCCAGCCCCCTGCACACTCACATCACCCCAATATGTTCGCCCCTCCCACGGCTCTGCCTCCGCCACCACCTCTGACTTCAGGGAGTCTGCAGGTCCCCGGACACCCGGCCGGAAGCACTTACTCAGGTAGGAGGGGGGGCTGACCTCGCCCACCTGCCCTCCCGTCTCCCACGCTTGGGGCCTCACCACTGCCTGTGTGTCCTTCATGGCTAGGTTTTATCGACTGACCAGTTGCTGCTTTGTTATAGAGACTCTTGTAACCCGCCTCTGGTCCTTCATGGGCTGAGGTTTGGCAGAAATACACTCCGCCCCCTACCCACCTAGCACAGCCCAGGAGGCTCGGACACAGCCAAAGGGAAGCCCGCTGGTTGGAAGTCCAGAGGCTTTTCCAAATAAGGCCACGCACTACGTGGTAAAACACAGATTACATACGCCCGGTCATCCCATTCGAGGGACGGAAACTTCACCAGGCCCGCGACTGTTCTGTTCCAGTCTCTTTAAATTCCATCCTGGTTTAAGGGGGTTGTTTTCAAGGAGTGGGGCCTTCTACGTTCTTGGGAGGGGAAGATGCGCTTTTCGCTCCAAGGTATCCCAGAGTTTTAAGTCTTAGCAAAATCCAGCCTTAGGTATTGGCTTCTTCTCTCCTCACCTGTATTGACCAGGCTGGTATCCCAAGTTTGGGCCCCTGTAGCCGTGCTGTCCCACTGTGGTAGACATTCCCCCTTGAAGACGAGGGCATGGGAACACAGCCAGGTTAACAGAGATCAGTGTGCACTCAACGATGTTAATTCCTTGAACCATCAATATTGTCCCCCTGTGGTAGATGAGGGAGCTGAGACCCAGGTGGGTGATATCCCCACCCCCCGCCACGCCCAGGCTCCCTGAGCTGGCGGTCACAGAGCCGAAAACTGACCTCTGGCTGTTCGGCCTGGAGCCTTGTCCCCGAAAGCCTAGGGGCTGGAAGAACGCAATTCCATTGTGACTGGGCGTCAGGATCCTCCGGTTGGTTGTTCCCTTCCATCCGGGGGCACAGGGGCCCTCGGGGGTGCCCTCGGCCCCGCCGACCTCTCTGGTCAGGGCCTCGGGTGTCCTTATCCAAAGGATACCACTCGGGGCAGGGGGGGGAAGCATCACCCTCTCCCTTTCCTTCTTTTCCAGAGCAAGACATCTTGCGACAGGAACTGAACACACGCTTTCTGGCCTCTCAGAGTGCTGACCGCGGGGCTTCCCTGGGCCCTCCGCCCTACCTGCGGACCGAGTTCCACCAGCACCAGCACCAGCACCAGCACACGCACCAGCACACGCACCAGCACACCTTCACGCCGTTCCCCCACGCCATCCCCCCCACCGCCATCATGCCGACGCCAGCACCTCCCATGGTGCGTACCCCAGGCAGAAATGTGAGGATAAGTAGAGCACGACTCTCTTTTGTGCAGCACGCCGGGGCGGAATGGGCCGTCGGGGCACAGGAGACCGGGTGGGGAGTGCTGGCCACTTAGGGGCCTCCTTTGGCCTCCTCCGTCTTGGCTGGAGAGAAGGGAGTGCGCCCTGCTCCGGGCAGCGCTGACCCGGGGCCCGAGGCAGGAGCCTCTTTCTAGCAAGTTCTGTCCAGCACTGTGTGTGCGCATGGGCGGAGGGGAGGGTATTTTAGATGCCCTCCAAGCAGTCCCAGCCAGTGTCGGTAGTTAACTTCTTCAAGGGCAGTTGTGCCTTTTTGAGCATCTTGCGGGGGTCGCCACCAGGTGTAAAAATGTATCTGTCGGTGCTTCGCACTGAGTAATAATAGCAAACAGATGCTCATAGAATACTGGGAGTCAGGAGGAAGGCGGAGGAGGGGAGAGAGCCGTCAGAAGATCTGGACTGTATCTGTTACCCCTGCTCTTTCAGGGGGCTCCCCAAGCCTGTTTTGTTGGGGGCGGGGGTTATATTTTTTGTATTTCATGAGACGGTACCCAAGTCTGGCATCCTGCTCTGTCAGCAAGTGGCCAGGGAGCGATGCACCCACAGGGGCAGAAGTCGGCCCCGTGATGAGAGCTGCCATTGCCAAGGACATGATCTTGGTCTTGACCCGGGGCTGGCCCTTGCTGGATGAGCCACCTGGGATTTGTTTTTCTTTTTTAACTTACAAACTGTAACGAACAGTCCCATATTAGGGTGCTAAGTATTCTGAGATAGAGCCCTGTCTGCCACAGTGAGTATTAGAGTGTTTTACTGACTTAATTTTTCATATTTAAGGAAATACTTGGTTTGAAGGCAGTTAGTGTCGGCATGGCGAGAATAGATTTGAATTCCGTGATTTTTAAGAGATGCGCCCTTCACCAAACTTTGTGTCCTCTCCTCCCTCCCCCTCCCATTTTGTTCTACTTAACGTTTTTACAGATGGAATTTTATTTTTTTTTTTTAATTTTTTTTTCAACGTTTATTTATTTTTTGGGACAGAGAGAGACACAGCATGAACGGGGGAGGGGCAGAGAGAGAGGGAGACACAGAATCGGAAACAGGCTCCAGGCTCCGAGCCATCAGCCCAGAGCCTGACGCGGGGCTCGAACTCACGGACCGCAAGATCGTGACCTGGCTGAAGTCGGACGCTTAACCGACTGCGCCACCCAGGCGCCCCTACAGATGGAATTTTAAAGTTTATCTTGTAAATTTTATTTAGGAGAACATTAGCGATGAGACCTTGGGACCAAAATGTTTTCCTATAGTAAATCCTGTATGTTTTTTTTTCTGGATGAATTGTTGTCCTTCTCAACAGTTACGTTTTTTAAGGGCTTAATATTTGGGGAAAGAGTTTATGGCAGCCTGAGTGGGCTGTTAAATCAAATCTAAGGGGGGGTTGTAGCACCAGGACGTTGACGTTATTTAGAGGAAGCGGTGGGATACTCTTTTCTGCTCAAAAGAGAAGTTCCAAGACCTCTGCCAGATTCCTTTATATTTGGGTCTAATACGTTTCAGCAGGTGGCTGAACATACAGTTCTTCAGCCACAAGGAAGATGGAAATGGAGGGAACTCTCTGGATAAATCAGACCAAATGCTCGCTTCTCTTTGATGTGTCTGAATAATTGCCCCTTTTCTCCAGTTTCAAGGTCTGGTTTATGCCGGTCTCTAAATGTAGACCGAAATGACTCTCCGGTGTGGCCAGGACCGCAATGCACCGTCTGGGTTTTCACTTTGGTTTCCCCTGTCTTGTCGGAGGGACTCAGGAGTCGAGAACGGTTTCTCACGTACAACGAGGTCGTGGAGTCTGTTGACAGCCTAATTAACGGCGGAGAAGCTCGCTCAGGGCTGCCTCCGCCGAAGCCGTGAACAGAAATGTAGACTCTTTAAGTAACTAGCTTTTGCTTTGATCCCTTTACAGTTTGACAAATACCCTACAAAAGTTGACCCATTCTACCGGCACAGTGTGAGTCTTGTTACCATGCTACACATTCAATGTAACTGCTTTTCCATTTTTGTCCTCTTGCCACAGATCAGTAAATGACTAGCAGCCTTCCTTAATCATCTTTGCGAGAATTCCCATTGCGCCTCGTCACTTTGGATGCTTGCTTTTGTGACGTTTGCTTCTGGTAAAGATGCAGTATCCTCTTCCGAATCAAAAGATCATTAGCGCGCCTGACACCTTAAAGCACAGGTGAACCTCACTGCGAGCCAGGCGTCTGTCCTCAAAGTGGGGGGTCTGCACTTGAATCACTGTGGCCGCAGGAGACCCTGGAATCACAGGATTTCAGGAATTGCCCAAAACATCCTTACCACAGATTTCCCAGAATCCAACGTGAAGTATTTCTTCCGAACAGAATGTCGTTCGTCTTTTTTGACTCCTAAGTCCTCCAAAAGCAGATTCTCATTTCCTCCTGACTAAATGTAGACCCCTCTCCCACGTGGCTGGTCGTGTTCTCCTGGGCTTGTTACAACCAAAACCAAAAACTATCATTTCAGTAAAAGAGGGTCCTAAGATTGAAATACATGGTTTTTCCCCTTTAACCTCATTCTTCTTTATGTAACAAAAAAATTTTTTCTTTTATGCCACGTTAAAGAGCACGGTTCTAGAACTGAAATCGGCACCAGCCTATTTCGATACATTTCAGTTGAGACGTGAGACGAGGGCTTTACTTATTTATCTTCTAAGACAAGCACCTTGTACATCTTACCATGATATTTTGATTATGGAGTGAATACTGCATCCTTCTTACCTGAAATTTTGCAAGTTTCTTTGCTCAGTGGTTTATTCATATTTTTCAAGCGACACCAGAAAGAAAGAAGAGGAGTAATTTCTTGTAGCCACGTTGTCCATCCGTCCTCACCTATGCTTGCTTGGAAAGAAGTGCTCCTCAGTAGATCAGCAAAGCCTGTGAGCTCATTCCTACTCCGAACCAGATAATCAGACCCTGCCTTAGTCCAGAGTGTAGCCAGCCGAGAAGTCAAAACTACAAGATATTAGAAATCAATTAAGCATCAGTTACTCTAGAGACGTGCAGACATAACGTGAGGGACCCTCCTCAGGAAGAGATGCGGAAAGTATATCCGAGTGCCGGAGCCCCACGTTGTTCTGGCACTTTCTGCTCACAGCACTGTGATACAAAAGCATTTTTTTTTTTTAAACGGACGTGCAAAATGCAGCAGACGCCTGGGCTTCCTCTTTAGCGCTGTCCCGCGAGTGGTGCCGTCCTTAAGGGTCATCAGATTTCTGCCCTTTGTGTTTGTGGATTTCAGCGAAGGACTAGCTAAGGAAGTCATTCCTAGAGACAGTTTAGCGTGCTCAGCCAGTGGCTCAGATTTCCTTCTGAGTAAATCTGGACCAAGTGTAGAGCCTTCCTACATGCGTGTGCCACCGGCGGTCCTAGAAGTACGATAGAGAGTAAGCCCGGGGGCCTGAATTTCCGGCAGGTTTATGTTTTATTACTTAGGTACTTCAGATTTTTCATCCGGTGGGGGGTGGGGAGTCCAGAATAGGGGACCGTATTCTAAGAGGGTCAGTCATGGACTATAACAGCAGAAGGACAGTGATGAAAATATCTAATTTTTGTATTGAAAACGTTAAAGGAAATATACCCACCGAGAGGCGGAGTATTAGAGACTTGAGTGTGTTTTAGTGTGGCATGTATTTAATTACACCGCTTCATACAGTATACTGGGGGAGGGTTATTTCATTTTATTAGTTATAGTGGATAATGTATGAAGTACTTAGTCTCCCCTGCTTTGGGGATTAGGACGTTATAAGGGGAATTAAGACGGAATGCGCTCAAGTATCTAAAACACAATTTTAGACTTAAAAGTAGTTTTAAATGAGGGCACTTGGCTTGCAATCACTGTTTAAGTGGATTTAGTTCAATATCAATTAGTCTGAAAAACTTTGCTGCATCATTGAAGGGAGCAAAATGAAATAAAGACCCACAGAAAAGCATGTGCCCTGAAAACAGGATTGCAAGTTAGGAAAAGCTTGAGTTCTTAGTATTGTGTTTTTGACATTTTACGCAACCCGAAAGGTGGGCCATGACTTAAATGTCTGTATGGTGGTTTGATCAAAGTAAATGGAATCGGAGCAGTGGGATCTCGGAAATACTCCATTTCTAGAAGGAGGAAACGATGTCTGTGCCTTGTGTTCAGTATTGCTGCATATTTCTTTCCTCCATCGTGTCCTCTTAATTCCAGAAAATTCATATTCTTAATTCAGAATCATTCTTCTCCCTGCACTGAGTGGTCGGACACAGCAAGGGCTGGGTTTGGGTAGCCCCCAGTGAGCCTGTCCACCTTCTAGAAAACAGTAGCTCCGTTGTAAGTGCACACTGAATCGTTTCGTTTTACCCTCCCACAAATATTTGTCATGATTTGAGATGAGACAATTAAATTGTCCTCTGAAACTGCCACTTCTGGAACAACGTAATGAAGCAAGGATTGTGCATATTTTCTCATTTCCTCAAACTATTAAAAATCTAAAATTACTAATTGAGTTTTAATGGTATAAAATCCTGGAACTCATAAAGAGTTGCTTCTTTTTCTTCCTTTTTCCCTAATTTTTCTTTTTTTTTCTTTTTTTTTTTTTCCTTTTTCTAATTAACTTGTAATTTTCCGGGCATCTTATTTGGCTCAGCACCCCTCCTGTTTTTGATGCACATTAAAATCTCAAACCATTTAGGTCTTCTATCCGATTTAACAATTAATAATTAGAAAAGCTCCCTTTCTAATGATGTCCTCATCTGGGACATCATTTGTTGGCTGATTGATTCTGAACTACTTTTAACTTTTTAAGTTAAGCATTCATGGCACATCTGTGTGATCATCTCATCCTGGCTTCTTGACTAATAGCATCAAACTGAGATTATCTGGCTTGCTAATGTTGATGTCGTTCTATGGGAAGGGAATTGGAATATATCATTTGCTTCCTACTAAAATCTTTTTTTCCCCTCTCCGTCTTTGGCCACAGCTCTTCCATTCCTACCCTCCTGCAGTATCGGGCATCCCCCCTATGATTCCACCCACTGGTCCTTTTGGTTCACTACAAGGAGCATTTCAGCCGAAGGTAAGAAACCTTACCGTGGAAATAGGCAAGCATCCTTACCAGCCGAGCCCCAGGCTAGGCGTGCGGGTGGGTTCTGCATCCTGTCGCCCGCCAGTGACTAATCTTCCCAATCCGAAGTGACCACTGGGATTAGAGCGACGTTTTGGTTTTGTTGGGTTTTTTGGGTTTTTTGGGTTTTTTTTTTTGTGAGCCCTCTCTCTGAGTTTTAAACCTCAGCCCGAATTGCATTTTCAGTCTGTATTATCCATATAATCTCAGCTGAGCCGCGATTTCCTACAATCTTGAAAATATACAGAATACGTATATATATTTTTTATTGCCAGTATTGTGGACATAAGCTTCTGGTCAGGAAATGTATGAAATGTCAGATATGTGTGTGCACCAAGTTGTCCTTGAGTTACATGTTACGAGCAAAGAGGCAAAGCTGAGCCTTGACTGATTGTAAGAGACAGGAAGAGAACAATTCCACACTAAAATTGCATCCTTCCAGTTGTGTGAGGGGAAGACACTTCTGCTCCCTCTTCCCCATTTTGCTCCTGAGCCCTGTCTGTCTGCAAATTCTGGCTCTACTCTGCTTCAGTCCTCCCTCAGCCGTGGTCATGCTTACCAAGGTCAAGACCAACAGCCTCATGGGAAATTAACCTTTGGCCCTTTAAATAACTAAATTCGTTTCTACCTAGTCAGTGTTATCCTACTCATCTGGGGCTAGGCTTCTCTCTGAAGGTCAATAGGGAGGAGTCATTCTCAGGACACTCTGCCCTTATGCGACTTTATCACAGCCCCTTCTTTATTTTTATACCAAAGCGAAATGCAGTTATGTTAGTAACCGTCCTCAGACTTTTTAAGTAGGAAAGTTTGCTGTGTGTGGTTTTTGGTTTTCCTTTTTATTTGTTTATTTTTCCCGATCTCGTTTCTAAGAGAAAACACCAGATTGGGGCCAGGGTCTTCCAGCATGAGCGCATTTTGCCTTTCTAGAGGCACGTTGTCATGAAACTAGAAACAGGAAAAGACATTTAAAAGCATTGGGGGTAGGACAAGGTACACCTCAGAAGTGACATTTATCTGCTTGGAATTGTGGCTTATAGGCCGGGTTATCCATACCTGGGACTTGCGTGATGGCCCTGTGAAACCCTCCTGTCTTGGGATGAAATGACAATGATTTTTCAACCCCTTCCCCCGTCTGCCATTCCCTGCACCCTCACACCCTGGGCCCTGGTCTGTCCCCTCTGGGCTTCACCAACTCTCCAGTGCCTCTCCAAACAGACTGCTAGGTCATTTAATAAATTAGACTATTTCCCTCACTCACAATTATCCAATCACACAGAAAACTACATCTGGGCAAGAAAGTGTCTCTCTTGGTGTTGAAATAGGCCTTTCCAGGCCATCTTACTGATTGAATATGTAGATTGCAGTTCATTAGCGGAGTTCTTCATATGTATGCAAATCAGGCTGTTAACAACTCCAGCTTAATTGTTAGTTGTACAGCAGCTGACTGCTTTTCTTTCTTTCATGCTTCCCCCTCCCCTCCCTTCTCCTTATAGACAAGCTTTGTGCCTAAGCTTGAGCTCTTTTCCCACCCGCGTTAACTTCTGGCGTGAGGGGAGTCCTCGAAGTTGTGCTTTCTGCAATAAGATACCTGGTGAAACATGTCCTGACTCCTCCATCCCCCCAGATAGTAGGGACTGCGAGCGCCAGAAGTAGGCTTTTTTGTCGTTGCTGTAAATTCAAAGGACACAAGCCTGTGGATAAGGTTATTGTTACGAATGACATCCAAGAATGGTGGTGGTTTCGGAAAGATGAAGCCGAATTACCGTAGGAATCAGTGAATAGGAGATCTGTGCAGTCCCTGAATCAGGCCCGCTTGTTGCATCTCCACCCCCGCTAATGAGTAATGACTGAGCGTAATTCCTTGTTATCGTCTGCCGGTTAAAATTTAGAGTTAGCTTAATGTCTGTGAAACACTTGCAGTTATCCGATGAGGGGCACCTGGTACAGCAAATGGCCGCGACGTTCACGCAAGCAGTTCTTAGAGTGCTTGGTGGTAACGCAAAAGACACAGTGACAGGGCCGTCCGTGTGTCGGAAGAAGATGGAGTTGGGGGCATTGCTTTCACATGTTTCTTCTCTTTGGTCCTGTGCTGCTTATTGCGGTGAGAAGTGACGTGGTCCACGTCTCCGCTTTTGGATGCCTTCCCTAGACAGGGCAAAGTCGGGTCAGGGTCCCCGGAGAAACTAGGGAGCGGGTCCTCTTGAAGAACATGTGTGATCAACTGGGGGAGATGCCTCTGTGAACTCTCGTCTTCCAGAATGAAACAAACAAACGAAATCGACGTTTGACTTGCATTATTTTAGAAGGAAAAGAAAGATCTTGCTTTTCAGGTCATGTGTTCTATGCCTCCTAAGCTGTGGTCTGATTAATTTGTAGACCTCCAACCCTATCGATGTTGCTGCTCGACCCGGGACCGTCCCGCACACTCTGCTCCAGAAGGACCCGAGGGTACGTAGAAGAAAGTCAGGCTCGGTCACAGGTAACGCCAGGGTCTGTTTGTTTCTGCGGGCCAGCCGGCCCAGGTCACGCACCTTCCTCAGCCCATCTGAGCGAGCTGCCGTGGGAGCTGTTCCTTCTAGTTTGTGCAAGAAAATGCCAGTCACTCTTAGAGAACAAAATCTCCCCTGCTCCCTTGTGGCTGATGACACAAGGGGAGCAGCTCGCCAGCAGGGGAGAAGACAAATGGCTTGTGGTCCAAGCCCAGGAAGTGGGCACTATCAGCTTGTGTAGTTTCTGTTTGACCAATCTTCTCTGTCTACGTCCCCTTACATATTCTCACCGAAGAAGTAACTGTAAAATGTTTTGAATGGAAAAGCATGAAGCACTTTTCTTCCTGGACGTCACAGGACCCTCTCCCCGCACCGCCCCCAACCCCAACAGCACTCCTGGCTCACTTGTAATGCAGAATCCTCCTCTGACCTGAGTCAAATGTCCCTCGCGCTTTGGTTATGTCACTCGTTCATAACGCGCACCTCCACCGCCTCTCAAAAACAATTGGAAGATCTACAAAAGATGCAGTCTTGTCTCGTGGGTTGTTACTTACGTTTGGCTTTAGAGTAAATGTGGACAGACGGTGACTTTTTACAACATCGTCTTCTTCCCTGGCTAAGGGCCAGTCAGAAACTGATGACCAGAGTTAGGTAGAAGTTAAAAATGAACTAGCTACGTAAGTATTTTTACGATGTTTAGTGAACCTTTCAAAAGTGTGTAATACCTCTAAGTAGTGTGCGGTCATCACATGGAGTGCGTTGGTTCCACCTTACGTCTGGAGAGGCCAGCTCTCCCAGAAACCCCTGGGTACCCAGGCTTCTAGGTCTACGGTCCGGAGGCCGTCCTCCCTTAGAACCCAGGCGGTGTGGTTAGAAGGGCTGTTCAGATGTATAATGTGAGCAAATCATGTTGCCGGAGGGCAAATTGCTATTGATTAAACTTGGTCGGGGGGCTTGTCAGCGTGGACGTGCCCAGGCTTGTGAAGTGGGGGAAGGGACGCTTGGCACTTTTGATCGTGTGAAAATGGGTTAATTATTCTCTAAAAGGGCTTCATTTAAAAGTAAAATTCTAACATTTTAATTTCCCCTCCTAATGAAGCACTACAAATTTGTTAATTAGAGCAATTGTTTGAGTGACAGGCATGTAACCGAGTTGTCATTTTCTCTTCACAGTTGACAGATCCTTTCAGACCTATGTTAAGGGTAAGAGAGCTTCTTCTAGAACTGTTTTGCAACCTCTGTTTGACTCCCTGCGGGTTAAAAATACAAATCCATTACAGGGAAACAAGCCATAGAAACGCTGGAATAAAATGTTGGGAGGAGAGTGGCTGGGCTTTTCAGGTAGTGTAATTGGAAATGGCCCACATTGTGTTGCTTTGAGTGTTGGAGGAAGCCAGGCCATTGAGGGAAAGCAAACAGCACATTCAACTGAGGCACCGTATCTTGTTGGTATGGCTGCTGAAAGCTTGACTACTGGGAACGTACGTGGGAAGTCTTCAGCTAAAGGCAGAAATTAGGATTTCACTGAGCTCTGTTGTCTCTCCTGCACCTAGAAGAGATAGATAGATAGATAGATAGATAGATAGATAGATAGATAGATCGATCCATCTATTTATCTGGGCTGGTGGCTGCCTCATTCTGTGGTACGTGATGTTGACCCTCAGAGCCATTCAACCTATTTCTCTGGTGCAGAAGAGGGACATACTAAGCATTGGTTTTGTTAATGTCTTGGTTGGTCTGGAGAGTGGCCAAGAGATGACCTCTGAATAAACGCTGACTTACTGGGGAGGGGGATGGTCGGACGGAAGATGGATGGATGGATAGATTTCCAGCTACACTTAACTCATTTCTGGCGCCTCTCATCAGAGAATTCAATTTCTCCAAAGCGAAACAAAGGAGAACTGTGTCATCACGTAGGTGATTTCAGATGACCCATGATTTCATGACACGGGAACTGACCCCAGACTTGGATTTAAGGATATCTTTCAGAAACAGCTCCTTAATATAGAAACCAGAAGCGTCTGTCCTTTGCCGATGTAGGAATGGGGCAGCGCTTCCTCTCATCTGGCCTGTAGTTACTGAGCGCGTGTCGGGAGCTTATGAGTAGGTTACGCAACAAGACTACAAACCGATTGGCAGGAGGTGGTCCCTGCCCTCCAGGGTGGTAAGACAGCTCACTCAGTTACTCCTCTGCTTGGAAAGCAAGACATGAACTGATCTGAGAGACATGGCTTGATACACTCCCAGACGTGACGGCAGCAGAGGCCTAGAGCACAGGAAGGAACCAGCTCTCTTTGTTTCTTCTCTTTTCACTTGGGAACAGGCGGCACCCAAGAACACCAATGGGTAGTTGACTCTTAGCGAAGCGTTTGTGGGAACAGGGCTTCAATGGAAATGTGAATTTCTTTGTTCCGCTCTGGGGGTTAACACAAAACCGCGTTGGGGGAGGCCACGCGGGTTCTTCTGTACCCTCTCTTGTTTTGAACCGATTCACAGACGCTCCCTAATTAGCTCTTCTGAACAGCCGATTTGCCTGGTAGCATGGCCGCATTTGTTAGGTACAGCTTCCCCCTCTCCCGCTCTGCCAGCTGGCACCAGAAAAGAAAGAAGAGACACAGAGTGGGGCTCGGGCTTTTGCCATCTTGTGCTCGGTAACCGGGGAGGTCCCCGTCAAGTGTGGCTTTCTGAGCAGTGGCTTCCAGCTCGGGCCCCAAGGGAAGGAGGGGCAGAGCTGACCGGGGTTCCCTGAGGCCTGGGCCCCGGGCAGCCGCTAAGAGAGGGCACTTGGAGGGGGGACTGAGCACAACCGGGCCGTGAAAAAGAGCGTCTGCAGCCAAAATCTGCTGAAAAGCTCTGAAGGAATTGGGAGATGCTGTTCTCTGGAAGGTCTTCTTGTGACCACATTGCTCTTTGTTGTTCCAGAAACCAGGGAAGTGGTGTGCTATGCATGTTCACATCGCCTGGCAAATCTACCACCACCAACAGAAAGTCAAGGTCAGTCTTGCCTTCCTGGTCTGGCGGGGGAAGGGGGCAGGGGGACAGGAGCATGGGGCGGGGGCGGGGGGGGTGGGGGGGATCTCCGGATGGAGGAAGGAGGCATTTAAACAGCTTCTAAAGATCCACTGGCAAGAAGATGCTATTAGGAAATCTTACTATTAATTGGGGAAACCACCAATAAAATGATAAAATAGGAATAAACCAAGAACTCCCTGATGGTTTTTTTTTTTTCCTTTTAGAGGATTTTGTCATCATATTGATCCAAATTAGATTAAATCCTGAAAAAAGGGGTAATCTAATTATAGCAACCACGTGTTTATACAGAAAATAACAGTGTCTGGGAACAGCCACACATGGAAGTTTTCATTTCTGTAAGATTTGGTGCATTGGTTTCATTTTATGACTTTGAGAAGCTGATAGAGCCCGTGAGACCCTATGGGATGCTACTAAGCTTCCATCAGCAACATGTGGTGTTAAGAATTTCTTGAGGTGCCTGGGTGGCTCAGTTGGTTAAGTGTCTGACTTCAGCTCAAGGTCATGACCTCGTGGTTCGTGGGTTCGAACCCCGCATCATGCTCTGTGCTAACAGCTCAGAGCCTGGAGCCTGCTTCTGATTCCGTGTCTCTCTCTCTCTCTCTCTCTCTCTCTCTCTCTCTGCCCCTCCCCTGCTTATGCTCTCTCTCTCTCTCTCCTTCTCAAAAATAAGCAAACATTAAAAAAAAAGAAACCTAAAAAAATAAAAAAAGAATTTCTCTTTCAGACGTCGTGTTTGGTTCGCAGTGACCTTAGTCATCTTGATGACCAGTGACACAGGTTAGAAAACAGTCAGTACCTGTCAGAACCACCTCCGGCCCGTTACCCTGCAGATTATTTTGCTTCCTTTGGCTGTGTTTTTGTCACACAGATGAATACTACCTTCCGCTTTTCCAGCCATTTACGTTCTAGCCATTAGATTGCTGACAATTAAGAAGGTGGGGCAACTCTGAAACCCCCATATTTGAGGGGCGCCTGGGTGGCTCAGTCAGCTAAGCGTCCAACTTCGGCTCAGGTCACGATCTCGCGGTTCGTGATAGGGTCAAGAGCCTTCTGCAGGAGACCACATCACTGGCTGACATAGTTGTAACAGAAATAACTGACAAGTTCAGATTTAGTGTCTGTGTAAGTGTGCCTAGAAAACTGGGGGAAGACGACCGATCAAGCAATTCCAGTAAGCTTCAGTTAATCCATTTTTTCACGAACAAGCGTTTAGTGCTAACGGCCTCCGTGAGAATAAGAAGCCTATAGGAGCACCTGGGTGGCTTCGTCAGTTAGACAACCAATGCTTGGTTTCAGCTGACCTGTCATGATCTTACTGTTCTTGAGTTCGAGCCCCGCATCAGTGCAGAACCTGCTTAGGATTCTCTCCCTCTCTCTCTCTCCCTCTTTTTCTGCCCCGCCCCCTGCTCGCTGGCTCTGTCTCTGAATAAATAAATAACTTAAAAAAAAAAAAAAAGCTGATAAATAAAGGAGGGAGGGAGAGCTGGTTGTCACAGAAATATTTTGTTTTGTTTTGTTTCATTTATTTTGAGAGGGACCCCAAGCAGGGGAGGGGCAGAGACACAGGGAGACGCAGAATCCGAAGCAGGCTCCGGGCTCTGAGCTGTCAGCCCAGAGCCCGACGCGGGGCTTTAACTCACGAACCGTGAGATCATCACGACCTGACCTGAACTTGGCCGCTAAAACCGACTGAGCCACCCAGGCGCCCCTGTTTTCTTTTTTAATGATTAAATGATTGAAAACGACAACAACAACCTAGCTGAAAGTTAAAAAGCCGACCTCAAGAAATGAGGTCACTAAGCTATTTTGCTTCGGTGCCAAGTACCTGCTTTCCTGCTCTTTCCCCTAACGTCCCGTCAGTGAGTTTTGCTCACTTTTATTTTATTGTTAGGCGAGGTTTAATTGGAAACCTGATGGTTTAGCAAACCTGCGTGCTTAGGGCGCTGACTAAATTTTGACACTCAGGCCAGTTCCCTTTCTGTTCTGGAGGATGGCGATTAGCGGATCGGTAGGTGAGACTCAACCCTCCTCGTAGCTCCTTCGGTTACAAGCGATGAAGGGTGTTGTATGTGCTACTTTAGCAACTTCCTCCCCGTGAAGGTGTCCCCGGCGACTAAAACCTTCGTTATCTCAATTCAATTAGGAAGCCATCTTGCACACGAAGACGGCTGCTCATCTCCCCTTCCCAGCGAGCTCTTTGTAATCCCCAGGTGCCATCCGCTTGGATGGCTTCGTGGACCTAAATTGTGGTTAATGTGCTGTGTTGTGTACCGTGCAGTATTAGCACCAAATAATCTGGCAACCAAATTAAAAGAGGCACTCAGAAGATTTTCAAGGATTTATAGTGAATTAGAAGCTCGGGTTTGGGGTCTGGCTATTACTGCCCTGTGGATTTGTGCAGAAATGGCATTGTCCCCTTGCCTGTAGTGGGCGTTTCCTCATTCTGTTAGTACTCCCCAAATAGCACCTGCAGATTACTTCGGGTGCCAGGCTCAGAGGGCCCTCACCCACCCTGCTGTCTAGTTGCCCAGCACTCTCCAGCGACCATACCCACGTACACATGAGAAGCGATGGAACGTGCTATCCGCTTCCGGCTGGAAGTGATCAGGGACGTTTCATCTCGAGTGGGCACAGCAGATGAGTGGGTGAGGGAAGGGCGTACTTCGGTCGTCCCGGATTCTCGCGCAAGCTAGCCCAGAGGCCTCCTGTTGACTTTAGTATACAGTGGCAGACACGAGGGAGTTTGAGGTGGTGCAGGCCCAAATGGACTGTGAGCGTCAGTCGGGTGGCAGAGGTTGGAGGAGTGGGTCAGAATCAGGCGAAGGGCCGTGAAGGATGGGAGCCTGGCGGGCGGGGAGGGCCAGGCAGGGGGACGGGCACAGGGAGGGAAGCATGGAGCCTCCAGCACCCCCCCGCCGGGGCGGGGGACAGGGTTGATGCTCATCAGGGGAGGCGTGAGATTCAGAGAGAAGGTTGCTGAGGATTAAGAAGGTGGGGCAACTCTGAAACCCCCATTTTTGAGGGGCGCCTGGGTGGCCCCGTCACTTAACCGTCCGACTTCGGCTCAGGTCATGATCTCGCAGTTTATGATCTTGAGCCCCGTGTCCAACTCTGTGCTGACGCTCGGAGCCTGGAGCCTGCTTCAGATTCTCTGCCTCTCTCCCTCCCTCTCTGCCCCTCCCCTGCTCGCACTCTGTCTCTCTCAAAAATAAACAAACATTAAAAAAATCTTCTTTAAAAAAGAAAACCCCGTATTTGAGACCGCTACTGGCCTGAAGAATGGCGCCACAGTGCAGAAGGGAGGAAACGATGAGCCAGTTTCTACAGCCTTCCAGAAAGGTGAACGGAGAGTAGCTTGAGGGTGGATACATACAACTGGGTGGAAACAGAGCGATGGCAGCTGATGGCAAGTGCTTCGCAAGAGGAGAAGTTCTGGTGGTGCCTGCGTGGCTCAGTCACTTAAGCATCCGACTCTTGGTTTCGGCTCAGGTCATGATCTCACAGTTCATAAGTTCAAGCTTATGTCAAGGACCTTGGGCTCTGCGCTGACAGCGTGGAGCCTGTATGGGATTCTCTCTCCCTCTCTGCTGTCTCTCAAAAACAAAAACAAAAAACGAGAAGTTCTCGATGGTTCACTGGCTGATCTCTTCCTCAGGGAGTCGTGGGGCAGGGGCAAGAAAAAGACCCCTGTTCGTTAAATGAGTACCCCTGCTTTGTTGCTGTTTGTTTTTGTTTTTGTTTTAATATGTAACAATGAGCATCTGAAAATTAGCTTGTAGCGTGCAAATATTTCATCATAACTTCCCGTTACTAATGTACTGTGATCTATTAGAGTACAGCATAGAGTCATTAACGATTAATTTGCACAGCAGATTATTCATGCAGAATTCCTAATAAAATGAGCTTTGAAATACTATCATTTAAAAACTTGCTAAAATGGGCCTTTACAGCAAATAATAAACTGTTTCGGAGTGGTGGCGAGTTTGAATCAAGGGTTTTATTCCTCAGGCCGTATGACCTCACAGACGGAACACTGGCCCCGTCCGGACGCAGGCCCCACTAGCCCCTCGTAGGTTGACCTGCTTTTCTGGCATTCGAGGGTGAGGTGCTTTGTGGGCTGTTGTTCTCCCAGCTTTTGTAAACTTGAACCTGACTGTAGCACGCAGCCCAAGAGCACCATTCACAGAGTCTCCTTTCTCCATCTCTGCCTCTTCGCTGAGATCGTTCTTCCCTGCCGTTCCTCTTGGGGTTTCATCTTTTCTTTTTCCCCTTTTTCCCCTAGAAACAGATGCAGTCAGACCCACATAAGCTGGACTTCGGATTGAAACCCGAGTTCCTGAGCCGCCCCCCAGGCCCCAGCCTCTTCGGAGCCATCCACCACCCCCATGACCTGGCCCGGCCTTCAACTTTGTTCTCTGCCGCTGGTGAGTTCCGAGCTGGAGGAAAGAGTTTTTGTTGAAGAGAACTCTTCTCTTCAAAGAGGAATGTTGTTCGCAGGTACGATTTCTGGGACGCCTGGGTGGCTCAGTCGGTTAGGCATCCGACTTCGGCTCGGGTGATGATCTCATGGTCCGTGAGTTCGAGCCCCGCATCGGGCTCTGGGCTGACAGCTTGGAGCCTGGAGCCCGCTTCAGATTTTGTGTCTCCCTCTCTCTCTGACCCTCCCCCGTTCATGCTCTGTCTCAAAAATAAATAAGCATTAAAAAAAAAACCCAAAACTACAATTTCTGCCAGCTTGCAAGGCAACATCCCAGTACGTCTAGGGAGACGGACCCTTCTTCACTGATACGCCCTCTTTCATTACAGAGAGAAAAAAAGATCATCTTTCTCTTCGGGGCCTCATGTTGCTTCGGCTCATTATTTGATCATAGAAAACTTGCAGGACGGGGTAGAAACACCTGAGGGATCTGTTCATTAACCTTCGAATGCCTCCTAGGTGTGCCAAAGCGGGGGCAGTTGGAACTGGGGGTCACTGCGTCAGAGAACGACCCGTTTCCGCTCCAAGGACATACAGACAAAAGGCAGCGGACACACAGCCGTAAGGTGCATCAGGAAACAAGAACAGCCCTCTCGGGATCAGAGGAGCCTTACCATCCAGGCCTTGGAAAGCCATTTTGCCGCACAGAGCTCCGCTCACTAATACTTGCAAATGGCGACGCTGCGCTCAATCTGGTGACGAGCTTCATAACTTCATACCCACCGTGCTAAGTAGAATTTATTCTTCTGGACATAAATATTCACGGGGCTCCCCGTTCCTGGTCCGGAGGGAACAAGTTTCACATCCATCCTGCCTGCTGCCTTCCCAGGCTTTTATCCAAGACTCATTTTGGGTTGACCTAAGGCTCTTCCATTCAGAAAGAGAGAGACTCCCCCATTGCAAGAAATCATCATTATAATGGGCCTTGTTGCCAAAGCAAGTGAGTCACCCTTGAGGGTAGATGGAATTTGCTAAGGTCTCAGGTTTTGCTCTGTGAGTTCTGTCTAGGGACGTATTTGAAAGCTTTGTTACCATGGCACCTAGGCTCTGAGACAGAGCTACACTAAGAGCAATTTTTGGAGAGAAATAGAGAGATTTCTCCCTGGCTTCCGTTTGAGCCAAGTGGATGAATTGGCTGCTTTTGCTTCAATAATTCTGGAACTGCAAGGCACCCCTGGGGGCCCTGGGCTGAGCAGAGCTCCCAATCTTCATCGAAGCATTAATTAGCTTGTACTACACAGGCTGTGCAGCCACATTTTTATTTAGCTGGCAACACTGTTAACACCTAATGAATATTCTGGACCGTGTTCGCTTGGTAGAGATGGAGTATCATTTTTGCATTGCCTGGGTGGAGTTATCGATAAGTCACCGTCCAGGACTGAACGGATGACTCCTCAGGTGCCTTCCAATTCTCTGAGTCCGTGACTGTGACAGACGTCCTCCCGGGTTCCATGGCTTCCTCCACGCCCGAGGCCCCACGAAGACCTTGTAGTCCAGGGAGCAGTGACCCAGAGCATCAACTGAGTTCACAGGGTTTCGGGAGGGACAGCACTCCTCCATTTGATCTGTCTTCCTGAGGGAATTTATAGTCGTTTGTAGCAACTTAGACAAAATGCAAGAGATTGTGGAGAAGTGAAAAGTCTCTTCATGGAGGCCCTGTGTATACATCCGTTCCGGGAGGCCATCTTTCTCGGTATGAGCATCACTGGATTTTGCCCCCGAATGATAATTTGGTGAAACTTTGAGCCGCGGTGTCTAATTCACACACGCACGTGTTAAATGCAGCCACTTTCAGCTTGCTGTTGGGCACTGATGCCTGAAATAAGCTTAGGACGCTCCCTCCGGTGAGCCCGGCCAGTCTCTTCTCTGAAGCCGGGCCTGCCGCCCCGGGAGCCGGGATGCCCTCAGCCTTTAGGAATGTGGGCCTCCCCTGCCTCCTGTGCACGCACCCTGTGTCTGTCCTCTCCCTCTTGCCTTCCCCCGCTTCCTCCAGGAAAAGGAGGCTGTGGCATCTTGAAGAAACACATTCTGATGGGGAAACCAAAGGAAAGGAGACGGCTGAACTAGCACTAAGGTCCCTGGCGGGCAGGTTACTGGTGTCCACAAACACGGACCAAAGGAGCTTTTCCTAGCACCGAAGCCGGAGAGCTGCCTGAAGGCACTCACGTCCTGTCACCTGGTGCAACGCACGATCCCGGGTTCCGTAGGGCCAGGCCTTGTAACGCCCTTCCTGACAGCTAACACGTGCCTCGGGAAAGGGGTTCCGTGGGGCAAGGCACCGTGGCCCGGACCCACCGCTGCGCGACAGCCACTCCCAAGGACCGTAAAATGTGGTTTCAGGCTCAGTGTTCCTCAGAGTGAAAGACCTGCCCCCCCAACATGCTCCGCGAAGAAAGTATCCCGTGGCCAAATGCTCCCCTTTCAGAAAACGAGCCCAGGAACACGCTAACGGCTCTGAGAAGTCCTTCAGTGAAGAACCTCGCTTAGCACTTTGTAACTGGGCGTTTCTTCAAACTCCTTTGGTTACAGGATCACCCCCCTCGCCCCTACCCTTACGCTATCTCCCCACACTTCTCAGGCTGCGTGTCCGCATCTTGAAAAAGTAACGCCCCGTTTTGGGGGTGGCCAGCCCCGCCCGGAGAAAGGGCACGGCTGGGTTTTCTGCTCCCTAACAGGACCCTGTCGTCTCCCGGTGTGTGGCCGGGGTGCCCTTCCGTTAACGCGTTTCTTCCCGAGTGTTCTCCCGGGGCCCTGACGCAGTGAGGAGCCGGCCGCATGGTAGGAACTGGCATTCTGCGAAGCCTGACCCCACCATGTCTGACTTTCTAGGTGCTGCACACCCAACCGGGACCCCTTTCGGGCCACCGCCTCATCACAGCAACTTCCTTAACCCTGCCGCTCACCTGGGTGAGTTGCCCGCGGTGATGGGAAATGACGCGCGTGTCTCAGAAAACCTTTGTTTTCTGCTGTGCTTCCGGGCAAGTCGGCCATGGTCCTAGACACCTCCCTGACCACGTGGGGCGATGAGGGCCCTTGGGAACAAGTTTCAGCACCTGCTGTCCACCCTCGGGGTGTCTCAGCACCCCTGTTGCCACCTCCTTAAAGTAGTAGCTGCGTGCTCCATAGCCGTCCCACCCGAAGGGACTGATGGCACAGTGGGCACGTGCCCGGCCACCTCCGGGAATCCACGTTTACGATGGCCGCTTCCCACCCAGCGGGGCAAGGTGATGTGGTGAGGAGACATTGCCTGCTATGTTATAATCCCTTCTCCTTTCACCGTGAGTAGGTCTCCCTCGCAAAGGCGTACGCTTTCTTTGTGGCCTTGATTTATTTGATATTTCCTGCGAATGTGACAAGCAGGTGCAGGCAATGGTGTATACGCAGTGCAGCGACAGCGTGTATAATACGCACGACTTCGGCGCTTCGTCACTGAGAGACTCATTTTAAGATGTCATTTATTTGTTCTGTTAGAACTTACAGGGCAGGAGGGCGTCCTAAGACACTGCTGGGCCTGAGTGATAGTCCCCACCCGGCAAGAGGAATGGGGCAAAAGGCACAGTTCTGGAAAGACCGCTCTCGTAAATATTTTGCTAATCCAGTGCCCAAATCCGAGCGCACCGAAAACCTTTTGCGCAACCTGGTAGCAGCAGGAGGGACACGTCGGGTCCGAGTAGAGAGAGGGCGGGGCTCCCACATCTCTTTCCCACCTGCCTGGAAGCTCTTTGTGCTCCTCACTCAGTCCAGTCCAACCTTTTCCTTCCTCCCCATGTGTTTGCAGAGCCTTTTAACCGTCCGTCTACGTTCACTGGCCTCGCAGCGGTTGGTGGCAATGCCTTCGGGGGACTTGGAAATCCTTCAGTTAGTGAGTACCTCTAACTTTTTAAAATCCGCCCTGGACTCTTTGTCTCCTCTGATCTGTCTGTGGCTCAAGACCTTTCTAGCGAAAAGGAAACGATCCTCTTGGGAAACACATTGGCTTACATCACCGCAAAGGCAGGCCTCAGCGGTGGAGGTTAGGGGTGAGGGTGCATTTACGTCGAAAGCAACGTCTCAAGGGTAACCCATCGTGACTATGTCCTCCTGGGCATCAGGAGCAGTGACGTCACTGACTGAACTCCCAAAACATTGCTTAAGCTCAGTCTCCTCCGTATTCCATCCCTGCTATCCACGACTTTAGCCACAGTCCCATTGCAGGGGGGAATTTTGCACTCACCTGGCCTCTGGCATTATGGCACTGAGAGAACTTGACGGGAAATAGCGGGAAAACAGTACCAGGCTGAGGCTAGCTAGCTGGCAACACGTCATAGTCCATCATCTGGGAGGGCCATGTCGTTTTCGACGAAAAAAGTATCTAGAAGGGGAAGAGTTGTGGCACCTGCTCGTTTTTTAGTCACTGAATTCTCTAGCCGCTGAACACGCCACACGTTTACTTTCGTGCCATCCATAGATCATGTTCTCCTGGCCCCGGAGGCCCCAAGTCAACTCTAAGCTCGCCCTCCCGACTCTGTCCGGCGCGGAGACCTTCCGCGTCTGCTTAGGTCAAGGCCCTGCCCGGGCTGTGACGTCACCTGTCTCCGCCTGCTACCGCTGCGGGAGCAGCGGCGGTCCCATTCGCGGGGCTGTGGGTAGAGGCTCGGCTTGACCGTGCCTCCGTGCCGAGCGTTGTTCCTCCCAAGTCACCCCACGAGAGTGCACCACGCTCGGGGTTTCTGCATGCACCAGACGTGTTTGATGGGGCGCTCTTGACACCCATCTGGCCCCTTTCCTTTTTAAAGCTCCCCCTCCCGCCCCCCTCGCCTTTGGTTTAAGAACAAAAGCTGCGAGCTACCCCTCCAGCGTAGGACGAGCGCTCCTCTAATGAATCTGTTAATCTCCTTTCCTTTTCCAGCTCCCCATAATATGTATTCATTTTAACTCTGAGTGCTGTTAAAAGTTTTTTGGTAAGTACCTTCATTACGGCAGATTATATAATTTCTCTTAAACCTTTTTGTTCTCCACTTCACCATTTCAGCACCCAACTCAATGTTCGGCCACAAGGATGGCCCCAGTGTGCAGAACTTTAGCAGCCCTCACGAGCCCTGGAACCGGCTGCACCGAACGCCTCCGTCGTTCCCGACCCCTCCGCCCTGGCTGAAGCCAGGCGAGCTGGAGCGTAGCGCGTCCGCTGCAGCTCATGACAGAGATAGAGACGTAGATAAACGAGACTCATCTGTTAGTAAAGATGACAAAGAAAGGTACGGAAAGAAACCGTTCTCGAGCCCCAATGGGGAAGCCCGCTGGGTGCCAAGGGCAGCCGTCCACCCTCCCCGTCCCAGCCTCGTGCTCCAGCTGGCCCCGTGGCCTCAGCTCCTCGCTCCGCCCGAGGCCGGCCCCCAAGTCCCCGAGCGCACCCCCTCGGCCCCGTAGTGCACCGCGACCGTAGCATGAAATCGCAGCACAGCGAGAGCGTCCCGACTCAGACACAGATGCACACTTAGAGCCTCCGAGGTCCCTGTGAGCGTTAGCGTATCCAAATATAAATCTTGCTCTCAAAGACAGTGAGTTGGAGCTTTGGACCAAACACACACGGCATGAATCAATACCATATTTGCTTTCAAGTTCGTGCAGTCCATTAAATCATCCATAGGTTTTTTTCTCTGTCTCCCTCCCTCCCCGCCTCTCTCTCTCTCTCTCTCTCTTTCTTTTTGTTTGCTTTTAGAAAGTCACGTTTGCATTGTCTCGTCACATTTTTCTCAAATTTCGTTCAAACTCAAACCCTGGGCTCACAGATGACTAATAAAGTTTTGCAAACCTACACATAGAGGAGTGCCGGCAAGCATTTCTGGTGTGGGTTTTGTTTTGCCAGTGGATAATTAACCTGACTAACCATTTTTTTTTTTTTTTTTTTTAATCTCTGTGCTTGGTAACCCATGCCCGAAAAAGAAACGGCCTTAAAGAGGAAGACGTCTCAGAGCATTTTCTCTGAAGAATGTCATCCCTTTCTGATTTCTTTCTGTAGGAGACTTTCATTTTGAATGACCTGAAAAAAGCAGGGGAAAGACAAGATATGCTTGACAGAAAATACCTAATAACGCTCTGCTTTGGTACTTAAGTCTCAAATATCCAAATCTTCCAGTTTTCTTTACTATGTGTGGGGTGTATGTGTGTGTGTGTGTGTGTGTGTGTGTGTGTGTGTGTGTGCACGCGTGCTCACTAGTGATTGAAAAGAATTCAACTTTACGGACTCTGAATGTGTCCGATTAGTATGTGTTCCTCGGAGGTCATCCTTCTGATTTCTTTCTTAGAAAAGAAAAGAATCCATTTTTCCTTCAAGACAGTATGTTACAAATCTCTTACCCAGCGGAAGGACCGTTTATGGCGTTCAGCATTCAGCTGTCGACTGCCAAAGAGAGGCGGGCGCACCCGGCACCCGGAGCTTTGGGTAGCCTGCCAGGGCACAGAAGACCATGCGACAGCAAACCTTTCCACGTTTTTCTTAGTGGAGTCAAACGGCCTTTTGGATTAAAGTCAGGAAACTTAGTAAAACACACTCTTCTTTGTCCGTCACCTTTTAGACTCTTCTCTTCCTCTTCTTAGCCTTGCATGCTGGCTATAGAGACCAGATCCGCAGGGGAACCCTCCTTAATTCTCTCGCCGCAGACTACCCTCGCCTGGGAGCCTTGCTGCTACCGGGCCGGCGAGGCATCTTGCTCCTCCCCTTGGCCACGTCCTGTCTCGGGGCTGTCCCCACGACACGCCCAGGCCTGTCTTACGTCTCCCAAGTCGGCCTCTGTTGTCCTTCTGTCGCTCTGAATCTTCTGCCCTGTGCTCTTAAGTCCCTCATCCCAAACGGGTCCCCCAAGTTCTTGTTCCACACTTCCATTCACAGGGGCTCTTAAAGTGGTTCTCCATTTGTCCCCCAAGGCCTGGGGACCCCACTCTGCCTCCCAGCTTCCCTCCCATCTTCTCAGATTCGGGCTTTCTTGCCCTTCCTAAGGTATAAGTGCTATTTGGGACCCCCAGGCCCTGACGTCATGGTCTCCCTTCAAAGCCCCCTCACATGCTGTGCCCCAGAGATCACTCTGCATCTGTGCCCTTGGCTGTGACGCAGGTCCCTCGTCCCGATGCCGGGAGATCGAAGCCCCTTGCACCCTTCCTCCCTCTGGCTCTGTTATCGCAAAGATCGTCTTTGCATTTGGGCTCTTAGAACTTTCTTCTTACCACTCAGTGACCCTAGGAATCCAGACAGGCAGGCTGTGTTGCCACATCACTGTTGGCCACGTTGGTCCATTTCCACCCTCCGAAAGCGCTTCGTCTGTGGCCTTGACGGAGGCACGTGAATCTCACATGCAGAGAGAATTGTTTCCCCCTCAGACTCTCCCACCTGCCCCCCACCCCCACCCGCCCCAGCGCCAGTGCCTTGTCCCCAGAAAGCTTCCGTGAAAGGCTAGGTGAGTAAGGTCAGGGTGGCTGGTTTTGCCACGCGAAGGGCACATCCGGCTGCCTCAGTGACCACGGGAGCCAGACCCGAGCCTCTCTCCCACCACCATTTCATTGGCAGCCCCTCCCCAGGCCGGCAAGCCCATTTCATCTGCTTCTCTGTGTCCCTCTTTTCTTCCGCAGGGAAAGCGTTGAGAAAAGACACTCCAGCCACCCTTCACCAGCACCTATCCTCCCAGTGAGCACCCTGGGACATAACCGTAGCTCCGCTGAACAGATCAGGGGTCATTTGAACACTGAGGCTCGCGAGAAAGACAAATCCAAAGAGAGGGAGAGAGACCACTCGGAATCCCGCAAGGACCTGACCGCCGACGAGCACAAGGCGAAGGAGGGCCACCTGCCGGAGAAGGACGGCCACGAGGGGCGAGCCACGGGCGAAGAGGCCAAGCAGCTGGCCCGGGTGCCGTCACCCTACGTGCGGACCCCCGTGGTGGAGAGCGCCAGGCCCAACAGCACCTCGAGCCGCGAGGCCGAGCAGCGCAAGAGCGAGCCGGCCTACGAGAACCCCAAGAAGAGCTCGGAGGTCAAGGTGAAGGAGGAGCGCAAGGAAGACCACGACCTGCCTCCGGAGGCCCCGCAGACCCACCGGTCTTCGGAGCCACCTCCTCCAAACTCCTCGTCCAGCGTGCACCCGGGGCCCCTGGCCTCGATGCCCATGACGGTGGGGGTGACGGGCATTCACCCCATGAACAGCATCAGCAGCCTGGACAGGACTCGCATGATGACCCCGTTCATGGGCATCAGCCCCATCCCGGGCGGAGAGCGGTTCCCGTACCCTTCTTTCCACTGGGACCCCATACGGGACCCTCTGAGGGATCCCTACCGAGAACTTGACATTCACCGGAGAGACCCGCTGGGCAGGGACTTCCTGCTGAGGAACGACCCTCTGCACCGTCTCTCGACGCCGCGGCTCTACGAAGCCGATCGCTCCTTCAGGGACAGGGAGCCTCACGATTACAACCACCACCACCACCACCACCACCACCCTCTGTCTGTGGACCCTCGGCGGGAGCACGAGCGCGGGGCTCACCTGGAAGAGCGGGAGCGCTTGCACATGCTCAGAGAAGACTACGAACACACACGGCTCCACCCCGTGCACCCCGCCTCCCTGGACGGACACCTGCCGCACCCCAGCCTCCTCACCCCGGGGCTCCCCAGCATGCACTACCCCAGGATCAGCCCCACCGCGGGGCACCAGAACGGACTGCTCAACAAGACCCCCCCGACGGCGGCGCTGAGCGCGCCCCCCCCGCTCATTTCCACGCTGGGGGGCCGCCCGGTCTCCCCCAGAAGGACTACCCCTCTGTCTGCAGAGATGAGGGAGAGGCCTCCTTCCCACACCCTGAAGGATATCGAAGCTCGGTAAGGAGGGCAGGACGCGAGGGAGGAAAGAGAAGCCCTTGCACACCAACAGGGCGCCAGACCGGAGACGGGGAGCCAGCGCGGGCCCACCAGACTGGGGTGGGGGGGGCCGCACGCCCCGCCTCCTCCCCTTGTAAAAAATGTATAGGCTCCAGTGCAGATTTTGAAATGTTTTTTTTTTTTTTTTTTTGTATATCATATGTTGAAATTTTTCAGATCTTTCAGCCAAGTCCTATGTTCTCATGTCTCTAACTCTTTTGGTTTCTTGCATAAGACTTTTTGATTTGAACCAAAACAGTGAAGACAACAGACACACAGCGACGCGGTGGTGACTGGGGGAGAGACAAACAGCGGTCCACGCAGCCCATCGTGCGAAGCTCCTTCAGATGAGAAAGGAAGGCCGTGTACATAGCTATGTAAAAATACACACACACAGAAAAAACGAAAAACGAAACACAAAAACACATTGCTTCGTGAGCTAATGGTTCATATATGCAAAGGGTAAGATAAAAGCTTTACTTTGTATAAATGTAAATAGATCAAGAGTAAGTAACATAATACATTAATACTTCTTAAAATGTGCTATTTGCAAACTTAATATCAGCGAGTGCAGTCGGCTACGGCTGCGTTCCCATATATTGTTATAGACAGCTAAACCCTTCAACTATGCAATGAATGTTAGGGCTTTTCACAAAAGCCCTCCTAACTCAAAGGAGCCTTTTCAGATCCATTTACAACATACTTAAGGTCATATTTTCCCTGAACAAGCGCTTACGTGATAGGACTCTGTTTTCCTTGCTTGTTTTTTTTTCCAAACGGAGAAACATCCTATTTTGCAAATCGGACCCGGGCTGAAACTTGGCTCGCGAAGTTAAACTGCTCGCGGGCCGTGGGGGGGTGGGGGTGGGGGGTGGGGGGTGGGGGTGGGGTGGAGCACAGCCCCCGGGAAAGAGAGCCGAGGGCCTGAACACCCAGTGCCAGGGAGGATGGGAGCTGTCAGACGCCAAAATCAGGGGACACAGGTCGCCACCATCAGTCACGTGACTTCACACACACCTCATGTGGGAACCATGCGTGTTTTAGTGTGTCCTGTTTCCTGTCTGTACACGCCTCCTCGGTTTGTAATGAGATTCGATTACATCCAAACACATCCTGAAAGAAAGCTTCACGTTTTCTCAGATGATGGATATGTTTTCACTGTTTTCAATAACTGATGGGTTTAAGGTGCACGTTTCCTAATGTGACTCGCTGTGTTCCAGTTGGTAATAAAGTCTGGGAAATAGCCGGCAGGTCGACCTTGGGGAGCCATGGAGAGTTACAGAGGGTGAGCAGTGGCAGAGACAAAGTTCTGTGTGTGCGTGTGTTTTTAATTTTGCACCAACCTTAATGTGTCTTCATACTTTTATAATACATTAAGCCTCTTGTCTACATATTTGGAGAGAATATGACTTTACTAGCAGAGAAATACAATATATCTTGTCTACTGGACTGTAAAATATATGTATGAAATAAAATTAGTTCCATTGGGTCCTTCTAGTATATTAAAGTGCTATCTGATGTTGTTATCCTGTTTTTGCAAAAAAGAAAAAAAAAGTTAACTACAGACCATTGTTTCTAATAAGCAGAGAGATCTATTTTAGTAGTAAACTGAAGGTTTAGTTGTGAGCTTCAGATTTTGTGAACTCCAGATGTTGTGTAGTGTTTTTTTTTTTTTTTTAAAGACAACAACTAAAAAGAAAAAAAAAAAAACCCCAAGGAATATATACACTGGAACTATAGTGGTAGCTCTCGGTATTGTAAAGAGATTGTTCTATACAGACCTTTTTGCTGTTTACCCTGTATGTAATAAAGTCCTTTCTAGACCCTCTGTGAAAAGACGCGTGAAAACCGACTGAGTTTTCAGCATGTTCTCATCGGCGGAGCCTTCTTGTGTAATGTAAACTGTGCCATGTTATTAAAAAATGTGAACCAAGCTTCCAGCTGCTTGTTTGTGTGAGAATGGCCATCGTTACCTTAGGGAAGAAGCCATACGTGCAAGACCGGGCTCTTGGAAAAGAAACACCTTGAACCCAGCCCGAGTGAGGACGCGAGGCTGACCTACGGCGGCCGGTCGCCCTCCCTAACGCAGTTAGTGACCCGGCCGGTTAGGTTCTGTAAACGTTTGCGCCCCACACGGTCAGTTGTGGATCTTACGTTCTTTTTTTACTTTCGTTTTTTGGGATGGTGGCAACAACGAGCCGTTAAGTCACGGGAAGGTACTTTCGGATCTTGCGGGGGATGTACGCACGGGCCGAGGTGGCCGCCGTGCCACCTCGCGTCTGGGGCCCGCCTCAGAGCCCCTCTGCATTCGCTTTCTCTGCATCGGTGACAGATCTGATTTCGGGCCTCTGACAACAGTCATTGCTTGCTTGTTCCTTTGCGTTTCAATCTGTGGATTCGGTCAGTTGTATGTTACTTAAGACCTTCCCGGTATTTTTTTTTTTTTTTTCCTGTCTCCGCTCTCTGTGTCTCGTTGAATTACATGGCCTGTCCCTCATCGGTTTGCAGACTTCCCCCTCGTCCTCTGAAATCTGTTTTGTTTTTCCAAGATGTAAAAAACTGTCGACCTGATGAAATTGCTGTTTGGATGAGATTGTTTGGATTGGTGTTATCTTTCTGGGGACAAGACAAAAGCGGCCCGGGTCAGCGGGACGTGGGCGGCTGCTGTCTGGGGAATCCGAGCACAAGTGGCCAGGGAGGGTGTTTGGGAAGCGGGGTGGGCACCGGAAGACCGTCCTGGCGGGAGAGCTGGGCTCGGGCAGAGCAAGGGGTTTCCCGAATAAAGACCCGCTCCTGTTGGCTCTGCTCCTGCGTTCATATCCCGACTCCCAGACCAGAGAAAATAACCCGAAGAAAAACTAGAGGATCGGAAAACACGACAAACGCTGTTTTTCCGAATGGGCCAGTTCTCGGGACCTTCCAGACCCTGCGTCTCGGCGGCGGCTTGATTCGCTGTGCCCGGCAGACCTTCCCGCGTCCCCTTCTCCGTGCACCTCTCTGCATGTCCCATCTGCCGTGTGAGAACGTAGAGGAGTCAGACTCTCAAATCAGTCATGGTATTTAATCCCTGGGGCCTTATTCATCTCAACCTTTGCATCTTTCCCCTCTAATTACGTTCAGCTCCCCGGCATTGATGGGTACTAGCACCAATTTGATTTCCTGCTAACCTATAGATGCTCTAATTATCTCCACAGCCTTTGACTGACAATGATCTTGTTACCTCCTAATGGTAACAGACAAGTAAAGCAGCAAATATAATGATGCAATAATTACCATTTGGGATGGATATTCGCAACGGCGTTTGCTGTTTATCCCTCCTTCTGCCTCAATCAAGGTGGATGAGAGGAAATCAGATGTGACTGCTGATGTTATATACGTCTGCAGCATAAAAAGACGCGCAGGGCGGCATCTCACGGTGCCAATCAGCCCCGCGGCTGCGGGGTGCTCGACACCTCCGGAGTTCAGATCCGTGGCATCGAATCGGCTGAAGGCAGAGGCCAGCGAAGGTGACGCGGGCTTTTTCACATTATTTTTTAAACGTCCCGGCCATTCCTTCCTACGAATTTCCGAGCGATTGATTAGACGTTGGAAAGCTTTCAGATAGGGCCGTTTGTCATTTGGGAAATCATAGCATCAGAGACGGCCCCACACTGTGAAGTGCCGGCCGGCCTTCGGCCCCGATCCCAAGTACAAAGCAAGATTGTGACATCTCACGTCCCAACTGCCGGAAGCTTCTGATAAGGAGCTTGGACCAGCAGTCAGGGGTCCAGCGGCCGCCCCTGGGCCTTCCGTTCTCAGCGACCTCGAATCCCGGAACCTCTCTGGAACTGTTTCTTAATGAGCCCATCCGAACGTAACGAAAAGACGTGCAGGCGGTGAGCCCAGCGGACGGGGGGCAGGGCCAGCGGAAACCACAGACCGGAGCGGGCCCGGCCCACGAAGAGAAAGCCGCTTTAGCCATTTTTTTTACAAACTCGGTGCGGTTACAGTGTCGTGGAAAGAGCGGGAAGATCGTGAAGATCGGCTGCCATAGTTGGTGGGACTGACGGGGGTGGGTTGGTGTTCCTCACGGGCTGGGGGAGGGGAGCTAGGGCAGCGTCGCTGGGGTCTCGACCTACCCTCCTACCCAAAGCATCCACTGACTCAGAACACTGAACCCAGAAGCCTCCAAAGCCTGTGTTCCTGTGCAGGGTGCACAAACGGGCCTCAGTTCCCTCCACTGTAACTTGAACGTGTCGGCTGATATTTACGGCTCTTCAAGCTCTGTTTGGATTTTGTATCTGTGCTGGGCCTTGGGTTCTGCTTTAAAACTTTTTTTTTTTTCTTTTTTTTACACCTCCTCACACCCTGTACGACTCCCAGTGCATCTTGGCAACTTCTTTGGTGATCTGCAGAACCTCTCCGCTCTCCCCCAAAGGCCCTGGTGTCAGAACCTGAGCCACCAAGGAGGTCAGACTCCACCATCTCCAGGAAGCCCCCTCCCCCCACCCAGTGCCTCATCTTACACTGACCCCTCCTCCTGGAGGCCTCCCGGCTTGAGCTCCCTCCACCCTTTTTCAAGTTTATTTATTTTGAGAGAGCATGAGCAGGAGAGGGGCAGAAAGAGGGAGAGAGAGAATCCCAAGCAGGCTCCATGCTGTGAGCTTAGAGCCCAACGTGGGGCTCGATCCCACGACCCTGGATCGTGACCTGAGCCGAAATCCAGTCGGATGTGCAACCGACTGAGCCACCCGGGGGGCCCCTCCCCCAGATTTTAGAGGAGGCTGAGACACTGGGCCGAGGGAGGAACGCTGTGATCTCTCGTCCCACAGCTGCGCCCCCTCTCTAACCCGCCCTTCAGGCTGCTGCTGGCTCCATTCCCATAGATCCCGGGGGCCCAAGCCACCCCGGACTTCCCACTTGGCCTTCGAGGTCCTGTCCCTCTAGTGCCCAGGGACCTGCCAGCTTCATCTCCACATGCCTTCCCCAGATCACACTGGCCACTCCTGCTCCTGTGTCTTTGTTCCCGCTGCTGTCTCTTCTCCATCTGCTCCAGGAGGTCCGCTTCAAAGACCTTCACCTCCAGGAAGCCTCCCCTTGCTACACTGCGCCCCCCCCCCCCATCATAGTTAACTGCTTAGACTGGCGTTTCTCAAAGTGTGGTTCCGGGGTCGGGGCGCCTGGGTGGCGCAGTCGGGTAAGCGTCCGACTTCAGCCAGGTCACGATCTCGCGTCCGTGAGTTTGAGCCCCTCGTCGGGCTCTGGGCTGATGGCTCAGAGCCTGGAGCCTGTTTCCGATTCTGTGTCTCCCTCTCTCTCTGTCCCTCCCCCGTTCATGCTCTGTCTCTCTCTGTCCCAAAAATAAATAAACGTTGAAAAAAAAAAAAAATTTTAAAAAGTGTGGTTCCGGGGCCAATGGCAGCACTAACTGGGAATTTGTTAGAAATACAAATTCTTGGGGCACCTGGGTGGCTCGGTGGGTTAAGTGACCAAATTCGGCTCAGGTCATGATCTCACCGGTGGTGAGTTCGAGCCCCGTGCGAGGCTCTGTGCTGACAGCTCGGAGCCTGGAGCCTGCTTCCGATTCTGTGTCTCCCTCTCTCTCTGCCCCTCCCCCACTCACGCTCTGTCTCTCCTGTCTCAAAAATAAGTAAACATTACAAAAAAATAAATACAAATTCTCAGCCCCCTGCTTCCAACCTCCTGAATCTGGAACTCTGAGGCCCAGTGATACGTTTTGCAGCAAGCCCTCCCGGTGGTTCTGATGCATAATCAAGTTTGAGAACCACTGGATTCAACCATGTGAGAAGGGAAAGTTCTGGTCAAAAGCTGCAGGAAGCATCCTCGAGTAACAGAAAATGATCCTGGGAGAGACGCTGTGTTTTCTTGGACTTCCTAGCCTGACCCATGATCCTGCTGGACTGCAGAGAGGTTGCAAGCTTGTTCGAGCTGGAAAGGCATGGTCCACTCCCTGATTCCTCACTGGTGTGCTGCTGATTCATCTGTCACTAATGGCGTGAAATGCGCAGAGTTTTGCCTCCCCTTGGCGGTAATGACCGTAGTCGGTGCTGAGTGCTTTTTGCACGCACTGTTCTAAGTGCCGTTCACGTGGATTATCTCCCTGAAGGTTTTCAAAGGCCCTTATACGTCATACCCCCGACTGGACAAGTGAGAAAAGCGAGGCCCAGAGAGATGAGATCATTTGCCCGCGTTCAAGTGCATAACCTAGATCCAAACCTGATCAGTCTCCCTCTAGATCCCGCACCATAACCGGGGCCCTTATCACCGAAGAAAGGCATGCCGAGTGAATGAGCCACGTAAGCAACATTTGCAGGGACATCATTTATTCCTTAACACTCACTTGTAATTAGCACCATATACATTCCAGAGGCTGCAGACTGCCTGCCTGGAATGAATGAACGGATGAATGAGTGAGTGCACGAATGAATGAATGGAAAACAAGAGGACTGAGCATTGCTCAGTGCTGAGACTATGCCATGAACCAAGGATTATGATGAACCCAGGTCTGTACATCTAAGGCCGATTTTTTAAAACTAAGCGTCTTGTGTGGTCCAAAGCAGCCCAACAGCCTGTTGGATTTGGCCCAGAATGATTTTAGAATATAGAAATCTTATATAGGCAAACCGGAAGTCGAGCCCCCACGGAGCCCTTGTTCCCAAGGGACCACGTGGCCTGAGCTGCCTGCAGCCCTGGGCTCCCAGACCTGCCACAGCCCCCTACACAGTGGCCTTCCACGTGAGGCTGATGTCAATGTCGCTGTGGATACGTGCAAATGGTTAATACAAAAGTTCTTGAAAATACAGTTTTCTTGGGGCGCCTGGCTGGCTCAGTCCGTCGGGCATCGGACTTTGGCTCAGATCACGATCTCGCGGTCCGTGAGTTCGAGCCCCGCGTCGGGCTCTGTGCCGACAGCTCGGAGCCTGGAGCCTGCTTCGGATTCTGTCTCCCTCTCGCTCTCTGCCCCTCCCCCGCTCGTGCTCGCTCACCCTCTCAAAAATAAATGTTAAAAAACAATTTTAAAAAGGAAAGTAAATTTTTCTCACATCTATGTATTAAAGTAAAACCCAAGTTCCAGGCAATGAAGTAATAAAGACTGCCAGTCTTTGGCAGTAATAAACCAGCATGCCTCTGTTACTTGGCATTTCCCTCCATTCCCCTGGGTCTTCACCCTGGTGGGTCTGTCATCACACAGCTAAAGATGCCACCTGCTATAGTTCCCACACCTATGGTTCCCGCTACATCAGCGGGCGTGGAATAAATGGATACTTGGCAGGTGCTGACGGTGTTCTGTTGGCCAGACCCATGCTGGGGGGCTGGGGCTCTGGAAGGAGCCCAAAGGACAGGCCCCTCCCTCCCTGGTGGGCTGATATCCGGGAGAAGGCAACCAGCGGACGTGTTAATTGCAGGAGGAGAGAGTGCAAAACACGGTGTGGAAACCACTGAGAGAGGCCGCCTCCCGAGAACTCATTTCTTTTTCTTTTTTTTTTTAATGTTTATTTATTTTGAGAGAGAGAGAGAGAGAGAATCCCAAGCAGACTCCATGCTCAACGCAGAGCCCGACACGGGGCTTGATCTCACGCCCATGAGATCAACGACCTGAGCCGAAATCAGAAGTCGGACGCTTCACCGACCGAACCACCCAGGCGCCCGTCGGGAAGGCATTTTCAAGGACCTCGTTGAGTTAAGGAAATGAAGCCCCCATTTCAGCCAGGTTTCGCGGCAGCCTCCACTCCCGGGTATCCCCAAACCCCCCTCACCTCTGGGAGGCCTGTAAAGTATGGCCTCTACCCATGAGAATTGCCACTGGGTGGGAGAGGTGTTGCTGTCTACTTCCTGGCGTCCCGCTAAGGGCCCAGCGATGGGGCCTCCCCATCCCTCCTGGACTGTGCCTGAGGGCAGAGGGGCGAATGGGGAAGGACGACGGATTTGACCTGGGTCCACCGCTGCCTCCCCACAGGCCTCGGTTTCCGCATCTCGAAAATGGGAAGGAGGCAGGAGACGGGACGTCCAACAATTTCTCTTTCAGTTCCGACAGGTTATGTTTCTGTGGTGGGGTAGAATTTTATTTGCTAATGGTCAAGGGAGGAAAGAAATGCCAAGATAAAAACCAGGAAAAATCACGGGAAGGAGACCGAAAGCCAAATCCAGAGAGGCCTTCCTTGGGGGCCCGAGACCAAGGGTCTCGTGTGCTGGGACTTTGCACTCTGTCCTGTGAGCAGCAGAGCACTACCGAACTTGCTGTTAAAAGCAACATCTCCGGGAGATTTGTCTGGTGCCAGTGGGGACAGAGTCCCCTAAGAAATGACGCCACAGCCCCGAACGCCCCAGGAGTTCTATTTCTGGCTTCGGCCCGGAGCCTGAGGGGGAGCGGCCTCCGTTCCCCTCTCCAGAGACCCAGGGGAGGCCCCCACAGGGGCTTTGGGACACTGTGCATCTGTGGTCCCCCCAAGGGTCGCTCATGCCTTTACCCTGTCTCCTGGCCTCCTCGCCTACACCCTCGGGGGTCCAGAAGCTGCCCCAAACCACCTTAAATCTCCCCGTCCCGACTCAGAGCCTCAGCACGGCCCTGTGCCCTGGACCTGGGCAGGGACTTCCTCTGCCTCTGCTTACTCCCCTCGGGTCCTCTGCTGCTCCGTGTCCCCTCCGTTCAGCCCCACGCTCATCGTCCCCTGGTCCTCTGGTCCCTGGTGGCACAACGCCCTTTTTCCACCTGCTCTTGCCTGGGCTTTCCCTTCTCCCTCCTGCTCGCCCGGAGGAGCTGGGGTGGGGGGACCCTGCTGGCCCGAAGGCGGCAAGGTGACCTTGCTCTGAGAATCGCTCCCTGCCCCTCCACCAAGCCCCAAACTCCTGGGGGCAAAGCTTTGCTCACTGCTCCCCACTGGGTCCCTGCAGGCTTCCCGCCCACCTGCCTTCTGGCCAACACGCTTATGGTCACTCCCTGGGCTCTTCGGTCATCAATGGCTCAGCTCCTCCTGACTCCCGTCACACGCTGCCCCTCGTGGCAGTCACTCCCTGCACAGCACCCCCCCCCCCTCCACACCACCACAGGCCTATGCTGCCCGCCCTTGCCCACCTCCCCCTCCTGGGTCCTCTTTCCCCACTGCCCTCCTGCCCGTGTGCTCTCTCCCCTCCCACTCACTGGAACCGCTTGGCACTGGAACCGTGGTTAGACACGGCTCTGGCCCCTCCAGGCCGGGCCACCCGGGCCACAGTGACTGTCCCCCCCCCCCCCCCGCCACCCCCAAGTGACTGTCACGCCCGAGGGGTCAGGGTTGAGCATCTAAGACGGATTCCTGCAGTCTGGCCTTCTGGAAGAGGAGTTCGCCTCCGGTGAAGCTCTCTGGCAGCCAGCCTAGTGCCCAAAGCCACCGGTCGCCGGCACGGCAAGGCACAGACCCCAGCCTGCCTGTCTCCCAGGGAAGGACTGAGATCCTCTCCCAAATCAGGAAAACTCAGCTGGAGCCGTGGTTCTGTCACATCACATCCCGTTGTATCCCGGCCCCTGTCGACCCCAGGAAGGAGCTTAAAAGCCCCACTGCCCAAGGTCAGGATCTCTTTTCCGGAGACTCACCCTGCCTGTATCATTGCTGGACTCAGGCAAGAGAGGCCCTTTACCTGGATACACACACACACACACACACACACACACACAATCAAAGGGCATGTGGCCATCTCTGTCACCAGGAGCTGGCTGCAGCTGGCACCGTGGGACTACCACGTGGCCACCACTCCCCCCACCATCCTCTCAGGACACACAACCCCGGCCCCAGGGACCCGCGCTCCACACCTCTTGTCCTGTGTCCTCAGGACAAAAGGCCGCTGCTTCCGAATGCCATAAAGGCTATGGATTGCCCCGTGTCAGCACTGAAGACAGAGAGCAGGGAGGATTTGGGTGGTGGGCACACTTGGAGAAAAGAAGAAACCTATGTAATGAATGCGTCCAGCCCTCCCTCCCAAGATGGCATCAACACAATGGATTCTTGTGGAATGCGGTGTTATTTCCTGGAGCTGGGCTGCCACAGGCTCCCTTTCCTGGGTTTTCTGATTCATGGTTGGCGACGCGTTCGCGAGCTGGCAAGATACTCACAACATTGTGCATGCGGAATGGAGGAAGATTTTGCAATAATAGTTATTATTACTCTCATGTTTGTATTTTTATTTGAGAAAGAGAGTGCATGCAAGTAGGGGAGGGGCAGAGGGAGAGAGAGAGAGAGAGAGGGAGAGGGAGGGAGAGAATCTCAAGCAGGCTCCACGCTCAGTACGGACTGTGACACAGGGCTCTGGCCTACAGCCCGGGGATCACGACCTGAGCGGAAATCAAGAGCCAGACGCTTAACCGACTAAGCCACCCAGGTGCCCACCTGTGTGCATTCCCACAAACGGTTCGTGAGGGTTCTTAATACTCTTTACTGTTAATACTCTATATACGTAAGACCAGATGTAACAAGGATAAAGGATAATACCGATTCCTTCCCCTGAAAACAAACACTAGAATGGCTAGTTGTTATATTTGTATAAAATATTTAATAATATTTAAAATCTCAAAACGGTGTCACCAAATAAAACGACATGATTTAGATAACTTTTATATAATACACAACTTTGATATTCACTAATTGTCACTTACATAGTGACTTTTATTTAGAGATAGATTTGAGTATTTAGAAGTAATTGAAAAGATGCAAAATACATTTTAATCTTTAAATGTTTCCTCTCTTAGCGGAAACATTTTGTATGTTTTAAATTTTTTTTTTAACATTTATTTATTTTTGAGACAGAGAGAGACAGAGCATGAATGGGGGAGGGGCAGAGAGAGAGGGAGACACAGAATCGGAAGCAGGCTCCAGGCTCCGAGCCATCAGCCCAGAGCCCGACGCGGGGCTCGAACTCACGGACCGTGAGATCGTGACCTGAGCTGAAGTCGGACGCTCAACCGACTGAGCCACCCAGGCGCCCCTCATTTTGTATGTTTTAAATAAAATTGCATTTATTTTTTAATCCTTTAGGTCAAGGGGGTCAGTGTACTTTTTCCGGAAAGGAGCAATATACTTTTTTTAATTTTTATTTATTTTTGATGAGAAAAAAAGAGCCTGAGCTGGGGAGGGGCAGAGACAGAGGCTCCATGCTGACAACGGAGAGCCCGACGTGGGGCTCGATCCCACGAACCATGAGATCATGACATGAGCTGAAATCAGGAGTCAGACACTTAACCAACTGAGCCACCCGGGCACCCCCAGATAGTAAATATTTTAGGCTTCATGAAATTTTAGATCTTTGTTACCACCACTCAACTCAGCTACTGTAGGGGGAAACATTCGTGGACAATATCGAAATTAACTGGCTGACTGAATTTGTAAAACTTTACAAAACAGAGGGTGGGCCAGTTTTGGCCCACGGGCCATGGTTCCCTGATCCCTGCACTTGACCAAATCACCCTCACGGTATACATAGAAGATGCAGACATGGAACTCATGAAGGAAAAAAATAAATCGGGCCAGAAAAGAAAGGGGAAACTATTCAAAGAAAGTTTGCTTAACTTTCAAAGGCTGAGAAAGCACCAAAGAGCAGAATTCTATCAAACGCGATCTCTGTGCAATTTGCATACAAAATGTTAGATACTGTTCAAATTGAAATGTTTAATGAGATCATTGTAGGTTAGCACGTACAGAGAGATCCCATACTCATTCTGGCCAGTTTCCCTCAGTGTAATACATATATTATACATATATATGCATATATAATATACAAAGCTATATTGTATACAAAATCACAACCAAGATATTGGCATCAATGCAACCCACCAATCCTGCTCATAATTCCCCATTTTTGCCACACTCTCTTGTGCATGTGACACATGACATGTGGTCATATGGCAGCTGCATTGTAGTTTTTCAAGAAAGTGCCAAACTGGGTATCTGTACCATTTTACATTCCTACAAGCACTGGATGAGTGATTCAGTTTTTACACATCTTCCCCGGCATTTGATGTTACTATTTTTTTGTGTATTTTAGCCATTCTGCTGCTATCTAGTCATTGTCGCTTTAATTTGCATTTCCCTAATGGCTAATATTAATGTCAGTTAGATGTTACTCCCTAGCTAATCCCTAATACTGAACATAATTTTTTCCAGTTCTGTCCAGGCATGCTTGCCATCAGGTTGTACAATATGATGGTGTTCTTTAAGGGTGTACAACATGATGATTTAATATCTGTATACTTTGTGACATGACTAGGTCATGTTAATCAAGTTAATCGATACTGACTAGGTCATGTTAATCAAGTTAATCAATACATGCATCACCTTTTCTGTGTGTGTGGTTAAGAAGACTTCAGATGTATTCTGTTACAAAATTTCAAGTATATAGTACGATATTAACTGGTCGGATCACCTGCTGACCATTAGGTCCTCAAAAATGTATTCTTCTTACAACTGAAAGTTTGTACTCATGTCCCCATATCTTGAACCCCCATCTCCTGACCTCTCTACCCTCTGGTTCTATGGGTTGAAGATCTTTTTATGTCCTTATGCGGTATTTACCCAGTAAAATATCTCTTCATGTCTTTTGTCCATTTTCCAATATATATATTTTTTTACTGCTGAATGTCGAGAGTTCTTTTATTCTTTTTTTTAATGTTTATTTATTTTGGAGAGAAAGGAACAGAGCGTGAGCAGGGGAGAAGCAGAGAGAGAGGGAGACACAGAATCCAAAGCAGGCTCCAGGCTCTGAGCTGTCAGCCCAGAGCCCGATGCGGGACTCAAACTCGCAAACCGTGAGATCACGACCTGAGCGGAAGTTGGACGCTTAACCAGCTGAGCCACCCAGGCACCCTGAAAGTTCTTTTTGTCAGATATGTGGTTTGCAAATATTTTCTCTCAGTCCGTAGGTTGGTTTTTCATTTCCTTCACATGGGCTTTCGCAGAGCCAAAGTTTTAATTTTGATAAGATCCAGTTTATTCCTTTTGATGTCAGTTTATTCCAGTTTGTTCCTTTCGATGTCAGTTCTGAGAACTCTGCTTAGCTTTAGATAACAAAGATTTTACTCCCACTTTTTTTTCTAACAGTCTAAAGTCTGTGATCCATTTCGAGTTGGTTTTCCATACAAGGTGTGAGGTTAAGGTTGGAATTCAGTTTTTTGCTTCTGGATGTCGACTTGATCCAACACCGTTTGTTGAAAAGGCTGTCCTTTCATCAAATTGATCTTGTACCTTTGTCAAAAATCAGTTGAGTGTATTTCTGGGTCCTCTATTCTGTGTTTTGGGTCCATGTGTCTATCCCTCTACACTTTTGTTTTTAAATTATTTTATTTCATTTTCATCATGATAAGTGTATTCTTTAATCCCCGTCACCTATTTCCTCCCATCCCCCCACCCACCTTCCCTCTGGTAACCATCAGTTGTCCTCTATAGTTAAGAGTCTATTTCTTGGTTTATCTCTCTCTCTTTTTTCCTTTGTTCATTTGTTTTGTTTCTCAAATTCCACATATGAGTGAAATCATATGGTGTCTGTCTTTCTCTGACTTATTTTGTATTCTCTAGCTCTATCCACGTCATTGCAAATGGCAAGATTTCATTCCTTTTCATGGCTGAATAACATTCCATTTGTATGTATATACCATATCTTTATCCATTCATCAGTTGATGGACACATGGGCTGCTTCCATAATTGGGCTATTGCAAATAATGCTGCTATAAACATAGGGGTGCATGTATCCGTTTGAATTAGTGTTCTTGTATTTGGGGGGTAAATCCCCAGTAGTGTGATTACTGGATCAAAGGGTAGTTCTACTTTTTTTGAGAGAGAGAGAGAGAGAGTGCTTGCGTGCACATATGCACACATGCATGCACACAAGTTGGGGAGGGTCAGAAGGAGAGGGAGAGAGAGAATCTTAAACAGGTACCACACTCAGCGCAGAGCCCTATGTGGGGCTCGATCTCACAACTGTGAGATCATGACCTGAGCCAAAATCAAAAGTCATAGGCTTAACCAACTGAGCTACACAGACGCCCCTGGGGTAGCTCTATGTTTAATATTTTGAGGACCCTCCACACTGTTTTCCACAGTGGCTGCACCAGTGTGCATTCCCACCAACAGTTCGTGAGGGTTCCTTTTTCTCCACATCCTCACCAACACCTGTTTTTTTTGGTGCATTTCTGGTGGTTTTGATTGTAAGCATTCTGACAGGCGTGAGGTGGTATCTCATTGTAGTTTTGATTTGCCTTTCCCTGATGATAAGGACGTCGAGCATCTTTTCATGTGTCTGTTGGCCATCTGGATATCTTCTTTGGAGAAACGTCTGTTCATACCTTCTGCCCATTTTTTATTGGATTATTTGTTTTGGGGGGGGTGTTGAGTTTGGGGGAGGGTGTCAATTCTTTATATATTTTGGATACTAACCTTTTATTTGGATATGTCATTTGCAAATACCGTCTTAACTTCAGTAAGTTGCCTTTTAGTTTTGTTGATTATTTTCTTCCCTGTGCAGAAACTTTTTATGTTGATGTAGTCCCAATAGTCCCAATTTTTGGTTTTGCTTCCCTTGCCTCAAGAGACATATCTAGAAAAAAAGTTGCTATGGCCGATGTCAAATCATGGTGTGCTCTCTTCAAGGATTTTTATGGTTTCACATGTCATGTTTAGGTCTTTAATCCGCTTTGAGTTTTATTTTTGTGCATGGTGGAAGAAAGTAGTCCAGTTTCATTCTTTTATATTATATTCTTTCATTCTTTTATCTGTCCAGTTTTCCCATTTGTCGTTCAGCACCATTCGTCAAAGGCACTTTTTCCTATTGTATAGTCTTTCCTCCTTTGTGGATGATGAATTGACCATATAATTGTGTATTTATTTCTGGGTTTTCTATTCTACTTCCATTGATCTATGTGTCTGGTTTTTTTGTTTTTGTTTTTGTTTTTTTGTTTTTTTGTTTTTTTTTTTTTTTTTTTTGCTAGTACTATGCTTTTTTGATTGCTACAGATTTGTAATAGAACTTCTAGTCTGGGAAGGTGATAACTCCAGTTTGGGTTTTCTTTTTCAAGATTACTTTGGCTACCTGAGTAGTACTTTGGTCTTTTGTGGTTCCATACAAATCGTAGGGTTGTTTGTTCTAGTTCAGTGAAAAATGCTGTTGGTATTTTGATAGGGATTGCATTATATCTGTAGACTGCTTTGGGTAGTATAGACATTTTAATAATATTTGTTCTATCAACCCATGAGCATGAAATGTCTTTCCACTTTTTTCTATCATCTTGAATTTCTTTCATCAGTGTTCTATAAAACTATAGTTTTCACAGTACAGGTCACCTACCTCTTTGGTTAAGTTGTTGGTTAAGATTATTTATTTATTTATTTATTGGTGCAAGTATAAATGGGATTGTTTCTTTTTATTTTTAATGTTTAGTTTTGAGAGAGACAGAGACAGAATGTGAGTGGGTTGGGGCAGAGAGAGAGGGAGGCACAGAATCCGAAGCAGGCTCCAGGCTCCGAGCCATCAGCACAGAGCCTGACGCGGGGCTCGAACTCACGAGCCATGAGATCATGACCTGAGCTGAAGTCGGACACCCAATCGACTGAGCCACCCAGGCGCCCCTGTTTCTTTCTTTTTTAAGTTTATTTCTTTTGAGAGAGACAGCACAAAGTGAGGGAGAGGCAGAGAGAAAGGGGAACAGAGAATCCCAAGCAGGCTCTGCACTGTCAGCCCAGAGTTGCAACTCGTGAAACCGAAACCGATCAGCACCTGAGCCGAAACCAGGAGTTGGACGCTTAACCGACTGAGCCACCCAGGCGCCCGGAGGGATTGTTTTCTAAATTTCACTTTCTGCTGCTTCATTATTAGGGCCTGGGAATGCAATAGACTTCTGTACGTTGATTTTGTATCCTACGACTTTACTGAATTCATTTATCAATTTTAGTAATTTTTTGGTGGACTCGTTCGGGTTTTCTTTGTCATGTCATCTGTAAATAGTTTTTCTTCCTGACCAGTTTGGATGCCGTTTTTTCTTTGCTTGGCTAATTGCTGTGGCGAGGACATATGATACAATGGTCGAATAAAAGTGCTGAGAGCAGACTTCCTTGTCTTGTTCCTAACCTTAAGGGAAAAGCTCTCAGATTTTCACCACTAGTATGATGCTGGCTGTGGGCTTTTCACATAAGGCTTTTATTATGTTCCCTCCAGACCTACTCTGCAGCTTTTGGGTTTTTTGTCATGAATGGATGTACTTTGTTGAATGCTTTTCCTGCCTCTATTGAAATGATCATATGGTTTTATCCCTTTTCTTATTGACGTGATATATCATGTCGATTGTTTTGCAAATCCTGAACCACCCTACCCTTGCATCCCAGGAATAACTGCCACTTAATTGTGGTGTATGATTTTTAAAATGTATTTTAATGTGGTATATTTATCTGGTTTTGGTATCAGGGTGATCCTGGCCCTATGAATGAATGAATGAATGAATGAATGAATGAATGAATTTGGAAGTTTTCTTCCCTCTTCTACTTTTTGGAATAGTTTGAGAAGAATAGGTATTAACTCTTCTTTATATGTTTGGTAGAATTCACCTGCAAAGCTGTCTAGTTCTGGACTTTTGTTTTTTGAGAGTTTTGGTTGGTTTGTTTTATTACTGATTCAATTTCATTGCTGGTAATTGGTTCTGTTCAGATTTTCTGTTTCTTCCTGCTTCAGTTTTGTAGGTTATATGTTTCTTCTAGGAATTTATCCATTTCTGCTAACTTGTCCAATGTGTTGGCATATAGGTTTTCATAATATTCTCTTACAATTGGTGATTGTAAGTTCAATGATTACAAATCATTGGTGATTTTGTTTATTTGGTTTCCCTTCTTTTGATGAGTCTCTCCCTTCTTTTTGATGAGTCTGTCTAAAGACAGACTTGTTGATCTTTTCAAAGAACCTCCTATCAGTTTCATTGATCTGTTCTTTTGTTGGGGTCTATATCATAGATCTCTGCTCTAATCTATTACCTCTTCCTTTTGCTGGATTGGGTTGTGTTCTTTTTCCTCTACACTTCCTTGATCATTGTAACTATTAATTGTAAGCTTTAATATAGAGTAGGGTAATTGCTCCACTTGGTCCTTTTTTGCTAAGATGGTTCAGTTATTCTAGGGCCTGTACTTTTCCATGTAAATTTTAGAATAAGTCTGTCTACAAAAAATATTGATGGGATTGTGATGGAAATTGCATCAAATCTATAGGGCAATTTGGGGGTCATCGACATCTTAGTTATGTTGAGTCTTACAATCCATGAACACAGTATATCTCTCCGTTTATTTAAACTTTTTAAAAACCTTCTTTCATCAGCATTCTGTAATGCTCAGCATACCAATTCTATAACTTTTTGCTAAGTGTGGCCTAAGCATGTCATTTTTATTCAAATGATTATAAATGACGTGTTTTACATTTTATGTAGTTTCATTGTTAATATATATTAAATCAGATGTGACTGATTTTTATGAATTGATGTATCTTATGATCTTTCTGAGCTTACGTATTAATGCTGAAAGTTTTGCAGATTCCTTTAGACTTTCTATGTAGACAAACATAGCATCTGCAAATAGAGACAGATTGATTTCTTCCCTTCTGTCCGTATTCCTTTTATTTCTTTTTCTGGCTCTATCCAATGGCTAGAACTCCCAGTACTATGTTGAATAAGAATGATGAGAGTAGCCATTCTTGCTTTGCTCCCAGTCTTAGGGGGAAGAGAGGCTTTCACCATTAGGTAGTCTGAGAGCTGTAGAAAATTACTTTTTACCAAGTTAATTCCTCCTTATTGCTAACTTGCCGAGAGCTTTTATCACACATTGTGTGTGTGTGTGTGTGTGTGTGTGTGTGTTTAAAAATACACATAGCGGGGCGCCTGGGTGGCTCAGTCAGTTAAGCGTTCGACTTCAGCTCAGGTCACGATCTCGTGATCTCACGGTTCATGAGTTCGAGCCCCGCGTCGGGCTCTGGGCTGACGGCTCAGAGCCTGGAGCCTGCTTCCGATTCTGTGTCTCCCTCTCTCTCTGCTCCTCCCCCGTTCATGCTCTGTCTCTCTCTCTCTGTCTCAAAAATAAATAAACGTTAGAAAAAATACACATAGCATAACAATTATAATTTTATCCATTTTAGAGTATGAAATCCAGTGACGCTAGGTACATTTGCATCGTTGTGCAATCACCACCACTATTTCCAGAACATTTTCATTACCTTAAATAGGGACCCCATTCCCATGAAGCAGTTACTCCTCATTCTTTCCTCTCCTGAGAAATCACAAATCCACCCTCTATCTGTATGGATTTGCCTGCTCTAGATGACTAATATTATTCCATTTGAATAATACAATATATATGGTCTTTTGTGTCCGGCTTCTTTCATTCAGTATAATGTTTCCAAGACTCATTCATGTTGCACATGTTTCTGTACTCCCATTTCTTTTTTGTCTGAATGAGATTCTGATGTGTGGGTATAACACATTTTGTTCATGCACTGATGCGCATTTGGGTTATTTCCACCTTTCGGCCATTAACACATACTGCTATGAACATTTGTGTGCACGTTTTTGCGTAAACACTCGCTTTCCATTTTTTTTGAATCACGTGAGAATTCTATGCTTATTATTTTTTTTCTCAAGAATCACCAGACTTTTTCCAAAGCAGCGGCACCATGTCACATTCCCACCAGCAATGTAGAGTTCCAACATCTTTACAAACTTGTTATTTTCCTTTCGAAAGTTATTATTATGGGCATCCTAGTGGGATTGGAGTGGTTTTAAGGTGCTAGCCCGGACTGGTACAATGCAATCCACCGATACAACAGTGGATCCCATGATTATGGGGACCCTGGGTCTGGGGTGATGAGTAAGTTATGTGGGATCCCATGTGGGTTAATTCAACGCTTCCTAGGTCTTCCTTCAGCCACTGGTGCTGTCTAAGGCCCTGTGGGCAGAAAGGGCAAACTCAGATCCAGAGTATGGGTCTTTTCCTGTTAGAATTATCTCTGCAGCTTAGATTAGATTAATCGAAGCAGTCAACTTGCATCCAAAGGCCAGTTGGTCTCCTAGAGGAATAGAGCCATCCAGAGGGCTGGCTTCGATCTGTTGCTGACAGGTTAGATATTCAGTCCTGGTGAGCTCACACTGTAGGGCCCCTCCATAGCCTCCATTTCTCCACCATGGCCACTCTGGTCGCTCTGGTCATGTACCTATTGTGTCGTATCTGGGGTCATCAATGATCAAAATTGGCTGATGTCAACTGGTCGTTTTGCCTCCTTGGTTGTTTAGTCCTTCTTCCGTGGCAACTGCTCTCTGGTGGGTATTTTTAAAAAGATTTTATCTTACTTTATTTTGTTTTATTTTATTTTATTTTATTTTATTTTATTTTATTTTATTTTAAGAGACAGAGTGAGCAAGTATGGGGAGAGGGGCAGAGAGAGGGAGAGAGAGAATCCCAAGCAGCCTCCACACTGAGTGTGGAGCTCTATCCCACAACCATGAGACCTGAGCTGAAATCAAGAGTCGGATGCTTAACCAACTGAACCACCGGGGTGCCCCAAAGATCTTATTTTTAAGTAATCTCTACACCCAAGGTGGGGCTCCAACTTACAACCCTGAGATCAAGAGTCACATGCTCTACCGACTGAGCCAGCCAGGCACCCCTCTGGTGGGTATTAATGTGAGTTACAAAGATCGTCACTTTTCATACCCACTCCCGTGTGATCATCCCATTCTTCCACCCTAGACTTCCTTATTCCCCACCTTTTTTCCTCATCTGTTTTCAGACCCCTGACCAGACAGCCAGGCCATTGCCCCCACCCACAAGTCATGGATTTGCTAACCTTGGGCCACTTCTCTTTCCACACTGAGTACATGATGAGGTGCTCTGCCCGTCGAAAGAACTTTCTCTGTAGACTTTCTCTGTCCATTGAGAGGGAAGAGAAGCAATGGGAAGGGAAGGGGAGGGAAGGGAAGGGGAGGGAAGGGCAGGGCCACTGCCTTTCATTTTTGGCTTTGATCCACCTACCAAGCTGACCCCCTACCCATCTGTAAATTCGGTTCAGGCTTCCATCCTCCGTCAGCTGTTCTTAAGGGAGGCTGTTGACCGCCATAAGTGTGAGCGGAGGTGGGGGGGGGGGCCTCTGGTGCAGTTCACTCACGTCTTCTGGTCTCGCTGGTTCCTATCCTGCATGCACCATTTGGATCTTACGGTGACGGCTGCTGGGCCCACGCTATCTATGGCTCAGGGGGGTCTGATAGAACCCAATCAATCGTGAGAATTTCTGAATGCTGGTCACTTGGTGCCCCATGGCCAGATGCTCTGTTTCTACGAGGGTGTAGCTGCCCCTGAAGGCTTGACCTTGCTTCCACACTAGAGGTCCCCTCGCTGGGGTTCACCACAAGCTGCACAAGGCATATTTTCCCACCAGCGGTATTCCTAAGACTGTGTCTGCCGGATTATATGTGCTCCAAAGGGCTCTCTGTGCCAGCCTGGGTTTGCTGCAGAGAGCTTTCCTGCTCTGGGTCCTACTCAAAGCTGGAAGTCATTGGAAAACCCAGTATATGGGCCAGAGCAGTATTTCTGAATGTGGATTTGTTGCCTCCAGACCTAAACAGTCCTAACGAGGCTTTAGGGTTTATTGCTTGCGCTTGGGAGGTGCAAGATCAATGAGTTGGGGGAATGGTATGGAAGTGTGGGGGCTAGGGGGTGTCTCAGTATGCCCTGATCACTGGACCCTTAAAGAATTTTACTGATGAGGCAGACCTCTGAATCTTTGTAGGATTTATCTCCCATCCACTGGACTGGATATGCTTTGTCTCCAGCATACCAGCCGCTTGCTTATCTAGCTAGACTAACATAATATAATTACCAATGTCGTACATCAATACAAACTTGTGTTGGAGATCCCAGATCTCTTTGGTAGACAGGATAATCAACATGGCACCGTGGCAAAACTGTAAATGCCTGTTGTTGCCTGGTTCATGTGAATGGGGACTCCTGCCGATCATCTTTTCCAGCTGGGACAGAAAAAAAGGCGCCGGCCAAGTCAATATCAATAGCCACACACCATGAATGTAGGGCTGCTCTAGAAAGAACGCCACGTCAGGCACAGCAGCTGTGTGCTGGGGACTGCCTGGAGGAGTTTGTGGTAGCCTACAGTTGTCTTTCACGCCCCTCTGGTTTCTGCAGGGACCAGCGTGGAGAACTAAACAGAGAAAATGAGGACCACTATGCCTACATCCTTGAGATTCTGACATATAAAACTAGTTTCTATCATTCCCGTGGGATGCCGTATTATTATTATTTTTATTTACTATCTTGGCTGGGTGTTGAAAAAGGGAAGGAAGTCACATCGGAGACCTCCCCCACTTGGTCTTCCTCATATGAAGGGTACACCAAACAGAAAATATGTCAATCCCAATGACACATCTGAGGGCTAGAGAAGACCCAAGTGGGTCCCTGGACCAGTGGATCCACTGTAAGCTGAGCCTTCGACAGGAATCATCTATCCTCTGGCCACCATATACCCCTATTCTTACAAGAAGCCAGGCGTGATGCTGGCTATCGATGTCACCTCAAATCTAGTGTCTAATAGTCCTTTAAATGTTTGACTATTCCCCAACTCCAGGGCACAGTTACCCAAGTAGATAGCCATAGGTCCCTTTGGAAAAAGGACTGGAGAGTCATTACCTGGTATATTTGCTGTGATGTCGTAGGAGTCTGCCTACTAGGAACTTGGCATCGTCTTCAACCAATGGGTCTCAGCTCTGGAACCTTGGCAAGAGATCACAGATTTTTTTTTTGCTCAGATGACTGTCCTCAGCTTCTTGGTCCCCTATCCTTGCCTTCTTCTGACGATACAAGCTGAGGTGGACCCTTGCCAGTACTAACTGCCCTTGGGATTGCCGTGTTTTATTAGGCATCTTACGGTTCCATCATCCCCATTGCTGTCAGCGAGCCTAGCTCTGTAATGGCCTTTTCTGTCAGCCCTGATGTCACCTTTGTAGGAGACCCGTCACCGAACTTTATAGTGATAATGGTTCCATGCTACCAGGGCATTCCTTCTGACCTTGGACAAGTCTGTGTCTTCTGGATGACGTGGATTCTTGTGGAATGTAATCATTTGGTGGCTCTTCTGGCCGTACGTAGTACATCCATGACTTGAGTTGACCATTGGCGACCCTTTCAATCCCTTCCTTTACCATCTGCAGCAGCAATTCCGGATTTACTTAGCTTTGGGGTCATCATCTCCTGGGGCCCTTGCCAGGGCGTTAAACCCTATCTCTTGGAAGAGTGCTTCCAATTCAATAAGCTCTCCCCTCTGCGACCTTACATTCTGGCTCCCATGACCAAGTGCCCCTGGTCTCCAGTCCCAGGAGCCCATGCCTCCTGCCCATATGTGCTGGCCAGATCTTGCAACATCCTTGGGGGGTCTTCCTTTTCTTCCATTATTAGAGCCAGCGTGTCCCCAACAGGGTTATGCTGCAACCAGCTACCGGCCTAGTTGACAAGAGGGGTCTTGGCGAGGGGGCAGGTCCTGAGGGGGGCCCATGTTGTCTTGTAAGGTCTCAGACCTTACAACATCAAACAAGAAGGGAGTGACTTTCCTTGAGGGATGGACACTTCTGCAGGCTCACAGGGATAGCAAAATCAGATGTTCTAAATATTTAGGTCACCTATGTGTCAGGGTCCCGTTTTTGCCTTCAGGATACTGACCTTGACATAACAGACTGGGGGTGTTAACTTCCTTTGGCACTCAGCCCTGACATCAAGTCCTGAACCTGGTCCTTAGCTTTTCCCTGGGCCTCCTGCTGTGGGACACGAGAACCTATTTGTAAGCTACGAAGGAGGCCCTGTGGCTTTCACATATGGCTTTTAATTGTCTATTAATCACCCACAGCTTTTTGCTGTCTTTTTCTAGGACATCAGTGGCACTTGGCAATAATTATCTAATATTTTTTTCTCTTCCTTTGCACAGATAAGAGCTATAAATTCTCAGACACTGGAGAATGAACTACAGAAAGCATATTCAAGAAGGAGTCACACTTGGAATGAGGGCAGAGTGGGTTCCTTGTTTTATGGTTATGTGTGTTTTATGCACGTGAATAAAAAGATTGAGGTCGTATCATTCATTTGCTCAAACCCTTCCAGAGCCATGATGGCTTCCAGGCATGTTCCTGCCTCAGGGCCTTTGCACTTGCTGTTGCCTTTGCCTAGATTACTTTCCCTCAGATATTTTCATAGCTCTCTCTGCCTTCTTCTTCAGATATCTAATAAAAGTGTCTTCTCCTTCATGGAAACTTCATTAGCCTGCTCCCCATCTCCAACACATACCTACTCCCTTCCCTTCTCTGCTGAGTCTCTCCTTAGTACGTGTCAGTACTTAATATACAACATGCTTTGTCCGACAATGTCTTGTCGAACTTCCCTCTCTAAATATAACCTCTATGGGGTGTCTGGGTGGCTCAGTTGCTTGGGTGTCAAACTTCAGCTCAGGTCATGATTTCACAGTTTGTGGGTTCGAGCCCCACGTCGGGCTCTGTGCTGACAGCCCAGAGCCTGGAGCCTGCTTCGGATTCTGTGTCTTCCTCTCTCTCTGCCCCTCCCCCACTCACTCTCCGTCTCTCTCCGTCTCTCAAAAGTGAATAAACGTTAAAAAAAAAAATAAAAAGAAAATACTTTAAATGTAACTTCTACAAGCACAGAGCTTTTTACCCCCCCTTACCCCCCTCCCCCATTGCTTCGTCTTCAACACCTACAATAGTGCCTCGCACGTAGAAAAATTTGTCAAATTAATAATCTTGAAAATAATCTTGAAACTTCTGAGCAAGTGAAGAAAGTGAAGAGGACGTGTGGGAAGGGCAGAGAAAGAGAATCCCCAGCAGGCTCTGCAATGCCAGACATGGGGCTCGACCCCATGAACCAAGAGATCACGACCTGAGCTGAAATCCAGAGCTGGAGGCTTAACCGACTGGGCCACCCAGGCACCCCTCTTTTATCTCTTTTCTTTTTTAAAAAATTTTAAAAAACGTTTATGTTTGAGAGAGGGAGAGAGAGCGTGAGCAGGGGAGGAGCAGACAGACAGCGGGTCTGAATCGGGCTCCGCGCTGACAGCCGAGAGCCTGACGCGGGGCTTGAACTCACCAACCGTGAGACCATGACGTGAGCCGAGATCAAGAGGCAGACGCTTAACTGACAAGAGTCAGGTGCCCCTCCTGTCTTTCTTTGAACGAGACATTTTTTATTGAGATAAAACTCACCTAACAAATTAACCAAAGTGTGGAAATGGCAGTTGAGGAATGTGGGAGAAATCTGGGATTAGGCTCAAATTCCAGCTCTACCATTTACCACCTGCCTTCTGAGCCCCAGCTTCCCCCCCCCCCCCTTTATAGAGAGAGATCATTTCCCATTACCGGATTTCTCATTCTGGGGTTGTGAGTTCAGAGATAAAAACATCCTTCTCCTGGTGGTTGACTAGTGAGGTGCCCCGGGGCAAAATGCCCTAATTGGAACTCAGACAGAAAACCAGAGCCCTAGGCCATCTCATGGCAGTTGGGAGTCGAGAGAGCTCTGGGGAACACGGTGGGCCTGAGTGTGGAAGGACTGGTGTGGCCGGGGTGCCACCAGGGGTCATTCTTGCCCAGAGACCCAGTCGGTGTCCAGTGAACAGTCCAGGCTGCCTGTTATTGCGCATCCTGGACACCAGAGGGCGCCATCAGAACACAGATTTTTTTTTTTTTTTTTTTTTTTTTTTTTTTTTGTCGTGCCTACCAGCGCTCCCACCAAGGCCTGTTTAGATGGGGACATGGTCTCTGCAAGCAACTGGAAAAAAACCACAGCCTCTGCTTGCACTGCACCCCTCTCGAAGTAGCACAGATCCGAGGGTGATGATGCATCTGGGGCTGTCTTGCCAGGAATCAGGCTGACCTGATATAAATTCCCTGTTTACTCCAGGCCTGTCCCCACCTCCCTCCTTCTTTCCTTCCTTAAGGCAAAGAGTTCCTGTTCTTTTTTTTTTTTTTAATTTTTTTTTAACGTTTATTTATTTTTGAGACAGAGAGAGACACAGCATGAACGGCAGAGGGGCAGAGAGAGAGGGAGCCACAGAATCGGAAGCAGGCTCCAGGCTCCGAGCCATCAGCCCAGAGCCCGACGCGGGGCTCAAACTCGCGGACCCGAGATCGTGACCTGAGCTGAAGTCGGACGCTTAACCGACTGAGCCACCCAGGAGCCCCAAAGAGTTGCTGTTCTAATGCATCAGCTTTCTCTAAGTGTGGCATACACATTGTCCTTTAAAGTAGGGTCCTTTAGAAGTGCACCTTAGAACGCTACTGGTTAAAGGGCCCAGGGGGTTACACATCTCCCTTCGGCCCAGGTCATGATCTCACGGTTTGTGAGTTTGAGCCCCGCACTGGGCGGGCTCGGTGCAAAGCCTGTTTCAGATCCTCTGTCCCCCGCCCTCTCTCTCTGCCCTTCCCCCGTTCTCTCTCTCAAAAAGAAGAAAAGAAACTGAAAATGCCACTGGTTAATGCTCCTACTCATGCCCACATAAAAACCAAGCTGCTGCATGAGTTTGCACTCAGATGAAGTGTCGGGGGGCGGAGGCAGGGGCGCTTCCGTCCTGCATCCCTGTCTGTTCAAGTTGGCAGGAACAGGTGCCCATCAGCCTCTCCTTCCTCCACTGTCTTCATCCACGTCTGTGGGGCCCAGACAAGGCTTGGCCCCTGGTCTCAAGAATCCACACCAGACCCGGCTCTGACATCTTGAGAGGCTGGATGGTGCCATGCGCCCCGCCTGCCCGCTTTGGGCTGCCTGACCTCACCCGGCCCTGAGAGCCTCTGGCCGACGTTCTCGTTCAACCACAGATGGTATCCCCTGCAGGAGATTCCCCAAAGCCTGCGCTCCCTTCGCCATTGAGGTCACAGCCCCAGAGCCCTTACGTTTCTCTCTCTGTCAAAATAAAAAAATAAACCTTAAAAAAAAAAAAAAAAAAAAAAGAGGAAATGAGGGCACAGACGCACAGAGGGAAGACGATGTGAAGACCGAGAAAGAAGGCGGCCGTCTACAAGCCAGAGACAGGCTGGCTCCGCCCCCAACCTTGATCTTGGCATTGTAGCCTCCAGAATTGTGCGAAAATCCTGTTTAAATCAGCCGGGCTGCGGGGCGTTGTTGCAGCAAACCCGGGAACTGAGAACTCGGTGTGTGAGAGGTGCCCAGGAAACCGGTCAGGAGCGGGCGGACGGCCTTGCAGTGACACGCATCGAAGAGAGGCTGACAGAGCGGCTGGACACGATGGGGACGCTGTCTTTGGAGAGAGTTGTTGAGGTGCAAGGATCCCCTGCGGGGAGCTGGAGGGTCCCCCTTCTTCCCTCAAAGCCTGGTTGGGGCGGGGGGCACCCCAGGGAGACCGTGTGGAGAAGCAGGTATGTGTCCCTGGAACAGGGGGCCCAGTGTCCGGGTGTCTGACTTTTTTTTTTTCACTAATCAATTTTATTATTTTTCTGATTAGAAGTAGTAGAATCACATTACTCTATTTTTTTTTTTATTGAGATGGGCTTCACACACTGTAAATTCACCCTCTCAACGTGTGCCTTCCACTCCAGAATATTGTCATCCGCGAAGAAACCCTGTGCGCCCTCCCGTCTCCCCAACAGCCTCCCCACGGCCGTGATCTACGTTTTCCCTGTGGATTTGCCTATTCTGGGTATCGTAGCTGTAATCACACAATATCTGCCCGGTTGGGGGGACGTGCTTGCCTTCTGTTGATCCGTTCCTCCGGCGAGGGACATCTGGGTTGTTTCCACCCCGGGGCTCTTGTGAATAGTGCGGCCGTGAACACTCGCGTGTACAAGGCTTTGCTTGAGTCTCTATTTTCCACTCTTTGGGGCACGATCCTAAGAGTTTGGAACTGCTGCCCATGCGGTAATTTGACTTTCTGTAGAACTGCCGGGCCTGGAGATTGGTTTTAATGAGCTCCCCTCCCCAACTAGCAAGTTGTTAATTGCCTTCTACCAACTCCGTTATTCCCGTTTTGTAGATTGAGTACAACTGATGCTCAGAAACTTGCCCGAGGCCAAAGGCTCATCAAGGACCAGCCAGGACCCCGACTAGGTCTGCTGAGGCTCAAGCCTGTGGCCACCGCCCTCCCCTCCCCCAGCCATCAGGAGCCCCTCTCTCTCTAGGGCTGGACTGGGCTTCACCCTGGTGCTGGGATCTCTGGGCTCCAGCGACAGATCTGTGCACAGTGCCAGGACCTCTCTGGCCAAGTGGCCCCTTCTGGAAGGAGAGGGCAGAGAGAGCGCTAATGGCCTTTAGCTCTGGCTGTCCCCTTCCATGGCAGGGCTCGGAGAACTCACCGGTGGGCTGGTGGGAGCCCATGTCCCAGCTGACCCAGGGCCAGGGAAAGGTGTTGGTGTTTCACGGACTGAGCTGCTCTGTCCTGATGCCACTGGCAGGCCCGCTGCCCAGGGAGGAGCCTTGGCCCCTTGCCGGTGCGCCTGGAGCCCACGGCGCCCTGCACAGACTTCCCACCTCCCCGGTCCCTCACTGAGGGCAGGAGCCTCCCAATCAGCCCCTTGAGCCCGATGGACCCAGAGCCCAAGCCTGGAGCCGTCGAAAGCCCTGCAGAAATGCAACGAAAGGACAACCACAGGACAGAAGTGCAACAGAATGTCTAATGAAAGTATTAATAAAAGCAACGCGTCATTGATTGTTCACTCTTCTATCTGTAAACGTGTCCTCACGGTTGGACGCCGATTTTTAGGCTTTCTTCATCTTGCTTTGCGAGATTTCCTGGATACGCATGGTGATATTGAGGAAAAATGCGGGCTGTCCCACACGTGCAGTAAATCTGATCGTCGGTGTTGGATGTGGGAGACTTTGAATGTGTTACGTACATTAGGTGATGGGCGCCCGGGGCCTTGGAAAGGTCTGTACACACCCTGCACAAGCTGGGGGTCCATCTGGGCTTCCGTTTCTCAGAGGGGAGGGAACAGGAAGCCCACGAACGGGGTGCCGGGTCAGCCCCAGGCCGTCCTAGGAGCCCGTAGCTGTTGGCAGAGGGTGGCTTCGAGGCCGTTGCCTCACCAAGAAGACTGAGGCTTGGGCCTTGTACTTTTCAAATTTTGAGGTCCAGTTCGCAAAGCTTTACCGAGTACCTGCTCAAGCCCAGTTTTCTGGCAGGCCCTGGGGATTCGGCGCTCGGAGACTGAGGGGTCCCTGCAGGTGTCAGGATAAATGGTGAGTGCCGGGGGTGGGGCGTGTGCCACAGGAGCCGGGACCCTAGGGCGGGCTCCCAGGGGATGGACTTGATTGCTGGAAGGAGGGGTGGAGGGCCCTGCAGGCTGAACACCCATCTTCAGCTGCCTGGAGGTGTCCCCGGGCTTGTGAAAGCACAAAGCAGCTGGGACCAGGCTGGGGCAGGGGACCAGGCCGCGTCTGCATTTCAGACGGATCGTCTGCTGCAGGTGCGGAAGATGCCCGGACGAGCCTGGAGGCCGGCGGCCAGTTAGAAGGCTATGTCATGGTGCACGCGGGAACCAAAGCAGGGATGTTGCGAATGGAGAGGTGATTCGTTTCCTGGCCGGCTGGAACCGAGTACTGCAAACTGGGGGGCTTCACGCGACAGCGATGTAGTCTCTTCCCGTTCTGGAAGCTGGAAGTCCAAGATCAAGGTATCCACAGGGCTGTGCTCCCTCTAACGTCTCTAGGAGACCCCTTCCTCGCCTCTTCCTAGCTTCTGGCTGTGGCCGTGATGTAAGTACATCACTGCAGTCCCCGTCTCCAGGTCACATGGTGTCCCCGTGTGCTCTTATCCTCTCTATTCAGGACCCACAGTTGTGTTGGAATAAGGGGTGGTCCTAGTCCAGTATGACCTCATCTTGATTTACATTTTTTTAAAGTTTATTTTATTTTGAGAGAGAGAGAGAGAGAGAGAGAGAGAGCCTGAGTCGGGGAGGGGCAGAGAGAGAGGGAGAGAGAGAATCCCAAGCAAGGCTCCGCTCTGTCAGCACAGAGCCTGATGGGGGGCTTGAACTCACGAACCGTGAGATCATGACCTGAACCCGAATCACATCAAGAGTCCGGACACTTAATTGACTGAGCCACCCAGGCGCCCCTCGTCTTGATTTACACCTTAATTACATCTGCAAAGACCCCATTGGCAAGTGAATGTAGCAGGAGGAGAGCCAGGGGGCTGTGGGTCCTGCAAGGGAAAGAGGGGACATTTCCAGCATGACTGCGGAGAAGGGGCAAATGGAGAGGCAGCAGCGTTCAACTGGGGAGGCTGAAACGGTCATGGGCTTTCCCACGCGGTGTCCCCTGGCTACTTCTGCGTGAGCACTTTCAGCGGGGTGGGCGGGAGCCAGACTGCTGGGTTCCAGAGAGGGAATGCTATTACAGAGACAACACCGGTGCTGGAAGGACGCAACAGGTCCCCAGGGAATGATAAGAGGCACCAAAAACATCCTGGGGGGGCTTGGAAAGAACTCGGGGAGAAGCGCTTGTCTCCTGCCACCAGGGGGCGATCTGCACCCGCCCATCGGAAACACTCGCGCAGACGGGACTCGTTCAGACGGGAACACTTCTCCCTCTTCTCTGGAGAAATTTCCCTTTGGATCCAGATGCATTTTGGGGGGTCCTAACAAGATGGTGAATGAACACAGCTGTCCTCCCCTGACCCTTGGGAAGTTACAAAAGGAAGAAGGGAACTTACAGATCCTGGGATCTAACGTCAAAATGACAAGAAGCACCTTAGGAGTCAAAAGGTGGTTGGGGTCTACGGGGTGGGGGGGCGGGAAGCAGCCACAGAGGTTAGTTTGGGGCCGAACTTTTTTCTTAATGTTTGTTTTTATTTTGCTTGAGGTATAGTTGGCATGTTAGTTTCAAGTGTATGATGCGGTGATTCGACAGGTCAATCGCCTGGGCTATGCTCCCCCACAAACGTGGCTACCACCCGTCACCATACGGCACTGCGACAATAATACCATTGATGAGGGTCCCTCGGCGGTACCTTTCATGTCTGTGACTTATTCATTCCAGAGCTGGAAGCCTGCGTCTCACACTCTCCTTCACCCATATTGCTTATTCCCTTTATCTCCCTTCTCTGTGGCAGCCACCTGTGTCTGTACTTACGGGTCTGTTTCTGCTTTTTATTTGTTTATTCATGTGTTTTGTCATATCGATGTTATGTAAGTGAAATCGTACGGCGTTTGTCTTTCCTCGTCTGACTCATTTCACTTAGCCTCACAGCGTCCAAATCCATCCATGTTATCGAAAACGTCAAGCTCTCCTTCCGTTTTATGGCTGAATAGCGGGGTAGAGCTTTTTGCCGTGTCCTTGCTGTCTCCCACCTCGCTTTGGGCATGTTGCTCACCGCAGGGCCCGCCGTCCCCGTGTGACAACTGCAATGTCGTTGGGATGAAGGTAGCAGAGCCACCACCAGCCTGTGACCCCGAATGACCTTTTGGAGCAGAAACCCCCAACTTCCTCTCTTGTTGCAGACATGTGCACTGTCATATGAGAGAGGAAGAAACTCCCGTGTGTGAAGTCATTCGTTACGTGTCTGAGTCTATTTGTTACGCAGCCCACTCTACCCTAACTAATACAAGACTCCGGGTCATTAATCAAAATTCAGAACTTCTGTTTAACGAAGGGCCCATGGGCAGAGTTAACGGAAGGGTGACACATTGGGAAAAGATGTTTGTGTCATCCAATGTAAACAAGGGATTAACTCTCCTGGATAAGAAATTCGTATAAAGTAACTAAGCACCACCACTACCATCCCCCAATCCCTCTGAGAAGTTGGGGAAGGATAAGAATTCATTGAGGGAGAAATCCAAATAGTTCAAATGAATGTGAAGAGACGCTCAACATCGCCGGTAATCAGAGAAATTCGAAGTACAGTGTGAACACGAGACACTACTCACCCCAAATCTGATGCGGCAAACTCAGAGCTGTAGACGAGGCAGGTGCCGGTGAGGATGCCTCCACCTTCCACGGCGAGAACAGAAGTGCTGTGTATGCCCTGCAGCCGGATGGCGGGGGACGGGGGTGTCCTGGTATAGCCCCTCAGGGAGCAACCTGGTGGGTCTGATGAAATTAAGAAAGCGCAGACTCCTTAACTGGGGGTCCTGTCGGAATTCTCACACGGGACTGGAAAGGAAACATAACACCATTTTAAAAAATGTGTTTTGTTTTTTTTTTTCTATTTTTGAGAGACAGACAGAGCCCAAGTAGGGGAGGGGCAGAGAGAGAGGGAGACACAGAACGTGAAGCAGGTTCCAGGCTCTGAACTGTCAGCACAGAGCCCGATGCGGGGCTCGAACCCACGAACCCCGAGCTCATGACCTGAGCTGAAGTCCGAGGCTCAACCGACTGAGCCACCCGGGCGCCCCTCGTAATACCGTTGTTAGTGGCAGTAGGCGCTGGGTGGGGGGACTGACTCCCCTATAGACGGATTAAGCCTCATCTCAACGAAAGCAGAGTTGAGTGAAACATAACAAGAAACAGAATGAGCTATGTGGCATCTCACGATGTACGGACACAAAACAGCACTCCACAGACACAAACGCACATACCCCCAGAGTGGGCATTTCTGGTCTGGGTGCTGGCAGGTGGGTGAAGGTAGATGAAGAGGGGGCCCGCATGTGCCACAGAATTCAGAAAGATTGAATACTATGAGCTGAATGTTACGACTGCCTAACTTCCTGCACCCAGTGTTCAAAGGGGAAAAAAAAAATCCTCTCTGGGGGGAATATTATCTGCCGGGCCTGGCCTCTGTCACCTGATCCTTCACCCAACGCTGCTGAGTGAATAGAGTTCACTTTACCCTCTGATTTGGCGATTCAGTAGAGATTTCAACAATCAAAGCTTAATTAACTCCTCTTTAATTGAAGTCATCTTTGCGGTCATGGTGTTTGCGTGCAGGACAATTCTGCTTGGCCTCTGGTGCTCCATCACCAGGCCCAGTTTCTGACTCAGCCGTTAACAGCCCTGAGACAGGGCAGTCAGACAAGTCTTCAGGCCCTGGGGGCGGGTTACGGTTGGAATCAGGGTCTCCCTACCTCCAGGAAGGCAGACCCCTGCGGAGGAAAGATGTTTAAAGATCGCAGGAGAAGGGATCCCACAGAGCAGGCAGCATTGGGGGCAGTGACTAGGACCCAACTGGGGGGTAAAAGTGACAAGCACAGGAACAGCGAGCGTCACAGCCAGCTGTCTGCCTCTCCTGGGCGGGTAATTGTCCCTTCACGGGAAGTTGTTCTTTTTCCTTTTCGTCTTCCTGAGTTAAGATCAGCCACTCGGTAAACTTTGCCTTCAGACCAATACTGATTTCAAAACAACAGTCCCAGTGGGGAATCAGCCCAGGGTAAAGGAAGGAAGTATTTAGCATTCAAGACAAGCTCAAGGAGTCATCTGATGCGAATACAACACGGAAGTACTTGGAGATGAGCCTGTCAAACAGGCTGGGGCCAAATTAGCCAGGGTCTTGAATTTTTCTTACTGTCGGTGGAGAGTCAAACTACTGATTTCTCTTTGAGAGAAGGTCACCGTTGGCCAGTAGATATTTGGGGAGCATATTTGATCCCTCTGATCCTGGCTTCGGAGATGCAAACTAGAATTCTGGTTAGGAGTCATGGCAGACGGTGTTTCCCCAAAATGGCTGCCCCAGTGTTCCCATCCCACGTGCTCCTCGTAGAGCCCGATTTTGACATTCCTCCAGCAAGCTTTGAGGTCTATGGTCCCTCCCCTTGAATTTGAGTACTCTTCTGACTGTGGCAGACATGACACTATATGACTTCTAAGGGGAGGTCAAAAAAGGTGATATAATTTCTGTCTGGCTCGCTTGGGATGCCTGCACCTAGCAGCTAGCCACCCCTCTGTGAGGAAGCCCAAGAAACAGGGAGAAGTCATATATAGTTGTTCTGCCTGATGGCCCCGCCACCAGCATGAAATGCCAGACCTGTGAGTGACCAAGCCCTCAGAAGTTTCCAGTCCTCCACTGGGTTACCCCCAGTCTTGAAGTCTTCCAGCTGAAGACCCGGGAGCAGAGATGAGCCAGTCCCACCGTGTCCTGCCTGAATTCCTGACCCACAAAGTCTGGAAGCCTAATAAAATGCCTCTTGTTTGATATCCCTAAGTTCGGAATTGATTGTTGTGCAGGAATGGATAACAGAGGAGGACGGAGCATGTGAATGCGAGCTGGTGCAGCCACTCTGGAGAACAGTATGGAGGTTCCTCAAAAAACTAAAAATAGAACTACCCTAGGACCCAGCAATGGCACTACTAGGCATTTATCCACTGGATACAGGTGTGCTGTTTCGAAGGGACACAGGCACCCCCATGTTTATAACAGCACTATCGACAATAGCCAAAGTATGGAAAGGGCCCACATGTCCATCAATGGATGAATGGATAAAGAAGATGTGGTGTATATACACAATGGAGTATTACTCGGCGATCAAAAAGAATGAAATCTTGCCATCTGCAACTATGTGAACGGAACTGGAGGGTGTTATGCTGAGTGAAATTAGTCAGTCAGAGAAAGACAAAAATGATATGACTTCACTCCTATGAGGACTTTAAGAGACAAAACAGACGAACATAAGGGAAGGGAAACAAAAATAATATCAAAGCAGGGAGGGGGACAAAACGGAAGAGACCCATAAACATGGAGAACAAACTGAGGGTTGTGGGACAGGGGATGGGCTAAATAGGTCAGGGGCACTGAGGAATCTACTCCTGAAATCACTGTGGCATGATGCGCTAACTAATCTGGAGGTAAATTTAAAAAAACAAAAAAAAGAAAATTAAAAAAGAAAAGAAGAGGACGGAGCAGCTCAGGAGAGACACAAAGAAGAAAGAAGGTCTCGGTGAAGAGCAGGACACTGAGTCATTGCAGGGATAGGTCTGACTCATTGGAAAAGGGCCTCGAAGATGAGTGAACCACCGGCAGAAGGATGTGCCATGGGCTGAAATTAGAAATTCAGAATGGGAAGCAGAAACGGTCGTCCTTTTGGCTTTGAACAGGTTCATTGTGAGATCGTGGTTATATACTCCCATGGGCCGTAGGGCAGTTTTGGGAAATGATGTCGTTCGGACAGTCTTCGGCCTGTAGGTGTCTTTAGAGACCCGGGAGGGAGTAGCCCAGCCAGGAGAGGAACATCAAAGTTTGGGAGACGAGAAGAGAACTCAGAACAGATCTTTGGGAAGGGGGCGGCGCTCACACCTCGGGAGCAGAGGGGAGGGAAGGTGGATGGCGATCAAGACAGAGGGGTCACTGGCACCTGTAGGGCAGAGATGGGGTGGGGGCGGGAGCCACAGGAGAAGCGGGCCATGGATTTGACAACAGGGAGCTTCGATCTGGCTTCAGGGTATTTACCACCACGTCGGATCTCTTGTGATCACCAACGTCTTGCTCCAGCTGTACGTCGCGACCGGACTGGGGTGTCTCATGTGTTGTTTTGCACTTCTAATTGTGTGAACAGTCTTGCAGAGTGAATTGTTATTGTCCCATGAAGTTGGGTGTTCGCCCCGGTGAGGGATCAAGGGTCCTGAGGTTTGCACCAGTCAATGGTGGAGTCAGGATTTGACCCCAGATCTTTCTGGCACAATGTCCCAACACATTTTCATATGAGGGTCTCCTGTCTCCTGTCTTGTCAGAGCACCCGACGCTCAACCAACCGAGCCACCCGGGTGCCCCTTGGGGTAACTCTTGTAATCTTCCCATCTGCCTTATGGTAGACGGCGATTATTCTCTCTGCTGTGAAGCTGGGTAAACTGAGGTGCAGAGAAGGCGCCTGAATAACTCGTCCGCTAGTCAGTGACAGGGACTGGAGCCCAGGCTAGATGGCCTCACAACGAGCCTCTTCAAGTGTGGGGGCCAGTGGGGAGGAGGAACAGTCTCATACTTTGTCTTAGGACTGCGGAAGCCATGGCTGTGGCTCCATACCATGAGGTCAGGGTGCTGGGACGGCCAGGCTCCCTGCTTCAGCCGAGCTTTCAGGGTGGGGGTGCCTGTCCACCAGGAAGGCCTTCAATCAGTCCTCCCCACGGGCGGCTCTGCGTCCTGAGGGATGAGGGGACGGTGGCCGTAGCAGGGGCTGGGGCTGCTGGGAAAGACCAGGGCCCCACAGGGCACCCCACACGTGGGGTCTTCAGAAAAGAGACTCGCCCCATGACGAGGTCCTCTGAGAGCGTTGGACGAAGTCAGGCCAATGCATCCTGTGAGTCAGGGGACAGACGCTGGACTGGGGCCAGAGCAGGGCAGGGGTGAGGTTCAGGCAGAGGCGGCCTCTCCCCGGCTTGGCTGACCCCATCGGGCTGTTTCAGAACCACCGCCAGGAGGCAGAAGACTGAGTTGTCCCGGTCAGCCTCATGTGGGCCTGCAAAGGTCCCTTTGTCGTCAGCAACCATTTCTGCCCGTGGGCTGGCGGGTAATGGGAGGCCCATCCCCCAGTGGTGTGGCTCCTGGCCTGGCCTCGTGCCCCAGGGCAGCTCAAGGCCAGAGTGTCCCCCCCGCTCTCGTCGGCCTTTCACTTTTGGCGCTTTCTCAGAGACCAGCCACATTCCTTCTAGGCGGAATTTTCCAGGGACGAAGATGATGACCGGGGGCCCCTCCTGGCGAGGGTTCAGGGCTGTGGCTCCCCTAGAACGGGGCTCTGGGCACCTGCTCCACCGCTGACTAGCTTTGTGACCCTTTTTATGCCTCAGTTTCCTCACCTGCCACTTGGGGGAAATAATACTATATACCACATGGGTTTGCTGTTTGGATTAAGTTAGGAATTCGCGTGACGCTCTCAACACAGTCCTCGACACGGGGTACGTGTTCAAGGCATGTTAACTATGATCACTGCTGTTACTATTTATAAGGACAGACTTCCTCATGCAGGCGTGAAGGGCCCGGAAACAGCCACCTCAGCGCTCCTGCTGTTAACCTTGGATCTCCCTGCCCACCTGGGTCCCTGGGGTGCCAGGCACATCTCTCCTCCCGAATTCAGATGGTTTTGTTCAAACACATCCATCACATCCTTTCCTGCAGAGAAGTCCCTGCATCTGTTTGGCCTTCATTCATGAGGCACCAGATGCCAGCTGCCCAGACATTCCACAGGCTGGAGGCCCGGCTGTGGGAGTTGGTGACTTGAACTCTCAAGTGTCACAGTGCAGCCTGGTGAGTGCGGCACTCTTGTGGTCCCCTGTCCATGGCTCTGACAAGACAGGAGACATTCATATGAAAATGTGTCGGAAAGTTGCTTTTGTTTTTGAGACGGAAAGAAAGAGATAGAGGGAGGGGCAGAGAGAGAGAGAGACAGAGAGAGAGAGAGAGAGAGAATCCCCAGCAAGCTCTGAACTGTTAGAACAGAGCCTGACGCAGGGCTCGATCTCACGAACTGTGACATCATGACCTGGGCCGAGATCGAGAGTCCGATGCGTAACTGACTGAGCCACCCAGGCGCCTTTTTGGGAAAGTTTATATGAAAATATATTTCCGTCCCCAAGACTGTGCATGAAGCGGCCTATTGCCCGCCCCCCCCACCTCCAAAATGCCCCCGTCCAGCCCCGCCAGGCCCTCGGAGGCCCCGCACAGACCAGCTGTGGGGCCTGCTCCCTTCACTCCCTCTCAGGGGTGCTCCGGTGAGAATCGAACACCTAGCAACGATCACCTGTGTGGGTTTTACTAAACGCATATAATTTGTGTCTGGTTTCCTTGCATTGTTATCACAGAAAATGGCCTCACCGTTGCTTTGAAAAATATATTGAGATCATCACTGAGAAACTGTGTCAGCTGACTCACCCCCCCCCCCCAATCTGGTCTTCCCAGCCATCGACAGCTGCCCACCACTCTTCTCCCCCACCCTCCCCTTGGTCCCTCCGGGAGGTCATGGAGACATTTAGAAGAAGGGCAGGTGACAGGGGAGCAGGACCGAGCTTTCTAAGTTGGAAGACTCTGGCTCTGAATCTTGGGTCTGCCACCTCTGGCTGTGTGACTCTGGGTGTTTTCTCTACTTCTCTGTGCCCGTTTCCCTCTACCTGTGTCCTGAGGACCAGCATACTTGCCTGAGAGGTTCGAGAGGGAATATGACACGGGGCTGGCACAGTATTTGGCACCCAGCTGCCGGGTCGCAGGGCCCTGCAGTTAGTTTTCAGAAGGAAACAATACTTGAAAAACAACCCTATGGGACCTCAGGAATTGAAACAGAATTACCACACGTCCCACCTTGAAAACAGATGTCCAAACAGATCCTGTACACGAATGCCCACGGTAGCGCTATTCACAGGAGCCAGAAAGTAGAAACAGCCCAGGGGCGCCTGGGTGGCTCCGTCGGTTGAGCGTCCGACTTCGGCTCAGGCCATGATCTCGCGGTTCGTGAGTTCGAGCCCCGTGTCGGGCTCTGTGCTAATGGCTCCGAGCCTGGAGCCTGTTTCAGATTCTGTGTCTCCCTCTCTCTCTGCACCTCCCCTGCTCACAGTCTGTCTCCCTCTCTCAAAAATAAATAAACATTTAAAAACAAAAGTAGAAACAACCCAGATGTGCACTGACCGATGAGCGGATAAACACTGAATACGGTACATCCACACAATGGAATATCTGGCCGCCAAGAAGAGTGAAGACATGATCTACAACATGGGTCAACTGGAAAGCATTAGGTTGCATGAAAACCTCTAGGCACAAGTGTCACATATTGTAGGACTCCATGTACATGAAATATCCCGAATGAGTCAATCCACAGAGACAGAAGCCAGATGGCTGGTCGTCAGGACCAGGCTGCGGGCGTGGGGTGGGTAAGAGGGAGTCATTGCTGAATGGGCATGGGGTTTTCTTCTGGAGCAATGGGAATGTTCTGGAAGTTCTTAGTGGTGGCGGCTTCACAACACCATGAATGCACTAAATGTCACTAATGGCAAACTGTATGTCTTATGTGTCTTACCACAATTAAAAAAAAAAAATGAACAGAGGCCTGGCAGAGCCCTGATTCTCAGGCTGTCTGTGCTCCGCTGCCTTTGAGGTCTCCTCGGGGCCGGGGGAAAGAAAGGGGACACACTTCGTGCTTTGAAGCATGAGCACCGCCCCCAACCGCGCCCCGCCCCCCCCCCCGGAGGGAGCCACCCTGCCTCGCCCTGCTGGTGGCCCCCAGCCTCCTGTCAGTGTCTCAGGGAGTGACAGGGACGCACCCCCACTGCTCTCGTGCAGGGAACACCTTCTTTTCATTTTTGGGGGGGCTCACCTCTGAACACCCCGGGTTCTGACAGAGGCGGAAGGCCACGACTTCACACAGAGCTGCTGAGGCTGGTCGTTGGGAGGCTGGAGAGGCCGAAGCAGCTGGACGGGGACAGGAGGTGGCCCCGGGAGGGTCCGCTGACATCCACCGCTCAGATGTGCGATTTCACCCAGCGTGAGGATACCAGGCGTTCCGGGCCCTCAACCCAAGCCTTTTTTTAACATCTCGGATCTGGGGGAATAAGTCGGTCCCTCCCCACCCCAGACGTACATCTCAGGTGGATGTGGAGACTTTTGGGGCTAGGGCGCAAGGGGGGGAGGCTGGGGAGAAGTCTCTTGCTGCACCAGAGCGACGTCACCTTTGTGGCCGCGGCCAGCAGGTGGTTCTTCCCCTTCTGTTGAGTCACACGCGCGCCAGAAAGGCCACACCCTCGTAAGGGGACCCCTAGCGCTAAGCACATCACTGACTTCACGACCGACTTCAGCAACACTGGCCAGAGTGTGGGGTACCACCCCAGGGAAGAGAGGCGCTCCGGCCACCCAGCTGTGTGCCTGTGTGACCCTCCAGCCCAGGTGGTCGGCCGGGGTCCAGGGCCCCCTCAGCTGCTCTCTCTCCCTTTCCTCCGTCCACCGAGTTCTGGCCCTGCCCACGTCAGCCACAGGTACCTTCCTCTGTGTTCACCCCTGGCCCTTTCTCTCTGTCTTTAGCTCTTCTTTGGACTTGGGATTTTTAAGCCTTTCTGTGAAGCCTCTTGCTTCAAAAGATACGTGTTACTGATTTATTTTTTTTAGTTTATTTTGGAGAGAGACAGAGACAGCATGAGCAGGGGGGGGAGACAGAGAGAGAATCCCCAGCAGGCTCTGCGCTGTCAGCACAGAGCTGGACGTGGGGTTCGAACTCACGAACCGGGAGATGGTGACCTGAGCCAAAACCAAGAATCGGACGCTTAACTGACTGAGCCACCCAGGCGCCCGCATACATGTTATTTTTAATGGCTGTCTGTCTCCAATTCCTTTTTATTCCCTCCCTTTCCCTTCTTGGTGTCTGTCTGTCTATGAGTGTGGACGGCTGACCACACCTAATCCCGCTTAGGAATTGGGTAGCTAGATGGACACGCAGCAGGGAACAACGCAGACAGGGACCCCGGGGGTTTGTCATCTAAGGCAAGAGGCAGACGATAGACGAACACTCGTACGTGCAAATATGTGATTATAATTATGCTAAGTGCGACGAAGGAAGAGGATGTGGGGGCTGGTCTCGCGGAGTGGGGGAAGGAGGCCCAGGTAAGGAAGACACCAGGATAAAGGGACACCGAGCCGGACCTTCGGGGTGGGGCGGGGGTCAGCCAGGGGAGTTTGAGCTCTGCCTTTACCACTTCAGCCCCTGTTATGGACTGAGGTTATGCACCCCCCCGTCCAGGTTCATAGGTTGAAGTCTTAACCCCCAATGTAACTGTATTTGCAGACACAGACTTTATTTTTTGGTCTATTAAAAAAATTTTTTTTTAACATTTGTTCATTTTTGAGAGGCAGAATATGAGCGGGGGAGGGGCAGAGAGAGAGGGAGACTTGAAATCCGAGGCAGGCTCCAGGCTCTGAGTTCAATGTGGGGGTCGAACCCACGAACAGTGAGATCATGACCCGAGCCGAAGTCGGACACGTAACCCACTGAGCCACCCAGGCGCCCCTGCAGACTTTGAAGAGGTCATTACAGTTCAATGAGGTCATAAGGAGGGGCTGGTCTGATGGGAGTGGTGTCCTTACAAGAAGAGGAAGGGACACCAGGGGGAGCACCTGCACAGACAGAGGACCATGTGAGGACACAGTGAGGAAACAGCCACCTGCAAGGCAAGGAGCGAGGCCTCAGGAGAAACCAGTCCTGCCCACACCTTGATCTGGGACTCCCAGCCTGCAGAACTGCGAGCAAACTCATTTCTACTGTTTAAGCCCCACCCCCACCGCCACCCCATCCGTGGTATTGTGTTCCCGCAGCCACAGGAGGAATGGAGGCACTCGCGGCCCCGGGGGAACGCAGGGCCCTGCAAGCTTCTCAACGCAGCAGCGCGTGTTGTCAGAAGTGGCTTCTCTGCTGGAAGCTGTATTGTAGATCCCCAAATGTGTGCACCTGCTGTGTTCACGTGGATGGTTCAGACGCAGGGAAACAGTTTGTTTATTTATTATTTATTTATTTACTTACTTATTTATTTTTTCAATATATGAAATTTATTGTCCAATTGGTTTCCATACAACACCCAGTGCTCATCCTGAAAAGTGCCCTCCTCCATACCCATCACCCACCCTCCCCTCCCTCCCACCCCCCATCAACCCTCAGCTTGTTCTCAGTTTTTAAGAGTCTCTTATGCTTTGGCTCTCTCCCACTCTAACCTCTTTTTTTTTTCCCCTTCCCCTCCCCCACGGGTTTCGGTTAAGTTTCTCAGGATCCACGTAAGAGTGAAAACATACGGTATCTGTCTTTCTCTGTATGGCTTATTTCACTTAGCGTAACACTCTCCAGTTGCATCCACGTTGCTACAAAGGGCCAGATTTCATTCTTTCTCATTGCCACGTAGTACTCCATTGTGTATATAAACCACAATTTCTTTATCCATTCATCAGTGGATGGACATTTAGGCTCTTTCCATAATTTGGCTATTGTTGAGAGTGCTGCTAGAAACATTGGGGTATAAGTGCCCCTGTGCATCAGTACTCCCGTATCCCTTGGGTAAATTCCTAGCAGTGCTATTGCTGGGTCATAGGGTAGGTCTATTTTTAATTTTTTGAGGAACCTCCACACTGTTTTCCAGAGCGGCTGCACCAATTTGCATTCCCACCAACAGTGCAAGAGAGGGAAACAGTTTAGAAACGGGTTCTTGTTTTGTTTTCTCTTAAAATGACTTCAGGGCGTGCTGGAGTGGTTCTAGAAATCCCAGGAACCCCAGGATCCTCATGAGCAAAGCACCTTGGCCAGGTTACCCGGAACAAGTCACTTCCACTCTGGGCGTTCCTTTGCTTTCCCAATATTGTGGATTTAAATCCGACTCAGTGTTACAGTTCGGTGTTCCATGACTAATTTCCACAGCGCACCCAGGTTTCTTTCTCTCTTTGAAAATAGCATAGCGGACATCTGGTGTCCAGCCTATCCAGATTAGAGTCCCTGCTTGTCCTCAGGGAACCGCTCTCCGCCTGTCGTTTGGGTGGTCCCCACTGAATCCTTCAGAGCCGGCTGCTGGGGGCTTCTGTTGACTCTCAGCTTGATGAACAACAACGTGTTGTGATATTGCGTATAAAAAGAAATACGCATTTTGGTCTTTGTCCCTGGCTGTTGGCCAGGGCTCCTAAAAACCTTGTAATTTCCTGAGTGATAAGAACAATAGGGCCATCTTCCATTATAATGCTTGGTTTCTGTCTTGCTCCTGAGATCCTGAAACAGCTCTGGGAGCATCTTTTGTTACTTATAACAAGCCCCCTGCAACCGTATCTTTTATCTTAATGAGGTGACTTTGGGGAAGCACCTAAAGATGGGGGGGGTGCTGATTGCCAGAGGAACCAAACTTGTAATTAGAGAGTTGGTACTTTTAGCCACACTCCCACCCCCACGCTGGAGCAGGGAGAGAGGCTGGAGACTGACTTGATTGCCAAGGGCAGTGATTTAATCAGTCATGCCTACCTAATAAAGCCTCTATCAAAACCGTACCCAAAGGGCTTCAGAGAGTGCTGGATTTGTTAAGCAAGCACTCATTTGCGTGCCGGGAGGGTGGTGCATCCCAACACCATGGGGACAGAAGTTCCTGCACCCGGGGACCCTCTGAACCTCGCCCTGGGCATTTCTTCATCTGGCTGTTCATTTGCATCTTTAAAATATCTTTTGTCATAAATTGGTAATAATGAGGAAAATGTTTCCCTGGGTTCTGTGAGCTGTTCTAGCAAGTTATCAAACCTGAGGATGGGGTCGTGGGAAGCCCCGGGGTTATCGCCAGAGTAGCTGTGACTTGTGGCTGACTGGTGGGTGTCTCACATGGGGGCAGTCTTGTGGGACAGAGCCCCTAACTTTCGGGTTCTGTGCTAACTCTGGGCGGTTAGTGTCAGAATTGCGTTGAGTCGTAGGACATCCAGTTGGTCCACCAGGAATTGGAGAATTGCTCGGTGTAGACAAACCCACACATCTGGCGTCAGAAGCATTGTTGAGCAGAAAAAAAACCTTTTCCTTCTCACGCGTTCAGAGCTGAGGAGCCCTTGCACTGTGACCATAGCTCCACTAGAGGTCGCTAGAGATCGCTAACCACCAATTTGGACACCTTGGTGTTCATAGACACTGCCGATAAGCAGCTGTAGGAACTTAGAAAAGTCACTCAACTACGTAGAAACTGAGATTTAAAGAAGTTGAATATAGGCTCAGAGGCATGGCTGAAAAAAACCAGGGAAGATACTTGGCATCTGGAAGCCGTGGTGCTCATGCTTTAGCCCAGCTGGTTAGAATCACCCGGACGGCTTGTTAAAACACAGGTCGCTGGCCCCATGCCCAGGGTTTCTGACTCCCGAGATCTGGAGGTGGAGCCTGAACATTAGCATTTCTATCAGATTCCCAGGTGATGCTGGGGCTGCCAAGTCCTGGGGCCACATTTTGAGAACCACCGGGCTCGCCTTGGTCCACACACACATCCTTAATAGCCATCAAGATGGCCCCAGGCCCAAAATGGGGAGACAGTGATGGAGAGCTCTTCCCGCCCAGAGTGATGTGACACCGTGCCATTGAGAACGGCGTCACTCATTCCATTATCCTGGGCAAGGTCAGAGAAGGCTGATGGAGAAGGGGGGTATGTTCCGTGGGGGGTGGGGCCTGCATCTCAGGACCATTTTTTCCGATTGGGGGAACCTGACTCTCCCACCCTGGACCCCACTGTGGTGTCTTGTCTGAAAGCTGTTTGCTGGAAGGCCAGGGCTACAGGAGCTGGAGACAGAGGAGGAAATGCTGAGTACAAGGTGCAGCTGGGCACCTGTGTTTTCACTGCTCCACAGGACAAGAGCTTATGTTGGGTAGGAGGGACTTTGCAGAAGGTTTTCTTGGTAATCATCCTCTGAAGCATAGCGCCACCACCAAGTGTGGGCTGCTGGGGGAGGGGAGGGGACCATAGAGTAAGAAGCTGTGAGGTGGCTCCCGGGTGACAGGCAGTGACAGAGAGAGAGGGAGGGAGAGAGAAAGAGAAGAGGAGGGGAGGGAAGCAGGAGGGAAAGACAGAGAGAGAGAGGGAATGAGAGAGAGTGCGAGCAGGGAAGGGAAGGAGAGAGAGGGAAAGAGAAAGAGAGAGGGAGAGGGAGTGGAGGAGGGAGGGGGAGAGAAAAAAAGAAGACACACAGTTGCTAGAGGCTGTGTTGCCAGTGAGGAGGGGTGAAGAGAGCAGATCGTTAAGGGTTTTGAATAGAAGGTGAAATCACGGTGGTAAAATGAACCAGGCCAAGTCTTACACACCAAAATGAAGCTCTTTCAATAACCCAAATACCTTATAGAATCACACCGTCATTACAGGAATGGAGTAGATAAGGAGGATCTTCAGAGCACAATTTTTGGGAAAATGAAACCTTTCATGTTCATCCCCCAACGAGTGGAGACTTCTTAATAAACCAGCCACAATCCTATTGGCCATATTACCTGGGGTCTTATTTTTGTTGAACGACCCAGGAGGATCCTTGGCTGGCTCCCTGCTGGAGCAGGTGTGGTTCAGGTTGGAAGATTCCCCTGTGCAACAGGCTGCACCACAAATCCCTTAATATTCCTCCCGTCCTGGACTCTCAGCTAGTACCTTGGGTCGTCCTCTGCTGTCCTGACCACGGGATTGCTTCCTTCTAGAATCCTGTCTACTTTTTGCCCCCGAGGTCCTTAGCATTAAAAAATAGATTATGCAGTAAACATAGTATTAAATGCTAGAACTTGTGTTTCCCTAGGAAAATGAAATTTACAGTATCCATGGGAACGATTATCATCAAACACTTAATGGCTTTATAAAAAGAAAATGTAACCAAATGGCTATATAGAAGAAGGCACGGTATTAAATTGGCTATAAGGAGGCTCTAGCTTTGAATATAGCCAAGCAAGCCTTTCATCAGGCAGGCAGCAGCATTAATGAGATGTCTTTGCTAACCAGAAGTTTTATTTCAGTTCACGACTTTTTTGGAGAAAGGACACATCGCACGAAAGCAAGTTTGAATAAAAATGTGTTCCAGAAAGCAATTTCCAGGAGCCATCTTGGGGCACAACCCGACCTTTTCTTGTTTTACTTCTGCAAATAAAAATGGACGAGGGGCATTACTGTGGTACGGTGTGAAAACCAATCCACCCGGAGACCAGAGGTCTAGTCTTCACTGGGCGGTCACACACGATTGTGGCCGATGTCTACCTAACCTCTTTCCGGCCTCGGTTTCCCCATCTATAACATGAGGAGGTGGTCTATATCTATATAGATGGGGGGGGTCTCGTCTATAACATGAGATCGCGTGGTCTTTTAAATATTTATTTTTGAGAGACAGAGCATGAGTAGGGGAGGGGCAGAGAGAGAGGACAGAGGATCTGAAGCGGGCCCTGTGCTGTTAGCACAGGGCCTGATGCGGGGCTTGAACCCACGAACCGTGAGATCATGGCCTGAGCCAAAGTAGGACGCTCAACCAACTGAGCCACCCAGGTGCCCTTGGATCACGTGGTCTTAAGGCATCTTGCTAGACGACATCCTGCAGTTTCAGGATGTCAGGTGCACGGTTAAAAATGATCGCCCCTTGGAGAATTGGGTGATTCTATCGGGGCATGAAATATATAAGATGAGCCTGGAGCATCTTATTCTATCAGGAAGTAAAGAAATGCTACAAACAGACACAAAAACTCTAACAATGGGTCTATTATATAGACCAAACATATAATATATAACATAAACATATATGTATATAACATATATATGTATATACATATACATATGTATGTATACATACATATACATATACATACATATACATATATAACATATATGTATAGACATATATACAACCCAAACATGTAATAAACATTTATGAGTCCATACTGATAGAGGTAAATGGTTGAATAAAAATAAATGGGGGAGAAGAGTCGAATCTTCCGTGCAGAAGAATTTCAAATAATGTATGTGGATGCCTCATCCTCAAGAAGGCAGAACATCACTGCCCACTCCTTAGGTGTGCACTTGGTGACTTCCTTCCAAAGAGCACAGGAGGGAGAGTGCTTAGTGACTTCCTTCCAAAGAGGACAGTATGGAAAGAGGGGTAGAGAGCAACTTTCCGGGAGAGAAACTTGACAAGCCTCGTCTCAGCCAGCCATCAAGGTTAGCATCAACAGTGACGTTGATGACAGTGATGTCACGTTGACAGGACGTACCCTTGACGTGAAGAGATGTAGATTATCTCTCTGTGGTCCTTCCCCAAACCCACAGCGCCAGTCTAATTGCCAGAAAAATATCAGGCAAATCCCAACTGAGGAACATCTGGAAAAATACTGACCGGTATTCTTGAAAACTCTCAAGGTCCATCATAAACAAGGAAAGTCCGAGAAACTGTCACAGCCCTGAGCCTAAGGATGAATAAATGAAATGATGAACAAATGAAATGCAGTATCCTGGATGCAACCCTGGGACAGAAAAAGAATGGTAGGCAAAATCTCAGGAAATCTGAATAAAGTATGAAATTCAGTTAATAATAATACGTTAATAGTGGTTCCGTAATTGCAACACATGTCCCGTTCTAGAGTAAGACGTTCCTACTAGGGGAAACTGGGTGTGAGAGTACTTGGAAACTCTCCTGGCAATTCTTTGTTATATCTAAACTGTTCGGAAATCAAGTCTGCAGTTACAAAAGATATATAGTCCCGAGAGCTGTCAAACGGCGCAGAAACGATTCAGTATGGCCAAGAGACTGGTCCGTATAGGGAGACACAATTGACAGAAGGTCTACAATACAGATGAAAAAAATTGGGTTTAATTAATCAGAAATCTTTTTCCCTGCCCCAGCCTTCTGGTAGATGCAGCTGTGGGAGCTCCCTCCACACGCAGGCCCAGGTTGTCCAAACCCTACACACTGCAGGTTTCAGGACTTGCCCTTGACCAGCTCAAGAGAGGTGACCTCTAAGCCATTGAAATATCCCGCCTGATTACAGTGTCTTTGCACGCCTGGGGCCTGGGGCCATGCTGGAGAGGGTATGCCAGCAACAGGACTCATGGTAAATGCTCTTTTTTGTTTGCTTCCGAGCCTGGGCCACACTCCATCAGTTTGACTTCCGAGGGCAGGAAGGTTGGAGACTAAACAGCCAAGGTCAGTCATGTGGGCGTTTTATGCCTACATGACCCCTGATAAAAACACTGGACGCCTGGACCCCACGTCTCAGTTTCCTTTGCTGGTTTTAATCTGCATTGTTTCGCTGTAATAAGCTGGACTCAAAAGGCTAAAAGCTCTTCTGAGTTTTCTAAGTCCTTCCAGAGAACCATCAAAGCTGACAGTGGTCTTGGGAACCCCGACACTTCCTGGCACACAGACTGAGGTCTCCAGCCTTCTACATCTTGACAGATCTAGTAAGAGAGTAGGACACAGCCAGCTGGGGGCACCCGTAACCTGGTGATTGTTTGAGAATATAAATCGCCTGATCAATTAGCCAATTATCCATTTCCCTCCATTAGTCCCCAATCAATACCTCAGAACTTAGAAAGGCGCATGTTCCATTTCCTCTTCCCTCCAGCTGCTGAAAGCCATCATAATTTGGAGGTGATTTCGTCCAGTTTTAAAAGACACACACAAAAGAATTCATTTTTCTGCCTGATCAATCTCTACGCTCCCTGAGGACACGAACGCCGCTGTTCTCATTGCAACAGGCCCAGTGCAAAGCTCTCCCTGGAAGCTGAGACAGGGGTTTGGCTCACTGGGCTGCTCAGGGCTCGCTGAGGTCTGGCTCCGGCCTGGCGAGGTGGGGGTGGGTGGGCTGGAGAGAGGATTGACGCTCTGGGAGGGACAGAAAAAAGCTGCAGAGGTGGAGGGACAGGAGCCCGGTTGGGGACCACTGCTGTGGCTGAGGCATTTATTGGCGGTCGGGGGTAGATTTTTGGTCCGTGTCTCCCACGCATCTGTAACAGGAAGTTGCTGTGGAGCTGGCCTGAGCTCCAGCTGAGGAAGCTCCAAAGTGGCTGGGAAGTCCGGGGTCCTGCCAAGAAGGCAAAGAGGCTGAATTTGGGTGGTACGAGCCACCCCCCCTCCGCCTCCCTCCGGCCGGAGCCCTTTCTTGGCTGGCTGGAATTACAGGCACAGATGTTGCCATGGTGTGACCCAGGCTGCCAGCCTAAGGGGTCAGGGGCAGCCCCTGGAGGCTCTAGTTGAAAGCACGTGAACCCAGATGCCCGGACCTGTCTTGGAGATAAACACACGGTGCCAGCAGTCATGGTGGCCGCTGGTCCATCGGGAGGCAGAAGGTGGTCTTTCTCTACTCAATGACTTCTAAGGCCATGTCCCTATAAACTCGTGTGTCACAAGTCAGTTTTCTCTTTGATTTGATCCGTTGGTCAGGGGTGATTGAGCACAGCCGGGGACTTGAGGGAGCTGAAGGGCAGAGCTCCTGGGCCCAGGAGGGAAGACCTTTGAGGGCAAGGTCATTCGGCTGAGACACACCGTGGTGACTTCCGGCTTCTCAGCCCACGGAGGCTGGAGCTACTTGGAGAGTTCCAATTCCAGTTTCTGCCTTGGGAATGAAGAGGAATGCTTCCAGCTGGGTTTAAACACATTAATTCCCAAACTGAGTTTGGCTCTCTTGCTATTTAAAAACCCTATTTGGTAAGCACTTCACAGAGCAATAGCTCTGGAAGAGAAAGATTACTTTCCCATTAGCTGGGCTTAGTAGAAGGCATTGTTATTCAAACGACCGTCAAAGGGGTTTGAAGTGGGATGTGGGTTTCAAAGCCCAGGTGAGAAGCCTGGGCTCCCCCACCACAGGGGTCCTCCGGTCCTTCCCACCCTCAGGGCCCCTTGGGAAATGCTCCTTGAGAGCAAGCAGGGAATTGAGGATGTAAAGAAACTGAACTTGGAGGCACCTGGGTGGCTCAGTCAGTTAAGCATCCGACTCATGATTTCGACTCAGGTCAGGATCTCGAGGTTCATGAGTTCGAGCCCCGTTTTGGGCTCTCTGCCTTCCCTTGACCTAAGCTCTATTGAACCGTGGGTCCTGTACAGGGTCTGACGGGATTTCTGTCCCCAACCCTCATGGGGTTGGCATGATATGAAGCTGACACATGGAAACAGTTCTCGAAATGAACCAAACTCAGCCTAGTGGGATGACTGGTCAGGGAAGGAAGTGGCCTCTAACCCTGTGTCCGGAAGCACGGGGAGAACTGAGCTGGGTAAGGGCCATGGAGGAGGGATAGGGGTGGGGAGTGACGACGGGGGAAGAGAGAGAAAGGGCAGGCATGCTGGACATTGGCCATTGTTCAAGGCCACACAGCATCTGAATCCCCTCTTTCTGTCTGGGGAGCTCCCCTCTTGTGAGGCTTGGTTAGTGGCAAGATGGCCATTGTGGAAGCCAAAACGTGTCATTCTCAACTCCCTTTCGGTTCAGATAGGCACATGACCGGCTCCACCTGTCTGTACATTTGCACCACCTTTGACCTGGGAGCTGGTGATGCGAAGACACAGGTCTGTGCAAGGTCTGTTTTGCAGTCAGAATGGATGTTTCACTGCCCAGAAACAGTAGTGCTGCAATTAACCAGAACGTCCAGGGTTTGACATCAGTGACGTCTGAAGTACAAGCTCAGGGCTCTGGATGCTGCTGTGACGTCAGTGATAGCTTCTGCCCCTTGACTTTAGACCTCATCCTGATCCTGGAACCTTCGGGTCTGGTCTCGAATGCTGGACGGCATGTGAGCTATTATCTTCTACTTACTTTTTTAATTGTTTTTAAGCTTATTTATTTATTTTGAGAGAGAGAGAGAGAAAGAGAGAGAGGTGGGGAGGGGCAGAGAGAGAGAGAGGGAGAGAGAGAATCCCAAGCAGGTTCTGCAGTGTCAACGCAGAGCCCGACGCGGGGCTTGAATGCGCTAAACCGTGAGATCATGATCTGAGCTGAAACCAAGGGTCGGACGCTCATCTGACTAAGCTACCCAGGTGCCCCATTATCTCTTATTTTTAATTAAATACTAAATTCACTAAATATTAATTATATATTTTTAGTTGGCAATAATTGTTGATTTGCATGCAGTTGTAAAATGAATACAGAGTAGCACAGAGGATTTTTAGGGCAGTGAAAATATTCTGTACGATACCCTCATGATAGATACACATTTGTCCAAAACCATAGATTGTATCACACCAAGAGTGAATGGTAATAATATAAAATGTGGACTTTGGGTAGTGATTATGGGTAGGTTCACCAGCCAAAACAAATATACCACAGTGGTGGGGATGTTGATAATGGCGGGGGGGGCTGTGCAGGTGTAATGTAAGGGGTATAAGGGAAATCTCTGTACTTTCCTTTCAGTTTTGCTGCGAACCTAAAACTGCTCTAAAAAACCAAAGTCTTAAACAAATATTGCCCCACTCCCCGAAAAAAACCAAAATCAAATTGACAGTATTAAATTATTTTGGTATATTTAAAAAACTTTTTTTTTCCTAGTAAAAGAATATATGTGCATAAAATACAGGGAGATCTTGTGTTTGTTCCTTCAGTGATAATATCTTGCAAGCTATACTACATTATAATGAGAATACTGACATAGAGGCAGTCGAGATGTAGAACATTTCCATCATCACAAGGTTCTGTTGTCTTTTTTTTTTTTTAATTTTTTTTTGACGTTTATTTATTTTTGAGACAGAGAGAGACAGAGCATGAACAGGGGAGGGGCAGAGAGAGAGGGAGACAAAGAATCTGAAACAGGCTCCAGGCTCTGAGCTGTCAGCACAGAGCCCGATGCGGGGCTCGAACACACGGACCGCGAGATCGTGACCTGAGCCGAAGTCGGCCACTGAACCGACTGAGCCACCCAGGTGCTCCATGGTTCTGTTGTCTTTCTATAGCCACCCACACCACTGCCCCCACCCCATCCTTAACTCCTGGCATCACTAATCTTTTCTCCATTTCTAGAATTTTGCCATTTCAAGAATGTCGTGAAGATAGTTATGAGGTACATAACTCTATTGGGACTGGCTTCCTTTTTTTTTAACTCAGTGTAATTCTCTGGAGATTTATACACGTAGTTGCATGTATAAATGGGTTGTTCCTGGTTATCGTTGAGTAGTATTCCACGGTATGGATGTACCATAGTTTGTTTAACTATCCACGGAAGGACATCTGGGTTATTGCTAGTTTGGGTATTATGCTATGGGTAACTTGCTATAAACATTTGTGTATAGGTTTTTATATGGACGTAAGTCTCCCTACTCTGGGATAAATGCCCCAAAGTGCAATTGTTAGGTTATATGGTAATTGTATGTTTGGTTTTTAAGAAAGTGCAAACTTTGGGGCACGTGGGTGGCTTAGTCAATTGAGCATCTGACCCTTGGTTTCAGCTTGGGTCATGTTCTTGCAGTTTGTGAGTTCGAACCCCACGTGGGGCTCTGCATTGACAGCATGGAGCCTGCTAGGGATTCTCTCTCTCTCCCTCTCTCTCTGCATCTTCCTCACTTGTGCACTTTCTCTCTATCAAAATAAATAAATAAATGAAAAAAAGAAAATGTAAACTATTTTTTAGAGCATCTGTACTATTTTGCATTGCTATTAGCCATATATGAGTGATCCTGCTTTTCCTCATCCTCACCATTTGCTGTCGCCATTTTGATATGTGTGTAGAAATGTTTCATTGGGATTTAAATGTGCATTTCCTTAGTTGTTATTGATATTGAACATCTTTTCATGTGCTTATTTGCCATCTGTAAATCCTCTTCAGTGAAATGGCTGTTCATGTTTTTTGCCCATTTTCTAATTGGATTGTTTGATTTATTTACTGTTGAATGTTGGGAGTTCTTTATATATTCTGGGTACTAGTCCTCTGTCAGATATATGGTTTGGAAACATGTCCTCCCAGACTATAGCTTGCCTTTATCATCTGAGTACAGTCTTTCACAGAGCAAAAATTTTTTTATTTCATTCAGGTTCAATTTATCGATTTTCCCTTGTATGAATTGTGCCTTTGGCATCAAGTCTAAGAATTTTCTTCCTAGTCCTAGATCCTGAAGATTTTCTCTGCATTTTTTTTCCTAGAACTTTTATAGCTTTAAGTTTTACTTTTAGGTTTGGGTTAATTTTTGTGCCAGGTGTGAGACTCGTGTCAAAGTTTAGCTTTCAGTTGTTTGTTTTTTAGTTTATTTATTTATTTTGAGGGGAAGAGAGGCAGAGAGAGAGAGAGAGAGAGAGAGAGAGAGAATTTCAAGCAGGCTCTGTGCTGTCAGTGCAGAGCCCAAGTGGGGCTCGATCTCACAAACCATGAGATCATGACCTGAGTGGAAATCAAGAGTTGAATGCTTGACTGAGCCCCCCAGGCAACCCCCCCCCCCAAAGTTTAGTTTTTAACTATGGATATCTACTTGCTCCAAGACCGCTTATTGAAAAATGTACCTTTCCTCCATTGAATTGGCCTTTCTTGTTTGTCAAAAATCTGTTAAACAAATTTGTGTGGGTCTATATCTGGGTTCTCTCTTCTGTTCAATTCATCTATATGCCTACCCCTCTTCTGCTATCACAGTCTTGATTACTGTAGCTGCATAATAAGCCTTGAGATCAAATAGATTGATTCTTCCCACTTTATTCTTCCTTTTCAAAATTGTAATTGTTTCATATATTTGGCTATTAGGTACACATATCTTCATAATTACATTTTCCTTGTAAATTGACCCTTTATCATTACATAATGCCCTTCTTTGTCTCTTGTGGTAGGTTCTATTTTAGCTTATAGTCAATTTTGTCTGATACAAATATGGCCACCCTGCTCTCTTTTGGTTGCCTTTTGCATGGAAAATTTTTTCCCATTGTTGCACTTTTAGCCTACGTGTATCTTTACGTCTAAGGTGAGTCTTTTGTAGACAGCATATAAAGGCATCTTATTTTTAAAAATCCACTGAGCCCTGCTTTATCTGTATGTGCACACATTGCAGATTTGTTTACTTTTTTTCCCAGCTTTACTGAGGTATAATCAACAAATAAAATTGTAATTATATTTAAAGTATACAATATGATGATTTGATATACATATACATTATGAAATGATTCCCATAATCAAGTTAATTAGCACATACATCACCTCACATACTTTGTGTGTATGTGAGAGAAGTTAAGTCAAAGATAAGAGCTCTATAATATCACTTACACGTGGAACAAAGCACCAACAACAAACAGCTGAACTCATAGAAATAGAGTTGAACAGTGGTTTCCAGGGGCCGGAGGGGGGCTGTGTGTGGGGGAGAAATGGGGAGATGATGTTCCAAAAGTAAAAATTTTCAGTTATAAGATGAATATGTTCTGAGGATCTCACATACAACATGGTGAACATAGCTAATGATACTGTATTGTAGATTTGAAATATTTTTTTAAGAGAGAAGATTTGTTTTAAAATGTTATTTATTTATTTTGAGAGAGAGAGAGCACAAGCAGGGAAGGGGCAGAGAGACGGGGAGAATCCCAAGCAGCGCAGGGTCCAATGCGGGGCTTGAACTCATGAACCGTGAGATCATGACCTGAGCCGAAACCAAGAGTCAGATGCTTAACTGACTGAGCCACCCAGGAGCCCCTTGTCTAGCATTTTTAACTTTCAACGTGCAGGAATGTGTTTAACATTTCTTGTGAGGCAGGTTTAATGAAGATCCACTCCCTCAGCTTTTGTTTATCTGGGAAAATCTACACCTCCTTCATGTTTGAAACCCAGTTTTGTTGGGTATAGTATTCTTGAGTGGCCGTTGTATTTCTTTGAATATATTATCCCACTGTCTTCTGGCCTGTAATGTTTTCGCTGAAAAACCCAGTGCTAATCTTACAGCTAATCTCTTACACATGGTGCGTTGCCTTCCTCTTGCTGCTTTCAATATTCTCTCTTCGTCTTTGACTTTTGACAATTTGAGGATGTGTCTTGATGTGAGCTTCTTTGGTTCATCATCATTGGAGTCTTTTGAGCTTCTTGAATTTGGATTTCCATTTCCTTCCCCAGATTTGAGAAATGTTTAGCTGTTTTTTTTTTTCCTTTAATGAGCTTTCTGTTCCTTTCTCGCTTCTCCTTCTGCCACTCCCATAATGTGTTTATTGGTCTACTTGATGGTGTCCCATTAGTTCCCTTGGCTTTCTTCATTCTTTTCATGTACACGTCTTTCTTTTTGTTCCTCTGAGGCAGTAATTTCAGATGACTTGTCTTTGAGTTTGCTGGTTGTTTCTTCTGCCTTAGTCAAGTCTGCTGTTAAATCCTTTTTCAAATCAGTAATTGTGTCCTTCAGGTCCAGAGTTTCTGTTTGTTTGTTTTTTTTAATATACTTTCTATAGCTTTACTGATAGTCTCAGTTTGTTCATGCATTATTTTCCTGATTTCATTTTGTTGTCTATCTGTGTTCTTTTGTAAAGTATTAAGCTTCTTTAATATAATTATTTTAAATTATTTGTCAAATAATTCATGGATCTTCTTTTCTTTAGGTTGGTTTCTCAAGATTTATTTTTGCTTCTTTGATTGGGCCATGTTTCCTTGTTTCTTTGTGTGCCTTGTAATTTTGCTTTCTTCCCTTCCTTCCTATTTTCCTCCTTCCCTCCCTCCTTCCTCCCTTCCTTCCTTCCTTCCTTCCTTCCTTCCTTCCTTCCTTCCTTTTTTACTGAGTTTTATGTATTTGAAAAACAGCTACCTCTCCCATTCTGTACAGCTTGTCTTCGTATAGAGAAGGCGTTCACCCTTCAGCTTGGTGAGAGATGCTAGGGACCTGAAAAACCATTTTGGAGGGTTGCAAGTTCTCTGGGTTCATGCATTTAATTTTCCTTTTACAAAGTTTTGCTGGTATTTTTTCAGGACCTCATAATCTCCGGATCCCCCTGGTGGCTGTCTGTGGTACTGCAGGTTCTCTGGTAGTGCAGCAGTCAGGCTTCTGTTTTCTTTTGTGATGATAAGTGGCCCCCAGACATCCAAAGTGTTCTGGGTCCCATCAGTGCTCCAAGTCAGGCGAGATGGACACCAGTCCCTCAGGCGATCCTTCCAGAAAGCTAGAAGAATATCAAACACACGCTTTCATTTGTCCTGTGTCTCCCAACAGAGAATTCACGAGTTGAGCGCCTTCCCCTGATTGCACTGAGCCATGCAGGCCTCTTCCTGTGACACCGTTGGCCTTGTGCTGCCCCCCCTTTCTCTCGGTGGCTTTCAGGTATTCAAAAATTCTAGTTTCCTCATAGCTCTGAGTGAGGCAAGATAGGCCCCTAGCTCTCAGGTAGCTGGAATTTGTTTCTGTGGCTTGACTTTTGGGACCTGGCTCTTCTTTGGGGGGAGCGAAGGCATTACGGGCAGAGGAAACAGTATTATGAAGAGGCTCACAGATGAGAGAGAGCGTGGCTCGTGTGGGACCTGTGCGCAGTCACCGGGTGATCTTCAAAACTCACGTTAACTCTGGCCAAGAGCATGTCTGCAGGCTGGTGCTCTGCCCCTGCAGGATGCTGCTGGAAGTTCTAGGAACGGACCTGACTGCTGCACGAGGTGTCCAACGTGGCATGCCGTAGACCTTTGCTACTCAAAATGTGGTCCATCCCCTAGAAGCGTGTTAGAAATGCAGGATCCCAAACCATTCCCAGCATCGGCATCTCCATTTTAACCAGGCTGCTGGTGAGCCCTCCCAGTGCAGACTGGGAAGCTCTCGTAGAACTGATGGATGGCCCAGTTACAATCAGGAGCTCCTGGGTTGGCCCAGCAGCGCACGGGAAACAAAGTCTCACTTGGGGTTGGGCCGGCGACCTACCCACCACACAACTTCCGCAGTGCTCCGTGCTCGTATTTTTCTTCAATTCCAATCTTCAATTAATTAGTAAAGCCTCCCCAGAGATGCCAGATTAGAAGTTTCTCTTTTGAGAAAGGTCCAGTATTTGCCCATTTAAATTAACCTCCATCTGCCTTCCATCAGAGCATCTGTCCAAAGACGAAGTCATCATTGCTTTCTCTTTCTACAAACAGACCCTCCTTTCCCAGGCAGCCGAACAGGAGAATTTATCATTCCTTACCTGAGAAACGCTTAATTACTTGAACTTGGGATTCCAAGGTTGTCTCCGTAATACAATTAATTTTAATCAGGAGTCTGTTTGTCATTCAATCCAATTATTCTCAATTAAGTGATTGTGTATTTCACTTCACTATCAATTGATTGTGATGGTGATCAAGTAAACTCAATATGTTTGTGATGATTTCATTAAGCAGACAATGCCTGCTGTTCAAAAGCTAGGGTTTTCGTCAGGGGCCCATCGTCTGGGCACCTGGAAATGCTGTGAAACCAGTGCAAAACCGACGATATTTATCCAGCTCCTGCATGGCTGTCACTGCATTAGGCTGTTGGGACAAAGGACAACACATAAGACAGATGTAGTTCTCAAGGCCCTTATCTGTATCCAAGATGGGCAGTGTGTGTTGTAATAACCGTCTAGAAGGGTGGTGCGGACAAAAGTTTTGTTTTTAATAATGAACTTTATTTTTACTTTTTTTGGGGGGGGGTAGGCGCAGAGGGAGAGAGAGAAAGAGAGAATCTAAAGCAGGCTTCGCGCTTAGCACAAAGTCCGACACGGGGCTCGATCCCACGACCCCAGGATCGTGACCTGAGCCGAATCCAAGAGTCAGACGCTCAACCTATTGAGCCACTCAGGTGCCCCCGGAAGGTTTTTGTGGAGGGAGCAGGACTCGAGTCTTTGGAAGGCTGTGAGCACAGAGCTCACTGGGTGAGGCCTTGCAGCCACTGACGTTAGGAACATCGGGGATGCTTGTGAGATGCAGGCATCCTTGGGCCCCACCCCAAACCTACTGAGTCAGGATCTCTGGGGCATGGGTCCAGGAATCTGAATTTTAAGATGATTAATTTAATACGGTGATTCATAAGCACAAAAAGCATGAGATCCACCGGCATCATGGCTAAGAGAAAGATTTCTGACTCTAAAGCTTGGCATGACAGTGCTAGTTTCCACTCACTAGTGTTATGACCTCGCGGAAATCACTAGTCTCCCCGGGTCTCAGTTTTCTCGCATCGAAAGTGGGAATTAAGTGTTTGTTCCACAAGGTGGCTGTAAGAACTGCATCAGATAGCTTAAGCCTGGGCACAGCATTTGTTCGCAAGCAAAGGAGGGGCGCCTGGGTGGTTCAGTGTGTGAAGCGTTCCTTCAGCTGTTGGTCTGGGCTCAGGTCGTGATCTCACGGGTCTGTGAGTTCGAGCCCCGCGTCGGGCTCCGTGCGGACAGCTCAGAGCCTGGATCCTGCCCCGGATTCTGTGTCTCCCTCTCTCGCTGCCCCTCCCTCCCTCTCTCCCTCTCTCTCCCTCTCTCAAAAATAAATAAACATCAAAAAACTGAAAAAAAAAAAAAAAAAAAAAGGAAATAACAAAGGAAGGAATGCTGCAACCAGGGGACATGGGAAATAATTGTGAGCTTGGATTCGGAAGCAGAGGACGTCTCTGAGGGCCAGGACCGGCCAGGGTGAGGCAGGCAGGGCGATCAGCCAACCCAGGTCGCCCAGGACTGCAGGGTTTCCTGGGGGGGGGGGGGGGGGGTGGGACTTTCCTGGGCAAGCCGGGACAGTCTTTCACCCGAGAATGGGAGTGGATCCTACACCGAGAAGTGTGAAGGAGGACCTCCCGGGCCAGGTCATAAGCCTGTCCTTGTTATGCAGAGGCTTCTCCTCACATTTTATCTGCCGCCACAAGCTTGTTCTGCTGCAAAGTCATGAGGAGGTGCCGTTGTTTGTTGGCGTTTCTGGCTGTGTCTCAGCTCAGTGCCGGGTGGGGCTTAGCTCGAGCTGAAATCACATCATCTATACAACCTGGAACACTACGTTACCGCTTTTTTTTTTTTAAGTTTATTTACCTATTTTGAGGGGGGGGGGGCTGGGGAGCAGAGAGAATCCGAAGCCGGTTCCGTGCGGCCAGCGTGCAGCCCGATGCAAGGCTTGAACTCACAAACCGTGAGATCATGAGCTGAGCTGAAATCAAGAGTCAGACGCTCAGATGACTGAGCCACCCAGGAGCCCCTCCGCTGCTGCTTTAAATTGCAGTGGTCACAGCTGGTGCTTATCCAACAGCCGCTCCCAACTTCCTTGTCTTGCCTGCGTCCTGCTGTCAGGTCCCTCTTGCGGCTGAGGTGGCCAAGCACCCCAAGTTTCATGACTGCAACATAACATGAACTCTGTCAGCAGACTTCCAGAGTCTTCTCTTGACACGAAGAGAGGCTCGTGAGCAGAGCTTTTTTTTTTTTTTTTTTTTTTCTTATGCCCTTGGCTTCTCCCTGCTTCTATTCTTTTGGATGGTTATGCAAAGGTGTGATGCCTGGAGCTGTGGCAGCTCTTTTGCTACGAGGAGAAAGTCCAAACAATGACGGAGATGGTGACGCGGTACTCTGACACTGTGAAGCTACCCAACCCTCCCTCAAAGCTCTGCCCTACCTTCTTGTGAATTAAACAACTTTCTTGTGAATTTCTTTCTTGTGAATTAAACAACCGGACTACGGTTTGAGTCTCTCTCGGTCTTGTGTTTTGTTACTTGCGGCCCAAGGCGTTCCTACCTGATTCATCAGCTGGTGCATGCGAGGCCTGCCCTCCCGCAGTCTGCTCCAGTCTGCTGTGGTCCACTTGGACCATCCTAGGCATGGCCACGGGTGCCTGCAGCCTCTGACTTCCCGGGCCTAGAGCAGCTAGAACAAGCATAGGAGAGGGGCCAGAGTTCTGATCCACTCCTGGTGGACCCTGACTGACCTCCACACCGTTTCTGGCAGCCTTTCCCCGAGGCTGGCCACCACTCTGGTCCTCCCTCACGTGGGAGGGAGCAGCGGACTGCGAAACCGTCACCGCCCCACTACGTGCTATTGCGCCCTGCCCTTCCTGTGTTCATCCCTGCAGGAGGCCAATGCTCGAGGCAACTTTGAATTCTGCCCCCAGCTGGGGGCCCTGCCTATCTCCCCACCTCCCCCTACAACCCTCTGTCTGTCTCTACTGCCCCACCCCTTCTACACTTGGGCCATAGTGACCTACATAACTCTCACCAACCTGCAGCTTCCTGGTCCGCATCACTCCTCCCCCATACGCCTCCCTGCCCTCACCCCCACCGCGCATGACAGACATACCTGACGCCCTCATCCTTCGAGGCCCTGTGTAAGCCTCACCTCCTCCCCAAATCTTCCCTGGGTTTCCAGGGTCTGGTTGGAGCCTCTTTCGGGTGCTTGCATTCTTGGGGAAGATACCTCTTGCTTTGGGCTGCCCAGACTGCTTCTCTGGTCAGGGCGTCACCCCCAAGGATGTCATTAGTCCTCATAACCGGTCCTCCCTGATGTTGGCCTCACCCCTGCCCTTCTAAGCATCCGGACCAACAAATCCTTCTTTTTGCTTAAACCGGGGATGGAGGTCTGTTTTGGTTCCCTGCAACAGGAAACTTGCCTGTCCTGCTTGTCCGTCCTTCCGGCCACACCGGGAATCCCGGAGATCAGGGGCATTTATCGAGCACACACAGATGCTCAATAAATGTCGAATGAATGAGTGAGTGAGTGAATGAATACAGAAGTGAACTAGACTCGAGCTTGCCTCGCTCACCTTGGACTTGTGCTGTTAGAATTAACTGACCGACTTTCCTCCCGAGACCCGGCCAGCTTCAGTGTCCCTGCGAGTGTTTCCTAGCCTCTGACTTAGCCCCCAACTCCCTCACAGGGTCCCCAGCATGCTCTGCGGTCAAGGCTGACCTATTTATAATACTCTGTCATCCTGCACTATTTATGCTTCTAAGTTCTGGAGAAAAGGCTTAAAAATAAAAATGAAAGAATTCAACCACCTGGCAAGTGCCCGTGGGCTTCTCCACAATACTCGGTGTTTGCACGCGTTTAGTGACAGGGAGCACCCCGCTTGATAAGGCAATTCTGCCCGTCTCAGGAAGGTTCCTTGCAGTTCATCCTTTCATCAGTTTAATATTTTTTAATGTTTTTATTTATTTTTGAGAGACAGAGAGCGAGCAGGGGAGGGGCAGAGAGAGAGAGGGAGACGCAGAATCCGAAGCAGGCTCCAGGCTCCGAGCTGTCCGCACAGAGCCCGACGCGGGGCTCGAACCCATGAACCGCGAGAGGATAACCTGAGCTGAAGTCAGACGCTTAACCGACTGAGCCACCCAGGGACCCCTAAAACGGTTCATCCTTATGTTGAGCTGAAAACTACATCTTGCCCCTAATTTCTCCTCTTTGGTCCTCGTTCTCTTTTCTGGTTTGTACCTTTTCAAAAGGCCATGTTCTTTTAGCCTAAACATCGCCAAGTTAACACCAGGACCAGTGGGGGATTGAGATTTTCCCCTCCCTAGATGTGCTGTTCTTTGTCTACACCCCTCTTAAAATGAAGCCGACTTTTGCCACTGTTCCCGTCCAGCCCAAGACCTCATCAGTTTACAGCGGGATATAATTTTGCCACAGTCTTTCCACCCCCCAGTATTTCCTTTAATCCTATAACCTTTTCTTAGTAACACAGTTATATCCGAGGCCTCCGTTACCTCAAGGGAAGATCTTCAGGGGAACGGGATTCAGTCCAATGTTCTGTGATAGGGGAAAAAAAAGTGTATAAACAACAATAGGACTCTCACCTCCATTCCAGAATCTATGCTTCCGTTAACGCAGCCTCAGCTGGGTCAACTTTTGCCTTCATTTCTCCATTTGTGAAGAACTCACTCGGAGCACACGGAGGCCAAGAAGCAGACGAAGGAGGAAGAGGCAGATTAGGAAGGGGAGAGGCGAATATATCACAGATGCATCCTTTAATATGGGCACGGGGCGGGGTTTTGGCGGTGTTGGTGACGCACAGCTTTCCATGGGTGATATTTGTGAATGTTTTGCTGCTGTGAGCCCGGATTAGCTAACACGTACTGACAGGCTTCCTAATGGCAACTCGCGGCCGTGAATCGGGTAACAGGAATTTGACAGCAGGCAGATAACCCGGACTAAGACTTGATTTCTAGTGACAGACTGAGAGTCACCAGAGAGAGCCTTTAGGAGGGAACACAAATTCAGGAAAACGCTGCTCATCTGCCTCCCACCGTGGTTCCCAGGGATTGGCCGCACCATCTCATTGTAGGCGGCCTCCTGGGGACCCTCTCTGCTTCTTTCACACCTCCGTCCCCTCCGTCCCCCTTCCCCAGGCCGAGCCACCACCAGCCAGCTGTCATTCTGTGGCCCGCCCCATCTGGAGATGCTAGACAACAGGTCTCCACTGCACCAGCGGAAGAGAGCAGACGAGCTTGGTGTGAGGCACACGGGTGTAGAAGAATACGCCAGCCAGTTTTCTTCGAGGGCAGAAAGAAGAGAGAGAAAAGGAAGGAAGCGGGTGGGGGGGCCTACAGGGGGGCGTGGAAGGTGGGTTCAGAAGGAGCCACAGCCTCAGAGTCAGTATGCGGACGCAGCACATCACCTGTGGACAGTTGGCTCAGCTTTTCCTCCAGCTGGTACACCCTCTCCCTCCGTCTGGTGAGCCTGGAGGTGGGGGGCAGGCCCACAGGTATTTAAAGGGGTCGTGGAGGGACTGTCTCAACTCAAAACCTTCTCCCTGGGTGGCACAGTTGAGCTACCGCCGGAGTGGTCTTTGAAAGCACAACTATGGAGAGGCCACGCCTGAAACTCTTCAGTGGTCCCCATTCCCTGGAGGCCACGGTCCCAGCTCCTGCGCAGGGAGGAAGGTTTGGCTGCTGGCTACCTCTGTTGCCCACGCACGCAGCACTCCTGCCCCCAGCCAGCTTTTCAGCAGGGCTGAACAGGAGTTGGCCACCTTGGCCCCGGACTCTGGACCTTTGCGTGTGCATCTCTTGACATCTGTATCACTCTCTCCCCTCCCCTCCCCCGTTCTGATCATCCACTACCGCAGGGCAGCCATCCGATGCTAAGTGGCTTAAAACCACAACGATCCTTCACTTTGCTCAAGAACCTGCAATCCGGCGGGCGCTCAGTGTGGACAGCTCATCCTTGCTCTGCGTGGCATGCACTGGGGCAGCTCCACTGGAAGAATCACTTTCAAGATGGCGCACTCAGATGGCTCCGGGAGGTAAGAAGTGCACGCGGGGTGGGAGGTAATGTGGCCCATCTTCGGAAAATGAAATCTCCAGCCCCCTCCTCTAGATTCTGCTACGCACGCGCGCCATCAGATTTCGGTTTCCACATCTCTTTCTCCCCCCGGCCAAACACCTCTTTCTTGGGTCATTGTTTCGTGTGCTACCTCAACACCCTGATCGCCCTGTTAGAGAGTCCTGTCACCCTCTCTGAACGATCATGTAATGTCTGTCTCATTCCGGCTCATTCTCTTGTTTTTCCCTGTTTGAAAAAGAAAATCCACTTACTAGACACCTGCATGTTCCAAACCTTGCACGTTATTGAATGTATTATTTCTAATCCTTAAAATGACTCTCTGCAAGGTATGATTTCCTTTATTTTATACATGAGTTGAGACTCCAAAAATACACAGCTAGTAAATTGGCAGAGCCAGGGTTCAAATCAGGTTATCTAGTTGTGAAGGTTTGTGACAGTTCCATTATTTTCTCTTGCCTCTCTTGTGGCTTGTTGCACCTTTTTGGAGGGATGGCTAACTGAAGTTGAATATCTTCCTGTGTTTTTAGACCGTTATATTTCCTTTTCCATACATACCTTTCTTCTTACCTTATTGCTAAGAGTTCCATACTGAGCAGATTCTTTTCACTGTCGTCTTTACCTTTGGATTTTATTCAGTTTTAGACATGTGATAGTTTTATATTTTTACGTGGCCAAACCCACATATTTTCTTGTGTGAGTTCCTTTACCACTTCTCAAAAATCTTCTTTTCTGCTGACAAAAGTGAGAGCATGCTTAGCATAGGAGACTCCAAAAAAATTGCAAATAAGGATGAAGTTGAAAGTATAATCATCTGTAACTTTTCCACCCACCCTGAGACCACCCTCATTAACATGATGGTGTATTTCCTTCCTTTTTTAAAAAAAGATATCATATATAAAAGAGTACGTATGGGGGCGCCTGGGTGGCTTGGTCGGTTAAGCGTCTGACTTCGGCTCAGGTCATGATCTCACGGTCCGTGAGTTCGAGCCCCGCGTCGGGCTCTGTGCTGACAACTCAGAGCCTGGAGCCTGTTTCAGATTCTGTGTCTCCCTCTCTCTCTGCCCCTCCCCTGTTCATGCTCTGTCTCTCTCTGTCTCAAAAATAAATAAACGTTAAAAAAAATAAAAAAAAAATAAAAGAGTATGTATGGGATGTATGCATACAGTTTATTATTTATTTATTTGTTTTTAAATGTTTTGAAATGTTTATTCTTTTAAGAGAGAGAGAGAGAGTGAGCAGAGGAGGGGCAGAGAGAGAGGGACAGAGGATCTGAAGCAGGCTCTGTAGTGACAGCACAGAGCCTGATGTGGGGCTTGAACTCACGAACTGTGAGATCATGACCTGAGCTGAAGTCGGACGATTAACTGACTGAGCCTCCGAGGTGGCCCTGTGTGCCTACGGTTTAGGGACTATCAATAAAACAAATAGCCATGCACAATAAACAGTGCTGCCGTGAGCTTTTCCACTTTCCTATGTACATCTCGTCGTGCATGTGTATACAAGCATCCCTGCGGTATGTATATCCACCACCCACGTTAAGAAAGAGAGCACTACTGGGGGGCGCCTGGGTGGCTCATTCGGTTAAGCCACCAACTCTTGATTTCAGCTCAGGTCACGATCTCAGGGTTTGTGGGACCAAGCCCCGTGTCGAGCTCGGAGCTGATGGCATGAAGCCTGCTTGGGAGTCTCTCTCTCCCTCTTTCTCTGCCCCACCCCTGCTCACACTCTCTCTTTCAAAATAAACAAATAAACTTAAAAAAAAAAGCAAGAAAGCACTACCCACACCTCAGAAATCCCTGGGTTGCCCTTCTCCAAGAACATCCCTCATTCCTACCCCCGCTTCCTGCAGGCAATCACAATCCTAAACCTGTGTCCATCATTACCTTGGTTGTACTTAGGGTTTGGCTATCTAGCTATCTACTGTCAAACGATCCACCGTGTAGCTTCGCCTACTTTTCACCTTTCTTTCTGACATTTGCTTCTTTCACTTGACATTATGTTCTTGTGCTTGGCTTGTGTAAACGGGGAAGGAGAGGAAAGTGTTGTACAGGATCAGGGCGCACGAGCACACCGTGGTGTATCCACCGTGGGCGACCATCCATTATGGCTGATGGGCATTTGGGTCGTCTCCAACTTCTGGCTATTAAGATCAGTGCTGCTGTGGACTTTCTCCCACACGTCTCCTGATGCATATGTGTAAAGTGTCCCTAAGGTGTGTGTATCTGGGGGTGGCACTGATCGGTCACACAGAGAATACGCGTGCTCAGCTTACTAATTAATGCGGGCTTTATTCCAGGGGGGTTGTAGGAATTTATACTCAGCAGCAGTCAATAACTCACCATCACTGCACACTGTTCCCGACCCTGGTATTGTTTTAGCTACACTTTTTTGCCGTCTGGTTGGTATGAAATGTTTACCTTGTCAATATGTTAAGAGTGTTCAAATTACTGATGTTTTATCGATTCCTGACAGAATTGTGTTAAAATACTCCAATTTTGTGGATTTGTCAATTTCTCCTTACCGAGCTGTTTTTTTTTTCTTTGCTTTAGGTATTTGAGGCTAATTAGGTCTATGCAAGTTTAAAATTGCCATATCTTATTGGTGAATTGAACCTTTCTTTCATCACGTAATGACCCTTTCATCTCTATTAATGATTTTGCCTCAAATCCTGTTGTAAATGATATTAATTTGGTTACTTTCATTTAGCCTTGGGTTAGTATTTGCCTGCTATATCTTTTTATCCAATCTTTTGAATTTTATTCTGTGTCTTTATGTTTTAAGTGTGCTTCTTGTAATCCATATTATCACAGCCGTCCTCCGCTCCCTGATTCACACCCTGTGTGTTCTCTCCGCCAACGTCGTTCAATGACAGAACACCCATTCATCTCTGGGTCCCTTGAGCCTGGCACGCAGTCGGGGCTCAAAAGTGTTTGATGGGAGTGCCTGGGTGGCGCAGTCAGTTAAGTGTCCGACTTCGGCTCAGGTCATGGTCTCATGGTTCATGAGTTCGAGCCCCGCGTCGGGCTCTGTGCTGACAGCTCAGAGCCTGGAGCCTGCTTCGGATTCTGTGCCTCCCTCTCTCTCTGCCCCTCCCCTGCTCATGCTCTGTCTCTTTCTCTCTCAAAAATAAATAAACATTAAGAATTTTTTAAGTGTTTGATGAATGAGTGAGTGAAGGTATAATGTGAATTATGCAGTATAGATAAGTACAAAAGTATTCTCTTTCTGACAAAGCTGTTCTGTGGGAGCAAAAGTTCTTCTTCCCCAAAGCAAATGGGTGCACAAGATTTTCTTTGAAATAAATATACTGTTATCGATCATTCCTCCAGCTTCCAAGAGTGGAAACAGGACATCTGCTTCTCTGTGACAGCACCAAATGACAAGATGTGTGGTAGGGGCCAGACCACACATCCCCCACCTCTCCTCCTATGGCAACCAACATGTTTCTTTTTAATGTTTATTTATTTAGTTTTGAGAGAGAGAGAGACAGAGAGTGATCAGGGGAGGAGCAGAGTGAGAGGGAGGGACAGAATCTCAGGCAGGCTCTGTGTTGTCAGCACAGAGCCCAATGTGGGGCTCGAACTCACGAACTGTGAGATCATGACCTGAGCAGAAACCAAGAGTCGAATGCTTAACCGATGGAGCCACTCAGGTGCCCCAACCAACGTCTGTTCTTGCAAATGTTCCAACTCTGTTCTCTTTGGTTTGCTCTGGAAGAATGTGGTATTCGTCAGGAACATTTGACATGAGGAGAGAGAGCACGAGCTCTTGCGGAGGCTGCTGGTGGCCTTTGCTTACACCCAGCCTTACCCATCAGTGCTGAGAATGGACCAGAGCCAGGCCACCTGCTGAGGACCCAGGCCTCCAGGTGCCAAGATCCACAATGGGATTGGTTTTTACCTTTTCATGTGCCCCAGGGACGGTCGCTGACCTCCTCTGGGCCTCTGGAAAGGAGAAGGGGGGAACTTGAGCTTCACGCTGGGGTTCTGAAAGGCCGAGCTTTCTAGGCACTTTTGTGTTTCGTGTGGCTTGGTGCATGAGGGTTGAGAAAGCACTCGTGGTGTCAGTCCAATCTTTGTCAAGAGGTTCTTGTAGCAAGACGGACTTCTCTTCAGAGAGGACAGGCCTGGCCGCCAGCCCATGGAGGGCTTGACCAGACCAATTCCGTGGCGATGAGTCATGGATTGCAATGGCCCTGGCTGGCTTTTCTCCTCTGCTTTTGTGGGAAGGTCCAGGACTCCCGAGACAGCTGGTTTTCACGAGAGTTACTTCTCCTTCCAAAGGACATGGGCTGGGGGCACCTGGGTGGCCCAGTCGGTTAAGCGTCTGACTTTAGCTCGGGTCATGATCTCACAGTTCGTGAGTTTGAGCCCCACATGGGGCTCTCACCTGTCAGTGCCTGGAGCCTGCTTCGAATGCTCTGTCTCCCTCTCTCTGCCCCTCTCCTGATCTCTCTCTCTCACAGAAGTAAATAAACATTAAAAAATTATCAACAAAGGGCATGGGCTCCCCATCCTCCAAAGGTAAAGTTCAGCCACTGAATGTCATAAACACAAAGGGGGAAATACACTCCGCCTTCTTGTTTTCTCCCATGTTAAACACTTTCTATCTTAACATTTAAAATTAAGCTACCAGAGCAACTCTGAGGGTCAGCCAAGACAAGATGCTATTCCTTGGCCCCAATTTCCTGTTCGACGCCCCGAGCGATGTGGCTGCTGAGATCAGTGTATCCTTGAGCCAAAGACCATCTGGAACTTCTCCCCTTAGGGCTTCCCAGCCGGCCTGGGCCTGCGTGTTGTGTGCATGCTCAGTGCAGTCAGGAGGCCGGCCAGGCTGCAGGATCTGTATCTCAGATTTTCCTGAAGGATGCGGGGGGAGCAGAGGGGCTCCTAAGTAGGGAAAGTAATTGCAAAACCGGCCCATCATGTAATCTAGCCTCAAATTCCTCCTCTTTTTTTTTCATTGCTACAAAACTGTAGTGAGTCCTTGAAGCAAAGCGAATAGGAAAGGTGTGGACTGGGAAGGTGTGGGGGGGGGCGTCCTTTCTTCGGGAGTCTTCCAAGGTTTCATTCCCTCCCCGCTGAGATGCTGGGTGCATGGGAAGAGGCCGGCAGGAGAAGCAAGTCTGGGGGCTCGTTCTCCAGGGGAGGCTGTTGTGGGTGCTGGTGGGAGCACTTGCCCGGAGAGCCATGGGATGTCAACCCCCAGGGACCTCCGAAATCACAGCAGAATTGCCACACGCAAAGGGGCCCTCCTCCCGACCATCAGGCCCCACACTGTCCTGGTCCCCTTCGGCCTCCATGGCTTCTCCTCTGCGGCCCTGCAGATGGCGCCTCTCCCGTGAATGGACTTGCGGTGCTCAGGCTGGGTGCTCCGGTCCTCCCTGGAGATCACATCGTTTCCCTGGGCCGAACCTATTTGTGGGCTGATGACTCCCAAGTGTGTATTTCTGGGCTTCCTGCTTGACGTCTCCCCTGGGACAGACATCTCATCTAATAGGGGTGAAGTGGAGTTCTTGACAGCTGCCCAGACTCACTCCCTCTGTCCTTGGTTTCCCTTCTCCTTGGAGGGCACCGTTATCCACGCAGGGGCTCGTGCCACAACTCCGTTTCCTTTCTCCTCATCGCCCCTGACCTTCTGCGCACCCTCCTCACCACCACCCTCCTCCTTAACTTGACCCTGTGTGCATCTCCAAGCTGGTCTCCCTGGACCCTCTCTCAACTGTCCATATTCCTCATCGGGCACAGAAGCTGGGGTGATTTCAAAGCATAGAGTAGACCACGTGGTCCCCTGTTGAAACAACCCCCCCCCCCCCCGAGGGTTTTCCCATCTGATGACAATGAGTCATCTGCATTTGGAGCAGGAATGAGATGTGGGGACAAGGTCCAGCCCTTTGGGTCTGGGTAACGAGGATGCGGTCGAGTGGACCCAGAGTCACAAACAGGACGAGTTTCAAGAAGGGCAGGGCTGTTGAAGCCAGTGTTTTCCTTTGCCAGCACTGCGTCCTTCCCGCTGTCCTGGAGGCAGACCCCACGCCCTGGGGTCTCGTGGTCCCTTCCCGGGTACAGCGACGCACAGTGAGCGAGGCTTGACCAAAACCTCTTCTCGGCTCCGGGCCACACTGGATTTTGCAAAGGCGGGTACCCGATCAACTCCACTGCTCTGAGTCTCTCTCCTGGGAGCCGGAACCTTGAACGGAGACACAAACTGATGGAAAGAGGTGGCCAGAGTCCTTTCATGATGGCATCCTAGAGAGAAGGTCCGCGGGTTCCTGCTGCTGAGGTTCCCAGAGGGAGCTGCTCTGCCTGCCGTCTGCCAAGAATTTGTTGTTCTGCACGCCCTTTGATGGTATGAGCTGCCCTGGTATCCTTCCAAACCGGCTGTATTGTTGCTCCGCGTAGCCAGGCTTGAGCTCCGTTGCAACAGGGGTTGCAAGGATGCAAACCTGCCCACTGCACGGGGCTGGACTGAGCTCTGTGGCTTAGGCCCTTCTCACGGGCAGCAGCCTGGGAGGAGGGGCCAAAGAAAAGAGGAGCCTCGTTTCTGTGTCCGTTAGGAGCGCCCTCACTCAAAAGCGACCGAAGATCAGGCTAATGGTGGTTAAATGACAAAGGCATTGGAAATGATCTCACACACCAGAAGTCTGGAAGTGGGTAGTTGTGGGGGGGGGGGGGATGTCATCATCTCAAGCACGTCAGGGTGCTGAATCTGAACCTCTGGGATCCTCACACAGATTTTCGTGGCTGCGTGATGGTGGCCGTGGCTCTGAGCATCAGTTTCCAAAGGCAGGAAGAAAGGAGCAGTGGCCGAGATGCCAAAAGAAAGAACTGTTCTTTCTATCAGGGAGGAGGACTCTTCCCCAGCATGCCTGGTTGATTTCTGCACCGGCTAGAACCATACTCACGGCCACCTTTAGTGCCCAGGGCAGGCGGATATGCAGATGACTCGACATGATCTCCGTGACTGTCTTTGCTCATTGGGATTCACCCCCCTGAGACTGGCACACTGTTGCCCCAATCGGTCATGGCTAGCGAAGGAGGAAGGGGGACCAGCTGTCGGCTGGGCCATTAACTTCGTCTACCACAGCGGCCACATCAGATGCTCAACGTTATTGCCAGGGAGCAGGTGAACCACTATGGCCGCCTTTCAAGCCTTCATCAAAAGCAAGTGGACGGCGTATTCGTCAGAGCTCTCCAGAGAAGCAGAATCAATAGAACGCGCGCACACACACACACACACACACACGCACACACTTGTGATGAAGAATTGGCTCACATATTAATGGAGGCTGACAAATCCCATGAGCTGCCGTCTACAAGCTGGAGAACCCAGGACAGCTGGTGGTGTAGTTTAGCTCGAGTCCAAATGCCTGAGGACAGGGCAGGGTTTGGAGGGGGGCGCGCTGAAGGAATAAGTCTGAGTTTGAGCTCTGCAGCTGAGAGGGTACGTGAGAAAGGAGAGTGAGCCACTTGGGTAGAAGGAGGAGGGAGGTTCCTCTGAGCGTGGGGAGGAGGGCAGGAGTGTTGTGGTAAGAGGCTCTGCAGTGCCGTAGAGTACAAAAGAACTCTCGAAGAGAGAGAAAAGTGCATGCAACAAGTGTGGCGGAGGCCGGCGTTTGCATCCTCTCCAACGTGTCTCCAGAGATGCCGGTGACAGACGGGAATTGCTCATTTATTTATTTTGAGGAGCGTTGTGTTGTGCTGTCAGAGCTCTGGGGCTAATCACGCAACTCTCAGAACGCGATTCTATGCAGAGCCCGGGGGTGTGAGGTTTCCAGGTGCAATCTTTGCACAGCCCTCTGCGTCTGGAAGGTGAGCTGACTGGGAGGTGGGGGGGGGGGGCACTACGCGAACACAGGTGCACCGCACCTGCTCCTTTCCTTTGGCGGGTGAGTGGGTTCTCCTCGACGGGAGAAGCCCCTCCTGTTGGGGAGCCCGAGCGAAAGGTAGACAGTGAGCAGCCTGTAGCTATTGTTTTGGGGGCATTCTCAACATTTTATTTTATTTTATTTATTTATTTATTTAAAAAAATTTTTTTTCAACGTTTTTTATTTATTTTTGGGACAGAGAGAGACAGAGCATGAACGGGGGAGGGGCAGAGAGAGAGGGAGACACAGAATCGGAAACAGGCTCCAGGCTCCGAGCCATCAGCCCAGAGCCCGACGCGGGGCTCGAACTCACGGACCGCGAGATCGTGACCTGAGCTGAAGTCGGACGCTTAACCGACTGCGCCACCCAGGCGCCCCTCAACATTTTATTTTAAAAGCGAACGTGTTGGGGCGCCTGGGTGGCACAGTCGGTTAAGCGTCCGACTTCAGCTCAGGTCACGATCTCGCGGTCCGTGAGTTCGAGCCCCGCGTCGGGCTCTGGGCTGATGGCTCGGAGCCTGGAGCCTGTTTCCGATTCTGTGTCTCCCTCTCTCTCTGCCCCTCCCCCGTTCATGCTCTGTCTCTCTCTGTCCCAAAAATAAATAAACGTTGAAAAAAAAAATTAAAAAAAAAAAAAGCGAACGTGTTGTAAAATTGCCCCTTTGCCCCCAGTGTGCAATTCTTTGAGATTTAACACGTGTACAGATTCGTGTAACCGTATGCAATCGGGGTACAGAGCTGTTCCCTCGATCCAGAAAATTCCCTCATGTAACCCGTTCGGTCGTCACGGCCCACCCCCACCCCAGCCCCTTCGCTACAGATCTGTTCTCCGTCACTGTTGTTTTGTCTTTTCAAGAACATCATGCAGATGGTTTCATACAGGATATGGGCTTTTGGCTTCTTTCACTCAGTGCAACCTTTTAAGACTGGCTTCTCTTTTGTCTTTTTCAGTTGACACAATATGTTACATTAGTTTCAGGTGTAAACACAGTGATATGACACGGTTATACAGTACGCTGCGTTCACCACAAGTGCACCTACCATCTGTCCTGTTACACAGGTTGTATTTCTTTTCTTTTAAATGTTTATTTTTTAGAGACAGAGGCAGGCAGAGTGCGAGCAGGGGAGGGGCAGAGAGAGAGCAAGACCCAGAATCCGAAGCAGGCTCCAGGCTCCGAGCTGTCAGCCCAGAGCCCGACGCGGGGCTGGAACCCACAGACCACGAGATCATGACCTGAGCCAAAATCGGACACTTAACCAACTGAGCCACCCACGTGCCCCAACTGTATTTCTTATGCTGTGCCTTTTAGTCCCAAGACTTACACGCACTCCATAACTGGAAGAAGACTGGCTTCTTTAATTTCGTCTTTGAGATTTTTCCAAGCCGTTGTGTCAATAGCTCATTCCTTTTGGTTGCTGAGTCGTAGTCCTGCATATGGAAATACCATGGTTTGTTCATCCGTTCGTCCCTTATTCACCTGTTGAAGGACATTTGGGTTGTTTCCAGTCTTTGGTGATAAAGAACGGAGCCGCCATAGACTTTCATGTGTAGCTTTCTGTAAGCACGGTTTCTTTTTCTCCAGGATACATTCTCAGTGGCGGTATCATTTCCTTATAAGACACCGCCAAACGAATTTCCAGAACGGCTGTGCCATTTTTCATTCCCACAAGCAATACAAGGGGCTCGTTGCTTGTTTTTGTTAGCCATTCTAGTCTGCGTTGTATCTCATCATGTTTTTTTCAATGTTTATTTATTTATTCTGAGAGTCTGAGAGAGAGAGTACAAGTGAGAGGAGGGCAGAGAGAGAGAGAGAGAGAGAGAGAGAGCATCCCAATGCAGCAGAGCCCTATATGGGGCTCGAACTCACAGACCGTGAGATCACGACATGAGCTGAAATCAAGAGTCTGAGCCACCCAGGTGCCCCCTATCATGTTTGAATGTGCATTTCCCTAATAGCATCGTTTCATATGCTAATCTGACTTCTCTACATCCTCTTTGGTGGAGGGTCTAAATCCTTTTGTCCGTTATGCTGTTGTTAATTTCTCACTGTTGAGTTATGAGAGTTCTTTCTAATTTTGTATACAAGTCCTTTGTTGAATATGTGACTTACAGCCATTTTATTCCAGTCTGTAACTTGTCATTTAATTCTTTTAACAATGTCTTTTGCAGAGCAGAGATTTTAAATTTTGCTTAGATTATCATGTAATTTATTTAGGTCTTTGCTGATTTCCTCCATCAGTGCTTTGGAGTCTTCAGGAACAGCTGCGGTATGTGTTTTGTCAGCTTGATTCCTAAGCATTTCATTTTTTTTTTTTGAAGTTTTTATAGATTTTTAAATTCTGGTTTCCAATGGTTCATTGCCGAGATACAGAAATACAATTGATGTTTGTATTCAGTCTTGAATCTTGTGACCTTGTTAAACTAGCTTGCTAGTTCTAGAAGTCTTGGTTTTTGTTTTCGTTTCTTTTATGTGTGGATTTCTTGGCCTTTTCTTTGCAGGCAATCATGTGGTTTGTAAGGAGGAAGTGTTATTTCTTTCTTTCTAATATGTATGCCTTTTATTTCTTTTTTCTTTCCTTATTTCACTGGCTATGATTTCCAGTACAATGTTGAATAAAAATGTTAGAATGGATATGTTCACCTTGTTCCTGATTTTAGGGGGGAAAGCACTGAATCTTTCCCTATTCAGTGTTATGCAAACTGTAGGGTTTTTTGGGTTTTGTTTTAAATAGATCGTTTTTCTCAGGTTGAGGAATTTCTACTCACTGAGAGGTTGTTTTTTTTTTTTTTTTTAAATCATGAATGAACATAAACTTTTGTCAACTGTCTTTTCTGCATTGATTGATAGGACCATATGTTTTTCTTTTTCATGTCTACTCTCACCAATGTTTAGGTGGATACCAACAGAGGGAAGGGAGAATGAGGAATGAAAGGAAGGAGATAAGAGTTTAGCAGACGTATTAACCTAGAATAAGAAGTGGGTAGGAGACATCTAAGTTTGCCCCCTCCAGCGAAGAACTCTGATATACTGGGAAGCTCCTGGACCTACATGTGGGATGAGGCTTAACTCTCTTTCTTGAAATTCCAAGGGTATAAGGTGATTCCAGAAGTCAGGACACCAGGGACAGATGACTTCTGGGATAAACATATCTTTCTACCCTTGCTTGAAACTCTTGTGCGCAAATTCATTCATGTGTTTTATGAGACTTTTAAATCATCACCCGGGGCAGTGCCTAGCATATGGCAGGGGCTTGACATACTTTGTTCTGATGAGTGACTGAGTGAATGAAATGTCACAGACCAGACTGTGTGACATTGTGATTATGAGCAAGGGTGGGGAGCCAGATTGGCCTGGATTGGAACCATGGCTTTACCATTGTAGAGACTGAACAGCAGCAAACTACTAATGCTCTTTGTGCCTCAGTCCCTTATCTCTAAAATGGGCAAAATGAAGGTATCTATCGTGTAGAGAATGCAGTGTAAGTCTTCTTCTTCTTATCATTATTATTATTCACATTTTTCCCCTTGTAATTAGAGCCCTACCTTTATTTTTTTTTTTACTATATCTCCACCATTTCTTTGCCTTTCTTTCTCTTCCTTCCTTCCTTCTTTCCTCTTTCCTCCTTTCCTCTCTCCTTCCCTTTTTCCTTTCTTCCTTCTTTTAACCCCTCCTTCCTTCTTTCTTTCTTTCTTTCTTTCTTAAGTAAAGCTTTAAGATAGTTTCTCCTAGTAGAGACATAGAATTGGAAACAACTTGAGGGCCTGTCTCACTTAAGCTCTTTGTTTTCTGTGTGAGGAAAGGGAGGCTCAGAGAAGCCATGTGACCTACCCACCGTCTCCTGGGCCAGTGCTGCCCAGCTGGGGGTCGAGCTATTCTCCTCTGGCCATAAATCAGTTGCTCAAAAGCATCCAAATGCCTGCATTGTCGGAAGATACAGTGCAGGCCCTCTCAGGACCAGGGGACTTGTAGCTCGGTGCACGCATTCTCCCGGGGACTTACCGCTGCGCTGGAAAGTAGAGCAGATGAAGGGAGCCTCACTGGCAGCAAGCACTGGCCACACCTCCTAGGAGAGATGCCTCGGCTCCTAGGGTCCCCAGACCAACCTCACACACCTGGAGGCTGCCTCTGTCGCCACCGGCCCCTCCCGACCACCAAAGCCATTTAGTTGCCTCTTCCGCAAAGGACGCAGACAGCAGCCCTGCGAATCACTGCAATGTGACTTGTCCTGCCTAGAATCTGCTCTGTGCTCATGCCCATAAATATTTCAGGCCGTGCCGCTTAGTTATTAATGGAGTGAACTGAAAGAGAATTCTTTAGCTTCTCTTCTTCTCCACGGATTGAAAACAAGAGCCAGTCTTCGGGAGGCCCAAGTGACAGGTTTTGGGGGATTGTGAGCTGTGAAATGGACTTGCTCTGTCCCGTCTTTATGGTGACAAAGAAGCCACCCACCCCTTGTTCCCAAACGCCCCAGAGCTGCCTTCGGCTCCCGACTTCTTTGAGACTGTGCGCCCCTGGTGGAGGGTGGAGTGGACGTTGTCTTGTGATGTCTCGTCCCCATGGAGCAGAGCACGCACGTGGGGGACAGGGGCCACTGGAATGACTGCCTCCTGGGAGGGGGGCCAGGGAGCCCCCTGGGGCTGGTGACCTGTCAAACCCTCTCAGACCACATCACAGTCGCCCTGGAACGCTGGTTGCCCCCCAGGTGTTTGGCTTCCTGCCCTGCCCCTCTTCCTTTCTCCGAGCTAAAGAAGAGGCATTTCCCAGAGTGGCCCGGGGTGACAGCTGCTCCATCATTTAAACCCCCTATGGCTCAGCTGGAGCCCGGAAGAGCCGGCTTTTTTCTGGGAGAGGAAGCAGGGGCAATGGCTCATCTTGCTGTTCCTTTTCATTTGGAACATAATACACCCCAGAAAGCTTAGACCCCACGCTGAAGAAACCAATTACGCCGCGCAGCATTTTTAGTGCTCTGAGTCTCCAAGCAAAAGAAATAGGTGAGACATTGTCGTCATGGCAGCTAGTCACAAATTGTCTCCGAAAATAGTATCCGTGCTTAGTAAGAAGGGGCTCAATGCTTCCAGACTGGTAGTGTAAGGACCTATGCGGTTCACCGGCCACACGCACACGCTCTCTCGGGGGCCGTGGCTCCGCCCTCTTTCCTCTGGGGACCGAGGGACCCGGAAGCCCCCCGGCAACAGGCCACACTGAAGGGATTTAGGCTCCAGGTTTGCTGCTGTTGTCTTTGATGCATTGGCAAATCCTGGTCGAGCACTTACTAGAGGCCAGGCGCCGTGTCAGGCACTGGGGCTGCGGCATAAGACGGACGAGAGCCTTGTGTTCTAGGTGACGACGGGCCTTCCGCAGGATGCAAAGAGATAACTTCACTTGGTGAAGATGAGGCAGAGACTGGGGGGCGGGAGGGGGACATGTGTCATATCGAGGGGCTAGCAAAGGCCTCTTTGAGCCCCGAGGAATGAGAATGAGGTAGGCATTTGGAGCCCTTGACTACTGGGAGACGCGCCTTCTCTCCTCCTGGGGGAAAATCACACTCCTGGCTTCTCTCTGGCCCTTTCCTCTTCGCACCCAAGGCGGGTAGAGGGGCTGATCTGATTAGCAGAGTTGGGAAGAATCAACAGGCACCCTCAGCTCTCCTCTCCCCTACCTCCTATTTATTCTCCTCCCCTTTCTGTCTTGGGAGCAAGCTGCCCGGGAGTGCGGGGCTTTGCTTTTCTTCCTCCACTCTGAGTCTTATGCTGGTGAGGCCGGAGTCCGGTTTGAAGGCCATTTGGCTTTCACATTAAGTTCCACCCTCCACCCTGGTCTTTCTTGGTCGCAAAAGGGACATGTCGATCGTCTTTTGCCATTTCTTTGTTTTCTTTCTCTGTTCAGACTCAAGTTGGAAAGAAACGTGCTGTCATGGCATCCCCTGCCAAACCTCAACTTTGGGGAAGGAGGCTCCAGATGAAGAAAAGAAAAAGGGCAAAAGTTTTGGGGTGGGATGAAACTCGGCATATTTCTAGACCAAAAAGGGGGGGGGGAGTGGGGCCAGGACAGGATGGTCAGCTTCAACTAGGAGGGTGTCAAAGAAGAGTCGCAGACATGGAACCAGATGTACGGTCTCACAGGCCTTGGGGTGGAGTTTGGGTTTTATTTTAAGCACAGTGGAGAGCCAAGAGGAGGGTTTTAAGCACAGGCAGGACAGGATCTGCTGTCTATTAAGCAAAGTAAAGCAAAAACAAAATAAAAACAAACAGGAGAATGTAGCAGTTTTCGAGATGAGAGGTGGTGGGTGTCTTGGGGACTGGCCTCAGTGGGGACATTGTTATAGTGACAATTCAAGATTGCAAGTATTTGGGGGAGGAAGATTACAGAGAAAAACCAGGTGGCCAAAGTGGGCCTCCTCTGGCTCATGAGGCTGAGTGCCAGACCTAGGGTACCTAATCAAGAGACTCTAGGGATGCACAGGGCTTTGGTGGCACGGCCATGCCCTGGGGGACATGGGGTGAAAAGCCAAGGTATGGCTAAGTGGCCAGCCTGGGGGAAGATGTCAGGGCATCAGCCTTGCTTTACAGGAAGCCATGCCTATTTGTGAAATGAACAAACCCTCACACCTTGTCCGATTAATGACGTGCTGTCCTGGTCACCAAGCTAGAATGCTCAGAATCACCATCAACATCACCTCCTTCCAACTTTGCCTTTCCTTCTGCCTCTCGGACACTTGCCACCTTACTGACCTCCCAACCCCCGATGAATTTGCCCTCTGTTTCCCTCTGGCTGGCCTCAGCTTTGATCTCTTCCCTGGGTTTTTACAACCGCCCTGCCGTCCTCCCTGGCTGTTGCTCTTTCCATTCTCCCTTCTTGTCTTTGTACATTCCATCTTTCACATTGTCAGAATGGTCTTTCTAGGATATACAGGCTGAGTCACATAACCCTGCACCCAGAAATATAGCAGTGGCTCTTGCTTTTGTAAAGAATAAAACAAAACTCCCCAACAGGACATTCAGCGTCTCCTGTAATTCTTCCAGACTCTTCCAGTTACTATGGCCGCAAGACCAACCATCCCCCAAAATTTAGTGGCGTAAAACAACGGCATTTATGATGCTCCTGGATCATGGGAGTCAGGAATTCAGAAGCAGCCTGGCACAGTAATGTGTGTGTGGGTTTTTTCAGGTTCCAGTCAGATGACTGCTGGATCGAGCTGATGGCGGCTGAGAGATCCGTTTTCGAGGTGGCTTGCTCTAACACGGCTGGTGGGTTGAGGCTGGCGGCTGTCTAGGGGCCTCGGTTTCTCTTCACAGGGCTGAGTCTCTTCACGACGTAGTGGTGGGCTTCTCCCGGAACGAATGACCCAAGAGGCCAAGTATGCCTTTTATGCCTCAATGACTTTTATGACTTAACCTCGGGAGCTGCACGCCACAACTTCCGCCATTTTTCCCTGGTCAAGGCAGTTGCAAGGGCCCACCCGGGTTCAAGGGGAGGTAAGAAAGTCTCCCATCTTTCGACAAGAAGAATGTCAATGTCATATCATAAGAACAGCAGGTAGGATGGCATATATTACCAAAGCCATCTTTGGAAGGTACAATCTGCCGCTCGGGCTCTTCATGTTTCTCCAAGCATCCCGGGCTTCACCCACTTGTCCATCCACTGGCCACATGTTTTCACAACCTTGTTTCTTTCTCCTGCTGTGCCACTGAACAGAAATATCCTTACCCACTTCATCATCCTTCAAGGTTAGCTCAAATAACACTTCCCGGATGAAGCTTCCCCGATCCTTCCTGGCAGAATGAATTCTCCTCCCCGTGCGGTCCCTCCGCCTCCTGCCGACATCTCCAGTTAGCATGGCTTCCTCTCTGCTGTCTGGGAAGTCACCGAGTTAAGAGTCTGTCTCCCCGACGAGACTGTTAAACTCATCTTTCTATCTCTACTTCCTAGAACGTGGTCAAGCCCAGAGCAAGTTCAAATACTAATAATAATTGTGGGATTAAGTGTGTATCTGAGAGGTGGCCCAGGCCAGTTGGCTGTGGGGCTAGGCATGGGGAGCAGGGGGCAGGACATGATTCTGTCGGGGGTTCTCAGCATCCAGATCCATCAGGATTGCTCTGAAAGTCAAGGACCTTCCAGTGAGGGGATCCCACTCTACATATCGGTGCCAAAGCCAGTGCTGGAGACCCCGTCCCAAGACAGAAGAGGGGGTGCAGAGCCCTGGCCGGTATTGGAGTGCTGCAGTCCCAAGGAAAGCATCCTTGGTTACAGCCACACTCGTTCAACCTCTACTATGACCAGGACTGCGTGCCCGGGATCTCAAATCTAACATGTCCCACCACCTTCCCGAGTCAGTGAATGTCCCCTTTGCTCCTTAAATCTTTTCTTCTGTTCTGTCCTCACCCCGTCCCTCTGTGGGTCCCAGTACATTTGGAATAAACCCCGCATCTGACCACGTCTCGTCCTCTGCCAAGACACCCTCCTCTCCTCTAGACAAACACAGAGGCTCCTGACTGTTCTCTCTGCTTCTGTGTTTGCCTTCTCCCATCCCGGCCACCTGCACGGCAGCTTGGTGACCTTTCTGAGGGATACATTGGGTCACGTCACTCCTGTGTGGGCGTCCCTCCAAGGCCCACCCATAAGCCTGGGGGTGAAATCCAAACCGCCAGCCTGGCCTGGCGGATGATGCGTGCTGTGCCTCCTGGCTCCCTCTCCGATCCCACCTTCCTTCGCCTCCCACATCCCTCCCTCCAGGATCCAGCCACAATGACCTTCACCTTCACTTTCACCCTCCCTTCTTGAGTTCAGCAGCCCTGTTTCCACCTCCAGGTGCTCGCACTGGCTGTTCCCTCTGCCTGATGCTGTTCCTCCGGATCTCCTGATTGCCTCCTTGTCAACATTCAGGCTCCTCCTCTGAGAGTGTCCCCTCCCTACCTTCCGGCCACCCTCTCCCTCCACCCTGCTCTCCTCCCTCCATAGCCCTCATCCCTACTGGAACACGGTAATCACCGGTCTGCTTGTCCATCATGTGTCCCCCCCCGGAGATCAAGGCCCGTGTTGATCTGTCCAGTGCTGGCAGGGAGGCACCTCCCCGGTCTGCAGCACATCGGACACTAGATGTTGCCTGGGGGAAGGCAGGCGGCAGGAAGCCCCTGACCCACCTGTGGAAGGAGAGCAAAGAGGGTGCAAGAAACCAACAAACAGTAGAAAGAACAGCCAGAGGGCAGGCGAAGGCCTGGTCTCCCCGCAGGGCTCCTCCGAGGGAGATCACACGTCCTCTGGTGGGTTTAGCACTCCTGGCCTCTTCCCAAATCGGGGCCTCATCCCCCAGGCCCCTGTCTGTGGTGCCTTCTTCTCATTCCACTCTCCTCATTCCCTGGGGCCCCTGGGGTGCGGCAGCCTCAGCGGCCGGCCGGCAGGAGGCTGGAGCAGCTCCCCGGGAAAGGCTGAGCTGCCCTGCGCGTATTCTGCAGCCCTTTCCCCGTTTCCCCCTTCCCGGGGGGGAGGCAGGGGGCTTGGGACTGGATCGCAGCCAAACGTGGCTGCCCCTCGCTGCTTCCCTTCCCCTCTTGGCGGGGGGATTCTTTTCACCAAGCCAAGCAACTAGCGACCTCCTGCAGCATCCGCCGGGGAAGAAATGATTAATGCCAAACACACGGAGGCTCCGATTTGCAGTCACCGTGGGGTCGTTCTCCGCATCTGGAAGTGAGTTTGTTTTGCACACTTTGCAGGTGGTAGGTCTTCGGAGGAGGGCGGCAAGGTATTCCGCGGTCTTCGAGCAGAGGTGGGGAGGGGCAGAAAGAGAGAGAGAGAGAATCCTAAGCAGGCTCCACATGTCACAGCAGAGACCGACAGGGGGCTCGAACTCAGGAATGACGAGCTCATGACCTGAACCGAAACCAAAAGTCGGATGCTTAACTGACTGAGCCACCCAGGGGCCCCCCCACAATGCATTTTTAAAAGAAAATAGAAAACTCAGGAGACAGAGGAGGCTGAAGACAAGTTGCACACACCTCCTATCTGGAAAGCCAGGCATGGCTGGTCTGACGGTGGTCGTGGTAGGGAGAGGCTGGCTGAGCCTCCTTCTGACCCAGGGCTGTCCCCAGAGCTTATAGGACCTCTGCTGAGGGTGGCTTCTCTAGGGTGCCCCTGCCTCGGTCACCTCGGGCTGGATGGACTTCTGGGGGCCTTCGATAGCTGCCTCCCCCTCCCCCTCCCCCTCCCCCTCCCCCTCCCCAGGGGAAGGCTCGCTCTCTCTCTCCAGGCTACAAGCTGTGTGACCTAAGGCACCAGGGCCTGTCCCACTGGAGAAACTGATGCAGCATTTTCTCTCTGCGCGCTCCCGAGTGCCCCCAGCCTCACCGCCCAACCTCCCTGGCCTTTGAGTCTACTTAACATTGGTCAGGGAGCGATTTAGCAGGTTCCTTGGGTCTCTGTTGCTCTGCTGGAGAGGAAATTCATTTGCAGGGTAATTTTTAAAGCCTTTTACATAAATTTGATTCCAGAAATGAACCTTTTGATTCCTCAAAGAAGAAAAGGTAGAACTTGAAAGGTGTTAATTACCTTGCCTATGAAATGGGCAAAATGTGAATTCTGGCAGGAGCAGGACAGATTATTGGCACATCAAGGACCCGTACCTTTTCTACTTTGTGTCTGAGACGGATCAAAAGTTGGTAGAGGTGTGGCCTCGACCCCAGATCAAGTACATTGCCCCCCTCCATTTGTTTTCTAAGCCCCCAAACTGCCCAGGCAGAGTCTCCAGCCTTGCACCCATCAGCAGCAGAGAACGGCCTGACTGGTGCCCTGGGGGCTCTGCTGTGTCTTCCTGGTGCAGGGCAGGGGCTGCCTAGCCGTGCGGGAGCGGTGCTGAGACACTACAGGCTGGCCCGTGGGGGTTGGGACCTCAGGTAAGAGGGTCTGGGGTTGACAGTGGTCATATCTGGGAAGGGTGTTATTCTAAGGGTCAGGTGGAGAGGTCGTGTCTTAGAGAAGGGGACCTCTGAGCTCCCTGCCGATCAGTGTCAACCCCGAATGACCTTGGGGGCACGGAGAAAGACAAGGTTCGGGTGGGACCTCGGGCGATGGAAGTCTGTGGGAGAGACTACCAGGAGCCGTGTGTAGGAGCTATGACAGAACAGAGCATTCTGGACTTAATCAGGGGCCTCACGTCTGAGACTGAAGGGGCTGAGGCGGCCCAGCTGTCTTGCTCATGGGAGACACTAGCTATGAAGGAATCCTGAACTTGAAAATGTCAGCATTGACCTAACCAACATGGGAAATGGACAAAAAATCGGGAGTACAGATTTCCTAGACCAGCAGGTTACAGAATCTGATGATTTCTTAGAAGGAAGAAGGAGGAGGGGGAGGAGGAGGGGGAGGAGGAGGGGGAGGAGGGGGAGGGGGAGGGGGAGGTGGAGGAGGGGGAGGGGGAGAAGGGGGAGAAGGTGGAGGAGGAAGGGGAGGAGGGGGAGGGGGAGGAAGAGAAGAGGGGAGGGGAAGGAGGAGGAGGGGGAGGAGAGGGAGGAGGAGGAGGAGGGGGGAGGATGAGGAGGGGGAGGAGAAGGACTGGGAGGAGGGGGAGGAGGAGGAGGGGGAGAAGGAGGAGGAGGAGGGGGAGGGGGAGGAGGGGGAGGGGGAGAAGGGGGAGGAGGAAGGGGAGGAGGGGGAGGGGGAGGAAGAGAAGAGGGGAGGGGAAGGAGGAGGAGGGGGAGGAGAGGGAGGAGGAGGGGGGAGGATGAGGAGGAGGGGGAGGAGAAGGAGTGGGAGGAGGGGGAGGAGGAGGAGGGGAGAAGGAGGAGGAGGAGGAGGAGGGGGAGGGGGAGGAGGGGGAAGGGGAGGGGGAGAAGGGGGAGGAGGAGGTGGAGGAAGGGGAGGAGGGGAAGGGGGAGAAGGGGAGGAAGAGAAGAGGGGAGGGGAAGGAGGAGGAGGAGGGGGAGGAGGGAGAGGAGGAAGGGGAGGAGGAGGAGAAGGAGGGGGGAGGATGAGGAGGAGGGGGAGGAGAAGGACTGGGAGGAGGGGGAGGAGGAGGAGGGGAGAAGGAGGAGGAGGGGGAGGAGGGGGAGGGGGAGGAGGAGGAAGGGGAGGGGGAGGAGGGGGAGGGGGAGAAGGGGGAGGAGGAGGTGGAGGAAGGGGAGGAGGGGAAGGGGGAGAAGGGGAGGAAGAGAAGAGGGGAGGGGAAGGAGGAGGAGGAGGGGGTGGAGGGAGAGGAGGAAGGGGAGGAGGAGGAGGAGGGGAAGAATTAGTATCAAGCCACCCACAGTTGTGGAGACATGGGGGCAGACAGAACCTGCGAAAACAGAGGCTTTCCTCGTGTCACCTCTAGGAGGACAGAGGTGACTTGGCGGCTTTGAGAGAGGACAGATCAGCAATAACTGCTGCTGACACAGCCACGGAGCGAGGCTGGTCTGGCGGAGAGCAGACACCACAGCTTCCTTCTCGAGTGGACCCCCTCGTGTCAATAAGTCTGAGGTAACCCGATGTCCCGTGGGACCTGAGGTGTCTGTCCCCAGTGCACCACACAACTGGCATATGTGTACTCGGGCTGCAGTTTGGGGACCTCGGGGAGGGCGTGGCCTGTGACGAAGGGAGGCCTTTCCCGGAGCCCTTTCGGGCCCCTGGAGACCCTCGGCCTGCCTCAGACTAGCTGAACAGAAAGAGTCATGGCAGAGCCTTGGGTCCACAATGGGGTAAGTGGATAATGGCTGGTAAGAGCTTAGCTTGGGGAGACCATGAAGCTGAGAGAGTGAGGGTGGGACCAGGAGGGGAGCTTCAGAGTTTGTGAGTCTTTGGGGCTCCCCACTGGGGAAGCTCTGGGTCGCCTCACAGGGGCTCCCTTTGCATCTGGGTCATAGCTTACAGATCGATAGCTACTCTTCAGGTGCCCTGGAGCCCTTTTCGATGTGGTTCCAAAGTGCATATCCGAGCCAGAAGCCATCTGAGTAGTGGGGTCTGGGGCTTTAAGCACATCCCAGAACTTTAAGGGTTTCTCAGAAGGAGTCTCTGGGGACCTAGGAAAGAGGGAAGGATGCACCATCTGGCTTGCACAGAACCTTTGTGCAGATTGTTAAAAACAGCCCCCTCTGGGCACATCAGAAAGATACGGGACTTGGCAAATAAACCACAGTCTGTATTTTGGTGCCTTTGTGCAGTCTACAACCTGCTCACATATGGGTTGTGGTAGGCTGAATAACGACTCTCCAAAAAATATCCACAGCTAAAACCTCCGGAACCTATAACTGTTACCTTCATGGTAAAGGGGGCTTGCAGATGTGATTAAGTTGAAGATCTTGACATGGGGAGATTATTCTGGAATATACGGGTGAGCCCTAAATGTAATCACGAAGGTCCTCATAAGAGAGAAGCAGGGAGGTCAAAGGAGGAGACACGTCTGTGTGTCCACAGAAGGCAGAGGCTGTAGCCGGTCAGGGAAGGGTCATGTGACATGCTACGGAATGCAGGGACTCCCAGAGGCACAAGAGGCCAAGAAATGAATTCTCCCTGAGCCTCCAACAGGAACCGGCCCTGCGACACCTTGACTTTGACCAACTGAGACTGATTTTGGACTTCTGACCTCAAACCTGTGAAATAATTAATTTGTGTTGCAGGGAGCCAGATCTGTTTCTTGCCACAGAGGCGGCAGGAAATAAATACACAGCCCTTTGACCACTCCGTCCTTCCTTCTTCGAAAAAAAGCCTTCTCTTTTCACCTGTGACGCACGTTGGGATTTCAAGTACGATTTCATCCCACGAGGAAGGAGACGTGCGGCCGGATGCGGTCTAAAAACACAGGCGCTGGACCCCAACACAGCGCTGCCATGGTTCTGACTGTGAAGAGGTAAAGTAAAACCGTGGATTGCGTGTCACTTGTCCTGCGAGTGTTCTGCGAGATGAGCAAACATTTCTAATAAATTTTAATTTGATAAACGAGCGATGTCCTGCAACGTGAGTTCAGTATGTGATGCTGAACATCATATGATCACAACTTAGCCAGTGGTTCTCTCTCTCTCTCTCTCTCTCTCTCTCTGCGGGATTGTGGGTGATCATCTCCCATGCCCAGATGCTTGGTCTCAGGCCGCAGGGTTTGGCAGAAATCAGTGAGGTTTCAGAACACTGGAAGGTGCCCTCAACTGGCACTCGTGTATTTTTTTGTCCCTTCCAAGCACCTGTGGACAGTCCTTTGCTTTTCCAGACAAGAGGAAGCTTAGGAATGCTTTGCTTCATTCTAGGTCAGGCTGCCCGCAGATAGAGACCCTTTTCTCTGCTGCCTGATTGCCAGTTACATTAAACACAGTATATGACAAGAGTTTATTAATACTCTACTGTGGTCAACATCCGTGTGAACATATACAATGGTCCCCATGCAGAAAAAAATGCAGTGATTATTCCATTAGTGATAGTAAAATTCGTCCTACACAATAACCCTCCTCTCTCTCTGTCTTTATGTTTTGTATTTTCTTTAGCATTTTGTATTATATTACAGTATTATGATCATTTTTATGCAAATATTTTTGAGTCGTGGAACGAACCATCTGAGTTTCCCTTATGTCTTAAAAAAATCTTTTTTAATGTTTATTTATTTTTGAGAGACAGAGCACAAGTGCGGGAGGGGAAGAGAGAGAGGGAGGCACAGAATCCGAAGCAGGCTCCAGGCCCTGAGCTGTCAGCACAGAGCCTGATGCGGGGCTCAGACTCACGAACCGTGAGATCATGACCTGAGCCGAAGTCAGATGCTTAACCCACTGAGCCACCCAGACGCCCCTCTTTTTTTTCCTTTTTAAAAAAATAAAATTTTTTTTAATGTTAATTTATTTTGGAGACAGAGCCAGAGACAGAGCACAAGTGCGGGAGAGACAGAGAGAGGGAGACACAGAATCGGAAGCAGGCTCCAGGCTCCGAGCTGTCGGCCCGGAGCCCGACAAGAGGCTCAAACCCACAAACTGCGAGATTATGACCTGAGCTGAAGTCGGACGCTTAACCGACTGAGCCACCCAAGAGCCCCTGTACTAACGCGTTATAAAAGGTACACAAATAAATCTGGCATAAAATGGTGTAAATAATAATAGAAGTGGAAATTCTATCACTTCCTGTACCTTGCTGTGTCACCTTTGGCACCCCCGAGTGTGGGTCCGGCTCTGGGGACCCCTGAGACACTTGAGACCCTTGAGATCAGGCTCTAGGCAGGATGTCAAGGAAGATTTCTCTGAGGACGGACTGTTTGCCTCAAGAGCTGACCAATAGGAAGGAGGTGCCAAGAGATTTGGAGGAGAACCTTCTAGTCAGAGAGGCCAGCAGCTATAAGGCCCAGAGAGGGGAGTGGGCTTGGTGTTTCTGAGGAAGAGACAGAGGGTCAGGGTGTCTGGGGCAGAGGTGATAGAATGGCCAGAGGCTGGTCTGAGAAGAGGGCACAGGCCAGCTCCTGGAGGCCTGCAGGGCACACCGGGAGTGAGGGTTTAATTCTGACACGATGGGAAGCCATTAGAGCGTTCCCAGCAGGATCGTGCTGTGATCATAGGGTCCATTTTAATCGATTTCCCTGGCTCCTCTGTAAGGAGGGATTATAAGCGCAGGATCAGAAGTACTGAGACCAGGCAGGAGCTTCTGGTAACCATCCAGCAAGAGGAGACAGTGGCTTGAATTTGGGAGGCAGCTGAGGGGCCAGCAGGAAGTGGATGAACGAGGGACATCGTTTTGCACGCAGCGTTCGCCAGACTGGGCCGGTGGTGAGGACCAGGCTGGAGATGGGGCAAGAGTCGGGGCCGACTCCTGGGTTTCCAGCCTGAGTTGGGTTTCCAGCCTCAGTTGATTTCCGGCCCCCAGGTTGGGTTTCCAGCCTCAGTTGAGTGAAGGGGAAGTCGGGGCTCCATTCTGCTCCGTCGGCGGGAGACGTGTACAGGAGTCTGTGTGTGCACGTGGGGGAGGGTCGGGACTGTGGGTGTGAACTTGGCAGTGGTTGGGGAGGGAGGCCTGGGGAGGCCTGGCCTGCCCAGATGGCACCCGGTGGCCAGCAAGGGGCAGCTCGAGAGCCCGCGATGGGAAAAAGCCGTGGGAAGGAAGCAGGAAATCATCAGAAAGGAACCACACCATAGTCCAAGTTTGGCCCAGGGTCAGCCCCGCTCTTTCCACGTTGCGAAGCGGTACGGTTTCGCCGTAGCAGCAGCCACGGGCCCCGGGGGACTGGCAGCCGGGAGGCCCCGAGCCCCTTTGCTCCAGAAAAATGTCAAACCTGGGGGCAGATGGCCAGGATGGAAGCCTGTGCCCGCAGGAGCCCCCACCAGCCTCCTGGGGCGGGGAGGGGCCCAAGAAAACAAGTGCAGTCCCTCCCGGGCTCCCTCCCTCTTCTGCATTGCAGCTGCTTCCAGGGCTGGGGCTCCTGACATCTCGACAAATGACGCGGCCAGGCGGCAAAGCCGCTCCAGCCAGAGAGCTGCAGGCTTCCCTGGGAGGGCCGCGCACAGGCCCGCGACTGCCCACGGAGCAGGCGTGAGTGCCAGCCGCAGACTCTCCCGCTAAGAAATCGCCTCTTATTTGCTGGTAACTGAGCTTGATTTCCATGTCAGGTTCCCATTCCCCCAAGTGACAGAAGACACCACCTCTCGCGAGTCTCAGTTTCTTGTCTCCTGGGGTGGCGTCCAAAAGCCACGTGGGTCGTGGCTCGGTCAGGCTGCGTGTCCCGAGTCCCTCTGGTCTCCTGCCATCAGTGTGCCCCCCTCTGCCCACAAGGCCCCCTCGGGTCCACCAGCTCTCACTGCTGCCTGTGGACCACCCTTGGGTCCCCCGCACCCCACTCTCTAGGGCCCGAGAACTGCTCCGGGACCCTCTAGGTACGTGGGTTCCCTGAAACTTTTGTGCTACAACCTGGTGCTTGGGACCTGCGACCCCATCCTGGCTGCTCCGCCCACTTACACCCCCCCTGCAGACATGGGGCTCCGGCCTCACCAAGCTGGGCTGGGCAGTCCTGAGTCTCCTTGGGTTCTGACAGGGGAAGAGGTCAGAGGTCAGAGGCCACTTCTCTTCTTAAAGGTCCAAACTTACACTGAGGTTTAAGACCCTCTTGGGGGCAGCCTGGGGAACGGCGGGGGTGGCGGGTGGGGGGGCGGAGGCCCTTTGCCCTTTGCTCCCCCCCCCCCAGCGCCCCCTGCCCACTCCCAGCCCAGGAGTTGCTCATCCAGGCACACCGGGTGGGGGGGTGGGGTTTTTAGGTCATCCCCCCACCAACCCCCCCCCCCACGATCTTAAACTTTGGTCTCAGGGTTTGCTCTAGGTTCTAGGAATGCAAAAACCCTCCGTTTACCCTCTGTGCCGGATGCTTAAGGACCCAAAAGCCCCGGAGGGAGTGTAACAGGGAGCCCTAGCAGAAAAACTCATTCACCCTTAGTCCAAAATACCTCTCAGCATCTGAGAGTGGGAGCCCGCCCCGCCCCGGTCCCAGAGCAGCAGTGGGTGAGACTTCATCTCCCCTCTGAGTGGAAACAGCCTTCCGAGAGAGCATCCCAGACATCTCATTAACAGGATGCTGGATGCCCGGTGCTGGAAGGGGCCCCCAGGGAGACCTCGGTCACCTTTCCACGCTGAGCCTGAACCCATCCGTGTCACCGCAGTGCGCGTGTCCCGTAACAGGGAACTCTCTGCCGTAACTTTGAGATGTTGCTCACTTGTAGAAAATTCCTCCTTAATTCAAGGCAAAAATCTGCCTTTCTGCGACTTCTGCATGCTGATTCTGGTTCTGTTCCCCGGACAGGGAAAAAAACAAATAAACAAAGATCCTTCCCCAGAGAGCCCAGATGGGGGCAAGACAGAAAGCGTGCTTCAATGATTTCCAAGAGCTAAACATTCCCCTTTTTTCCCCCCAAAGTTTATTTAGTTATTTTGAGAGAAAGAGAGAGAAGAGGGGCAGAAAGAGGGAGAGAGAGAGAGAGTATTAACAGGCGCTGCACTGTCAGTGAGGAGACCATCCCCGGGCTCGAAACTCACGAAACGTGAGATTGTGACCTGAGCTGAATCCAAGGGTCAGACGCTTCACACACTGAGCCGCCCAGGCACCCCCAAGAGCTAAACATTCTTGAAGTGTGACGTCCCCGGGTCCCCCAAGGGCTCCTCTGGTGATCGGGACTCCAGGGCTCTGGGGCTAGGCTGGCCCTTGGCTGGTAGCATAAAGCAGGAAGGGAGAGCAAGAAGGCCAGGCCTGGGGCCAGGTCGGCCTCCTTGGGAACCCAGCTGCTGGGATGGGCAGGGAGGATCCCATCTGCTGGGCAGATCAGAGCCTTCCAGAGGGAATAATAGCGGATTTCGACTGGCACCTCCTGGGTGCTAGGATTTAACTCATTTTATCACAACAAGTCTATAAATTAGGTACTATCATTTCCATTTAGCAGATGATGAGACAGAGGCACACAGAAGTTGAGTAACTTGCCCCAGGGCACAGAGCCAGGAAGATGTGGCTGCACCACGGGGGGCCTGCGTGGCTCAGTCGGTTAAGCGTCCGACTTCGGCCCAGGTCAAGAGCTCACGGCTCGGCTCGTGAGTTCGAGCCCCTCGTCAGGCTCCGTGCTGACAGCTCGGAGCCTGGAGCCTGCTGCAGATTCTGAGTCTCCCTCTCTCTCTGCCCCTCCCTAGCCCATGCTCGCACTCTCTCTCTCTCTCTGTCAAAAATAAATAAACTTTAAAAAAAAAAAAAAAAAGAAGTGGCTGCACCAGATTCAACCCCCTGCCCCCAGTTCAGTCCAGAGTCCACTCTGCTAATCACTACACGGTGTAGCAGGGTATTGCTCAGACGTGGAGGGTGGGGAGGGGGACTCTAAGCAGCCCCTGCATTCTCACTGCTTGTTTATAGACTTGGACTTGGCTCAAGATACCATGGGACTCAACACCCACTTTGCAGATTCAGGAGCTTTTGCCCGCCCAAGTAGGAGCTCGGGCTCAGGCAGGGGCTGCCCGGCAGGAGCTGGATACGGAGGGAGGAGCTGTCGGTGGGAGTGGGAACCCCAGAGGGGACTTCGCCACTGCTGGAGGCATGTTCAAGGCAGAGAAGGAGATGGGGACGGGAAATATACCCTGGTTGCTCTGATTCTCCTAACCTCCAATCTCTTGTCGATACCTCTCGTTGGCTGAACCCAGCTGCCAACGGAGCCAGGAAAGGCAGCTTGTAGGGGGCAGACCCTGTGGTGAGCGCAAAGCAGGGGAGTGGATGCATGCACAAGGAGGTAAAAGACTGGCACGTTTGCAGACAGGTGACCTCCAGAGAAGAGGTCTCAGAAGCAGGCTAAGGAGTGATCATCTCATTGGGCCAAGGTAGCCACTAACTGATTCTCAGACCAGACGCCATGTCTGTTACATCCTCTGTCGTGAGCTGGAGCCCTGTGTCTTCGGGGGGCAGTCATCGATGAGAAATCATGCTTCTTCTCAGCCCTGGGGGACCCCCTGGTCTGTTGGCGAAGGAAGCAGGCCAGAGAACGCCAGCCGGATTTCCAGCTGCATGAAGTTCCAAGAGGGAGTCTATTGCACCTGCTTCAGGGACCTCAACATTAACAGAGCTATGCCTTTGAGTGGCTGGTATGAAGAATTGAGTCCTTCTTCACTCAAATTGTATCTATTGATAAGTGAAAGGGACCCCCCCTCCCTTTTGTACTGGGCATAGAACTCTTACGATGGTTAATTTTATGTGTCAACTTGGATGGGTCAAATGTTATCCTGGATACTTCTGTGAAGGCGTTCGTTGGATGAGATTCATATTAAAATCTGTGGTCTCGGAGTAAAGCAGATTACTCTCCCTAATGCGGGTGCCATCTTCCAATCAGCTGAAGGCTGTAATAAATCAAAGATGGACCTCCCCCAGGCAAGAAGGGATTCTGCCAGCAGACAGCCTTTGGATGTAAATGGCAGCTCTTCCCTGAGTCTCCAGCTGCCAGCCTACCCTGCAGATTTTGGACTCGCAACCTCCACAAATGGTGTGAGACAATTTTTTAAAAATAAATCACTCCCTCCTCTCTTTCTAGCTCTCTCCCCGCCCCCCCCTCTCTCCATACCGTTGGTTCCATTTTTTCTGGAGCGCCCTGGCTAATACACCTCCAGTAAACTAAGGATTTGATTTAATGCTCCCTTTTGGAGACAAGGCACATGGACTGCCACACGGGTGGACCTTGGAAAATTGTCCCACTTTAGCATGCCCAAACGTCTCGTAGGGTGAACCATGCTAGCACGACTCTCTACGTGCGAGCAGCTCTTGGGGAAATCAGTCTTGCGGATGGAACATGGCATTCCTTCCAGGCATGATGGCTTGACCTTTGAATGTCCTATGTGTGCTTGCTACGCTAAGGGGAGTCTCAAGCCACCTGCGCCCATTCCGGGTTCCAGGCTTTGTCCCCCAGGACCTCAGGTGGCACTAGAATTTGCAGCACATCCTGCAGGGTGGAGGGACTGGCCTTGTGTGCTTTTACGGGGACTGTTGGACCAATGCCACCTCTGCTGTCCCCTGGGAGAGGCCCCTCGGGATTCAAGCCTGTCTTTGCATCCTGGAGCATGAGTCACTTTCGACCTGTGGACATGCTGGCCAGGAGCGTCCAGCTCGCTCGAGGCTCAAGACCACTGCCCACCCTGGACGCTACGTACATGGGCGCGTGTAAGGTTTCTGGGCTTTCCAGCCTGCTTGACATCATCTGTTCCCTCCTCTTGGGAGCCTCTTAAAGCTTCCTCTTGAAAACACAGTGTTCTTTTTATCTTCCCCTCTCCAACCCCCAGCACGAGGCTGAGACGGTAATACATAATTCATGTTTGTTAAAGAAATGAACGAATGAGTATTACCGGCCCTAACCGATGGCCGAAGAAGCGAGCGTATCACAAGTTGGAAGATTTCTACCTTATGCTCAGACCACTACTGGGGGAAAAGGCAGCAATGTTGGTGGATAAACTGCTCTTTTTCTCTTCATCTTCCTGCTCGCCCCCCAGCCGCCCCAGGGGCAGACCCTAGGAATAGCGGCGTGGTGGGTCACAAGGCTGTCACAAATACCCCAAGGGAACCTCCGGGTTCCTTAAGTACACCACCTTTCCCCTCTGTCAGCAAACATACTGGACGTCTCTTGAAAAATAGGTTTTTCACGTACCCAGGAACATTTGTAGTGACGTGCATACACACACTGGCCATTACTTTGGATTGTCCTTCAGTTTTAGGGGGCTGGGTTTCTAGAGTCTAAAAGGAGCTCTAGGAAGCCATTCCTATTGCCAATGATTGTCAGCTAAAAGGGGCACTCGATTTCTCTCGGGCGTCCTCCCTCGTCCGAGCTGTAGCACGTTTCCAGAAAGACTGGAGGGTTGTAAAATTGTAGCAAGAAACACACATTTTGAGTCACTGGCTCTTGGCAAAATTTCTAAACTCCTTTTCAAAAGAACTAAAGAGGACTCAGTCTAAGACCCCCGCCGGAGGTCAGAGCGAAGGTGGGATTCCACCCTATGATTCCGAGGGGTAGAGCAAGTCTGGAAATGGGCGAGGGCACTCAACGAGGTTGGCGATCAAGACCAAAGGTCAAGTCCATGGGCCAGGACACAGGGATGAGGAGCCAACCCCGCATGGAGTGAAAAGCAAAGAGGCATTGGGGGCAATTGTGAACACTGGGGGGCCTGAATGGTGTCCCTTCAGAATTCAGATGCTCAAGTTCTAACCCCTCGTGCCTCAGATTGTAATCACGTAAGTTCCAGCTTTGGAGATAGGGCTTTTAAAGAGGAGATTGAGTTAAAATGAAGTCCTTAGGGTGGGCCCTGATCCAATATGACTGGTGTTCTTATAAGAAGAAGAGATTAGGACAGAGATAGACACGGAGGGAAGACTGCGTGAGGACCTATGGAAAAGACAGCTGTCGACAAGCCCAAGAAGAAAGAAGCCTCAGAAGAAAGCAGCTGTGCTAACACCTTGATCTTGGGTTTCCAGCGTCTGGAACCATGAGCGCATAAATGTCTGTGTTTTAACCACCCTGAACAGACGAGGGGGGCTAACGGTGCTCTTGCCTCAGTGTTGTGGGTCACCAATCAGTTGAGTCAGAGCTGAGTGGGGCTGAGTTAAGGATATGGGTAACTCTTATGTGGCTTCCATAAGCTTAGGGAAGAAGGGACAGAACGGAAGGTGGCTGTGAACGTTGCCTGAGACAGTGTTCCCCGACCCTTCAGTTGGAGTGAGCCTTGTGGGGGGGATGGCTCCTCCCCTGCTGACCCTGCTCTTAATGCTGAGTCTTTGCACTTCCCCAGGTGCTGAAACGCCAAGGGGCTCAGGACTGCCAGCCCGCCCTGCTCTGACTCAGCCTCTGCACCTGCTGTACCCCCACATCCGGCTCCTGACGAAGGCAGATAAGGCAGAGATGGAGACTCCCCGCTCAAGCCAACGTTGGTAGGGAACTTGCCCCATCCCCAATGTGTTACATCTGCCTTCTTGTTCCTGTCGGGCTCGGTCAAGGCAGAAAGCTCGCTTTCATTGAACACCCCTTTTGGTTGGTTGAAAGCTCCGCGATGGTGTGACTCACTTTGCAGGGGCCTGGCCTGGAGGGATTTAAACGTGTCTGGAGGCTGGGTCCATGGACGCTTACGAACCCGGTTTCTAGGCGAAAATGAGTCTAACCAGAGGAATTTTCTCCCACTACTGTTTGTTTTTACGTCGAATGTATTTCATGTCCCCGGAACGAACGGAGCAGCGACAACTTTAATCCAGCATAGTAACTCATCGCTGTGCAAAGCCTCATAAGTTGCAGTGCATTTTACTATCCCTGCTTCCTCGCTCGTGAGTCACAAACACCCCGAGAGACAGGCAGGATGCGCGTTAGTAACGCCTGTCTTACTAATAGGGGAAAGTAGTCAGCGGGTCTCGGATCGGGATGTTCCAGTTCTGCCCTGGCACGGTTTCAATTTCTCGCTGTTTGATTTTCGTGGATAATACTTTCCCACTGAACTGCCTGGCTTTGCAGTGTATACTCTCCCGGAAATAGCTAACCTGACCCACTCTGTGACCGGCTACAGACACAGCCTGGGACACATGCTGACACCCGCTATGTTCTGCACCTGTAGGAAAAATCTTTGTTGTAGTCCTGCCTCCAGCTCGGGGAGCTGAGACAGGAACTCCGATCCTTGCAAGTGAGTGTTAACCTCGCTGTGCATCAGAATCACCGGAGAACTTAAAAAACATTTTTTTTTTTTTTAAACCGATGTGTTTGGGTCCCACCCAGAGATCTGGGTTTCATTGGTTGATACCGTGGCTATTTTTAACTCCTCCAGGTGATTCTCACCCGCGGAATGAGCGGAGTACCACTGGGCCAAGTTGTGACCCATTTTACGTCTGGTCACCAGTTGAGGAAGCGTCCCCGGGGAGCCGGGCCTGAGACGTTAGAACCATCATTTCTCCTCAGCAGTGCCGCTGGCTGCTTCTTGCACCTGAACTTCTCTGTGGGTCTCCTGCCAGGCTCCTGGTTTCCCATGGGAAAGAACTGGTCATCAGCCGGGATGGGGCCTTCGTTGGTGGAAAGTTTGAGGCAACAAATCCTACCTGTGTCAGGCCAACACAGAGACATTGGGCTGATGGCTGCTGCAAAAAAATACCTGTAAACTCCTTTTTCTTGTCCTTCCTGAAGTCTTTTTTTTAAGATATTTATTTATTTATTTATTTGGAGAGAGAGTGAGTGGGGGAGGGGTAGAGAGAGGGAGACAGAATCCCTTGCAGGGCTCGAACTCATGAACCATGAGATCATGACCTGAGCCGAAAACAAGAGGCAGATGCTTAACTGACTGAGCCACCCAGGTGCCCCCGTCCCTCATGAAATCTTAAAAGTTGGCCTAGGGGCGCCTGCAGTCGGTTAAGCGTCCGACTTCAGCCAGGTCACGATCTCGCGGTCTGTGAGTTCGAGCCCCGTGTCGGGCTCTGGGCTGATGGCTCGGAGCCTGGAGCCTGTTTCCGATTCTGTGTCTCCCTCTCTCTCTGCCCCTCCCCCGTTCATGCTCTGTCTCTCTCTGTCCCAAAAATAAATAAACGTTGAAAAAAAAAAAAAAGTTGGCCTGGCATGGGGGGAGGCAGAAGAGGCAAGGCCAGAACTGCTGACCCACCCTGGCGGGCATGGCCACAGTGGCCTTTCCTGGACCTGGCTCTGGGCTGCTCCCTGAGGTGTTGGCTCTACGTCAGGGGCTGAGGGGGAGAAGCAGGGCCTGAGGAAAGCTCAGGAAGTGTTCTCAGAGGAAGCAACATTGGAGGTAAGCTTGGAGGGGGAAACGGAGGTCCCAGAAGTCAAGATGGGAGGGGACAGGAGCTTCCTTGGCCAAGCGTAGAACAACTTCACTTCCCAAACTTACGTATTGCTGTCTCAGTGGAAGGGGAGAGCGGCACTGGCTGATTCGGGCCAATGGAAAGGCGTAAGGAGAGTCTGTGCTTCCTCGGACGCCTTGTGCAGCCGTGGCTGAGGACCCCGTGCCCAGGGGGCTCGGCGCACTCACAGATACTGCAGTTAGAGCTGGGGCATCCACAGGGACCGGAGAGTTCACTCTGAGCCCTGTGGGATCCGAGGTCCCTCTTAATCCTCACCGTTATCACATAGTAAGAACCATATTGGCTCATCAACCAATGGCACCGTCGTCTCCCAATCCTGTGCAGCAAACGGAACAGGGATCACTGTCCCCATTTGGTAGATACGGAAACTGAGGCTCAGGGGAGTTAAATGACTTGGTGAATGAACAACAGAGCGGGGACTAGACATCTGCTGCTTCTGGGCTCTGGATGTGAAGGGCTCGTGGGTTCTTTTTCAGGCAAACCTACGCGTACATTGTGTGAAGGAGGTTAAAATAGCCTTTTGTGACATCTCCACCGTGATGACACCCACACCCGGCCCCGTGGGTCACTGACAGTAGCATTTTAACTCACTGTTCACTATGAACTGCTCCGAGCACCTTACTCCATGAATTCACTCAATCCTTAGAATGCCCAATGTTTACAGACAAGGAAGGTGAAACAGGTGTTAGGTGACCCGAGGAACCGTCCCTGCTCTTAACCGTGAGGCTCCACCACCTCTCAAGGAGGCAGGGGCTTCCGAATCAGACCCGGCAACTGTGAATCCGGGCCTGCTGTGTGTTCGCTGCAGGACTTCAGGTGGCGACTTCCTCGTCAGAGCCTTCTCGCACCTGCTGGGCCAGGGAAACCCTCACCCTGCTGGCTTGTAGAGGTGAAACGAGGTCATGTCTGCAAGCGAGGTCACCGCCCAGCACGGTTCGGGGGACCGGGCCATGTTCACCCTGGAACTAACATCGTCCACACGGAGCCAGTTGGGGGGACCGGGTAGGAGGCTGGGGGAGTTCCTTGCAGGTCCACCGAGGTGACCGTGCTCTCCTGTGGGCCTTGCAAGGCCCCACACACCATTCTGCCAAGGCGGAGCGTCTACCCACAACTGGAAACGTGGCATTAAAAAATTGCCGCGGCAGAACCAGCAGCAGTTGGGAATCCAGGCAGTAATAAATTAAATGATGTTCCCAGCTTCTATGGCTTCACTGTGGCCTCCCGGGAATACATTTCAATATAAATAATTTACCAGGTAAAGGGATATTGAGCCTGCCCGGAGGAGCTGCAGGGATCATAACAAATTCTGTTTTTGTGAATCAAAGAGATGTGTCACCTTGTAAAGCGAGGACCCTGGACCTAGAGTCTGAAGTTCTGGGTCCCTGTCCTGGGCTGGCCACCAAGCAGCAGACCCACTGGGTGGGTTTGGGCAAACCCCATCACATCTCTGGGCCTCCCTCTCCTCCCTGCATGGCAGCCTGCTCAGGCCGCACAATCCTGGAAGAATTTTCTTCGTTGTTCTCTCGCCTCTTGCTAGCCGCTCCACGGACACGGTGCATTTTGGCCAAGTCACGCCACCTGCAGGTTACTTGAGAGGTGTTTCCTACACGTGCCCATGCACACACGCACACGCACACATACGTCGCAGAGAGAAAAAGTCCTTCTCCCGAGGATGAAAATTAACGTAAGCGATTTTTTTTTTTTTTTTTTTTTTTTTTGATCCAAGGGAAGCCAGAAGGCAAGTGGACAGGAGGGCGAAGTGGAAATTCGAATTGCTGGAGCCTCTGCATCGGAAACATTAACTCTCTCCTCGCGATAGCTTGGAAAGGAGCACGCAGTCCATGACGAAGAGAGTTGGATGTGTCTTTGCCGGAGCCTCTCGAAACCTCCCTCCTTTTGCCTCAGGCTGGGTTGGCTTCTTGGACCCTGAGATCATTTTCTTTCCTCCTCCGGAGCACTACCCCGGCTCTGATCAGGAATCTTACTGTCATAGCACATCGTCAGACCCAGGGACCTCTCTCCCTGGCTTGCCCTGCATTCTACGTCCAGCACCAGCTCGCGTTGGGGTTGTCGTCTGCTCTCTAGAAGCTGCTTGCCTTGTTCCCACTTCCCCGAGCTGTGACTTGGTCAGGAGCTGAGTGCCAGAGCCGACAGAGGCAGCCAATCCCATCTGTCCACCAGGGAATGAACAACCAGAGACGTGAAAAGCTCTTCAGCTTCAGATCAGCACCAAAAAAAGACTTTCCATTCTAACCGTACCTCGATTCCAGAACAGAGTAAATTCCACCATCCGCCCTGTAGTCAGAAATGCGTCCTGGGTGCGTAGAAAGTCACCTCGGGACGCAAGAATTCTTTCTCTTTCTCTCTCTCTCCTTCCCTCCCTTCCTCCCTTCTTTACGGAAATACTCCTCGAGCACATGTGATGAAGAAGAAACTACAGACAAAGGAGGTGGGGAGTGAAGACAGAGGTTTGAGCTCCCCAGTGGGAGACGCGGAAACATCAGGCAACAGTTACGAAGTGGTGCATTAAGTGCCGTCAGAGAAGAGACAGAGGATGCTGGGAGTGTAAGGAAGGGGCGCCTTATCCAACGGGGCAATAAATAAGCAACCGATGTCAGCAAAGCTTCCTGGGGGAGGAGATGCTCAAGCCATAAGAACAGGGCGGGGCATAGAACGCGAGCAGGGTGCTCTGGGTGTTCTGTAATTCCGCTCAATTCTGACACTCTCTAGGGAGAGCATCTGATCCTCCACGTGAAGGGCTCAGTCCCACAACGCTGCCCCCACACTTCAGGTGCCCGGCACAGATCCAGGTGGTCACGTGGTCTTCCGAGGCGCTATAGATTGGAGATTCCAAAGACCCGTTTCTCGAGTTCCTTTCATTCGCTGGAGTGGCTCATTCAGGGAGAACCCAGGGAGATACTTTACTTTCTGGGTTACCAGTTTATTATGAGAGGGTATAACTCAGGAACAGACAGATGTCAGAGATGCACAGGGCCAGAGACGGGGGAAGGGAACAGATCTTCGCACTCATCTCAGAATGCCACTCTCTTCTGCACTTCCATGCGTTCACCGGGTCACCGACCCAGAAGCTCTCCAAACCCTGTCTTGTTTATTTACTTTTTTTTTTAGGGAGGCCTCGTTGTGTCGGCATGATTGATTAGAATATTGGCCATCAGTGACCGAGTCAACCTCTAGCCCTTCTCCCTCCTTGGAGGTTGGGGGTGGGGCCATAAATTCCAACCTTCTAATCACAAGGTTGGCTGCCCAGGTGACCAGTGCCATTGTGAGGTGCAGTCCCAGAGTAGCCTCATTGGCATAATAAGAGACACCTTTATCGTTCTCAACATTGGAAATTCCGAGCGTTTTGGGAGCTCTGCGCAGAAACGGGGACAAAGACCAAATACGTATTTCTTAATTATAAACCACGTGGTCACAGGTGCAATGCCACTGCTTGGGCGAAGCTGACACAGGGGAAGGGAAAGACCCTTTGCTTCCCACAGAACCTAACGGGGACCAGCGGGCACCGTGGTTTGCAGAACCCCACCAGGAGCGTCACAAAGCAGAGTATAGACCGTCGGTGCGCCGCCGAGGGCTAAGAGCTAAAGAATCGGCCCAACGCTCTGGGTGCGGTGTGGGGAGGGAATCAAAAGGGTAGGGGATCCAGTGAGGAAGAGGACATCCTTCTCTGGTGAGGACACTGTGGGAGCCCGGGGTCAGGCCAGGAAGAGGAGTAGAGCTGAAGTGAAGAACCGTGGAGGTCCAACCACCCAGGGGTGCAGCACAGAAGGACAGGTGGGAAACAAGGGTGAGCCGCAGACACCTACTTGGGTAGGAGGGGACAGTGGTGGCACTGTTCCCAGAATAAGGCATGTGGGGGAAGAGGCAAATGAAGACTTAGGAGAGAAAGAGGAGAAGAAGCAGGCATTCTTCCTCTGCTTATCGACTTCTAAGAAAGGGAAGGTCACTCCTCTGCAAGACGTCGTTCCGCTGTTGGCTAGAACGGCTAACGACCTTGCCCTTTGGTGAAAGAAACAACCTGCCTTTGCGTAGCTGCTATGCACAGATCCTAATGCTGCCCTCCAGAGCAGCCTAGAAAGTTTGTCTTTTCCCAGACAAATATTTGAAAGCAATAGTTAGCCAAAGGAATGAATAAGAGGTACGTTAGGGCTCGTAATTCAACATAAGATGCTCAGAGCGTTTGTTTGTTTTGGCTAAAAGCCGTGATGGCTAAGCTCCTGTTAATAGCAGGCTGTGGCTTGAGGCAGAGAGGGGAGGTGACGGATGCCTCCAGACTGGGGCTTTCCAGGGACCTCAATGAACCCGGACAGGAGGATACGACGGAGTCAAATGCCAGCCCCTTGGAGGCCCATGCTGGGATAGACAGGGGAGTCTCAAAGGGTCAGCCTACATATGCTACTGAGAGGAGGAAGATGTGACGGACAGAGTGTGGTCTTAGCCTCGGACATTCTCTGGTCGAGAAGAGGTGCCTGATAATGCCTGTGGGGAAACACACCTCGCTGCTGAAATATCAGACCAGAGGAGACATAAATCCCACCCATGGCCGCCATGCAGAGACCGATGAGGAGCCTTGGGAGAACCTGAGGGGCCAAAGGAGACCTTGGGAAGAACCCTTGTACCTGTGCCCACGGAAGACGCAATGATTGAGATTGTGGGGGGCAAAAAGGCTGTGAGGACTGAGAGTGATAAGAAAGATAGGATTTCTGATAAATCCCCCATGCTAGTTTACTAGGGCTGCCATAACAGGTTCCCACAGACGGAGTGGCTTAAGGAACAGAAATTTGTCTTCTCGTGGTTCTGGAGGTTGGAAGTCTGAGACCAAGTTGTCCGCAGGGTTGGTTCCTTCTGAGGCCCCTCTCTTTGGCTTGTCTTCTCCCCCTCCCGTCCTTCCCTGTGTGTACCTGCTCTATCTTTTCTCCTAAGGGGAGCCATGTTGGATTAGGCCCCACCCGAATGACCTCATTTCAACTTAATTATACCTATTTAAAGACCTTCAAATACAATCCCATTCTGCGATATTCGGGGTCCAAACTTCAACATGTGAATTTTGGGGAGGGACACAATTTAGGTAACACCCTTTACTGCTAATGCTCTTTTGACAGTGCTCATTCTCAAGCCCTGAACACAACGGATCTATAACTGAATAGCACACGTGGTCTGGACCCATCCCCAAAGCATCCCTCATTTGTTTTGTTGACTTCTGATCACCGTTTCAGGGCCATGGCAGACCCACAGTATCCTTCCAGGCTCTGCCTGAAAATGCAGCCTGAGTTAACAGCTCTCAGTAAGCTGGGAAATATTTGTGAATGAAATCTATCAAAACCTAGCAAACTAATTATTCATGCAGTGTCGTATGGAATGATAACCTGTTGTCTCACTTTTTTTTTCCCGGAAGCCTATATAGATTTTTAAATTTTGGTCCAGCGGGAGGTAGATATTAATGATCTTTAGGAGAAAAAGTTAATAATTCAATATGATGCATCACGGCACTTCTGTACAAATGTGGATCTGTCAATGTTTCAAGAGGTTTAGAGAAGGAAGTGATGTGACATGTTCTTTTGCTCATAGGTCCTCTGAAAAAGGCAAAGGAAGCCTAATCCATCAAGAAACCTGCTGGAGTTCTTTCTAAATTTTTCGAAGCATGAATACCCAATATAGATATCTTTATATTTTCCCTGTTGGATTTCTAATTTTAAATAGGCATGAAGACTTGTTTCTTATATTGCTGGACCTATAAAATTTACACTGAACCTTGCTATTATAGTCAAACATAAAATATCATACATTTTTTTTTTATCTCACATGAAAAACCAAATTCATCAGAAACTTATGAATTCAAGGTTGCCTAAGAGCGTCTGATTCCTAAGGCTTTTTAAAAGATTATGGTTTTACTCCACATGCCTACAGAGGAGGTTTCATATTATTAATAATAATGGCTAACATTCATAAAGTTTTTACTCCGGGCCAGGCACTCTGCTATGTATTTTACATGGCATCATTTCATTGAATTCTAACTACATATTCCCAAAGCTTAGAGAGCTCGCATAACTTGTCCAAAGTCACGTAACTAGAAAGTGTGGGAGCTGAGAGTCAAACCCAAGGCTGCTTGTCTCCACAGCCTGACTCTCCCGATTCCATGCCACACAACCTCCTGTATTATGGGGAGCAGTGGGATCCAAGATGGCGGCTAGGAATCCCTACTCTGTCAGCAGATATCGACTGCATGCACTATGGGGAGACTCTGTGCTAGATACTGTTTATACAAAAATGGAAAAGAAATTGCCCTTGCTTTCCAGAAGCTCTGAGCCTAGAAGAGGAAGACAGCCACATACAGAGTAGACTGGCCCATGACATGTTAAATGACGTAGCAGGAACAGCCCAAAATATGTGAGCACAGAGGAATGTGCATCTCACTGTGCAGGGGAGGGGGTAGAAGTTTGCAAGAGGTCATTGACATTTGCTCTGCGGTTAGAGGTAGGAGTAGGAATTTGCTAGGCAGAGGAGGTGCCCTCTGAAAGATGGGGGACTAGGGTTCTGAAAGTGCCCTACTGTGGAGCACTGAGAAGTTCAGAAGGGATGTTCAAGAACAGCTCTGAGGCTACCAGCTTGGGACGTTTGGTGGATGGCTGAAATCAGGCAGAGAAAAAGAAAACAAGTCTAGTTGTGGAGTGTGGAATTTCTGAGGCTTGCGGTACTTTCAGGGAGATCAAGAAGAATAAGAATAGTAGGGGCACGGATTTGGGCATCATCAACAGACAGGGGATTGTGGGAGCCAAAGTAGTTGATAAGTCACCCAGGGCTGGGGGGCATGTAGAACAAGGGACAAGGATAGCAAAGGTGGAACCCTGGGCAAGAATGAATTCTAGAAGGCAGTTAGAATGAAATCTAGGGGCAGTTAGAGATGGCAGAACTGGACAAGAAGACAGGGAAGACCATCATCAAAGAGGTAAGGGGCATACCAGCAAAGGCTTTGAGACCTAAGAATGGTCAATAGTGTTAGATGCTGCATAGACCACTGAGCAAGAGGTTGGGAATAGTCGACTGACCAGTTATTAGTGTCCCATTTCAGCAAAATGGTCCGGGTTGAAGAAGGAAGACAGTGTCTATGGAGAGACTTGAATACGTCAATGAGCCAAGAGGTTGGAAATGGAGACCCTCGGGTTGAGGTGGTTAGCAAGCAGAGTAAGGTGAGGAACATGGGGACAGGGCTGAGACCTCTGTCATAGAGAGAGACAGTCTTTGGAGGAGGTGAGAAACATGTATCTTAAAGTTAGGAGAAGGGCGCCTGGGTGGCTCAGTCGGTTGGGTGTCCGACTTTGGCTCAGGTCATGATCTCGCGGTCTGTGAGTTCGAGCCCCGTGTCAGGCTCTGTGCTGACAGCTCAGAGCCTGGAGCCAGCTTCAGATTCTGTGTGTCCCTCTCTCTCGGCCCCTAACCCACTCACATTCTGTTTCTGTCTCTCTCTCAAAAATAAATAAACATTAAAAAAAAATTAAAAAAAAAAAAAAGGTAGGAGAGAAGGGTAGGTGTCTCCATGGAGACAGAAGGAAGGGAAGGAAGGAAGTCAAAGGAATTCTTGGGTTGTGACTTCTCTTGGCCCCCGGGGAAGATAGGGGAAAGTCACCCGTGAAGAGCTGGAGGAGGGCGGGACATGGAACAATTTTAATGGAACAATTATGGAGCCAGTGAAGATAGTAATAGCCAATGGAATGATGGGTCAGGGCCTGATCAGGGACTGGCCAGGGTGTCAGAAGCCATCTATAAATTTGTGGTCTTTTTTTTTTTTTTAATTATTCATTTTTTTTCTTCCAAAATTTAATTTAAGTTCTAGTTAGTTAACATGTAGTGTAATATCAGTTTCAGGAGAAGAATTCAGTGATTTGTCACTTACAAACAATGCCCAGGGCTCATCCCAGCAAGTGCCCTCCTTAATGCCCATCCCCCATCTAGCCCATCCCCCCACCCACGTTCCTCCATCAACCTATAGATTTCTAGAAGTCTTAGGACCTGGAAATTCATGTAATCTTCAGTCACACTTGACCATTTTGGAGGAAGGTTTTTTTTTTTTTTAAATAGGCAGTTGGATAGATCCCAACCTAAGGACTTCCACGCAGGGGTGGTGGGATAGAAATTTCTAAATAGAAATCTAGAAGAGATCAAAAAAGGGGGGGGGACGGGCAGGAAAAGAAGAGGAGTGGGGTTGCGGGTGCTTTATACGACTTCTGAGGAAGTGCTTTCTGAGTAATGGCAGGGGTCCAGCTAGAATCGAGGCAGGAGGTCAGGAGTACAGGATCTGCTTCCCTTTGCTATACCTCCTTTCCCCATTCACACCCGTGTCCCCCAGGCTCACGTCTGGCCAGGTTTCTAGGCTTTTCTCCCCACAGAAGACAGAGTTGGCAGTGGGAAGAGCCAGGGAAGTCTACTCCCCAGGGTGAGGCACACCCCCACCTCACACGGGCCTCCTCGCCTGGGTCCTGGGCTCAACCGGCAGAATTAGCCTGAGGGATAGATGGGTCACTACCCTCACCTTCTCCCATCCCCAGAGTTTGGGGAGTGTAGCTAGTGAAACGTGAGCTGGGTACACTGTATTTCTTTTCTTTTCTTTTCTTTTCTTTTCTTTTCTTTTCTTTTCTTTTCTTTTCTTTTTTTTCTTTTTTCTTTTCTTTTTTTTCTTTTCTTCTCTTTTCTTTTCTTTTCCTTTCCTTTATTCTCTTCTCTTCTCTTGTTTCTCTTCCCTTCCCTTCCTTCCTTATTTCTTTTCTTTTCCTTTCTTTTCTTTTCTTTTCTTTTCTTCTCTTCTCTTTTCTTCTCTTCTCTTTTCTTTTCTTTTCTTTTCTTTTTGTCTTCTCTTCTTTTCTTTTCTTTCTTTTAACTAGAACATGGTGAGCTGATCCCTTCCTTCATCCCTCCGAGATCACTGGGATGGAAATCAGGAAGTACCTATTTATTGGCTAAAGGTGAGAAGCCAGGTAAACTCCCCCCTCCCCAAGCCTGCACTGGGTCACTCCTGATCATTCAGGAGGCCCCACACACAGGGCCTGATTGGGATTCTGGGCACTGCACACACCGGGGCCGTCCTGTGGCCTGGCGGAAGGGAAGCAGGCCTGGATCACCAGCCCGTGACAGGACGTCGAAGGCACCGCACCTCACCGAGCTGCATCATCGATTAGTCCCTCCCAGCCCCGCACCTGCCAATAGCTCTCTCAGCAGCCTTGCGGATGCCTGATGTGCTTGTCAGGGGATCGGGAGTGTCAGTGACATCCCAGCACCGAATCAATGAGGATCACCTACAGAATACTGAGCGTGACAAAGGACAGAGGGTCAGGGGAGTCATAATAATTGCGTATGGCTGGGCAAAAGCCCCTGGCTGAGAGCATTAAGGGGATTTTTTTCTCTCTCTCTCTCCAAAGACTCTCTCTGTGAAAGACACAGAAAGCAGGCCCTGGAGAAGCATTCACAGCTTCTCTGCTCAATGAGGCCGGATGTCTCTGCTGCATCAGAGCGGTCTGCGTGGCCAGGGCTGATAAAGGATGGAAAAATACTTCTGTCTCCCCTACCCTGAAGTCTGGATCGCAGGGAAGCCGGACCGGTTTACATCCACACTGAGGCGTCCAGGTCAGACCTTTCTGGTTTCTTCCTGCTCTGTGATTCTGTGCCTAAAAGGTAACATCAGCGACTCAATTGAACGTGCAGTATTGGGTTTTTCTTTTTCCGTGCACTTGAAAGTGCAACGCAAGTAGCAAGTGCCATTCTCTCTCTCAGCTAGAGCCTTCGTTCCAAAGTATGACTTGGCTTCTTGGCAAGAGGCTCCAAAAATAAAGTAGTTAAAAGTGATGCCTTCAGGAACTTTTAGGACAGCAGAGCGTCTCCAGTCCAGGCTGTGACTGTTCTAAACACCATTGCTCTTTAAAAAAAAAAAAAAAAAAAAAAATCCCTTACCCAAAAAAGCAAAGGCTCTCAGTTTCCTGACATTTCTTCGGTCTCTCCAAAAGGCAAGCCTGCCAATGGTAGGAAATGACGGTGTGGCAAGTCGCCGAGAAGTTTCTCTTTCAAGGACACGCCGCCAGCCACTTCTGGTGGCTCTGGACGCCATCCTAGCTGGTTGACCCAGTTCGGCTGAGAATGTGATGCTGGAGAATTCTCCAGCCCTCCCCTTCCTGCTTGCACACAGGGGGACGGCCTCTACTGTAGATGAGGTCGTATTCCTTAGAAAGCTTCACGGCGCGCTGGCCATCAGCAATGCCATATGTCCACGCGCGACCAACACTGGCGCTTGTCTGGGACCACCTAAGACAAACGAGCCTCTCCCCAAGCCTACAACTACCGCGAAACATTACAGCTTCTCGTGGAGTGCCCGAGAAGCGGCAATTATTGGTTAAAAGCCATTTGAAGGTCCTATTACGTCGTCATGTAAAGCGGTCTTTTTCCCAGCGCGTGTTTATTGTCAAAGTCATACTCTAACAACATTAAGGTTATGAAAAACGGGAACAGTCCACTTCTAATACCTTCATCTGAACACAACTGCCATAAATAATAATACTGCAAGTACATTTCAGTAATAAGTCTTTGTCCACTTTTCTGGTTATTTCTTCCTAAGGTCGTATTCCTAGAAGAGACATTATTGGCTCCAAGAGCCTGGACATTTTTAAAGATTATTGATACGTTTTGCCAGATGGCTTTCCAGAAATAGTGTTTTACTGCCTCATTGTTGTCTAATTTACATTTCTCAGAGTATTAATGAGCTGGAACAACGCTTCGAATGTTTATTAACCATTTACGTATCTTTCTATGAATTATTTGCTTACTTCCTCTGTCTCTATACATTTTCTGCCAATTTGCATGGGCTTTTTCTTTTTTATTAAGACTATCATATTTGTTGCCAAAATTTTCATTTGTCTCTTAATTTTACTGAGATTTTGATATACAGAAATTCAACATTTTTATGTATTTATTTTATAATTTTTTATGTTTACTTATTTTTAAAAACATTTTTTTAAATCTTTATTTATTTTTGAGAGAGAGAGAGAGACAGAGACAGAGCGTGAGTGGGGCAGGGGCAGAGAGAGAGAGAGAGGGAGACACAGAATCTGAAGCAGGCTCCAGGCTCCAAGCTGTCAGCACAGAGCCTGACGCGGGACTCAAACCCATGAACTGCAAGATCATGACCTGAGCCGAAGTTGGATGCTTAACCAACCGGGCAACGCAGGCACCCCTACTTATTTATTTTTGAGAGAGAGAGTGAGTGAGTGGGGAAGGAGCAGAGAGAGAGGGTGAGAGAGAATCCCAAGCAGGATCAACGCTGTTAGTACAGAGCCAAATGCGGGGCTTGAACCCACAAACTGTGAGATCATGACCTGAGCCAAAACCAAGAGTAGGGCGCTTAACTGACCGAACCCCCCAGGAGCCCTACCCCAACATTTTTATGCATCTAAATTTATCCTACTCTCCCTCGTTAATTTCTGAATAATAATAATATCACTTATTGGGCACTTGTTATATGTTAGGCCGTCTGTTAGAGGCGTTGGGCTTATTTTCTATTTGGTCTGTAGGTAAAGCACCAGAGATAGGTTACGATATACCCCATTAGACCGATGAGCATATGATAATAATGAAATAAAATAATAATAATATAATAATAATAATGGCTGACAGTGAACAATTACCGTGCCCTGGGTGTTGTTATAGGTACTTTAAATGTACTATTAGCTCATTTAAGACTCTAAACACTCCCACAAGGTAAGAATGATTATCATTCTTGTTTTATAGAGGAGAAAACGGAGGACAAAGAAGTTAAGTAAATTGTCCAAGGATACACAGCAGGAAAGTGGCAGAATTAGCCGGTGATAAAGATACAGATCTCGGTCTGACTAAATCCACAGCCCAGATCTTTCTGCTTCTCTGTATTCCTTACCTATTCAATTGTAACACTTGGCTTGGCTTCTGTCATCCCATATTTAAGACCTCCATTTATATGGCTCTTGGTTTCTTCTTTTTCTCATATCTTTTGTTGCCCGAATTATGTCTTCTGTTGCATGATATTTCATCTGTTACGTAGCTTTGGAAGATAAACATCTTCTATTTTATTCTGTGGGACCTCACAGTATCTGGGTTTTTGCTCCTTAATGCCACACACCCCCCAGGCAAAGTACCATAAAAATAATATATAAAAAACCATCAGGATGATGCTTTGAAGGGAGATAACACTAATTTCTCTAACGTGAATTGTATATCTTGGTTTTATCCTTTTGTGTTGAAGGCTGCGGCTGTTTCCAGAAGTCATGCCTCTTTATAATTGAAGTGAGTAGTTGGGATGGTCAGACCTTCTATAAATTTTCTTTAGCAGAAGCTCACGAGACCAGCAGGAAGGGGGAAGGCTGGAAAGAGTGTGGTGTGCGAGGGAAGAACAAATGTATGGAGCACGTTCCAGAGCAAAGGGCCAGCATTGACTTTAGGGTCTTAGACGGTGGGACGGTGCCATTGTCACGGGCAGCTTTGCACAAATGCACGCTCTAGAGCCACCATGTGAGAGAACGTTTTCCTTCTTCTTCTCGAATGCCTACAACTTTCAAATTTTGTTCCCACCGGGAGCTCGGGGCAGGCAGATAAGTTACTTGTGGATAACTTTTATCCCTCTGAGCTTTGCTTTGCTGGGGTGGCCTCTGAGTAGCCCTCACTCCAAGGATATTAAGTTCTCCGCCTAACGTGGGGGTCTCTGGAGTCTCCATCGTGTGATCAGCAAACACTCACCACTTGGGCTGGTTGGAACTCAAGAGTCCCCCAGTTCTCATTCTGCTAAGTGAAGTAAGCCAGGCAGAGAAAGACAGATACCATATGTTTTCACTCCTAGGTGGATCTTGAGAAACTTAACAGAAGACCATGGGGGAGGGGAAGGGAAAAAAAAAGTTACAGAGAGAGAGGGAGGCAAACCATAAGAGACTCTTAAGGACTGAGAACAAATGAAGGGTAGACGGGGGGTGGGGGAGAGGGGAAAGCGGGTGATGGGCATTGAGGAGGGCACTTGTTGGGATGAGCACTGGGTGTCATATGGAAACCAACTTGACAATAAATTATAACAAAAAGGGAAGAAAGAAGAGAAAAAAAGAGTCTCCCAATTCTGTGTGAGCTCTGGGACTTGTTGAGCTTGAAGACCCCAGTCATTCTCGAATAAGTCTTGCTTATTTTGGTGCTGTGTGCATAGACTACCACTCAAGCAAAGAATCAAGGGGACCCCTGTGCAGATTTATGGTGCACTTTTCTTGCAAAGCTTCCTGCTTTCCAAAACTCTGCCTCGAATTTCCAGCTGCCTCAGCCTCCCTAAGTTTCAAGCTCTATCTCCTCAACTCAGCGAGGCGGCCCTGGTGTGTTCCCTACTCACGTTTTCTCGAGGTAAAGCCAGACAACCATACGGCCACCTCGTCTGTTTCTCTTCCCCTGGGTTCAGGGTCCTGTCCTACCCACGGCCCCAAAGTCTGAAAACTTTGGATTCGTAGTCCGAAGCCTGAAAACACCGTGTTCGGTTTTCTGGGTGTTTATGGTGGTGATGTGGTGACGTCCAATCCTCATTACTCCCGTGTGGTTCCCACGAGCGTGAGAACGATCACAATACCACAGCCTAATGTGCCTGATGAGCGAATGCCCCTGTGTGAATCTGCTGCTCCCTCGATTCGTCTGAGGGTACTCAGGCTTCTCTGGGCTGAGGGTTCATATGTTGTTTAAAAAGATGTATTTTTTCCCTACAATATGGCCCTCTCGGTTCAAGTCAATTACTTCATCTGGTGCTCATTCGAAAAGCAAAGATCTGTCCCAGCAGGAGGAAAAACTCCCTGGTTGGATTTACTGAAGGTCCCACTGAGCTGATTTTCCAAGGGCCATTTTTACTCCACACGATTTTTACCTTGTGGGCTGACTTAACCCCCCCCCCGCAACACCTCCCCCCTCCCCCCTGCCAAGACACAACTTCAAAATACTTAGATCCCCTTTCAGAGGTTGGGTGAACCTGCAGTTCTGCTTAGCAGCCATAGGGGTGAGGAGTTTTGCTTGCGGCTGAGGGCTGATCGCTTCTCTTCTCAACTGGAGTTCCAGAATGCTCTGCCACCAACCTTGCAGTATTTATGAGTGCTCGTGTCCATTTTAACCCAGGCCTACTTCTACCTAATGACATGTTCGTACCTATTAGCTTTCTTTAATGAGAGAATCTGGGTATTGTAAATCTGGGCGGTTTGGTATTAAATTTTCACTCTTCCTCCTGCAAGGTAAGCCTTCGTTTGCTCATTTGTAAGTGGTGGTAATGATTCCCACCTTGTGGGGTAGTTGGGACAATTAAATGAGTTCATGCCCATTTAGTTTTCAACTCTCTGGCATGGCTTCTTAAATTCACCTCTCCACGGAAACTGCTTCCGTCAGAGTCACCGATGTCAATGCCTACCATGTTGTCAAATCCAAAAGACTTCTCTGCTTCCTTTTTTTTCTTTTTAATTTTTTTTAAGTTTATTTATCTTGAGAGATCGAGAGAGAGAGAGTGAGCAGGGGAGGGGCAGAGAGAGAGGGAGACACAGAATCTGAAGCAGGCTCCAGGCTCCGAGCTGTCAGCCCAGAGCCCGACGCGGGGCTCGAACTCCTGAGCCAGGAGATCGTGACCCGAGCCAAAGTCAGACGCTTAACCGACTGAGCCACCCAGGCACCCCCAGGCTTTTCCCTCTTGATGTCATAGCCATATATGTTTGCTAATTCCTTGAGCACACCAAGCTGTTGGGTTGCCCTTGCCCTCAATCCTGTCACTCCCCCCAGAATTCTGATCTCTGCCTGCCTACTTCCTAGTCATTTTTTAAGAGTCAGCTGAAAGGTCACTTCCCTAGAGAAATTTAATCCGTCTTTTCCTTTCCAGCATCTCTACCCCTTTCTTACTTGTTCTCGGATTTTCTTTTGGCAAGTGAGCAGTCTTGATGGGGCAGGGTGTCAAGGTGTCCAATTTCCCCCATTCATTCCCACCAGCCCTCTAAGGAGTTATCACATGACCCCAGCTAAGCCAGTAAGTTGAATTTTGCTCAGATTGATCCAAGGGAGTAAAATAGTGGGAACGTATTTCTTCTGAGGGTGATGCCTGAGTAAGTCTGCCTGTTGGCTCCTGCTTCCAGATCCCTGAACTCCCATGGTTTCTGTCCTTCCCAAGGTTAACTTGTCCCGTGTTAATTTTGATTCTCTGGGCTACTCTATCTCCTTTGAGCAAATAGGAATAAAGGGATTTATTTAAGGAATAAATAAAAATTCCTTATTTTTGTGTCAGGTAACACCTCTTTATGTTATTTACTCGCACAGAAGCTGAACTGATATGCATCCCAATCTAAAGTAGGCCCCACCTGGTTTTCTATCTTATACGACCCCGTAATAATTTCCTAGGGTGGCAGTAACCAAGTATCTCAACCTGGGTGCCTTAAAACAACAGAAGTTTATCATCTCACAGATTATGTGGCCATCTTGCCTCTCTCCGTCTCTGTCTTCAGAGAGAGGCATTCTCCTCTCTGTGTCTCTCTCCTTTTCTTATAAGGATACCAGGCACATCGGATTAAAAGCTGACCCTCCACCAATATGACCTCATCTTAACTAGCTAATTACATTTACAATGACTTTATTTCCAAACAAGGTCCATTCTGAGGTACTAGGGGCTAGCATTTCAACATAATTTCGGGGGGTGCTCGCTTCTGCAGCACAAGTTGGAACAACATAATTTTGGGGGGACACAATTCAATCTAGTGCCCTATTTTTTTTCTTTTGTGGTGCTTTCATTGTTTGCAAGTACATTTTTACTTGTGAGCCTACTTGTTTAAATCTTGTCTGCCCTATTAGTCCCTGAGGGCATAAACTGGGTCAGTTTTATCACCACTCTCAACCCCGAGCCTAGCTCAGTCCCTGGTTGAACAATGATGTCAAATAGAACAACTAGCTAACGCCTGGCACATCCAAGGCTCCAAGAAATGATCGTTCTTTTTGATTCTTTACGGAACTACTGGAAAGTTCTACACTGTAAGTGTTTTACCAGAATCTACTGTATTCTGTGTATCCAAGGACAGGAAAGAGGATGGAGGTAAAATCCCCAAGAGGTATGTGTGTTCTTTTTTAAATATTAAGAGTCATGTGTAGCTGAAGAATGGAATGGCCCTGCCTGGCCCCAGGTGTCTCTCAGGGGGCCACGAGCTTCCAAGTATGAATAAAAAGGCCCCCTCTATGACACTGTGGAGCACAGGGAGCCCTCGAGCTGTCTGAAAGAGTGTCTGCATCCCTGCCAGTGTTCATCCTGTACCTGGGCCATCCATTTCCCACTGGCAGGGCTTTCGCTGTCTGGCTCAGGCATGGAATATGAATCAGGCAATCCCCGGTATCCAGAATTAATCATTTCTCCTTCAAATGGATTGTGTACCCCCAGAGCATTGAGTTGGGCCAGAAGCTCGGGAGTCTGTTGTCTAAAATGATTTTCCAACTTGGCAAAAATGTTTCAGCTGGGAAGGGGGAAGAGCTGAGTTAAGGAGGAGATTGTTAAAGCTTTGGGATAAGAACAATTATTGTGCAGAGTTGAGGTGAGATCTGACTGCTCACCAGTAGAAGGATGGCCAGGCCGTAGTGGGAAGGGTGGCAGGACCGATCAGGATGGGGGATCATGAATCTGCAGTGGCCTTTATCTGAGGGTGGTCTAAGTTTCTCTAGCAGGGCTCAGTCACCTGAGACCCAGAATGTGGATTTCACTCAGGGGGTGGGTTTTGTTGGAGGGGAGTTGTGACGGAGGTGGGGGTAAGTGATTTGAGACTGGAAGTTTCCACAGGGCAAAAGAAAGAGGGGGGGGGGATCCCTGAAAGGAGGTGAGGTTATAGTGTAGAGCATTAGCGTTTCAGATTTCAGAAGTGCAGGTATGCCGAGTGAAAGGGAGAGATCCATTGCAGATGGCTGAAATGGAGTAGAGGTGGAAGTCACTGGAATTGAAGAGGTCAAAGGCCCGGGAGCTGAGGGCAGCAGTGGGCTACTCTCTTTCCTCCACATCTACATCTCCAGGCCATGCCAGGCAGGCTTTGGGCCCACCAGTCAATGGAAACCATTCTCATCAAGGTCAACAATAACCACCCACTGCCAAATGTCTACTCCTCTTCGTATCCCACCTGTTGGCAGCATTTAAGAAGTTGACCAATCCCTCTTCCTTGAAATGTCTCCTTATTCGGTGCTTGTGTCCATCTCTCCCAGCCACCCACTGGCCACTCCTTGTCTGTCTTTTGGACCGTCTAATGTGGACGTGCCCAGACTCTATCCCCGCACCTCTTCTCTACATTTGCCCCAGGTGTTCCTTCCCACCACCATGGTTTAAATGCTGTCCCCACCCTGATGTCTCCCAGCGTACATCCCTGGTCTCTGCCTTGCTCTTGAACCCTCGGTGCCTGGATCCAAACACTTTCTTGATGTTTCCAGTTAGGTGCCTAATTGGCAGTTCAACTTTATTATTTTTTTTTTAATTTTTTTTTTCAACGTTTATTTATTTTTGGGACAGAGAGAGACAGAGCATGAACGGGGGAGGGGCAGAGAGAGAGGGAGACACAGAATCAGAAACAGGCTCCAGGCTCCGAGCCATCAGCCCAGAGCCTGACGCGGGGCTCGAACTCCTGGACCGCGAGATCGTGACCTGGCTGAAGTCGGACGCTTAACCGACTGCGCCACCCAGGCGCCCCTTGGCAGTTCAACTTTAACATGCCCAAAATAGATGAATCCCCTCCGACTAAACTTCCACCCCCACTGGTCCTCAGCTTAGATGCTGGTGACGCCATCCTTCTGGTTCCTTAGGCCTGCTGCACGATGCCTCGCTTCTCTGTGTTCTTGTTCTCATCTATGGAACAGAGTGAATAGTGGTGCTTACTATACAAAACTCTTACAAAAAAAATTAATTGAATTATTGCATTTAAAACACTTATTATTGTGTCCCAACTCATAGAAAATGCTCAATAGTTGTTACCTGTTGTTGCTATTAATATATATATGCAAAACCCTGACTCCGCATTGCCTCCGGTTAACTGATAATGAGCTCTTGATAATGTAACTGACCTAAAGTGGAGCTGTTCTTGCTTAAAACCCATTAAGTCTGGCTTAACAAGAAAGAGCTCAAGTAGGCACGTAAGATTGGGGGAGGTAAGAAATTCCTTATTGCTATTTTAAATTTTGCTTTGGCCGCCAAAACATCTGCATAAAAATGAATATTACATCTGGATGAAAAGGAACATCTTTGCTTTCAGACATTCTGAGCCCATGAGGCCAAGTGTCTGGTCTTTGGCAAACCTTGGGCAAACCCATTCCCCCGGGAAGCCTGTGCACGTCTGGGGGCCCAGCAGGTTTTTGTGACGCAGGGCCCAGGCTGCAGGGTAAGATTGGGCGGTAGGGAGAGCTCCCCGGCAAAGCTTTGTTCCAGGTTCTAGGAATTTAAATAAATTCTGTTTTCAATGACTGCGCCTTTCCTAGCAAACAGATGTTTAACATCACCTAGCCGTAATATGACAATAATCAGTTGAATTTTCCAGGCAGCCAAGAGGAAAGGGAAGGAACCATCCACCTCTCCTGGGGTGTGACTACAGGTTTTGCTTGCTGGGATCCTGCACCTTCTTTTTCCCCTCCCCCAACCCCTTTGGCATATTCTTCTGTGAGAGAAGATGTGATTTCAAGCCCCCACCGTTCTTCTTTCACAGTCGCCATCTTGGTCGCCCAGGCCTCTTGCACATGGATCTGGAGTTGGGGGAAGTCGTCTTCCATCTTGCTGTGCCTGAAGAACACCCCTCTTTGTGTGCAAAGACCGTCCTCTTCCACCAAGATGCGGCACTGGATGGGATGCCTTCAAAAGAGTGAGAAGGGAGAACTGCTCTCCTGGGCAATCCAATCAGCAGCCTCATCCCTAGGGGTCAGTGGGATGCTCCCAGCCAGGTTCCCTTCACCTCCAGGATGATATTTACGGCAGCTCGGAGGAATAGGCTTTAAATTAAAAAAAGAAAAAGAAAAAGAAAAGAAAAGAGAAGAAAGAAAGAAAGAAAGAAAAGAAAGAAAGAAAGAAAGCCAATAAACCAAGGGATGCTAAATTTAAACTGTTCAGGGGAAATCAAATATAGAATCTTGAGAGAGAATAAAAACAAATGAAGAGATTAACCTCCCTGGGGACTCTGTTACCGGTTTCTCTGACTGCCTTAAGTGACAATTTTTATAGTTCTGAGTATTCTTGCCCCCAAAGCTCTTGTCATCTAAGTGGAAGGGGCACAGAGACGGTTGGAGAAAGGGAGGAGGACGGAGGCTATGTCTAGGCACGTGTCTATACATCCCCACCACGAAATGAACCCGCCATCCAGCATGCATGTATTTCGTGTGCACCACCTCGGAGAATGTACCGGCTTCATTTGCAACTTGCCACCAAATCTGTAATTAAATACTTGGTATTTATGCCCACAGCCTGACAGAGGACTGGGCATCAGTTTTCTTATTTCCCATGAATTCTCCCCAAGACTTAGGGAAGGACGTGGGAGAGAGGGGACGTCTACGGTAGAACCTGTGACAAATTAGTCACTGGAATTTTCTGGCCAACAGAAGATATAGAAGAATTTGTGAAGAAGCATCAAAGGGAGTAAAAAGAGAAGGCACAAAGAAAGAAGAAGAAAGGAAAAAGGAGAGAAGGAATATTATGTCCCAAAAGAATAAAAAGAATACACGGTGGGCAAGAGAACTCTGTCCCCAAAGCCAACGAAAGGTTTGAGAAGCAGGAGTGAAAGGGCTGAGAATTCAAAAGAGAATTACCCCCTTTCAAAGCAGTCCCCTTGAAAGTTGCGTCCCTTCCCTGGAACTATTTTGACACGAGCCTAAAAATATCACAAACCTAGAAAAATGTCTATATAATTTGGACAGTCATCCTTTTCCTAGAAGCCAAGCTTAATAATACGAAACATGAAATAGTTTTGTGTGCACACAGATGCATCGCAACGAGTGGTTCTCAGCCCTCTTTGAGCTTTAGAATTACCTGGGGAGTTCATGAAAAAAAAAAAAAAAATTACCGGTGCCGGGATCTCCACCGAAACCCTGCTGTGGAGCTCCAGTAGCGCCGCTGGTGGTTGCTGTTGTGGTTGTTTGTTTATTTGTTGTAAAGCTCCCTGGGGGACTCCAATTTCAAAGCCCAGTCAGATTGGATGACCACTGATGGGGGTCTTTGCTTGACGGGGGCCCTCACGCTGTTCAAGATTAACTCAAGTCTCATTCCCTTCGAAAGGTTGCCTTGACATTCTATCCGATCTCCTCCCTCTCCCCAGATTCTTTCTCTGTTTTTCTGTTTCCCTTTCCTCGAGGTTTGCCATTTCTTTCTTTCTCCTTGTCTTCTTTTTCTCTAAGAGGATCGTATGTTATTATTTCTTTTTGGTCTCGAATTCAGAAGACCCCTGCTTAGTGTAGTGGGTAGGAGGTGGGAGGGCAGGTGAGGGGGTGATGGGTAATCGGTTGTTAAGACTATAGCCCAGAGAAGGCCACAGAGAAAGTTCTCTTGGCTTCTGTGGCCTCCCCTATTTTCTGCAGCAGCACTCAGGGCCTCCTACGCTCCAGGGTTACGGTGTTTCCATGACCCCCCCACCCTGGGGCAGCCTCTTCAGCTGCTTGGGTCACTGCTCACCCATTTAGGGGATGTTACAAGAATTCCTCAGGCTTTGTAACTTGCAACCCACCTTCTGGGTTAGAAGCTGCACCGAAACCTGCTCACCAGAATCCTCCACCAGCTACCACTTTTCAAAGCGTAAGCCAGGACCTCTTGGGCCCTGGGGACTTTGGAAGCTGTCTCTCCCACTGCAACTTTTTCTACTCTCTTTAGCTCATTTTGTTAGCTTGGGGAAGAGGAAGAGTCACCGCTTGACTCCAGCGTCTTTATCAGAAAGTCAGCAAAAAAGTTTTCAGTAGCATATAATAAAATGCTAATATTATGGTGTTCAATCAAAAAAAACCCCAGTGATCGGTTTTGATAGTGACTAGAGTTAATATAAAAAACGTGGGCAGAAACACAACAAAATGATAACAGCAATGGAATTCTCATGGAGGGATTATGAAAGAGGTTAATTTAAAACTCTTCAGGGGCGCCTGGGTGGCGCAGTCGGTTAAGCGTCCGACTTCAGCCAGGTCACGATCTCACGGTCCGTGAGTTCGAGCCCCGCGTCGGGCTCTGGGCTGATGGCTCAGAGCCTGGAGCCTGTTTCCGATTCTGTGTCTCCCTCTCTCTCTGCCCCTCCCCCGTTCATGCTCTGTCTCTCTCTGTCCCAAAAATAAATAAACGTTGAAAAAAAAAATTTAAAAAAAAAAAAAATAAATAAAACTCTTCAGCAGGGGCGCCTGGGTGGCTCAGTCGGTTGAGCGTCCGACTTCAGCTCAGGTCACGATCTCACGGTCCGTGAGTTCGAGCCCCGTGTCGGGCTCTGGGCTGATGGCTCAGAGCATGGATCCTGCTTCCGATTCTGTGTCTCCCTCTCTCTCTGCCCCTCCCCCATTCATGCTCTGTCTCTCTCTGTCTCAAAAATAAATAAACATTAAAAAAAAATTAAAAAAAAAAAAAAAACTCTTCAGCAACTCCTTAACTTCTCCACAACATTCTTACTTCGTTTTTACAGTGATAAAAGTGCTGTAAAAACCCCAACATACAGCACTCCTCTTTGGAGACGGAACGCTTTATTGCATAATTCTGTCCCTGCTCGGAGAGTTAACCCTCCTTCTTTGGAATTGTCCTGATTCCGTGGTCTCTTCTATGACTTTCCTAGTTGGGGCTTATCTTCATCCAAAGCCTTGGGCCAGTTTGGTGATTCAATGAGTGATCCGGCTGGGAAATCCCACTTTACCCCACTGATGGTTGAAAAGTGTGGCTGAGTGGTTGGCTTCGAGTCTCCTCATAGGGAAGAGCTTCCAGATGCTTTGCACGCTGACAACAGCTAATGTGTCTCAAGTGCGTGCCCTCTGCCAGGCACTGTCCCAAGCGCTTTACATGTTTGAGCATACTTAATACACAAGGCAGCCACACACATTTGGAATGATTTCAATCCCAATGATGTAGAGGAGAAAATCAAGGGTAAACAACTCGCTCAAGATCCTTCAGCAAGTGGCCGAGCTTGAATCTAAACTCTTGGGCCCAGACTCTCAACCACTGTTCTGTTCTAACCCTTGCAGCAAGATGGCAGCATCATTGGAAAGAAAGCAATGTCCTGAGGAGAGACCTTGAAGAGGGCAGCAGAAGACTTGTATGGGTGTGATAGATCTGATGTCATTGGTTCCAAGCTGCCAGATTAACTGTAGATGGTGTGTGAATGAGTGGGGGAACAGAGTGGTGGAGTGTTACTCATATTGGGTCCCGACCTGTCCCCAAGAGCATGGACCCCTGACTAGTGTCAGCCAGAGAGCCTGGTACCTACCAAAGAAAGCACTTCAGGACTCATTCGGCATCTACATGAAGACCCTCACCTGCCATCCTGCCTTGGGAGGGGCAATTGGTCAGACAGGACAGCATTCAGGGCACCGTCGCATTTTTTCCCTTAGGACTCATTACCTCGCAAGCATGCACCTGCACACGCCCCTTTTCCTGGGTGCTAATAGGCGCATTTAGAACTTTAGAAGCAAAGGCAGGGCTCCAGTGCTTCCGGTCAGGGCTGATGTATGACCCGCCTCCCTTCTCTCTCCCTATCATCTTCCCTCTTCTCTTTATCCTTTGCTGGCATTCCTCCCGCCCTCCTTCTTCCTTCACTCACCCTCCTTTGAACTGTGTTCCTAATCTTTGGGGAGGTCAGAGATGCCTTTGAGATTCTGTGAAAGGTATCTACTCTCTCCCCACAAAACACGCACACGCGCGCACATGCACACACACACACACACACACACACACTTTCACATATGTGTGTGTGTGTGTGTGTGTGTGTGTGTAGTTTTCCCATGGACCAGTCATGAGCCTCTCAGAGCCTTCAGAGATCCCTCTCTGTGGGTGGGATTCTTCCTTCTTCCTTTCCACTCCAACTGCAGGAAAAAACATGGCTTTCACGTCTAATGTCCTGTCGGTCAACCAGGGAGTGAGCGTGCCAGCTCCCACCTCCCCACTCCCCTCAGGCCTTTCTTGTGGCCCCGAGGTTGAAAGCATGGACCCCATGGGCAGGTCATCTGGGTAAAAATTCTGGGTCTTTTCTTCAGGTATCCGCCCTTGATCAATTTTCTTCACTAGTGAAGGGAGAATAACTTTAACTCCCTTATAGGGATTTATTATGATTACTTGCATTAATAAATATAAAAACCCTGAGAACGATGCCTGGCAGGGAGTAATGATATAACTATTTGACAGTTTTATTGAGTGCTAGGTGAAAGAGGGAACAGAATGAGCCTTTGTTTAGAAGATTCCAGATAGCTTCCTCCTCTCTCCTCCCCTCCTGTTTACTAGGGGATAGTAGAACCCGGTAAGAACAGTCCTAAATAATTTAAACATCCAGGAAACAATTAAGCCCTTCGGGATGACCAAGATCCACTTATTACCATCAAGGAGCTTAAAAGTTAGCTCCAGAAATAAAATAACCAAAACTACTATAACGCAAGGCAGAATCTGACGAATCGTTCAAAAGAGGAATAAATCAGGGCTGAGGAAGGGATTTTGTCCAGCTTTGGAGGTGGAAGGCTCCAGAAACCCAGCCAAGCTAGCTTGCATAAACGGCAAACTATTTTGTGACTGTGGTTTCCCACAAAGTCCATGGAGTATAGCTGGGCACTCCATGGACTTAAACTGGGAACGGGAAGGAAGTGCCCATCTGGGAATCTTTCACTGCCTCCTGTGTCTGCCCCTCCATGTTTTTGTCTCTCTCAAGTCTCTCTCTTACGTGTCTCTTCCATTCTCTTTCCTTGCTCTCCAGCATTCAAGGTCACAAGCGGTGGCCCTAAACCCACATCCACATGATCTCTGGGGTCCGTGTACCAACAGATCAATTCCGTCTCTACAGAGCTTCTGTATATGATTGGGCAGGTTGGGCTGTGCACAAGGGTACCCACCAAAGGGTAAGTAGTGGCTGAAATCTGGTGAAATTCTCTTACTAATGTTTATTGACAAAGCGAGGCCCCTGGGCACATTTCAAAGGAGGTGGGGATGTGTGTTCCTACCATGGGACCAGGAGGACTTCGTGGGCCCAAAAGTAGTTGGGAACAGCTCTAGAACACAGGTCACAGGACAACCCGTCCTCCTGAAGACAGACAGGTGCCTGCAGGGAAAAAAGGACCTGGGCATTTGCTTATCTGGATATCATACAAACTGGTGGAAAATAGTAAACGAGGAATTTTAAGGATTGGTTGAAGGCCAGGTGTGGACTAGGATGTGATGTGAAGCTCCTGGGGGCTCTAGTCATGGGGGAGGAGATTCCTACCTTTTTTTAGGCTTTTACTCCTGGAGCCCCACCAAGCTCTCACAGGAAGGATGGGGAAAATGCAGAAACATTGGTGGGGGTGGGGGGTGGGGAGAGAAATGACAGCCACTGTTGAAACTCCACAGAGAGCTTTCTCCCTTACATAGCAAAGGGTTTCATCTGCAGGGGATGTATATTGTCAGGGGCCACCCGGCCCAACCCCAGCCTCCATGTTTTACCGAGGGGGGCGGGCAGGGAAAGCCTTAATCTGCGGGAGGCTCTCCTCAAGGACATAGACAGAAAATGCTGGGGGCTACTCACTGCTGGAAGGGAAAGGAATGTGGGTGCAGGGACAACAAAATCTATCTACTTTTGGAGCAGGGACAGAAACAATGAACAGTTCCATCCTAAGATATAGGCCACTGTATACTCCAAAGACTGGGACTTGATTAGAAAATTAGAGAACACTCCCTACCCCTCACATGCAAATAAGCAGAAATGGAGAAACACCTTTAAAGTGTTGAAAGCGGGGCGCCTGGGTGGCTGAGTCAGTTAGGCATCCAACTTTGGCTCAGGTCATGATCTCATGGATGGGTTCAAGCCCTGCATCGGGCTCTGTGCTGACAGCTTGGAGCCTGGAGCTTGTTTTGGATTCTTTGTCTCCCTCTTGCTCTTCAGGCAGAAGGAATATTATTAAGATAAGAAATTTAGATCCGCACAAAGAAATGAAGGGTATTAGAAATGGGATAAACAGGGGAGCCTGGGTGGCGCAGTCGGTTAAGCGTCCGACTTCAGCCAGGTCACGATCTCGCGTTCCGTGAGTTCGAGCCCCGCGTCGGGCTCTGGGCTGATGGCTCAAAGCCTGGAGCCTGTTTCCGATTCTGTGTCTCCCTCTCTCTCTGCCCCTCCTCGCCCGTTCATGCTCTGTCTCTCTCTGTCCCAAAAATAAATAAACGTTGAAAAAAAAAAATTTAAAAAAAAAAGAAATGGGATAAACAGGGGCGCCTGGGTGGCGCAGTCGGTTAAGCATCCGACTTCAGCTATGTCACGATCTTGCGGTCCGTGAGTTCGAGCCCCGCGTCAGGCTCTGGGCGGATGGCTCGGAGCCTGGAGCCTGGTTCCGATTCTGTGCCTCCCTCTCTCTCTGCCCCTCCCCCGTTCATGCTCTGTCTCTCTCTGTCCCAAAAATAAGTAAAAAACGTTGAAAAAAAAAAAGAAATGGGATAAACAAAGGTAAAATGTTGTATTTTTTCTTATTTTTCTTAGTTGCTCTAAAACAATAACTATATAAAGCAATAACAGTAATGATGCATTGGAGTTTATATCATATGTAAACATTGGAAATGTATGGCCACAATGAGGAGGGATTAGAGGAAAAAAATGGAGAGTATGTTGCTACAAGGTCTTTTCACTACACATGAAGTGATATAATGATAAAATAGAGGTATGATTAAAAAATGGACTCAGATAATTTAAAAATGTAGATTGTAAACCCTAGGGACACCGCTAAAAAGTTAAAAGGAAATATAAATAATAAGTTAATAGAAAAGATAAGATGGAACAGAAGATAAAAACGCTCACTTGAGAGCAGAGAAGGAAAGAAAAAAGAGGAAATAAGCACAAAGAACAAATACAACAAAATGAGCTAGCAAAAGGGATACATTTTTATCTAATTAGATAAATAATCACGTTGGGGGCACCTGGGTGGCTCAGTCAGTGAGTGTATGACTCTTGATTTTGGCTCAGGTCACAGTTTGTGGAATTGAGTCATGCATTGGGCTCTGCACTGACAGTGGGGAGTCTGCTTAGGATTCTCTCTCTCCCTCTTTCTCTCTGCCCCTCCCCTGCTCACTCGTGCTCTCTCTCTCTCTCTCTCTCAAAACAAATAAACATTAAAAATTTTAACTATATCAATGGTCACTTTAGATGTGAAAGGTATAAATGCACCTGTTCAAGATAGACAATGCCAAAATGGATTTAAAAAAATAAAGGCTCAGCTATATTTTGTCTACAATGAATACATTTAAAAATATAAAGACATGGATAGGTTAAACGAGAAGTGATGGAGAAAAATATACCATGAAAATATTAACCCAAAGAAAGCAGGAGTAGTTCTATCAATTTTGGATAAAATGAACTTTAGAATAAAGATTGAGGATCTTTATTGAGGATCAAGAAGGATATTACATAATAATAAACAGTTCAATTCTCCAAGAAGGCATAACATTCCTAAACCTGTATGAACCTAACAAAAGAGATTCAAAATCCATAAAGCAAAACTAGATGGGTCTGAAAGGAGCTATAGCAAATCTACAATTACAGTTGGAGACCTCAATACTCCTTTCGTGTCATAGAAGTCTTTATTTAACAACAGCAAAATACACGTTTATCTCAAATGCACATGGGACATCCCTCCAGATAAATCGCATTTGGGGCATAAAACAAACCTTAATAAACTTAAAAGAATAGAAATTATACAATGTGCGTTATTGGCTCATATAAAAATTAAACTAGAAATCAATAACAGAAAGATTTGGGGGGTAGCCCAAATATTTGGAAATGAATGAATGACCTGAGTCGAAATCAAGAGTTGGATGCTGACTGAGCCACCCAGGGACCCCAAGGGCATGTGAATTTTACATTTGGAGAGATATGATCACACCCATTTCAACCAAGGCAACGTCAATTTACACGCCCAGCAGAGGGTGTGAAAATCTCAGTTTCCACATATCATCATCTGCACGGTGCCTGATCAGTCCTTTATCCTCCACTAGTCTGATTGGTAGAAAATGGTGTTTCTTCTTTAACCATTCTTTTCATGTATTTCCAAGTTAATTGTACATATTTCTCTATGAAGTGTTTTTCCAGGTCCTTTGCCTACCCAATTGTCTGCTGATTAGTAGTATTCTTCTTATTGATTTAAAAGCACTGTTTATAGTTTAAGGAAACCAACCATTTCTCACATATGAATAATTTTCCACACTTTGTCCTCTGTGTTTTGATTTTGTTTATCGCATTTACTGCCATCAAATTCATGAATCTTCTATTCCATGGCTTGTGGTTTTTGTGGGCTGCTCAGAAAAGCCTTGCCCATTCTGAGATTATTCTATTGTCTCATTTTTTACTCCTAAATTTTTGTTCCATCTGTGATTCATTTAGGTATAAAGAGTATAAGCCATTAAACTTTAAGGTTGTTATCAAACCTTTGAAAAGAATCTTGTGGTCTTTTTCCCCCAAAGCTTGTATTTTTTTTTTGTTTTTTACAAATGATTCTTACTTGCTGAAAAAAATCTGAAAATACACAAAAGAAATAAAGAAACCACACAAAACAATTGCCCAGAGATACCTACCATTATTTTATTATACAACATTTCTCTATTTAAAAAAACCACTATGTAAAGTTTTCTTTAACTACTTTTAATTTTTCCGGAAAAATATGGAAGAGCGTTTGCACCACGTTCTATCACCTGCACTTTCCAGCACACAGCAGAGCGTGACTCTCTGTCCAGGTGCATGTTTTCAAGGCCGTTCTGGGCTGAAAGCATGAGGGTGAAGTTGAGAAGGGGAAGGTGAGGGCGTGGAGGCTTCTGGAAGCCCTCCTTCTCTACGGAGCTCAGCAGGGACAGGAAGTCCGAGGACCAGCTGGGTTGAGGAGTCATACATTAAGGATGGAGGAAACCACCCTCTTGCCGACCAAGGCACTATGGGGGAAGTGAGAAGGGATGGAGGGGAGGAGGGAGGACGAAAGCAGAGGGAGGAGGAATGTTCTTGCCAGTAGATGAGAGAAAAGGAGGGGAGGGTGTTGAGGAGGTAGTAAAGCCGATGCAAGAGGGACGGATTTTAAGAGTCTCTTCTGTGCCATTCCAACCTCCCCGAAGCAGACGAGGTCATCGGTTGAGCGCAGCTGGGACTGGTCTCCAGGAAGTGGGAGCATTTGGACCAGAAGCTCTGGGACATGCAGCGGGGAGCCAGCAAAGAACGGCAGTGAGAAGCCGATTAGGGGAACATTCATGGCGGCCACACGGCTTCCTCCAGCACCGCTTGGGACTCCAAGAGCAGGAAGGACAGGAAGGAGGCTGGGGCACGGCCAGGGTGCAGGCTGGGGAGATGGGCACAGGAGAGCCCTCTGGCCAGGAGGAAGAATGCTTGGGTGTCCCGTCCTGGAGGACAAATGGAGGGAAAGCTGACCTTCGTAAGCGCCTGCCCTGCCCACCACACAGGTGGTCTGCCTTCTGTCTTCTCCTCCTTGTCCTTCTCCTCTTCTTCCTCCTCCTCCTTCTCCTTTTTTAATGCTTTATTTATTTTTGAGAGAGGCAGAGCACAAGCAGGGGATGGACAGAGAGAGGGGGGTACAGAGGATCCGAAGCAGTCTACAATGCTGACAGCAGAGAGCCCGATGCGGGGCTCGAATCCACAAACCGTGAGATCATGGCCTGAGCCGAAGTCGACACTTAACCGACCGAGCCACCCAGGCGCCGCCCCCGCCTTCTTATCTCAGAGTTTCCACGTATTCCCCTCCCCCATCTGCTTGGCCCCGCCTGGCTTCCAGCTCATCATCTGTTTCTTCCTCACAGTCAGGCCTCCTGGTCTCCAGCTGCAGACCGCCCCCCGTGCCCAGATCCCAGGGAGCAGGCAAATCAAGCAGTGCCCCCACCCCTGCATTCCTGAACTGTTCAGCAAGGTTGGTGGGTTCTCCACATACCCTCCCATCACCACTGGGTCCCACCTGTTCAACGTGACAATGTCTCGAGTGTCTTGCTGGCGTCAGGCCCTTTGCTGGGCACGGGAGGTCCAGACATGGATCAGATCAAACCACTGCCCGGAGGCAGCTCAGAGCAGGAGGTGCCCGGGGGAACTTATACCTCATCCAGGCAAATGAATCCGATGCACGGGGTCCTGCAAAGGGCGGCCGGAGAGATGAGCCCGTGGGCAAAGGCTCAGAGTTACCATGAGCCTGCAGCGTGGGGTCCCCAGGCATCAGAGTGACTAGAACCCTTGGCTCGTGTGGTGGCTTTGCTGTGGATTGGGCTGTGGTTCCTCAGTTGCTAAGATGGGACCTCAGGAAGGCCCCACATGGGGGTGTCAGACACTGGCGGGGCTCTCAGGGCTGCCTGGCCACGTGGGTCCCAAGCCTGCAGAGGGGGCGTTCTGCTCTCTGTCCTCTGAGCTGGATCTCTGCTGTGGGAAACCTCTCTTCTCTTTTCCCAAGAGGCTTGAATTCCTGCCAAAGCCTATTAAGCGTGGGGGGGGGGGTGCCCCTCGATCCGAGTTTCATGGAGTAGGGTGTTTCCAAGCAGGGCCACGCCCTCTCCCTGGGTGTCAGTTTCTTGACCCTGCGGGGAGACAGGGGGATCTGGAAGGCGCGTTAAGTCTCCGGGCCTGCGGTCCCTGCGCCTGGACCCCAGCCTGTCCTCTTCTCCCTGCCCTCTGCTGAGGCTGCGATTTATTCTAATCCTCTCCATCAGGACACATGGTGCACCGCGCTCCATCATATGCTAATAATGTAATTATGCGGTTATAGGATCAGGTCAGCAGAACACTGGCCAGGATGGGGAATAAATCAGAGCCGGCATTTCAGGGAGAAGGTCCAACTGCCTCTTCAGCAAGGCCTCTCTGGGCTCCCAGCCCGGGGCATGGGGCCTCGAAATGGGGTAAAGTGATGAAGCACCATTAATTTGTAAGGAAAAGGTTTTCAGCATTCCCAGACCCCCAAAGTTACCTCTCTTCTTCCCTTGGGATTGGGACGCATCTTGCAAACGAACGCACACAATGCGTAGAGATAAAGCCAGGAAGCTGGCCCAGGATTCAAAGCTCCGGCCGCTTGTTGCTGGGAGGCTGAGTGTAGTTCCCGGGAAAGGTGCTAGGTGGCGCCAGTCTTGCTGCCCCGGGGCGGGGAGGGGCGCGCTGCCTCCCAGTGGCTCCCTGCAAAACCAACGCTGAACCCTACTGTCACTTTTAGCCTTTTTTTTTTTTTTTGGAAAAGTGAAAATCCTCTTCGGATTTCTTTCAGTAGGTGAAAACAGGTACTAATGTCTTTTCGTGAAAGCAAAGTGGCATGTGAACCTTGGAAAAGCGGGGGGGGGGGGGGGGGGGGGGGGATACCTGGGTTACTCTTTCACTCTCACAAGGATACCGGAGCTGGTGGAGGCGGGGTAATGAAAGACTGGCTACGCACCCTGGGGACTGAACTTGCGTCTTAAACTTGCACGGTCAGGGGCCATTTACCATCCTTCCCTGGTATCCACACAACTGCAGTGGCCGGGGCAAATCCATCACCGCTGGGCAGGGAAGGGTTTTTGCAGGATGTTGGCTCAACACCTCCTCCCTTGGCTTTCCTGTGTCTGACCTGCATAGATGCAGGCGGGGCCTCTCCCTCCCAATCGTGGCAAAGATTTGCTTATGGAAAAAAATAGCACCGTGTCCACAGCTTCTCCAAGTGAGATGTTGGCTTTGCAGGAAAGTGTTCTCTGGGGGGATGTCTTAGGACTGCTTAAAAAAAAAACACAACTATATATATATATATATATATGGCATCTGGGTGGCTCAGTTGGTTGAGCAACTGACTTGATTTCAGCTCAGGTCATGATCACAGGGTCTTAGGATACAGCCCCACGTCAGGCTTTGCACTGAGTGTGGACCTTGCTTAAGATTCTCTGTCTCTCTCTCCCCCTGCCCCTCCCCTGCTCATGCTCTCTCTCCCTCTCTCTCTAAAATAAAACAATAAAAAGAGAAAAAAATCTATATAAGAAACAAGGGGCCATAAGAAACAAGGGGAGGGGCACCCGGGTGGCTCAGTTGGTGAAGCGTCCGACTTCGGCTCAGGTCATGATCTCACCGTTCGTGGGTTCGAGCCCCACGTCAGGCTCTGTGCTGACAGCCTGGAGCCTGCTTCAGATTCTGTGTCCCCCTCTCTCTCCGCCCCACCCCTGCTTGTGCTCTGTCTCTCTCTGTCTTTCAAAAATGAATAAACATTTAAAAAATAACATTAAGGGGCGCCTGGGTGGCACAGTCGGTTAGGCGTCCGACTTCAGCCAGGTCACGATCTCGCGGTCCGTGAGTTCGAGCCCCACGTCAGGCTCTGGGCTGATGGCTCGGAGCCTGGAGCCTGTTTCCAATTCTGTGTCTCCCTCTCTCTCTGCCCCTCCCCCGTTCATGCTCTGTCTCTCTCTGTCCCAAAAATAAATAAACGTTGAAAAAAAAAATTTAAATAAAAAATAACATTAAAAAAAAAAAAAGAAAGAAACAAGGGGAGAGAAGTCTAAGTATTAAGGAGGAACAAGAAAGCAGGTTCAGGGAGGCCCCACGACGGCCTCCGGGAGGCAGCCAGTAGCTCATCCCCTAAAAGGTCCCCTCTCCTCAGCTCCCAATGACCTTGAGATTTCTACTCTGTCTGGTCAGCCTTAGGGCCACCGCTATGAGCTCTAGAGGAGGGCCACGCCTCCAGTTTTCAGTCACCAACTCTTGGGGTGTAAGGGGAAGAGACGGGACGAAAAAGAAGGAGAACAAAAATCTTTCAAAGAAGATGAAGTCGAGAAGGTAGGAAGCAGACTGAGTGAAATGAGCCAGCGCTGTGGGGAGCTGACTTAATACTTATCAGACCCTAGTGACAGGGCCCCTCGCTTGCTTTCCTCTGTCTGGCAGGATGGGCTTTCCAAGGCGGGGACCATGAGCCCCGAGCAAGGATTTGTTTATGGAAATGCAAAAGGAATGTTAACGAGGCTGTCCAGAGGCCCCCTCTCATCTCCTCCTGGAAGCGCTCACTCCCAGGAGCCCCTTCCCCTCCAAGAACTTCCCAAGACCTGGATTTCATTAAATACCATGGAGATAAAACACTTGTTAATCATCTGCAAAATTTGGACTCTTAAAGGCCCGTGTCCGTGGTTCTCAAGATGCAAACCCCGGGCCGGCAGCATCAGCAGCACCTGGGAACACGCTGGAAATGCACAGGCAGCTAAATTCAGTATCAGCAGCAAGGGCTGGAAAGCATCTCTCCTTCAGCAGCTTCCCCTCTGGCTGCCGGTACCCAGGGAAAGTGCCCTTGTCCTGCAGAAGCAGGGACAGACCAACACGAGCAGAGCACCTCACAACAGCAGGGCGAGGCGGGTAAGCACCCGATGCCCAGGCTGCCATGATGATGCCATGACGATGTCCCGGCGGGCTATTATGTCACTTCTTTTCTGTAGCTGAATCACCCAACCACATCCCCCTCCCCACCCCCCCCCAATCACTGGGGCAGTCATGCTGGATGCTGTTAGGGCGAAACCCAGAAAACTTCAGGCTCCTCACCATGGGGTTTCTTGGCCGCGGTGCTACTTCTTGTCTGCGCTGGCGTGGCCCCAGAACCGGGTGTTGCCCGGGGCCCCTTCCTCCCTTTCAGGGCCACCTTGCTTCCACTGACCATTTGCAACGTCCCTTCTGCCACAGCTGGAGACCCATGAACAACTGTTAGTCCTTGTCCTTGAAAAGCCCGTTATGCCAGTAGAGAGAGGAGATTAAGACGGCACCCATGGGACGAGATAAATATATTTAGGGACAATAATGGCGGAAGACGGGCCAGACAGGGCCAGGCACTTAATCAGCTGGGAGAACCAGGGGCGAACTACGTCGCTGTGCGGGTCGGAGACCCCGCAGCCCAGGATGCGCGGCCGAGGAGGTGCCAAGGGGTGGGAGTGTCTTGAGGGGTGAAAATGTGGGGGAGGAAATGTCATGCTCACTCACTCTCAAGGCTTCTTGAGAAGCAGCCTGCCCGGGGCTGGAGGGTCATAACCGCTCCAGCAGAAGAGTTTTGTGTGGTGTGTCCAGATTTTGAGCAGCCACAAGGACCTGTCTGTCTCCTGCTGGGCAGGAGTGGGCTTGCCTCTTGCTCCTGGTGAAGTAGGAGTTCTCCCGGGGCTAGATGGGGCTGATGGGGAGCCATCCGAGTCAGAGGAGACAAGGGGAGACACCAGCTGGAGAGGGGACAGGCTGGATCCTGAGAAGGCTGAGCTGGGCTCGGCGACTGTCCCCCGGGTAGAAGCCCCTGCTTTCAAGGGACCAGGGCATCTCGCCAGGGGGTGCGGTTCCACAGCCGGGGCGGGACAGCAACCCTGCCTGGATGGCACGTCCGGCCACCGTGCTTTCTCGCTCCTAAGACCTCTTCCCTCCCTTTTAGGCAGGATGGAGAAGCTCCCGACAGTCAACAGTCACCATGGGATCGAGCCTCTTTGTCCTGAGGGTTTTGTTCAGGTGTTTTTAGTTTCAACCTCTTTGTCTCTTGAAAATTTTCATTAAGAAAAAAATCGTAAAAATCTGTAAGTTAAACATGCTTGGGTTTACCCTGTTTTGAAAATCCTCCCTGTGTTAAGATGATCACGGATTAAATGCATTTAGAGAAAAATGCCCTAAGATCCCTGCCATCACGTTGCATCAATGCTGAAATTCAAGGGCAGGCTGAGGCCGTGGCTGACAATGATTCCTAGGACGTCAGCAGACCTAGCAGCCAAGGGCATCTCCCCTGCCTTCCCCATGTCACAGATAAACACCTGAAGTCCACGGAGGTAAGTTAGGGGTCTTGAGAGATGAAGGCAGGTCTTCCGAGAGATCTGGTGGATGGCTCTGTTGAGGGCATCTGGGCCACATCAGCGGCCCTTGTGCCCATCGAAGTCTCTGTGTGTTTGCAGGGGGTTGAACTGACAGAGGCCTGATGCTCTGGGCGAGGCTGGCTTCAGGGCAGCTCTGATTCTAAACAAAGGCAGCCCCAGCCTGAGCACTCTGTCTGCCGGCCTCACTTCTCTGTGGCCGGGTTCCTACTTAGAAAGAGAACAGCACACGCAGGATTAGCACCCCCAGCTGCCAGTCCCCCACCGCCCGCTGTGTTCCGGACACTGGCCACCTGCTGTCCCCAAACGCCTGACACACAGTGCCATATTTCATTCTTACAACAGCCCCATTTTGCAGCTTTGGAAACCGAGGCACGGAGTGGCTAAGCTTTAAGTGGACGGGGACAGAAACCTTCCGGGTTTGACTTACAACGGACGGAAAAACAATCGAGTCAGCACACGTGGGTGGGCACAGTGATGCCACCAAGGAGATGAAATGTTCTCTCCAGGAGCTCTGCAGAAAGGTGACCTCTGAAGCTGCTCAGAAGAGCAGGATGGTCCTGCTGGGGAGGACCCAGTTGGGAACTGGCACGAGGCCGAGGAGGAGAGGGGATACTGGGTCAGCCATAAGTCGTGGAGAAACCCCAAGTCATCAGACAAAAGAAGCTGGAACCGTGGCCAGGGCCATGAGACGTAGGAAGGGGGTTCAGCCATAGAGATGAGTTGAGCTAGTTTCCAAAGAGGCAGGATTAGATGGCCAGGAACTGGTCGGATGATAACAGAGCTTAGGCACCAAGACGAAGCGGGAGGGAGAGACAGGTGCGCAAATAGGGCTTAGTGGAGAGACGTGCCAGGCCCCCCAGGACTGGTCATCGAACCCAGTTCCAGCACATGCACTAGAGAGGAACTGTGGTTTAGAACCAAAGTTAAGGCCCGATATGATATGCTGCCTTGACATCCGGTGAAACCAAGAGGGCTTGGAACGGCTCACCGCAAGTTCCCCTCCTCAGATGAGTTCCCCCTTGTCTGCCCCCATGGATAAGGGCCCCCAGCCAAGCGGCCCCTCTCATCAAGGGGACCAGGCACAGTTCCTGCTTATCCCTCCCCGAGGAGCGGGTTCCAGTTCCCTCCAGCTCGTGGAATTATTCAAGCAAGCCAATCACATCTTCCTGAGGGAACCAGGAATTACCCCACCCTCTTTTTTTTTTTTTAATTTTTTTTTAATGTTTATTTATTTTTGAGAGAGACAGAGACAGAGTGTGAGCGGGGCAGGGGCAGAGAGAAAGGGAGACAGAATCCGGAGCAGGCTCCAGGCTCTGAGCAAGCTGTCAGCACAGAGCCTGACCCAGGGCTCGAACTCACAAACTGCGAGATCGTGACCTGAGGCGACTTGGGATGCTTAACCGACTGAGCCCCCCAGGCGCCCCTACCCCACCCTCTTAATACCACCAAGCCTGCCCCTCCCAGCTCCTCCTTGATCACTCTGTTCCTGAGCGTGGTCCTGCGAGGAGCACAATGCCCTCTTCCCCCAGGCCATGAGTATATGGGATCAATAAATGGCCCTTGACCTCATCTAGCCAGTGTCGGGTTTTGTGTTTTTGGCCATGTCTATAGTCCTAGGGAGGAATCCTTCCCTCATAAGTCAGGTGAGTAGAAGATGATTTATAAGAACAGGCTCTGTCTATGTCCTCAAGGAAGCCAGCTGGGAAGACAAGATGTGACAGATAGGGTTGCACAGACCAGACAAGAAATGCGAATCATTCATTCACTTGACAAACAAGAAGTGAACCCCAGTCCATGTCAAGCACTGCTGTGGGCCCTAGGAAGGAAACAGACAAACTGTCTAGAGAAATACAAGCAGAGTCCAAGGGCTAGAAGGACTAGGGTAAGCATGGGGTTGCTATCTTGTTTATAGAGGGCGGTCACAAAAGACCTCTCTAAGAAGATATTTGAACAGCACCTTAAAGAACTCAAGGGAACAAGTCACATGAAAATCCAGGGGGAGAAACATTCCCAGCAGGTGGGAGAGCCAGAGCCAGAAAAGGCACTGAGATAGGATGGAGGGCTCTCTGAGCGCTAGAAGCTTCTGGAAAAGGGGGACTTAAGTACACCAGAGGAATGTGCAGATTTTGACCCAAGAAAACTTGTGAGCTCCTATGTTGGTCTCTTCCATCGGCCTCTTTGCCTGGTGCCCAGGAGCTCAGACACCTGTAGAGAGAGTCTGGTGACACTGGGACTTAGACCCCAGGCTAGATTCTGAGACCAGCTCTGCGTGCCTCCATTCCTACTCCCGCCGGACGGGACCCGGTGCTTACAGCTTGTACTCACTGTAGACCTGTGCAGGGGTCTGTCTCCAGAGCAGATCGGGACGCATGGCGGGGGCGGGGGGGGGCACAGACATTTGCCTCAGTGTCCCAACACCCACTTCTGTTGACCACCAGATGCTTCCTTCCCACTAGCAGTGTGGGGGTGCTACTATTCCACGAAGGAGCTCACGACCTGCTCCCTCTTGCTCCCCAAGGGCAAGGAAGTTTGCTTAAAGTCATGAAAAAAATATGTCCGAGCTGCCTCCAAACCGTGGGCTGTTCTGTTCATGGAACAATTCCTGATGTCTTGCTTTGGGCAACTCACTGTCCTAGGTGCTGGCCTGTCTAGACATGAAAAGACAGACACGGAGCTTGTGCCTGATTTGTCCAGCCCCGCGAGACCCCTTGAAATCAGAAAGGCTGCAGTACCTCTCGGTTCCTGGAGTTGACTCTGCTCAGTTAAGTGCCCTGTCCCACCACCGAGAGCCAAGGCCATGACCCCCGAGCTGAGCCACTGGCGTGGCTGCTCGCCCACCTCAAAGCAGACACAGGCTGTGGGCACGTGGCTGCAACACACGGATACGCACACACATGCACATGCACATACACCTGCACGCACACGCCTACATTCATGCGCACATGCGTGCATACACACACACACACACACACACACACACACACACACACACGCAGTCCTTTCCCTGCATAGGATTTCTGCCTTCCACGCCAGCGCCTTTTGTCCCGATTAATTGCAGCATTTTTATTGTGATTAAATTTACTTATTTAATACATCACACATATATCTATAGAAGAGAAAATATATGCATATATATGCATAGAATGTATCTGTACATAGGGAAGCGTTTGTGGATGAAACAAACCTCTGGAACTGGCTTGCAAATGTCTCAAGCTCCCCCAAACTGGGAGGCATGCATTTGTGAGACAAAAATAGCAAAACGCGGTCATCGTTGAAACTGGCGTTTAGTATACAATCGTCTCTACTTTTGGAAGTGTCTGAAAATGTCCAAAACCAAAAGGTAAATAAAAGTGAATCAGGGATGCATGTACCAACTGGCAAATAATTATGAAGCAAATGCCCACGTAACCATCACCCAGGTCAAGAAATAGACAATCGCCAGCACCCCCAAATCCTCTGTCCTCCTGCCTCCCCAGACTTTTGTGCTGATTATGCTTTTGTGAGCATAATCTCCTAGATCCCTTTATAGTTTTACTGCCTATGTAAACATTCCTTTTTTTTTTTTTTTTTGAGAGAGAACAAGAGTGGGAGAGGGCAGGCTTCATGCCCAGTGTGGAGCCCCATGTGGGGCTCGATCCCACCACTGTGAGATCATGACCTGAGCTGAAATCAAGAGTCGGACGCTCAACTGACTGAGCCATCCGGGTGCCCCGTGTGTAAACGCTCCTGAACAACACAGTTTAATGTTCCCTGTTACGGAGCCATGCAAATGGAATTGCATGGTATGTGTTCTTTTGTGACAAGAGGGAAGATGATGAGACCATCGGGGGAGAGAACATGGGTGAACTGAGAACAGTATTAGTCTGTCCTTCTTGTGTGAAAGAGGAAACCGGGGCGCAGAGAGGTGGAATTCTCGCCCACGGTGCCACATGAGGAAGAGCTGAATACCCGGTCTCCTCACAGTAGGGCAGAACTATTCTGCTTGTCCAGGTTTTGTTCAAGGTTATATATTCTGCAGTAAGACTGGGAAGAAGGCCATCACAATGGCTTGAATGAACTTCACGAGGACGTCTGGCCACCAGACGGATTTGTGCACAAGGCAGCTTGCTCAAGGAGGTGTAGTTTGTGAGGTCACACAGGACAAGGCCCCCTGGGAGCAACTTTAAGGACAGCGTCATAGAACGGGAGGGCTAGGGCTTTACTTTTACAGAAATGTGGGCCGTACATGACTTAAGATGCAGGTGGACCAACGATGGTTCCCGAGGTGTCCACACCCTAGTCACTAGAATGGATGTCACCTGTGGATGTTACTTTAGATAGTGAAGATTTTGCAGATGTGATTAACTTAAGGGCCTTGAGATGGGGAGATTATCCTGGATTATCTAGGTGGGTGCTAAATGCCATCACAGGTGTCCTTATAAAGGAGAGGTAGAGGGAGATCACAAACAGCAGAGAAGACAACGGGCCCAGAAGTAGACAGCCGAGTGATGCAGTCACAGGCCGAGGATTGCCAACAGCCTCCAGAAGTAAAAAGAAGTGAGGAACAGATTCTCCCTCAGAGCCTGCAGAGAGAGCACGGCCCTGCCAACATCGTGACCGCCCAGAGAAACTGACTGCAGACTTCAGGCCTCCAGAACCGGCGAGAGTAGAAATCTGGATTGTTTCAAGCTACCAAGCTTGTGGGAATTTGTTCCAGCAGCCATTAAGAAAATAATACGGATGTATTTATTGAACGTCTACTGTTCTGGGCGCTTGTGACGAAAGAGTAAGTTGGACCAAGTCCCTGATGTCGCGGCGTCGGAATAATCTGGTGGAAAGAGGGATATGTCAAGAGGGCTGCGTGGAGGAGGTGATGCGGGGGTCCCACCCCCGCATCAGACGCTCAACCGACCGTGCCACCCAGGCGCCCCACGGTCTTGCACTTTTAGCTTCCACGCTCAAGGTGGGCTGTGTTAAGAGGGTACAGCTGTTCGACGGCCAGAAAGAATGACAATTATCACTCTACCAGAAATGGAGGGCTGGATTTAAGGATCTTGAGGACATCGTCAGAGATAAGTGTCTCCACTACAGAAGGAAATTAAGAAACCCTGACGCCTGATTATTATGCTTTTATTAACTCCCAAGGAGAGCCCTTCACTGCCTGAGCGGAAGCTCTGACACGGCAAGTTGAATGCCACTCTCTGTCGCTACATAATGTTTTATGATCAGCACACGTGGATGCTGTCCTTTATGAACCATCGTCCATTATAGAAACAGCAGGTGTTTCAATTGCTACTTCTCTGATCAGCCCAGTCTGACATTTCGAGTATTTTATATTTCAACCCAGAAGGCAGTTGTTAATGGCTTTATCCTGAGCATCTCGGGAGGCTGAAGAGGTGATTCCGGGGAGCTACTTCATGCCTAACAGGGACTTGTGAGCCCCCAGGGCATCTTGGATTATTCAGCCAGGCCTGGCCTCACTTCAGAGAAGTGCTCTCCCTGGAGCGGAATCTTTTCTTGCTTCTCCTTCTGCGGGGATTTCCACAAATTCGGAAGGACCTTGGAAGGATTTCCATTTTTCTGGAAGACTGGATTCGCTCTTTAATTGTCGTTGTTTTTATAATAACAAACTTTCTTTTTTTTTTTTTTTTTTTTTTTTTTTTTGCTAAGCAAGGATTATAGATTTCCTTTACTTAATGCCACAACAGATTCTAATCCACATTTCACAGCTAGGGACACTGACCCAAGAACAGCTGAAGTGATTTAGGCAGCAAGGGAACCAGGATGTGAGGTCAGGGCCATCCGATACCGGGGAGTGCCTCCTCTCTCTGTGCACACAGCTCTCACGTTTATCCGTAGCTGTGGTCACTCCCAAGACTGGTAGAAGGGCTTCCCGCCTAGATGCTGCTACGGTGATGGAAGCTTCTGGAAGCGGTAAAGAAAGGCGGGGGTTTGCGGCAACTGGAGATCCTGGTGAGACCCCTAATGCCTACCTGAGAAGTATGGATACTTGCTGTAGGAAAATTAAGCGAACAACCGTACCATGTTCAAGACTTGGGACAAAGCGGCCACGCCCCGAGTGGTGGAAGTGGCCGTGGCCTAAGAAGCCGGCTCCTGACAACAGAGGTTGGTCAGCAGAGGCAGGAAGAGGCACAGTCAGGGGCAGAGGCAACACCAACAACGCCAGAAGCATATGGCGGGGTGCAGGTGCCGTCAGGGTTTGACTCACCATCAAGCCGGAGGGGCTCCGTGCCATGGCCCTTGGGAGGAGAGCATTGGTGACCCCTCTTGTGCCTTCAATTTGGCAGCGGCCAGTGGGGGGGGCATCTGGGTTACATCTGTTCTCTGCCCACTTGGTCTGTGCCGACTCGGGCTGCATTTCTGCTGCGCGGCTCGCATCTATCCTGGCCACTCTCCCTCCGGGGTGATCACCGCTTGACCCCTCTCAGACAGAAACATTAATGCTGTGGGGAGTGGTTATTAATAGCTCAGAGTTGTCACGTGGCTAATTTAGGGGAGATAAACGGCTTTGCAGCTTTCATCTTCCCCAAATGAGAGAGAAAAGGAAAAAAATTGCCAGTACCAAAATAGATGTTTCTGGATAGCGGCTTCTAATATGAGAATAACGCCGAGATTTCCCCCAGTTATTTGATGTGCTATGAAGTCAAATCATTTCCAAGCAAAAACAAACACATTACCGTATTTAAAAAAAAAAAAACAGATTATTTGAAAATGCTAACTCTTTTAGGTATCTGGGAAAACTAACAGAGCTGGAAGAATGGGGGTGGGGGCGGGATATGATGATGTCTGCATTTCAGAGGATGCTGGGCTTGACTGAGATAGTTGGGCTTCCTTGGGTCTGGAGTGTGCCCATCTGACCAACGTCTTTCCCGATTTTCTGCTCTTTGGCCGGACAACCCATCACCTGCCACGAGCTGGGTACTAAAGAATACGGCAGGATGTGAGTGCTGGCGTGTAAAAGTGATCCTGATCCATTACCTTCTGGTACAGAACTGTAGGCTTGGTCTTCGAGCCCCAAGCGCCTTAGCTGCCAATGGAGAAAATTTTTCTTTCCCGGAGATAAATCAACCCACCGATGTGACGTAAAACCATAAGCGACCCATGAATTTGTTATATCTCTTTAGAGTCCTGCAGCCGTGGGCACTGTGGGCCGCTTAACCCTCCTGCCCCCATTTGCTTCCCTAGGATAACAATTTTCACATCGAAACGAGAGAAAAGACTGCCACGGCCGGTGAGACACCAAGAGGAAGCAAACTGTGTTGAGTCGTTGATTCGCTTCTGAAAGTAAAGAGGACCGCAGCCAAATTCTAAACCCAAGCAGTGTTGCTGGGTCAGGAAACGGAAATAAAGCTGTCTTATTATTTCGAGCTTTTTCTGCTTGAGTGTGATGTGTTTCAGGGGACTCAATTTAGAGAACAGCCAGAGGACCCTTTGCAAGACTTTTGTGGTCAACCGGGTTCTGTGGACACGATCCGGGCAGAGTGGGAAGGCCATTAGCAGTCTACACTACTGCAGGCTAAGTAATCACTTCTCTGGGGCCTCAGCTCAAAGTCTTGAGACGCGAGCGCCTGTTTCAGACGTGGCCACTTTGGGAGCCAATTCCGCCAGAGCGGATTAAAGGCGCGAGTGGTAGAACAAATCTCTTCTTCTATTAAAGGCATCTTATCCTTGCCTTTTGAAGATATGACACTGCTAAGCCACAGTCACCAGCATGTAAACTAGGAGCTGTTTTCCCAGGAGTGGAGAGGGATTTATCCCGTTCCATCCACACGTTCTGGCCTGCTGCTTCTGCGAGAATTGTCAGGCACCTGGCCAAGGTCAAGAGAACCGTCCTTGCTCCAGAGGCTGGGACTCAACAAACAGGCTGAGAGAGGAAGGGACGCTGTGATCCCTTCAGCCAGCAAAGCTCATCAAGCCCCAAGGGCAGAGGCAACGATGGGGGGAGAGAAAGCTCCGTTGGAGGAAATACCACCTCGATTTGCCTCATCGCGAAGCCCTCAACACCATCCCTTTTAATCAGAGCATTCCCCACGAAGCCTTTAATAAATGGCCCCATCCTTCCATTTAGTAACATCCTCAACTCCTTTTTGGGGGAAAAGGCTACAGGGATTGAGACACAGACAGATACCACGAAGGAAGTATAGACCTAAATAGAAGATAAGTCTGTTAGCAACCCAACAGATATATATGATTGAATAAGGCAAAAAAAAAAAAAAGCTATCACAGTTGGGGAGAGTGGGGGGGGGTGTCCCGTTCCCCAAAATCAGAATTTGATTTATCACAAATACTCATTGTTCTTGAGTCCCACCCCCCCCCCCGAATTATATTAATTCTTCAGGATAAACCAACATCTTCTAGATCAATTTTTTTTTTTTTCATATGGAACATCATAGGAAGGACAAAGCAAGAGTTTCAGCATTGGGTCTGTAGTAACGCAGGGGTGAGTTTTTATGGCAGTCTCCCCTGGCGTTCCTCAGTGTAAGCAGAGGGGCCGTCTGCTGCGGGAGTGAAACAGTATAGCCTTTTCCAATAGTTGGGTCTAACAGCCTCAAGCTGCGGTGTAGATCAGAATCATCTGCGGAACTTGTTAAAAAATATAGATACTGGGGCCCCTCGCCATAGATTCAGACTCAGCCAACTGGACCAGGCATCTGTATTTTTAACAATCTCCCCAGGTGACCCTGGTATCTGCCGAAGACTGAAAAACCTCTGGTCTCTTCAGGTTCCGGAACGTCAGCTTTTCCAGGCAGCTCGTTCTACCGGCCAGGGTCTTCTCTGGGGGTTTGTTTTTATATTTGCTAGACATGTTGAGATACCTTAGGTAATTGCTTCAAAGGACACCCCACTGGACTTCTCCAAGTAAACAACCAAATCAATAATCTCTAGACATTTAAAGCTTTACTTTTATATACCAGACCAACAAATGCAAGAAGGAAGTTTCCCCCATGTCTGGAATTTTCGCAGATTTCAATTGGATGGCATGAATTAAAGTTGTATTCATTAAACACCAGGAAGGTAATTATGTTTGAGAAGATATAAATGCTTTCCCCTGTGGCTAGGAAGAAAGGCATATTAGAATCTCTACTGGATTCATTTCCCTTTCTCCTTGTAAAAATTTTCCCTTTCCAGGATGCTTTCTGTGCGTCTGCATAGGGCTCCCGTTTGAGTAATTTGGCTGAAGTGGCCAGGTGAAAAGGAGTCACTGTGGTAAAAAAAAAAAAAAAAAAAAAAAAAAAAAAGTAATTACGTTGTTTCTTATTAATTAAATAAGTAGCATGCATGTTTAACAAAAACTGGTCTTAAAAACCCACAAAACTATTTGTACGTGCATACCACAGTTGTTAGATGAATCATGAAATATGGTAGCAAAAGATATATTCAAATATCCATGAGTGGAGGTGGCTAATTATGTTCACAGGATGGGATCATGTCGTCATTAAACGTAGTCCAGTCACCATTAAAAGGAACAAAGTTCTGATAGATGCCACAAAGTGGATGAAGCTCTAACATATTATGCTGCGAGAGAAGGATGACATTAGCAAAATGGCGGAACAGGAGGTTCTCAGCTCACATTCCCCCAACACAAGTAATAATCTGGCAGCCATTCGTGGACAAAAGTGCATTTGTGGGAGCTTTGGAAACCAGATAGAAGGTTGCAAAACCCTAGTGAAGCGCAAGGCCGAAGGGAGCTGAGGTGAGAAGGCTTGCCCACGTCCTAGTGGCAGCCTTGTTGAATGTGGTCCACTGCAGAGGGATAGCAGTGCCAACGCCATCCCCTTGTGGGCCCAGCTCTAGCTCCCCTTGGCCATCGTTCTGCAGCCAGCCCCAAGCGCCAAGGGACCCGAGAGGAGCTACACCTACCCATGACCTTGGTAAGAGGCTCGGCACGCTTGGCATTAACTGCAGATTCCGAGGCAGCCCTGTGACTCAGCTACCGCCCTGCTCTCCCGTGGTCCAGAGTCAGCTCTGCTTGCCTTGGGACCCAGCCCTGCCAGTCCCAGATACGCTCCTGAGATCAGGCCCATCGAACTCAGTCCTGATGGTGGGCCCTGAGGCAGCCCTGTGACCGGCCCCAGCTCTACTTTCCTGCAGTGTCAGAGTCAGTTCTGCCTCAGAGGCCCAGCCAGGGACCCGGCGGAGCATGCTCAGGGACACAGCCAGAGCCAGACCCAGCTGCTCCCCTGATAAGAGGCCTGCTATTTGCAGATCTGGAAGTGGCTCTGAGAACTGGCTCTCTGGAGGCTTCTTGACTATGGTCCTGTCGGTATTTCCTTCCACCTAGGGATCCAGCCGGAACCATTCACCCACACCTTTGGTAGCAGGCTGTCCAGCCATGTACCCATCCATACACTTGGCAGCGGGTACCTGACCCAGCTCCAGCCCACTCAACTGTGATTCCAGACGCAGTCCCGGCAGGAGAAGGCATTTACCTGCTAAAATTGGTCTATAAAGATGTGTTTGCTCCTTCAAGTGAAGGAGCATTGTAGACATCAATGTAAGGCTATGTAAATAGTGAAAAAAATCGAGCAAACATGACATGACCAAAGGAAATTAATAAAGCTCTGGTAACTGACCTCAAAGAAATAGAGACCTATGAATCGCCTAACAAAGAATTTAAGATAATGGTTTTAAGAAAGATCGGCAAACTACAAGAAAATACAGACAAGCCAACAAAATCAGGAAAATACATGAACAAAATGAGAAGTTCATCAAAGAGATAAAAACAAAAAAGAACCAAACAGAAATTATGGAGCTGAAGAATACAATGAATGAAATGAAAAATGCAGTAGAAAGCTTCAATAGAAGAAAGAATCTGTGAAGAAAGTAGAATAAAAAAAATCAGTGAGTTCAAAGACAGATTATTTGAAATTATCCAATAAGAAGAGAAAAGAGAAAAAAGAATAAAACAGGATCAACCCAAAGAAGATTACCCTGAGACACATTATAATTAAATTATCAAAAGTGAAAGACATAGGGATGCCTGGGTGGCTCAGCTGGTTAAGTGTCTGACTTCAGCTCAGATCATGATCTCACAGTCCATGAGTTCAAGCCCCACATCGGGCTCTGTGCCGACAGCTCAGAGCCTGGACCCTGCTGCAGATTCCTTGTCTCCTTCTCTCTCTGCCCCACTCGCACTCTGTCTCTCTGTCTCTCTCTCAAAAATAAATAAACATTAAAAATTTTTTTAAAAAAAAGTCAAAGACAGAGAATTTTGAAAGCAGTAAGAGAGAAATGACTTGTCACATACAAAAGAACACCCATATGTCCATCAGTAATTTCTCAGAAGAAACCTTGCTGCCAGGAGAGAGTGGGATGATATATTCAAGAGCTGAAAGATAAAACTCCCAACCCCCAATTCTATACCCACCCAAGCTATCCTTCAGAAATGATGGAGAGATAAAAAATTTCTCGGAGGAACAAAATTTGAGGGAGTTCAACGCCACCAGATCTATCTAACAAAAAATGCTAAAGGGAGTTCTTCAAGTCGAAACAAAGATGTTAATTAGTAACACGCAAACATACAAAAGTATAAAGGTCACTGGTAAAAGTAAGTATATAGTCAAATTCAGAATACTCTAATATTGTAGTGGGGCATATAAATCTCTTATAACTTTAGTATAAAATTTAAAAGATGAAAGTATTAAAAATATGCAATGATTTGTTCATGGGTACAGAGCATATAAAGATGTAACTTGTGGCATGAACAACATAAAATTTTGGGAGTAATAAGCTATTAACTGTTTTATACAAGCCTCATGGTAACCACAAGAAAAAGTCTCTAGTAGGTACACAATGATAAAGAAAAGGAAATAAAGCATGCTGTTACAACAAATCCTCACAAGGGAGGACGGCAACAGAAGAAGAAAAGGACAAGAGAGCTACAAAACATTCAGAAAACAACACCATGGAGGTTAAGTACTTACATATGAATAAATTAAAGATAAAATGGATTCGATTTTCCAATCAAAGGGTATAGAGTGATTGAATGGATTAAGAAAAAACAAAAACGAGGGGCACCTGGGTGGCTCAGTCGGTGAAGGCACCGACTTTGGCTCAGGTCACGATCTCACGGTTTGTGAGTTTGAGCCGCCCAACACCAGGCTCTGTGCTGACAGCTCAGAGCCTGGAGCCTGCTTTGGATTCTGTGTCTCCCTCCGTCTCTTCCCCTCCACTGTTTGTGCTCTGTTTCTCTCTCTCTCTCAAAAATAAATGAACATTAAAAAAAAAAAAACAAACCTAGATCTAATTATACGCTGCCTATAGGAGACTCACTTTTACTTTAAGAAAACATATAGGCTGAAGGTGAAGGGACAGAAAATATATTCCATGTAAATGGTAACCAAAAGGGAGTAAGCGTGGCTATATTTATATCAGACAAAATAGACTTCAAGTCAAAAACTGTCACAGAGACAAAGAAGGTCATTATATATTAACAAAAGGGTCAATTCAACAAGAAGATATGAAATTACAAATATATATGCATCCAGCATCAAAGCACCTGAATATATAAAGCAAAACATTGACATATCTGTGGAGAGAGATAGACAGCTATACAATATTTGTAGAAGACATCAATACCCCACTCTCTAATGGATAGATCATCTAGACAGAAGATCAATCAGGAAACAGTCGAACTGGACAACACTGTAGACCAAATGGGTCTAACAGGCATATACAGAACTTTCCACCCAATAGCACAAGAATACATGTTCTCAAGTACACGTGGAATGTTTTCCAGGATAAATCACATGCTACGTCATAAAACATGTCTTAACAAACTCAAGAAGAATCATTCCAAGTATCTTTTGTGACCAAAAATGGAAGGAAGCTAGAAATCAGTAACAGGGAGAAAACAAGACAATTCACAAATATGTAGAAACTAACAAACACACTCTTGAAAAAACATTGTGTCAAAGAGGAAATCAAAAGGGAATTTAAAACATCTTGAGACAAATTAAAATGAAAATGCAACATACCAAAACCTATGGGAGGTAGCAAAAGCAGTTCTAGAGGGAAGTTTATATTAATAAGTTCCAACATTAAGAAAAAAGAAAGAGTTCAAATAAATGATCTAACTTTACACTTCAAAGAACTAGGAAAAGAAGAAAATCTAAGCCCGATGCTAGCAGAAGAAAGGAAATAATAAATGGCTTCATGAATGAATTCCACCAAACATTCAAAGAAGAATGAATACCAATCCTTCTAAAACTATCCAAAAAATGGAAGAGGGAGGAACACTTCCAAACCCTTTAAGAGGCTAGCATTACTTTGATACTAAAACCAAAGACACTACAAGAAAAGAAAACAACAGGCAAAAATCTTTGGTGAATAAACCAAATTGAACAGCACATTAAAAGCATTATATGCCATGACCAAGTGGGGTTTATCCTTGGGATGCAAGTATGGTTCAACATATGCAAATAACTCAATGCCATACATTACAACAACAAAACGAAAGAGAAAACCACATAATCATCTAAGTAGATGCAGACGAAGCATTTCAAAAGTTCAACATCCATTCATGACAAAAATTTCTCAACAGAATAGCTATAGAAAGAACCTACCTCAACACAATAAAGGCCGTATATGAAAAGCCCACCCCTAATGTCATAATCAATACAGAAAACATTGAAAGCTTTTCCTCTGCGATCCAGTACAAGGCAAGGATGTCCCCTATCACCACTTTCATTCAACATAGTACTTTAAGTCCTAACCTGAGCAATGGTACAAGAAAAAGGATAAAAGACATCTCAATCAAAAAGGATGAAGTAAAATGATCTCTGTTTGCAGATGATGTGATCATATGTGTAGAAAACCCTAAAGACTCCACAACACAACACAACAACAACAACAGCACCTGTTGGAATAAATAAATTTGGTAAAGTTGCAGAATACAAAGTCAACACACAAAAATCAGTTGAGTTTCTAAATATGAACAATAAGCTATCTGAAAGGGAAATTAAGAAGAAATATCCATTCACAATAGCAACAAGAAGAATAAAATACCTAGGAATAAACTTAGCCAGGGAGGTGAAAGTCATGTACACTGAAAATTCTAGAACATTGGTAAAGGAAATTAAAGAAGATATAGATACATTGAAAGACACCTCATGTTCATGGAATGTAAGAGTTAATAATGTTAAAATGTCCATACTACCCAAGGAGATCTATAAATTTCTCTTAAATCCTGATGACATTCCTTAGAGAAATTCATATTTCCCAAAAATTCATATAGAGCCACAGAAGGCCCCAAATAGCCAAAGCAATCTCGTATAACAACAAAGCTGGAGGCATCACACTTCCTGATTTCAAAATATATTACAAAGCTACGGTATTCAAAACAGCACGGCACTAGCATAAAAACAGCTGTAGTAGACCAATGAAACAAAAAAAGACCAGAAATAAATCAACACATCTATAGTCAACCGATCTTCAATAAAGGTACTAAGGACATACAATGGGGAAAGGATAGTCTTTTCATTAGATGTCGTTATAGGTCATTCATTCACAAGACAAGTCTTAGCAAATTCAAGAAGAATCCTTCCAAGTATCTCTTCTGCCTAAAATGAGATGAAGCTAGAAATCAGTAAGAGCAAGAAAGCAAGTCTCATTTGGTTGTGGGGAAACTGAACATCTATATTCAGAAGAATGAAATTAGACTCATCTCACACAACATGCAAAAATCAACCTGCAATGGATTTAAGTCTTTTTTTAAAAAAATTTTTTAACGTTTATTTATTATTGAGAGACAAAGTGAGATAGAGCATGAGCGTGGGAGGGGCAGAGAGAGGAGGAGACACAGAATCCGAAGGAGGCTTCAGGTTCCGAGCTGTCAGCACAGAGCCCGACGCGGGGCTGAAACCCACCAACGGTGAGATCCTGACCTGAGCCGAAGTCGGACGCCTAACCGACTGAGCCACCCAGGTGCCCTGTAATGGATTTAAGTCTTAAACATAAAGTCTGGAACAGTGTAACCACTAGAAGAAAGCAGGGGAAAAACTTCCTGACATTGGACTTGGCGATGATTTTTGGACTGTGATGCCAAAATCACGTGCAACCAAAGCAAAAATAGACAGGTGGGATTGCATGCAACTAAAAACCTCTGTACAGCAAAGAAAACAATCAACTGCCTGAAAAGACAACCTAAAGAATGAAAGAAAATATTTGCCAACCATATATCTGGTAAGGGATTGATATCTCTACCCAATATCCTGTGCAAACAATAGCAAAAATGATAGATAAATAAACCTCATTTATTGGCTGAGTATTTTGCCAAGCACTGTGCTGGGTTACCATGTGGGCTAGAGATCATGTTTGTTTTCCAGGTCACATGAATCTGGCTTTACAATGGAAGATACTGAAACCCAGATCAGAAAAGTAAAAAGGCAGTTTTTGTGGGTTTCGTGGCAGGGCACCCGACTATGGAGACAAGGCATTCCAAGGAAACCATAGTCTATAACATCCAAATGGCTGGATCTTCCTACATATTCCAGGATGGACACCGCTTTGGCCCCACATGTGACTAATAATGGGCAAACTGGCTGAGTAGAAGGCTTCGATTTGTCCTTTCTGGTATCACGTAAACACACACTAAAATGTGTAGGGATATAGATTCTGTATCTGCTTCTCTCTGAGATTCCCATGGGGTCCTGAAATATCAGTCTCACCTGCCAAGCTTTTCTTCCCAAATTCGGTTCCAGACCCTGGGAAGACCTTCCCAAAGGCAGGATCTTGACAACAGCCAACCAAAGTAGCGAGTGGCACCCAAATCCTTCTGCCCTCGTTCTTTAAAGGTAATCTGAACTTGGAAAAATACATAAGGAGCAGAACTCACTGTAGAGGGAAGAAGACTGCATGGCGAGTCAGGGGTTCTGGCGCCTGGCTCTATGGGTTGACATTGGAAAGACAATCAGCCACTGCAGGTTTGAATTCTGTGTTATTTAGGGTTCTCCAGAGAAACTGTACCAATAGGATACGTGTCTGTGTGTGTGTGTGTGTGTGTGTGTGTGTGTGTGTGTGTGTTTAAAAAATGATAAGAATTGGCTCATGTGATTATGGAGGCTGAGAAGTCCCACAGTATGTGTGGTCTGCAATCTGGAGACCCAGAAAAGCCAGTGGTGTAATTGAGTGTGAGTCCGAAGGCACGAGAACGAGCAATGCCGATGTCTGAGAGCAGGAGAAGGATGACCCAGCTCGTGCAATGAGAACAAATTTGACCTTCCTCCTTTTGTTCTATTCAGGCTCTCAGTAGGTTGGGTGACACCCACTGGCATTGGCGATCTGCTTTCCTCAGTCAACCGATTCAAATGCTCATCTTTTCCAGCAACGTCCTTAACAGACACACGCAGAAAGAGTGTTTTACCGGCTACCTGGGCATCCCTTCGTCCAGTGAAGTCGACACATAAAATTAACCATGAGTCTCCTTTCTTGTAAAATCATGAAGCTGGAATAAACGACCGGTACAATTTGCTCTCTCTGAGCCAATATTCTGGGATTGCGCTTCTAACCCAGAGCATCTCGCTGACCCTGACCCTGACTCTGCCCTCTCATCTCTTTCCAACGTCCACTGTCGGTGAGAGCTCCACACGTCTGCAACAGCATTCACCGTGTTCGTGGCCGTGCTGGCTACACATTCACACTCTCCTTTGCGTGCTGACTTTTGTTCTTTAAGGGTGTCTGTGAGAGGAGGCGGGTCTGTGGTTTGATCAGACAGCCCTTCTCTGCCCACCCAAAACCCGCTGCTTGGAAAATCACAGGTAAAGCCTCTGACAGCATCATTAGTGTGAGTCAGCATCATGTTGTTCGAGCCCCCCATAACGTGGGGAGTGAAGGGTGTCATTTGCTTGAACACACACACTCTCCTGCAGAATAATTACTTTGCAACCTACACACTTTTGGGGGGGTCAGAATTCCTCTTGAACTAAGCACTTCCTCCTTTGTCATCTTCTGTCTGAAGAAAGACTCCATAGTCAGGAACGGAAGCGTGAAAAGTGAACGGAAAAACAAATAATGTAGGGAGGCAGGATGGTTTTTGTATCATTTGCTGCTCAAAGGCTTAGTTTGTCTCTGGGATGAGAAGACGTCCACCTGCTTCATTGTTTTGGATCCTGATACAAGCCCAAATAGGAGACCTCTCCAGCTTCCAAGCAAGTTTATTTGGCAGAAGGACAGTGCCAGTGATGGAATGGGAGACTTTCGCCTGTACCTGTGTCTCCCAGTCTATTGGACTGTCCCCAACCCTGGTCTGTTACTACCTCTGCTCTATGTTATGAATCATAATTTGGAAAGACATATAACTGACCATAGTACACTGCATGGGGAATCAGGGGTCCTGGGCCCCGGCTCTGCGGGTTGACCTTGGACAAGCAAAGAGCCACTTCAGCCTTGGCCTCCTGTCTTGTCAAATGATAATGCTGGAATAAGCAACCTATACAATGCGCTCTTCCTGGGGCCAAAATTCTGTAACTCTTCTTCTAGCTCCATTGCCTAATGTGCTCTACTGACCCTGACCCTGACTCTGCCCCCTTGCCCATTTCCTGTGCGTGCTGCAGTTGAGAGCTCTGGATGTCTGAAGACCCACCATTATTGAACACACACCACTGTGGGTTCAGTGCTCTAACACAACCCAACATACAAGACCAAGAATCCTAGCTGGTGAGATCACGACCGTTACGCTTTCTTTACTGTATCCACAGTAGTGATTACTGGCCTTCTACTTTGGGCCTTGCTTAACACTAGTCGCTGTGGGGTGCATCTAAGAAGAACGGGACCTGGCCCCTGCAGACACAGCATTAAAGGTTCACCTGAAGATGTTCAATCCTCGTAAAATCAGGAGAGAATAGCTGAGCCTTAGTCTGCGGGCTGGCACTTGAGAATAAAAGAGGTTCATAGCAGGGAAAGAGGCATGTGGGCAGAAATGGAGGGAGGTATTTGGGAACATGGCAGGGTCGAGGCTGGCCCTTTGAGGATGGGTGGAACCTAGATAGGCAGAGAGCACTACAGAAAGAGAGGAGGAGAAACCCCCAGCATCGAGGGGCAGTGAAGATCCTGTGTCGTCTGGAGCAGATGATACGTGTTGGAAATGAGGTAAAGTAATATAGAGGTGGTTATAATCATACAAATGTATAACTTTTCATAGCAAAGAACTCTGAGCTGAGTTATCCAACTTAATTCTTACAACATCCTTCCGAGTTGATCTTATGATCTCTTCTTTTACAGGTGAAACAACGGGGACTCAGAGAAGTTATATAACTTTCCGATCGTCCCAGAGCTAATCCAAGTAGGAGAAGCAGAGGACCATGGCTTCTGAATTTAAGTCAGTGTTCCTCTTATTCTGCGATGCTTTCAGAACTAGATTAGAGTAAGCCTTAAATGATAGGTCTGACATCAGAGAGAAAGGTCCCAGACTCCAGACTCACAAAAGCGAGCAGCATAACTCGGGTTTTTCAAGAATTTTTATCTGGCCACCTGACTCACCATAGATCCATGGGTTTTTGTAAGGAGGTGTGCAGACGGAGCAAAGCACACTTTGGAAATGAAGGATCAGTCTGGCTACGAATTTGGAGGTAGGTTGGAGCGCAAGTGGAGAAGAAAAACTCAGTAGGAGGATGTTAAGTCAAGTAGAACTCACCACTTCAAAATTCTTCTCACTCATTTCATCTTTTATTGAGCGTCTACTATGTGCTAGGCACTAGGCCAGGGTGCTAGTGTTTCTTCTTCAATGTCACGAAGAGGTCCAACAATACCTCACCATCTTACAACCCTTTCCTTGTGTCCTTCCACTGTTCAGACCTTCAATTATAAATCCGGCCAGCAATATTTGCTGACCAGGCCCTATGCTGAGTTAGAAGAGGCACACACAGAAAAGATAGGCTTCCAACCTCTGGTCCAGGAATGAAAAAGTCAAATAAATGATGGAACCGTATTAAAATCAAAGCCTCTGAAAAGACGCAAAGTAGATACTGAAATTTGATACGTATTTGGAATGGCTTTTAAAATTATTGCATAGTGGTGAGATAGCAAACAATTTGCAAGACCTTCAACTTGGATCCTTACCTGTACGATAAGTAAATTCCAGGTGGATGAGAGCGTTAAAAACAAAGAGGAAAAGAAAACCATAGAAGAAATTCTAAGATCATGTTTCTCTCCTCTTTAGACGGGAAAAACCTTTCCAAGCATAAAAGCAAGAGACGAAACCATATAAAAATATCAATAGACCTAACTTCACAATTTTTTTAAAAAAATGTACACACAAAGAAAAATACTATAAATGATATTGATGGAGGTCTCCCAGAGCAATTTGGTGCTGTGAGTTCACAGGTTGAATGATGCCCTTTGCTAGAAACTCAGCAATGATAGATAAAACACAAAAGGCAAAACTAAAGGATAGATTGAGGCTCAAGTACAAGATAAACATCTCCTTGGACTGGACGCAGCAGAAACTCAAGCCAAAGTCCTGGGCTTGCTGGACCCCCGGGTCTAGCGTCAGGCTGAGTGTAGCATTCCTAAGCTACAATCACTGCTCTGTTTGAGGACCGGAGCTGGAGAGCGGCTTTCTGAACTTGATCATGAAAAGAGCCCGAAAAATAAAGCTACACACTACTACAGGTGGAAAATAGTTTCAAATCATACACCTGATCAGAAACTTGTATGTAGACTAGATAAAGAATTCATACAGCTCAACAATGAAAAGACAAATAACCCAATTAAACGTGAGTAAAGGATTTGAATAGACATTTCTCTAGAAGAGATGCAGCAGAATCCCCATTTATCCGTGGCTTCACTGTCTGAGCTTTCAATTACCTACAGTCAACTGTGGTCCAGAAGCAGATGACCCTCCCCCTGACATATTGTCAGAAGGTCATTAGCAGCCTGATGCTGCGTCACAATGCCTATGTCATTCACCTCACTTCATCTCATCACATAGGCATTTTATCATCTCACATCATCACAAGAAGAGTGAGGACAGTACCATCAGATAGTTTGAGAGAGAGAGAGAGCACATTCACGCAACTCTTATTACAGTAGACTGCTATAAATTGTTCTATTTGGTTACTAGTTATTGTTGTTAATCTCTTACTGTGCCTAATTTATACATTAAAGCTTATCACAGGTATGTATGTATGTATGTATGTATGGAGAAAAACATAGTATATATAGGGTTTGCTACTCTCTGGGGTTTCAGGCATCTGCTGGGGGTCTTGAAATGTATCCTCTATGGATAAGTGGGGGGGGGGGGGACTATTGTACTCAAGTCACCAATAAACACATGAAAACGTGCCTGACACATAGCCTTAGGGAAATGCAGATCAAAATCACAGTGAGAGGTCACCTCACACCCACTGGGATGGCGCTAAGAAAAACAGTGGATGTTGGGACACCTGGGTGGCATCTGACTTCAGCTCTCTCTCAAGAATAAATAAATTTCTGTCTCTCTCAAGAATAAATAAACACATTTAAAAAAATGAAAACAATGGATGACAACAAGTGTTCTCAAAGACGTGGAGGAAATGGAATTCTCATACGTTGTATGTAGGGATATAAAATGGCGGCGGTGCTGTGAAGTTCTTCAGAAGGTCAAACCCAGACTTACGATGTGACCAAGTAATCCCATTCCTAGGTCTATAGTCAAGAGATTTGAAAATACATATCCATACAAAAACTTATACAGAAACGCTTATGTCAGGTTCTATGAACTGAACTGTTCCCGCACCCCAAAATTTGTTATTGAAGTATGATGGTATTTGGAGATGGGGCCTTTGGGATACAATTAGGTTCAGATGAGGTCATGAGGATTGGGCCTCCCCATGGGATTAGTGCCCTTATAATAAGAGACACCAGAGTGCCACCCACCTTTCTACCACGTGAGGACCCTGCACAAAGGTAGCCATCTTCAAGCTAGGGAGTTCACACAAGAACCCAACCATACTGACACCCTGACCCCAGGCTTCTAGTCTCTAGAACTGTGAGAAAGACCTTTCTGTTGCTTTCCCCTCCCAGTCTCTAGCATTTTGTTATGGTGGCCTGAGCTAACTAAGACAGATTGTGGCACCAAGAAGTGGGGTGTTTCTGTAAGAAATACATGAGGTGTAGAAGGGAAGCGGTTTGGGGACAGCGCAGTGGGTAGAGGTCAGCAGAGTTTTGAGGTGCACGACAGAAATATGGACGTCAAAAGTGATTCCGTTGAGATCTTGGATGCAAACGAAGAACACGTTATTGAAAGCTGGAAGAGAGACCGTCCTTGGTATCCGGGGACAAAGAACGTGGCCAAACTATGTTCTAGTGTTCTCTGGAAGGTAGAACCTGTGAATGATGACATTGGGTATTTAGCCGAGGAGACGTCTAAGCGAAGTGTCGAAGGAGCAGCTTGGTTTCTCCTGACTCCTTACAGTAAAACACACAAGGAGAGGGACGAATAGAAGAAGGAGGCGTGAGACAAAAGGGAACCAGAACTTAGAAATTTGGAAACATCTCAGCCTATCCACATCGCAAAAAATGAGAAAAAAGTGTTCCGAAGAGTGTTCTAACGGTGTGACTGAACAACCATTTGATAAAGGAAGCCTGGGTATGACTCGTGGACTTGATCCGGCTCAGCCATCTCAGCAGGAGCCAGGAATAGAAATGGTGTTATATTAGCAAAGATACTGCCAGTTTGGACCAAAGGAGACAGAGAGAGCCTGTCCAGATGAAGGAAGGCTCTCAGACTCCCTGGATTCTACAGGGACTGGACTAGAGAGATATTCAGCTATAATGTGCACTGTTTTTTTTTTTTTTTTTTTTTTAAATTTTGTTTTTTTTTTCAACGTTTTTATTTATTTTGGGGACAGAGAGAGACAGAGCATGAATGGGGGAGGGGCAGAGAGAGAGGGAGACACAGAATCGGAAACAGGCTCCAGGCTCCGAGCCATCAGCCCAGAGCCTGACGCGGGGCTCGAACTCCCGGACCGCGAGATCGTGACCTGGCTGAAGTCGGACGCTTAACCGACTGCGCCACCCAGGCGCCCCTGTTTTTTTGTTTTTAGGGGTTTTTTCTTCCCATAAAAAAAGGAAGAATTTTTTTCTCAAAGATGATTCTGAGATCAGCGGTGCTCCCCCTTTGGTTTCAAAGAACAAAGGCATCACCTCAATTTCAACAGGCCGGGTAGTCTCCATCTCAGAGCCTTGGAGGCAAGACCTCTGCCTGGGAGAGCCAAGGGGAAGGGAATGCCACCCCAGTGGGTCCAAAAGTGGGATATAGAGTCAAAGAGGATTATTCTCAAGACTTAAGACCTAATGGGATTTACCTCACTAGGTTTTGGAATTGCTTGGGACCCATCACCCCTTCCTTCTTTCTTATCTCTCCCTTTTGAAATGGGAATGTTTATCTTCTGCCTGCCCCATGATTGTACTGCACACAGGTTGGTTTCAGAGGTTCACAGCTGGAGAAGAATTTTCCCTCAGGATGAATAGTACCTTGAATCTCACCCGTATCTGATGATACTTAGATGAGACTTTGGACTTTAGCGTTTTTGCTAGCAAGAGCTGGGGTTTGGGGACTATTGAGGTGAAATTAATACATTTTGCATGTGACAAGAACACACATTTTGGAGAGCTAGGAGCAGAATCTTCTGGACTGAATTGTGTCTCCCCACTTCCCCCAATTCATATGTTGAAGCCCTGACTCCCAATGGGCTGGTAGTATAAAGAGACAGAGTCTTTGGGGGTGATTAGGTTGAGATGAGGTCAGGAGGATAGGGACCTAATGATGGGATTAGTGTTCTCATAGGAAAAGACCACGTGAGGACACAGCAAGAAGGTGCAAACCAGGGACACAGGCTTCACTAGAGACTGACCGTGCTGTCACCTCAACCTCGGACTTCCAGCCTCCAGAACCGTGAGACATTAATTTCTGTTATTTAAGCCACTGCGTCCACGGTATTTTCTTAGGGCATCGAAGATGACTCATCCAGGAGAATTATTCGCAAATGGAAAAGTAGAAAGAGCCCAAATATCCATCAGGTGATGTCTAGATACATAAAATGTGGTTTGGCCATATAACGCAATCCTAGGGAACCCTAGAAAGGAATCAAGTGTGTGCTATAATACACGTTACAGGCTGCAATATGGAGGAACCTGGAAAGTGCTACACTAAGTTGAAAGAAGCCAGACACAGAAGACCACATTATATTATTCCGTTTGTATGAAATGTCCAGAATAAGCAAATCCACAAAAATAGAAAGCTTAGGGGTTGTCAGGGGCTGGAGGTAGGGGGGAATTGAAGAATGATCGCCTATAGGTGTGGTGTTTCTTTGGGGGTTGATAAAAATGTTCTGGAATTGGTGGTGATAGTTGTATACCTTTATAACGGAACTAAAAACTACGAGGGTGCTGGGGTGGCTCAATCTGTTAAGCAGGTGACTCTTGATTTTGGCTCAGGTCATGATCTCAGGGTGGTGGGTTCAAGCCCCACCCTGGGTGTGGAGCCTGCTTGAGATTCTCTCTCCCTCCCCCCCTTCTCATTCCCTGCTTGAGCTCTCTCTTTCAAAAACAAACAAAAAGCTACTGAATTGTACACTTCACAAGCATGAGTTTCAGGGTATGTGAATTATATCTCAATAAAAGCTATTATTTTAAGGATGCTGCCTAGGGTTATATCTCCTGGCAAACTGTAGCCCCAGGGAGGAAGGTGAACATAAACTTAACCTTTAGATTAGGATACCAAGGGACGCCTGGGTGGCTCAGTGAGTTAAGAGTTCAACTTTGTCTCAGGTCATGATCTCACTGTCCGTGAGTTCGAGCCCCTCATTGGGCTCTGTGCTGACAGCTTAGATCCTCAATCCTGCTTCAGATTCTGTGTCTCCCTCTCTCTATGCCCCTCCCCCACTCATGCTCTCTCTCTCTCTCTCTCTCTCTTTCTCTCCCTCAAAAAAATTTTTTTTGTTTTTTAGATTACGATGCCAAGACATGGGCCAGCTCTGTCTCAATATCAACACAAAGCCTAGTCTGGATCCAAATCCTAAGGGATCAGGTGGAAGCAACCACAAACCACTAGACAGAGAGGATTAAATAATGAAAAACAAACAAAAACAAAGCCCATAGAAAATTGCACTGTAAACCAAAATATCAAAATACAAGAACATACGTCCCATGGAAGCCAACAAATCAACATTCAGGACAGAACAGAAATTCATTTGTGTGAAATGAAATTTATAGAACAGTCTGACAAAGACTTTAAAATAGATATCATCAAGATACTCAAAGAGAAAAAGAAGACATATTCTCCATTAAAAAAAAAAAGAAACTATAAAAAACAAGTGAGGCTGGGGGAGAAAAAAAAACCCAGCAAGTAGGTACAAAAAAGAATCAATTAAAATGACACAATCCCAGAAAAGGGATCGCTACAATTTCAGAAAGTGGAAACAAAAGGATGATTAATCAGACAGAATTGAGAAATTCACCCAAAGGGTATCACAGAAAGGCAGAGAAGGCCAAGCAAGAAAGAGCAGTTAAGAGACTTAGAGGATAAGTTGAGATGCTTCAACATTTAACTGGTAGGAATTCTAGGATCTCTAGGATATGAGAATGGTGGGAACAGTGGAAAATCTATTTTCTTAAAGAAATAATTTGTAGAAATGTTCTGGAATTTCATAACAATAGTCTTCAATTTGGAAATGCACTGCAAGTATTGAACATGATGAAACTATATAAAAAGCTCAGGAACATACCCTTTTGCATATGGAACTCAACGTATGAGGGAGACAGCATCATAAATTAATGGGGAAAGTAGTACTTTTTTTTAGTTTATTTATTTTGAAAGAGAGAGAGAGAGAGAGATAGCATGAGCGGGGGAGAGGTAGAGACAGAGGGAGAGACAGAGAGAGAAAGAGAGAGACAGAAAGAGAGAGAGAGAGAGAGAGAGGGAATCCCAAGCAGCCTCCACACTGTCAGCACAGAGCTGAATGTGGGGCTCAAACTCATGCAACCGTGAGATCACGACCTGAGCTGAAACCGAGAGTCAAACACTTAACCAACTGAGCCACTCGGGTGCCCTGGGAAAGTAGTACTTCTAATGAAATATGGAAACTACTATGTTCTTATTGCATACCATAAATCAAATAAATTTTAAGTGGGCTAAAAACCTAAGTTTCAGAGGCAAAGCTTTAAAACTTTTGGAAGAAAATATAAAAGAATATATTCATAATCTTTTGGTAAGCAGGGTCTACTTAAAAGAAAGCACAAGACATCAAGGAAACATTGGATAAATTGGATTACTTTAAAATATAAAACGTCCTTATAATCAAGAATCTACACACTTAGAGAAGATATTCACAATGTACGAAACAAATAGCTATTTACAGAACATTTAAGGAATGTCTACTGCCAGTAAAAAAAAGGCAATCTAACAAAAATGGACAAACCATATGAACTGGCAATTTATAGACGAGGAAACCCAAATGATGACTATTTATTTAAACATTAAACAGTGAAAGGTCTCCATTTCACAAGTAATCATGGAAAGACAAATTAAAAAAACAATGAATGTCAATTCACACCTATCAGATAGGCAAAAATTTAAGTTTAACACTACTGAATGTGGGGAAGATTGAGGAGAAACAGAAACTCCATTACATTGCTAGTGGGTGTGCACATTGCTATAACAACTTTGGAGGTGAATTTGATCGTATCTAGTGAAGCAGATTTTTTAAAAGTGTATTTATTTATAAGTAGTGTCTACACCCAGTGTGGGGCTCACACTTACAAGCCATAGTCATGTGCTCTTCCGACTGAGCCAGCTGGGTACCCCTAAAGCAGAAGATTTTTTTTTCAACGTTTATTTATTTTTGGGACAGAGAGAGACAGAGCATGAACGGGCGAGGGTCAGAGAGAGAGGGAGACACAGAATCGGAAACAGGCTCCAGGCTCTGAGCCATCAGCCCAGAGCCCGACGCGGGGCCCGAACTCACGGACCCCGAGATCGTGACCTGGCCGAAGTCGGACGCTTAACCGACTGCACCACCCAGGCGCCCCCAGAAGATTTTTATACTCTACCACTCAGGAAAGAAATTCTCACCCACGGCCAAAGGAGATATACTTACGAATACTCTTTGCAAAATTGTTTGCAAAAGCAAAGCAAAACTAAAACAAAGAAACGAGGAAAAGAAAAAAGGAAACAATAGGAATATTCAATCCATTCACAGAATGGAGTAATCATTTGTGGCATGGCATGTTAATAGAGTAAAAATGAATGAGTTACGGTTACATGTATCAAAGTTGGCAAATGATGAAACAATTTTGAACGAAAAGAGCAAGATGCAGAGGGAAACATGCCAAATACACGTTATATACATACAACGAAAATATCAAAAATGCCAACACTTCAGTACTAACAGATAAAATAGAACCTTGGGAAAGAGTAATTTCTAACATGTGCTGGACAGGTGCTCAAGGTTCTCATTGTATCAACTACTCTTGTGAAGCAACAAAAATGAGATGAGCACGCAAGAGGAAGTTGGAGGAACAGGCAACTTGCAAGAAGAGAAACACGAGCGACCCGGGAGTTCAGAAAAGCGAGTTCGATATCACCGCGAAAATGCAGGGTGAAGCGGCAACGCAATCCGCTTTTTAAATTTACCAAATTCTAGGAATGTACCTGCAGGAGGTGACCAGGAAGTCTCATAGAACTTTACCATCAGGGATATTTGTGGTGAAACAATTAAAGTGGTGAAAATATATATATATGACCATAGAATGGGTGCATCAGTCCAAGCCAGCAACCTGGGAGAGATTCTTGATTTGTCCTATCTTTGTACTCCCCATCACCAAAGATGGACAGTTCTACTCAACTAAATTCGCCGTCACGCCTTTGTGGGTCACAGTTCAGCACCTGGGAAGTTGGGATGTGTCTTTCTGTCACTGCCAGCCAGGGGGCAGTCATGACGCGGCCGTCCTCTTCCAGACTCACTCATGGAAACTTGCAAAATAGGTGTTACTTTCTTCTTTAAAGCTTCATGCTGCTAGGCTGGAGTTCAGGGAAATCAGCCTCTTTCTGAGAATTGCAACAGGATGTAGCCGTTTGTGGTTGGCACAGTCAAGTTCAAGTTCCATCCGGGCGTGGCTGTATGTGAGACCAGCTTTCCCAATTGCCTTCTGGCTCCATTTTAGGGTCCCTTGACATTCCTGACTCCACTTCAGATGTTTCGGTTCACAAGTTGAAACCGGCTAAGGGAAACAAGCAGGTACAACCAGGAAATGGCATTGTTAACGGGAGCGAAATGTGAGGAAATTGAGACAAAACGAAGCAGTTCATGTCAAGCTCAGAATCTATCATCCTTGAAGCCAATCGCTTACAGGGCATTAACACGAGTTCTGGTTGATGCTAAACAGTTTATGCGGGGGTGTCTGGGTGGATCAACCGGTTGGGCGTCTGACTTCGGCTCAGGTCGTGATTTCATGGTTCGTGGGTTCAAGCCCCAAATTGGGCTCTGTGCTGACAGCTCAGAGCCTGGAGCCTGCTTTGGATTCTGTGTCACCCTCTTTCTATGCTCCTCTCCCATTTGCTCTCTCTCTCTCTCTCTTTCTCTCTCTCTCTCTCTCTCTCAAAAATAAATACACATTTAAAAAAACTGTGTTGGGGCTCCTCGGTGGCTCAGTTGGTTAAGCATCCAACTTCGGCCCAGGTCAAGGTCTTACAGTTTGTGAGTTTGAGCCCCATGTCGGGCTCTGTGCTCACAGCTCAGAGCCTGGAGCCCGCTTCCAATTCTGGGTCTCCGTCTCTCTCTGCCCCACCCCTGCTTTCCCTTTTTGCCCCACCCCTGCTTGTGCTCTGTGTCTCTCTGTCTCTCAAAAAATGAGTAAACGTTGAAAAATTTTAAAAATAAATAAATAAATAATAAAAAAAATAAACGGTGTAATAAACCGTTTATACACAGCCAAGCTCAAAAGTCACATGTTCGCATCAAAACTTCACGGTGCTCACTAGAACTATAATTAACATGTAACTGAACAGTTTATATTGAACCAAAGACAGACTTTGTATATTCCTCTCCAAAGTAACATCTTAGGATGGCTTGGAGTGTGGATGTGTCGTTCAAACTAATGTGTGTATGTGAAGCCAAGCTCGAGATCACGCATTCATTTCAAACAAAACTCATAAGCTTTGTAAACGCTGTATGTGCAAGCAAACAGAAGAAATGTTCCCTGCTCTGCTTATCAAGAGGTCATTGGATTCAGTGACCTCTTGTTCCCCACCCAGTTAAAATCAGATATGGGTTGCTGTGGGATGAGAAGGGTAATCTTAGCAACTCCACTGGGGAAAGCAATTCAGGGACACACAAAGAAGCATCTGTAGGTGCTCTAAAGGAACGTACAAAACAGTGACGGGGGGTAAAGAGTTAATATCCTCATTGTATAAAGGGCCTCTAAAGATCTGTTAAGTCTTTGATAGATGTATGGGCCAAGCACAGAGAGCTCACAAAGGAGGACATACAATCAGCCAAGGAACATTTGAAACACATATAAGCTTGAAGGAAATCAGAGGAATGCAGACTAGGACCAGAAGTTAATTTTACCCATCAGATCCCTAAAGATTGAAATGATAAACCATCTATCTTTGTTTAGGTTACAGTGAAACAGGAAATATTATATCCTTGTGGGAAGGCTCATTGAAAGGCTCGCCTTTCTGGAAAGCAAGTTGCCAATATGTAAAAAAGAGACTTAAAACATCCATGCCTTGGGACGCCTGGGTGGCTCAGTCCGTTAAGCATCCAACTTCAGCTCAGGTTATGATCTCACGGTTCGTGGGTTCGAGCCCCACATCAGGCTCTGTGCTGAGAGCTCAGAGCCTGGAGCCTGCTTCGGATTCTGTGTCTCCCTCTCTCTCTGCCCCTCTTCCGCTCATGCTCTGTCTCTTTCTCTCAAAAATAAATAAACATAAAAAACAACTTTTTAAAAAACACCCAAGCCTTGCTCATTTATGCAAAAAAACAAGACAAAAACACACCGCAGGAAGTATATACTGAAAAATGAACAAACTGGTTATGGAGGCATGGGGAGGCATATGGAGAAGAGGAAAAGGAGAGGAAATCATAAGGAGAGACAGGGAATGACACTTCTCTGAATTTATATGCCAAGCAATCCTAAGATGTTACTTTTGAGAAGAATGTTCAAAGTCTGTCTTTGGTTCAATATCAACTGTTTAGTTCTGAGATTTAGAGACAGACCCCCTCAAAATAAATGAATAATTTAAATCAGCCAAGGTATGGAAAAACCCAGACTAGAATACAGATGGCAACAACTGAACCTAATTGTGGAACAAATGATTAACCTCACTGATAGTGGTGAAGAAGAAAAGAACTAACCTTAGTAACATTGGAAAATAGGGTTTTGACTACTTACTGCAAGACCAAAGACAAAAAAAAAAAAACAAAACAAAAAAAACAGTATAAAATACTGCGCTCAGGCTAGTAAATGTATTTCTAGCAGGGGAATGGGCTAACAACTCTGAGATGACTTTATGTGCACAACTAGGAATGAATGAATGAATGAATGAGCTGTAGATAATATCTGCAGGGTTTCTCACTGTCAGAGAAAGTAGTTAGAAACAGGGAAAGGGGGGTGGGGGAGGCTGGGTGGCTCAGTTGGTTAAGCATCCAACTCTTGGTTTTGGCTCAGGTCATGATCTCAGGGTTAGTGAGTTCGAGCCCCACCCCGGGCTCTGCACTGACAGCGCAGAGCTTGGCTGGGATTCTCTCTCTTCTTCTCTCTCTGCCCTTCCCCTCCCGTGCTCTCTCTCAAAATAAATAAATAAAATTAAAAAAAAAAAAAAAAGAAACAGGGAGAAGGGGAAAGCAAAAAAAACTTCCCCTGTGGTTTTGAGTTGCAACTGGAGATATCAACAGGAGCTCCTAGTTTTCAGTAGAAAAATGCGGAAATAAACATAGAGGGGTTTGCGTTTGTGGACCGCTATCCATACATGCGTTTTCTAGCTGTGTCAATTGAGAGGGCCCAGAAGCAATGAGGACACTCAGCAACCAGATCTTTATTTCTAAGTCACTCCCAATAACTAGAATCAAGACTTCCTGGAGAAGCGGATGATGAGCCTGGAGCATTTTGTGTTGCCAGAAATTAACGAAGTGCTGGAAAAAGAAAGGGGGTGTGTCAGAAGGGCATAGGAGCCAACACTGAAGAAACTCCTCATCGCCAAGGATGCACTCAACGGAATGAAAATGCAACCTGCAGAAGTGGAGAAATTATTTGCAAACCATATATCTGATAAGGGGTTCGTGTCCAGAATATATAAAGAACTTCTACAAATCAACAACAAAAGAATCAAATAGCCTAATTAACAAATGGGCAAAGCACTCATATATATACATTTCTCCAAAGATGGTGTACAAATAACCAATAAGCACATGAAAAGATTCTCAACGTTACTAATCGTCAGGAAAATAAAACCACACCGAGATATCACCTCACACCCTTTAGGATGGCTACTATAAACAACAACGACAACGACAAACACCCAGAAAAGAACACGTGATGGCAAGGATGTGGAGAAATTGGGACCCTTTCACGCTTATTGGTAGGATTGCAGAATGGTGCAACTGCTCTGGAAAACACTATGAAGGTCCCTCCAAAAATTAAAAATAGAAGTACCAGGGGCACCTGGGTGGCTCTGTCGGTTGAACATCAGACTTTTGATTTTGTCTCAAGTCATGATCCCAAGGTCGTGGGAGCAAGCCCTGAATCATGGGATTGAGCCCTGCATTGGGCTCCACGCTGAGTGTGGAGGCTGCTTAGGATTTTTTTTTCCCCTCTCTGTCTCTCTGTCTCTCACTCTCTCTTTCCTCCACTTGGATTCTCTTGCTCTCTCTCTAAAAAAAAAAAAAAAAAAAAAAAAAATATATATATATATATATATATATATATATATATATATATATACCAGAGGATTCAGCAATCCCCACTTCTGGGTATATATACCCCAAAGAATTGAAAGCAGGGTCTTGAAAAGATATTTGTACACCCCTATTCACAGCAGCATAGCCAAGAGCCAAGAGCCAAGGGCCCGGAGCCGGGAGGTGGGAGCAATCCAAGTGTCCGGCGACAAATGAATGAATAAACAAAGCATGGTATATACATACAAGGCAATATTATTCAGTCTTAAAAAGTAAGGGGATCCTGTCACAGGCTACAAATGGCAAACCTTGAGGCCATTATGCGAAGTGAAATAAGCCAGTTACAAGATAAATGCTATATGATTCCACCCACGTGAGGTACCTAGAATAGTCAAATTCACAGAAACCGAATGTAGCGCGGTGGTTACCGGGAACTGGGGAGAAGGGGATAAGGGGACTTGTTTATTGGGTACAGAGATTGAGAAGAAAGAAAAGAAAAAGAGGAAAAGGTTCTGGAGATCTGTTTCACGATATGAGCAGAGTCAATGCTCTGGACTACTGAACTACACTCTCAACAAGGTTTAAGATGGTAACTTCTATATTATGTGGTGGGTTTTTGTTTGTAATGTTTATTTATTTTTGAGAGAGAGAGAGACAGAGTGCGAGCAGGGGAGGGGCAGAGAGAGAGAGGGAGACGCAGAATCCGAAGCAGGCTCCAGGCTCCGAGCTGTCAGCACAGAGCCCAACACGGGGCTCGAACTCATGAACCGTGAGATCATGACCTGAGTTGAAGTTGGATGCTTAACCGACTGAGCCACCCAGGTGCCCCTACATGGTGTTGTTCCAACCGCAATATACATAAATAAATTGATGATAGATAGATAGATAGATAGATAGATAGAGGTGACTCAGTCATTTAAGCATCTGACTTCCACTCAGGTCAGGTCGTGATCTTGCGGTTCATGAGTTTGAGCCCTGCACTGGGCTCTCTGCTGTCAGCACAGAGCTCACCACAGATGCTCCGTCTCCCTCTCTCTCTCTCAAGCATCTAATAAATAAACATCATTTAAAAAATAAATAAATTTTGAGAAGTAACAGGATGTTTGCATAATGTTAAAAAATCTCCCATCATCCAAATATTTATTCATTACAAAGGCAAAAATAGTAACTGCACCGTGGAGAAAACTGGCAGACAGACATCACCTTAACCGAGCGATCAGGGTCAACATCACCCAAAAGAAGACTCATCAGCCTTAGGAGCCTCCCGATGTGATGCACCGGGAAGGGATACAACGTCACGTCTGTGATTTTTCTTCCCAACAAATGCATAACCTCAGTCTAAGCATGAGAAACCATTGGGCAAACTCACATTTAGGGACAGTCCACAAAACACCTGACCAGTGCTCTTCACAAGGCCTCAAGGTCATGAACAGCAAAGAAAGACTGAGGAACTGTCACAGATTCCTGTCCACAGAAAAATATGATAACTAAATATAATATGTAACCCTAGACTGGATCCTGGACCAGAAAAAGGACATTATTGAAAATACTCATGAAATTTGGATACAGTCTATAATTTAGTTAATAACATTCTTCTAATTTCTAAATTTCAAGAGGTTCACATTAGGGGAAGCTAGATGAAAGGTTTATAGGAACTCTGTGTACTATTTTTGCAACTTTTCTGTCAGTCCAAAATTATTTCAAGTTGCAATTAAAAAATACCCATACACTGGGAGAAAGCCCCCTGGAGTTTCTTTTCTGGCAAACATTCCTAAAGAAATACAAAAGATGTGGGGCATGGGGTGCCTGGGTGGCTCAGTCGGTTGGGGGTCCGACTTCCGCTCAGGTCACGATCTCACGGTTCGTGGGTTCGAGCCCCAGGTCGGGCTCTGTGCTGCCAGCTCAGAGCCTACAGCGTGCTTCAAATTCTGTGTGTCTCTCTCTTTCTCTGTCCCTCCCCCACTCACACTCTGTCTCTCTCTCTCTCAAAACTAAATAAACATTTTAAAAAATTTGTGAGGCGCCTGGGTGGCTCAGTTGGTTGAGCGTCCGACTTCAGCTCAGGTCATGATCTCGCAATTCATGAGTTCGAGGCCCTCATTGGGCTCTATGCTGACAGCTCAGAGCCTGGAGCCTGCTTCGGATTCCATGTCCCCCCCTCCCCCCCCCCTTTGCCCCTTCCCTGCTCACGCTCTGCCTCCATCTCAAAAATAAATAAACATTGGGCTAAATGGGTAAGGGGCATTAAGGAATCTACTCCTGAAATCATTGTTTCACTATATGCTAACTAATTTGGATGTAAATTTTAAAAAATAAAAAATAAAATTAAAAAACAAAAAAATAAAAATAAATAAATAAATAAATAAACAAACAAACATTAAAAAACAAGTTAAAAAAATACAAAAGATGTTTATGGTGCATTACTAATAATAATGTGAAAAATTAGAAACGACCTATATGTTCCTAAAAAGGATGCTGGTTAGTAAATTATGGTCTCTGGGCTCTTGGATTTAAACATAATCTGTATGCTGTTGACACCCAAATATATGTCTCTGCTGATAGAGCTGATGGCTGGGATCATATCACCGCTTAGAGGAAGGTCTAAAAGGCACATCAAATTAGTGTGCACAACCCCAACCTCAGTCTTCCCTATGGCTTAGGCAAAACCTACAAGTCATTCTTTTTTTTTTTTTTTAATGTTTATTTATTTTTGAGAGAGACAGACAGACAGAGCACAAGTGGGGGAGGGGCAGCAAGAGAGGGAGACACAGAATCCGAAGCAGGCTCCAGGCTCTGAGCGGTCAGCACAGAGCCCGACGCGGGGCTCGAACTCACGAACCGTGAGATCATGACCTGAGCCGAAGTCGGACGCTCCACCGACTGAGCCACCCAGACAATTTCATTTCCTTGTCTTCCAGACTTGCTCCAGTAACAAGTGCCTTTGCTCTCTCCCTCCAAAACATTGCTCCCCGGGACGCAAGCCACCACCACCTCTCCTGGACCACCGAGCAAGGCTCCTCACTGATCCCTGTTTCCTCTGTATGCTCTCACCACTCTCCATGCTGCAGTCTGAATGATGTTAAAAGAATACCATAAAACCTTGGTTTGCGAGCATAATTCATCCCAGAAACACGCTTGTAATCCGAAGCGCTTGTATATTCAAAGTGCGTTTCCCCATAAGAAATAATTAGAGACGCCTGGGTGGCTCAGTTGGTTAAGCGTCCGACTTCGGCTCAGGTCACGATTCCACGTTCGTGGATTAGTGCCCACATCAGGCTCTGTGTTCAGAACTCAGAGCCAGGAGCCCGCTTCGGATCCTGTGTTTCCCTCTCTCCGCCCCTGACCCACTCACGCTCTGTCTCTCTCTGTCTCTCAAAAATAAGTAAACATTTAAAAAGATGTTTTTGAGGTAAAGAAATAACGGAAACCCAGATGATTCATCCCACAACCTGAAAAGATTCATCTAAAAATGATTATAATACTGTAATACCATACAAAATATTAAAGAGAATAAAAAGTATAAAGACAAATAAACAAATGAACCTGCACTTACCTTTGAAAACCTTCGTGGCCGGTGTGAGGGAGACAAGAGAGAGGAGGGTTGTTGTGTAGGACGACTTTCACTACCACTAATGGAATCACAGCTATCTGTTGGCTCAGTGGAATCTTTTTCTGCCTGGGGACCATTGTGTACGTTCACGTGGATGTTGACTAGAGGACAGTATTAATAAACTCTTGTCATATACTGTGTTTAATGTAACTGGCAATCTGGCAGCAGAGGAAAGGGTCTCTATCTGCGGGCAGCCTGACCTAGAATGAAGCAAAGCATTCCTAAGCTTCCTCTTGTCTGGAAAAGCAAAGGACTGTCCACAGGTGCATGGAAGGGACAAAAAATACACGAGTGCCAGTTGAGGGCACCTTCCAACGTTCTGAAACCTCACTGATTCCCGCTAAACACTGCCTGAGACGGAGCATCCAAGTACGGGAGACAATCACCAACAATCCCGCAGCGAGAGAAAGAGAGAGAAGAACCATTGGCTCAACTGTGATCATGTGACGTTCAGTGTCACATCCCACTCATATTACAAGACATTGCCTGTTTATCAAGTTAAAATTTGTTAGAAGTGTTTGCTTGTCTTGCGGAACACTCGCAGAGCAAGTTATTTGCAATCCAAGGTTTTACTGTGCAATGACCTGATCCTCCTCTGCCTAATGCCTTCCAGTGGTTCCCCATCACACAAAAAATAAGGTTCAACTTCCTTAGCGTTCCCTACTGGATTCTACAGGAGCTGGCCAGGCTCTGAGCTCCAGCCCTGTCCCTCATTCTTTCCGCTCCTCTGTCCTGGGTTCTGGCCACAGTGGCCTCATTCAGTGTCTGAAACAGGGAGCCTCTGCGCAGAAGTTTCTTTGCCCAAATCTCCCCATGGTTATTACCTTCTTGTCATTCCGGGATTGAAGCAACTGTCACTTCTTTGAGGGGCCAACTTCGACCAGTTAACCTAAAGCATCCCCCACCCCTACCCAAGCATCATTCCCTATGTCAACGACGTCTTTTACCCACGTCTGAGCACTAGTAATAAGTGATAGTCTAAAATTATTTTGTTCCTGCATTTGCTCGATGGTTAACTTTCTGCCTTTCTTGAAAACATAATCTTCATGAGAACAGTTAAGTTGGCGGTGCCTGGATGGCTCAGTCGGTTAAACGTCTGACTCTTGATTTCAGCTCCGGTCAAGATCTCACGGTTCATGAGTTCAAGCCCCATGTCAGGCTCTGTGCTGACAGAGCAGTGCCTGCCCGGGATTCTCTCTCTCCCTCTCTCTCTGCCCCTCCTAACTCGTGCTCTCTCTCTCAAAATAAGTAAACGTTAAAAAAGAATAGTTACATTGTAGTTTGAAAAATGTCAAGTCTCCAGAAAAGCTGAAGGACTAGTACATACGCTTTACATGGTTTCGTTGAATGTTAACGTGATACATTATCTTTCTCTCTTTCTTCACACTCATAGGCACATGCACACATTTTCCCTTAACCATTTGGAATAAGTTTCAGACATCATGGCAGTTGACTCCTCAAGCCTTCCTCATGCACTTTCTAAGAATAATGAGGTTTTGCTACATAGTATCAATATCACAATTAAGAAAATGACTAATTCCATATTGTCATCCAATATAAAATCCAAATTTCTCCCAACTTTCCTTGAGATGCCTTTTATGTCAGCTGTATGGGGTTTTTTTTCTTCATCCAGGATCCAGTCTAGGGTGAAGCACTGCGTTTGATTATTATGTCTCTTTAGTCTCTTACCTTGTCCTTTAATTTTTCATGAGGTTAACTTTTGTAAAGCCTGAGTTCTTCAAAGGGCCCAAAGAGTCCATGCAGTGTACTCTGAATCTGCCTGATTATTTCCTCACGGTGTCAGTTGACTGTATCTTCTGTGTTTTCTTTCAGCTCAAGGCTAACTCCACAGCTGCAATCCAATATGGCGGCCCCCTGCTGCATGGGAGCCCTTGGAACGTGGCCAGTGTGACTGGAGAAGTGAATGTTCACGTTTACTTAGTTTTCATGAATTCATTTTTAAGTGTTTGCACGAATGCGCTCTTCAGTTATTGGGAATTTTAAAAGTATGTTTGGGATGACTTGAGTATGTGAATCTGCTTTTTAAGCTGTGTATTATGTTGAGAGTTGCATAGAGTGGAAAATACCGACTGACTTTTGAAGACCTAGAAATAAATTAAGGATCCCCATCCACCCATCCATTCGCCAAATCTGAATTCAAACCATGGTTTAAAAATTCCAACAACACACCCCCCCACACAAGCACAATTTAAAAAGTCAGAGAGAGGGGCGCCTGGGTGGCTCAGTCGGTTAAGCGTCCGACTTCGGCTCAGGTCATGATCTCACGGTCCGTGAGTTCGAGCCCTGCATCGGGCTCTGTGCCGACAGCTCAGAGCCTGGCCTGTTTCGGATTCTGTGTCTCCCTCTCTCTCTGACCCTCCCCTGTTCATGCTCTGTCTCTCTCTGTCTCAAAAATAAACATTAAAAAATTTTTTTTAAATAAAATAAAATAAAATAAAATAAAATAAAATAAAATAAAATAAGATAAAATAAAATAAAAAGTCAGAGAGGAGGGGTGCCTGGGTGACACAGTCAGCTGAGAGTCTGACTCTTGATTTCGACTCAGTTCATAATCCCAGGGTCATGTTATCAAGTCCTGCATTAGGCTCCACACTCGGAGCCTGATTAAAATTCTCTCTCCCCCTCTGTTCCTCTCTCCTCTCCCCCCACCCCCCCAAAAAAAAGTCAAAGGAGCAGGAAGGCAAGGGCTAGCTGAAAATGACTCACCAGGTTGTAAATTCTACCGGGTGGAAATCACTATCTCCCACTCAACCAGTGTATCTGTGGTGCCTATGCAACACCCGACACAGAGTTGATGCTTAATGGATATTTTTGAATGAATGAGAGTGAGTGAGTGAGCGGTCAGGCCTTTGAGGAAGGAAGAATGGCGTTGCTGGGAGCTGAGGGGGCCCTTCGAGCAGCAACAGGCAAACGGTGATGCCCCAATCTAGAGCGAACAGAGACAGGGAGGGCTGGGAAGGCCTGGCAAAAACCCAGGGCAAGGGACACGCACCTTGCCCTTCCTTGGGCATTCTTTGCGTGGGCCTGTTTTGGCGAAAGAACCCCGAGCATCGCCAGTTTAAGGCAGAAACGCGATTTCAGATGGGTTGAATAATTTACCCAGAGCCCCACAGCCAGTCAAGCGTCTGTGCTGGCTTCTGAGACGAGCAGGGCCCCAGGCTGATGCTGTTTTTATTCGTCTACCTGTCTCCGCAGGCAAGTAAGACTGTATAATACCACCCCTCCCTGGGGGTGTCCTTGCACAGGTCTGGAGTCTGTGCGGAACAATAACTCGATCCTGTTAAGTTGTGCTCCCCTAGATATGCCGCTTTGTACATTTATGGCTCGACATAAATCTTATACGTATGTATGTGCGTATTCCATATTTACATTACGTATGCACACATATACATTCATAGGTATGGGCAGCAAGACTTTCTGTCTATACATAACTAGAAAAGATGTTATAGAAAGAAAGTCTTGCTACCCAAATTTCTGGATCGTATTATTAAAAGCTTGAGGGAAAACCCGTTAACTCGTAAGTCAACTGTCATAAACCTATCCCTCATAAAAATGGCTTTTCACATTTGAATCTGAGCCAGTCCCTGGAACAGCATAGAACTCTCTTCTTGCAAGACCAGCACTACCAACAGAGTCAGAGGTTATTGTTTTTTGGGGTTTTTTTTGTTTATTTATTTATTTTGAGAGAGAGAAAGAGAGAGAGAGAAGCACAAGCTGGGAGGGGGGAAGAGAGAGGGAGAGAGAGAGAGAGGGAGAGAGAGAGAATCCAGAGCAGGATCCACACTGTCAGCACAGAGCCCGACTTGGGGCTCAAACTCGCGAACCGTGAGACCACAACCTGAGCTGAAATGAAGAGTCAGCAGCTTAACTGACTGAGCCACCCAGGCACCTTCGTTTACTATCAAATTGTAGCCTTGGCTAAAAGTGCCAAAGCTTGGAGGGCAACCCTATGCCGCTGAATCTAGGCAAAGGCAGTGGCTCAGATGAGAAAATGGGGTAAAAACTGAAAAGATCTGGAGGGAGGGAGGGCGAGAGGATGTAACTCTGTGACCTACTTGCTCGCGTGTGTGGGATCCAAGGCCATCTTGAGAGGGCTTCCTTAGGCAGGCAAAAGCCTTCTGTGTGCTTTCCTCAACATCTGCCTAAAATGAAACACATCAAGTTAAACTTGTTAAAGTCAACGTCAGAAAGAAACTTTAAGTAAACAAGACAATGGCTTGAGGATGTAAAGGACAAGGCTTTGCAGGAGTGCGGACTTGTAGATTAATTGTACACGTACAAGAATTAGCTTGTTTTCGTGCCATCAAGTTACATCCTCTCTTTCACTCACATCATGTACCCTCTGGTGGTAGAGGCTGGGAAGTTTCTAAAATAGGGTACCTGATGCAGGTGGCTGCTCAATCGGTTAAACTTCTGACTCTAGGTTTCAGCTCTGATCGTGATCTCATGGTTCATGAGCTCAAGCCCTGTGCTGGGCTCCATGCTGATAACACAGGGCCTGCTTGGGATTCTTTCTCACCCTCTCTCTCTGCCCCTCCCCAGCTCACACACACTCTTTCTCTTTGTCAAAATGAATAAATAAACATTAAGAAAATAAAGAGGGTGCCTTGGTAATGATTCTAATTTCTTACAACTAAAATATGGCTCTACCTAAAGGCCCCCGTAGCCTCTCATGGGAAACTGCCAACTCCCTAGAATGTTTTTCTTGCCATCAACTGCTACAAACACCTTTGAGCTACACATTTCTGAAATTCATCAGGAATTTTCTTTGAGAGATAGACCGAAATGTCTTTCTTTGGATTTGGAGGTTTTATTTTTTTGGCTATCTGAATTCTGCACTTGGCCAGATGTCGTAACCTGCCATTATGCCAGCATCAGTGTCATTATAAAACCGTGTTGAAATAATTTCTGTGACAGGTTTGAGTAGTAAATAGAGAGACAGCTTAGTGTAGCAAAGCATTTTTCAATTTTAAGTAAAGAATCGCTTTTAAAAGGAGGAAAAAAATCCTGTTCCCATACCTCGAGCGTTGACTCAAGTCATTTTTATTTGTTACTAAAACATATTCAAACATTAAACAAGACATGAATTCCTTAGGTTTTTATAGCTCCTAAGCTACACAATCAAAATAAATATTAATATTAAATTTAAACAAAATACAGCAAAAAACAACAGTACTTTTTGTTTGTTTACATTTATTTATTTTTGAGAGACAGAGAGAGTCAGAGCACAAGTGGGAGAAGGGCAGAGAGAGAAGGAGACACAGAATCCGAAGCAGGCTCCAGGCTCCAAGCAAGCGTTCAGCACAGAGCCCAACGCGGGGCTCGAACTCACGAACGATGAGATCACGACCTGAGCGGAAGTCAGACGCCCAACTGAGCCACCCAGGTGCCCCAACAGTACTTTTAAATTGATGACACTGAGTTCCTCTATCGTTAGGATATAGAATGTCATGGCTGATGATTAGTCTTGTGTTAATGACTCAAAGATAGCTGGATAAGTGAAATTTCACATATTTTTCTTTATTTACTTTATTTATTATTTTTTTAAAAGTAGACTTCGTGCCCCGTCCGGAGCCCAATGTGCTACTTACACTCATGACTCTGAGATCAAGACCTGAGCTGAAATCGAGTCGGATGCTCAACTGCCTGAGCCGCCCAGGTGCCCCGAAATTTCATGTATTTTTAAATATACCAGAGAGCTGTGCAAATAAGTTTAAGGGAATAAATTCCAGGGAGGAGAGAGTCCTCTCTAGGGGAGGCAGAGATCTCACCTAGAGGTCAGCCAGCTTCCTTCCTAGGGGCATTTGCCAAATTTGGGCACAAGTAGAGATTCAGGCTTACGTTGGCAGAGAAATCCATGAGGGAAAGAGACACCATTGATTGTGATTTTTAGTGACCTTGTGGACTGGCATGAAGAAATGGAAGATGGTTTTTCCTACCTGTCAGTTTCTGATCACACAACTTTTTACAAAAAAATGTTTATTTATGAGACAGAAAGAGGAAAAGAGAGAGAGAGAGAGAGAGAGGGAGAATGCACATGTAGGGGAGGGGCAGAGAGAGAGAGGGAGACACAGTATCTGAAACAGGCTCCAGGGTGTCAGCTCAAACCCTGATGTGAGGCTTGAACTCACTAACTGTGAGATCATGACCCGGACCGAAGTTGGATGATAGCCGATTAAGCCACCCAAGGGCCCCTGATCACATAACTGTTAATGAGTGCTGTGGCTGTGATTAAAAATAGAGCTTGGGGGGCACCCGGCTGGCTTGGTCAGTTAAGCCTCCGACTTCGGCTCAGGTCATGATCTTGCGGTTTGTGGGTTCGAACCCCACATTGGGTTCTGCTGATGGCTCAGAGCCTGGAGCCTGCTTTGGATTCTGTGTCTCCCTCTTTCTCTGCCCCTCCCTAACTTGTGCTCCCTCGCTCTCTCTCTCTCTCAAAAATAAATAAACATTAATTAAAAAAAAAAAAAGTAGAACTTGGCTAAAAAGGCAGAGGAAGAGTCCCTTTAATCTGGTTCTTGAAAAGGATAACCCCTGGGGGAAGCCCTGACATAGACACGAAAAATCTCACCTTCAATATGCTTGAAAACAAAGGGGAACTAAAAGTAACTGACACTGCAATCCAGCCCCAATGCAGCTCAATTCACTGACAGAGAAAAAAAGCATGTTTCCTCTGGGGAAAATAGCGTTAGCCTCAGCCTCTGGCTTTCTTAATGCACATTATCTGGCACAAAATAAAGAATGAAGAGTTTTTCAGGAGACTATGACTCATGCTACTTTGTGCATTTATATTTGAACATAAATGTTACATATATGTGTATGAGTATCATATATATGTATATGTGTGTGTGGCATTTTTCCTACTTATGGGAAGAAAGTCTTGCCATTCAAATTTCTGGATCATATTATTAAAAGTGAGAAATAACATGATTCAAGAGAAATAACATTCTATTGAAACAGGCTTACAGACAACTCAAGCCTTAACATTAGCAGAGGACTTAAAAATAATTGTATAGGGGCACCTGGGTGGCTCAGTCGGTTAAGCACCCAGCTTCAGCTCAGGTCATGATCTCGCAGTTCATGATTTCGAGCCCTGTGTCGGGCTCTGTGCTGACAGCTCAGAGACTGGAGCCTTCTTCGATTTCTGCGTCTCCCTCTCTCTCTGCCCCTCCCCCACTTGCGCTGTTTCTCTCTCTCTCTCAAAAACAAATAAAAACATTAAAAATATTAGTAATTGTTATAGATATGTTAAAAAATAAAATCTAGACAAAAATGGATGAAAAGATAAAATTTCAAGAAATAAATAGAATCTTTACCAATGAAATACCATCCTGGAACTTAAAAATATAATATTTATTTATTTTTATTTTTTTTATTTTAACGTTTTTATTTATTTTTGGGACAGAGAGAGACAGAGCATGAACGGGGGAGGGGCAGAGAGAGAGGGAAACACAGAATCGGAAACAGGCTCCAGGCTCTGAGCCATCAGCCCAGAGCCTGACGCGGGGCTCAAACTCACGGACCGCGAGATCGTGACCTGGCTGAAGTCGGACGCTTAACCGACTGCGCCACCCAGGCGCCCCTTAAAAATATAATATTTAAAGGGAAGAAAGGAAGGAGTGGGGAGGACAGGAGCTTCCAAAGTGGTGGAGTGAAAAAAAAGAAGGGCAAACTTTTTAATTTTAAAGAAGTTCAGTTTATTCATTCTTTTCTTAAAAATAACATTTTTAGTATTATTCTAAAATTTTTTTACTTAACTCAAGGTTAGAAACATTTCTCCTAGGTTTGTTTTCATCAAGAAGTTTTATAATTTTCTCTTAATTTAAGTCTATGATCCATTTTCAGTTAATTTCTGTACATGGTTTGAAAAGAAGTTCTGAGTTCCTTATTTTATTTTTTATTTATTTATTTTTTTAAAATTTTCTAACGTTTATTTATTTTTGAGACAGAGAGAGACAGAGCATGAACAGTGGAGGAGCAGAGAGAGAGGGAGACACAGAATCTGAAACAGGCTCCAGGCTCTGAGCTGTCAGCACAGAGCCCGATGCGGGGCTCGAACTCACGGACCGCGAGATCATGACCTGAGCCGAAGTCGGACGCTTAACCGACCGAGCCACCCAGGCGCCCCATGAGTTCCTTATTTTAAATATGGATATCCAGTTTTCCAGCATTATTTGTTGAAGAGACCCTCTTTCACCCCACTGACTTGCCTTGAAGGCTTTGTCAAAATTAATCCATCATAAATGAAAAGGTTTATTTCTGGACGTCCTATTCTGTTTAATGAATATATATACCTATTCTTTGAAATCTGCTATTGGGAGTTCTGAAAATTTGTTCTTGTTCAAAATCATTTCAGTTATGGATTTCGATGAGAATTGCATTGAGTGTATTGCTCAACTTGGGAGAACTGCTATCTTAACAACATATGAACATGGGATGTATCTTTACTGAATTTCTCTCACTACGATATACGTATGTGTAGATCTCTCTAAATTTACAGTAGTTAGAGTTTACTGAACTTATTGGATGTATGTGTAGACTATTTTTCATGACATTTGAGAAGGTTTCATCCATTATTTCTTTGAGTATTTTTTTCTGCCCCTTTCCCTTTCTTATCTGATCTGGTTTCCTACAGGTCTCTGAGGACCTTTTCTTCCTTTTTTCTTCCTGTTCTTCCAATTAGATAATTTCTATGGGTCTGTTTTCAAGTTCATGGATTCTTCCTTCTGCCAGCTCACATCTGATCTGCTTTTGAGCCCCTCTGATGAATTTTTCATTTCAGTGCTCTTCAATTCCAGTTTTCTTTTTCTTATTAGTCATTTATATCTTTTAATTTATATATAAATGCAAATGAAAACCACAATATAATAAATACCACATCACACCTTCTTACCCACTAGAAGGACTCTAATAAAAAAGATTGACATTAATAAGTTCAGTGAGCATGTAGAGAAACTGGAAACCTTATGGTAGAGGGAATGTAAAGAAGGCACAACCACTTTGGAAAAACAATTTGGCAGTTTCTTAAATAGTTAAACCAACACTTAATGATATTACCCAATAATCTCACTCTTAGGGATGTATGAAGAGAAATGAAAATCTGTTCCCACAAAAAGACATATACGTGAATGTTCATGGTAGCATTATGCATAATAACCAGAAACTGGAAACAACCAAATTATCCATCAACCGGTGAACAAATAAACAAAATGTGATGTTTGCATGCAATAGAATGTTCCTCAGCAATAAAAAGGAACACACTATTTATACATGTTACAACTTGATTGAACCTCAGAAAAGGTATGCTTAGAAAAGAAGCCAGACACAAAAACTACACATATTTTAAAACTATATTTATAGGAAAATTCTAGAAAAGAAATCTCTAGACACAGAAAGCAGATCATCCCATTGATTATCTGGGGCTAGGAAGAGGGGTAATATTTTACTATAAATGGGTATAAAGGAGCTTTTAAGGGTAATAAAAATGTCCTGACACTACACTGTGGTGATGATTGCACAACTGAATAAACTTACTAACAGCCATTGTACCATATGCTTATAACGGGTAAACTTTACAGCGTATAAATTATATATCGATTAAACTGTTATAAAATCTGACCAGGCATTGCAGTAAGGAAAAATTACAGGCCCATCTTACTCGTGACCACCATGCAAAAATCCTACCCAGAACATTAACAAACCAAACCCATGAATATATAAAAAAGGATACTATATCGCCATTAGATTGTGTTATTCCAGGAATGCAAGGTTGGTTGAACATCCAAAATTGGCCCATGCAGTTGTCCCATCAGCTTCTGTCGGGTCAATGGTGAGGGCTCTGCCGCCTGACTCAGTGTGTGCTCCTTACTAGTTGCTTGTTTTGCCAGGTAGTTTGGGGGAGCTCCGACCCTTGGTCCCAGGGGATCTTCATTGGAAGCATGGTCGGGTTTTGTCTGTGCCTAGACCATGAGGCACATGCTTACTTCTGCCTCAGTCAGATAGAATGGAACTTTGGCTTTGGCTGTAAGCAGATGGGATTCCCCACAGTTACTCTTTCCGGAAAAGCAGGCACTAAAAATCCATAGGAATTCATAGGGAATGTGTAAAGAAGACTTGTGTGTGGAGGAAATCCTCAGCGTGGCCCCTTTTTTGTGTGTTATCGGAGAATATTTAACACTCCTACAGAAGCAAGAAAGTAAGAGGCTGGGGTGAAACTGCTAAGTTATGTTAAGCATACACAAGGAGTAATCTATTAGCTTGTGGGATAAAACACGAGTAGGGATGTGTGGGTAGGTAGTAAAACTAAGACAAAACAAGGAAGAGCTTAGCATGGACTGTTACAGGCAATACCTGAACATACATCCCTAACCACCTTTCTTAGAACATTCACTAAAAAGGTCTTACAATTCTGAAACTTCCCTCTGTCCCTTTGAGATGTATACATACAACAGCCTACAACTCCAGAGTGTCTTTGTCAAGGACCCGAAAGCCATTCCTTTAAAATATAATCCTTGGAAAGGTAGGGTCTCTGTCTCCCAATCTCCGTAGGAGGAAAGCATCCTAACTCTGAGAGTTGCCAGCAACAGACAGAGCTGATGTAATCAACATTTACACTAAGCAACCCTTGGTAATTTCTCACTTCCCTGACTCTACTGACCCTTATTCATCCCCCTCCCCAATTCCTTGTTCTCCTATTAAAATACCCAGTCACCTCTGCACAAATGAGAGTTCATCTCAGTTCGGTTCAGTTCAGTGTGGACCTCTTCCCTACTGCAGTAGTATATTACTGTTCAAAATCTGTCCTTTTCAGTCTTCAGTTAATATCTGGCTTTGCCTATCTCTGACACCACAAAAGTGGGGGACAGGAGGATAGTGATGGGCAAGAGTGCTGGGGGGGAGGGGCTCCTGGATGCTGAAGTCCTCTTTCCTCACTAGGGCGGTGGTTATGCAAGCAGCTGCTCTGTGTTGAGCTGCCCGTTTTTGATTTGTAAACATTTCTGTAGATGTGTCGCCGTTCATGAGCTTTTAAAAGGGTTAAACAAAGAATAATTGGCTCTGCTGCTCCCCAGAGGCTCGCGCTGCGCGAGTTGTTTCCTAAGAATGTGAACATAAATGCCGTTCGTTATCGGCTTCAGGAGAAAACCTGCACAGATTTAGGTATTGCTGATATGATTCATTGTAGGAAGAATATAGATTTTTATGTATTCATGGCTTTCTGAGAAGCCACTTGTATTAGATTTTAAAACTTTTGATGCAGAATCTTTCCATGGACTAATGGTTTTTTTACATTTCTTGAAGTGTGTATATGATAGCACGGGAAACTCATCGGGAGTAATATCCTGGTAAATCTTGGACTTTGAAGGATGTTGCATATTACTGTAATTTTTTGTGTCTTTCTTTATTTAATTTTTTTTAAATTTTTTTTTCAACGTTTATTTATTTTTGGGACAGAGAGAGAGACAGAGCATGAACGGGGGAGGGGCAGAGAGAGAGGGAGACACAGAATCGGAAACAGGCTCCAGGCTCTGAGCCATCAGCCCAGAGCCTGACGCGGGGCTCGAACTCACGGACCGCGAGATCGTGACCTGGCTGAAGTCGGACGCTCAACCGACTGCGCCACCCAGGCGCCCCTCTTTATTTAATTTTTAAGAACAGCAAACACCTACGTAGCGCTTACTATGTGACGAGGCCTAAGTGTATTACATGGATATTATTAACCCATTCAATCCTCAAAATAAGTCTCTAAGGTAGGTACTATTTCTATCTCTATAGACAATGACACTGAGGACCAGAGAAGTTAGGCGGTTAGGTCAAGATCACACAGCCAATAGTGGTAGAGCTGGACTTTGAACCATGTGGCCAGACCCCCAAATGTTCTTAACCAACAGGCTAAGTTGTCTTCTAAATGGAGATTTAGAGATGAATAATGGTATTGGATACGGCAAAACAACAACGTATTACGCAGTTTAAAACATATATAGGGGGCGCCTGGGTGGCTCAGTCGGTTACGCGGCCGACTTCAGCTCAGGTCGTGATCTCGCGGTCCGTGAGTTTGAGCCCCGCTTCGGGCTCTGTGCTGACAGCTCTGAGCCTGGAGCCTGTTTCAGATTCTGTGTCTCCCTCTCTCTGACCCTCCCCCGTTCATGCTGTCTCTCTCTGTCTCAAAAATCAATAAAAAACGTTAAAAAAAAACAAAACAAAAACCATATATAGGATTAAACTAAGTGTGAGTGCCTGAGTATACGACAATGGCCAGACCATATATAAAAACAGAGCTAGGGCCCACAGTCTGCAGCAACCAGCCGAGGAAACTAACCTATCAGCAGAGTAGCCGGCCAAGAATCAAGCTTGTATTTCTTGCAGGAAGTCAGACAGCTCGCTTCCACCAACTGGCCCAGGACGCTAAACAATAACCAACAATACAAGTTGGCCCCAAATGACCAGGATCCGATGCAAACACCAACAGCTTCCCTAATTTTTGTCCCCACTTGGGCTCAGGATCAATCAGACAAAGTGAAATACACTCTCCAAGCCAATGAATGGTGTGGCATGCCTCCTGCCGAGGATCCCCCTACAGCTTCCCCAGGCCGACAGCCTCCCCTCAGGGCCCTGAGGGCCTCCACCCTCCCCCACAAAGCTCTCCCGCCCCCTGCCTGCCTTTGAGTCTCGGCCAAGCCCACGTGATGATGGCTGACTCCGGGGCAATCGCAAGTTCTGAACGCACGGCCTTTGCTTTTTCCCATTTGATTGGTCTTTGTTTATTTCCACAAGAAACAACAATTAAAATTTTTGTTTAATTTTTAAAAAACTTTTTAAAAAATATTTATTTGTCTTTTGAGAGAGAGAGAGAGAGAGAGACGGAGCTTGAGCGGGTGAGGGGCAGAGAGAGGGAGACACAGAACCTGAAGCAGGCTGCGGGCTGCCAGCACGGAGCCCGCCGCGGGGCTCGAACCCACGGACTGCAAGATCATGACCTGACCGAAGCGCATAACCGACTGCACCCACCCGGGTGCCCCCGGTTCCTGCTTACATTCCCTCTGCATACCAACCCTTCCCAAGCTTCTAGCCAGAATTCATTCCCTCTTTAGACCGCCAAGGCAGGACTTGGTCTCCAGTCCCAAACAATGAATGAACTTTGGAAGAGGTTTCTAAAAAGGGCCTCAGAATTTCTTTAGGGCGGACCACATGCCTGTGTACCCCGGGGGCCATTCGATGGGAGGCCCGGTCAGGACTGGTTCCAAAAAGACAAAGGAAAAGGGACTATTTGACTTTCAAAATCCCTGTTCCAACTGCGCGAGATCCTGCAGTTTTCTGATTAGACAGAATGAAGGATGAAGCCTGGCATTTACCCATTAAAGCAATGACGAGTAGGTCTAATTTGTGGTATCTCTAACTGATAGTTTGCATTTTAAGGTTAAGATATTTTATTGCTTCCAGATGGTCAGCTAACTTCCAGCCAGAGGAACATTACTGCGGAGTTTAAGAATAGCTATGATGCAAAGAGAGATTTTAATTATCATGTAAAGGATCTAATTAAAAAGACATACAGTAGTCGGCTTTTCACATGCTCAAGCCCATAAAAATCAGTAGTTTAAAAAATTACCTTAAGAAAGAAATTGGAAAATTATTCAATTTGAAGCAGAGACACTTGAAGAATTTCTCAAATTGGGGAACCAGAATTAGGTTAACTGTTTGTTCCTAGAGGCCTTGATTTCCATGTTGTTCCTTGCATTTTGTTTTATGGCACAAACCGGTGGAAGGTTCAAGTCTTTTTGCTTCTTTGTTAGTTTGTTTCTGGAATAAGGCAGATTCTCTTCAACGAAGCAAGCAAGCAACCAACCCATCGAGTTAGTAACCAAGTGATGAATTTCTGGGCCTCTGAACTCGAGACCGAGATTCAGAATCAGATTCTTCCACTTACTGGGTGACCTTGGGCAAAGCACATAAGCTCTGTGAGCCTCGGCTTTCTGGTGTGTAAGATGGTAAGTCCTCTCCTGAGGGCTTCTGGAGGGTACCATGAGACAACGAAAGTCAGCTATTGCTCACCTGCAGAGTCTTAGAACGTGCGCTCATTCACAGAGGAGGCCAAAGACTCTGGAAGACCTGGGCCTGGCAGGAATTGTACCGCGAGATACTCGACAATGTGCTGTTGTCCCTGCGACTTCCCCTCCCTGGCTCCTGAGCTCTGCAACACAGGGACATTTTGCAAGAGGAACAGAGGGGTTTGTAGCAGGGATGGGATAGAGAGTCTTGCTGCAGGGAAGCTGAGCTCTTTGGACTTAGTGATTTGGAACCAGGTGGCTACTGACGTGTGACACGCTGACAATGAATAGACACCGTCTCTCCACGATGCCCCTGCACCTCCCGGCTTCAGGACCTCTTACCCCAAATCCTCCGTGTGATACCTTGGGGCTGGTGCTGAAACAAAAAGCTGCAAATGGGAGCCTGGGTGGCTCAGTTGGTTAAACTTCCGACTTCGGCTCAGGTCGTGATCTCACGGTCGGTGAGTTCAAGCCCTGCGGCTGGCTCTGAGCAGACAGCTCGCAGCCTGGAGCCCGCTTTGGATTCTGTGTCTCCCTTTCTCTCTGCCCCTCGCTCACTCTCTCTTCATCTCTCTCTCAAAATAAATAAAGAAAGTTAAAAAAACATTTTGTTAACTCGAGTGACAGTGATAGCCTTTCCAGAAACTGGTGGGTTATAGGTAGCTAATAACTCCCTAGAATGTCCTTTTCTTTACTCTTCGTATCTTCCCTTTTCTCCTTCCTGCCTACTATGTTCAGAAGTCCGATTTCATAGAATGAGAAGGTTCTAGACCATACCTCTTTTCCTCCAGAAACAAAGCACAGACTAATGCAACATGTGTCCACTGTATCCAGAAGCCCAGTATAGTTTACATAACTATCATGGACAAGAAGCTTCCAGAAAATTAGGAAGGCAACTGGGTTAGGGCAAGTGACTCCCTACAGCCAAGTACATAGAAGAGTGGGATTTGTGTCTAGAACATATAAAGAACTCTTACGACTCGATGATATCATAAACAACCCATTTAAAATAGGAAGAAGAAGGGCCTCTGGGTGGCTCAGTCGCTTAAGTGACTGACTAGATTTCAGCTCAGATCACGATCTCACGGTTCGTGAGTTCAAGCCCTGCACTGGGCTCCACGCTGGCCGTGCGGAGCCTGCTTGGGACTCTCTCTTTCTCCCTTTCTTTGTCCCTCCCCAGCTCACTGTCTCTCTCTTTTTCAAAGTAAATACACTTAAAAATAGGAAAAAGATTTGAACAAATATTTCATGAAAGAAGATTTACGAATGACTTACGAGCATATTAAGAGATGTTTACTGGGGCGCCTGGGTGGCGCAGCCGGTTAAGCGTCCGACTTCAGCCAGGTCACGATCTCGCGGTCCGCGAGTTCGAGCCCCGCGTCGGGCTCTGGGCTGACTGCTCAGAGCCTGGAGCCTGTTTCCGATTCTGTGTCTCCCTCTCTCTCTGCCCCTCCCCCATTCATGCTCTGTCTCTCTCTGTCCCAAAAATAAATAAACGTTGAAAAATAAATAAATAAATAAAAGATGTTTACTGACTTTTGTCCTGTGGCAAATTAAAGTTGCAATGACATACAATTTCACACCCACTAAAATGGCTAAGAGGAAAAAGGCTTGCCATACCAAAGCACTGGTAGGATATAGAAGAACTTAATCTCTCGTATGTTGCTGATGAGGATGTAAAGTGGTACAGCCCCTCTCGAAGCCAGTTTGGCAGTTTCTGATGGAGTTAAACATACATTTACCTTATCTTCCAGTGATTCTCCTTCTAGGTATTTACCCAAGAGAAATAAACAATTTGTCCACACGAAGACTTATATATGGGTGTTTATAGCAGTTTCTTTATATTAGCAAAAACTGGAAACAACCTGATTTCCAGCAACAGATGAATAGATACATAAATTGGAGTATCTGCATACAGTGGAATATTACTCAGCAAGAAAAAGGAATGAATTATTGATACATGCTCCAATATGAATGAGAATCTAAAAATAATTATTCTCTGTGAAAGAAGCGAGCCAGACCAAAAAAGAAAAAAAAAAAAAGACTGTGTATTGTATAACTTTATTATAAAGAAAGCAAATGAATGTCTTCCTGGGGCTGGAGTTAGAAGAAATTGACCACAGAGGGGTATGAGGGAAGTTTCTGGGGGTGATGAAAATATTCCCTATCTTGGAAGGAGATCCTGACATTTGCAACGACATGGATAAACCTGGAGAACATTATGCTAAATGAAACAAGCCAGACACAGAAATATAAATCACTGCATGATCTCACTTATATGTGCAATCCAAAAAAGTGAAATACGTAGAAGGAGAGAGAAAAATAGCAGTTAATAAGGGCAGGAGGTAGGGAAAAGGAGGTGACGTTGGTCCAAGGATACAAAGTTACAGTTATGTAGGATGAGTAGTCTAGAGATGTAGAGCATGGTGATTGGAGTTAATAATACTGCATTGAATACTGGAAATTTGCAAAAAAAAGAGTAGATTTCAGGTGCTTTTATCACACGAAAAAGTAACTATGTGAGCAGATATGTTGATTAGCTAGACTGTAGTAATTATTTCACTATGTATATGCATATTAAATCGTGTTGTTCGCCTAAATATATACAATTTTTGTCAAAGAACAAAAAGTAAATAGGCAACTGGCTAAATAAAAGAAAGTATTCTCTATCTAGAAAGTGATGGTTGTTACATGACTAAACGGATGTGTTAAAACTCACTGAAATAGGGGCGCCTGGGTGGCGCAGTCGGTTAAGCATCCGACTTCAGCCAGGTCACGATCTCGTGGTCCGTGAGTTCGAGCCCCGCGTCGGGCTCTGGGCTGATGGCTCGGAGCCTGGAGCCTGTTTCCGATTCTGTGTCTCCCTCTCTCTCTGCCCCTCCCCCGTTCATGCTCTCTCTCTGTACCAAAAATAAATAAAAACGTTGAAAAAAAAATAAAAAAAAAAACGCACTGAAATATACACGTAAACCTGATACCTTTTGTTGTATGTCATTTACACCTCCGTGAAAATGAGGAATTACCCTGGGGGAGTGAGAGCTAAAACTCGCAGTAGGAAGGGAAATCAGTGGTGCCAAATAGGAGGTTTTTGGTGTTTCTTTGAGACGGATTTTTTCCCAGGAGAATTTTCCTGCCATTGTAGCGTGCACACAGTTTTGTTTCTGCAACTAAAATAGTGGTGTGGCTGGTGAAGATTGAAAACCAGACAGTGAGCAGGTAGCTCTACATAAAATCGCATCTATCATGCTGCGTAAAGCCAGGTTACCTGTAAGTGACAGAAGGTAATGGGAAATCAGTTTTCTGAGCTCAGAGAATGTCAGCTAACCTGCTTTGATAGGCTTGGAGACATGAATATTCTAAGCTTAGGGATGCTATTATGGGTCTGGAAAGCCCAGGGCAGATGTTCTGATGTTGGTTTTACGGATACCCACAAAGAAACTCTCCTGTGTGTTGGACACAAATAGGCTTTCACCTCCTATCAGATTCAAATATCTCCATTATTCCTTTTCACGGGAATAAAACTCTGGATGTAGAATCATATCTCAGTGGGAATTCTGCATATTTCAGGCTGAAGGACATAAACAAGGGCCAGTGTGTGTCACCAGCACGACCCATTCAGACCAGCAGCCGTTCACTTATGTTTTCAGTTCATCAATTCACTCACTTAGACAATATTCATTTTGCAGCTTCTGCGTGCAGAGTGTCCGAGAGACCGTGTTTCTGACATTGTCTCTCACAGTCCGTTTGGGGACAGACATGTGAACAAATAATTCTGATGTAACGTGATCATCGAGGTGAGTGTTCGCGGAGCTGTGAGAATTCAGACAAGGGAGTAAGTCACACAATCTAGGGAACTAGGAAGGATTTTGCACACACCCCGGGCACATGCAGACACTGAGGCATAGACAGAGGTGTCGAGGGCCAGTTTGGTGAGAAATCCCTTCCCTTAAGCAATCCATGTGAGGATCTCATCTGTGGATTTCTCCTAGATCCATTTAAGGCTGAAAATAACCAAAAAATGAGGAAAGTTGTTTATAGAGTATCTCCAGCTCTGGGCTGAAAAGGATCGACAATCTTATTTCCTTCACCCAGCTAAGGTATAAGCCATCTTCTGGGTATGAAGAAAATACCACTCTGGTATAATTTATTCATTCACCTTACTTATTAATGTGTGTGGACGTGCTTATTGATTGCCATTATTCAATTGTACGGATACATTTCCCCCAAATCCACAGGGTGCTGGGATCTGGTTACATCATTCTTTTTTTTTAACTTTATTTATTTATTATTTGAGACAGTGTGTGAGTGGGGGAGGGGCAGAGAGGGGAAGAGAAAGAATCCCAAGCAGGCTCCGTGCTATCAGGGCAGAGCCTGACTCGGGGCTCCATCTCACGAACCTTGAGGTCATGACCCGAGCCAAAGTCAAGAGTCAGATGCTTGTTTAACTGACTGAGCCCCCCAGCCCCCCACAGGCGCCCCTGTTCCATCATTCTTGATTTTTATTCTTTCTGCCTTTTCCCCCTCTCTCTTTGGATACCTCTACCTGCTTGTCCTCCTAGGCAAAAAGATCAATAAGAAAAGATGTCATTTGCAAACTTTGCAGTTACATTCTGAAAACGCACTGCCAACAAGGTTAATAACAGAGCACTCTGGGGCTGACCGTGTAGCGAGAGAGTGGAGGCACCGATTCCGCCACTGCCTTCTCTGCCTTCCTTCCAGTTGTGGGGTTTTGCTATCTACCTGCATGGAGGTGTAGTGAAGATGAAAAGTAATCACTTGCAGGGGCGCCTGGGTGGCTGAGTCTGTTAGGCGTCCGTCATTGGCCAAGGTCACGATCTCGCGGTTCGTGAGTTCAAGGCCCACGTTCGGCTCTCTGCTGTAGGCGCAGAGCCCGCTTTGGATCCTCTGTCCTCCTCTCTCTCCGCACCTTCTTCGCTCTCAAAAATAAATAAACATTAAAAAAAAAACATTTCTTAGGGGACCCTGGGTGGCTCCATCGGTGAAGCATCCCATTCTTGGTTTCGGGTCAGATCAAGATCTCGAGGTTTCCTGAGTTCGAGCCCCGTGTCTGCCTTTGCACTGACAGTGCACAGCCTGCTTGGGATTCTCTGTCTCCTCTCTCTCTCTCTCTCTCTCTCTCTCTCTGCCCCTCCCCCGCTCGCGCTGTCTCTGTCTCTCTCAAAATAAATAAATAAACTTAAAAAAATCAAAGGTACACAGTCGGTTAAGCATCCGATTTGGGCTCAGAGCCCTGCATCGGGCTTTCCACTATTATCGAGGAGCCTGCTTCGGAACCTCTGTCTCCCTCTCTCTCTGCCCCCTCCCCTGCTTGCTCTCTCTCTCTCTCTCTCTCAAAAATAAACGTTAAAAAAAGAAAAAAAGGAAAAAAGAAGTAGTCATTTGCAAGGGTCAGCTCTGGGGCAGGGTTTGTTAAACTCATTTGCAAATCCCTCTGGTGGAACCTGAGAACCAGGCGGTGGTCTATGGATGGGCGTATTTTGTGAGAAAGGGAATCACTTAATGTGCATTATAAGCATATACAGCTTACAAAACAAAGGTGAAAAAGGCAGCAGCCTGTAACGGTTCAAAGCACGAACTCTCGAGTTAGACTACTTGGTTCAAATCCTGGCTCTTATCCTTACCCACTGTTGAGACTGAACAAATTAGTAAATTTCTCTGTGCCTCGGTGTCCTCATTTGTTACATGGGCATGATAATGACAGTACCCACCTTATAGGGTTCCCGTTTGGACTAAACTGAGTTAATGCATGTAAAACATTAATCAGTCATGTAAGGAAAACATTAAGTAAATTAAAAACACGACCCACAGCAAGCACCCGATAAAATTTGCTTTATTATTTTGTGGATATTACTTTCTCACACGTAGCTAATTGAAAAGAGAAGTGGGTTCGTTTAAATGAAAAAGTTCAGGGGCGCCTGGGTGGCTCAGTCGGTGAAGCGTCCGACTTCGGCTCAGGTCGCGATCTCGCGGTATGTGAGTTCGAGCCCCGCGTCGGGCTCTGTGCTGACAGCTCGGAGCCTGGAGCCTGTTTCAGATTCTGTGTCTCCCTCTCTCTCTGCCCCTCCCCCGTTCAAGCTCTGTCTCTCTCTGTCTCAAAAATAAATAAATGTTAAAAAAATTTTTTTTTAAATGCAAAAGTTCTATAGATAATGATACAATTGGTACCTAAACATTAAAACATTAGTGAGTGTGGGTGGTTCTGTCAGTTAAGTGAGCGACTCTTGTGTTTTGACTCAGGTCATGATCTCATGGTCGCGGGAGGAGTTCCACGCAGGGCTCTGCACTCAGTATGGAGCTTGCTTGGGATTCTCTCTCCCTCTCTTTCTGCCTCTCTCTCGTGCTCGCTCGCTCTTTCAAAATAAATCAATAAACATTAAAAAAAAAAGATGCGGGGCGCCTGGGTGGTTCCATCGATTGAGTTGTCGGACTCCTGATGTCAGCCCAGGTCATGATCTCACGGTCGGTGGGGTGGAGCCCTGCCTCAGACTCTGCGGAGACAGCACAGAGTCTCCTTGAGATTCTCTCTGTCTCCCTCTCTCTCTGCCCCTCCCCTGCTCTCTCTCTCTGTGTCTCAAAACAAATAAATGAACATTAAAAAAAATTCTCCTGCTCCCTCTGCCCCTCCCCAACTTTCACTCAATAAAACAAACAACAAACAAACAAAACATTGCTGAATATATCCACAGTGCGGAAGGTTGGGGTGACTGTAATGAGCAGAACCCCCAAATTCAATGGCTTCAAGACAAGAAATGTACTATGTTGTAAATAGTACAGGGTAGATGTTTCCAGTTAGCAGGTGGTTTTGCACCATGTGGTGTCTGGGAGCCCCAGAGTCCTTTCGTCTTGAGGCTCTCCCGGCCCTGTGAGCCTCCCCATTACCTTCATGGCAAGGGCGGGTGGCCACCTTGAGGTTCTAGCACATAATGGGGGAAGAAGGTCCCAGCTGTCTTGAAGTCCCTGGCCCGGGAGGGGCCACCCCTGTTGGCTAAAACTTACTCAACGTGTTCACAGCTGACTGGAAGGGAGACTGGGAAGCACTGGGTTGCTGCGTCCCAGGTTTTGACGGACAGCTAGCTGACTCTCAGTGTGAATGGTTGATGTGTGGGAAACACTGCCCTTGGGGTTACTGGCAGGATTCTTCTTGGGGCTAGGACCAAGGAGCAAGATTGCAGTCAAGGGGTTCCCGGTGACAGGGAAGGGTCGGTGAGTTTTAGGCCCCCTGCCATTTAACACTGAGCTTTACTTTTTCCTCTTCTGCATTGTGATTCCCATGATACGCTCGACTCTTAGGGAAGATCTGTTACACAGAACAGCCTCGAGTTGGAGGTGCCTGAAGTGTGAAGGATGGGACGGTGATGGGCAGATGACCCACCAAGGTGTCATCACCCTAATCCCCAGAACCTAGGAATGTATTGATTTACGTGGCAAAGGGACTTTGCAGGTGTGGTTAAGATTTAAAGACCTTGAGGGGCACCCGGGTGGCTCAGTCCCCTAAGCGTTGGACCCATGATTTGGGCTCAGGTTAAGGTTAGTGAGTCTGAGCCCTTCATTGGGCTCTGAGCTAACAATGTGGAGCCTGCTTGGGATTCTTTCTCTTTCTCTGCCCCTGTCCCCCACACCCCCCAAATAAATAAACTTAGAAGATTAAAGACCTTGAGAAGGGAGGGGCGCCTGGGTGGCTCAGTTGGTTAAGGGTCTGACTTCGGCCCTGGTCATAACTTGTGGTTCATGGGCTTGAGTGCTACATCGGGCTCTGTGCTGACAGTTCGGAGCCTGGAGCCTGTTTCAGATTCTGTGTCTCCCTCTCTCTCTGCCCCTCCCCTGCTCGTGCTCTGTCTCTGTCTTTCTCTCTCTCTCAAAAATAAAAACATTTCAAAAAGTTTAAAAGACCTTGAGAAGGGAAATTAGTCTGGAGTTTCTAGGTGGGTCCACTCTAATACTATGAGTTCTTTTTTTTTTTCTTAGAGAGAGTGAGAGTGGAGGAGAAGGGAAGAGGGAGAAAGGAGAGAGAGAGAGGGAGAGAGAGAGAGAGAGAGAGAGAGAGAGAGAGAGAGAGAGAATCTTAAACAGTTTCCACGCTCAGCATAGAGCCCTACTTGGGACTCAATCCCATGACCCTGGGATCATGACCTGAGCAGAAATCAAGAGTTGGACTCTCAAACGACTGAGCCACCCAGGCGCCCTGTAACCGTATGAGTCCTTATAAACAGAGTATCTTTTCTGGCTGCATTCAGAGAGCTAATGTGGCAGGATTAATTCAGCCTGAACTGATTGGCTTCAGGACAGAGAAAGGGGGCCATGAGGCAAGGGATGTGGGCAGCCTTTAGAAGCCAGAAAAAGCAAGGAAATGGATTCTTCCCTCGAAGCCCCAGAAAGGAGTGCAGCTGCCAAACACCTTGATCTTAGCCCCGTGAGATCCATGCCAGACTTCTGATCTATAGAATTATAAGATCAACTTCTGTTGTTTTAAGCCTCTAAGTTCATGGCAATTTTTCATAGTTAATACAGGAACTTGTGTCCTTGGTTTGGAAGAGATGGTGAAGGACAAAGCATGGAGACATGGGAAAAATACTGACTGGAAATCCAAGGGCCATGAGCATGAGGGGACAAGGACAGCCAGGCTAAGGTGAGCAACCCTGGAGAATCTTACCCTTAGAAGCACTTGGGGAGGACGTTAGGCTTCTCATAGCAACAACAATGGAGGATCTAAAGGAAAGGGTGACCCAGGGGCTGGGGGAAACCTGGGGACAGTCAGTTTACACGTCCTGGACCATGAAGTAAGTTGACGATAGCCAAGGCAAAATCCCACCTACTTCTATCCATCCCGGAAATTCTCCCTGCACCATGAGGATTCCAGTAGCCTTGCTCGTTTTCCGAGTACTTGCTCGTTTCCAGAGTACTTGCAGAGTATTTTGGGCTGTTCCACGTGGACTATCAAAAAAATACGCTTTCCTAAGAATTTTCTCCAAATGAGCTGCTGCATTCAAGCAAAATGGCGCAGGAAACTCTGGTTTCAAAGGCCACCTCCTGGAGCTTCGTGAAACCACCCAGCAGAGTGAGTCTTGAGCCCAAACTACCACCCATTATAGAAAAGTTGTTGCTCTTCATTGGCCATTGCATATATAATGAGCAAGTCCTCATGGGGTATGTCGACATGCATTTCATATGCTCTGGTGCCTCAGTTAGTAGGTAGCAGGTTGTGAACAAAGGAAGATGTGTCTAGAACACCCAGAAGCAGAGTTTTCATCCTGGAAAAAGAGGCAGGAGGTCAGTGGTTTAACAAATGCCTCCAGCTCACCCACCTCTGACATCTGTTCTTGGAGCCGGTCTAACCAGGTTGGACTAGAGCTGGCACGGCGCTGAGTGGTGGTCAGGGAGTGGGGCCCGAAGCACTGCAGGGTGGAGAGACTCCACGACTGTCCCTCTCATGGATGGTTGGAGCCTCTGGCCACCTACTTCCTTTGTGAGCTTCCTCATCCGGTCAGGCCAGAGCCCTTCTGAGCATCATCACATGGCATCCATGTGACCCATCGTGGGGAAAGCCTAGTGTCTGGGCCTCTCTTGCACATACTCACACTTACCCCAAAGCCAAAGCAAACAAGGGTCCAAGAAGGGCTTTAATTCAGCGGAGCACCAGGCAACAAACAGGCAGTGAAAAGTCACTTTCGAGTTCCTTATTCGCACTTTTCTCTCTCCCTCTTTTTTGTTGTCACTTAGAATCAGCGACAGACAATCTTTCGGTTGTTATAAATGTTCACTCAATTCAGAAAGTTGCATATACAGTCTGGTGGTTCTTCAAAAAAATCGGAAACAGAAATACCGAATGATCAACGAATTCCACTACGGGGTACTTATCCAAAGAAAACACTAATTCGAAAAGATACATGCCCTATTTGCTGCAGCATTATTCACAACCACCTAAATATGGAAGCAACCTGCGTGTCCATTGACAGACGAGCGGATAAGGAAGATGTGGTGGGTATATATAATGGAATACTACGCAGCCATATACAGGATGAGATTGGGCCATTTGCCACAAGTCAGGTGGACCTAGAGGGTCTCACACTAAATGAAATAAGTCAGACTGAGAACGACAAACATCCTATGACTTCACTCATATGTGGAATCTGAAAACAACCCAAATGAAGAAGCAACAAAAAGCAGAATCAGAGCCATAAATACAGAGAACAAACCGATGATTGCTGGGGGGGGGGGGGGGGGGGGCAGGGATAGGCAAAATGGGTCAAAGGGACTGGGAGATACAGGCTTCCGGTTATGGAACGCTACGCTTGTGGTGAACGTAACGTAACGTATAAACTCATCCGGCCACTATGCTGTATACCTGAAACTAATGTAACATTGTGCGTCAACCATAATAAAAACGAGTTGCATGTATAAATAAAAGAGAAGGCTTGGGCACACAAAGGACTGGAGTGAGGTTCATCTACATCTGAGATGTTTCCATATTGAGGCCTTCCCAAGGGAGCTATCCTTGGGAGGGGTGTGGGGCGGTCCTTGAGTGAAAATAAGAAGGGGTCCAGGGGCAGAGAGGTGGGAAAGGGAGTCGCAGAGAAGCCAGTTGCCCTGAGGCCTCTGAGCTCGGAACTCTGTGACTCTGAACAAACAGGCCCAGCCCACCAGTGCCCCACGGTCAGGCCGAGTTATTTCTCCTAAGAGCAATTCAATAATTTGGTGTTCTGATTTATCCGTTACTTACCTCTCCTGCCCATAACAGGCACATGCGGAGTACTGGAGAAGTGTCCAATTAATGAGTAAATCAATGAATAGGTACTTGGTAGATAAATCTATGGATAATTTGTAGATAAAAAGCTCCATATGTTAGGGGTTCTCCCCCATGGCTTCCTGGAAGCCTGGGATGCTAAGCTGGGCCTTAAAAGGGACTTTGAGTTTAAAAGGAATCCAACTTCTAGTAGAAGGAAAGGATTTTGGTGAAAATATAACCCCAGGACTTGCATGCAAGTTGGCCAACAGGCAGCGATTGCGTTTGAATGGTGGACCCTACCAGGAAAAGATGTGAAACATGCATGGCCATCATACGTGCAGTGATTTAGAAATTATATCCATGGGCGACTCCCGTTGAATGTATCAAATATCAGTAAAGTTTGATTTCTTTCTTCTTGTGGATAACAGTAAACAGAAGCTCTAATATTTTCTTCCCATGCCCCAGTGGGTTGCCTTCTGTGCCCACATGCTACTGGCTGATGAGATTATGGTCGGAAGAGAAGGCCCTGGGTTTGGGGGGCGGCCTACGTCTCTTGGACAGGTGGATCTGGTTTTGATGCGTGTTTCTACCAGCGACTAGCCTTTCTCCCTTCTAGGGATTTTAATAACAGATGATAATAACCAGCATATACTGAGGGTTGACAGGCTGAAATACAAACAATGTCCAGACCGTATGGGGCGGGGGGTCTCTGATCATCTCAACCTCTGCAGCATCCAGCCTGAGAAGCCCACTGCAGCCTCTCCGAAAGTGGTTCTAGATGGTGAGGACGTGCTCCGTCACTGCCGGCTTCCCTGATTTTTGTCCCTGCCTCCAACTTAGGACCAACCAAAGAAAGTCGAATATGCTCCCTTATTCAATCACATAGAATGCCCCACTTCTCGTGAGCCTGCCTTTAGCTTCCTAGACCAACAGCCCGCAATCAGGGCTTATCTGAAGCGTCCCCCCGCCTCTTCTACTATAAAACTCTTTCCTCTGTCTGCTTTTGAATCTCTGCCAAACGCAAGTGATGGCGGCTGACTCTCTCTTGCAGCAAACTCTGAATAAACAGCCTCAGCTTGTCCTCCGCGGGTAGTCTTTGCTTATTTCCACAATGCTTACTATATGCCTCGCACTGGCTGAGGGATTTACACGTATTAGCTATTTATTCTTCGTGACGTAGTGTAGTGGCTATTATTCCTGTCCATAGCTGGGGAGGCAGGTGATGCCCCAGAGAAGTTAAGTAACTTGTTCACGGTCACACAGCTAAGAAGAGGTACACCTAGGGCTGATACGATAGGCACACAACGCAGCTTGGTCTCTCCCCCTCTACTTAACCCGCCTCTTATCCCTCCCCCCCTTACAATGTGCCGTGAATTCTTGAAGGGGAAGAAGGTAGATCCGTGACTTTGTTTTTTTCCTCCTCAAACAAAGCAAACCTTCCAGTGAAATAAGTCAGGCGGAGAACGACAAACACCGTATGATCTCATTGACATGTGGAATCTAAAACAAAAACAAAAAACCGAACTCGCAGATACAGGGGACAGATTGGTTGGTGGCTGCCAGAGGTGGGGGGGGGGGCTAGGAGGGGTAGGCTGGCCAAACGGATGAGGGAGATCGAAAGGCACACAACTTATTTGTAAGTCGCGGAGAGGGTAGGTCGTAAAAGCTCTCATCACACGAAAAAAGAACTGTACGGTGACAGGTGTTACCTAGACTTACCGTGCTGGTCATTTCACAAGGTAAACAAATCTCAAATCATCACATTGCACACCTGCAACAATATAATGATATATGCCCATTATATCTCATTAAAAAAAATCAAATGAAACCCCCAGTTTGTGCTGCTCAAGATTTTATGGGAATGAAGGCCCCATCTCTCTGCTTCCAGCAAGAGAGAGTAGCTTGGCCAAACCTCTGTAGAGACATGAGCCCCTGGTTTTCTTGATGACCTCCAACTGTTTCTCACTTCTGTGATAGGCCAGGGTGAGATGTGAGATATTCTTAACAGGCCAGGAAAGGTGACACAGCAGGAACCATGGCTGATGAGTGAAAACTGGATGTGGAATCGAAATCCTTCATTAACCATGGACAGAAATGCATTCATCTCCTTCCTTTCGGTGTGCTACACAAAGACAAAAATACCAATGAAACGTTTGGTAAACTATCAAAAAATGTTTGTGGTTTCACTGAGTTTTATGATTAGGAAAGATTTTTGGAGCCATCCAAGAGGGATTTCTTATTTATTCTTTTTAAATTTCAATGTTTATTGTTTTGAGAGTTAGGGACACAAAGCGAGGGAGGGGCAGAGAGAGAAGGAGACACAGAATCCGAAGCAGGCTCCAGGCTCGGCGGGTCAGCACAGAGCCCGACGCGGGGCTCGAACTCACGGACCGTGAGATCATGGCCTGAGCGGAAGTTGGATGCTTAACCGACTGAGCCACCCAGACGCCCCAGAGGAGTTTCTTATTTTAAAGTCAAGAACCGATTTGCTTCTTGGTAACAAGTGGAATAGAGCCAGGATCTCCTGGTGAGCCAGCCACCTGGCCTCGGAGGTGTAGTTTTGTTGGTCTTACAAGCCTGATTGGGGCAAGTGGCGGGTAGACAGATGGCTGTCGCTGATTGAGGGAGGGAGGTCGCCCACCCCTCTGGGAGCCTCTGGTTACCGGGCAATGGATGTCTCCGTAAATGGGTCCTTCAGTCTTTGTATCTGTGGTTTAAATGGCCAGGTGGGTTCCTTCCGGGCCTGAGAATTTACTCAACAGGAAGACCCTCTTCAATTCAGTTCCATCATTTGTACAAGCTGCTGGACTTTGTCCAGAGTGTCCTTTCTTTTAAACAATTTTTTTTGATTTTTTTTTTTTTTATTTATTTCTGAGACAGAGAGAGACAGAGCATGAGCAGGGGAGGGGCAGAGAGAGAGAGGGAGACACAGAATCTGAAGCAGGCTCTGGGCTCTGAGCTGTCGGCACAGAGCCCAACGTGGGGCTCGAACTCACGAGCCGTGAGATCATGACCTGAGCTGAAGTCGGACGCCCAACCAACTGAGCCATCCAGGTGCCCCGCAGAGTGTCCTTTCTTCTATCAAGATATGCAAGCCACTAAAGAGTTCCACCAACTTGGAGTGCCTTGGTGCCATCTGATTTCGTAAGCAGCTGGCATACAATAAATATGGAACTGATTACGGTTTTTGCATATCCAGGCAGGATTTTGACTTTTTGGTGTCACTGACCACGTTGAGAATCTGATAGAAGTTAGGGCTCTTGTCCCCAGAAAAACATCCATATGACACACATGCACAATTTTTTTTAAGTTTATTTATTTTGAGAGAGAGAGAGAAAATATGTGAGTGGGGGAGGGGCAGAGAGGGAGAGAATCCCAAGCAGGCTCTGCACTGTCAGCACAGAGCCTGTTGCAGGGCTTGAACTCACGAACCGTAAGATCATAACCTGAGCGGAAATCAAGAGTCTGACACTTAACCGACTGAGCCACACGGGCAACCCCCCCACCCCCCCACGCACAAATTTTTGTATTGGTTTGTGTTTATGGACTTTCTGAAGTCTTTCCTGGGCACCTCTTGGGTGGAGAAGCTGGTTAGGTTCATGGAATAAAGAATTAAGGATCCAGGAGCATCTGGGTGGCTCAGTCAGTTAAGACTTCGGCTCGGGTCATGATCTCGCGGTTTGTGAGGTTGAGCCCCGCGTCAGGCTCTGTGCTGACAGCTCAGAGCCTGGAGTCTGCTTCCGATTCTGTGTCTCCGCCTCTCTCTGCCCCTCCCTGCTCGTGTTCTGCCTCTTTCTGTCTCTCCATACTGATAAATAAACAAAAAATTTTAAAAGAACTAAGGATCCGGGGCGCCTGGGTGGTGCAGTCGGTTAAGCGTCCGACTTCAGCCAGGTCACGATCTCGCGGTCCGTGAGTTCGAGCCCCGCGTCAGGCTCTGGGCTGATGGCTCAGAGCCTGGAGCCTGTTTCCGATTCTGTGTCTCCCTCTCTGCCCCTCCCCCGTTCATGCTCTGTCTCTCTCTGTACCCCCCCCCAAAAAATAAATAAATAAACGTTGAAAAAAAAAAAAGAACTACAGGTCCAGTTCAAGTTAGATACCTACCAACTGGTAACGTCTCCCAGCTTTGGGTAACGTCGTTTTCCCTAAACACGCTCTCTTGCTTGGGTGCATGGGTGCGAGAAAGGAGATGGTGAGCCTGATTCAGAGGTCAGGTATTGCTGGGCTGGGGGCAGTGGGAGAATACGTATATATGAGGATGTGTGAACTGTGGCCACCACTGGGAATGTGTTTGAAGTATACAAGTAACCAGAATGAAAGAACAACCAGGAAGGGTAGAGAAGGAACTCAGGAGGGGATGGCAGCGCTTAGATACTTGGAAGGGAGAGAAGGGTTGCTGGTGTCTGGAGAGAATATTCGTTTGGGATCGTGAGTGGGAAATTTCCGAGCAGGATTGCAGGAACGGAGCACTTCTCTGGGAAGACAGTGCTTAGGATGTGAGCCTGACAGCGGATCTCTCACCGAGTCTAGGGTGTTGGATGTCATTGACGAATGTATGCACGCGGAAGGTGAGGAGAGAAGCCTGTCTGCTGCATGATAAGATCATTGGTTAATTTGCGCCAGGGATCTCTCCGGCTTCAGAGGGAGAAAATAAGTCTCTCTGAAGTTGAATCTTGCCTGGAAACGTCTCCATTGCTCCGAAGGGGGTTCTGCTGCTACTTTGCTTCCTGTCTCCTACTCCCAAACAGGCACCTGCTTGGGAGGCTGACCCACCTGGGTTTAGAGCCACTTACCTCCGCAGGACCCTAGCCCAGTGCCTTGGCCTCCCTAGCTTCCGTCTTGCAGCTGAGTAAATGTTGGAAAATTAGCTTTGCAGAAGCTTCCACTGATTGTGCCAGCTTCCCTCTGGGTACTCAGGGACAGGTGCAGTGGGGACCCTGCCTACCCCGGTGCCTGTCATGTCACACAGCTGCTCAGTAACTCAGGTTTCTACCCTCTCTGTTCCTTTCATGCCCAACGCTGGTGGGTCCCTTGGGGCTTCTGGACGTGGCTTTTTCATCGAACTGCTTTGTGTTCACTTTCTGTAGGTGATATAAAGCAAAACCAACAAGATCCAATTGAACTCGGGCACAGAGTTCCAAGGGAATGAAAATGTAAAAATTTGTTATATTTTTCAGGCACGCTTCTGTTAAAAATTGATATCTAAAATAATAAATAAGCAACAAAGCAAGCCCGCACACCAAAGACCCAGTAGTAAAAAAGAAATAACTTCAGTGCGATAGAAATGGTGAGGTGGAAACCACCAGATTCATGGCCCTCTACTGCCCAGCCTTATTTGTTCGGCAGCCTCCTTTCTTTTTTTAGGCCCAAGGAATTAAGTGGATCAAGAAGGGTCTTTGAATTCCAGCCTTTCCAGCTCCTGGCTTGGGGAAGAGGAAGAGATCCTGGAAATCCAGTAGCCCAGATGGGCTTCTTAGGATAAAATGAGGGTGGGCACAGAAACCGTGACTCAGACGACTAGAATTTTCACTCGGAGAGAACCCACCCAGCCCGCTAACGCGCGGCCTGGCTCCCAAAGTAACAGAATCCGAGTCTCCAGGCCAGATTTTCCCTCCAGCCATTCCCGGCCACGCAAAGCGGAGCTGCGAGCACACAGAAAGGGATGTCTTCATCGCCTCCCAGGATGGAACAAACCCGCCTGCTCGGGGAGTGCTGAGAACCAGAGGGTCCCTCCGACGCCGCCAGCAGCCAACATGACTTGACTGCCCCCATCCCGCGCAGTCCCTACTCGCCGGGCGCCCCCACCCTTTCCGGGTGCGCGCGCACGAGCGGGCGAGCCGGGGAGCTGTGCGCCTGGCAGCCTGCGGGTGGCGGCGGCCGACAGGCTCGCGGGGAGAGGGGTGGCCAGGGCGGCGGAGGAGGAGCTGGCGTTGCAGCCGGTCCCCTCGGGCCGCGCCCCGCCCTCCGCCGCCACCTGCGCGTCCCCTCCGGGCTCTCCAACCCCCGGGCCAGGGCCGCGTGGGCTGTCGGTGCCGCAGCGGCCGTATCACTGCGTCCGCCAATTAGGACACTCGGCGTTTGGCTCCGTGGCGCGCGGGACGAGCTGAGCTGCCCGTTCTGGCGAGCGGAGGGGGCGCCGGCGCGCGTCCCTGCCGCCGCGCTCCCCGCGACGTTTTCGGCGGGGGTAGAGAACTGCTGTGACTTTTGAGGTCCTACTCCTCCTTCCGGCCGGCCTCGCGACGCGCCAGCTCGGAGCGAGGCCAGTGTGACCGGCAGGCCCCGAAGGCTCACTGCGTGAGGTTGGGGCTTGGAACGCGTCCGGGCGCCCGCGGCGCTGTGCGCGCTGGTGAGTTTGGTGGCGGGGTGGGGTATCCCCGGCGCGAGGGGCGGAGAGGACGTCGCGCTCTGCCCCTTGGTCCGCCCCCTAGTGCTGCCCCCACTTTGAGAGTAATTGAGACTTGAGCGTGACTGCGGAGCCGCGAGGATGCGGGCTCCGGGCGCGGGCTTTCCCTCTGCCCGGCGTGATGGAGCGGGTCGCTGAGCGGAACAAAGGCGCCCGCCCCGGGGAGCGGGTCCTGGGCTGAAGACCGCGGGCCGCGCGCCGCGACGGCCGCCTGCGGACGAGGGTGGTGGCCGTGTGGCCCGAGGCGCGGCGCGCTCCCCCGCGGGCGGGCGGCAAACCCTGAGCCCGGCACCTGCGCGCCACTCCCGGGCTTCGCTCCCGGCGTCCCGAGGAACAGCCGCGAGCCACTTGCTGGTGCCGCGGAGAGACCCACGGCCCCCGGCCCTTCGCCGAGAAGCCGAGGCGCCCGGAAGGGGCCGCGAGCCGTGAACTGAGCAGGCGTCTCCGGGAGCACTTCTGCACACCGAGGGCTTCCATGGGAGCGATTTCGCTCTCCCCCTGACCGCCCGGTCCTCCCAACCGTCCCCGCTGCCCGAGCATCCGCGCTGTGGGGCCGGGAGCCGCGGGGCTCCCCGCCGGCAGTCGGGAGTGTGAGGCTCGCACGGCTCCCCGGCAGCTCCGCGCCTCGCGGGAGCCCGAGGGGGCGCGGGTCCGGGGCGCGGGCCGGCCGGGCGTGTTTGATGGCTTCACTGAGAAGAGTCAAAGTGCTGCTGGTGTTGAACTTGATCGCGGTGGCCGGCTTCGTGCTCTTCCTGGCCAAGTGCCGGCCCATCGCGGTGCGCAGCGGAGACGCCTTCCACGAGATCCGGCCGCGCGCCGAGGCGGCCAACCTTAGCGCGCACAGCGCCAGCCCCATCCAGGATGCGGTCTTGAAGCGCCTCTCGCTGCTCGAGGACATCGTCTACCGGCAACTGAATGGTAAGGAGGTGCGCTGGCGCCTACGGGGGCTCTGCGCGGGCGGGCCGGGCACCGGTAAACCCCTGGGGCCCTTCGCGCGGTGGGGGAGAGCCGGCGCCTCCTGGCTCCCGCAGGCTCCCTCTCACCCCTTCCTGCCCTGTCTTGGCCGGGAGGCCGGGGCTGCTGGAAAGAATTACCTGCTTCTACTGTGCCCCAGCTGTAAGTTTGCTTTTATTGTGGAAACATGTCAGTACAGCTGGCTCCGGGTCCCCGCGTGCGGGAATCATTACCTGGCGACTCCAGCCCGAGTGCAGAAACTAGTCGCGCGGCCAACTGGGACCGGAGGCGCAGGCCGACTTGGAGAAAATCGCTCTTGCAGCTTTTAGCGTTTGGTGGGGTCAGACAGGGAGGGACGTTGGCGGGCTTAAATGTCTGCAAAGTCAAGGCCTCAGGTCTGGAGCTAATGCGCTTCGGTAGTAAGTTGGATGAATATGTCATCTCTGCGAGAGGCGGGGTGCACAGCGAATACGGAGGACTCCTCCCTTCCTGCTGCCTTGGTGGAGGCTGCTGTTAAAAACACACCCCGTTTCTCGCCCAGAGCTGCCCGAGGGCGAATGTTACAGTTCGCTGGTGGGTCGGGGAGGCAGCGTTTCAGAGCGTAGCAGTTAATGACAGTTGTCAGAATCTGCCCCATCTAAAATGTTCTCTTCAGCGCTCGGCGAGCAGGGGACGACTTAATGTGCCCTGGTCACACCCGGTCCCGGGACTGATGGGTCACTGGACACTTGCTGTCCCCGAGGTCAGAGTATTACCTACCCGGAGTGCAAGCAGCTCTCCAGGGTCCACAGGGCTGGTATCCAAGGCAGACCCAAGGCTGCCACCCCCCTTCCGGAGCTTCTAGCTCATGTTCTCATAAGAGTTCTAGAACGACAAGTCATTGCAAAGAAGGAGGGTATCAGATAGTTCTCTCCCTGCACCCCGGGGAGATCCCTGCTGGGTCCTTCTAGGTGGGCTGTGGTCAGGTCTCTGCGCGCCCTTTGTCGTAACCCTGTGGTCTTCTTAATGTCCTGTAACAAGTATCCAGGGGATGCTTTGAACTTGTATCTGCCCTGGGGAGCTGCAGTCCCCAGTTCGTTTCCGGACAAAGTAGGAGCGTAGGGTGTGCTCCTTACGATTCTGCACGGATACCTGCTATAGACCCACCCGGAGGACCCAAAAGAGAGAGTGCGAGAAAGCCTGGGTCTCGCCGTCAGCCTGCACTTAGGGACACAAATTATTTTAGTATTGGTTTCAGTTAGGAAACAAAATATGGTATAGCTACACCCCCAGATGCCTCAGAGAGGAATAATAAAATTCGAAATGGTACTTACTAAGTGCACAGACATGCAGGGACTCATTAAGCCTTTATAGCAATCCTAGGAGGTAGTAGCTGATACTGCCCGCTAAGGAGCTTGGTCACAGTCAGGGGGTGAACTTGGACGGTCTGTTCCAGAATTGAGGTTCTTAGCTGCCACATCAGCCTGCCTCAGTTTTTGGCATGTGTCAGAGTCAGATGGAGGGCCCATTAAGACACGGGTTTCAAGGGCGCCTGGGCAGCTCAGTCGGCTGAGCGTCAGACTTTTGATTTCGGCCCAGGTCATGACCTCGCGGTTCATGGGATCGAGCCCCGCATCAGGCTCTGAGCTGATGGTGCAGAGCCTACGTGGAATTCTGTCTCTCTCTCTGTCTCTCTCTCTCTGTGTGTCTCTGTGCCCCTCTCCTGCTCTCTCTCTCTCTCCCTGTCCGTCTCTCTCAAAGTAAATAAACATTAAAAAAGAAAAAAAAAAAAGACATAGGTTTCTAGGCCTCACCCCCAGAGCCTCTGATTCAGTAGGCCGGGGGTGGGGGCCCGAGACTTTGCATCTCGCCTAGCTGTGGCCTGGACCGTGGCCCACTCCCTACACTGAGCAAGCAAAGAGGAAAATCCATTCTCCTGAGGCCCTTGGGTCCAGCTGGGTGGGGGAGGGGGGAGGAACTTCTGAGAAGCCAGGAGCCTGCTTCAGATGGGCTGGGAGTCTGGCTTCTTTGCCCCTGTGCTCTTCTGTCTTGTTAGCAATTCCCCGGGGCTTAGGGGTGCAAGCCCTTTATTCCTCAGGAATTAATGGGGGCCTCTGGGAGCCTGGCACCGGGCATAGCATAGGAACAAGGCCACTTGGGTCCAGCCCTTTGGGTATGAGGTGGGAGCTGGCATTTTCAAGGTTGCTGAGCTTTCTCAGACTTTCCCGTGAACTCCTATGAAGTTCCGACAGGAGGGACTCAGGGACGGCTCCGCCCCCCCCCCCCCCCCCCTCGGCCGTGAGCACCGCTACCCCTAGGGGTTACTCACTCTTGGGACAGGTTTGTTTCGCGTCCCGAGAGGGGGCCCGCTGGGCTGGGCGTCCAGGGTGACCCAGGCTTCCTCAGAAGCCAAGTGTCCAAGTCCTGAGTCCTGCCTTTTGCAAAAAACGGTTACAGGTTGTTATCCTTCCTACAGGCTGAGAAGGACACTTTATTTATTTATTTTTTAATGTTTATTTATTTTTGAGAGGGAGAGAGAGACAGAGCATGAATGGGTGAGGGGCAGAGAGAGAGGGAGACACAGAATCCGAAGCAGGGTCTAGGCTCCGAGCTGCCAGCACAGAGCTCCATGCGGGGCTTGAACCCGTGAACTGCGACATCGTGACCTGAGCGAAGTCGGGCGCTCAACCGGCTGAGCCACCCAGGCGCCCCGAGAAGGACACTTTAAAGAGAAGGCCGAGATGCTGGTATGGAGGGGAAGCTCACAGAGAGAGAGAGGAGCTCGTTTGCTCCCCTCCAGGCTCTGTCTTGCACCTGTGTTCCCATTTCTTTCCGCGAGGGCCCCACTGCTGCCCCCTGATGTTGCGGCTGTACCCTCTGCCCAGGTCCCTGCCCTTGGTCTCTTGCCCGCCTTCCACCCAGCACACGTGGCTCCAGCTACCAGATTGGGAAGCACCGCTTCCCGAGGACCCAGCTTCCGGTGGCTTTCTGTTTCCTCGGGAATCAGGGGCAAGCCTGGAGGCCGCCACCGCCCCAACCAGCGTGTCCCACGCTCCCACCCTTGCCCGTTACCTTCCGCCTCTTCCGGCCAGACTGACCCTGCTTGCTGGGATGCCCCACATTTGCCTTAGGATCGTGGCCTCCACATTTCGGCCCCAGCCTTCGAGAAGTTGTCTGGGCGTGCCGTCCCTGCTCCCTTTCTATAGTCCTCCATCCTTGAAAGTTTGTCTCAAGGTCCTTGCCCTGGTGGTGGGAGTGGGGTCATGCCAGGCCACACGTCTGAGCTCTTCTGCTCCGAGTTGCTTGAGGCTTCCTTGTCAGCACTGCTTGGTAACCCTGGCTTAACTTCTTGTGCCTACGTGGGTTTATCTTTTGAGTCCAGAACTGGATGGTAGGCTTTTTCAGGGCTTGAACCATATTTTGGACTTCTTAGTATCACTTATATCCTTCAAGTATCTCCTGCAGCACCTTGTACGGGATGCGGGCACCTAAGGTTTATGGGCTGATTAATTGGGCGGTAGGTATACATAGGAGGTAAACGGTAGACACAGAGGAAATAGTCTGGACGCTGTCGTGGCTGGAGTGGGCTGCGTGGATGTGGTGAGGGGAAAGGGGCTGGAAAGACATGGCGGGGGAGACTGAGCGTGAGGAAACCATCTTGCCTCTCGCATCTCCCTGCCGCCGTCTTGCCTGGGCCATCTTGAGGCTGCTCTGGTCCTTCCCCCGCCTGCTCGAAGGGCTCCAGATCCTTCAGAAGGACCTGGAAGTCAAGCAGTTGTCTAGAATAGACAGCAACGCCTTTCGGTACGTTTTCTTTTCCATGTGTGATTTTATAATATGAATATGGGTTTATATCCTTTTTTTTTTTTGTAGGAGAAGATTAATTCGTGTTTATTGTGGAGACTTGGAAAATCTAAAAGACTTGCATGAAAGACAATAATGCTGTGTTTAAAGTATCTTAAGAAATGGCGGCTTGGTACCAGCATTAGGAAAAATGGACCAAGGGATGGACAGATTTCTTGTTAGAATTCTCCTGGAGCTCTGTACTTGACTTGGGACTTTCTTGTCACCTTGTGAGGAAATTATTTGCTTCTCCCATTTTAGAGCTGAGCAAAGGGTGAGAAACAGAGATACTGTGCGACTTGGCCGCGATGACATAGGCGGAGAAGGGCAGAGCCAAGATTTCATGAATATCACGGTACTTGTCTCCAGCCCAGCGCCCTCCCGAGGAGTCAGGGTGAAGAGGGAGGACGGGTGTGATGTTTCACTTGCCTCCCCCTTCCCCCCCATGCAAGCACCGGGCTCTGGCTGGGCACCCCCTCCCTCATCACGCCCCTGTGCAGTGAGACGGAAGGGCGCGTGTCACTCTCCACTAAGCCCGGGGCAGCTCTGTCATCGGAGGAAATGCAATCGATTCCGTGTAGGTTCCAAATTTAGATTTTCAGAAGGATATTGAGCAGAAGCAGGGTTGCTTGAAGAAATTGAAAATCTTTGCGGGAACAGAGGGAAGTCAAAATTACCTAACCGAGTCCTGCCCCCAAGCCCCAGGAGGCAGACCGAGCTGTGGAACCCACCAACAGGTTCTCGGTCACCCGAGCGCGGCCTAGCCGGCCTGGTGCCTCCGGACGGAGGGACAGGGGTGGAGATTTGCCCTCGTAGGCCTCCACGGTGGGGGGGGGGGGGGAGTCAGCAAGAGAGGCTGGCATTTTAGGCATGTCTTCAAGGATGCCAGAGCCAGCCCGGAGCTGTTTCCCCTGTGCTGCCAGGATACAGATGGGCGCGTGTGGACCCCCAGCACTGGATGGGACCGGCGTTTGCTGTGGGAAGGAGGTAGGGGGGAAGGAGGCAAGGGCCAACGTTTGTGTTAAAAATCACTCACTGCGATGAGTGTCAGGAGGGAAGCAGAGGCAGCTGGAGCCTCCGTGGGCTGCCTGCAGGCAGGCCTCTGTGGCAGGCAGGGGCCCCAGCTCCGTGCACAGGGGGGAAGGCTCAGTCCCTTTCCCTCCGATGGCCTAGAAGCGTCTGCTGCAGCCAGCCCCTCCTGGAGACACGGGGAGCCCGCTCTTGGGCCGCCCTCAGGCGCGGGCACAAGTGTGCTGGCCGGTCTGTGCGACAGGCAGCTTGCCAGGAGGTTCAGCTGCTGCCTGCCCGGCCCAGAGGTAGCGGGGAAGAGGCCGCCGTGTCATTCTCGAGGAAGAAATCCAACCCCCTGACCTTTGCTGTTGCCAAATCTGGAGTGTCCTTTGCAGACAGGAAGAAGTCTCGGTAATTAGAGCCAGACTTGACGACGAGAAGAAGGAGCGGGGACCTAGTAAGGCGAGTGTCAAATGAAGAAACTCCGAGATCGGAGAACCTGCAAGTCTTTTTTTTTTTTTTAAGATACAAAATTGGAACGGGGCACCTGGGTAGCTCAGTCGGTTGAGCGTCCAACTTGGGCTCAGGTCACGATCTCAGAGTTCGTGAGATCGAGCCCCGCGTCGGGCTCTGTGCTGACCGCTCGGAGCCCGGAGCCTGCTTCGGATTCTGTGTCTCCCTCTCTCTGTGCCCCTCCTGCGGTCACGCTCTGTCTCTGTCTTAAAAATAAATAAACGTTTAAAAACATGAAAAAAAATACAAAATCGGAAGAAAGTGTGTTCACTGGGGCATCAGGCAGACTGCACTGGCTTACTGATTCCGTCCCGTGTTAGCTGTGTGACCTTGGACAAATCACTTCACCTCTCGGCTGTGAAACGGGGCCCTTGTGAGTCGGGATGAAATGGAATTTGGAAGGTGTGGCCCGAGCCCTGGGGCCCGGTGTGTGGCACCTGGGAGAACACAGACACCTGGAGGGAAGGGACTCTGCTGGCCAGTCCCCCGCCCCGCCCCCCACATCCTTGATGGTGGGAACTGCACTGGCCCCTCATCAGTGCTCAGCAGATATTTGTGGCCCGAACGGGTGAACCGCTAGCCGTGCTCTGTGGCAGAGCGTGGTCACAGTTATCTGTGACGTAAGGCTCAAAAGGGGTAAAAGAAGGTCCTTTGCCGTCTCACTTGCTTGGTCTCTGATTTAATTGGACTCCTTCTCTCTTCCGGTGTTTGTCGGAGGCCGCATTCCGTTTCCTTCTTCCTCCTCCTTTCTTCCTCTCCCTCTTCTCCTTCTACAGATGATGCCTTTGGGTGACGCGCTTGAGGCCTAGGAGATCTGTGTGCCTCAGATCCCGTTGTAGAACATGCTGGTCCTTCACATGTGTGAGGAGCGCTGCCTCACCGCCGGGCGTGGGCGGGAGGCCCGCACACAGAGAGGGTGTTGGAAAGGTGCGTTTGTGGTTTCAACAGGTGCACGCACTAGGTTCTGGAAGAGTGTTGGCACAAGTGTGGAAGGACGGAGGCGCGGACTCGCCCACGGGAGGTGCTTAGCCGGCAAGGGCTCAGCTTGAACAGGAGAACTCAGAAACTTGGGACACGGGGACCCGAGGACGCAGGTGGGGAGAGCACCCCGGGGCCTGAGGTGGAAGCAAGTCACAGAAGACAGTCCGGGCCCCGGGAGCGGGAGTCCGCAGGGGGGCTGGCGTGGGGAGATCCACGCGTGCGGGGATCTAAGGCAGGCTGCGTGGCGGGGGAGCTGGTTCCGAGGGCCAGGTGGAGACTGCTTTGAGTCCCAGGCTGGCTTGGACTTAATTCTGTAGACATGGGGGGTGGGGGGGGGGGGACCGGGTGACCCGGGGCACCATGGCGACGTAAGGGAACCGATGTCACGGTTCAGGGCCAAATAGGTGGGAAAGTGGCTTAAGATCCAGTGGTGGGTATGAGGTGCCTCTGCTACAAGACGCAGCTGGCCCTCCGAGCTTCAGAGGCCGGGGTGCCCCTCACTTTGGAGCCCTGTCCTTGGCCGCATCCTGTGCCAAGAGCCAACACCTGGAATTGCCCCCTCCGGAAAATCCGAAGCCTTCCTCAGCGCGGAGCCCTGCGCGCTCCCCTTGAGCTTGCTCTCCCCTCGCCTCCCCTGCTGCTCTCCTTGTGGAACCTCCCAGCCCCCTCCGCCTCCCTCCAGTCTTCTCCAGCTCAGCTCCCTGCCGGGGCTCCCCTGGCGAATCCTTCTGGCGCCTGATCTCTGTGTCCTCTGCTCCATTTACCTGTTGTCCCCCTCATCCTGAATCAGCTTATTCCCCGGGGAAAAGTCCCGCCACGGCGAGGGGGGGCACCCTTAGGACGCACACCGTGCAGTCTTATGGTGGGAGGGGTGGGGGGGGGCGCAGCTTGTCCCCGCACTTCTGTTCCACACACCACACAGCTTTCTGTTTCCCCGGCCAAGAGGCAGCCTAGGGGCTGGGGGACTCTGCGGAGGGTCATGGTGGGGATGAGGGGCTGGGGAGTTCTCTGCTCCAAGCCCAGTCTTGCCCTCCCCCTGCAGCTGTCTGGCTTTGTCTCAGCTGTGGCTGCTACGACAACGATCCCCCGGGCCTGCCTCCTGGGGCCACCACCCGGCCTCTGGGCCCTGCCACCCCACGGAGTGCCCTGTTGCAGGTCTGAACCTGCTTCCCTGCACGGGGGAGGCGGGGGGGACAGAAGCTCCCCACCTCAGCAAGGAACTTTCTCTCCCTCCCTGCTTTCCTGATGCCCTGTTGCACTCGCTTGGTGGAAGGACCTTCTTCCGCCTTCAGTATTGCTCCTCGTAGGTCTTTAGACTGTTCTGACATATGGATGGCAGTTGGCTTAGCCACTGATAGAGAAGTTCTCCCTTTTAATAATGTCCCTGTCATTGCTAACTGCGGAGCCTCAGCCTTGCCATGCATGAGAAATAAACCGCTGCCATCATGACAGGCGGCCACATCCAGACACCGACACATGAGCAAGCTGACGGTTAATAGGGGGCAGGATTCTCCAAGTGCCTCCTTCCATCCTGGCCCCAGACACGGTGGCTAATTGTGTGATTAGTGTTTACTGAGGGATGTCTAATGGCCATCCATGCCTTGTTAAGTGCTGTACCTCCCTGTAGAAAGAACACGGAACTAACCGGAGACCCGGGTTCTCATTCTGCCATCTTTCTAGGGACCAAAGTCTATGCATGTGTAAATGAGAGTTAGGTGACTTTAATTCTCGGATTATGGGTCACACCCTTTTCTTCCTTCTCTTTGCATGGGTCTGCTTTTAGCCCCTGTTCATCTCTGCCTCGCATCATAATGAATTGTGTATACGCGGCGGACCCAAGAGTTTGCAAGAGAATACATTTTCTTTGTTTCTAAAAATCCTTCTCTAGGTCGTTTGGGAATCAATTGGCCATCAGGTGACTTGTTCTCTCTTAGCAAGGCCAGAAGTAGTGGCTTGGCTTGGCATCATGAGGTCGTCACGATGATGTAATGTCGGAGCTAATTGTATTTCTCTTGGTCTTCGCGGTGACAAGGCAATTCCAGTCATTGCCTCTCCGTACAAAGAAGGAAGGGGCCACGCCTGCTCCTGCTGTTGAATCAGGAAAGAAAATCTTTTCCAGAAGTGCCTCTGGCGCGCTCTGCGTGTGGTCCAGAAAGTGGTCACGTGACGGGCCTTTGCTTTAAGGGACTAGAAGGTGGGACTCAGAGGTCCCGGAGAGCCAACTAGAGATCTCTAAGGGATGGCCTTTGATGAGGGCCAACAAGGAGCTCCGCCCTCAGCAGGGGAATCTCCCTCCCTTCCAGAGAATAGTTGCTTTCCAGAGAGAGTATGGCGGAGGCAAAAGAGGAAAGAGAGCATGGCATTTGCATTGTGAAGCCGTGGTGCCTGTCAGCCCCTCCACACCCCCAAGTGCATTTTCAGTGAATATTAAAATGAAGCAAGAGTCTTTGCTAACTAAACGTCCATGAACTAGAATACTCAGATCCTAGGGTTAGCTTGGATTTGCCTTGAAGACATCTCACCGATTGAAAACGACCACGCGTAGCCCTATTTGGTCACTGCTAAGGTGCACATTTATGTGTCTCTGAAATGAAGATTCATTTTAGGGTCAGTCATGTGTCATAGTTTAATTGGTAGCACTTTTTCCTCTGCGAGTACACAAACATGGTAAAAAAAAAAGTTTAGAGTTGAAGGCGTCGTAGGTTTGGGGAATGTCAAGTATTTGTATATGTGTGTACCGTAGTTTACCCTACAAAGGATTTTTATTGGGCACGTAGTACGTATCAAGTGTTTTGTGTTACTTGATGGTACATCAGATCTTCTTACACCATGAGGCCCGTTTCACCAATGAGGAAGCCGAAACTTTGAGAAGTAAGTGAGTTGTCCGGAGGCACCTCTCTGTGTCTCCCTTTGTGCTGAGGTCGGTACTCGCCGACCCCTGGATGTGTGACCCAATCCTGATCAGCGTCGGTGGCCGGACCGGGGATTGCGGAGTGGCGGGCCTGGGGGTGCAGTGACACAGTGGTGGCGGGGAACCTTCCTCCCCTCAGGTTTTGCAGTTACCAGCGTGTAAAGTTGTAAAGCTGTTAGTTCTAGGGCTCTCAATTATGCTGTGAGAGCTTCAAGTCCAGCCCATAATTAGAACAAAATGTGAGAAAAGTGAAATTGATATTAAGTTAATTAAAAGGCTTTGCTTATATTTGCAAGGAAATTAGCACCACAAGAGTGCTGACAAGTGCACATTGTTAGTTTCTTCTTCGTGTTGGGCAGCCCTCGGCAGGCCTGAGGCAAGCTCTGTCCTTGGCTTCTGCCCTGTGCCCTCTCTACAGTCTAGTCTCCAGTTTATTGGTATTCATGGTGGCTTTAATTGGGCAAGCTCGGTGTGATCCTGTGAGGGTCATTCTTCAATGGAAAACAAGTCTTGAGTAGTAGCCACACCATCCAGCCGAGGGCCCCGGACCCAGAAGTGTGTAGACACATCCTCCTGAGAAGCTGATGCCACGAGCTGGTCCGCGGTTCTCTTGAGTCCAGAAGGGAGGCCCTTTGGCTCCAGTGCACCTTTCTTCTCATTCCCATTCACCATCCTGATCTGTGCTGGAGACTTGAGGTTGAGTATGTGGTGCAGAACTTTAGTTGGGAGCTCCCGGAAGGGAGGGACAAGTCTTTTTTACGACACTGTTTATACCAGATCAGGGTCTGCATTAGGGAAACGGACGTCAGGCAGCCCAGAACTTTCCTTGCCTCTAGCTGGGGAGGCAGAGCTAACGCCTTTGTTCGCCAAGGCATTTTCCTCTCCTCTTGGGCACACAGCTGATCTTCAGAAAGCCTCGCCTGCAGTTAAGTGGGGCCATGTGACTGAGTTCTCGATAGAAGGTGGGTAGAAGGGATGTTCGTCGCCGGTAGGCCTGGTCCACAAAATCCCCTGTGGAATCCACGCTTTATGTCATTACCTGCTAGTGGTGGCCTTGGAGTCCACCTCTCGGGGGACTGTAAGGTGGATGGATCCTTAGTCCCTGAATGACTATGTGGAACAGAGCACTATCCTCCACAGCTCTCTCTTGATGTCCTCGTGCATCGGACCATTGTTTTAAGCCCTTGAGATCGTGGAGCTTCTCTGTTACAGCAGCCAGTGTTAATTATCCTAATGCCATTAGGTAGGCCTGCAACACTAGTCCGGAGGCTAGACCCAGAGACTCTGGGTCTCTGTCCTTGACCAATATGATCAACATGTACTGATTGGGTTGAACAGTGAGTGGGGGTGGGGCAAGGTGGTTGGATTGAAATCTATCTGGTTCTGGACTAGCTTCTCTCTGTCTGATCTCTTGGCTTTAAGAAAAGAGTCTTGTTCCTTAGTGTCCCGGTGTTCTATTTACAGAATGATGGAATGATTGTAATCATCCCCTACTTATGCTCCATGTTGGAGCTGAGGGATAAGTATTGAAATATAGCTAAGCTGTTTGCAATTATAAAGAACTAAATAATATATGCATTGTCTTTATTACGGCTTCTGCTGATAGGAACTGGCATTTTTCAAGAGGAGACAAACTGCAAAGGTTAGCTTAAGAATTAGCAATTTAAAAAATCATGATCTTTGCTGCCGCTGCATTTTAAATCATGCAAACATTTATGTTTGTGCCAAAGTTCCACAATCTCTTTTAGAGCAATTACTGAAATGCATTCACAAGATAAAAATGGAGTTCAGGGAAGAATATTTAAGAGCCCTCTAATGATGTTACAAACTTTGCTAATTTGCCAAGTTGTTCTAAAATCCACTTTCCTTTTTTTTTTTTTTTTTCCCCTGCCTCCCCGTCTTCCCGCAATTGAACTGATTCCAGAAGATTTGAGGAACGGGGCTGAAACTAATAGTAAAATACACAACTCTTATAACGTACCTTTTCAGGAGCTCCGTCTCTTCCTTTATCAGCCGAAGGGGAGCACTCAGGAAGATGTAAGCACCCCCGGGCTGTGTTTAGTTGCACAAAGCGGTTTGGGGAGAAGGCAGCAGTTACCAAATGGATGCTTTGAGTCAAAAGTCTTCTGCTGCTCTTCAGGAACTTGTGTTCTGCGACCCTTGGGGAAAAGTAGACTGCCCTATGTGTTCCTTCTCCCCCTCCTCCTCCCCCTCCTCCACCTCCTCCTCACTCAGAGGCCAATTTTGCACAACAGCAGCTGGTGACGGGCTTGTGGTCCCTCCCCTCCCAGCCTCACTGCTAGGTGGGTGTCCCAGCTTCCTCTTTAGGGCTGCAAGAACCCACATCTGTCCTCCTTCCCCACAAGAAAGGATCTCGTGTTAACGGCGCACAATTTTGTCAGAACGTGAGTTCATGGTTACCTCTCAGGGACGGTTCTACTGAAAGCCTCATCTTAGTGGAGACCGTTCGATGCCCCTGAATTCTGGACAAGAGCCAGATGGGCGACCCCGGCCCCGCCAGCTGCTTCCCTAACCAGCTGATCTCCAGGGGGGGGGCATTCGGTGGACTGAGCATGGGCTTTCGCGTTTGACAGATTTTTCTCGAACTTCCTCTTGGCTACGTAACAAAGCCAGACCCAACCTTGGGTTTTGGGCAGCTCCGTGTTGCTGAGCCTCAGTTTACCCGTCGGGAAAAACAGCAGCTCCTCCTGTGAGTATGATAAAGACCGGATGAGATGACATCTGTCGAATATGTTGCAGCATGCCTGTAAATAGGAGAATATTGATGAATGATTCGGTTAATACTGCCGTAGGGGGGGTCAGAGCCATTATTGCTCTCTGGAACAAGACGGCCCGGCCCCTCTGGGACTGCTTTTCTCCCCAGCGAAATCTAGATGGGCTCTAAAGTGTGTTCAAGTTCTGTAATTGTGTGGATCAGACAGGTAGAGTCAGTGATTCAAAGGCGTCTTTTCCTGTAGACAGCGGTTGGTCAGCATTGGTCAGATCTGCATTTTTTGGCAGCAATAAAAAGTTCGGTCCAAAGGACCGAGAAAGGATTTCTGTAACGTGTGGTGGTTTCAAAATGTGTCTGCAATTTTTTTTCGTCTCTCTTCCTCGCAAAAGGTGGAGTGCTTCCCCTCCCATGGATCATCATCGGCTGGCCTTAGTGACTGCCTTTGAGAGGCTAGAATTCAATGGAAATGATGTCGCAGGACTTCCTAGGCTGGGTGGTAAAGGACGATAGAGTTTCTAGCAGGTGCTGTCTCTGCGGATGTGCCCCTTTGAAGCCTTGAGCCACCTGTCAGAAATCAGGCTGACCTGAAGCCGCTGTGCTGGAGAGAGACCCCCGGGGTGGGGGGGGGGGTGAGAGGGGGAAGGGAAGGGGACTGGGGGGAGGGGAAAGAGTCTCAGCTCTTCCAGCTCCCACTGTTTCTGTCTTCCCAGAGCAGGTGCCAGAGTGTGAGTGAGTGCGCTTCAACCTACCCCACCCCCACCACCCTTCCCTACCTATCCGCCCCTTCCCACCTCTCACCCCTCTCTAGTCTTCACCCCCCACTTTTCTCCTTTCCCCACCTATCCCTCCTCCCCACCTCTTCCCCTACCCCACACCACCTTGGCCTTCAAGCCTCCCTAGCTGATACCAGCTGGAGCTGAGAGGAGCCGTCCCCACCCCCAAGTTCTGCTTCATGAGCAAAATTACATGGAGTTGTGGTTTTAAGCCAGTAACTTTTTGGGTGGTTTGTTAAACAGCAAGAAATAACTGGAACGCTGGGCCAGTACCTCTGTGCTCAATAAGGTGTTCTTTTTCTTCTTAACCACAAGAAACAGATTCCTGGGCTGCCTGGTTGGCCCAGGGGTTGAGCATCTGAGAGTCGATCTCAACTTTTGATGTCGGCTCGGGTCACGATCTCACCGTCGTGGGATCGAGCCCCGCATCGGGATCCATGCTGAGAGTTCGGAGCCTGCTTGGGATTCTCTCTCCCTCTCTTGCTCTGCCCCACCCCTCTGAAAATAAAGAAAATAAACATTAAAGAAATAGGAGATTCCTGATGATGATGGCGACGGTGATGATGCTAACAGTGATAACTATGACAGTAGCTAACATTTACTGTGCATGTGCTTCAAGTGCCCAATACTGTTCTAAAGACTTTATATGGACGTAAAAGTGGGAAATGAATTTTTTTTCTTAAGTCTTGGGTTTATATGCCACTGATAGGCTGTGGGTTGCAGCGTGATTATCGCAGGGGGGGTCAGGTTGGCCAAGAATTTCAGACATCTTTTCGCCAAGTTCCTGACTCGGCCAGGACGCGCGTGCGCACCCCTGGGGTGCTGAGGCAGGAGAAGGAAGCGTGGCTTTTCTGCGGCAGCTCCTTCCCGCGAGGGCGTCTCCCTTCACTGAGCTTGAGCATCGTGTCTGGACTCACGGACTCTCACGCCAAAGTTCCTGACATCCCACTGTACTCTCGCAAACCTACCCTCTTCTTCACCAGAAGTTAAAATAAGTCCCTTAAGCTTCTTTTCTTCTACTTAAGCAGACTGAGAAGTTGGGGGCTTGTCTGGACTATGGTCTTTTTTTTTTTTTTTTTTAATATATGAAGTTTATTGTCAAATTGGTTTCCATACAACACCCAGTGCTCATCCCAAAAGGTGCCCTCCTCAATACCCATCACCCACCCCCCATCAACCCTCAGTTTGTTCTCGGTTTTTAAGTCTCTTATGCTTTGGCTCTATCCCACTCTAACCTCTCCTTTTTTTTTTTTCCTTCCCCTCCCCCATGGGTTCCTGTTAAGTTTCTCAAGATACACATAAGAGAGAAACCATATGGTATCTGTCTTTCTCTGTATGGCTTATTTCACTTAGCATCACACTCTGCAGTTCCATCCACGTTGCTACAAAGGGCCATATTTCATTCTTTCTCATTGCCACGTAGTACTCCGTTGTGTATATAAACCACAATTTCTTTTTCCATTCGTCAGTTGATGGACATTTAGGCTCTTTCCATAATTTGGCTATTGTTGAAAGTGCTGCTATACACATTGGGGTACAGGTGCCCCTCGGCATCAGCACTCCTGTATCCCTTGGGTAAATTCCTAGCAGTGCTATTGCTGGGTCATAGGGTAGGTCTATTTTTAATTTTTTGAGGAACTTCCACACTGTTTTCCAGAGCGGCTGCACCAGTTTGCATTCCCACCAACAGTGCAAGAGGGTTCCCGTATCTCCACATCCTCGCCAGCATGTATAGTCTCCTGATTTGTTCCTTTTGGCCACTCTGACTGGCGTGAGGTGATATCTGAGTGTGGTTTTGATTTGTATTTCCCTGATGAGGAGCGACGTTGAGCATCTTTTCATGTGCCTGTTGGCCATCCGGATGTCTTCTTTAGAGAAGTGTCCATTCATGTTTTCTGCCCATTTCTTCACTGGATTATTTGTTTTTCGGGTGTGGAGTTTGGTGAGCTCTTTATAGATTTTGGATACTAGCCCTTTGTCCGATATGTCATTTGCAAATATCTTTTCCCATTCCGTCGGTTGCCTTTTAGTTTTGTTGATGGTTTCCTTTGCTGTGCAGAAGCTTTTTATCTTCATGAGTGGACTATGGTCTTATAACGAGGAAACGCATCACCATCTCACTTTTCCCAGAGTAAGAGCGTTTCATTTCAGTCCAAACTAGGACAGACGATGCCTACGGCTTTAGCCCTTCACTGAAGACCAGGGGACGCCACAGACCAGTGGTTCCCATGCTTGTCCGAATTTCATATGCACTTGGGGACCTTTGGGGAAGTACCAAAGTACCAGCTCCCAGATCCCTCAACCCAGAAGTTCACATTTTGCAGATCCCGGTCAGACATGGCTCTGGAAATCCTTATTTTTCAAAAGCTCAGTAGGTGATTCTGATGCGCAGCTGGGAGGCACCGAGACGGTTGCCGCCTGTGCTTTGAAGTGCTTCTGAGTCCTTTCCTCACGGCAAAACCTTTCCTGCCTTCATACCTGCAGACTGCTTCTTGGAGAGCAGATATCACCCCTGGTTTCAGTGTCTGCATCTGTAAAAATATCATCGATTCCACCGGGCTGTTGGGAAGCTTAGATGAGTTTTACTCGCATGGGATGTTTGATACGTTCCTGGCTTCTGGTAGATTTTTCTTTTTTAACTTTCAAACGCAATTAACGTGACTGCCAGCATTTGCCTCTTCATTTCAAGATTTTGAAACGTGCCTTCAAAGCTGCTCTTTTCTTTTTCTTATTGTAAGAACGCTTCACATGAGACCTGCCCTCCCGATCAACAGGTGTTGCTGTGACCCAGGCAGGTGGCGCCTCCTTTTGGGGCTCACGGCACCTCTGTTCTGCCCACGCCACACCCACATCTCATGGCACCTGGGTGTCTTTTGTTGGGTAAGCTGGATCTGGGTGAATGTATTTCTTAAAATTTTTTTTAATGTTTATTTTTGAGAGAGAGAGAGAGAGACAGACAGACAGACAGACAGAATACGAGCAGGGGAGGGGCAGAGGGAGACAGAGACACAGAATCGGAAGCAGGCTCCAGGCTCTGAGCCGTCGGCACAGAGCCTGACCCGGGGCTCGAACTCATGAACTGTGAAATCATGACCTGAGCTGAAGTCAGATGCTCAACCGACTGAGCCACCCAGGCGCACCCCCGGGTGAATAGACTTCATTCTGTTTGCTGGGAGTACAGTTTTATCTTTTTCTGTAAAACCTACTTGTCCTCTGATGTTTGCTAACTCAGTTGACCGTGGTATTGACCTTCTGGTTTTACAAGCCTCTGCCTTCAATCTGTTTGTAGACAACGGTAGCTACCGACAGCAGACTCGTGAGAGCTCTCATGTCTCTTCTGTCACTTTCTGCTCCCTGTGCCTGGTGTGGCCCCATGTTTGACCGAGGACTTGGGAATTGACTCTGGAAGGTTTCCATCTCCGAGCTCTGCTCCTGGAAGTCTGTGTTGCACTTTGCCACCACTGCGGTATCCCCAGCCAAAGTTTGGATCAGGCCACTCCCTGTGCTCTGGTTGCCTGTTTATTTTTTTTTTTAAGTTTATTTATTTATTTATTTATTTATTTATTTATTTATTTAGAGAACGAGCAGGGTAGGGGCAGAGAGAGAGGGAGACAGAAGATCTGAAGTGAGCTCTGCCCTGACCGCAGAGAGCCCGATGCGGGGCTCGAACTCACAAACCGAAGTGTGAGATCATGACCCGAGCCAAATTCCAGCCAGATGCTTAACCCACTGAGCCACCCAGGTGTCCCCGTTCACCCGGGTTTTGTTCTGTGCCCCCTGGCAATGCTTGTCTTCCCTTAGCACGAAGGCGCCTTCCCTGAAGAAGGCGACCTGTCATCTCAGAGCTCCTGAGCGTGATGAGAGTCTGTTTGGACCTGATATCTTAGTCTCCGAGAAGACAGGTTTCTGCAGTGTGCGGGAACTTTCCACAGCTTATGAATTCTTTCCTGATCCTGTATGGTTGTCTTGCCCACATCTAATTGCACATGCCTTTACGTAGCCTTTTTTTATTTTCCCCTTGAGTCTTTCGAAAGCGTTCAACTTGGTTCTCACTCATAATGCCACCCATTTATGTAATTTAATAGAATTGTGTCATTCCGGTAATAAGCACGGCTGGCGCGAAGAGGTTTGGGAAAAACACAAGGGGTTGGTGGCAGGTATACAACTCAACCGGTAAGGGCAGAAGCAGAGGTGGGGGGTTGCCCCCCAGCCTGGTCAACCGCACGCTGGCACCTGTCTGCATCCAGTTCCACGGAGGTGATGGAGGGGTGGTGGCCAGACTGTCTGCGTGTCACTTAGGGAGCATCCATGGTTTGTTCGCTGTGATAAGTCAGGAAGCGGGGAACATCAGAAATGAGAAAATAAGACTTACAGCTCTGTAGCATTAAGATAAGAGCCTCTTCTTCCTTCCCTGTTAACATTCTTAACATCTTTAAGATCATGCTTGCATAGAAATGTTTGCGTCCTATGCTTTCTCTTAACATTTTTATACAAATACTTCCCCGTGCTACTAAGCACTTCACAAACATTAATTTTGGTTATGATACGGTATTTTCATGCAACGGTTTTAAATTTTTTTTTAACGTTTATTTATTTTTGGGACAGAGAGAGACAGAGCATGAATGGGGGAGGGGCAGAGAGAGAGGGAGACACAGGCTCCAGGCTCCAGGAAGCAGGCTCCAGGCTCTGAGCCATCAGCCCAGAGCCCGACGCGGGGCTCGAACTCACGGACCGCGAGATCGTGACCTGAGCCGAAGTCGGACGCTCAACCTACTGAGCCACCCAGGTGCCCCCATGCAACGGTTTTTACCGTAAGTCTCTCTCTGTCCCTTCCATATAGGCAGAGATACAGATTACAGCATTAGAAAAAACTCAGGTTTTTTCCTTCCTCTGTGGGGAAAAAACCCGGTTCTTTCCTCCTGTTTCTGTCCTGTGTGTCTCCTTTATTACTCACAGAGAACACTTCATTTCTGACGCTTCTGGTCACCAAATGTTGTGGGTTTTACCCACCAAGCAATTCTCTGTGCCTCCAGCTGAGGGGTCTATAATGCAACTCAATTCTGATGCTGTCTACCTGGGGAGAACATCAGATGCCATAGGTTAAGGGCTCAGTTTCACAAGGCTACCCCCCTCCTGTCCCCCGCAATTCAGATGTCCGTCACAAGCCCGTGTTGTCCCCTGAGCATCTGACCAGCTAGCTCTAGATCAGAGTTGCCAGGGACCCCCTCCTCAGGTTCGATCGATTTTCTAGAATGACTCACAGAACACAGAAACTTTCTTACTCACTTTCATGGGTTTCTTATAAAAGGATATGGTAAATGATACAGTTGAGTATCCAGATGGAAAGGATGTATAGGGCTGGAACATGGGGGCATCCGTGCCCATTTGGGGCACTGCACTCTCCCAGCCCCCTGATGCGCTCAGGAACCCGAAGCTCTCGGAACCCCATCCTTTTGGGATTTTACGGAGGCTTTGGCATAGAGGCACGATGGATCATTAACTCCATTTATACCCCTTCTCTTTTCCAAGGAGAATGGGGGGCGAGGCTGAAAGTTCCAAGCTTCTAATCATGGCCCAGTCCGTCTGGTGTCACCTAGAGTCACTGCGTTAGAACAAGACCCTCTTATGACCCAGAAATTTCCAAGGGTTTTAGGAGCCCTGTGTCAGGAACCAGGGCCAGCGATCACTAGAGAACAAAAGATGCTCTCCGTGCTCTTATCACTTAGGAAATTACAAGAGTTTTAGGAGCTCTGTGCCAGGAGCTGGGGCCAGAGACCAAATATATATTTTCTGTGATCTCACAATTGCTTTCAAATTTTTGTTATACATAACGGTGTGATGAACATCTTTATATATAGAACTTTATATCCAGCATCTGATAGAAATAGTCTCATGTGGAATCGGTAGACCAAAATGTATGGGCTTTTTAAAGACTTTTGATATATTTTGCCAAACTGGTTTCCCATTAGGTTTGTATGAGTTTATATTTCGCAGCAGTGTGTCAGAGTCCTCGCATTACCTTTATCTTCTTTCACAACGAAGAGACGGTACAGTTTCTAAAACCTTGCTAATTGGATAAACAGTCACATCTTCTCCTTTTAGCTTCCATTGTCTTGATTGGTAGTGAGATTGAATATTTTTCCAAATACGATTTATTTGCATTTGCTCTTGGTGAAATTTGAAGCTCTGCTTGGTCTGTTAAAAACAGAATTTATCTGTTGATTAATGGAATTGTTGATTTGCATGCATTTTTTATGTGGTGAAGAAATTATCTTTGTCTTCAGTATTTATCACACATGTGCTTTCCAAACTCCTCGCTTACCTTTTAATGTCGATGCTTTCTTTGGATGGGATGTAGTGGCTTCACATTTTCCTGGAACATTTAACTTCACAAGTTGTCTTTGATTCGGGGTTTGAAAAAAATACTCGCATGTATTTTTTCTGGCTTTATTTAAAAAGTTAAGTTGAATTTTTAGCTTATCACTAAAAATATACTTGGGAATTATGCTGGGGGATTATACTTGGTAGTTGAAGTTCTAGCTTGATCTTTTCCACTTACTTTAGTTATTTCAGTCCCATTGGTTGACCTTCCCACTGACTCAGGCTTCTCCTTTGTCCTGGTCTCAACTGTTATATACAAAAGAATAATGTTTCTGACATGTCTGTTCTGCGAATGTCGTGTCTCGATTTGAATCAGTACCAGGTTGTATCAATGAATGCGATCCTACTAGTCCTCATCATTTATCTTCTGTTGGTCTTTTTGTCCTTAGATGCTTATTGCCATGCCTCTTTTTGGTCACAACATCCACGTACTGGAATTCCTAATTTTGTCGGTCTTTCGCAGACCAGTAACATTCCTGAGGGAAAGGTATGTGGATGACAGATTTTCAGAAATCTCGTTTTATATTTTTCCTTGGCTTTTACATATATGTGCCTTAAGTACAGCATTTCTTTCTTGGAGTCTTTTCCCAGCAAGCTGTGGCATTTTATTCTGATAGTTAGTACTGCACTGCAGAAGTTGAGTCCGTCTGTCCGGCCATCCACTGATCCATGGATCCATCCATGTATCCATCTAGGACCAGCTATATAATTTGCAGCGCCCACTGCAACATGAAAATACAAAGTACCTTGTTCACCCATCATGAACAATTTCAAGATGGCGACGGCAGGACATTAAACCAAGTGCAAGGCCCTTTAAGTTCAGGGCTTTTTGATTTCATGGGCGCTTACGGAGCCCGCGCTACGTGTTGTGTGCTCTCAGGGAAAGAGCCAAGGTACAGTGCAGTGGGGGGGGGGGGGGGACCTAGGCCACTGAGATGTAACGTTGTCCATACCTGATGGAGGTGTGCCCAGGATATTGTGGATGCACAGAGGAGAGAGAACTCCGCCAGACCTAGTTGCCAGAGAAGGCTTCTGGAGGAGACGGTCCTTTTACTGGTGTTCCAAGGCTTTTGTTCTACGTGATGCTGGGAACCTTTGGAGAGTTTTGAGCTTCAGCTGGTGGGTGGCATGCCCCAATTCAGGTGTTTTCAAGAGATCACCTTGCTGTGTGCCAATGACGTTGCAGGGGACGGCGTGAGAGCAGGAATGGAAGCGATTGGAAGGCCATTGCAGCATTCCAGGCCAGGGGAGGTGAAAGTGGTGGCTTGGATCTGTTTGGAAATAGTGGAGGTGGTAGGAGGTCTCACATCCCAGGTGTATTTGGAAGATAGCACTGTGACGATCTGTGGATGGAATAGATACGAGGTAGGAGAGAAAGAGAGAAGTTAAAGAGGACTCTGGTTTTACTCTAATCAGTTAGAGAATGGAGTTGCCATTCACTAAGATGGGAAGACACGTAGGAGGGCAGGTTTGGGAGGGGATGATGCATCCAACTTTGGACACCTTGAATTTGGGATGCCTATTAAACATCCAGGCGGAGGGGCACCCGGTGGCCCGGTCGGTTGAACGTCCGACTCTTGATTTCTGCTCAGGTCGTGATCCCAGGGTCGTGGGATCGAGCCCTGTGTCGGGCTCCACGCTCAGAATCTCAGAGAGAGAGATTCTCTCTCTTCCTCTGCTCCTCTCCCCCACTTCCATGCTCTCTGTCTTTCTAAAATAAGGACAAACAAACAAGACATCCAGGTGGAGATGACGAGTAGACAGTTCGATGTGCGGTTCCGGATCTCGGCTTGATCTAAGAGAGGGGGAAAAGGTTTTGCCCAGGAGGCGGCTGGAGAAGTGAAGAGAAGCAAGGAACTGGCAAGAAAATGTTTTTTATTGTTATTTTTTATTCGGGTGTAATTAACATACAGTGTTATATTAGTTTCCGTTGTACAATGTAATGATTCAACAATTCTGTACATTTCTCAGTGCTCATCATGACAGGTGCTCTCCTTAATCCCCTTTATCTGATTTATCCATCTCCCCCCCCCCCCAGGGCAACCACCCGTTTGTTCTCTGTATTAAAGAGTCTGGTTTTTTGTTTGCCCCTTTTAGTTTTCTCTGTTCATTCATTTTGTTTCTTAAACCCTACATAGGAGTGAAATCATATGGTGTTTGTCTTTCTCTGACTGACTTATTTCCCTTAGCATCGTACCTTCTAGGTCCATCCATTTTGTTGCAGATGGCAAGATCTCATATTTTTTTTATGGCTGAGTAATATTTATATACATATATACCACATCTTCTTTATCCATTCATCTGTGAATGGACACTTGGGTTGCTTCCATATCTTGGCTCTTGTAAATAATGCTGCAATAAACGTAGAGGTGCATATATCTTTTCGAATTAATGTTTTTGTTTTCTCTGGGTAGATACCCAGTAGTGGAATTACTAGATCGTATGGTAGTTCTGTTTTTAATTTTTTGAGGACCCTCCATACTGTTTTCCGCAGTGGCTGCACCAGTTTGCATTCCCACCAACAGCTCACGAAGGCTCCTTTTTCTCTACATCCTCGCCAACACTTGCTATTTCTTGTGTTTTTGACTTTAACTATTCTGACTAACCTGCTCGAGACACAGAGGAGGAGGAAACAGGTTAAGAAAATGACATTGACCCACTTTTAAGGCTCTTTCCCCCTCATTCATTAACCAGACAGGGGTTCTGGAATATGGAGTCATGTCTCTTTCTTTTGGAGAGAGCCAGTCTGGTTCACATTTTTTTTGCAGGAGATGATGAAGGTAATTTCTTGATATTTATTTATGATGAAGACAGAATCACTGCCACTTAAATGTTGCATTATTAATGATTTAGGAGGAAATGACTTCTTTCAGAAACACCAATTCTGAAAGCGTGTTAGATGGAGGCCGGGTAGTAAATTACCTCTTCCAGGGGACACGCCTAAAGTATTGATGCGCGTCAAAAACGATGCAGTGATTACCTTCTCTGGGTTGGGTTCAGGCAGTCATGATTTTGGAAGGAAGTCCAAGATCAATTCGCTTATAACACTCAGCACATTTTAGAATCCCAGCTTTGCTCACAGAATTCATTACAATGGGATTGATCTATTACTAGGGGGACAGCGGGGCTTTCTAGAATCAGTGAATTTGGAACTGAAACAGAACATTTTCAGATTCAGGGAAGAGCCAGTGGGTCCCATCCAGGCCATTCTCATCTGACCTTGTGAGACAGTTCTGCCAGTATGTGGCTATGCCTAGGCATGATGGTAAACTATGCAGGGACACGCAGCACGTCCTCGCCCCCTTTCAAAATTAAGAGCAATTTTTGCAGAGAAAGGAAATACCAGAGAAGTGCACTTACGTGGGACTTGCCATGTGTATTCTGTCTCCTGTCTGAAACTCGGTGAGCAGACAGGGACAACAGAGAAGATCATTTTAGTCAACCGGGTAACCTGGTGAGTGTGAGTGTGTGGGTGTGACGAGGTATGCATTTTATCATTATCCCATTTGCTCACTTTCAAAGAAGTTGTTCTCTGAGGCCATTTGCTGTGTTCCGGAATGGATTAAAACCTGCCTTTATTTCCAGTGAGTGATTTAAATATTGTATAGCTCATTTATAATTGAATGAAAATGCGGTGGCTCTACAGATTTTGAAGACATTCTCTCCAAAAGGCTGTTTTGTTTTCTCTTTTCGAAATAAACATGAATTAGCATAAGAAATAAGGAGGCTGGGAAAGGAATCAATAAAATTAACTGGAATTGGATTTCACACTCTGAATGCATTACACGTCCCTATTAGGGGAGATACGGAGCAAAAGGGAATCAGTTCAAAGAGAAGCTGAGGCTCATGAAAGAGTGACCTACTTCAAGAGGATGAATATTTAAAATAGGAAAAGCTTGAAAAATAATTCGCTTCACATTGATGGATGGAAGCGCAAAATAACAGGGAAGCCTAACGGAAAGACAGGTGTTTCCATGGGGTGCCTGTGTGGCTCAGTTGGTTAAGCGTTGGACTCTTGATTTCGGCTCAGATCATGATCTCATAGTTCATGAGATCGAGCACCACGTTGGGCTCTGCGCTGACAGCATGGAGCCTGCTTGGGATTTTCTCTCTCCCTCTTTCTCTGCCCCTCCCCTGTTCTCGCCGGCACGTGTGTGTGTGCGTGCGCGCGTGCAAGTAAATAAATAAAAATTAAAAAAAGAAAAGTAAAGACAGGCTTATCCAGAATTGAGTAAGGCTGGGCTGGCACCGTGTTGGGGCAGCCCAGAGGTATGGGGAGGAAGACCAGGCTTGGATTCTGATTTAGGTTTGGGTTCTGGTGCTGCTGATTAGTTTATTTCAGATCTGTGTTTTCATTGGCACTCTTAAAACTGTTTTCCTTTGCATTGCAAATGAAATTGACTTGGCTTGACTCGAATGTTAAAATTAAGGCTGATAAATTTTTTTAGGTCAAACAATGTGCAAGGAATTTAGGAGTTCAGACCAAGCTAAGAGCCTTCGCGTGGAGGGGCAGAGTATGGGGAACAAGTGCCTCTACAGAAACGACATACAGCCCTCCTGGACTAGGTGGCCAAGTCCACTAGGGAAAGCCACTTTCCCTGCCCGAAACTGTCCTGCTTTGGGGGCCCTCTGAGCAGGGAGTCATTTACCACACGATGGATAAATATTCAGGGCGGTGAAGTTCCTGCTTTCTGAAGAGTTGTCTTTTGCAGAATTGCATTGACTTTATAGTTCAAATTCAGTGTGCGCACCTGTTGATTTTTCTTTTGCAAATGAATGTTGGTGCTCAGCATAGAGCAGCCCTGTAGAACCCAAGTAAAGTTTTCCCTTTACCTGGCAAATAACTGAATTTCCTCCTGACCGAAATGGAGATAATAACACCCATCGGATTTGTGCAGAATTCTCCATTTCTTTATACTTACTTGGACTTGGAAACAAACCTCAAGAGACTCTTAATGATGAAGAGGGTTGATGGAGGGAGATGGGTGGGGGGATGGGCTAGATGGGTGAGGGGCATTAAGGACGGCACTTGTTGTGATGAGCCCTGGGTGTTGTATGTAAGTGATGAATCACTGAATTCTACTCCTGAAACCAATATTGCAATATTAAAAAGTTTTTTTTTTAACAGCTTTACTGAGGTATACAGAACACACAATAGATTCTACTTGTTTAAAGGGTACAATCGGATAAGGTTTGAAATATGCACGTTCTAGAGAAATTGCCACCATCAAGCAAATGTATGCATTCATCACCCCCCAGTTTTCTTGTGCACCTTTGTAATAATGCTTTCCGCCCCTCCCACCTGCCTTTCTCTAGACAACCGCTGATATGCCTTCCGGCACTATAGATTAGTTTGAATCTTTCCGTAGCTTTACGTAATGGGGAGGGGATAATATAGTGTGTATTCTTTTCTGGCTGACTTCTTTCCCCCAGCATAATTGTTTTGAGGCTCATCGATGTTGTGCTTTGTATCAATAATTCATTCCTTTTTATTGCCGAGTATCTTCCGTTATGTGAGTAGCCTGCAGTTGGTTTATTCATTCTCTCATAGATGGGCATTTGGGTTATTTCCACATTTTGGCTATTCCAAATAAGACTGCTATGAGCATTCGTGTAAAAGTCTTCGTATGGATGTGGGCTTTTGTTTTTCTTCAGTAAATACCCAGGCGCAGACTGGCTAGATCATGTAGCAGGTAGATACTTAAGAAAGTATTTTTTTTTTTAATTTTTTTTTTTTAACATTTATTTATTTTTGAGACAGAGAGAGACAGAGCATGAACGGGGGAGGGGCAGAGAGAGAGCGAGACACAGAATCGGAAGCAGGCTCCAGGCTCTGAGCCGTCAGCCCAGAGCCCGACGCGGGGCTCGAACTCACGGACCGCGAGATCGTGACCTGAGCCGAAGTCGGACGCTCAACCGACTGAGCCACCCAGGCGCCCCAAGAAAGTATTTTTTAAGAAACGACCAACCCGTTTTCCATTTTATATTCCCGCCAACAGTGTATGAAAGTTCCAGTTCCTCTGGATCTTGTCTGTACTTTTATGTTTGAGCCATTTTAATGTGTGTGGTGGTATCTCTCTGTAATTGTAATTTGTATTTCCCTAATGACTAATGACGTTCTGCGCTCACTCTTCGCACATATTTTAGTTTTCATTTTTCGTGACTGAGTTTTGAGAGTTCTTTGCGTATTCCTGATATGGTCTCCCCATCAGATATGTGATTCACAGGTATGTTCTCCCAGACCGTGGCTTGTGTTTTCACTTTCCTTAAAAGCGAATTTCCAAGCGAGGCTTTAGATTTCAATGAAGTCCATCCAGTTGACCGGTTTGTTCTTTGATGGATCATGCTTTGGTTATCTCATCTAAAAAGGCTTCACCTAACCCACCGTCTCAAAGGGTTTCTTCCATGTGTTATTTTATACATTTTAAGTTCTGGTTTTACATTGAGATCTACGATCCCCGTTGGGTTCATTTTTGTATATGGTGCAAGTTATGGATGGAAGTGTATTGTTTTGCCTTCTCGTATGTGGATATCCAGCCGTTCGATCGTTTGTTGGAAACACTCCCCTTCTCCCACAAATTGCCTTTTTGTACATTTGTCAAAAATCTGTTGACCACGTATTTGTGGGTCCGTTTCTGTTCTCCCTGTTATGTGCGTGTCTGTGTTTACAATAATACCACACTGCCCGATTCCTGTAGTTTTGTACTGAGTCCTAAAATGGAGAGTATTAAGCCCCTAACTTTGTACTTGTTTTCTAAATGTTGTTTTGGCTGTTCTAGGTCCTTTGTATTTCCATATGCATTTTGGAATCAGTTTCTGCAGGTGGGGATCCGCTCCAGTTGGCCATCTTTTAAATGCATTGTTGAATTGTGTTTAGAATTTCTGCATCTCTGTGTCTGTTGGCTGGTGGCAACAGACACTACTCCTGACCCAGTGTGAGTCCTGGCCACTGTTAACCTCCCATCCTTCTGGATGGTTCTTTCCCCAGCCTTGGCTCCTTTCCTCACACCGATGCCTTAATCAGTATTCCGTTGATGTCGGAGGGTGCCCCTGTGTAGACCTCTGGGATGTTCTCTCTGTGCAGTCACCCTCTCCAGTGCTTTGTCCTGTGAATTCCAGCTGTCTCCGTCTCCCTGGACCCTCATCTCTATCCCTCCAACTCAGGAAGGCTGCTGGCCTTTGCCTAGGTTCCTTCTTCCTGTAACGTGGCTGGGAAACTCTCAAGGTGGTGGCACACCTCATTTGGTTCCTCTCTTTTGGCGATCATTGTGCCTTGTTGCCTGATGTCCAGCATCTTGAAAACTTTTTTTTTTAAAATACATTTTGTGAGGGCGTCAGTGTGGCTCAGTCGGTTAAGCGTCTGTCTCCTGATTTCGGCTCAGGTCGTGATCTCACTGTTGGTGAGTTCGAGCCCCATGTCAGGCTCTGAGCTGACAGTACAGAGCCTGCTTGGGATTCTCTCTCTGCCCCACCCCCAGTCTCTGTCTCTCTCTCTCTCAATCAATAAACATTTAATACGTTTTGGTGATTTCAGGTGGGGGAGTAAATTTCTCCATCTTGGAGTTACTCCATCTTGGAAGTAGAAGTCACTCTCGTGAGTTTTACATGATGTTTTCTTACGTTGTTTGGTCTGGTTTCTAGATGGGGTCTTGCCCTAGCCAGGCTGTCTGGCCTTCTGTATGGGAGTACAGGTTCTTTCCATCCAGAGTCCTCCTTCCTTTGTCTTCAATTTATAACACCTTGTCTCAACTGTGGTCATCGTTTTTATTTCTTTCTTTATTTTAATTATCTTATTTTTAAGACTTTATATTTAAAAAAATTTTTTAATGTTTATTCACTTCTGAGAGAAAGAGAGCGTGAGCAAGGGAGGGGCAGAGAGACGGGGAGACACAGAATCTGAAGCAGGCTCCAGGCCCCGAGCTGTCAGCCCAGATCCTGACGTGGGGCCCGAACTCACGAACCGCGAGATCATGACCCGAGCTGAAGTTGGACACTTACCCGACTGGGCCGTCCAGGCTCCCTTTTAAGATTTTATTTTTAAGGACTCTCTACACCCAGTGTGGGGCTCGAACCCATAACCCCGAGATCAAGAGTCACATGCTCCACCGACTGAGCCAGCCAGGTGCCCTTGTTTTGTTTTTAATTGTTTCTCTTTTCCATTTGACCCCAGTCAAATTAGACTATAGGATTATGACTGAGTTTTATTTACATCTTGCTCTGGTAGCAAATGTTTGTTTATATCATAAAAAAGTGAATTGAGAGTAAATGAAATTTTCCATTTCCATAGGGATACGTAGGTTGCTGTTTTTCCCTTCCCCCTTCAGAGAAGCAGATCAGCAAAGGATATGTGCTGTGTGAAGGGTGAGGCTTTATTCAAAATTTAGCTTATTTGGAATTTCAGGTGTGTGTTCATGTGCACGCATGGGTGCCATGGTGATGGGGTGCTTGGTGTTTTAACACTGTGAAAGGATGGCTAACTGGAAGTTGTTGGCCCCCAAATAATTCATGGTAAATTTCTCTCCAGGAGATACAGGTCTGGGGCCGTATGGTCCTGAGCTCTTTAATGAAAGTTGATGAAACAAATGCCACTATGCTCTATAGCTATACAATCTTGGCTGTATAATTCATTTCCTTATTTCGCTCAGGTCGCTGAATGGGATAAGGGCAGAATTGCCAAAATGTGTGATCAAAAGGAAGCCTCTGTGGGAATTTTGTGTCTTATCTCTGTGAAGCCACTATTTTAGAGAGAAAATCTATGGTCTCAGAAATATTCTCGTCAGAAATTTTTGATTTCCAATGACTCGCAAGTTACTAATTTGGAGAAGTGCATTTACTCATTATTACTGCCATGCACTCTGCTCGGTTCTCCGCGATTGGTGCTTGTAGCTGTGGCAGAATGCAAAATGCAAAGCAAAGGCAGACTGGGTTTTTAATGTATTTGAACAATTTGGAAACTTGCATCCCGCTGTAATGGAATTTGCTGGCTAGTGCCAAAGGATTTTTTGATTCTGAAGTTTTTGTGCTATTTGCTTTTGCTTTATTTGAAAAAGGTTCTGGGACGTTGCCAAAGACAACTGGGAATTGCTTGAAACTATATTAGAAATACACGCAATGTGGTTGAATGTGGAAGCATAGCTGCATATGTTGTGAGTCATTCCCAGAGTCATTGCGGGGCCGGGTATGGCTTTTCTTTAAGTAGTTGTGATCACATTTGTAAAGAGACTGGCAATCATGTGAAGACGGTGGGGTGATGGGAGTTTTTACCGTTAGAACAACTTGAATGAAAGTTTCTAGAGTGTTTTCCTTGACTGTTTTCGATTTTCCACTTGGTGTAGATTTCTTTTTGGGAAAAGACACACCCTCCCCCAATCCACTGTCCACTCTTCCGGTCTTTTGCTTGACTCTTTTTGGCCCTTGGGGGCACCTGGGTGTGCTAAAGTGAGAGTGGTTGTAGGGAAGGCGAGGGATTTGAGGACTCGGTAAGAGAAAAACACATAGGACGGAAGAAAACATGGTAGAAGGATTTCGGAAGAGGGTGAAGAAACAAAACAGAGAGATTAAGGCATATGTGTTTATCAGAACTGTTGATGAACTTAGCCAGGTTTAAGAGTGGATTGTAAGAGCCCTGAAATAATCCTTCTGGTCTATTAAAATTTTTAAAAATGTTTATTTATTTTTGAGAGAGATTGAGACAGAGCACGAGTAGGGGAGGGATACAGAGAGGGGGAGACACAGAATCTGAAGCAGGCTCCAGGCTCTGAGCTGTCAGCACAGAGCCCGATGTGGGGCTCGAGCTCACGAACTACGAGATCATGACCTGAGCCGAAGTCCAGCCCTTCATCAACTGAGCCACCCAGGCGCCCCCGTCTCGAGTCTTATCTAAGAATCTTGGTTATCCCCACAGCAATGGTTAGACGAGATCTTGGACTGCTCTTTAGAAGGACTGAAGCCCCCACAAAGACCAAACCCTCTAGAGTGAAAGCTACCTGAGGGCAAATGTGTCACCATCTCCCAGTTTCTGCCTTGCCTTGCACATAATAGTAGCTTAGTAAATGTTTACTGAGTAAATCAAAATCCCTGAGCCCTGAAATTGCACCACACTTCATTACTTTGTTTTTAAATAAGAAGAATAACCTGATTACTGAGATCAGCAGTATAGAGTGGCTTTGAAATGTCCTGGCAGCTTCCTCTTTGGTTTGAAACGAGGATATTGTTGTGTCCTAAAGGTGAGGAGAAGAGCAATTATGGATGAACTGGTAGCAAGGAGAGAAAAATGGAAACAACCAAATTATTGCCCATCGCCCCCGCCGGTTCTCCTGGAATGGGTGTGACAGTGTCGAGGGCCAGTGGCCAGCAGCTACACCATGCACTGTGTTGTGATACGAAAAAAAAAAAAAAAAAAGATCAGTCATAATCATGACAGCAAAAACTACACGGTCACTTTGCCGGGACATAAAACCCAAACGCTACTCTAACATCTGCTCTTGCCCGGCCCCATCTCCTTCCCCGGGTGAGCCTCAGATGTGGTAGTGTGCGTAGGGCCCTCCGGAATCCCCAGGGCTTGGCAGAATGGTTCTGGATATGGGTTCCGGCATCCCAAGCCAGGAAACAAGATGGCGGACCTGCGTTCCTGGGGTCACGGTGTGATGATAGACTTGACCTCTTGGCCTGTGCGTGTTTTGATAAGGTGATGTGTATCGATGCTTCATGGAGGAGGAGAGTGTTTAGTCCAGTGACATGACTGAATATTTAACTTTCTAATATTATTATTATCTTTCCTTTTAAAAGTAAGCCACACGCACTCAGGGCCTTTGTCTGCTTTACTCACGTTGCATTCTCAATATACCTGGAGCAGTATACCTCTCAATACCTAGGCACCCCGTAGATAGTAGTTGAATTTTTGGACGGCATAACTGCAACGCACGGGGGTCAGGGAAGGAGAGGAGGACCGAATGCCCTTGTGCTTGAACCTGTTGCTGTTGGCGATCTTTTCTCTGAGGCAACGGAAGAGATTCTTCAGTGCTTACCATGTGCTAGACACTGATTAGACAGATGGGTAAGGCCCAGCCCTGCCCTTGGGGAGCTCTCACTTAAGAAGGAGAGTTCTGGGGGCAAGGAAGCTGTAGCCATAGGACTGCCGGGGGCGGGGGGCGGTCCGCGGCAGGTGCGGGGGGGATCTTGGTAGGATCTCGGGGGTCAGGGAGGGCCTCCCAGAGGGGACCTCTGAGTCCATCAACACTGGTGTTGATACCTGCATAGGATGGCAGGGAAAGAAGCCGGAGGGGTTCCTTTATGCAGAGGCCATGTCAGAGCACAGGTACCACCAGGGTGTGAGACCTTGACCCCATCAGGGATGTGCGCATGGTTAGGTGTGTCTGAACCCCCGGAGCTTCCGGCGGCCGGGGGGGCTCCAGGCATGGACCAGAATTTCAGCGAAGCCACATGAAGAAGACGCCCGTGTGTTGTGCTTGGGAATTTGGATTTCCATCTGTGAGAAGTAACCAGAGGTTTATTGTTGTTTTCCACAAACCTTTCGGGCGAAACATTTCAACGTTTATTTATTTTTGGGACAGAGAGAGACAGAGCATGAACGGGGGAGGGGCAGAGAGAGAGGGAGACACAGAATCGGAAACAGGCTCCAAGCTCTGAGCCATCAGCCCAGAGCCCGACGCGGGGCTCGAACTCACGGACCGCGAGATCGTGACCTGGCTGAAGTCAGACACCCAACCGACTGTGCCACCCAGGCGCCCCGTCGGGCGAAACATTTCAAACACCGTGTAAGTAAAGGCAGGAAGGACAGCGTATGATAACCCTACGCTCAATCCCTAGATACTACAATTCAGGTTTTTCCATATTTGCTCTAGCCATCTTTCTTTTTTGTTTTAAGCTTATTTATTTATTTTGGGAGAGCGCACGTGCACACGCACGCATACGTGCGTGTGCACAAGCGGGGGAGGGACGGAGAGAGAGGGAGAGAGAGAGAATCCCACACAGGCTTCGTGCTGTCAGTGTGGTTTGATCTTGGGGTTTGATCTCAAGGTTTGATCTCACAGACCGTGATATCTGAGCTGAAATCAAAAGGCAGACGCCCAAATGACTGAGCCACCCAGGTGCTCTGCTCGTGTCCATTTTTTTATATCTCACATGTCCATCTGTCCGTCTGTCCATCCATCCTAAGCTGTCGGTTGTCTGTAGGATTTTTTTTTTCAATATATGAAATTTATTGTCGTCTGTAGGATTTTAAGCAAGGGAGTGATTTGTTTCAGAGGAGCCCCTCTGGGAAGAACAGGGAGGATGAAATAGAGAAGGAAGGGAGTGGAATTTGGAAAGACTCCTTGAGTCCGTTGAAATTGTTGAGATGAGACTTGACAGTGGCCTTGATGGTGGCCCAGGTTTGATAACTGGGTTGGAGGGCAGAGGGCTCAGAGATGTTTATGAGGCTATTCCAGTGATTATGGCTCTGTAACAGATTGTCACAAAATTAAGTGGCTTAAAATAGTGACAGTATTAATTTTGCTTATGAATCTGCAATTTGGGCAGGGCTGCTTTGTTTCTGGTCTACCCAGTGCCAACTGTAATGGCTCAAGATCAGGGTTCTAGAATCATCTGAAGCCTCAGTCACTGACATTGGGTTGGCTCTTGGCCAAGATCTTATTTGGACACCTAGATGTGTTCTCACCATGTGGCTGGGATTCTTCACAGTATGGTGTGTAGATTATAAGAGTGAGTATCGAGAGAGAGAGAGAGAGAGAGAGAGAGAGAGAGAGAGAGAGAGAATGAGGACACTAGTTGGAATGATAGTAAATTTTACGGTGTGGCCTCCAAGGTCACATCCCATTGCTTTGGTCACATTCTGGTCATCAGGGCAGTCTCAAGTGCAAGAGGAGAGACAATAGTCCCCACCACTTGATGAGGAGTGGCAAGATTCTAGAAGAGCGTGTGGGTCTCGAGATACTGCTTTTGGCCACTTTTGGAAAACACAGTCTGTCCAGGGACCGAAATGGCGGGATTTGTACTTGGATGTGGGGAGAGAGGAAGTGCAAAGAATCTGAGCTCACATTCAGACCTCTAGGGTGAGGGGGGATCATTCACAGAAAGGGCATCGTGGGTAGAGGGACAGGCTGTGCCAGGAAAGGGGGGATGATGAGGAAAGAGTTTGATTTGGGGTCCCCTTGATTTGTTGGTAAATGCCGCATCAGAACAGTGTCATAAACGACTGACCTACAAGTACAGCATTATCCTGGGAACAGAGAACTTGAGTTTTCTAGTTGTTTTCTGGTAGCTTTGGGCTGAGTGGGGTTTCCTGGCCTCCCCGCTGGCTGGGAATGCCATGGCCCTCAGCACCTGCTTCCTTCAGTGGAGTCGGGTCAGGACCCAGGACTTACTGAATTCATCTAGCAGGTATTTATTGAGCACCTCTTGTATGCAGGACAAAAGATTCTGCCCCAGAGGAGAGGGAGGCCCAGCCTCCATACTCACAAGTTATGGGCCGTTTATCCCCCTTACGGCTCTCTTGGTCCCTAAGTAAATCTCAGCATCAACTAGATTACATCCCCTCCCTCTGCCCCTGGGGCAGGAGGCAGAGCCGGTGTCCAGACGACCCTGCCCAGCATTGCTGTCTCCAGTCATCCGGTGTCCCAGAAAGCCTGCTTCCCTGGGAACCACCCCCCAACCCCAGCTTCCCGGGTCTGGACTCTGATTTCGTATCATCCTGCCTGGGTGGTTCTGACACTATTTATTCTGAAAACCCTGACTGAAAAATATGATTCCCTGTAGCTTGTACACAAAGGACTATAATTCAAGGTAGAAAGCCCTGAAATGCTGAAAAAAGTTCCGTGGAGGGAGGGAACACTTCTGCCTGGGGAGAAGAGGGCAAGTTTATTTGAGGAGAGGGCATTTGAGCTCTGCTTTGGAAGTCAGAAAAAGCTGGATAGACAGAGATGATGGAGATGATGGAAAGAACATTCCAGTTAGAGTCCCAGCTTGAAAAGAAAAAAAAAAAAAAAAAAGCAGGGAACAGGACAGAAGTGTGTTTTATTCTAAATGATTTAAAAACATTTTTTTAAACCTTTTATTTACTTTTGAGAGACAGAGTGTGAGCAGGGGAAGGGCAGAGAGAGAGGGAGACACAGAATCCGAAGCAGGCTGCAGGCTCCAAGCTGTCAGCACAGAGCCTGACGCGGGCCTTGAACCCACCAACCGTGAGGTCATGACCTGAGCTGAAGTCGGACGCTTAACTGACCGAGCCACTCAGGCGCCCCAATTCTAAATGATTTTTATCAGTGATATCCTGATAGGAGCATGCATATAGTTTGTGTGGGGCCCTTTTCCTTTATTTGTGTCTTGACCTTCTTGTTAAAATTAGTTCGTGTTTCCTCCTGCCTAGATGCAGACATTTGCTTTTATCCAGAAACCTGAGTAGAACCCTCCCGCTGAATCTACACCGGAGGGGTGTCTGAACAGAGTCAGCAAATTGGGAACAGTTTGACTTAGTCACAGGTTGTGAAATATTTTGGAAAGAGTTCTCACATTTTAAAACCAATACTCGAGTTTGATACGGAACGTACATTTATTTCTGTTAAGGTTAGGAAAAACCAGGAAGGTGAAGTGTGCTTGCCTGAAGATTCAGGTAATCTTCTGGAATGTGTATTTTCCAGTAACCCTCCATTTCTAATTCGGAGACCACTTCATACGTTTTATTTCCAGTAACATTCATGCCTTCCTGTAGATTTGAGTTACCACCTATAGTTGTTTGTCTTTTGCTTCCTTTTCCTTTTCCCTTTCCCTTTCCCTTTTCTTTCTTTCTTTCTTTCTTTCTTTCTTTCTTTCTTTCTTTCTTTCTTTCTTTCTTTCTTCCTCTCTCTCTCTTTTAATTTTATTTATTTTTGAGAGAAAGAGAGAGCGTGAGCAGGGGAGGGGCAGAGAGAGAGGGAGACACAGAATCTGAAGCAGGCTCCAGAATCTGAGCTGTCAGCCCAGAGCCCGACACGGGGCTTGAACCCACGGACCGCGAGATCATGACCTGAGCTGAAGTCAGACGCTAAACTGATGGACCACACAGGCGCCCCTAGTCCATTTTCTTCAGGCTGGAGAACTTTCTTTAGGATTTCTTGTACAGCAGATCTGCTTGTGATAAACTCTCTGGTTTGTTTATTTGAGAGTGTCTTTATTGCCTTTTCATTTTCGAAGGATGGTTTTTGCTGCGTAATGAATTCTGGGTTTACAGTTTTTTGTTCAGCCTATTAAGATATTGTTACACTGTCTTTTGGCCACCGTGGTTTCTGATGAGAAGTACACCCTCATTTGTATTATTCTCTGATGGATGTGATGTGTCATTTTTCTCTGGCTGTTTTCAAGATTTGAACTTTGTGTTTCAGCAGTTTGCCTAGATGTCATTTTTTTTTTCCTTTTTTTTTTTTTTAAATGGTTATTTATTTTGGAGGGAGAGAGAGAGCATGAGCAGGGGAGGGACAGAGAGAGAGGGAGAGAGAATCCCAAGCAGGCTCCAGGCTCCGAGCTGTCAGCACAGAGCCTGACTCGGGGCTCAATCTCACAAACTGCGAGATCACGACCTGAGTTGCAACCAAGAGTCGGATGCTTAACCCACTGAACCCCCCAGGGTACCCTGCCTAGGTGTAAATGTTACAGTATTTATTCTACTTTAGGTTTGGTTGAATTCTGTGAGTCTATGCTTGTCTTTACTAAAGTGGAAGTTTTAAGCCGATTAAACTTCTTCATTCATTTTTTTTTTTTTTCCTGCCTCTTCTCTGTTTCCTCTACTCCAGATATTAAGTTGAACTGATTGATACTGTCATACAGGTCTCTAAGGCTCCGTTCATTTTTCCCCTCTCTGTTCTTCAGATTGCATAGTTTCTGTTGATCTTTCTTGAAGGTCAGAGACTCTACCCCTGAGCTATTAATCCCATTCCAGTTGTACTTTTTACTCCTAGAATTCCCATTTGGTTCTTTCTTCATCACATTTCATTTTGGGGCTGAGATTCCCTCCACCTGTGCATCCGTTATGTATATATTTTCATTCAAAAATTCTTGGACATATGTATAAGAGCTGCTCCAAAGTCTTTGTGTGCTAATTTGAATTTCTGGATCATCTTGGAATTCATTGAAAAATTATTCTTTTGTCTCAGAAAGGGATTATATTTTTTTCTTTGTATGTCTAGTGATTTTGGATGAATTCCTGGGCATTATTAAATGTTATAGGGGCACCTGGGTGGCTCGGTCGGTTAAGCATCTGACTTCGGCTCAGGTCATGATCTCTCAGTTTGTGAGTTCGAGCCCCGCGTCGGGCTCTGTGCTGACAGCTCGGAGCCTGGAGCCTGCTTCGGATTCTGTGCCCCTTCCCTTTTGCTCTCTCTCTCTCAAAAATAAATAAACATTACAAAAAACTAAAAATATAAATATATGTTATAGAGGCTCTGGATCCCGCTAAGTTCTTTTCAATAGGATATTTATTTATTTATTTATTTATTAAATAGGGGTTTTTTTCTCACGGACAGGTAACTTGGCTGGACTTAAACTCCAAGCTCAGTCCCTTGCACCCTTACACTCGGGCACCTGACATCTCCACTTATTTCTTTCAGTTTCCAGCTGCTTTTTTTTTTTTTTTTTTTTTTTACCCCACCCCCCTGCCCCCACCATGGTCTCTCATATCTGTGTGTAGTTTGGTAATCAGCCGGGGATCTGGGTGGATTTGATATACAGATTTTTGTGGGCTCACCCCATCTGCTGTTGCCTCCCTTCCAGGATTTCACCTCTAACTTTCTGGCTGTTCTTCCAGCCCCCAAGTTTTCCTCCCGAAACAAGCCAGTGAAGGCTGTGGTTTTCTTCCGCGCGGCAGGTGCGTGCAAATTGGAGAGTGCCTTCAGCTAAAAGGCTGCTACAGGGGCGCCTGGGTGGCGCAGTCGGTTAAGCGTCCGACTTCAGCCAGGTCACGATCTCGCGGTCCGTGAGTTCGAGCCCCGCGTCGGGCTCTGGGCTGATGGCTCAGAGCCTGGAACCTGTTTCCGATTCTGTGTCTCCCTCTCTCTCTGCCCCTCCCCCGTTCATGCTCTGTCTCTCTCTGTCCCAAAAATAAATAAACGTTGAAAAAAAAAAAATTTAAAAGGCTGCTACAAAGTCACAATTTTACTCTCTGCAGTTGTCTTTCAAAGGCTGACTCCTGTGCAGGTTCAGCCTGCTTTTGGTCCTTCCCAATACCTTTAAATTCCTTTTTTTTTATTAATTACATTTTTGTCTGGATTTCATCATTGTTACCTGCTGAAGGCTGAGTTTGTACAAGCTATTCTGTACTGGAAGCTGGGTCGACCCTGAGATTGTTTTTTTATGGGCTCATTGAGGTATAATTGATATCAAATAAACTGTATGTGTGTATTAAAAAAATTTTTTTAATGTGTATTTTTAAGAGACAGAGTTTGAGCAGGGGAGGGGCAGAGAGAGAGGGAGACACAGAACCGGAAGCAGGCTCCAGGCTCTGAGCTGTCAACACAGAGCCTGATGCGGGGCTCGAACCCACGAACCGTGAGATCATGACCTGAGCTGAAGTCGGACGCTTAACTGACTGAGCCACCCAGGTGCCCCGAAACTGCACGTATTTAAAATATACAACTTTCGGGGCACCTGTCTGGCTCCGTCGGTGGAACAGGTGACTCTTGATCTTGGGGTTGTGAATTCGAGCCCCATGCCGGGTGTAGAGATTACTCGAGAATAAGATCTTAAACAAAAATAAATAAAATATACACCTTTGTAAGTTTTAATGTAAGTTTGTGCTCTTGGTACCGTCACTACGATCAAGATAACAGTAGGTTTTTGAATTTTTTTAAGAGATCATATGGCTCGTTAATGTCTTGTGTTTTGCACATTGCTTTCCGATGCAGTGCCTCATTTTGGTCTTCATAATGTTCCTGGGTTATGGACTGAATGTTTGTTTCCCCATTCCCCCCTCCTCCTCCCCGACCCCCTACCCCAGTTCATATGTTGAGATCCTAACCCCGGATGTGATGGTATTTGGAGGTGGGGTCTCTGGCGGGTGCTTGGGTGATGAGGGTGGAACCCTTGTGAATGGGATTAGCCCCTGGATCAGAAGAGGCAGGAGGGCTTCCTCTTCTTCTCCGCTCTGCAGCGTCAGGATGCCAACTAGGAAGCGGGTCCTCACCGGACATTGGATCTGCCGGCACCGTGGTTGTGGATATCCCAGCGTCCAGAACTGTGAGAAGGGAATGTTTGTTGTTTGAGCCACCCAGCCTCTGGTCCTTTGTTGCGGAATGAAGACGCCCTAGTGAATAGACTGTGGCTCTTAATGTCACCCTTCTGCAGATGAGACATTGAGGTGACGTGTTCAGTGACGTGGCCTTTTCACGATACCTGCCGTGCTCCCTTACACCACTACCCCCCTGTGATTCCGAGACCCATAAATTGTGGCCCTGCCTTCGGGAGTTCAGTTTTATTTTGAGCGGGGAGAGGAAACCGCTCAGAACAGGGCCAGGTGAGTCTGGGGCCGAAAAGGGGGAGACCGTGGAAGTTAAATAGAGGCGTTTGGACCCGATGTGGGGTGCGGCGGGGAACAGGGCAGTGTTCGGGCAGAGGAGTCCTGGGGCCAGTGGGTGGCGGTGTGCGGGCCTCGGGGAGAAACAGGCAGGGAGCCTGGTTTGGGACGCGTCGTGCCATAGGCTGGTGTAGTGTGATGAACGTGGTTGCGGAAGCGAGAAGGAAAACAGTAGAGCCTTTACGAAGGAAGGACTAAGGGGAAATAGGAGATGGTTGTAAAAGAGAAAAGAGGAAGGGTCCAGGGTAGACTGCCCCTTCGTGATGCCTGTGTCCTTTCACTGCAGAAGTGCCCAGTGAATGTTGGTTGCAATAAAGCAGATGACGGTGGGGGAGAAGGGAGACGGGGTAGACGCTTGCTTACAAGCCCCTAAATTACCACCTCCGTAGCTCGTATGCGCATCAGAATCATCTGGAAGGCAATTCCTGGGTCTGTGGGTCCGGAGGGCGCTCCCCCAATTTGCATTTCTAACCAGTCACGCACACGCTGCTGGCACAGGGCCCCACACTTGGGGAACCACGGCTCAAAGTCAAAGTCAAGAGAACGGTTATGAATTCTGCTGTCTGCCCTTTACGCTTCGGGGCTGACTGTGGAGGAATGTTTTCCTCTCGGTTTTGTCTGCTGGGATTGACAGTCAGAGAGGTGTCTTTGGGATCATGAATCACGATTTAACATTTGCAAGAAATCTACTTTATGACCTCCCGTCAACTCCGGAGCCTTGTTTCGGGAGCCTCTCGGGTAACATTTTGAGAGCACTGTGTGTTCTGCCACAAGTTCTCGGGGAGCCAACGAGAAGGCTTTCCGAACGTTACAGAAGATCCTGGGTCCTGGGAAGGACAGAGCCGGCTGGCTCCGGCCGCAGACAGATTGGGAGGCACTCCTGGGATGGCGTTCTGCTCATTAGCTCATTTGCGGAATCCTGACTTCATGTGTCATCAGGTAGGGCATCCTGGGCAGTCCTCCAATTTGTCAGGGGTCTTCTTGAGTTTCTGCTTGGCTTGCAAAGAAGAGAATGTTTCTGTTGAGGAGGCACCTGGCGTGCTCAGGCTTTGCGAGCGGGGCCTTCGGATGCAGAGGGTAATTGTTTCTTAGAACAAACCGTGTGCATTTCGTGCCAGTGCAGGGCTGTGGGTGTGTTGTGCACCCTGGAGGGGTTTGCGGATTCTTTGAGGATTTGAAGACCCAGCTGTGCAAAGTGACGGGGTTCAGCCTTTTTCTTTTTTTCCCATTTAGCGCCAGTTCATGGCAAGGACTGAGCCTGAGCACTTGGGAGCACGTCCACTCTCTACCTGGACGTGTAACCATTTCACCCATCTGGTCTGACGGGACTGATGGCTTTGCTATACCTCATTCCTCCCAGTGAAGCTCGGAAGACAAGACGAATCGTCCCGGGCACATACCACTGTCCTGGGGCTGGCACGCCCTCCACACATTGAGGTTTTCCCTCTCCGAGGGGATGAGTCTTACAAAGCCCCCACTCCCACAGTTTTTGAGAGCCAGGGGCCTTACCAGGGGTACTGAATTCCTCCTCCGAAGGGATTTTCCTTTCCTTAGCGGCTTCCCCGGGTGAAAGTTGATTCTGGGCATTGCTCACCAGGACCCTGAAGTCTGACCCCTTCAAGAACCACCCCCCTCCCCACCCCAAGCTCGAGTCTGGTGCCCCTGCGTGTCTGTGAAAACCAACAACTAAAAGAAATGGCAGCAACAGCCCTACCTTCACTGAGAGCTGCCTCACAGCATGTTAGGGGCCGAGCTGTGCCCCCACAAAGTCATATGTGGAGGTCCCAGCCCCCAGTGCCTCAGAGGGTAACCGTGTTTGGAGATAAGATCTTGAAAGAAGTAAAGAAGTTAAAATGGGGTCTTCAGGGTGGGCCCTCAGACCATGTGACTGGAGTCCTTGGAAAAGGGGAGATTTGGACCCAGCAAAAATGCAGCCACCTGCAAGCCAAGGTGAACGGCTTCCTTCCTTCCTGAAGAAATCCACGCTGCCCACATCTTGATCTCAGACTTCCGGGTCCCCGGGCTGAGAGAATCCATTTTTGTTGTGTAAGCCCCACCCCCCCACCCCCCGGCCCGGCCCCCAGGCAACTGTTGAAGTAACCCAGATCTGCCAGATGATGTAACCCTTCTCTGAGCTTGGGTGCCGTGGCCGAATCGTGCCGTCGCCCCAGTTCTGTCCCTCAGGCCTCTGTAGAAAGTTCTCATCACACCCAGCCCGTCTGCTGCTGTCCCTGTTGACACACTTCACCTCACGTCAGTCCTTCCCATCTCAGCCCCGCCATCTGAGAGACTTACCCTCTGAGGATGGGGCCAGGAGGCCGTCTCTGGCTAAGTTTTCCAGCTCCCAGGCCCAGCTTTCCGACTTCCCTTCCCTCACTCGAGATGCAAAACAGCTAGTGGCCTTAAAAGGGCTGTCCGCGTATTTCCCTTCTTGGTTTTGTGGCATGGTGGGTGTTATTAAAGGCCCATTTTACATTGTTCTGTGCGTAGCTACCAAGTTGGCATTAAACAATTCTTTTTTTTTTTTTTTAATTATTTTAATGTTTGTTAATGTTTGAGAGACAGACAGAGACAGCACGAGCAGGGAGGGGCAGAGAGAGAGGGAGACACAGAATCCGAAGCAGGCTCCAGGCTCCGAGCTGGCGGCACAGAGCCCGATGGGGGGGGGTCTCGAACTCTTGAACTGCGAGATCATGACTTGAGCTGAAGTCGGGACATTGGACTGACTGAGCCGCCCAGGCGCCCTGGCATTAAATGGATTTCTAAGGTAACTCTCACAGCAGCACGAAAAATTGTATGGGAAGTGATAGAGGGAGTTTAGGGCAGTGCACGTGAGTTCTGAATCTGGAATCAGCCTGCCGGACGAACTGTGGGGCTTGGGGGCATTATCTAATTGTCTACAACTCAGTGTCTGTATATCTACAAGATGGGGGTGAGAATCGCCGTCAGTCATGGGGTGTCGTGCAGCGTAGAGATACAACATATGAAGCCGAAGCTATCTGGAGCGAACACTCAGGAATGGTTGCTTAGCTGTTAGAAATATTACTTTCGTGGTAAGGACCTCCAAGATAATTCGAGACTCCGACGTGCCCTCTAAATCAATAGAGATCTGCTCTGTCGGATACACTAAATAATGGTGCTTATGATCTTTATGTGGAGCATAAGTTACTCTATACAGGTTCTCCAAAAGTGGTAATCCACGTAAAGAAACTGTGCACGTGGCTGATTTTTGAACAAAGCGAATTCTGCTTTTTTTGTGAGTCGGTGAGTCCTTAGATTTATAGTTCCGGGTTAATTTCCTTTTGTTATTTGAAACTAGAAGTTAGATGGGGCGCCTGGGTGGCTCTGTGCGTTGAGCGTCCGACTCTTGATTTCGGCTCAGGTCACGACCTCATGGTTTGTGGGATCGAGCCCCACACCGGGCTCTGTGCTGTCAGTGCTGGGGATTCTCTCTGCCCCTCCCCCACTTGCTCCCATTCTTTCCCTCTCTCTCTAGATAAATAAATAAACATTAAAAACAAAACAAAAAAACTAGAAGGTGGAACTGCATTTCTCCCTACTTTCCCTTCTCCCTTGCTCCTCTCCAAGAGAAAGGAGCTCTTTCCTGTTTGGGTTAGAATCGAGGACCCCCGTTTCTGGTGAGGTGGGCCGTAGCTTGTGAACACCCCGTGCATGGGAGCGTGGGCTCTTTGGCTTTGTCTCGTCCGTGCTGCGGCCCTAAACTGAGCAGGGCCCCACCTCCTGGGTCAGCCCAACTCTCTTTCCGTTTTTGCTCTGCTCCTGTGGGCATTTCATTGCCTTCATAGCGTAAGTGGAGCGTGGAAAAGCTTGCATTTTGGGTTTGGGCTTAGTAGAGAGACTTGTAGAGCTCGATCCTCAATCCCGTGCATCAGCCAGGTTGCACTTCACGTAGGCCGTGGGTGGCCCTTGGGGTCTGACCGACCTCACGAGCACGACGGAAAGGACAGGTTTATTAGCCTTCTATCATCAGCACTCCAAACTCAGTTGCCAAACAAAAGGGTCTTAACGGCCATTACTTCTGTAGCCAGTACCAAAATGAGAATGGGTTTGGAGCAAACTTAGCTCCCTGGTCCTGTAAGTCAAGGCTGATGCTATATTGGGAAAATAAACATTTTCCCTAAGGCAGAAAAGCCTGAGCCTGCAGCAGGTAGCAACTTCCCTCGGGACTGGGCCCGTGTTTCTCGTATTTTCTCTTTTTTCTCCTCAATGGTAAACATACAGGCAGATCACCGCCCTCACCTCTGCTCCCCAGATTTCCTTCCTGTTTTCTCTGGATTTTGCATTTAAAAGCAAAGCTTAACATCTCTGACAGATGGTCGAGGCCACAGGGTAAGAAGGACTAACCGCCAAGAGGCAAGGACACCTGCCTTAAAACGACCAGTCCACCAAGAGGATCTGGGAGCAAGACGCGGTGAAATTTTTTCGAGGGGCAGGTAGAAAGGTCTCCCGAGTTTTGCCGACTTTTGTCTGCTTTGTGTATTGACAGCTGACACTGTGGTTAGTGTGGGTAGGTGGTTTTCTTTTGAGAGAAGCCACAAAAAGAAATTGCTTCCTAACGTCATTTTGTCCCCCGCCTTGTCCATTTTCCATCGTGGGATTCTTTGTTCTCGAGAGGAGAGTTTGTGCTTAAGAGGAGAGAGATGCTGACCTTGTGGTAGGTAACCTACAAGATGTCCGGGGTGTGGTGCTGCCTGTTCAGAGCCAGGCCACTTGATATAGTGAAATGTCTGCTGCAAAGCTTCGGACACATCACCGGGTCACTGGACCCAAGCGTATCTCACCAGAAATGGGCCCCAGGGAGAGTGAGGATACAGGGAAGGTTTGGTTGTGTCTTTCTGCGGCCGTAGCTCAGCGTAAATGTAGAATACACCTGGGTACGTTAAGTGTGTGTGTTTTGATTCATGCCCCACCGCTCTTGAATGAGGTTTCCATACAAGAAAGAGAGGAAGATGGCAAAAAGATCGGATGCTCCTTGGAAGGCAGCCTGTCTCATGGCCCTTCTCTCGGCAGTTGTTTCTGCCAACAGGGGCCGTGGGGTCGCGTGCGTGATGCGTATGGGCCAGAGCCACTGATCAGAGCTGGTCTGCAGTCCCAGTCCCTGGAGAGGATGGGCTGTCAAGGGAAGGAGTGGGGGAGGTGGGAGCGATCTTGGCCATGAGGGCTGACAAGTCAGTGTGATCCAGTGGTCAGGGCAAGGGGAAAGCTAGGATGTGGGTCATTGACGCTGTGGCCATCCTCTGAGGAAGCCCCTGTAGGGATGTCATGGGTGGGGGGGCAGGAGAAGGGTTGGCCTGGCCTCCGCTGTCCTTCAACCAGAGTGTCTTTGCTTTGAACTTCTCACATATTGGGCCTGTCCCGCAGGACTGTTTGAACAAAGACTGTAGATGAAATAAGATTAAAAACCACTTCTGAGGAATCCCAAGGGGCCTGAGGCTTGGTCATTAGGAACAGCTGGTGATTAAGAAGGAGCAGCTGTACAAGATGGGCTCGAACTTGAATTTCAAATGTCAAGTGAAGAATGTGGAGTCTAAGAGAAAGACAGCCTAGTTTAGGGGGTCAGATCCTACCCTTGTGTTTTTTGAAGAAAATAAATAAAAGGTTTTTTGTGTTTTTTTGGATTTCTAAATCGATGTTTCATGTACACATGGAGTGAAATGTAACAGGTTTTAACTGTACAACTTTGATCAGTTTGATCAGTTGCATTCGTGTAACACCAATATATAGACCAATTCCATCACTCCAGAAGGTGCTCTTACCCCCCTTCCCAGTCATTCTCCATCCACCAGAAACAAGCACTATTCTGGTATTTTCACCGTAGATTAGATTTGCCTATTCCAGTACTTAACAGAAATGAAATCATCAAGTACATACTCCTGTTTCTGGTTTTTTTCTTCTTCTTCACTCAGCGTAACCTTTCTGCATTTATTTTTGTCAGAGGTCTATCGACTTTTCCTTAAAGAAACCAATAATGATTATTTTAGGCTCCACAAGGGTTAAGTCTCTGACGATATGCAAATGACTGGTCACTGCTCTGTTTTTCTTTATTTACAAAAACAGGTGGCCATTCCACAGGTGGAATTTGCTGACCCTTGCTCTATGTCTGTTTAACAAATTTTTTTAAATTACTTATGAGAAGTATTCCACGTATGAATATATCACAATTTATTCACACCTCTGTTGATGGACACCCAGGCTGTTTCCAGTTTGTGGCTATTATGAATAAAGCTACTATGAATGTTTTTGTGTGAAGACTTTCATGAGCCTAAATTCTGATTCCTCTTGTAGAAAAACCCTGGAGTGTGATTACGGTCACACCCCACTGTCATATAGGGTAGGCGTATGTTCCACTGTTAAAAAAAGTACCAGTTCTGCGAAGTCGTTGTACCAATTTATACTTCTGTCAACAACGTATGAGAGTTCCGGGTGCTCCTCATCCTTTTCAACGTTTGGCACTGTCAGTCTTTTTTCATTTTGGTGGTTGTCGTGGGTGTGGGGTCGTGTCTCATCGTGCCGTGAATCCTCGACTGATACGGTTCCATCCTAGGAGTTGTTATTTCGGAGTTATTTCTGAGGTGGCTGGAAAGACCATGCTTCTTCCTATGATCAACCTTCCAAGCATTTAATAGCTTCTCTTTACATAGACTCTGGATGAGTGAGTGGCATGGGTATATTCAGCCTTTGACAGAATGTATTTTGGTCTTTAATCCTCATCTCCTTTAATCGTCCCCATGAATCAGATTTGACACCGATATCCCTGTGTCTTCTTTGGTGTAAAATATCCCACTTCCTTGGTTCAGTTGGTGGAGTAGAGCTGGGAGAAGGGTGTTAGCAATGACGTCATTTCTGGTTTTACAAATGTCATGCTTAGAGCTTTAAGACCGGGCTGGTCCTCGTTTATCAAAACACCCAGTTGATTCCTTCCTGCCATATGGTTGATTTTCCCTGGGGGTGAGGGGAAAGATGGAGAAAACAGACCCATCTGCTGCTGGTGATTCTGTTTGTGTTTGGATGTGGAGTTTAATTTGTATCAGAAAATAGCGGTATTTTTATTCCATTGATTTCCTTTTTTTTTTTGTTTGCTTCTTTTCTAAAAGAATAAAATCTGGGAAATTAGCTACAGAAATAGCAAGTAAATAATAAAATAACGTGGTTTTGGTCCAGGTGCAACAGAAAAAAAGGAATGTAGTAACATGCCCAAGGTCACTTAGCTTGGACGGTGGTCCTACTTGAGTGGGTATTTGAAGTTGCAAATTACTTGGTGTTTCATGTGATACTTCAGTGAATATTTTTTCCCCACCCCGAGGGTGGGGATTTGGCATCTTAAGAAAAAAAAAAAAAAACAAGCAAAAAAAACTTCTGGATCCTCAAGTTCAAATAATGGTATTCCCAGGAAGGTCTGATATTGGAATTAGAGGAAGGAGAAGGGTGAGGTAGATTTGGGAGAAGAGAACTTTTTCTAGAGATTCAGCCATGCGATGAAATAGAGCCTACCCCTGGCATTGTGGCTGACTGGTGGGGACACGAGGTGATGGGGGCAATAGCCTGGGTGTTGAGGAGGAGTTTGATTAGCCCTGCATCCCTGGCTGTCATCGTTGAATCTCTCTGTACCTCTGTTCTCTCATCTAGAAAATCGAATCCTTGGATGTGATCTTTCTCCCCTCCATCTCTAAACTTTACTCCTTACTTAGAGCAACTTCGGTTTCCTCCATTTTTGTTACCCCTTTCAATCCAACAGTGATGTCTTGGTAAAGTTGTGAACCACACACCAGCACCCGTCGGTGTTCCAGTGCGGTCTCAGATTTGTACGGTCCTGTTGTAACAAGGTCTTTAAGGAATTAAAGGGAACAAAGAGATGGGTAAGAGCTGTCTGTCCCTGTGTCTGGAGACGCTACAATGGCCTCTGGCCACAGCTTCTGAGTGTTACACCCACCTTTAGGTCCCAGGGATGTGAGCTGACCCAGACAGGTGTTTGCCTGGCCCTCGGCCTGGGGTGGAGGGGCTAAATGGGGATGCATTAGTAGCTGACGTGTATTGAGCACACAGTCTGTGTTTGGCACCTGCTGAGAACTTTACACACATTACCTTATAACGTATCCTTAGAACAACTCTAATGGGTGGATATTGTGATTAATGCCATTTTACGAATGGGCTCACCCTAAAACCTTTAAGTAATAACACACCTAAGATGACAGAGGAGGGGTTTGGACCTCGGTTGTTCAATCTGGAGCCGACGATCTTAACCATTATTTCATGAGTAGCATCATAATAACAATATCAATAAGCCAATATTTCTCGACGCTTGCTCTTGGCCAGGCGCTGTGCAGACCACTGCCCGTGGGCTGGGAAGCTGTTGGTGAGGATAAGGTTGGTTGGCAGGGTGGGCCAGATGTAGGGCAGGGGACATGCCGTGGGTTGGTGTTCCGTGTCTTCTTAGATTCTGTGTTTATGTCTTTGGCATCCATTCATCGCAGAGCCAAACTAACGGCCAGAGGTGTTTTGTCCTCCCCTGTGATCCAGAGCCCATACTCTGAACCGCCTTCTATCTAACTGTCACTCACCAGGCCAGTATCCCCCCTCTGCTTTACATCAACCCAGGGCCAAGTGCGCAGACAACTGGGGACAGCCGCTCTGCCCCAAGTGTGCCGGAATTATTCAGACTGCCAACCCTATGCTGTTTACCTGCCCTGCTTTGCTGTGGCCTAACCTTTTGCCTCAACTCCTTCTGTCTCCTGAACGACTCCTGGTGTGTCCCCAGGTGGCCCTGTGTGGTGTGGTTGTGTGTGTGTCCCCTTTCTCTCGGGAAATGTAAGTAATAAATGTCTTCTTTCAAAGGCATTGGCCTCCCCGGTTGTGGCTCAGTCACTTCCATAAATTAAAATCCTATGGTACCATTGGAGCGGTGACAAGGCGCTGACCAAAGAATGGTCCTGAAAGGAGATCCAGAAACTGGAGAATGGCATCGTCGACTCTGGGCACGTATATATTTAAAAACCTGCCAAAGAGTCCGTTGGGTCTTTGGGGAGATACTTGAGGAACAAGTTTGTGTAGCAGAGCCGTAGAACAAGAAGAAGCCTGGCACCTGCCTAGCCTGGTGTGCAGAAGAGATTTAACCTGGCAGACCAGAGACCGTTATCTTCACGGAGATATCTACCTAACAGGTTGGCCCTTGGCTGGCATCTGAGAACTTGGATTTTGAGAGAGTTTCCACCCTTTCCTAGCTGATACGAGTGGCCCACGGTGCCTAAGCTGTGCAAATAATATGGTTTATGCTGTGCCCCTGCTTTCCTGCTGGGAGGCTGGAGCTTAGGTATGTGGTGGGCCTTTGTGACCAACCCCCAGTCATAACCGTGGGCACCGGGTCTCTGATGAGCTTCCCTGGTAGGAAATTTTTCACGTGTGTTGTCACAACTCCTTGCTGGCAGTGCTAAGTGCATCCTGCGTGACTTTACGGGGAGGAGATTCTGGAAACCTCTGCCTGGTTCTCTCTAGGACTTGTTCCTTGTGCCTTTTCCCTTTGCTGATTTTTTGCTTTGTATTCTTTCCCTATAATAAGTCATAGCATGAATGTGACTTAGTATATACTGGGTCCTGTGAGTCCCCTCCTGAGTCATCGGCATGGAGGCGGTCTTGGGGGTCCTCATCACATCCGAGTTTGAAACCTACTTATGCTGCTTAATACTGCGTGGCCTGGAGACTATCGCCAAAGTAGAACCTTATTCCTCCCCTGTGAAACAGGATGAAAATACCAATTCAAATGGGTATGGTCTGGGGTCAGTGAGAAATACGCAGCTAGTAGCCTTCAACAAATACTAGTTATTTTCTGCCATCCCATCCAAATAAGTAGCACTAACCAACTGAGTGATGTTAACCAAAATGAGTGATGAGTAGGTGGACGTTGCTTGCCAGAAAGGAAAGACCTTCAGGTATCTTCAGTTTCTGATTATCGTTTCCTTAATCGACTGGGTTATGTTCCTTGCTCTCTGTTGATCTGGAATATACGTATTAATAAACTTGACCCTGTACCAGAGAGTGAGAAGAAGCCAAAAGACTTGGAACCCCCCGCATTTTCCCTAGGATGTCTTGACTAGCAGTAAATGACTGATGCCAACACAGAACTCTAAGAATGAAGGACCTCGCCGTTACCCGTCCCCTAGCTTATGTAGCTCTGGAAGGTGGGGATCTCGCGTTGGCCAAGAAGCCCCTGTACTCCTGGGGTCTGCAGGTGCTGTGGCTGAAAAATTCAGTATTGAAGGAATTTTTATGTCTGCACTGCATCTAGAAGGTCTCCGTGTTTCCCATCAGGGAGACTTTTCGCGTGTGTGTGCTCCCCTCTGCTCTCCTAAAAAAAGAAATCTGGGTCAAAACTGAGTGTGTAGTTCCCTTCGTTGATGTGCTGGCCGCAGGGGTTCTTGAACTCCAGCTGGCTTTAGCACCACCTGGAACATTTGTTAAAGCACAAATTGCAGGCACCATCCCCAGAGTTTTTGATCCGTAGATCTGGGTGGGGCCTGAGAGTTTCCTTTCTAAATGGTTCCCAGCTGCTGCTGCTGGTGGCCGTCACACTTTGGGCAGCTCTGTTACGAGGATGCAGCTTCTGTTACAGCATAGCTGGCTCTGGCTAAGGAACGTCTCTCTTGTTTGTCAAGAGTGACTCATTTAAGCACCTGACTATGCTGCGTTCACCCTAATTAATGGCCTAGGGGCTTAAGCCTAATTTACAGGGTAAGAAGCCCTGAATTTTCTCTTTGAATGATCTCACAAATAATCTGTTTTTTTCCACAGATGACGTTTCAAGTCTCTTGCTTGTTCTCTTGTTTGACTTGTGTTCAGAATACCACTATTGCTACCGTTGTAACTTTTGTAACCCACTGGTATATATAAGTGGTTTGAGCAGCTGCTTGTGGATTAGGATTCACGATCATCCATCCATCCATCCATCCATCATTCCATCCATCCATCCACCCACCCACCCATCCATCCATCATTCCATCTATCCATCCATCCACACATCCATCCATCCATCCATCCATCCATCCATCCATCCATCATTCCATCCGTCATTCCATCCACCCACCCACCCATCCATCCATCATTCCATCCATCCATCCATCCATCCATCCATCCATCCATCCATCCATCCATCATTTCATCCATCCATCCATCCATCCATCCATCCATCCATCATTCCATCTATCCATCCATCATTCCATCCATCCATCATTTCATCCATCCATCCATCCATCATTCCATCCACCTATCCATCCATCCATCATTGCATCCATCCATCTATCCATCCATCCATCCATCCATCCATCCATCCATCATTTCATCCACCCACCCACACATCCATCCATCATTCCATCCATCCATCATTCCATCCATCCATCCATCCATCCACTCACCTATCCAGCCAGCCATCCAGCCACCCATCCATTCATCAGTCCATCAAACCTCCTATCTATCCAGCCATCCATCCGTCCATCCATCTGCCTACTCACCCAGCAACTCATCTACTCAGTCATGCACCCACCCACCTGTCCATCCACCCATCTATCCACCCAGCCAGCCAGCTAGCTAGTCAGCCAGCCAGCCAGCCACCCTTTTACCCAACATAATGTGCTGGTAGGCTGTAGAGTTATAAAGAAAAATAAGAGGATGTTCCTGTTCTCAAGAGGTTTATGGCAATAAAAACTCCTCTTTCTTGTCTTCCCTGGAGAAAATGTGTGTTTCTTTCTTCCTAGTGAGTTGCGATTAATAGTTGAATCCATTGGATTAATACCATCACTTCCCTGCAAGCGTTCATTTCCTCAGAAAATGTTTTGAGAAGTCTGCTGATTTCTTGAAGTAAAGGCGTAAATGTTTTTAACTCAATACCTTATGTGGAAAGGCAGTTCAAGGAAGCTTTTCATAGCCTCTGGGTGTTAATGACAGAAAGGTTTTCTTTGAATTAGGATGCTGCTTTTCAGAAACCTCTGCCATGGTATCAGGTTATCCAGAAAGACCCATGTCTGTTTCAGTAAGCCCAGCCAGCAGCTCTGTGCAGGATGGTTGGGGAAGGGGGCGTTTGCAGTGATCAAGCACCCCTGTGAATAATTCTAGAACATCTTCCTGGGGCTTCTTTGACCAGGGACCACTTTGGCTTTCGCTGCTTTAATGGTTCTTACAGGCCATTTCTGAAGGATTTAAGATGATGTCTTTGCTCCAAGTGTCATAAATCTGCATTGTAAAGTTTTCTTGAAATATCCGAATTGGGGCGCCTGGGTGGCTCAGTCAGTTAGGTGTTCGACTCTTGGTTTCAGTTCAGGTCGTGGTCTCACGGTTTGTGAGTTCGAGGCCCACGCTGGGCTCTGTGCTGAAAGTGTGGAGCCTGCTTGGAATTCTCTCTCTCTTCCCTCTCCTCTCTCTCTCTTTCGAAAATAAATAAACACTAAAAAAAATCCGAATTATTTTCACCTCTTCTTTTCCTTGTCCCATCTTAATGTAAACAAATAGAGCTCTTTACATGGTTGTAGTCATTATGGATATTCAATTTTTTGGCTTTTCTCACTTCGCATTATTTGGTAAATGTTCTTTTTCACTCCTACATGGCCATAATGACTTGGTAATAGTTACAGTTTAATATGCTTGTATTGCTTTTCGATTTTCCATGGCTGGATATTAGGTCATTTCTATTTTTTTAATGTAACTAAATGCTTCTGCACCTAGTATCTACATACATACAGAAAGAAAAAAACCAGGCACACTCTTTTTTCTTCTTTGGAATTATTTACATTCATTTCGACGACTGGGCTATTGTTCGTGTTGGTATAGTTTCAATTACTCTTGATACAACGTGTGAGACCTTCTTCCCGAGGAACTGAACCCATTATCTCCCTGCCAAAATTGAGCTTAGTAATTTCTCTTTGTTTTTCCAATTTAATAAGTTAAAAAAATTCTTTTAATGTTTTTATTTATTTTTGAGAAAGAGTAAGACAGAGCGCGAGCAGGGGAGGGACAGAGAGAGAGGGAGACACAGAATCCGAAGCAGGCTCCAGACTGTCAGCTTGGAGCCCCATGTGGGGCTCGAACTCACAAGCCGTGAGATCATGACCTGCACCGAAGTCAGACCTTAACCAACTGAGCCACCCAGGTGCCCCTCCAATTTAATAAATTTTAAAGTGTATTCCCACTGTTTTGGTTTATACTTCTTTAATTACTAATACCATTTAACCTTTTTTCAGTTATTGGTTTACTAAAGGAGTTCTGTTTACCCTCGTGTTCATATTTGTTTTTTTTTTTTTTTTTAATTTTTTTTTCAACGTTTATTTATTTTTGGGACAGAGAGAGACAGAGCATGAACGGGGGAGGGGCAGAGAGAGAGGGAGACACAGAATCGGAAACAGGCTCCAGGCTCTGAGCCATCAGCCCAGAGCCCGACGCGGGGCTCGAACTCCCGGACCGCGAGATCATGACCTGGCTGAAGTCGGACGCTTAACCGACTGCGCCACCCAGGCGCCCCCTTCGTGTTCATATTTGTGCTGGAGACTGTTGATATGTGATTCCTTTGTTATAGATGTTTACATATATACTCTTTGTGTGTGTGTGTGTGTGTGTGTGTGTGTGTGTGTGTGTGTGTTAATAATACTTATGTCTGGAAATTTCCAATGCTGTGTTTTCTTTTTAATTAGGTTTTCTTGGCTTCATAAAAGCTGATGACTTTATAAAAATACATAAAATAACAAGTTCTGCCTGTTTGGAACTCAGATATTAATTGAATGGATGGATATTTGAAGACTCTTCTAGTATAAGTTTAGAGCCACTTGGGAGAAGGATGTTGTTACTACGTTTTAATTTTTTTATTCTTTATGCTGTATTTTCATTTCCGTGACTTAAAAACTCTTGAATTTTATTTAAGCAAACTTTACCACCAACAGAGGATTCGAACTCATGACACCAAGATCAAGAGTCATGTGCTCCACTGAAGGAGCCAGCTGGGCGCCCAAGTGTCATTTTTTTTTTTTTTTTTTTAATTCTAGCTTTTCTGGTGGGTTTGATTTGTTTTATTTAGCGGTTTTTGCCACCAAATTCAGATAAGGTATGGATCTCAGCTAGTTTGTCTCCATTTTGTCATTTGGTTTCTGTCCTCATGTTTGCAATTACGTATTTTTCACTTACGCGTTGATTTAATTCTTAAAAGTTTGGGTCATCTTTGAGGGGCCTCTTGTGTCTCAGTGATCTGTGGCTTGGCTTTGAGCCATTATCACTGTTTATGATATGCTTGTTGTGAACACATTCTGATATTTAATGGAGAAAGTCTTTTTTATCCCTTTCCTCTGAAAAGTAGTGTTTTTCCTTTTTTTCTGTTTTTAATTGCATTTTACGTACGGCAGTTAAAATAAGGAATGAAAAGCTTTACGGAGCAAAAGGTACTTTTAAGAGCAGCCCTCCCCTCTCTACCAGGGAGATATACTTAGAAGAGTGTCAATTATTAATTTTTTAGGAATTCATCACCCATAACTGTAGTCATCTATTTGCTATGTACATATTTTTAGAAAATGATTATGTCGTACACCTAAAACTGACACACTTATATGGCAGTTATATTATTTCAATAATAAAAAAAATTTGTCACACAGACAATATTACAACAGTAGTAAAGAAAATAAAATGAAAAAAAATCACCCACGGTCACCTGTAATATTTTTTGAAGCGTGTATATAATTCTGTTTAAGTGTATCTGAAGTTTTATATGGTTTTAATGCTAGCTAAACTTTAGTTTCATATTTTAAATGTATCCATTTGACTTTATATCACAAATTTCTCCACATTATTATGTTTTAAATGATTATTGTTTTACATGGCTCAGTAAACTCTCTTCCGTTGCGTCCGTGTTTAATAATTGATCTAACCAGTTCCTTTGTTAAGTATTTAGGCCGTTTTTATAGTGTTTTGCTGTTACAGATAATATAGTAACAAATGTTGCAGTACATACGACTTTTTCTTATTGAGAATTATTTTTGGGGATATTACACCGCAGTGAGGTCACTAGGCCAAAACGTATAGACGTATGGGTGTTTATACAAATTGCCAAGTTGTTTTCCCAGCTTGAGAATGTGTGCAAATTGCATAATGTAAACGAAGCCTAGGTGAATTTTACTACAGCTTGGCTTTCTTACATAGATGGGTATAGTTACCTTGCACCTCCTCAAATTAGCAGTATGTCTATTTCATGAGAACAAGGACACACATACTGTATTTCTTTGAAGTTGACCATTTCTCCATTTGTTTATTTATATGATGCTTCTTGTAGGAGTTGGGGCCCCTGTCCAATTTTTCCATTCAAGGGAGCTTTCTTGAGCGCACCTCGAGGGCCAGGAGGCACAGACTCATTCCCCCAAGTTCCTTGCCAGGGATTCCCTCAAGGTAGCACCAAATAGACAATGTGCAGCCTTGATTCTAAATTAGCATTCGTGTATCTGCAGGGTTTTCTCACGTGATTCCATTTCCCGTGTGAAGTCTAGGGAGAGGTCCTGGTGTTCGCGCAACAAAGCTGGTGGGTTTCCAGAGCAGGCTTGCTGAAAACCTCCACTGGGGCGGGGTCCTCTATTTTTATGGCTGGAGGATGCACACCATCTCTGGGGTCTGATGCTTCGCCTCCTTGTTTTGTTCGCACTGTACAAAGTTCTGCTCTTCTCCTCGGGACTGATCACATGTACAGTGTCTCTGACATCTACCATCCTAACATCATGATTCCTTCTCCTTGTCCCATTAAAGAGAGCCCTTCTCATGGGGCACCTGGGTGGCGCAGTCGGTTGAGCGTCCGACTTCGGCTCAGGTCACGATCTCGCGGTTCGTGAGTTCGAGCCCCGCGTCAGGCTCTGGGCTGATGGCTCAGAACCTGGAGCCTGCTTCCGATTCTGTGTCTCCCTCTCTCTCTGCCCCTCCCCCGTTCATGCTCTGTCTCTCTCTGTCCCAAAAATAAATAAACGTTGAAAAAAAAAATTTTAAAGAGAGCCCTTCTCTGAATTTCGACTTTGATCAATTGTGTTCTGTTTTTTAGTAAACAACTTATATTTAGACTTTGATCCAGTTTCAGTGGCTTTCTGTGTTTAAACTTGTAAGTTTAAACTGTGCCCCTTTGTTGTCAGACCGTATTTTTGTTGCTGTTGTCTGACTTGTGACATGGCATATTTTTGAGCTGCTCCCTATCTTCTGTGATATGGAATCAGAATAATTTTATTTACCTTCATCTTCTGTAGTGATATGGAGGCTAGATCCCCTATTGAAGTCTTCTACTCATGTGCACTAAGGCCTGAAGGAATTTCATCTGGCAACATGGATGGTAGGGGTGATGGAAACTCGTCGGGGTGAGGGTGGGAATAGGATAGGAGGCATGTCCTATCAGGTGGACTCTCCGAGAAAGGGCTTTCCAAGGTAAAAACCGACATGCCACCATGAGGAAGTGTCACCAGTGCCTAGACTTTTGGGGGAGAGTAGCGAGAGATGAACAGACAGCCAGTGAACTGGTCTTGGGGGCCTCGCATGCCATATGGATGCGAGTGAACTTGATCTTGAAGTCACCACGAGCTATTGGAGCTACGCCATCAGCATTTCTTTGAAATGGCAGAGCAAAAGTTCACCGAAGAAGGTTTTCCGGCCACTGCTTTTGCCTGGGTATTTGTCGGAGGCACACGTTTGGAGTCGGTGACGTATGTTCCGGAATGAGATCGACGCAGAACCATCAAATGAGATGGTTCTGTGAACAACAACACATACCTGCTCCCAAAGGGAGATTGATCAGGGGAGAAGTAGCCTCCTCACAGATTCCTGCAACCAAAAAGCCTCCGCCAGACTGACCCACAACAGATTCCCCCCAAAGAAGCAGGTGTGACGTGGCTTTCACGTTGTGTTTGTTTTAATGTAATCCATGCTCGTAAAATCACATAAGGTATTTCTGTTTCTTTTCTTGTGTAAGAAGTTTCGGTATTTTCATGGTATGATACGTAATTCCAGAAATGGAATTTCTTGTTAATAACATTATACTCACAGGAAACAAATCCTTGATTTCTCACTACTCGCCTTGCTACTTTTGTTCAGTAATTGATTAGGTCAGGGGGTGGCAGACTTCTTCTGAAAAAGCCTGGAGAATACATAGTTTCAGCTCTGCGGGCCATATGGTCTCTGTCAGAACCATACACCCTGCCTCTGTAGTGTGAAAGCAGCCACAGGCACTGCGTAAACAAATGAGTATAGCTGTGTGCCAATAAAACTTTATTTTTGGCCCGTGAAATTTGAATTTCATATAATTTTCATGTGTCACAAAATATTATTCTTCTCTGGATATGTTTTCCACCCTGGAAAAATGCAAAAATCTTCTTAGCTTGTAGGCTGTACGAGAACAGGCCATGGGCTGGACTTGGGCCATAATTACTGGCCCTCTGGCCTAGGTCGTTGGGGTTGTCTGGATAGCTGTGATTTACATAACTCACTCCATGTGCTCGGTTCTGTGCTGCACACTTTTCGCGCATCAGCTCCCATAATCTCTCGTGAAAACCCTGAATTATATTTATTTATAGGCAGGGAGACTGAGGCTTCCTGAGTGCCCAGGGTTATGGAGTCATCATGTAAAATGGATGATGGGGTGGCATAGTGAACTGAGATCTGCCTGAATTTAGCTTGAACTGTAAATCCCTGTTCTTTTCTTTTCTTTTCTTTTTTTTTTAGAGAGCATGAGAGCAGGGGAGCGGGGCAGAGGGGCGGGGGGTGAGAGAGAAGGAGAGAGAGAGGGAAGAGAGAATCTTAAGCAGGCCCCACGCTCAGAGTCCAATGCGGGGCTCAATTGCATTACCCTGGTGGGATCATGACTTGAGTTGAAATCAAGAGTTGGAGGTATAACCAACTGAATCACCCAGGCGCTCCTAAAAATCCCTGTTCTTGAGGAGTTTACAGAGTTGTGGGGAAGAGAGTGGGCAGTTCAATAATTTTGTAATTGTCATACAATGTCATAATTCAGCCAGTGAGCAGATTTCCTAACTAGAACGTACTAATAAATAAAGCCTGGGATGATTCTTGGGTCTTTTTTTTAAATTTTTTTTTTTTTTTAACGTTTATTTATTTTTTTGGGACAGAGAGAGACAGAGCATGAACGGGGGAGGGGCAGAGAGAGAGGGAGACACAGAATCGGAAACAGGCTCCAGGCTCTGAGCCATCAGCCCAGAGCCCGACGCGGGGCTCGAACTCCCGGACCGCGAGATCGTGACCTGGCTGAAATCGGACGCTTAACCGACTGCGCCACCCAGGCGCCCCAAGGGTCTTTATCAGACTTAGTACAGGAGAGAGGAGAAGTTGTCTAGGCGTGAATCTGGCTTCACTAGTTGGAAGTTGCATTGACCTTCAAGTTATTTATTCTCTCTCTGCCTCAGTTTCCTCATTTTTACATGCAAGTAAAAATAGTTGTTTGCATGGGGGAGTTGTCAAAAGGATTACATGAGCTGGGATATGCTAAGTGGCTGGCACGTTAAATGGGAGCTGTTGTTACTATTCTGAACTTCCAGTCAAGTAAAACCCCCATAGCTATGTTTAAAACTCATGCTGCTGCTAAATATTTTCTCCCCATTCTATTTTGATGAACTTATTTTTGGTGAAAAAAGATTACATTTTATGGGCCAGCAAAGTTGTTCAGTGTATTTTGCCTACATTCAAATATTAAACTGCAGGAGAATTTACTTTTGTATGTAGTCCTTACTAATGTTTGGGGTGACTTCTTTCAGGATGAACTATATCACACACCTTCTCTTCCTATGTTTAGAATTATTTCGCAGGGCTTAGCAGAACCCTTACATTTGTTAAACTTCATTGTAGGTCTTTCAGACTTGGGAGGGCTTTGTGGGTATATGTGTCCATACGTGTCTAGTTTTTTTTTTTTTTTTTTTCTTTTTTTTTCCTTTCTGTAGTTGTGTATCTTCCTCCAGCAATCGGTTTGTTTAAACTTTATATTTCTCATTGGCTTGGTATTTTAAACGTAAGAATTTTTTTTTTTAAGTTTATTTCTTTATTTTGGAAGAGACAGAGAGAGCATGCGGGGAAGGGGCAGAAAAAGAGGAAGACAGATTCCCAAGCAGGCTCTGCACTGTCAGCATGGAGTTTGACACACGGTGCTCGATCTCACAAAGTGTGAGATCGTGACCTGAGCCGGAACCAAGAGTCAGATGCTTAATGGACTGAACCACCCAGGTGCCCTGGTATTTTAAGCTTTAATAGAAAAAATATATATAGGTATATTTATATAAATATAAAATTTATTTATGAACATGTAATTTATTTACTTATTTAATGTTTATTTAACATGTATTTGTTTATTTAATGTTTTATTGGCTTATTTTTTCATGTTTATTTATTTTCGAGAGAGAGAGAGCGTGTGAGTGAGCACAGGGGAGGGGCAGAGAGAGAGGGAGACACAGAATCAGAATCAGGCTCCAGGCTCTGAACTGTCAGCACAGAGCCCGACGCGGAGCTCGAACTCACGGATCGTGAGATCATGACCTGAGCCGGAGTCGGATGCTCAACAGACCAAGCCCCCCAGACGTCCCTATTTACTTAATGTCTTAAACATTAAACATTTAAAAAACAAGAGAGAAAATTATAAATTACCCTAGAGATACCAATATGACTATGCATAGTATTTTCAAATGACTCTTCTCTATCATATGCATTGTTATTTCTCATATGTAATGTTGTGCGTTTGTGTTTATTTCTTGTTTATATTTACCTGAGGAGGGGGCGCCTGGGTGGCTCAGTCTGTTGAGTGTCCGACTCTTGATTTGGGCTCAGGTCATGATCCCAGGGTCGTGGGCTCGAGCCCTGCATTGGGCTCTGCGCTAAGTGTGGAGCCTGCTTAGGACTCTCTCCCTCTCTCTGTCCTCTCTCCCCCCCCCCCCCCCCCGCCCCTCTCCCCTGCTCTCACGCACTCTCTCTCTAAAATAAAATTAAAAAAATAAATAAATTTACCTGAGGATTTTGTTTTTTTAGAGTTTTGAAAAAAACAAAACAAAGCAAACTCTTACTTTTGTCATTCCCAAGACGTTTTTGTGTGTTTTATTAACAATTGTAATCAGAGAATTTGACTTCTATAATAGTTACTTTTCTGTACCTAATGGCATGTACTATATTATAAATTACTGTCCTATTGCCTTCTCTGAAAAGGAGAAACATTCTGTTTTCATTTAATTTGTTCTGATTCTCCGTTAATTAAGCCCTATTAATTATATTGTTCAGATGCATGTCATTGCTCTTTAATGTACCAGATTACCAAATTGTAACAGCGTGGCTTTATGGTAAATCACTACTCTGGCGATTCTATCAAGTTCTCTACATTGGGCAATCAGTCTTTATTTATGTATTTCACTGACATTTGTTATTTGAGAAATTGTTCGACATTCTTTGGTTTTCAGTTCTTAGTTTGCCTTTAACAGTTTATAATGACCATATGTAATTTGTTAAGTGAATTTTGACTCACTCCATAATGTATCCATTTTTACCTTTTTAATTGAAGGACAATTAACAAGCAGTGTTATGTTAGTTTCAGGTGTATGACAGAAGGATTCAACCATTGAACTACTCAGTGCTCATGGAGATAAGTGTACCCTGGATCCCCTTTATCTGTTTCACCCATCCCCCCACCCACCTCCCCTTGGGCAACTACCAGTTCTGTGTATTTAAGAATCTGGTTTTTTGTTTGTCTCTTTATTTGTTCATTCGTTTTATCTCTTCAGTTACACATACAAGTGAAATCATATGGTATTTGCCTTTCTCTGACTCACTTATTTCGCTCAGCATCATACTCTAGCTCCATCCATGTTGTTGCAAATAGCGAGATTTCGTTCTTTTTTGTGGCTGAATAATATTCCATTAAATTTAATGTAATACATAGATATATATATATTCTATAATATATATTCTATATATTCTATTACATATATTCTATACATATATTCTCTAATACAGGTATTGACACTTGACTTGGTTCCATATCTTCGTTATTGTAAATAACGCTTCAATAAAAATGCATGTATCTTTTTGAATTAGTGTTTTTATTTTCTTTGGGTAAATACCCTGTAGTGGACGTACTGGATCATATGGTAATTCTATTTTTAATATTTTGAGGAGCCTCCAGACTGTTTTCCACGCTGGCTGTACCGGTTTCCATTCCCACCAACAGTGCATGAGAATTCCTTTGTCCCCACATCGTCCCCAACACTCGCTATTTCTTTTTTTTTTTTTTTTAATTTTTTTTTCAACGTTTATTTATTTTTTGGGACAGAGAGAGACAGAGCATGAACGGGGGAGGGGCAGAGAGAGAGGGAGACACAGAATCGGAAACAGGCTCCAGGCTCCGAGCCATCAGCCCAGAGCCTGACGCGGGGCTCGAACTCCCGGACCGCGAGATTGTGACCTGGCTGAAGTCGGACACTTAACCGACTGCGCCACCCAGGCGCCCCAACACTCGCTATTTCATGTGTTTTGATGTTAACCATTCTGACAGGTGTGAAGTGATGTCCCATTGTGGTTTTGATTTGCATTTCCCTGATTATGAGTGATGTCGAGCATCTTTTTATGCATCTGTTAGCCATCTGTAAGTCTTTGGAAGAATATCTATTCGGGTCCTCTGCCCATTTATTAAATTGAATTTTTGTTTTTTTGGTGTTGAGTTGTAGAAGTGCTTCGTATATGCTGGGTATTATCCTCTTATCAGATCTATCACTTGCAAATATCTTCTCCCATTCAGTAAGTTGCCTTTTTGTTTTGTTGATGGTTTCCTTCACTGTGCAGAAGCTTTTTAAAATTTTTTTTTAAAAACTGTTTGTTTATTTTTGAGAGACAGAGACAGACAGAGAACAGGAGAGAGAGAGAATCCCAAGCAGGCTCCACACTCAGCACGGAGCCTGACGTGGGGCTCGACCTCACCACCGTGAGATCATGACCTGAGCCAAAAATCAAGCTGGACGCTTAACTGACTGAGCCACCCAGGCGCCCCTGTACAAAAGCTTTTTATTCTTGTGTTGTCGTAATAGTTGAATTTTGCTTTTGTTTTCTTTGCCTGAGGAGACATATCTAGAAACATGTTTCTACAGCTGATGTCAAAGAAATTATTGCCTGTGTTTTCTTCTAGGAATTTTATGGTTCCAGGTCCCACATTTAGGTCTTTAAATCCGTTTCGAGTTTATTTTTGTGTATGGTGTAAGAAAGTGGTCCAGTTTCATTTTCTTGCATGTAGCTGTCCAGTTTTCCCAACACCATGTGTTAAAGAGACTGTCTTTTGCTCATTGTATATTCTTGTCTCCTTTGTCATAGGTTAATTGACCAAATAAGTATGGGTTTGTTTCTGGGCTCTCTCTCTCCTGTTCTATTGTTCTTTTGATGACCACAGCTTTGTAGTGAATCTTGAAGCCTAGGGTAGTAACCCTTCCAGATTGCTTTGGCTGCTTGGGGTTTTTGGTTTTTTTTCATGGTTCCATTCAAATTTTAGGATTCATTGTTCTAATTCTGTGAAAAATATTGTTGGTATTTTGCTAGGGATTTCACCAAATCTGTAGATGGCTTTGGGTAGCATTGACATTTTAGCAATACTGATTTTTCCAGTCCCTGAGCACGGAACGTCTTCTCATTTGCTTGCTTCGTCTTCTGTTTCTTTCACTGATGTTTTATGGTTTTCAGAGTACAGGTCTTTTAATTCCTTGAATAAGTTTATTCCTAGGTATTTTTTATCTTTTGTTTTGTGCAGTTGTAAATGCGATTGCCTTCTTAATTTATTTTCCTGCTTCTTCGTTATGAGGGTATAGATATGCCACATGTTACTGTCTACTGATTTTGTATCCTATTTTACTGAATTCACTTGCCAGTTCTTGTAGTGTTTTAGTGGAGTCTTTCGGGTTTTCTATATATAGTGTCATGTTATCTGCAAAGAGTGAAAGTTTGACTTCCTCCTTACCAATTTGGATGCCTTTTATTTCTTTTTCTCGTCTGACTGCTGTGTCAAGACTTCCAGTACTGTGTTGAATAAAGGTGGTGACAGCGGACATCCTTGTCTTGTTCCTGACCTTAGGGGAAAAGCTCTCAAGTTTTTCCCCATTGAGGATGATGTGAGCTGCGGGTTTTTCCTATCTGGCCTTTTATTATGTTGAAGGATGTTCCCTCTGAACCTACTTTGTTGAGAGCTGTTATCGTGGATGTTGTACTTTGGCAAATGCTTTTCCTGCATCTATTGAGACGATCATCCTTGTTTTAGCCTTTTTCTTGTTAATGTGATGGATCGCATTGATTGATTTGAGAATATTGGATGGACTTTGCGTCCCTGGGATAAGTCCCACTTGGTTGTGGCGTATGATTTTTGTTTCGTTTTGTGTTTAATGTAGTGTCAGATTTGGTTTGCCAATATTATGTTGAAGACTTTTGAATCTGCGTTCGTTAGAGATATTGGCCTTAGAGTTTTCTTTGTTTGTAGTGTCTTTATCTGGTTTTTTTTTTTAATTTTTTTTTTCAATGTTTATTTATTTATTTGGGACAGAGAGAGACAGAGCATGAACGGGGGAGGGGCAGAGAGAGAGGGAGACACAGAATCGGAAACAGGCTCCAGGCTCCGAGCCATCAGCCCAGAGCCCGACGCGGGGCTCGAACTCACGGACCGCGAGATCGTGACCTGGCCGAAGCCGGACGCTTAACCGACTGCGCCACCCAGGCGCCCCATATCTGGTTTTGATATCAGGGTAATAATGCTGGCTTCATAGAATGAATTTGGAAGGCTTTCTTCCTCTTGAATTTTTTGGAATAATTTGAAGATAAATCATCATGAACTCTTCTTTAAATGTCTGGTAGAGTTTACCTGTGAAGCTCTCTGATGCTGGACTTTGGCTTGTTGGGAGTTTTTCGATTACTGATTCAGTTTCATTGTTAGCAAGCAATCTGTTCAGATTTCCCGTTTCTTCCTGACTCAGTTTTGGAAGATTACGTGTTGGTAGGAATTTATCCCTTTCTTTAAGGTTGGCCAACTTGTTGGTTTATATTTTTTCATAGTTTTCTCTTACAGTCCTTTGTATTTCTGTGGTGATGGTTAGTACTTCTCCTTCATTTCTGAATTTGTTTATTTGAATTCTTTTATTCCTTTTTTTTTTTTTTAATTTTTTTTTTTGTCAACGGTTTTTATTTTATTTTTGGGACAGAGAGAGACAGAGCATGAACGGGCGAGGGGCAGAGAGAGAGGGAGACACAGAATCGGAAACAGGCTCCAGGCTCCGAGCCATCAGCCCAGAGCCCGACGCGGGGCTCGAACTCACGGACCGCGAGATCGTGACCTGGCTGAAGTCGGGCGCTTAACCGACTGCGCCACCCAGGCGCCCCGTTTTTATTCCTTTTTTTTTAAAAATCTTGGGGCGCCTGGGTGGCGCAGTCGGTTAAGCGCCCGACTTCAGCCAGGTCACGATCTCGCGGTCCGTGAGTTCGAGCCCCGCGTCAGGCTCTGGGCTGATGGCTCGGAGCCTGGAGCCTGTTTCCGATTCTGTGTCTCCCTCTCTCTCTGCCCCTCGCCCGTTCATGCTCTGTCTCTCTCTGTCCCAAAAATAAATAAACGTTGAAAAAAAAAAATTAAAAAAAAAAATCTGTACACATCCTTTTATAGTGACTTTTTATTCACGTGTAACAGATTTTGCTTACTAATCCAGTCAGGAGCTCCTTTCCCCCCCCTGCATGGGATAATAATTAAGTTCTTTTATATTTGGCATTACATTTGTATCATCTTCTGTCATCTAATGATTCTTTTCACATTTTTAGTTCTTTTGACATTTCTTTCCAATTATGACTGCAGAATTCTGGCCATTCCTCAATGGCCGTATTCCTCCTTCTTCTTCTTCTCCCTCCCCCCCCCCCATTAATTTTATTTTTCTGGTAACCAGACTCTACTGTAATATTACTAAACCATATTGGTCAGCAAGCATTATATCTATGTACATACCTTTAAGTTTTTAACTACTTAGGGGCACCTGGGTGGCTTGGTCAGTTCAGCGTCGGGACTCTTGATTTCGGCTCAGGTCATGATCTCAGGGTTCTTGAGTTCAAGCCCCATATCAGGCTCTTTGCTGATAGCTCAGAGCCTGCTTGGAATTCTCTCTCCCTCTCTTTCTCTGCCCTTCCCTCACTCACTTGTTCTCTCGGGCTCTCAAAATAAATAAACATTAAATTTGTAACCACTTAACTCAAACCGATAATTTTGGTTTAAAAATACTTTAAATAACAATTATGTGTATTGAGGTGATGATTTGATTGAAGCATGATGATTTGATATACCACGGCATGGTGCAATGGTTATTATAGTCAAGCTAATTTAACCTATTGCTTCTGGACATAGTTACCAATTTTTTTTGTGTGTGTCTGATGGGAACACCTGAAATCTGCTGAGTAAATTTCCAGTATTCAGTACAACGTATGAACTACAGGCATCATCCTGTAAGTTACAACGTTAGACTTCCTCATCTTGCATAGCTGTAACTTGGTGCCCTTGGAGCAAAGTCCTTCTCTCCACCTCCCTGCCCCCCGTTTAACCACCATTCTACTTTGTGTTTCTGTGTTGCCACCTTTTTAAGATTGCACTTGGAAGTGAGATCATGCGGGGTTTTTTTTTTTTTTTTTTCTTCTCTTTCTGTGTCTGGCTTATTTCACTTAGTATAATAAATCCGCAATTTTGGATCCTCTCAGTAGAAGAAGAGCAGGTGGGTCCCCCTCTCCCCCCAGGCCCTGCACCCAGTTCCCAACTTTTCCTTTACACGCAGAAACTTTGAGAAGCTCAGAGAGGTTTTTGTTTTGTCTTTGATGCCATACTTTATCTGGTTCTCACTGATCTGTGATTGGATTGATTCTTATTCCTCACAGTACGGCAGCCCTTCCCATTAGTGTCCTTTATTTATCTTTTGGAGTTGGCATTTAAACTCAGTCGCCGCTTTGAAGTAATTTCAGAAGTGAAATTTGTCAGAGCCATAAATAATTCCTTCAGGAGTTGGACACATTTAGGTCTTCTGTTGGAGGTGCTCTGGAGTGACAGCTTTGCAGGGCAAACAATGCGTGGAATTCTCTGCTTTTACTTCTGAGGATTTATGTGTATGGCTGAGGTCTAAGATGAGAATTCCAAGAAAAGGCTTATTTGTTCTGTTTGTTTAAGATGCGATTTGTTCTTTTCCTTTTTCAGTGCATTAGGAAGGCATTTCCTAGGAGAGATTGGGATCTTCCTCCTTGCTTGTGGATGCTGGAAGGAACATCGAGAGCAGCATTGGTCTCCAAACTAAGTTTTTAAACAATCCAGGAAACCCGTCTCCTTCCAGAGCACGTTTTCCTTTATTTTTTGATAACGGCTTTTATAGGCGCTTTTCACAATTTGAAGGTCAGGTTCCCCTTTGTATACCTGTGTCTGTATACCTGTGTCTCTCCTAATTTCTCTACATCTCCTCCGTTCTCTGGAATATTGTTTCATTGATGTGATGTTTTGCAGAACCACTATGGCTTTTGACTACATTTCTGGGATGTTCCTAATTGGTAGCATTTTATTGTAGTCTTTTTTTTTTTTTAAATGTTTATTTATTTTTGAGAGAGTGAGAGACAGAGCAGGAGCAGGAGAGGGGCAGAGAGAGAGAGAGACACACACACACAGAATCTAAAGCAGGCTCCAGGCTCTGAGCTGTCAGCACAGAGCCCCACATGGGGCTCGAACTCATGAACCCCGGGATCGCGACCTGAGCCGAAGTCAGACGATTGTAGTTTTCTTTCAAACCTCAGGTTAATCTTGATTGATTTTTGTAATGCCACCTTTCATCTTTTCACGAGAAGATGCCAGTTGTTTCCTGAATGCCATTTTTGATTCTGGTAGTTGTTACATGTTGGTGATCAAAGTGCCGTTCCCAGCCCGCCCCTCTGGCCGGCTCCCCAGGGCTTTGAGCTTCTCGCATGGAATACATTTTCGTCAATCCTGGGTTTCTGATTTTTTTTTTTTTCTTTTTATAGTGTTCAAATTTATTTTTCCGGTTTAGTTGTTTTCTGTTGCATTAGTATTTTTAGTTGGAAGAGCCTGTTTTGTTATCTTCCGTTGCTGGAAAGTTTTTGTGATCATTTTTCAAAGTGATCTATTACTGTATTTTACTTATTTCCCTGATGTGGGTATGTGAACTATTCCAACTTTATTATATTCATTTGTATCTTGGTTATATTGTGATAATAAAATTGAAACTTCTAGACAAGAGAGGATTGTAAAATGTTCTCTCATGTACCTCATGTAGGTAACCACCTGGCTTTAGTAATGATTTTTTTTTTTTTTAGTCTTATTTTATTCACACCCCACAGACCCAGTGTTGTCCTGCAGCATTAAAAAATTTTTTTTTCCACATTTTTGTTTATTTTGAGAGACAGAGCAGGAGCGGGGGAGGAACAGAGAGAGAGAGAGAGACACAGAATCTGAAGCAGGCTCCAGGCTCTGAGCTGTCAGCACAGATCCTGACGCAGGGCTTGAACCCACAAACTGTGAGATCGTGACCTGAGCCAAAGTTGGGTGCTCAACCCACTGAGCCACCCAGGCGCCCCTGTCCCGCAGCATTTTCTTTAAAAATTTTTTTTAACGTTTTATTTATTTTTGAGACAGAGAGAGACAGAGCATGAACGGGGGAGGGGCAGAGAGAGAGGGAGACACAGAATCGGAAGCAGGCTCCAGGCTCTGAGCCATCAGCCCAGAGCCCGACGTGGGGCTTGAACTCAGGGACCGCGAGATCGTGACCTGAGCTGAAGTCGGCCGCTTAACCGACTGAGCCACCCAGGCGCCCCTGTCCTGCAGCATTTTCAAGGGAAGCCTAGATGTTACGTCATTTCACCCGTCAATGTCACATATCAGAGTCCTGGGCGTGGCTGGTGCTTCCTCATGATGGTCCCTGGCTTTGCCCCTCTGACCCCCGTATTTCCTATAAACTGGTAGTTGGATGGAGAGCAGGTGTCCTCCAACATTTTGGCCTTAGGACCCCTTGGCAATCCTACTGATTATCGAGGACCCCAAATGCTTTTATTTACGTGGATTGTATCTACTGATACGAAGTACGTTAGACATTTAAAACTGAGCAATGTGTAAAACACAAGTTGACCTCAGCTTGCCCTCCATTGGTCACAGAGGACGTCATCATGTGTCATGCAGCTTCTGGAAAATACCGTATACTTGGGAGAGAAGAAGAGTTTGAAAGACAACTGTTGTCTTCCTATTATCAAGAAAATAGTTTGGATCTTGTAGATTCTGTGAGAGGTTCTGCAGTTCTCCCAGAGGTTGCAGATCGCTGGAAAGAAGCACATTCACGTTCCTCTTTTTGGGGTGGTGGTGGGGACAGGGTTACTTCAGATGGTACCACGTTCCCTACTGCATCCCATCGGGGGGCACGTGAGGTCTGCTTGTTCCCCATTACTGCGGCTGACATTGACCCCTGGTTATAGCTGAGACCACACAGGTGGACCCGGTTTTGGAGCAGGTCTGGTGTGTATTTGAGAAAAGCCCACGTTCCGTGTCTCCTGTATCCTGCTTTTACGTACTTGGTTCCACTTTCTCAAATGCTTTTACTTAATAAGCATTTTAATTTTTCACTTGGTTCCCATTTCTTCTGTGAGAAGAATTTTTCTGGAATTCATGACATTTTTTGCCTTTAATATATATTACCGCAATATGGTTTGGGGATGCAACGCTAATATTTTGTTCGTGTATTCTGTCCTCTGTTGTTTATACACTTCCCGTGTGTGTGTGTGTGTGTGTGTGTGTGTGTGTGTGTGTTTTAGTTCTTAACTTTTTTGCTTCTGTTTTCACTTAATATTTTTGTCTTAAATTTTTCATTTGTGGGTATAAGGCTGCACCTGCATTTGATTAACCCGATTTTAATCGTTATTTATTTATTTAGGAAATGATATTTTGTATTTTAACCTTAGGTGTGTTTAGTTTCCGTGAGCTTTACTTAATCAGCACATTGTTGCACTTGATTTACTCCAGATGGAGAATTCCCTTGTCAGACCAATCAGATTGCTTACATCCAGGGCTATTAATATTTAAAATCGCTTACATCATTCCAAGTTTTCCTGCTATTTCATTTTTACCTCTCTTAGTCTTTCCTTTGTCAGTTTTATTTATTTATTTATTTAATTTGTTTTCATGTTTATTTATTTTTGAAGGAGAGGGAAACAGAGCGTGAGTGGGGGAGGGGCAGAGAGAGGGGGAGGCACCGAATTCAAAGCAGGCTCCAGGCTCCGAGCTGTCATCACAGAGCCCCGATGCGGGGCTCGAACTCACAAACTGCGAGATCGTGACCTGAGCTGCAGTCGGACGCTTGACTGAGCCACCCAGGCGCCCCTCTTTGTCACTTTTATAAAAGCACCTAAGTCACAGGTACACACGTTATTATTGGAAACTTCAGTGATTGGGGAGCAGAAATGCAGAAGCTTTTCCACGAGTTTATCCACACTCCAGGTCAACAACCCAGCGTGTGCCTTTTCAAAACCTTTTCTTTGCGCCTATCTGCAAATATTGCATCGTTGAAATGAAAGTAAATACTTGGGTTTTAAAATGGGTTTTAGAAATGACAAATGGCTGTGGACCCTGGGTTTTGTTTTTTTTTTTTTTTTTTTTCCCTGCAGCTTTCTTTTTCTTTGTCTTGTAACCTGACACTATGTCTTGGAGATCCGTCCACGTTGATGCAATATCTGACTGTACTCTCGTAGATGCTACGTGGGCCGGTGTAGATGCACCAGAGTTCACGTGGCCGGCCTGCTCTTGATGGGCATTAAGATGTTCCCCTGTTTTCCTGTGGCACCACTGCCATCGTGAATATCCTCATTGCAGCCCGTTTGTGATATTTATGGCGTTTCTCCCGGAAATAGGAATACAAAATGGAAAACTGTCCATTTTGAAGCGTAATGGATGCCGCGTTCTCCCAACACAGCTGCACCAAGCATTAGATTTCCGTTCTCATCCCTTGTCCATCTTTCCATCGGGTTGTTTGCAGGCGCCGTTTACAAGTTCCGGGTGGTGGGGCGCCTGGGGTGACTCAGTCAGTTAAGTGTCCAACTCTTTTTTATTATCTGTTTTGAGGGAGACAGAGAGGGCACAGGGGGGAAGGGGCAGAGAGAGAGAGAGGGAGAGAGAGCATCCCAAGCGGGCTCCGCGCTGTGAGCTCAGAGCTCCGCACGGGGCTTGAGCCCACAAACCGTGAGATCGTGACCGGAGCTGAAACCAAGAGTTGGCCGACTGGCGGAGCCACCCAGGCGCCCCTAGCGTCCAACTCTTGATTTCGGCTCAGCTCGTGATCTGACAGTTTGTGAGCTCGAGTCCCGCGTCAGGCTCTGCCCTGATAATGCAGAGCCTGCTTGAGATTCTCTCTCTCTCTCTCTCTCTCACTCTCTTTCTCTGCCCCTCCCCTATGTTCTCTCTCTCTCAAAATAAATAAACATAAAAAACACACAAACAACCCACGTTCCAGGTATTAATCCTTCCTTACATTTGATTTAAGGACAGTTATTTGCTTCTAGTGTTTTGCTTGGCTTTTAGCCTTGTCAGTGGCTTTTTAGTTTTTAATCTTTTGGAACCTGCTCATTTTTTTTTTTTTTTTCTGCACTAGGATCTCTCAATCCCTGTATTTTCTGTGTGATTCTGTGTTTTTGCATCTTTTAAATGTTCCAGTGTCTGGGAGATAATCTTTTGACTTCTTCGTCATGTGATTCCACGGTCCTCAACACGTAAGACAAATATCTTCGTGACTCCACGCTGAGGGGGAAGGCCAGTTACTGGGGAGACAGGGGTCTTTTCCCCGGCAGATGAGACCCCTTTTCTTGTACTCTGTCCTCAGCTACCAGTAGCTTGTATTTTCTAATCCCTCCACGATGCCTCGTGCCTCTATGCCCGGATGTGTGTTCTTTTCCAACTGGAAAGTGCCCCTCTTTTGCTAGCCTGTTGGTTGCTGGATGCTTCGAACGTGCGGGGCATGCTGGGAGGCACTTCATATGTAATATGTCCTCTCTGCTGCCTGCCGTTCCCCTCCCAGGGCTGGTCGGTCCTCTCCAAAGGTGACCCTGGATGAATCATCTCTCCCACACTGGATCCATGTGGCCAGTGACTTGCACTGGCCAGCACGGTGTGGTGTAAGTGAGGCCATGATGATTCTGCGCATCAGCCTTAAGAAGGCCTGTGCGCCCTCGTGTGCCCAGAGCTCCGGTGTCCGGGAGAGGCCCTGAGACGAAATGGACACAGGGAGGACGAGAAGGCCGGCTGTACCAGCGTCCGGCCGAACCCTGCCGTCTATCCGTCCCGGCCAGTGCGCCACACTGTGGGCGAGGCCATCATGAAGCTCCATCCGTCACCTGACTGTAGTCCTAAAACCAGCAGGAGAACCGATCAGCCGAGCCCAGTCAACCCACAGAAGCATGAGCGATCATGGGAAGTAAAGAAATGGTGGTGATTTGAAAATGCTAGGTCCGGAGGACGATCTTATACCACGGTAGATAAATGGAACGAAGAGGCACGGGTAATTGCTCTGACATATAAAGGCCAGGGATTATTTTAAAAAGGCTGTTAGCAAGATGGTCAGCAGGAACTGTACTTTTAATTAAGTGTCTACAGGGGTCCAGGCATCGTGTAGATAATGCCCACGTATTTTGCGGGGAAAACGGCTGCATGTTCTTCGTGGATCGTTAATTTTATAAGAACCTGAGTAATAACAACTCCAATTTATTGAGCAGCTAGTACCGGCCAGACATTTTCTCTACGTACTTCGTGTGAGTTGTTCTTAGCAGATTCATATACTGTGCGGGTTTTTCCTGACCGACTTCCGCTCACGCTTCAAGACGGTGGCTAAAGGGAGAAGGCCACCCGTAAGGGCTGCCCCGATGGCTGTCACGTCCTTGCTCCCCCTGGCCTGTACGGTGCCTGCCGTCCAGCTCCGGGCACTTTGCGCCACACCCTGTCTCCCCCTCTCCTGACACCTGCATGTGACAGTGGTTGGCAGGATTAGCATTTACCTTCGTATGACTGTGTATGTGTCGTTCCCTGATAACCCAGGGAGCCGTGATCGCAGTTTCAAGCTTGTACGGCTTTCGGGGTTAATAATTGCCTCGCTTTTTTTTTTTTTTCCTTTTCCTTGCTTTTGGATATTTTTTTGTTTGTGCTTATGGTGACTATCCCATATGCTGCAACAAAATTATAGACCCCTCTGGATGCTCTTTTTCCACATGGCCAAGCACATGAGTTCCATTTTCTGTTGTGTTTGTGTTCTTTCCTTGGAGATGGTCCTCCTGGGGCCCCGCGGTTCCTGCTGTGAACCCTCCTCCTGGGGTTCCTTCTGCCTCCTCCTGTGCTTGGGGCCGTTTCCAGGAGCTGCTTTTCTCTTTTTGATTTGTTCCCTCGGGATCATTGGTTCGACTGTATATGTATTTGAAATCTTTGTCTCCTGTCTTTTCTGGAATGCTTCTCCATCAGGTGTTGCACCTCCTCGATTGAACCTCTCTCTGGCTTTCCTTATTCCCCTCCTATGTTTTTGCCTTTTTGTCTTTTCATCCAGTTTTTTTTTTTTTTGGAAGGCGGGAGGAGGTTTGGTGTCCTGACTCTTCTCTTAAAACTTTAAAATTTCTGTTCTGTTTGGGGCGCCTGGGTGGCTCAGTCAGTTGGGCATCCGACTTCGGCTCAGGTCACGATCTCGCGGTTCGTGAGTTCGAGCCCCGCGTCGGGCTCTGTGCTGACAGCTCCGAGCCTGGAGCCTGCTTCGGATTCTGTGTCTCCCTCTCTCTCTGCCCCTCCCCTGCTCATGCTCTCTCTCTCTCTCTCAAAAATAAACATTAAAAAAACTTAAAAAAATGTTAAAAAAGAAATAAAATTTCTGTTCTATTTAATCCCTAAAGCGTTTTCTTGTCCTATAGGGCTCTTCTTCTCATCTCAATACCCCGGTTCTGTTTTGTGAGCTCAGTACCTGCCCCTTGAGTCTCTGAGGATCATGGTGGGGTTTCCCTTGTGCTCTGCATGGGGTCTGCACGCTTCACGCTCCAAGCGTGGTGTTATCTGTTCTTTTTGGCACCTGCCCTCGCATTGCTGATTTTTCCTTAAGGCCTGGTTTCCTTAAGACACTTTGTTCTTTCTTACCCAGGAGGAAGTTGCTGAGGCGTTAGGGAACTTTCTGTACCCCATGGGGTAGAACAACGCTGGTCCCCACCAGTGGACACTCGAGCAGACGGGTGGCTGTTTCACTGCGTGCCACGGACTCAGATGTGTCACCCCAGCTTCGTATGTTGAAGTCTTAACCACCTACCTCAGAATGTGACCGTGTTTGCAGATAGGGTCTTTAAAGAGGGAACTAAGGTATAAGGAGGTCATTAGTGTGGGTCCTAATCCAACGTGACCCGTGTCCTTACAAGAAGTGGAGCTTAGGACACACACACACACACACACACACACACACACACAGCAAGACCGGGTGAAGCCTCAGGGAGCAGGCAGCCATCTGCAAGTCAAGGAGAGAGTCATCTGCAAACTCGCATGGTTCATAGATTTTACAATTCTTTTATTTCTGTTTTGGGAAGTTTTCAGTAGGAAGCCCAGAAGCCTATGTTCAGTGCAATGTTTTCCCTAAACTTTGTTGATCACGGAGCTTTTCTTTGTTTCTTCTGATGTTAATTGTGATTTTTTTTTAGTTTTGTTATTTATTTATTGAGAGAGAGGGTACGTGTGTGCGCACGAATGGGGGACGGGCAGAGAAAGAGGGAGAGGGAATCCCAAGCAGGCTGTACGCTCAGTTTGGAGCTGAGGCGGGCCTCGATCTCATGAACTGTGAGATCAGGACCTGAGCCGAAATCGAGAGTCAGATGCTTAACAGACTCAGCTTCACCCCGCTCTCCCTGTTTTTTTAATTTATATTCACTGTTGTCCAAATCAGTAATCTCTGCCGTGGACATCTGTCAGAAGGCTTGCACCCTGTCCTGGCCTTTCCAGACATGGTAACCCTGAATTCCCTCCCCCATCCTCAGCCTGGCGCACTTGGAACTGACATTATACTTAACTGGAGCATGGGATCCTACTTGGTTCCAAACATTTGGCCCACGCCGTCCTGGTCAGAACCACCAAACCACGAGAGAACCCTCTTCCCCAGAAGAAACGTGCTGACGCCTTGATCTCAGACTTCCAGCTTCTAGAAGCACGAGAAAACGCATTTCTGTTGTTTGAGCCTCCCAGCCCGTGCTCCTCTGTTCTGGCAGCCCGAGCAGACCAATATACCCGGCGAAGCCTGCCCGTCAGCATCTGTAGATCTTTCCTCTGGGGCCCTTCAGTTTTCCTGGAGACAAAGGTCCCCATCTTCTGCCAGGTGGGAGGCCCTCCATGAGCATCTGTGGCTCAGGATGGGGCTCGGGGCGGGGAGCTAGACTTCCATCGTGACCTTGCTCTGCTCCCCTGGATCCCTTGGCCTCCTCCTGGGACAGCCTGGCCACTGGGATTTCCTTGTGTTTCATGACCTCGCGTGCCTGGAGAGCGTTGGTCAGGTCTGGTAGAACGTCTCTTCGTTTGGGCTCGTGTGAAGTTTTCTCAGGCTTTGACCGAGGGTTTTGGATCTGGGGGGGAAGGACACCATAGAGCGGATGTGGCCCCTCCAGGGCGTCAGGTCAAGGCTTTTAAAATTCTTTCACTTCGGTTTTGATGAGGTTTCAGAAGGAAGCAGAGAAGCATGTGTTCAGTGTTTCCTCTAAACTTTTTTGATCATAAAGGCTTTCTTTGTTACTTACAATGTTATTGTTATTTATTTATTTATCTGTAAGTTTATTTACTGATTTTGAGAGAGAGAGAAAGAGAGGTAGGGGGCAGAGAGAGAAGGAGAGAGAGAATCCCAAGCAGGTTCTGCACCATCGGCACGGAGCGTGATGTGGGGCTTGAACTCATGAACTGTGAGATCGTGACCTGAGACGAAATCAAGACTCGGACACTTAACTGACTGAGCCACGTGGGGACCCCTGTTATTTTAATTAATATTCATTGTTACCTAAATAGTCTCTGAAGTGGACATCTATCTGTCAGAGGGAGTGCATCCAGGCTCCGTCTTTCCAGAAACCGTAACCTGAATTTCCCGCCCCAACCTTAGTCTGTTGCACTTGTGGCTGACGTTATACCTACCTCGAGCAGAGGATCCTGCTTGGTTGAAAACATTTGGCACATGCCATCCTAGTCAGAGTCACCAAACCACGAGAAAATCTTTCCTAGGGCTTTTGGGAAGGGGGGTGGGGGATGACTAGCTCTTTCTTCCATAGAAGCAACCAGAACTGTTCTCCCTTTTGTTGGCTGATGCTGTGTTCTGGAACATCAGGTTCGGAACTGCCGCAGCCGCTTTGCCACCGTGAACTGAGAGTCAGGTGCTGCTATCGGGAGCTGTCACCACGGAGAGCCCGAGGGTGAGGCCAACCCAGGAAGGGACAGGAAGCCAGAAGACCCCGTACCTTGGGGCTTCGTTTGAGTTGCTGCTGTAGAAAGCCTCACCCAACTTCCGTTTGGACATCCAAATCATGAACCAAAAAACTTCCTTTAGTGTGGAGACCAGTGTGTGTGTCATTTTTGGATAACTTCACTTTCAACGAATAGAATCTCTTTCTTACAGAAATCGCGTTTTATTGCCTCAAATGTGCAAGCAGGGTATGCAATAGAGATAGGAATGATCTCAGTTGATCTGCAAATATTTTGAAGCAAGGGCAATCTTATTTTGTGTTTCCAGGTTGGTGAGCGCTTTCCGCTCTGTCATGAGGGCAGTGATTACGCTGGAAGCTGCCTCTTTGACAACTGAGGTGTTTAGGACCATAAACTCCCTGCCTGGGGCCATTCTCTTAGAAAGTTAGAATCAAGTCCAGTCCGTAAGCAGGGATGTCTCTTAGTTTTCACATACGGAGCAGCCCCGTACTGTGTCACCTAAGCAACTTCCCCGAACATCTTCTTGCCGTGGATGATACGGTCTGCCTTTTGACCAGGCAGTTACCTCTTAGGAAATTATCTCGAGGAAGTAAGTAGGTAAATGTGTTTATACAACATGCCAGAGGGTTATTGCAGTGTTGTTATTACCCAAGAAAATTGGGTACGGCGTAAAGGGCCAGTAACAGGCAACTCTGTTAAGGAAATTATGGAGCATTCACACAACGGCGTGCTATGCAATCACGACCCAGCGATGTCCGTGTATATTTTGACATGACGCGATGCTTATAATGCACTATTAGCTGAAAAAGAGAGCAGATTAGGGGCACGTGAGTGGCTCAGTCAATTAAGCATCCAACTCCTGGTTTCGGCTCAGGCCGTGATCTTATGGTTCGTGAGTTCGAGCCCCGCGTCGGGCTCTGTGCTGACAGTGCATGGCCCGCTTGGGATTCTCTCTCTCCCCCTCTCCCTGCCCCTCCCCGGTGCTCTTGCTTTCTCTCTCTCTCTCTAATACGTAAAGAACTTAAAAAAAAGAAAACGTATTATACCACCGTGTCGTATGATCGCCTTTTGTAAAAAGGCGTAGTTTTATGCGCATATAAAAATTAGCGGTTCTGTTGTAGATTTTTTAAGTCCCTTTGGTTATTTTTTAATTTTCCTAAATCAAACCCACAGCACTTGTGAGTAATGTATTAAAGCTAATTAAAGCCAAAATTAGCTTTGCGACACCAGTACCCTTCTTCAGGAGCTTAAATTTCTGAACAGGTGAAGCGTGTATGAGGGGCAACTTCAATAACTGGTCCTTTTGGGGCGCCTGGGTGGCGCAGTCGGTTAAGCGTCCGACTTCAGCCAGGTCACGATCTCGTGGTCCGTGAGTTCGAGCCCCGCGTCGGGCTCTGGGCTGATGGCTCAGAGCCTGGAGCCTGTTTCCGATTCTGTGTCTCCCTCTCTCTCTGCCCCTCCCCCGTTCATGCTCTGTCTCTCTCTGTCCCAAAATAAATAAACGTTGAAAAAAAAAAAAAAAAAAAAAAAAAAAAAAAAAAAAATAATTGGTCCTTTAATGAGCTGGCAAGGCCTTCCGGGGCCGTGACTTGGGTGTTTTCCCCACCACCCCACCTGGCCCTTCTCGGGCGCTCGGCTCAGGCAGCCTGGGGTGGGGGAGTTAGGGCATCCTCTGGAGAAGAGCACAGCGCCGGTGAGTACCAAAAGCAGTGGATCTGGATTCCAATTTGGGAATTTCCATTTCCGACCTTCGTGATCCAGTCTGAACCACTCCTCTGTTGCGTTGGGGCCGTGACAGTGGCTTTCTCTGCTTCGCGGCCGTGTCGTCACGGATGGGGTCATGCACCTGGAAGAACCTTGTAAACTCCAGGAAAGCGTCGTCGGAAAGGCTCCGCGGTCCTGTCACGTCTTGTTTGGGACAGAAGCTGCGACGTTGGCCCTGCCCCTTACATTTCTTGGCTGGAGAGTCTGTCCCGTCCTGTGCTGCCTTCTAAGGAACCACACATCATCAGAATGGAAGGGGGCGGGAGGGCAGGGGGATCATCAGGTCCTCTCCAGCCTTTGAGCCCCTCCTTAGAAACTTTGCTTCATGCCGTCAGGAAGGGAGACCCTGGAGGTCAAATGGCAGGTCCTAGAGCTCTGGGGAGAACCCGGTTCTTTCCAGGCCACCCTGTGTGCGTCCTGTGGGCACCCTGTCTGACCACCCTCCCCGTACCGTTCTTCTGCTTTGCGTGGCTACACGATTTGGATGCTTTGGGCTCTTCTCATAAGCCGTGATTATGTTCCTTTGGCAAGAGACCTCTGTTATCCCTCCTGCCCCCTTTGCTTGATGGCTTAATTTCGTTTGCTCCCACCATTTGATTTGATTTGATGGCGTGCAGCATGACGTCCCCAAATCATTTCTGCCTGTTAAGCAAACATATATTTCTGGGATTGATGTTTTAATTTAATGAAACACATTCTAATGAGGGTCAGCTGCAGCCATGAATTTTTTATGAGTGATTTGCTGAAAAGCACATCAAATGGTAACATCCTGTACTTGGCTGAGTGAGACTGAATCCTTGTTCCAGCACATGGACTGAGTGAGACATGAGACAAGATGCTGCTGGCCTTGGGTCCCTGGCTTCTCATGCTGTGGGTTTTGGTCAGTCCCCTTTTGCTTCTGTGTTACGGCTCATCGGATGCCTTATTCCCAGGGCTCCCTTTCGTTGTTACAAAGAGGGAACATTTGGGAATGTTCAGCCCATTAGAGGAGGAGACGGTGGTCCCAGAGTACCCCAGCTTGGTATTTGCTCCAGGGACTCGCCATCAGGATACATCGGGGCAGGGAATTACGGGGGCCTTGCTTGGCGTGTGTGTGTGTGTGTGTGTGTGTGTGTGTTGGGTGCAGGGTTGGGAAGGAGAGGTCAGAGTCTCTGTGAAGGAACCTGGGGATTATAGAGGTGGTTTCCTACCCCAAAGCCATTCTCCCCCGTGTTTGTTTCTTGTGGCAGCTGTAACAAATCACCACGGACTTAGTGGTGTAAAACACCAGATGTATTCTCTCGCGATTCTGGAAGCCAGATGTCTAACCTCAGTACCGCTGGACTGACATCAAGGTGTTAGCAGGGCTTTACTACCTCTGGATGTTCTGGAGCGAATCTGCCTCTTCCCGCTCCTGGTGGCCCCGAGCAGGCTGGTGGCTGCCTGGCTCCAGCCTTTCGGGCCAGCTCTCCGGCTCTGTCTTCCCCTTGACTTCTCCTCTCCGGTACGTGTTGGTTGAATCTGCCTTTGCCTCTCTCTCTCTTTTTTTTTTAATTGATTTTTTTAAAGTTTATTTTTGAGAGAGAGTCAGAGTGCGAGTGGGGGAGGGGCAGGGAGAGGGGGAGACACAGAATCCGAAGCGGGCTCCAGGCCCTGAGCTGTCAGCACGGAGCCTGCTGCGGGGCTCGAACCCACGAACTGCAAGGTCATGACCTGAGCTGAAGTCGACACTTCGCTGACTGAGCCACCCAGGTGCCCCTACCTCTGCCTCTTCTTATAAGGACACTTATGATTGCTTTCAGGGCCCACGTGGAGAATCCAGGATAATCTCCCCATGTCAAGATCCTTAACTTGGTCAGGCCTGCTGAGAGCCCTTTCCCACATAAGGAAACGCTCACAGGCTCCAGCGATCATGACCTGCCGTCTTTCGGGCATTTTTCAGCCCCCAGCAGTTCCTCTTTCTCTTTGCCAAGGCCCCGATTGGATGCTGCTTGGCCAGTGCCTCTGTTGCAGTCTGTTCCCCTGTGTGTGGCTGGTCTGGTTCACGAGGCAAAGGACGAGCCAACAGTGGGCATCCAGGATTGTCTCCTCGGCCCTTCTTTTCCGCTCTGGGGGCTGCTGTGTGAAGACATGATTCTCAGAGGTGCTGTAGCCTTTTTGTAACCATGGGCATATTTCCAGGAGGATCAGGAAGACTCGGACCCGGAGCCCACACAGGACTGCCCGCCTCCAGTGTCCCTCTGCAGCCAGAAGGCTGTTCGCTGACTCGGGATTCGCTTGGGAGGGCCCTCCGGCCCTGGCTGACAGGCCGGCCCACCCCACTGGCCTTGGAACGAGGGCACGACAGGCCCAGGCTGGATCCCAGAGGCCTCTCTTGTGTCTCTGGCTCTTTTAGCAGCCACGGCACATCTGAGCAGTTGCCGGCCACGTGGCTTGGCCACAGGCCGGGCTGTGTCTGGGTTTCCCGTCTGGTAGCCCGTGGGTCTGCAGGAGAAGACCGAATCAGAGAAATCCATGTATGTGAGGCAAAGTTAGGGCCTCTGCGAGCCATTCTTTTTTTTTTTTTTTTAATGTTTTTATTTATTTTTGAGACAGAGAGAGACAGAGCATGAGCAGGGGAGGGGCGGAGAGAGAGGGGAAACACAGAATCCGAAGCGGGCTCCAGGCTCTGAGCCGTCAGCACAGAGCCCGATGCGGGGCTCGAACTCACGAACCGCGAGATCATGACCTAAGCTGAAGTTGGACGCTTTGCTGACTGAGCCACCCAGCCTTATTCTTATTCTTATTCTTGCTACGGAGAGAGGTCCCCCGGCTGTCCCCAGCAGCCTCTGATGTCCAGGCGAAGAGGTACGGGATGGCTTGGCTTTGCAAAACGTTCCCAACTCAACCCAACAAATGAGGTCTGTGCTGGTGGCTGGGCCCTCCTCGTACGTGGGATGTGTGAGAAGTCACGGAGCCACCCACCCCCGTCATTCAGCTCAGCGTCTGTGACCAGCTGTCCCCAAGGCGGGGCAGATGCCTACTTAGGTCACCCCAGGCAGATGGCGAATAGCAGGGTGGGGCCGAGAGCAGCAGCGTGCATCTCTGATGGGCCCACACTGCCTGAGCCAGCGGGCCGCTTTGCTTGGAGGGACGTGCAGGGCAGGCCTCGGGCATCACCCAGCGCAGAGGACGCTGGGCTGAACTGGAGTCCATGACTAAGGCTGCCGGAAGAGGCGCCACGGCAGGCAGGCCCAGTGGATGGACGGACCTGGACCCGGGAAGAGGAAGCAGAGAGTGCTTCTTGCATTATCATTATTGCTGCTTCTGCTCTGCGCCTCTCCCTCCCCTCCGCGAGACCGATGCTGACTGATCCGTGGTTAAAATTCAGGTGGAGTCCTCGCGTATCTGTCGAGATCCGTCAGCCTCACGACACAGAACACCAACTAACCGCACATGGAAGAGGGGTGTGTTTTCCTCCCGACCGGGGATGTGGGAATGGGCCGCTGCGGAATGGCCGGGCTTTCCCTCCCTGCAGCAAGAAGGCTGCCACAGCTCCAGGCGCGCTGCCTACGTTCAAGAAAGAGGGAGCGAAGGTGGCGACAGCGTCCGGGGAGCAACAGATTTCTCAGCTCCCCCAGCCTCCGGCAGACTTTCCCTTTGTCCCTTTGGTCGGAACTCTGGTACACAGCCACTCTTAGTTGCAGGCAAAGCTGGGGCGAAGCTGGGACGGCGTCTTTGGGGCCGGGAATGAGGCTGGGTTGGGCGGACAGAGAACCTGGGTGCCTGCCGGGAGAGAGCGTTATGACCAGCGGAGCCAAGGAAGGCGGAGGCGAATCCAGACCCACCCCTGGGCGAGCCTTAGGTGGTGTGAACTTCGGGTTCCGCAGATCCCCAACACGGGCGTGTCCAAAGGTAGGTCGCATAGGCCTGGTTCTCAAAGTGTGGTCCCGAGGGGGTACCGTCAGCATCGCCTGGGAACCTGCTACAAAAGTAAACTCTTGGGCCCCACCCAGGCACACTGGATCTGAAACTCTAGGGGTGGGGGGACCAGCGAAGCCCCCCAAGTGATTCTAGTGCACGCCCAGATTTGGGAACCACTGACTTGGAGGCCGGGACGTCGGAGATCAGGGCGGCAGCACGGGCGGGTTCTGGTGACAGCCTTCTTCCTGGCTTGTAGATGTGGCTGGCTTCTCGCTGTGTGGAGAGAGGGAGGCAGAGGGAGGAGGGGGCGGGGGAGAGGAAGGGAGGGGGAGGGAGGCCCAACTTCCATCCTCACTCCCATCCCCCCACCACTGCCTTGGGGGTTAGGGCTTCAACATATGATTTGGGGGGGGGGGGGGGCGCACGGACATTCGGTCCATGATGACCGGGCAGTGGTTGGTCTCGCCTGGGACACATGAGGGTCTTTAGCATTCCGGCCTTCCCTGAGTTATGCTCAAGGTCACCGTTCACTTTGGAGAATTCCGGATTGCCACAGAGACCACTGAGCCCTGGGATACTCAGTGGGTGTCCACCAGCACTAAGAGTTTGGGACGTGGGGCCAGGATGGCAGGAGCAAAGCGAGAGGAAGCCGGATCCCGCCCTCCAGGGTCGTGTGCTAAAGCCCCGAGGAGAGGCCTCCATATCCTGTGCCCTAGACTGGACTGTTTGTCCCCCGGCTCTAACCAGCCCGTCTCATTCCTGCGGGAGTGAAGGCTCCCCCTTGGGGCCGTGGTGGCCAGCGTCACTGGGGCGGGTACAGCCTTTCAGAGCATGCTCTGCCTCCAGTGACCGCTCCCGGGTGACTTGTATTTTCGTGAGGCGGGGAGGAGGCAGAAATACAGAAGCTAGAGCTGCAGGAAGAGTGGAAGGCGAGGGGGGTTTTATATGTGACGAAGAGTGGGTGCATTTCCACCACGAATTCCGAGTTCACACACGTCTTGTCACGGAATCGTCGGAACAACTCTGTGAAGGAGGTTACGCTCCGTGTTACGGAAGAGGAAACTGAGGCGCAGAGCGCCGGAGTCCGCTCCACCCCCCCCCCCCCCCCCCGGGAGCAAGGCTGGCTTTGACACCCTCGGTGTTGTGATGTGCACATGATGACCGTAGCTAACACCGGTGTGTGATGCACAGGAAAGGTGTTAACAGAGTAAATCCTGAGTTCTCAGCACTGAGGGAAAAAACCCTCTTTTTACTGTCTCTATGTGAGATGGTGGTGCTAAGGGTACTGCGATCATCATGTCACAAAACACGCAAGTCAAGGGGCGCCGGGGTGGCTCGGTCGGTTAAGCGTCCGACTTCGGCTCAGATCGTGATCTCACAGTTCGTGGGTTTGAGCCCCGTGTCGGGCTCTGTGCTGACAGCTCAGAGCCTGGAACCAGCTTCGGATTCTGTGCCTCCCTCTCTTTCTCTGCCCCTCCCCTGCTTGTGCTCTGTCTCTCAAAAATAAACATTAAAAAAAAAAATACACAAGTCAAACCATGAAATGGGACACCTTAAACTTACACGGTGATGTATGTCAATTCTACCTCCATAAAACTGGGAGAAAAAACCCTTCCGTGTTCTGCCGAGAACCCCAGTGGCCTCTTCACCAGACACGCTGTTCCCTAACCTTCCTTTCCATGCATGGCATCTGTAAGTGATTGCTCTGTCCACAGCCTGGGGCTGGGGTTACGCAGATGGCAGTCCCCCTCACCTCCTGGGCTTATGTCCCGTTTCCCAGAAGTGGGGTGGTATCAGAGAGAGGACAGAGCCGGACTGGGGAGCCCCTTACGTAGGCTGTGCACCCCGGATCCGCGTCTCGTCCTGGGTTCCGAAGGCTGTAAAGGTGGAAGAAGCCATGTGAGGGACTCGTTCACTGAAAGTCACATTCAACAGTAGACCCCAGAAGGCCGGTAAGTTGAATTGCAGGAAGAGATGTGCCTGTTACAAGGCCTAGAAAGTTCGCATTGGCTTGACCGGCACGAGAGCTCTCTGTTGACCACATGGAAAGCCAAAGAAGAATCAGAAGTTGACTTTGGGAGCCTAGAACCCAAACCAGCTGGAGGAATGTGTGGGTGATGGCAGCGATCTGGGACAGAGGATACACCTGTGGTGCCTCGTGGAGCGGTGGTCTTGCCTTTGGGGCTCTCCTTCTGTGGTTCATGCTGCCCCAAGGGTCTCTGGAGCACATGCTTCTCGCTCCAGATGGTTTATTTTTAATGTTTATTTTAATTTATTTTGAGAGCGAGCGAGCGAGCGCACAAGTCGGGGAGAGGCAGAGAGGGGAGACAGAATCCCAAGCAGGCTCCACGTCTTCAGCGCAGAGCCCGATGCGGGGCTTGAACTCACAAACCGCGAGATGGTGACCTGAGCCGAGATCAAGAGCCGGACACTTAACTGGCTGCCGCCCCCCTCCCGCCCCGGGCGTCTTGCTCCAGATGTTTTCACACTGTCAACCAGGCTGCAGTCTGGGAGCCATCCTGTCTCTTTCAGGTGACTTTGCACAGCTGATTTCTGAGCTAGTGCACGCTGATGTTACATCTGATCTTGGAGGACAAACCGGAGGTGAAGGGCAGGGGGTGGGTTAAAAGGAGAACTAAAGCAACCTTCATACGCTGGTTGGATGTTCTGGGACGGATCTTGGCTTCATCCGTGGTGCTCGTTAACCTTGTTCTTACTTTCTGCAACGGGAACCCCCAGTACTGGGCCAGGTTGCTTTTATTCCCACCCTTGAAGCCAGTCCCAGTGTTACGGATGCTGATCGCCAAGTTTGGGACCAGGAGATTTGTCCTGGCCTCAGATGCCTCTCTGCGCCTCGCCTTCTCCTGCGTCGTGAGATCCCTGGAGGTTTGACTTTGCCCCTCGCGATAAAAAAAATATAGTCTGCTTCGCTTGGTTTTGCCCCCATTGGGAATACGACCCTCCGCCCAGGGTCTGTGGCTTTACGACACCGAATCCCACGTTACTCAGGGTCCCCGGTTGTCATGCTACAACACAATTTTATTTTGCTGTTTTTGTTTGCTGAGGACCTACGGTGACTTGGATGGAATTACTGCTGGAATAAATGATGTATGAAATGAGAAATCTTTGTCCAGTGCTGCCAGAGGGAGGGAGAGGAGAGGAGAAGGCTTTCAGCAGAACCGCCGTTGTGCAGAATTAGTCCTGATACAGCCAGAAAGCACAATAGAATAAGACAATGAATCGTCATATATTTCTTTCCATTTTTACTGAAAAGCCAGGCTTTTATCACTTTTCCATTACCCCTTTGAGGCTCCTGGCAAAGGAGAGTGGCTCTGACACCAAATGAGAGCAAACTTTCATGTGGTCCAGCCCTTCCCAGGGGCCGAACACAGGAGGGCGTGATGAAGGGGTATTTTTCTTCTCCCCACCCGTGTTCTCACTTTGGGGTGACCCTTTCTTCTCCCTGGGTCCCAGCGCCCTCGCCCTGTTCTCTCTTTGGCCTGGACAAATCTGCTTTCTTAGGGAAGGAGTGGCCGAGCTCATCCACACCGAGGTTTCGGTGGAGGCTAATGCTTCCTTGCTAACTTCCCTTGCGGTGGTCGCAGGTGGGTAACGCGAACGGTGGAAAACTGAGATCCAGGGTCGGAATCAGGCAAACGCAGACTCTGTAGGGCAGAAAGCAGGTTGCGCATCTCTGGGCCGGTGCCCGTGAGGTTGAGCGATACGGCCACACTTCCCACAGCCTGGCTGCCGGGTGGGCCTGGTCTCCTCGTCGGGTCCTTTCTCAGAGCTCTGCAAACCACACACACTTGCCTGCCTGTAAGGCGGCTTTGTTTTCTTTTTCCAAGGAGTGGGCGATTGCACCGTTTGGCCCCAAAGCTCCTGCTCTCCCACCTGGGAGGGCCGGGCCGGTGTTCCTTCCGCCACCACGAACTCCTGGAGCTCCAGGTGAAGCCTCCAGGCTGTGCTTGGAATCTGCGACAAGAGCGACAATAGCCAGAAACGTGGAATCCAGGCCAGCCCTCAGCGGGGCACCTGCCCTTGACCTCACTCACAGCACTTCTGTGGGGGTGTTTACAAAAACTGCACCTGCTGTAGTAGCTGATGGCCGTGCTGGGGAAAGATAATAATCTCAGCCATTGGAAAGAGAAAAGGAAAGAAAGTCAGGCCGGGGAAGGAAACGCCCCGTACCCTGCCCTATTTTTGTCTCTGCTCACGGAGTGTCCTTGAGTCGCCTTCAAGTCCCAGGGAATCTCGTGCCTCCCTGGCAATGCACAGGCATACTGGCACGTTTGGGGCGGGGGGTAGAGAGTGGGAGGTAGGGCCATAAGTCATGGGAGTGGAACAGGTTCCAAGATGAGAGAATTGAGGCTTAGGTAGGTCAAGTTATTTTCCTGGGATGGAATGTGAGAATCTCTCCTTTTCAGACTCCAGCACGGAGCCTGGCACGTAGTAGGTGCCCCATAACTCGCTGGTGGCTTAGTAGGAGTTTGGGGCCTGGGGGGGGGTGGTGTTTATCCATGCTCCACCCATGTCTCAGTGTCTTGGTTGATTCCCCTGCAAACTCATGTGCACCGGATCCTTTGCATGTGATGGGAGATGGCTTGGGGGTGGTTGCGGTGAGGGGCACTTGTCAGCCCCCTTTCTAGCCCATCTGAGTTTGAAATCACTTGCACGACAGGCACAGGAGTCAGGCCAATGGGATGAAAATCTATCAGCTTTATGAGTGATAGAGGCTGGCCTCTGAAGGGTGTGGCTTCAATCCATGGCCGTAGTGGGTTTCCTACTTTTACCCCACAATGACACTTCTCCACCGAACACAACCGGAGCTGGACAGCTCCCCTGTGAGACAGCACGTCCCACATGGCAGAGGATGTATCAGCCACACTCTGTCTGGGCAGGTAAGACTGCAAGAGAGAGAGCCCCAGAGGGGCCGAGCTAGAGCCACGACTTTCTTCTCCGCTGTCCTAATCAGGCAAGTCAGTCTCGTTCTGGAGTGGGGACAGGGGGAGAGGTAGCTCCATCCACCATTTATTAAATCAGTGGGTTAAATACCAAAGGCTGGGGGAATACAGGTTCCCCTAGCCCTGTGATCTCTTGGATCCTGTGTTTGCTCTTGTCCCAAGTAAAATAATGCCTGATGCCCCTCTTTCTATGCAGTTAAAGCCCATCCTCTGTCAAAGCAAGGAAGTCATAGGCAGGACCCAGTATCCGTGCCTTGGGCATTTATGCTCGGGTGTCATCCTCCCCCTATGAGTGTGGGTAGGACTAGTGAGTCATTCTAATGAACACAGTACAGCAGGAGTGACTTGTGACAGTTCTGAGATTAGGTTATAAAAAGGGCGTGGCTCCCAATCTGGGGCACACTCTCCTGGGACGCTTGGCTGGGAGAACCCAGCTGCCATATGGGGCAGCCCTGTGGAGAGTTCCACATGGCAAGGGTGGGGGGAGGCCTGACAGCAAACATGTGAGTGAGGCTGCAAGTTGAGCCTTCAGATGAGACAGCAGCCCCAGCTGACAGTTTGACTGCAACCTAATGAGAGACCTTGAGCCAGAGGCACCAAGCTAAGCTGTGCAGATTTCCAACCCGTAGAAACTGAGATAATAAATGTTACTTCAAGCCACTCCACTTTGGAGTAATTTGTTATGCAGCGATAGCTAGCTAAAACAGAAATCCTTCTCCTTCCTTCCGCTAGGGCCCTCCAGGTGGCATTACCAGGAAGGCCTAGGGATATCTTAACCCCGTGGCTTTTTTTTTTTTTTAATTCTTTGTTTATTTTTGAGAGAGAGTGTGTGCACGAGCATGGGAAGGGCAGAGAGAGAGAGAGGCGGGGACAGAGGATCTGAAGCGGGCTCTGTACCAACAGCAGAGAGCCTGATGCGGGGCTCGAACTCACAAACCCTGAGATCCTGATCTGATCCGAAGTCAGACGCTTAAGCTTAACCAACCGACAGAGCCACTCGGGCGCCCCATGTGGCCCGTTCTTTGTAAGGAGAAGAGACCGCCTGTTTGAAAGCAGCTCAGCCAAACCAAGCCCAGGATTTTTTTTCACCCCAGGCCCCAGACTAGGGACACAGCCGAGCTGGACCACGTGATTAGGCTCTGCAAACAGGTTTAAAAATAGCTTTACTAGCTCGCACTTTGAAATTCCAGCCATCCATTTAGGAAATACTGCGTGTAGCTAGAAAAATGATTTTTACATTATTACTTTTCAAGAACAAAGTGATAAGTGACTTTGGAGTCAGGAAGTGGTTGTTTGCAGAGTTTATGAAAAATAAGGTGTCATCCTTGTCCTATATTACATTGGAGTCGCTGGGAGTTAGAACTTAGTTTTCTTAAATTTGGGTGTTTTGAGGGACCTTGGACATATTGAAATAAAAGTATGCCTCACAGCTACACAGAAGTGACATTTCCCACTTTTCCCCTCCAAGGATAGAACAGTATGAGCATGCTGACTCTTTTGGGTCCTTACCAAGGGGCTCCTGCGCAGAGGCCAGGGAAGAGCCTGAAATAGATAGAGACACATGTGTTGCCCCAGCCGCCTTAGCTGAGACCAGAAGAATTGTCAATTATATTTAGGGAAGACATATTCTCAGACCCCAAATATACTTTCTAACGGCATTTGGGGGATCAGGCCGTTCTGTTTCCCTGGCTCTGAGCTTGTCCATGAGATCTTTGCAAGCGGCTTGTTTTGACATCATTCTGTGCATATTCCCAACGTTCCAAATCCCCAAGGAGACAAGTGCCTTCGGGCGCCTCTTTGCTTTCTTGTTCTTTCTCTCCTTCTCGGTTTGGCTGTTCTGGTGAGGGCTCCGATGGGGGAGTTGTTTGGGGGAAGTGGGCTCCTTGGGGACAGGTACCCTGTTTCTGTTGTGTCCTTCACCCTTTGCGATCAGGACTGTCAGTTGGCCCATCTTCCCTAGACACGGACTTTGCCGCTGGATACGTGGCCACCCAGGAGAACACTGCATTTGCCAGGCTCCCTTGCGGTGTGGTGGCAGAGATATGATCTAATGGGATTTGAACAGAAGTGCCACGTGCATTTAAAGGGAGGGAGAATGTGCCCCTCTGCCCTTTCCCACCCCCCACTGGCTGGAACGCAGGTGTAGTTCTGAGCCAACTTGGACCCTAAGGAAGAGGGGGCAAGCTAGAGATGGTGAGGAAGAGCCAGGGCCCCTGGGGACTTTGTCAAGCAAGGCTGCTTGCCACGTGCCTCATTTCAGCCGGTGTCACTTCAGGTCTCGGTCACACACAACAGACATCGTGTCTCAATTCATTGCCCCGTATGTCTCCCAGGGTGGCTGTCACTGGGCCTGCTATGGAAGGTATGAATCATGAGTCGATGAACAAGTCACCAGCCCAGGTAAAGACAGCCACCTCAGGTGGACGCAGAAGGCCCCTTCCTTCTTCAGTCTGTGGCCTCCAACTGCTGCTTAGGCCATTAGAACCGTAGGTTTGGAGAGAATCTTCCAGATTCTCTCTCTAGTGCACTCTTCACTGACATCAACTTCTGCGCATCATTCTTGGCCAGTCTGGCTCCCAGCCTGATGACAGAGGAGGGACATGACAGGCTTAGTGGCCAGAGAGAGAGTTGGGACTGAGGAGAAGGTGAAGAAGCCGGGCAGACAGAGCAGGCTGGGGAGGGCGGCCATGATGAAATTGGGCAGCTCGGTTCTGAACAGAGGGGACAGGCAGTTCATCCTTTGAGACCAGGGGGAGTGGGGCTGGATGTGCTGGAGGTGTTTGCTCTGAGGTAGAGGTCCAGGGGCCGAGGGAGATGAACTTCATGGAGTTAATGAAGCAGCAGGCAAGGTTGTGTGCTGAGCCCGGTGTGCGGCTTAAACAGGACGCTTGAGTGGCCTTGTGACGATGTGCCACAGCCCCGGTGAGTGGAGGAGAGGGAGCCTCAAGGACCTGTGTAGGGCTGACCAGGTGCCCAGCTGAGGTACTAGAACTTACCGACAGTCCACACTGCGGTGCGATGCTTTTGGGAGGTCTTCAGCCGTGGTGATACGGGCCCAGAGGCGTGGTGTGGATTGTAGCCTTGGTCCAGGGGAGGGTTAGGTTGAGGAGTGCCCCGGGGGCCCTGGGGGGTTGAAATGAGAATGGAGCAATGGTTTGGGGGCCAACCTTGGGGGCTAGGTGGGGAGAGAAAGGAGATACAAGTGATGCTGGCTTGTTGGGGCAGTTTCCGCGCGAACTGGGAGAGGAAGGAGGAGGCCTGGCCTGCTTTCTCCCACACACTGGGACAGTCCTGTGACTTTTCCTGACCATCCTCCTTTAGGGTAGCCTCCTACCTAAAGTCTCTTCTTGCCCGCCCCCGGCCCCCACACCGGCCCACCCCTGCACAGGACACATTCCTCCCGGCTCTGCTAACGTCCTCGGAGCTGTTCTAGTTCGGCGCACCCTCCTCAGCTCCCACCTGCTCACCGTGGGACCGTCATCATAGAGGACAAGCTTGCCGTGGTCATTCTGGCTTTGACCGAGCGCCCAGGCACCGCCAGCCATTCCCCGCTTTCTAACCCTCTGGCATTGATTGTGCGGCTTGTTCGTTCTTTGGAGAGAGACAAAGAGCTTGGTGGTCAGGAGCTGAGATTTTGGAGGGACACAGACCTAAGTTTGGTTGGACTTTAATTCTGCCTTTTATGAGCTGTGTGACCTTCAGTCAGTTATTCAGGCTCTGTGAAATGGGGGTAATGGAGGTGCCAACGTAAAGAACAAAAGATTGCTTGCGAGCTTTGTGGGAATGATCTCAGGATGAAGACAGAGACAGGGATCCTTAACATGGCCTAACCCGGGATTAGAAGTCAGCCACCGGGGGTGCCAGGGTGGCTCAGTCCACTAAGCGTCCAACTCTTGGTTTTGGCTCAGGTCGTGATCTCACGGTTCATGAGATGGAGCCCCACCCCGGGCTTTACAGGCGTCGGACCTGCTTGGGATTCTCTCTCTCCCTCCCTCTCTCTGCCCCTTCCCTGTTTGCACTCACTCTCAAAATAAGTAAATAAATTAATTAAAAAAAAAAAAAAGCGATCAACCAGTGAAACCGTCCGTCTTTTGGGAAGGACTCCCATGAGTCCTTCTGAGGAAAGGCAATTAACCTGTGTCACACAGCCCCACCCCAGACACTCCCAAAGAGCCCATTGTGCTTGTGTTGTTTATTTGCTCACGGAAAACACACAGTTGAGTAATTACACTCTAATTCTTGGGCACCCAGTCGTTCCTGTCTTCCACCCACCTACTCCGTGGAAGCTTTGTCCCAGCCAACAAATAACGTGACCGAGATCTGTGGGTTTTTCCACCCAGACACACACTTGTATCCCGCGGGGGCCGTGCTGACAATGCGTGCTAAAAAGTCAAGCGACGGCAAAGCCATCTTGGTTTTGCGAAGCACACTGCAGCGCCAGGATATAGGGGAGGGCACCGGTGTGAAGTAGCCTACGTTAATTGTGACACTCCAGGCAAATTTGTCGTCCTTGGGCTGGAAAGGAGGCAGCCGAAAGAGTAAAGCAGCACCAGGCCGAGCGCGGTTGGAGACCCACGACTTTGCCGTGAAAGAGTAGGGGCTTTGGGGGCACCTGGGCGGCCCAGTTGGTGAAGCGTCTTGACTCTTGACTTCGGCTCTGGTCGTAATCTCGTGGTTCGTGGGTTCGAGCCCCGCATCGGGCTCTGTGCTGACAGCTGGGAGCCCGGAGCCTGCTTCGGATTCTGTGTCTCCCTCTCTCTCTGCCCCTCCCCCACTCACCCTCTGTCTCCCTCTCAAAAATGAATAAACATTAAAGCAATTGAGAAAAAATAAATACCACTTAAAAAAAAAAAGAGTAGGTACGCTGCAGGCACCCCAGGCATGCGTGCAGTTTCTCGTCCTGAGCCCCGAAGGTGACCAGCCCTGTGGACGCTGGGGACTGAACTGGGTGGGTGGGTAGATTTTCCGACTGTCTGACGGGCAGAGGCTGGAGATCATTAAAGGGAAACCCATGTGCAAATTAGCATTTCAAATTAACTTTCTGGAGATGGAAATTTTGAAAAAAAAAAAAAAAAAAAAAAGGCACCGAAATCACTCAATTAAAAACTGGGGGAACCAACACAAGAAGGCGAGCCTGAGTCGTGAAGCTTGCGGAGGGTAGAATTGTTTTGCAAAGAAGTGAACTTGCTACCCGATACGGTTGAGGTTTTGCCAGGACCCAGAGGTTTCCAGCTAGCTGGTGGCCTTGTAAATTCAGAGTCACACTTTTGGAAAGCCATTTGGAAGTACGTATCATGAGTTATAAACATATTTCATAGCTTCTTTAATTGGCTCTTTTTTTAAAAATGTTTTTATTTTATTTTTGAGCGAGGGAGACAGGGTGTGAGCAGAAGAGGGTCACAGAGAGAGAGGGAGATCGAGACACAGAATCTGAAGCGGGCTCCAGGCTCTGAGCTGTCAGCACAGAGCCTGAAGCGGGGCTCGAACCTACAAACAGTGAGATCAGACCTGAGGCGAAGTCGGACGCTTAACTGACTGAGCCACCCAGATGCCCCTTTTATTTATTTTTTAATTGGCTCTTTTTTTTTTTTAAATGTTTTTATTTTATTTTTGAGAGAGACAGAGAGAGAGACAGGATGTGAGCAGAAGAGGGTCACAGAGAGAGAGAGAGAGAGAGAGAGAGGAGGGAGGAAATATTTCATACCTTCTGAACCGGTAATCTCCCTTCTGGGAATGTATCCTAGGGCAGTCAGTCTGAAAGAAGGAAAAAGTACCACATGCATGACGATGCTGCTTGTCTCGTTGGTTTTCATACTAAGCACTTGGAAGCGAAACTTAGGGGCACGTCAGGGCTGGAATGGTGACTTAAATTATGGCGTATCGAACCACAGAGCATCCCCCATTCATTATAAGTACGAAGAGCACAGGAGCGATTGCGTTTCCTTTTCGGACCTCCGTTGTGGGAATGCTGCTGAAAGTCAAGTTCTACTTTGGTCACGGAAGCATTTAAAAGAATCATTTTGTCATCTGTACAACGGGCATGATGATACTGCATGAGGTTAGCAGCTCATTCCCCACCCCCATCCAGGCTCTGTTCTTGGTCTGTCCATCTGTCAGCTCTTTGGGTTTTCCCCTCCACCCGCCTTGGGACAGTGCCTACAGACAAGTGAGCTTGGACAGCTCGTCGCAGGAATGTCAGAGTTGGGCTTCCCAGTGCACGTGGTTTGACGCGAAAGGCAGCACCCTTAACTACCAACCGGTTGGGTCTGCTCTGCCTCTGCTTTCTTGGCACTTTTCTAAGAGTGTTGTAGAGGTAACGTATGCTCCCTCTGGGCTTGGCATTTCGTGGGAACTCCGTAAACACTGGCTGCTAATCACCATCCTCATTATGCTGTTTGTATAATAAAGTAATAAGAAAAAAATAACAAAGGTAGAATTAGTACCTTGAGGTTCATGGATATGGTGGGTAAGGCTTCCAGGTAATGCTTCCAGATCCATGTTCTATGGTAATGAATATAATCTTATGGTCCCTCTTTAAATAACAGCATTGATTACAGATTTTCTTACTGTAACAAAGCCATGGTAGGACGAACACTGGGCACTTTCAGCCTGGATGAGGCCAGAATAGCACAGATTTCTGGCCAGTGGGGTCAGAAATAATAACAGTTCATTTTAGTATGGACCTCTCTCTTCATTTATGATGCTGTGCCTCTCTTTGGCACTGTATCCTTTTTTTTTTTTTTTAATTTTTTTTTTAACGTTTATTTATTTTTGAGACAGAGAGAGACAGAGCATGAGCGGGGGAGGGTCAGAGAGAGAGGGAGACACAGAATCCGAAACAGGCTCCAGGCTCTGAGCTGTCAGCACAGAGCCCGACGCGGGGCTCGAACTCACGAACTGCGAGATCATGACCTGAGCCGAAGTCGGACGCTTAACCGACTGAGCCACCCAGGCGCCCCTGTATCCTTTAAAAGCGTTTTCATAGCTATTTTTTCTCTCGTTTATTTGGTTACACACACGTAGTAGTCTCTTCACTTAGCAGGTTAGGGGCTCTAACCTTTTGTCGATTGCGTACCCTAATTGGCGAAATTTTTTGAGCGCACACCTCCTAATACTTGCGTATTTGTTTGCTTACAAATTATACGTGTGGCTCACAGTGCTGACGGATCGTCTGTGAAAGCATGAGATGGTCTGATGAAATAAACAATGTTTAAAAAAATACTTTTCATAACATCTGATTTAAGAGCACAGCAAACCTTTGTGTGCTCATTAAAATATCATTACTGGTCGTATTTTCAACGAGAGCCGTGTTAGTGAATATGTTTTGTCGTTTTCAGAATCCTGCCTTGGTACTTTGTGGTACGGTAATTCAAATATCTGGTTTTAATTCACTTATTTTTGGTTTCAGTAGCTGCAGAGGTACCTAAAGAAGCTATGTAGACCCGAGTGGGAGGAGCTCGTAGGCGGGAGGGCTCACGAAATTGTGATGCTCACTTTTCAATCCCATCCGTGTGCTATGCAAAGGTTTTTGTTGAAATTCAGCTAGTAAATTTTCATTTCTCATGATGTCAGTCCCTCGTTCTTGCATCGTAGCTGAAAGGTGTTGCATTTCAATGTTTTTAACAAATGGGTTCAAAGCCCGCTGAAATTCTTCATTTGAAAGACATTTAAAAGACTAGACAAATCCGTTTCCAAGTTTTTGAAGTGTGCAGATAGGAGTTTTTATAAATTGAATTACAGCATTTTCGGCCACAAATCATTAATCATGGAGACCTTTCCAAACATCCATTTTCAAAAATGCCTCTCCAGTGGTACAAGTTTTTTTTCTTTTTTTTTTTTTTTTCCTTTTGGAAAGCATTGCTTTCTCATTCATCGTTAAAATGTCGTCTTTACCTTGAGGGAACAAATTAAGCATATGTATTTTTCCTGAAAGTGTCTGTCGGATGCCATATGCTTTCCATAGTCACCTGGCACCCAAGAATAGGCCATCAAAGTTTGAACTTTAAAAAAATAATACTGCGCCATTTCATTTAAATCTGCAACTCTTCTTAAGTTCTTGGACGTGAGCTAACGAGGGAACTGCTGGGTGTTCCAGAAGATTTAGGTCGCTGCCCATCTCATTCCAGAAGTTTGGTAAAGATATGACTGCATTTTAAAGATCCTGTGTCTTCACAGTTGATGTCCTCAAGCCCTTGGTGGCCTTTGCTACGGTCACGTGCCAGGAACGATGAATTTCACGGCACAGCTGTCTCTCTTAACTTAGCCCCCAACCCTTGTTTTTATTCCCGGCAAAGTTTACCATTCCATCAAGAGCTACGTTCAGTTTCCTCCTGAAACAGAGTTTTCATTTAGGAAGTCATTTACTTCAGAGTATGAATTTACTGTAAATCTTTTGTTAATTGACTCCCCCCCCCAAAACAGTGCCATATGCGTGTCATTACGGAGATGGAATCTAGCAAATGCCGCAAACCGAACCATGCTGAGGAACCCTCACCCCAGAGCACGGCCAGCCTCCAGCCGCGCACATCTTCCTCAGGTGTCCCTCTTCAGATTGTCACTGGCATTTCCAGTGCATTTGCCAAGGGTATTTGCTCACAGAGAAGTGCGTTTATTTAACTTGTGGGCAGATTGTTTTGCGTGTGATAGTTCTGCTCGTTTTGCTATGTTCGAAAACACAAGAGTGTCTCCAACAGGGCTTACTACCTTTCGCTACTGGTAAGAGAGCTTAAAAGAGAATCAGAATGTTTGTTATTTGGTTCCGGGAAGGTCTGGAGGGCACTTGGATCGTGTCTAGTACGATGTTAGTTATCGCTGGAAACATTGCCGGAATTCATCTTCAGTTTCTGGAATGTTCCAGTGTGTGTGATGGTCGCCTGCTATGGCTAGCTAAAAGCTTAGGGCACACTGTATGCTTGGGGTCAGGGTCACTGTTGTGATAGTGGGTATGCGCTCACGTACTTCAGTTCTCTTCTCGGTGATTCCTTTTCTTGTTAGCGGCTCCGTGTCAGATTGTCACTGCTTTATCTCATGTTGTGGCTGAAGACAAGCTCCCATGGGGGGGGGGGGGGGAAGAGTGTCATCTGTGCCCTGTTTGGGTGCTAGCTTGTGTCCGCCCTACTCCCGTCACCCTCAGCGCCCACGTTCTTTGCAGAAAACCTTGAAGCCTCTCACCTGTTTGATGGAGGCCGATTTTGTTAAAGCTCCGCCCTCCAATTGGTGCAGCCACGCGTGGACATGTGTAAACCGTGTGCTCCGCGCTGGGCTGTGATCCAGCCCCCCCCCGGCAGAGTGGGTCCCTGGTGCATCCTCTGAGCTGCAGGAGTGCTGGGCTTACTTGGGCCACTGGACTTTTTTATTGTATTTGATTTATTTTTCTTTTTTTTTACCATATGTGACATCTCCCCCAGTGGGATGCCATCGTTAGGGCGTGCGTTACATGTGGTTAGATTCAACATCCTTATGTTTTCAGATCAGTAAGCATTACTGTAACAAGTTGGAGTGTAGGCTTGTAATCTTTCCTCTGCAGTTCTGAGACCCAAAGGAGAGATGGCATCCGAACCCACAGAACGTACCCCACCACGAGTGACCCCTAATGTAAACTGTGGACATTGGGTGATAATGGCATTCAATGTAGGGTCACCGATTATTGCAGATGTGGGGGAGGCTGTGCGTGTGCGCGGACAGGGGATACGGGGAAAGTGTCTGTCCCTTCCTCTCAGCTTTGCTGTGAACCTAAAACTTCTCTAAAAAATAAAATCTTTATATTTTTGTATCTTTTAAGAATGATTTTTTTTAAAGGTGGTAAAATCTAAACCCTATCTGAACATAAGGCCATTTACGGTGTGCATTTATCCCATTTAGTGGGACTGTGGTTTTTTTTTTGTTTTTTTTTTTAATTTTTTTTTTCAACGTTTATTTATTTTTGGGACAGAGAGAGACAGAGCATGAACGGGGGAGGGGCAGAGAGAGAGGGAGACACAGAATCGGAAACAGGCTCCAGGCTCTGAGCCATCAGCCCAGAGCCCGATGCGGGGCTCGAACTCACAGACCGCGAGATCGTGACCTGGCTGAAGTCGGACGCTTAACCGACTGCGCCACCCAGGCGCCCCAGTGGGACTGTGTTTAATATGTATACTGCAGGAATATTTATGTGTTTATTTGGGGTGCTGGTCAGGGCCCATCAAAGAGTATTAGGTCATATGTGTATATATATATATATATATATATATATATATAAAACCCGCCCCAACCCCATTCTGATTCTGAAACCAAGCTGGGCTCAAGGTTTTGGAGAGGGGACGTGACCCTGTAAGCTCTTCACGTGGCCCTGTGGATTCTTCGGCTCTCCCTGGTGTGCGTGCACCCCACTCTTGAGCACCCCACTTTTGAACATACAGAGAGTGAAACCAAAGCCCAAGGGAGTTGTTGCTCGCTCCCAAGTCACCCAGCAAGCTGGAGCCAGGAAATGAGACCGGGCCAGCACCGCGTCCACTGAATCCCATCCTGTTGCCCACCTGAGGAGAAGATTCTGGGTCTGGCGGCGTCAGCTGTGAGAGCCATTGTCAGCCAGTGGGACGAGTCTAGAATCACGGAACGTTCCAGTCAGAACATTTTGTCAGTGGCTTCCTTTCCATTTCACTCACCCATTCAACAGCGTATTTCTTGATCCTGTGCTAAGAGTCACGCTAAGGCTGTGGAGGCCAAGGTGAAATGTCTGTTCGTTACCGCCTGCCCTGAAGGTGTGTTCCGTTTGCTGCGGGACAGACGGGGACGTATGCAGGCTGCATGCATACGATTCCAGTCCAGCGTGCTAACCGCTTGAGGCTCAGAGGAGAGTCCGTTCTTCCCTCTGCAGACTGGGTGAGGATGGGCCCAGCGGGAGAAGAGCTCTTCAGCGGACACAGGAAGGTTGACTAGGACTTTCTCAACCTAGGGAGGGAACAGCATGGGTAAAGGCATGGAGGTTGACTGGGAGACTTGCTATGTCCCACTGCATCTTAAGGTTGATTTATTTATTTTTGAGAGGTGGGGGAGGGGCGGGGGGAGAGAGAATCCCAAGCAGGCTCCTTGCTGTCAGCATGGAGCCCAACAACGGGACTCAGTTTCATGGACCGGGAGGCCATGACCTGAGCAGGGATCAAGAATCAGACGCTTAACCGACTGAGCCACCCAGGCGCCTCCCCCCCTTTTTAAAGTTTATTTATTTATTTTTGAGAGAGCGTGAGAGACAGAGTGAGAGAGAGTCACTGTATCTTAGTATATTTCAGTGTTGGTATATTTCAGCTCAAGGTTAGGAGGGTTAAGTTAGAAGTAAGCAAGGTGGGGGAGAAACCAACTCAGTTGGTAGGGGTCCTGTCATCCCAGACCCTGTGCTGAGGGGTATAGATTTCCCCTGTGGAGCTAGTGAACCCGTTTGAACAGGGGAGGGATGAGAGTTTGTCTAAAAATGCTCCCCCCATGGGGTCTCCCCCGCCTCAGCAGCTCCTTATGTGACATCTCTGTGTGGATGATGGAGTGGCCTCTGTGCGACCACTTCTGGGACATTACTGGGTTCAGGTAGAAATTAATTTATTTGGTGTGGCTCACAACGTGTAACTTCCACTCGTTTTAAAACCTGGTATTTTAGGGCGCTCAGCACAAGCTCAGCGTGCCCTTTTTTTGGGAAGTGGGTGCAGGGTACTTCTGTTTAATTCCTCCTGCATTCGCAGAGCCTGGTTGTCTTATTATTCTTAACTATTATTAAAAGGAATGATAAAAAGTAATTAACCATCTGGAACAGATTCATGCTTCCCATTAGTCAGGGCCTCCATTATAAAACCTCCCCAAAGTTCAGCCTTGGAAATAAATTCTCCAAGTAGGTGGATTAGCTAATGAATTTTTCTTCTCCAAAGGCGAGCGTGTTTTCCCGCACAGCCAGTACGTCTCTGCCCATTTATCAAAGGGGGAAAAAGTAGAAGTGAAAATGGAAACAACTTATCAATATAATTTACTGTGCCAAAGTTATAGATTTGATATGGTTTTTATAAGGCTTCTGCGCTATACTTTCCCACTAATATTTATGGATTTAGTGCGGCTAGTAACGTTGGCTTATTCAGCCAGTGCTCCCTTTGGGGTCTCTGGAAAACAGCCCCCGTCCTTGCAGTCCATGATGGGAAAGCTAAGGATGGATGTGAAGCGGGAAAGCACCAAGAGGAGAATGTCAGGGGCCTCAGCCTGTCTTGTCTGGGTCCCACTGTGAATTTTAGGGGTACTCGGAATTTGCCCCAAAGGGAATCATGTTGTCGTAGGTAAGGTGTGCGTCCTGCTTGCGTTCCATGAATCACTCTCTAGACCCACCGCATCCTGGGCATGGAGGGGCCGTCTGACTCCCCCGAAGACCCGTGTGACACAGTGGCCCGACCGTGTTGGACTGCCACACTGGCTGTCTGTACACATGAACCCAGATTGTCGCTTCCTTCTGCTACTTCCCTGGTGTCCCACCATTGCCGATACCCAGGAGCTGGGCTGGGATTCGTCATCATTCATCATTCCCTCCCGATTCAGGGTTGCCCTTGAGCTTCCATAAGCCTAAGCTTATGTAGACCCTAAAAGTTCCCCCTTGGGGAGAAGGGTCTGCCCTTGGTGCTTCTTCCTTCCTTGAACATGGGACCAGGCCTCCTCCGAGGGCTGGAAGGCTGATGCCCCATCATCTGTGTCAACAGGAAACATTTGATCTTCCCCGGGTCTGAAGCTGCTCACGGCGTTCAGAGTTCCCAAGGTGCAATGCTGATTCATGGCCAAGAGTGAACTCTTCATGCTCTGTGAACTCTTCTACAGTCTTGTATCAGCCTGATAAGGTTTAGCTTAAGTACACTTTCCTTCATGAAGCTTTGATAATGCTGACTTACAAGTCGATTCCATTCAGCAAATATTTACACAGTGCCTTTTGTGTGCTGAGCCCCGTGCCACACTCTGAAGATACAGGGACGGATGAGGCATAGACCTGTCCCTTAGGAGCTCTCAGTTTGCTGACAGATGCCTGTACAGAAAAGTTACAGATAACTATGGTAAGGACTATCAGAGAGCTCTCCAGAATATATGCCACGGGAGCCTGGAGGAAAGCCTTCCCATCTACTTTGGAGGCTTGGGAAAGCCTTCACAGAGAGGAGGATATTTCTTCTGGGCCTTGATGCACTCATAGGAGTTTGCCAAGTTGAAAACAGGATGGAGCAGGGAGGGAAGTTGAGGCGGGAGGACAGTTGTACGCCATGCTTAGGGCTTGAGAGGCCGTCGGGCGGGGCGTCGTGTTTCCTTGAGACCGAGGCTCAGGGTATTCGGACATACAGGGTGAGGCTGGAGCCCATCCAGGTTGTATCTCCTGATGTTGCACTCACCTTAGACCCCGAGCCTGGCACGCCGCGCCCACTAGGAGCAAGGGGCTTGGATGGGGACCCAGGATGCGTTCACGGATGAGGGCTCATGTCCGTGAGCCCTGAAGGAGCGCCTCCCTTCAGGAGGGGTGACTGAATATGGATGTCTGGCAGATCCCATGCCCAGAAGTGTGGAAGGCAGCGGTCAGGGCTGCAGGTCCCTGAGTAAGAGGAGGGAGCCCCACTGAGGAGAAAACAGGAGAAGGTCGTGTCAGCCGGGGATGAATGGCAGTTGCATTTTCCGGTTTCACACATGCTTGTCTCTACCCTTCAGATAGATTATACATATACTTGAAGGCAGACGGGATGGCTTTATGTTTCTTCTTAAGTCCTATGCATTAGGGGGGCGCCTGGGTGGCTCAGTCGGTTAAGCGGCCAACTTCGGCTCAGGTCATGATTTCGCGGTCCGTGAGTTCGAGCCCCGCATCGGGCTCTATGCTGACGGCTCAGAGCCTGGAGCCTGTTTCAGATTCTGTGTCTCCCTCTGTCTGACCCTCCCCCGTTCCCCCGTTCGTGCTCTGTCTCTCTCTGTCTCAAAAATAAATAAACGTTAAATTAAAAAAAAAAGTCCTATGCATTAGGGTCTAGGAAAGTATTGTCAGAGCACGTGAGAAGTCGTGCCCCTTGCTGACAGTTAGAGTTTGTGGGGTAGCGGAATGAGAGGTCTGGGTGCTTCTGGAGGCTGTGGTCCTAGATGACTACTGGAGACGGCGTGTTTTTGCCCTCCCCACCCCCACATCCATATGTCGCGAGCGAACCCCCAGTGTGATGATATTTGGAGGTGGGACCTTTGGGAGGTGATCAGGTCATGGTGGTGGAGCCCCCATGAACGGGATGAGTGCCATTGTAAAAGAGCCCCAGACGGGTCCCTTGTCCCTTCTACCACGTGAGCTCACAGCAGAAAGACGGCTGGCTGTGTGTGAGCCGGAAAGCGGGTCGTCGTCAGACATGGATTCTGCTGGTGCCTCGATCTGAGACTTCCCAGACTCCAGATCCGTGAGAAATAAATATTTCCTGTTTAGGCCACCCCGGTTTTGATGTTCCGTTGTGGCAGCCTGAACGGACTGAGACAATGGCTTCCGTGTGGACACCGGTAATGAGTGGCCCCTGTCCGGTGGGTCAGATCTCATTCAGAGAATGTGCTTCGTAGACAGTGTCAAATATAAGAAGGGACATGAACAAATTAAAGTGTATGCAGAGGACGGAGATCTGCTGTCCTGTGTCTTGTCCTGTGAGCAATAAGGGAGCAGAGAAGATGCCAGGGAGGCCTGTGTGTGTCGGGTAGGTGGGTGCGAATCACCGTCATTAAATATTTGTGGGAGCGTCGCGCGGAAGAAGGATTCATTTTGGCCCATGTGGCCTTGGGGGCAGTGGACAGAAGTTGCATTGAGGCAGTCTTCCGCTTGCCGCTGGTGCTGCTTAAAACTGCACCAGCCTATTTAGAAAGAGCCAGACTCCCCGGACGAGAGGCGAACACGGCAGGGGCATCGTCGAGGAGCTTCCTTCTCTAGGTGGGGGATCCCACCAGATAATCTGCAACGTCTCTTCCAGTTGGGGGTTTCTGTAAATCTCTTGACGCTTCTGTCATTTTGCCATCCTTCCCTGGCTTCTGACAGAGGCCAGGCTGTGTGAAGACCTCAGAAGCTGAGAGGGTGGCTGACTGACACCCAGCCTTTGTCTTCATTATTTCAATGTGTGGGATCCATTTGCCAAGAAAAAAAATGGGGAAAGTATTTTTAGCCAAGGCATTTGCTTTCATGGGACCCAATTTCCTAGAAAAACTCTGTTCCTCCCCTTTTATGCTAAACCTTATCATTCCGCAGGATTTTTACTCCTTGCGGTGCTATTTAGATTATTTACTTTTTTCATCTCTTAAGCCAGTTTGATTCCAGAAGGATTAAAACCCAGGTGTTAAATTTCACCCTGGAGAGACAGCATCCTATTGACTCTACTGACAATACCCCCCTCCCGAGTGGGCAGCTGATTTCTGAGCGGGGTTCTCAGCCTTGCCTGAGATCTGGATTCACTTGGGAAGGTTCGAAACAATCCTCATACCCAGGCCATGTGCAGACTGGTTGGATCAGAAGCCCTGGGTGGGGCCAGGTGCCAAAGGTTTTAAAGCTCCCAGGTGGTCCCATGTGCAGTCGAGTCTGAGAACCATGATTTAAGATACATTCTGGACTCCCCCCTGGATGACCTCTTGGCCTCTGTTCCGTTTTGGACTTTAAAGGGATTGAGAAAAGCAGCTTGCTGGTCCCACGCCTGCCACCTGTGTACTTTGGGGAAGTTTGGAGCCTCTCGATGGAGCCCCTAAGAAGGTCAGTTCTATGTGTGTTGTGTCCTTGACCTGGTTCCTGGAAAGGAGCTCACTCGGGTGCTGTTGGCTATGATGATGACAGTGTTGATGATGTTGGTGATGTTGGTGATGGTGATGACGACAGTGTTCATGATGGTATTCATGGTGATGATGGTGTTGATGATGGCGGCAATGACCACTGTGGTGTTGGTGCCGGTGATGATGATGATGACCGTGTTGATGATGACAGTGACAATGCTGGTGATGGTGTTCAGGACGACAGTGCTGCTGCTGGTGACAGTGTGGATTGATGATGGCAGTGATGACAGTGAGGTTGATGTTGGTGATGGTGATGATGACGGTGATGATGACAGTGATGATGATGGTGTTCATGATGATGACAATGACATTGATGACGATGACAGTGACAATGCTGGTGACGGTGTTCAGGATGGCAGTGCTGCTGCTGGTGACAGTGTGGATTGATAATGGCAGTGATGACAGTGAGGTTGATGTTGGTGATGGTGATGATGACAGTGATGATGATGGTGTTCATGATGACAATGACATTGATGACGATGACAGTGACAGTGCTGGTGACGGTGTTCAGGATGGCAGTGCTGCTGCTGGTGACAGTGTGGATTGATGATGGCAGTGATGACAATGAGGTTGATGTTGGTGATGATGAGGACAGGGATGATGACGGTGTTCGTGATGATGACAATGACATTGATGACGATGACAGTGACAATGCTGGTGACAGTGTTCAGGATGGCAGTGCTGCTGCTGGTGACAGTGTTGACGATGGTGATGATGATGGCGATGATGATGTTGGTGATGATGAGGACAGGGATGGTGATGACAGTGACGATGACAATGATGTTGATAATGGCAGTGATGGTGACGATGAGGATGAGGGTGACAGTGTTGATGGCATGATGATGATGATGGTGACACCCCTGATAAACACCAGTTGGGCATTTTCCCGTGTAGCTGTGTCCTCTGTGCCAGGTGTTTTGCACATGAACTTCATGTATTCCTCTAAGTACTCATAGGTGGTGGTTACTATTAATACCTCACCGTTTCCACATTACCAGTTCCATGGAGAATGATGACATTTGTGGAGCACACTGGAGTAAAAGTGTGACAACTGCAGGGGCCGGGGGTGATAAGCCTGGTCCCTGTTCCAGGAGCTATGAGCACAGAGGGGATCAATATCTCGGGCAACCCCCAGAATCCCACCTTAGGGCTGGGAAGCTCCGCCTTTTCCGCATCAGGATGGTGGCGGAGAAGAGTGCGAGGATTAATTGTTCTGTTGGTGTCTTCTGTACATGTCACTTCTCATTGGCAGGTGTTCACAAGGCATGTTTTTAATTCCTAAGGAATGTTCTAGGCTAAATGGTGTTCCCCCAAGTTCGTACATTGAGGTCCTAACCCCCCAGCACCTCAGAATATAACCATGTTTGGAGAGAAAGCATTTAAAGAGATAATTGAGTTAAAACGAGGCCTTCAGGGTGGGCATTAATCTCATATGACTAGTGTCCTTATGAGAAGAGGAAATTAGGACACGGACATGGAGAGAGGGAAGACCATGTGAGGACACGGTGAGAAGGGAGCCATCTACCAGCCAAGGAGAGGGACTTCAGAGGAAACCAATGCTGCCCACATCTTGTTCTCAGACCTCCAGCCTCCAAACACCGTGAGAACACATATTTCCGTTGTTTGAGCCAGCCAGTCTGTTACCTTGTTCGGGTAGCCCACGTCGGCACATCAGGGACAGAGTCCTCTTTGCCATTTTCTGGAACCTGCCTCTAGACATTCCTTGGGTTTCTCCTGCCTCTAAAAGGGTGGTTCTCAAATTTTGGCAGACTTCAGAACACCCCGCGGTCTGATCGGAGCAGATTGTTGGGCCTCACCCCCAGAGGCTCCGATGTCCCAGGGGGAGCCTTGGAATTTACGTTTCTAGTACGTTCCAGGTGTCTTCGTCGGCTTGGGCTGCTGGGAAGTGCCGGGTCTGGAGGCTGGAGGTCCGAGATCTGGGTGCCAGTTTGGTCAGGGTCTCGTGAGAGCCCTCTTCCAGGTTATGGGTTGCTGATGTTGGGTTGTGTCCCCACCTGGTGGAATGGGAGGGGCCAGCTCTCTGGCCTTTTCTTACCAGGTCACTCATCCCATTCACGAGAGCTCCACCCTCACGACCTAATTACCCCTCAAAGGCTCCGCTTCCAGATACCATTACACTGGGGTCAGGGCTTCGACACGAGAATTCTGGGGGACACAGACTTTCACCTCATGACACCGGGGGATGTGGAGGCTGATGGTTTGGGGACTGTACTTTGGAAAGTGTCATTCTCACAATCACAAACCGGTAGGTGGCCCCCGGCCAGCCCTCCAAGTGCCTTTTGGATACTTTGACTTTGGGACCGACGAGGGTCCATCTGTGTTCACCTGCCCGGGGCAGCTGGTGTTTCGACGCCTGCCCCTTTCTCTCCCTCTGACCCTGTCTTCAGGGTCTGAGGGTGCAGTAAACGCTTCGTTTCTCATAGGTCTCTTCGTTGGCCAAGCAGAAGGGCATAATCTTTATCCAGTTTGGAGTCCCTCTGTCCATGTTTTTAGGGTTCCTCTCTGTCCTTGTCTCACAGACGCACGTAGATCCCTGGGGTTACGGAGGTGATGGAAAAGGCAAGCAGCTGTGTTCATAAAGCTACTGGAAAAAGGTCATGAACGCTGACCTTTGTGTTGAAGACCATGTGAGGACAGAGTGCTGAGTGGCTGCTTGGCACAGGGAGGAAAGAGAAGACTCAACAGAGCTACGTAGGGGCGTCTCACCTGGGGTGTGCCCGAGGAGCAGAGATTTTCCCAGCAGAGAGGAGTGCGGGGCTCCTGAGACTGTGGCACATGCAAAGGCACGGGGGTTGGCAGCAATCCAGCCTCCCGGGGAAAGGGTTGAGGAACAAAGGGTGGCTTGAAGCAGACGTTCTGTGGGTGGAGCATGGAGGGAGCCGAGGCAGGAGAGAGAGGTTGGTGCCGCCCCCGGGAACTGGGAGTTTGGGATGTATCTTCAGGAATGAGGACACGTATCTCATGCTGTTTCTGTAACAGATGACTACAGGCTCTGTGGCTTCAAACAACACACATTCATTCTCTTGTCAGTTCTCGAGGTCAGAAATCCAAAATGAGCCTTACGGGACTAAGGTCGATGTGTCGGCAGGGCTGTGTTCCTTCTGGAAGCTCCAAGGGAGACTCACATCTGCCCCTTGCCTCTGGCAGCTTCTAGAGTCTGCCGCCATTGCTCGGCTGCCGCAACGGCATTTGATTCTCAGCTTTTATGGTCACCTGGCCCCTCTGATTGCTTCTCGTGTGTCTGTCTTATGAAGAACCTTGTTTTTAGTATTTCTTTATTACTATCATTTTATTCGTTTTTAAAGTTATTTTACTGTTTCTTAACTTTATTTTTGAGAGCTCAAGTGGGGGAGGGGCAGAGAGGGGAGGAGGCAGAGGATCTGAAGGGGGCTCTGCGCTGACAGCAGTGAGCCCCCAGGGTGGGGCTCGAACTCCCAAACTGTGAGATTATGACCTGAGCCAAAGTCAGATGCTCAACTGACTGAGCCACTCAGGCGCCCCTGTTACTGCCCTTATTTACGGCCTGGGGCTCGCCCAGACCATCCAGAATGAGATCCCGGATCAAGATCCCTAACTTAACACCTGTAACGCTCACCGTTTTGCCAGGTAAGGTAACATTCGTAGGTTCTGGGGATCAGGACTGGACGCCTTTTGGGGGCCATTATTCGGCCTGCTGCAGGGCAGCTGAAGACTTGGAAGTCACCTCAATAAGTTGAGAGAAATCCAGTGTGGAAGCCCAGCTCTGCTGGTCCCCAAGGGCGTGTGGCACTCAAATGGTGTCATTGGGGGTGGACAGGGGACGGGGGCTTGAATGGAGAGGAAAACAAATTGGAGCGAGTTGCGTGAATTTGGTAGCGGAGGCTCAGGGCGTAAGAAGCATTTAGGATGCCTCTCGGGTTTCCAGTGGTGTCATTAATCAAGAGGAGTACAAGTCCTTCTGTGCCTGGCTCACTTAGGACTCTCAGGAATCCTCCCCAGCATGCCTGCTAAGGTCCCCGGTGCGCCCTGCTTCCTGCTGGTAGACGACACGCTGCCTGGTGCATCGGCCTTTACTTTACATTTTTTAGGTTGCAAGTTTTTTGAGCACCTTGCAAGGTGGCGGCTGCATTGCAGGCTCTGATTTCTGTCTCGTCAGTTTCCTGTGTTTGTGTGTGTAGACATTCGGGTGCACATGGGCAGCAGCTGAAGCCAGGAACCGTGAGATCCGCTGGTTGCTAGGACACCTTTCTCACTTTCCATACCTTCCAGTAACGACGATGGGAGCTGAGTTGTTAACCTTGATCTCCTTGGTTATGATTTTTTTTTTAGTTTTCTCCCCTCCAGGAAGTCATGTATCTTCCAGGATGTCATGTAGTCTTTAAAATGGGTGTAAATAAACCTAATAGCTGAAAATGGCTTGGAAATCATTTGTCAAGGAGGGATAATTCAGCTGGAAATATTAGAAAGCAATTTTCAAGGCCACTTGCCTGGGTATTTCCAGAAACGTGCTCTCCCTTGAGATAATATTTCTTGCATCCGTTTCAGTAAATATCTGTTCATTTGCTGATGGATTTTGAAACGTTCTGTCGCCTGTGTGTTCTGGCTCTTCCTTAGCCTCCTTTATCCTGCTTATTCCTCACAGCCACAGAGAGTAGTAGATTCCTTTGTGTAAAAGCAAGAAATGGGATGTCGAAGGGGACTTTCCTTTTGCTTGGGAATTTCGGTTCCTGTCCCAAAGCTGAGAGCAATGAGAGAGGGTTTTCCATTGTGCAAGGATGGTGGGATTGGTCCACACCCTCAGCAGCTTCTCCTCTGTGTGGACGAGATGTGTTCGTGGAGGAGAGTTGGAGGAGAGGTGGGGTGCTTGCTTTTTCCTCAGTGGGAGTGACTCCCCCAAATAAAGCAGACTCCACAGAGATTGGGGGTGCCTTCCAGAAGAGGAGTCTGGCGTCTCCTCTGGCTGGATGCTTGCCAAATCATAGCTCTCATGATGGGAGCAGAGTTTGATGAGAACGTTCCCGGAAGCCCTGGAGTGGGGAAGAAATTGACAGGAGTCCTCAGGAGGGGGGAGCAACTGCGGGGACACGGGGGCCCTGAAGGCAGGAAGCCAGGAGCAGGCAGGGCGGACCCCCTGCAATGTCTCCCCTGCCTCCAAGGCAAGCAGGTGCAAGTCTCCTGTGGCCTCTTGGAGGCCTGGGGGGGCGGTGGTGCTGGAAGGCAGGCCGGACGGGGAGGTCTGCTGTGGGGAGGCCCCGGGCACTGAGATGACCAAGGTCAGGTCCAGGGAGATTTCCAAGAGAGCGGGTTGCCACATCCGGGGGCCCTGTCCTGTGGAGGTCTTCACGGCACCAGCTAGGGGAACCCCTCAGATGTGCCCTGCAGGCGAGCCGACCTTGGATCGCCCGCCAGACCTCAGCAGCAAAGTCTTTGACAGACAGGTGTTTGCTTCTCTTGCTTTATCTAATCCATTCTCCCTTCACCTTCAAGGAGTCAGGAGGTGGGGTTGGAGGAGGAAGAAGCTTGGAGGACCAGCAGGTGGTCCCCCTGCCTGTGCAGGCCCTTGACCCGTGTTGGGGGGGGGGGGGCTGGGCGGAGGTGGGGGGGCCAAGTTGGGAACTGGATGTGGATGGAAGCGTTCAGGCTGCGCCTTTTAAATCTGAAAACGGAGTCGTAATTTCCTGACATGTTTTGTTCTTATAACTGAGAGTGACGGGAAGGCTGAAGAATCCGCCCGAGGTGATCACCGGGCAAGAAAGGGGGTGGGCGGAGCTTGGCTGGGGCAGTGACAGAAGAACCTCGAAGCCATTGCCTTTTCATCCCGCCGAGTTCAGCCCATTCAACACCTTTGTGAAAAAGGCTGACTGGAGCACAGCGCGGGGCATCAACCCAGGATCGGTGATTTAATATATTCGGCGAACCATGTATACTGATTGAACGGCTTTAGGAACTATGCGTGTGTGTTTGTGTAATCACATCGCTGCGTATAATGTCCAGCATACAGTAGGCACTTAGGAATGTGTCGCCCTGAGGGGCGCCTGGGTGGCTCAGTCAGTTCAGTGTCTGACTTCGGCTCAGGTCACGATCTCACAGCTTGTGAGTTCGAGCCCTGCGTCGGGCTCTGGGCTGACGGCTCGGAGCCTGGAGCCTGCTTCGGATTCTGTGTCTCCCTCTCTCTCTCTCTCTCTCTCTCTGCCCCTCCCCCGCTCACACTCTGTCTCTCTCTCTCAAAAAATAAACATTAAAAAAAAAAAAAGAAATATGTCTCCCTGCTTCCCCACACATCTAATACATGTGCTTTAACCTCATTTAATCCTCACGGCCATCTCGTGATCAGGTACCGTCAGTGCCATTCTCCAAAGAGGAAGCTGAAGCCCAGAGAGGTTAAGAAACTCACCTAAGGGTATACAGCAAATGTGGAGGAGCAGGGACCTCTCCAGCACCCTGGCCTTCTGGCTCCTTGAGCCATTTTCTCTTTCTCTTTCGCCCCCTCGCTTTCCTTCTTCCTCTCCCCGTCTCCTCTGTCTCAGTTTTTTTTTTTTTTATTACAGAATTTTCCAAACACACAAAGTAAAGAGAATAATATAATGGACCCGATACACGCTCACGCAGCTCCAGCTATTCTCAATTTATTGGCTGTGCTCCGAACCCCACGCTCTTCTGCCTTTTTTAGCAAATTTGTTTGAGGTGGTGGATGTTTGCTGAGCGGACGGATGAAAAAAAAAAAATAGTGAGGAGTAATTGCCTTTTGACACAGAACCGAAGAGCTTAGCTTCGGTTTAAGTTGCCATTCCCCCTCCCACATTCTGAAGTTCAGCTGCGTGGAAAAAAAAAGAAAAAGAAAAAAAAAGAAAGCAATTCAAGTAATTTAAATTCTGCATGCTGACTTAGTTTTGTCCTCATCTTATCTGACCTTATTTAGTAAGACAAAAAAAAAAAAAAAAAAAAAAGAAGAAGAGATCAGGAAGGCATTTTCCAGGGATTTCATCATGACCCTTTAAATGAATTTCCCATTTACACTTATATAATTGTTTCATATTGGATAGTCTTAATAATATCAAGTTTCATTTCTAAAGCAAGCTGACAAAGGCTTTTAAAGACACACTCATTCAAATGTGTTAGAGAAGCTGAGAATAATAATGTGCTGCCAGTTCATTTACTTTCAATATTTTCTGTCTAAAGGTGCCGTCCTTTTTCTTAAAAAAAACCCAAAAAACAAACAAACAAAAAACAATCCACAGTACAGAAAAAAAAAAAACCAGTCCACCCAGATCCCTGTCCCCAGTGCTGTCATGTCAGAGATGGCCACCCTTTCGAACCCAGCCCGCATTCAGCCTCAGACCTGTCTCCGAGACCTTGTGCCCAGGAAGCTGGCTTTGCTTAAGGAGCCAGTAGCGTTTTTTGAAAGACTCTGATCTTCCGGGAGAGAATTGAAAAACCTCCGGCCCTCATTCAGGTTTTTCCTTTAAGTGAGATTGATCGAAGTCTAATTTTCAGGTGATAAAATTCACGTTTGTGGGTGTGCAGCTCTGTGAGTTTTGGCAAAGTGGATAGCCACGTATCTGTCAAGACCGTGAAGATCCAGAGCTGTTTGGTCACTGTAAAAGCTTCCCTCGTGGCCTCTTGTGGTGGAAGCCTAACCCCGTTCTCGGGCAGCCACTGATCTGGCCCCTGCGTCTATGGTTTTGCTTTTTCTAGAATGCCATAGAAATGAGAATCATACAGCATGTAGCCTTTGGCATCTGGCTTCTTTCACTCAGTAGAGTGCTTCTGAGGTTCGAGCCGTGTGGCTGTATGTATCAGGAGGCATTCCTTCCTTCTTCATGCTGAGCGGCTGTCCAATGTATAGAGGCACATTTGGGGTGTTTCCAGTGTGGGACAATCATGAATAGAGCTGCTGTTAAAGATTCATATGCACTCTTTGTGCGTACATATGTTTTCCTTTCTTTTGGGTAGAGAGGTACGAATGGGATCGCTGGACCCCCCCCCCCCCCCCGGTGACCCAACAGTTGCTCCTTGTCCTTGTCGACACTTGGTATTATCTGGTTATCTTTTTAGCCCTTCTGTTATGTGTGTCGAGTTTTCTACGTGCAAGGATAGGAATGCATTATTTAAAACCTGGCCTCAGTGATTGCTCCCGTGAGCCTTTCTTGAGGAAGTTGCCTGCAGGATCCCCTGGGTACGGGTGCACTTTGCTCCACGAAGTGAGTGAGCGCTTTGGTGAGGGAATTGGCCGCATAGCGCCTGACGAGGCGGGCACGGCAGCGGGCATGGTGGGAAGAACGTGGTGTTGGCAGCCTGGGACCGGATTCTCTTTCTGCCACTTATCGTGCCCTCAACATCCAGCGAATCACTCATAGCCTGCGCCTGCCTGTCCCCTTCTGTGAAATGGAGATAATCGTGGCGGCTCGCCCACCCTACCGGAGAGTGAGGAGGAACCTTGAAAATGGAAAAGTGCCATCCGCAGAAGAAAGAAGGGCATGATTATTTTTATTGCTATTGGGTTGCTGCTGGCTAAAACCCCAGGACAGAAGTAGAGCATTACTGTTATTAGCAGTGAAGGTCGAGGGGACTGGTTTTCATCTGCTTTGTTATTTTTAACCATTTTATACACATATAATCCCATGAAAATGCCAAGAAACTGCCCGGAGTAGAAGCAGCAGGTTCTGCCGTGATTTTTAATATAAAATTCTCTTTAGGCGAACACGACCTCTTGTAATCACTCATCTCCCTTCCCAGATACCAATCCCCTGCAATGTGATCGGAGACCTTGCTCATAAAAGGAGCTGTTTATATAGTTTGTGGATTATTCCTTTCCCCCCCACTTTGGACCATTTGTTTTACTGCTCAATGGCATTCTCAGTTGGTTCAGACAGGAGGAATGGAATATAATGAAATGTAGGCTGGATTATTTTTTCCCCTGGTGATGGCTGTTGTTGAAAGTTTGGCTAAAATGTCATGTTTTGGGCTCTCTGGGGATCTGAATTATTCATGCTGTATATACCCTTTTCCCTCTGGTAGCAAAGTCAGCAAACAGTTGAATGAAGGTGGACCATGGTTTCTATCTTCTATGCCCCAGAATATCATGTTCAAAGTTTGTGTGGAGCAAAATGTATTAGGAGCTTGGTTCTCATTTGTCCATTGGAGACAACAAATACTTCTTTCTGGGAAGTAAAAAGGGGGCAGAAAAAAAGAGCCTCTGGCCAAGCATTCTCTGATGCATCAGGTTACTGATGGTCAAGTGCAAAAAGCGACACTTCTAAAAAATTTTCTGTAATGAGATTGTGTGTGGGGGGGGGTGTGGGGGGGAGCAGGGAGGGAGAGAAGAAATGAATCCTAGGTCTCCACTGACCTCTATTTTAATTTCAGAGACTCGGTTTAGAGATGTAAACCCACAAGAACAATGCCTGGCTGCGAAGCACAGCACGGAAACACTCATGTTCATTTTCAGGCAGTGCTGTGCTGGCAGAGGCAGTCTGAGCTGGTGTGTGGGGGGTGGGCTGGGGGCCTTGGCAAATGTTCCTGCCATGGTCAATTTCAAGCTACTGGTAATTGACAACTGGCTTGCAAAGTTTCTGAATATTTAACAGCCTGCTCGCAGAGCCGACTCCGGCACACCATTCATTTCGAGAAGCATTCTGCTTTTGTCAGTGATCCACTTTCACATGCTTCATTTTCCCACAGATCCCCTTTAGAAGACGTTTGTCAAGTGCACATCAGTGCACACAGTACTAGGTTAAAACACATTGGCAGATGTCACCTGTCTGATTCTGGTTTGACTGGAAAACGCCCTCACCCCTCTGCCAGGTGCTCCAGGCCTGTGGATGCCCCAGGTACTGGGCGACTGGGAAAGTTCGGGGCTTTCTTCTGATTTGCATTTCAAAGTGAAGGCCAGAACTCCTGGAGGAAAAGTTAGTCTTCCAACCAACAGCTTGGTTATTGAGGTAGCGGTGTGCAGGGGACCAGTCTCAGACCCACCTCTGGGGGTCCGTGACCCCCTGTCTTCTGGTCCCTGGTCTCTGTAGAGGAGCTGATGCAGCCTGCAAGGGTCTGTCTCAGGAGTCAGGTCCCCAAGAAAAGCGCTGAGTGGTGTCAGTGGTGGGGGGCCCCATAAAACGAACGCAGAAATAACAGGAAGGGTTGGTGTTGGTCTCCTGCTGTCCTGGCGAATGGTTTCATCTCTAGAACCCCAGTTTCCTGCCTGGGTCAAGTAGATATAATCCCTCCATTATAGCAAGGGTTCTCAGATGGGGGTCCCCAGATCAGCAACAGCAGTAATGCAGATTCCTGGGGCCCTCTCCAGATCCGGAACCAGAAGCTCTGGGGGTGGGTCCAGTGATGGGCCAGTGCTTACTGAGCTCTGCAGGTGACCTCGATGCCTGCTGGGGTGCGAGACCCACGGAATCATGGGGCGGTGGATGTGAACACTTGGCCCGGAGCCTGACACAGGCTGCGTCAGCCGCGGTTCCCCTGGGGGCACTAGGAGGCAGAAAACATTTCAGGTGGTCTGCAGGTTGAGGAAGGGGACAGATAATGCTGCCAGCTCTTTGTTGGTGACTTTGTGGGAAGGCGTGGCCAGGAGGAGGAAGGAAGCAGGGTTGCTTTTGCAGGATCAGGCAATGAAGCACCTCTCTCTCAGGTGTGGGCTGCCTCATTCTATTGTTGCCCAGCTTACAAAGCTCCCTTCTCTTAGTTGGGGCGCGGTGCTTTGACTCGACTCACGGAGCCCTAGGAGAACTTGATCCTGCTGCAGAGGGGGAAACAAAGGCACGATGGACCACCCTTCCTACAGTTCGACCCATCAGCTTCCATCACTCCCCGTGCTCTTACTTGCTTTGTTTTCTCCGTAACACTCATCACTCGCTGCACTTAAGTTTATCATTTGTTGGGGCGCCTGGGTGGCGCAGTCGGTTAAGCGTCCGACTTCAGCCAGGTCACGATCTCGCGGTCCGTGAGTTCGAGCCCTGCGTCGGGCTCTGGGCTGATGGCTCGGAGCCTGGAGCCTGTTTCCGATTCTGTGTCTCCCTCTCTCTCTGCCCCTCCCCCGTTCATGCTCTGTCTCTCTCTGTCCCAAAAATAAATAAACGTTGAAAAAAAAAAAAATTAAAAAAAAAAAAAAAAAAAAAAGTTTATCATTTGTTATAATGTTTACTTGTCTCATGTTTCCCTTGCCTAGCAGATTATAAGTACCATAAAGGTGTGCCTTTGTGTCCTCCGTTAGCCTAGTGGCCAGCGTGCAGTAGAGGTACTCGTAAAGGTCTGTGGATGGCAAGGGCGAGAGGATGAGGGAGAATTGTGGGAGACAACAGCCCAGGGCACTTCACAGATGGAAGGAGACGTGTTTTGCGTCTCAGTGTGTCTGAGCTTTCTTAGATGATCTGGAAAGCACTGAAAAAGGCCATTAGAAGGCAGAGAGCAGGGAGGCCTGGGTGGCCCAGTTGGTGAAGCATCCGACTCTTGATTTTGGCTCAGGTCACGATCTCACAGTTCATGCATTCAAGCCTCGCGTCTGGGCTCTGCCCTGGCCTGTGCTGAGCCTGCTTGGGACTCTGTCTCTCCCTTTCTGTGCCCCTAACCCACTCATGCGCTCTCTCTCTTACAAAAGTAAATAAAACAAACATTAAAAAAAACAAAGCATAGAGAGCAAAACAAAACTGGAGGCATCACCCTTCCTGAGTTTGAAATAGATTACTACAAAGCCATGGGAATTAAAATAGTATGGTCCCAGCAAACAAGACAGACCTATAGACCGATGGAGAATAGAGAGCTCTGAAATAAACCCGCACATTTGCCATCAACCGATCTCTGAGAGGGGTGTCAGGAATGCAGCATAGGGAACGGATAGTCTCTTCAACACATGGTGCTGGGGGAACTGGATGTCCACGTGCAAAACCAGACCAAATCGGACCCTCATCTTACACCATTCTCAAAAATCAACTCAAAACTGGGGCACCTGGGTGACTTAGTCGGTTAAATGCCCGACTCTTGGTTTCAGCTCAGGTCATGATCTCACGATTTGTGGGTTCGTGCCCCATGTCAGGCTCAGCCCTGACAGTGAGGATTCTCTCTCTCTTTTCTCTCTTTCTGCCCCTCCCCTTCTCTCTCTCTCTCTCTCTCTCTCTCTCTCTCTCTCTCTCAAAATAAATAAATTAATTTAAAAAAACCAGCTCATAACAGATTAAAGACTTGAACGTAAGGCCTGAAAAGGTGAAACTCCTAGAATAAAATCTTTTAAAAAAGCTTCTTGACCTTGGCAGTGATTTCTTGGATATGACAGCAAAAGCACAAACAACAAAAGCAAAAACAGACAAATGAGACTGTGTCAAACTTAAAAGCATCTATGCAGCAAAGGAAGCAATCAGCAGAATGAAAAGGCAGCCTACACAATGGGAGAATATGTTTGCAAGCCATATATCAGATAAGGGTTTACTAGTCAACATATATTGGGAACTCATACAACTCAATAGCATAAACCCCCAAATGATCCAATTAAAATACTGGCAAAGACTTGAATAGGCCTTTCTCCAAAGAAGACCTACAGATGGCCAACAGATACATGAAACGTTGCTCCACCTCACTAAGCACCAGGGAAATGCACTTCAAATGAACTACCACCACATGCATGTTAGGATGCCTGTTATTAAAAAACAAAACAAAACCCCGAACTAAAAAACCCAAACAAACCCAAACAAACCCAAAAAGCTAAGTGTTGGTGAAGATGGAGAGGAACTGGAACCCTTATACATTGTTGCTGGCAATGTCCAAAGGTGCCTCTGCTATGGAAAACAGTATGGAGTTTCCTCACAAAATTCAAGATAGAATGGAAAGAATAGACTAGAATTACCATATGATCTAGCAGTTGACTTCTGGGTATGTATCCGAAAGAACTGAAATGTGGATGTCAAAGAGATGTTTGAACTTCTCTGTTCTTCGTAGCCTTATTCACAATAGCCAAGAGGTGGAAACGCCCGAAATATCCATCAACAAATGAATAGGTAAAGAAAATCTGCTATATACATACAATGGAATGTTAGCGTGAATGAAGGACATCTTGCCATATGGAAGAACCCGGAGGACATTATGCTAAGTGAAATAAGCCCTTCGTGGAAAGACAAATACTGCGTGATTCCATTTATATGAAATATTTAAAATAACCCAACTCGTAGGACCAGAGAGGGGAATGGGGTTTGCCAAGGGATCGGGGAGAGGGGAGCTTGATTTTCCATGGGTATAAACTTTCAAACAGGCAAGATGAGTTACGGACATCTGCTGTACAACGTAGTGCCTATAGTTAACAATACTGTACTGCGTGCTTAAAAAATTTAAGAGAGTAGATCTCATGTTAAACGTACTTAAACACCAGCACCACACGCCCCACCCCTCGCAGAAAAACCCCAAAATCAAAGGAGCCCAGGGAGACTTTGGGAGGCGATGGATATGTTTATTATCTGGGTTGTGCTGATGGCTTCAGGGATGTATGCATGGGTCCAGACTCCCAAATGGTTTACATTAAATATGTGTGTGGGGAGGTGGTATATTAGTTACACTTCTGTGGAGCTGTAAAGAAAGAAATGAAGGAAGAAAGAAAGTAGTCCGGGGGAGGGGAGACATTGCTCCTTTTAGGAATACCGACCAGTACGGTGTCTCTTCCCAGGGTCACCACCTGTGGTCCTGTTTTCATTTATTTGCATGTTGCTTTCCTGCCCTGCGTGGTCACCCCTGAAGGAAAACATGTCAGTTACACAAAGGGGGAAAGAAACTTGAAATCCATTGTTCTTTTTAGTGTGAAAAATTAATTTGAGAGTAAAGCTGGTATTTGGAGCCTGAGATAATTGGGCACGCTTTTTTGAAATTCTGTCTGATGGGACTTAAGGGAAGGTCAAGTTAGGTAATTCGTTTCACCTTTGAGGTGTGCCCAGGGGAGGGAGGGAGGAGGGATCCAACAATAAGTTATGGTAGTAGCATAATATATAATAATAAATAAAATAAAATCATTGAGTGTATAACAAGTAATAATTACATATAATTTACAATGACTATGTATATACTTATATTACCATTATGTATTATATATTATTGTGTATTATATTGTATAACATAACTAATATGCATGTTGTGTAGAATATGTAATATTCATTTATAAATACATTATTAAAATTTATAAAATATGCTACATATACATAATGATATTATCATTACTTAATAAACTTGATTATTATAATTATTATTACTTGTGTGTGTATATATATGTGTATATATGTATATATACACATATATTTATTATATATATACATATATATAATATATACACATATATGTATTATATATATATACATATATATATATAATATATATATGTTGAAAGAGGAAGATTTATTATAAGAATTGGCTTGAGACCCAGGAAAGCCAGTGGTATATTTCAGTCTGAGACTGAAGGCCTGGGAACCACGGGAGCCGATGACATTTTCCCCTTCCGAGGGTAGGAGGCGATGAGGTGAGCTGTCCTAGCTCAACAGTGAGAGGGGTTAAGTGACTTGTCCCAGGTCACCTGCACCCTTGTGTTAGTTTCTCAGGACTTTGGTGACACATCGACCACAAACTGGGTGGCTTACAACACTGAGCATCTGTTCTCTCAGATTTCTGGAGCCTCAAAGTCTGAAATCAAGGTGTCCGCGGGGCCGTGCTTCCTCTGAAGTTCCAGGGAAGGATCCTTCCTTGCCTTTTCTAAAAGCTCCCGGTGGCTGCGGGCCATCCTGACTGTTCCTCGTCTTGTAGGGCCATCACTCCAATCGGTGGTTCCATCTTTACATGAACCTCTTCGTCTGTGTGCGTGTCCTTTTCTTATAAGGACGTCAGTTGTTGGATTTAGGGCCCATCCTAATCTATCATGACTTCATCTTAATTACATCGGCAAAGACTTCATTTCCAAATGAGGTCACATTCTGAAGTTCCTGATGGATATGAATTTGGGGGGGGAGGACACCGCAACCATTACAACCCTGTGTGTCTGTCTGACTTCGGAACCGTGTCTTCTCTGATGCCCTGTGCAGGCTACAGCGTGAGGCTTCCGTGGAGGTGTGCCCCAGCCTGGCGGAGCAGAGGAAGACGGGGGGAAAACAGGGTCTGGGGGCGGGGAGAAACTTCCACCAGCGGGTGACATTTGGCTTTGTGAAAAGTTCTTCGTGCTATTTGGCACGTCAGCTTTCTTGCCTTGTCGTGTCTGCGCTGGAGATTGTACCTTTCGTCAAAATTAAAGAGTTCTCTGACTCATTTAATGTCTATTTCACAGTCCTCTTTGACATTAACCTGGAATTCTTTGTGTTTGGCCAATATATCTCGGGGCGTGCTTTTAATTGGTCTGGGTGGTGATGTTTCGAGTGTGTTTTTGTATGAGGACAGGGAGTAGCATTTTCTGTCCTGTTGGGAGCTTTTTACCTTTGGATGGGAGGGCGGAACATATAGGGAGGGGCATCCCTGAGGCTGTGGGAGGGAATGGGGGCCAGGCGCAGGAGGGCACAGGGAGCCCCGCTCTTAATTTCCTCTGGTCTTCACGGTACCTACCTCCCAGGGGCAATAATCCTCCTAGTGCCTTGGAAGTTGAGGTGTTAAGCAACCTCCCTGTGGTCACGTGGCTTATTGGTGGCATCGCAGTTAGGTCACTGTCCCAGCGTGCCTCTACTGTCCACTCCCACCAGGACAGGAAGGCGGCAGACGAGGGCGGAGGTGAAAAAAAATCAGGGTTAGGACATGGATTTAGAAGTCTATTTGTCTAGTCATCGAGGCCCTCTTGGTTCCAAGTGACGGAAAAACCACTTTATCCCTGATTAAACATGAAAAGGAGGAGGCAGGAATTTATTAGCTCCTGTAACTGGGAAGTCTAGGCTTGGGATGAGGTCAGATCCAGGCGTTCAAGCGATGGCTTCAAGACTCTGCCCCCTTTCTATCTGGTAGACAGGCTTTTTCCACATGGGAGCTAAGGTGGGAGCTGGAGGAAGAGACTCCTCTGGGAAAGTTCCATCAGAGAAGTCTTAGGAAAGTCTCTGGTCTGGATTGAGGCTCATGTCTATCTCTGAACCGCTCATAGGGGCTGGGGATCTAGGGTTTGTGATAGGACTGGTCTTTATCACACGCCCACTCGTGCCTTAAGAGAGTAGGGTCACCCTCGTCTGCCTAGGGTGCGCCTTCACATGGAGAAGAGGAGTTCTGTTCCCGCTAGAAGGGGGTCAGGATGCTGCACAGGGAAGAGCCACAGATGCCCGGAGGTGGTGGTGGTCTTACCATGAGAGGAGATCGCTTCAGCCCATGAATGCAAAAGAGTTGGAAAAGTTGGAACCACAGGAGCAGCTCTTGGGAAAGCCTGGGGCTCCAGGTTTGAGAAGCAGTCAGAGGGGAGGCGGGGCTGAAATGAACACGGTGTTATTCCACGGTGCCAAATAGCACGCTGGGCACCGTCTGGGTGGACTGTGGATCCAGATGTAGGCTGTCTCCTCTCTGGCTGCTGTAATAAAAATATCACGGACCCAGGGGGGCTCAGACAACAAACATTCGTTCCTCCCAGCCCGGGAGGACCAGCATACCAGGAAGTGGCTCCTCCCCATATGTCCGCCTCCTCTCCGTATCCTTATCTGGCAGAGAGCTGAGAGGCGGGGCTGGCTGTATTCTTCTGGTAAGACTATCAATCCCCTCATGGGTTCCCCCCTCGTGACCCCATTACCTCCCGAAGACCCTACCATCACATTAGGGTTTCCATTTGTGAGTCTTAGGGAGACGGGGGGTGGGGGGCGGGGGGCGCAAATATTCAGTCTTTAGCAGGAGGCGCGGCGGGGTGGGGGTGGGATGGGGGAGCAACGGCCAGGCCATAAAAGGAGAATGTGTTCATAGATGGGCCAGTAGAACATTTCCGCCTTGATATATACACAAATCGATTACGTTTCAAGGCCTCCCTTGAAAGTTAACTTCGGGAGAAACCCATCAGCCACCCTCGCTCTACACTCTGGCCGATTCCCTGTGCCGCCACCGGCCCTAGAGCGTGGGCCTGGTGAGTTGCACAGGTCGAGGCAATCCCGATGGCCTTCCCCTGCTGTTGGAGGAGAGGTGGCCATCTCGGATCGCCAGCACGTGGCTGCCCCTCTGAGGGAGGGAGACAGAATGCCCTTTAGCTCAAAGGAATTGGCCCCCTTGAGCTCCAGCTCAGTGCAGACAGGAAAGTAGCCCACGTGCTGGAATCTGAAAATGTCCAGATGTAGATGCGTGGGCCTGAGACGGGTCATTTGAGACGTGCTGCTGTGGCTTGGACTGGACTTGGCTCCTGCATGCCGTGGTGGCCCAGAGCATGACAGGGCCCGTGAGGCAGCTTCTCGGTTGAACTAATGAATATCACATAGCGGTGCATTGTCTCTTTTATTCGTGCTTTTCTGCCATCCCTTCACCTTTTCCTTTTGATCATATCACCGGATTAAGCCCTTTCTGAAGTCAACTGGCGTGTCAATGCGCCATGGTTTCCTTATGCTGGAAATTGTGTCAGTAGTTCTGAATTTGGGAGAAAATTATATATATTTTCTGATATCAGAAAAATCCATTCTGACCTAACCACCTCCCTGTGCGGGAACAATCTTCTACTCAGTGTTTTGAAAATTCATTTGTAGTGGGAAAAAAAAAGGGACCCAGAGATTGCAGGTTATCCTCCTGGGATGAAGACAAGCCGTCTTCAGGAGCCAATTCTATTCTGGAAAGAACCTGGTTCCTTCTCATTCCCGTGAGGGTCCAGGGGACCGGCTGTCCCCCATGTGTTCACTGTTTCTTTAAAAAAATTTTTTTAATGTTTATTTTTGAGAGAGAGAGAGAGGGAGACAGAATGCGAGTGGGTTAGGGGCAGAGAGAGAGGGAGACACAGAATCCGGAGCAGGCTCCAGGCTCTGAGCTCTCAGCCCAGAGCCCGACACGGGGCTCGAACTCACCAACCGTGAGATCATGACCTAAGCTGAAGTGGGACACCCAACCGACTGAGCTACCCAGGCGCCTCAGTGTTCCCTGTTTCTTTCACAAGGTTTTCCAAGCTTCCCCTGGGTGATAAATGAGAACTCCACTTTCCCTGGGCTCCTGGGTCTTTGCCGAACCTTGCATTCATGGGAATAAACTCAAGAAGCATCCACGCGGTGAAGGTTGCTGTGTGAAATCCCAGACTCATTCAGTGGGATGCTTTCTTCTGTGAGCTAAAAGGCAAAAGCCTGTTCGTCCCAATGGTGACTGGCGTGCTTGCGCCCCCGACAGTGAGAGTGAGACCTTATTTCCAGCTCGGTTTAGCAAACATGTGGGATTCAAGACACAGCTCCATGAGGACCCTTGAGCCCAGTGGGAGAGACAGGGATCGAACCAGGGCATCAGCAGAGTGTGGGCACAGCAGTGCTAGGGAGAAGGGAAAGTGCTGTAGCATTGTGTCAGGCATTTGGTGGACGCTCCTTCCATATTGGTTGAGTGAATGGATGGATGGATGGATGGGTGGATGGATGGATGGATGAATGGATGGATGGGTGGATGGATGAATGGGTGGATAGATGGATGGGTGGATGGATGGATGGATGGATGGATGGATGGATGGGTGGATGGATGGATGGATGGATGGATGGGTGGATGGATGGATGGATGAATGGATGGATGGGTGGATGGATGGATGGATGGATGGATGGATGGGTGGATGGATGGATGGATGGATGGATGGATGGATGGATGGATGAATGGATGGATGGGTGGATGGATGGATGGATGAATGGGTGGATAGATGGATGGGTGGATGGATGGATGGATGGATGGATGGATGGATGGATGAATGGATGGATGGATGAATGGATGGATGGACAGAAGGGCCTCAGCCAGACTGGACAGCATGTTTATATGGCAAAGGGAAAGCCTAGCGCAAAGGAGGAGGAAGGCAGTGCAAATGGGGGAGAGGGGGTTGGAGAGAATGTCTCACGTGGACTCCGGACTTGAGTGAGCAAAGCAGCTGTGATGTGCCTTAACCGTGTGGTTCCCAGGACATATTTCTCCCTCTTGCTTGCTCTTATAATTTGTGCTTCTATTTTTTGTCTTGGGTTAATTATTTTAATTGATTATACTGCAAGCTGCCTTCACATTATCCTCCTATGTAGGTGTGTGCATATAAATCAGTTAAAAAAAAAATTAGGCCTTTCATTGAGTTAGAAAAGCCAGGCTCGCCTCTCTGGGAGTCGGCATCATTGTGCACTTGGGTAAGATTATTTTTCCATCTCTTCCAGACAAAGTATTTTCTCACAGGGTTCTCGACAAAGGGTTCTGTGAGCTTTCATGGTTAGAAGGTTCTTTCTCTTCCATAGAACTGTTCTACCCTCTGCTGCTCAAATCCGTTTTCTTTCGGTCCATGGTGGAGATGCTTTAAAATTAAAGCGTTTGTGTTTATGAAAGGAAACTCTGAGCTTCCTTTCATAACTCAGCCAACTATTCGAAGGAACAAACATTAGAGCACTGATGTGCTCTAACCCTGATTCAGAGTTTACTGGGGCTTGAAGCTTATACCATTTTGGCTTCCCTTTTTAAAAAAAGGAATGCAGGGGTGCCCGGGTGGCTCAGTAGGTGGAGCATCTGACTTCGGCTCGGGTCATGATCTCACGGTAAGTTAGTTTGAGCCCTGCGTTGGGCTCTGTGCTGACAGCTCAGAGCCTGGAGCCTGCTTCGGATTCTGTGTCTCCCTCTCTCTCTGCCCCATCCCCACTCATGCTCTGTCTCTCTCTGTCTTAAAAATAAATAGAAAGATTAAAAAAATTTTAAAAAAGGGAATGCAAATTTAGTAATATGAAATTAGGTGCAGAAGTAAATATCTAGAATGAGGGAAAAGATTTAAAAAAAAAAAGCCAAGTTAAAAAAGCTGACAAATATCACAGACATCACAAAGCCTGAGAAAACAGTGTGTTTTTATTAACTACCTGATACACCTTTATAATCCTTTTTCTTATGTTTTTGACTGCATGTTATTATTAGACTTGTCATATGACAACAATTTGGAATGTCCTTTCCTATTGAGAGGGTATGAAGTAATTCAGTCTCTCATCCTTGGCTGATTGATCCTTCTCCTTTTTTTTAAAGAGTTGATGCTTGGGGCATCTGGGTGGCTCAGTCAGTTAAGAGTCCCACTCTTGATTTCGGCTCAGGTCATGATCTCGCAGTTTGTGAGATTGAGCCCTGCATCGGGCTCTGTGCTGACAGTGTGGAGCCTGCTTGGGACTCCCTTTCTCCCTGTCTCTCTTTCTCTCTGTCTCCAAATAAATAAATAAACTTAAAAAAAGGAGTTGATACTTAAGAAAATTAATTTTAGCCTCGCCACTCAGTATTGGCAATGTCCTCTAAATTTTGGGATTGTTGTCGAATTTGGGGTGGCTCCTATCCATTTGCTATATGAGCTGTAGGATTTCAAGGCTTTCGCTTTTTTTTTTTTTGTGGTCACTTGTATTAAATATACTTTGAATTGATGACATTATGAGCCTTCTTGGAAGCTATTCCTACCCCAGGGAAGCTCACCATTATATGAAAGACGGAGAACTGTCAAACGCGGATCCCACTGACCTTAAAAATAAATGTGTTGGGGCGCCTGGGTGGCTCAGTCGGTTAAGCATCCGACTTCGGCTCAGGTCACAATCTCGCGGTTCGTGAGTTCGAGCCCCGTGTCGGGCTCTGTGCTGATGGCTCAGAGCCTGGAGCCTGTTTCAGATTCTGTGTCTCCCTCTCTCTCTGACCCTCCCCTGTTCATGCTCTGTCTCTCTCTGTCTCAAAAATAAATAAACATTAAAAAAAAAATTAAAAAAAAAATAAATGTGTTCCCAGCTTAAATGTCCCAAATCAGATCCCAAATAACCATCTTTTCTGGTATTCCTCCCCACCATTGCGGGGCGGGGGGGGGGGGGGGGCAACTGTCACAAAAGTAGACAGGGCACTTAGCCAATTGCGATGAAAATATTTTGCTTTTGCAAATTTTATAGAAACCTCTGACCATGTGCACTCACTGTTAGCACCCTTTCAAGGGCCTAACAGGGGCCCGTGTACGTGAGGGACCCCGAAGCATAAGCTTATTCAATAGCTTCGTGGTAAATCCTAGCTCAGTATTCGTTGATTACTTCTGAATGTGAATATTTACTAAGCCCTCCCGGGTGAGGGAGCTGGGATTGCACACCCTGGTGTTTTCTCTTCTCTAATGGACCTCTAAAATTAAAAAAAGAATTTTTTTTTCTTTTTCCCTTGAAATAGGCATTAAGAATACTTGCCCAAATGATAATTACATTTCCTAACATCTGTGTGGTGGTTTACAATTTGCAAGGGATCACAGGGCTTTATTTTATCTCCACTCCACTCCAGCCCTGTGAGCTAGACAGGGCCAGTATTATTCCTGTGTGCAAATGAGGAAGCTCGCTCTGAGCCGGCCGCGGCTGCCATCTGCCTCTCAGGAGGTTCCGCCTGCAGCAGGGGGGCATCTAGGTGTGAGCAGGGACCACGGGGCACCATCCCGAGGCCCATGACGGTGCTGGCTCCAGCTGGCCTGTGTCCTCATCTGTCAAGGAGCGATGACGTCCTAGAGGTGACCCTCGGGCCCTTTTCCTATCCTGTCCTCTACTTGGTCCAGAGCAGTGTTCCTGCCTCTTGTCTCAGATCCAAATATCGGTAAAGGGGCTTTTCTCTCCCTTATTTCTCTGCTTTGGTAACCTTTTCCTTCCTGGCATCAGCCCGAAATTCTCTCACTGTGTCTTTTCCGGAATGTGAGCCTGGAGCCGGCTGGATCATGGTGGAAATGATTTCCCTGCTCCTCGGATTTCAGAAGCACGTCCCCGACTCGCAGGCTGTTGCTGCTGCTGTGGGTGCCCTGGGCCCAAGGGCAGTGCGGTGGCCCTGCTTTTTGGACAAGTTCTCTTGACTGTGGTTCCACTGCCTTACCTCCTGCTTTGATGCACACGTGCGTCCGGGCATTCAGAGGGTCCCACAGTTTCAGAACCGGGTGAGAGCAATACGCATTGCTGGCAGAAGTGTAGCCGGAAGGTGCAGGAGAGGGGAGTCCATTGTGGACTCCAGGAACATTCTGGTTCTGGATACATTTCTTTCGAGGAGACTAACCTCTCATCATATTTTTAAAAAATTATCTATTTAAATAATGCTGAAACATGCTTTAGTTCATATAATTGAAAAAGACTGTAAACTACATAATTCATTGTGCCCATTATTTACCTATGGGGAAACTGAGGTCCAGTGATGGGTGGTTAGGAGAGAGGGAGAGAGAGAATCTCAAGCAGGCTCTGCACTGTCAGCACAGAGCCTGATGCGGGGCTCGAACTCACAAAACCATGAGATGACGACCTGAGCTGAATCTGAGAGTCAGACGCTTAACCAGCTGACCCACCCAGGAGCCCCCATAGTTTAATATTTATATTTAAGTGTTTTTTCCTTCTTTTAGTTTTCTTTTTTCTTTTCCAATTTAAAAACATTTTTTATTTTAGAGAGAGAGAAAAAAAAAAAAAGAGCAGGGGAGAGGGGCAGAGGGAGAGAGAGGAAAAATCTCAAACCGGCTCCACGCTGAGCTCCCACGCAGGGCTCAATCCCACAATCCTGGGATCATGACCTGAGCCGAAATCAAGAGTCGGGTGCTCAACTGACTGAGCCACCCAGGCAACCCTCCTTTTCCAAATTTTTATGTTTTTATCATAAAAGTGACATAGCATAAAATTCATCCTTTAAACCGAAGTGGATTTTAATGTATTTCCATGCTGTACAGCTATCACCACCGTCTAATTCCAGAATACTTTCATCAGTCCCGAAAGAAACCCCATGGCTTCGGCGCCTGGGTGGCTCAGTCGGTTAAGTGTCCAACTTCAGCGCAGGTCATGACCTCCCCGTTTGTGAGTTCAAGCCCTGCTTTGGGCTCTCCGCTGTCAGCATAGAACCCGCTTTGGATCCTCTGTTACCCTCTCTCTCTGCCTCTACCCTGATAGCCCTCTCTCTCTCTCTCAAATAAACAAACTTAAAAAAAAGAAAGAAAGAAAGACACCCCATAGCTTTGGCGCCTGGGTGGCTCTGTCTGTTAAGTGTCCAACTTCAGTTCAGGTTATGACCTCCCGGTTTGTGAGTTCAAGCCCTGCTTTGGGCTCTCCACTGTCAGCATAGAACCCGCTTTGGATCCTCTGTTACCCTCTCTCTCTGCCTCTACCCTGATAGCCCCCTCTCTCTCTGTCTCTCAAATAAACAAGCTTAAGAAAAAAAAAAAAAAAGAAAGAAACCCCACAGCTATTAGCCCTTGAATTACAGGTGGATGTGTCCTCTTTCAACTTCACGAGGAGTGTCTTTGGCAAGATTTCTGCCCAGGCAGGATGTTCCGGAATGTGTTGCTTGTTGAATGAGCCCTGGATCGCAAAGCCTTCTGTCTCATGGCGGACCTTGCATGGGGAGGGGGATGGGAGGCCCTGGCTAGACTTCGTCGGAGTGGTGGTGGTGGTGGGGGGAAATAGATGCCCATCTCCCTGTGCTTTCCAAGCCCTGGTGAGCCACAGCCGGTGCGTCAGGAAAGAGCTGAGCTGCAGAGGGACTGTCTGCAGAGAGGCAGCGTGCCACAGTCCTGGTCGTCTGGTCTATTAAAAGCTCCCTCGACACCTTTGGCAAAGGCACCAGTGTTGGCTGGTCACATCCTGCTTTGGATCCTTAGCTTCTGCCTCTGAAAACCCTCCTCGCTGTTCCCTTTGCATGTGTTGTTTTGTTCTGAGTCTCTCTGCTGTGGATTACTCTTGTTCTGCAGGCTCGTGTGCGCAGACCCCAGAGAGCCGCGTTCCGTTACCCGAGGCGGTAATTGGAACCCGTGTGGTTGGACAGGCGCGACGCCGGCCTGCGTGCTCATCTTGGCCCCCTGCCCGGCGCTGTGACCCTGACTGAGTCACTCACCTTCTCTGGGCCTTGGTTTGCTCGTTTCTAAGTGAGTTGGTCGGAACAGATGATCTGAAAGTAATAACACCTGCTTTACAGGAGTGGTCGGGATTAAATGAGATAATGCCTGCAAACCCTTTGGCACAATGCCTGGCACATCGCTTACGTGTCCCCCAAACACTGTTAATATAAATATACCTATCCTTATTAATAAAGTAACAGTAATAAACTGGCTCATCTGTCCAGAATTAACTCCTAAATAGCCGATGTCCCAACCCCATTTGGTAAATAATTTGTAACACCATCTTTGTATTACCTTTATTTATTAGAATAGGTTTTCATTTTGACTTATTTTAGTTATAGTGGCTTTATTAAACTTGAGAAATTTTTTAGCGTTTATTTATTTTTGAGAGACAGAGACAGAGCACGAGCAGGGGAGGGGCGGAGAGAGAGGGAGGCACAGAATCCGAAGCAGGATCCAGGCTCCGAGCGGTCAGCACAGAGCCCGACGCGGGGCTTGAACCCACGAACCGTGAAATCGTGACCTGAGCCGAAGTCAGACGCTCAAGTGACTGAGCCACCCAGGCGCCCCAGCTTTCTTCAAGCTTTTAACATCTTGGAGCAACCCCTCTTACCATTTTAAAGAAAAGAATTTTAACTCTTCTTGTCTTTCTCTTCTTCTATATAATTTCTGTAACTTTGTATCGCTTGTGTAGCTATTTTGTCAGGTTGACTCCGGACCCCACTGGGCTGGTGATCAGAATCGAGTTCTATTACACCTACATCTTGGTTTGTGAATACTGGCGACCTGGAATCTTTGGTCTTTTCCTCTAGTAAGAGGATGTACCTTTCCATTGGCTTACGTGTTTTCTGTCTTTCTAAACATGTATTGTCAGGTTTCTTCCTAGACTGTTACTTATTAACTATTTTGACTGCTATTTTCCCCATCTTGTGTTCTAATTGGATTTTGCCTGGGGAAAGGCGTTGGTTTTTAAAATTTTATGTTGTATTTACCTTCTGCCCGCTCATGTCTCTGACCTACGCACTAATTTTCAGAATTATTATTTTCATTGTCGTGTGATTTCTATACATATAATCAATGAATGTGCAAAGAATGATAACTTCCCACCCTTTATAAGGTTGATTTGCCAGAAGATCGTCTCTTTAATTATTTTAAGTCATTTTCCATTTATTTATCCAACTGTGCAATTTGTTTTTCTGGTTTCTGATTCGTTAGTGTCTGCAAAATTTTATCACTGTTTTCCCGTCCCGTTTTCTTTCTTTGTTTTTCTCACTTCTTCAACAGAATGCTTGGGGTTCATTTATTATTATTTTTATTTTTTGCTTTAATAATAAATGTACTTAAGGCCACGAGTTTTACTCTGACTAGATCCGGGTGCATATAACTCTAACATGGATTATTTCCATCCTAGATATTTTCAAGTGAGTTATCGTGGTAGATTTGGTTTTCTTTTTGGATTTCTAGTTTTCCAGTTCTCCCTCTAGGAGAGTGAGATGGACAGCCAAATAAAAGGGTCAGTAAGAAGGTGTCACTCTATGTAGGGGGCCACGGAATGCAAAGGCAGACAACAGGCTCTTCGGTGTGGTGCTCCAGACTCTGGGCTGTATAAGCCTATAAAGGTCTGTGTAGACAATGGCGGTTAATCACAGGATTGTTTTCAAATCTTCATGCAGTGTGGATTCTTTTTCATTGAAAGGTCATTGTTATCATCTTGTTTCATTGTGTTGTGGACTGCATGGGGGCTGGCCAGTTTTTGCTTCTTAAAAATTTTTTAAGGTTCTTTCTTGTGGCCCAACGTGTGATCGGGTGTTGTAAATGTTCCATGGATGCTTGGGTTGAGAGCATAGCATCTGTTTATAGGATACACGTATTTACGTATACATCCGTTAATTCAACGTTATATATCTCCAAATGCTTTATGTTATTATTTACGTGGTTATGAACTTGACGTTTCAAGTATTTAAAGAAGTTTCTGGAAAGAGCTGTCTTGTTCATTTTCTCCGACGATTCTGGTATTCTCTTATCTGCCCCCTGCCCCGCCCCCGGACATGATAGTCTATATTAATTATGAATTTTACCTTTTGTCGGTTTATAAGTCATAAGTCCTATGCGGTCCTTTGACGTCTTCCCCATACTTTGTACTGTTCCCTCACTCTCAGTCTTTGACTTCATGGGCAGTATTTTGTCTTTCTTGTTGCCATTAGTAATTCTCTTTGAAGTTAAGAAGCACCTCTTGAGCCTATAGATCTCTGTTTATCTGAGGCAAGAATGAAGTACTTTCGTTTGATTCCTCATTGTGTAGGAGCCAGTCTAGTATTTCTTACCCCCTCCCCTCACAGACATGCAGGCATGCTTTTGATTAACAAATCCTTGACCTTCGGGACCCAGGGTGTGTGTGTAGGTGTGTGTGTATTATAACATATTACCATATATTACGGCAGCTTTAACACATACTACAAATACGTATATAAATATAATGTAATAATACACGTAATATATTGAAATATGGTGGATGTATATTGTTGGGCATAGATGTGTGGACACGCAGACGCATGCATATACACACGTATGTATTTTTCCTGCTGTGTGGATTGAACTCGGCCCCCATCGTGGCACATGAACCTGCCTTGCTGGTAGTTTGGTAGATTCCTCCTCCCAAGGCTGCAGATTTCAGGAAAGATATGGACCTAAGCCAAGTTCTTTAACCCAGGTTCTGCCACTGTGGCTCTAGTGGACTAAGGGGAAGCCTTCCCTCACCCCCACTGCCCGCACTTCGTTACGTTCAGATGGATTTAGTGGAAACAGTCGGGGCTCTTCCTCCCCCACCCCGGAGAAGCCATGTCTCACCTGTGGTGTGCTACATCTGCTCTGGGCCTTGATCTTCCCTGAGGCCACAGTCTCGAAACTGATCTTTTAGTTAACGAATGAATTAATTCTTTTAAGTTTACTTATTTTGAGAGAGAGAGGGAGTGAGAGAATCTCCAGCAGGCTCTGCCCCGTCAGCGCAGAGCCCAATGCGGGGGCTCGATCTCACGAACCTCGAGATCACGCCCTGAGCCCAAATCAAGAGTCAGATGCTTCACCGATGGAGCCACCCAGGCGCCCCGTGAAACCGATCTTACAAAACAAGAGGGATTTGGATCCAATGTTCATAGCCGCCTTACTCATGGTAGCCCTAGACTGGATTCCACCCATATGTCAACCACCAGGTGAACGGATGTATAGACTGGTGTGTTCGTATTGTGGGGGACCATCCAGCCGTACAAAGGAATGAACTTTGTACTGATCCATGATCCAGCCACGTAAAGTAATGACATGAGTAATAGAGTGGATGAGTCTAAAAGAAGTATCATGTTGAAAAAAGGAAGCCCCTACAATAGGATTCCATTTATAAGAAGTGCAAAACAGCAGAAGCGGCCTCTGGTGATAAAGTCACCATGTGTTTATGTCTGGAGGAGGGGACAATAGACCGGAAGGAGGCATAAGGGGACCTTACCACGTGCTGCAATGTTCTACATCTTGTCTTGAGTCGTAGTTGCCCATCAGGTGTTCACAGAGCTTTGAAGTGAGTCGAACTTTGGGTCTGTGTATTTTATTTTAAAAAAAAAAATTTTTTTTTAACGTTTATTTATTTTTTGGGACAGAGAGAGACAGAGCATGAACGGGGGAGGGGCAGAGAGAGGGGGAGACACAGAATCGGAAACAGGCTCCAGGCTCTGAGCCATCAGCCCAGAGCCCGACGCGGGGCTCAAACTCACGGACCGCGAGATTGTGACCTGAGCTGAAGTCGGCCGCTTAACCGACTGCGCCACCCAGGCGCCCCAAGGGTCTGTGTATTTTAATCTCGGTAAGTTCTATGTCAATAAATTACATGGCCATGGTTGTTGCAACAACAAATGGGGGAATGAGATACCATTTCATAACCACTAGGCTGTGGTGAAACAAGCAAAAACTAACAAGTATTTGAGGATGTGAAGAAGTTGGAAGCCTTGCGCCTTGCCGGTGGGAAGATGAAGTGATGTAGCCATGTGGAAAAGAGTTTGGGGGTTCTTCCAGAAGTTAAACATAGAATTAACTGTATGACCCAGCAGTTCCAATCCTGGGTACATACCCTAAAGAACTGAAAACAGATATTCAAACAAATACTTGTGCGCGGATGTTCATAGCAGCATTGTTTACAAAAGAGCCAGAAGGTGGAAACAACCCAAATGTCCATCAGTGGATAAAGGGATAAACAAAATGTGGTACGTCCATGGAATGGAATGCTATCCAGCCACCAAAGAAATGAAAGTCTAATACAGGCTACAAGGTGGATGAAAGTCAAAAATATTACGTTGAGTGAAAGGAGCCAGGCAAAAGGTTATATATGGCATGCTTCCATTTAGAGAAATATCCGGAAAGCAGATTAGTGGTTGTTGGTGGCAGGGTGGGGCCAGAAGAATGCGTGATGAGTGTGGAGTTCGCTTAAGGGGTGATGGAAACGTTTTGGAATTAGAGGCGGTGGTAGCACAACACTGAATGTACTACATGCCACGGAATTGTGCAGTTTAAAACGGTTCGTTGGGTGTTATGTGAATTTCACCTCAATTTCAAAATATCAGTATCATGTAAAACAAAAAACAAAATCGGGGGAATAACGTAACACGTTAACCTAAATTCAATACGATTCATGAACAAAGCAGCTGAAATTGAAGCTGAGGGTTGGCCCAGGGGCCAGAGGTGAGTGTCGACATCTATCTCCTCGGGCTGGTCCCACAGGCAGGCTGCTCCCCTGTCTGGTTCTGACCCCGCGTTTTCCTCTGAGCTGACCGTGGAGGCGGCCACAGCCCGGCTTTCCTGTCTTTGTTCCGAGTGGCTGGGTTTTTCAATTTCCAAAAGTAAAGGTATGTTCAGACCTGGCTTCATCAGATTTGTACTTCGTTTTTATTTCCAGCGATTTCAGTGTGTGTTCGCCATGGGTGCATGGGCCTGTACCTTCTACGGGATATGGATAGAAATCTATTTTGGGGGTGGAGAGACCTGTTTCGCAGGTGCCAGACTAAGGCTGTTTTAACCCCAAGATATGGAATATGATTTAAAAAAAAAAAACAGTGGCTGCCTGTGGGAACTTGGCAGGGTAACGGTGCTGATGGTGTGACTTGTGGGTCTGTCACATCTCCCCGAGTGGGCACGTGAGGGTTTTCACCCCAGCGGCTTGCAGACGCTGTGTCCCTACCCGTGCAGCTGACTTACAGGGTGTGAACGCCAGAGGCAGAGCCTTCCGGGCACCTACAGGCAGAGAACGTTACACCTGCTCACAGGACCTTGGGTCATCTTACAGGTGAGCAGGCCCGAGCCCCGGAGACAAGCGACTTGAAGGGCTTGTGGGGCGCTGGGGGCCCATCTAGGAGACGGGTTTTCTTGTCTTATGATTAGCTTTTTCTGGAATGCTTTTTTGATCCGTGTTGGTCTTCGTCTTGTGAAGTAACCTCCAATGTGCCAGGTGCTTGACCTGTGTCACGTCTTGAGTTCCTCGCAGCAGACCCGTGAGGTGGGGGTTATCTACCCCGCTGAACAGACAAGGAAACTGAGGCTTAGGCAGACTTAGGATCTGCAGCACTTTGACTCCCCTCAGCCCTGGCTAGATGCCTGCTGTGTGCCAGCCCCCGAGCACACTCTCCTGTCCCCGTGGGCTGTTGCCTCCCCGGGGGCCGGATGGATAGGGTTTAGCACAGAGATGATGTGTGGTGGGGCGAACGGCAGTGGTCAGGCAGAGCTGTGTGTCCTTCATGTGTCTGTGCGTTTAGGTCCCTGCGGGGGGATGATTCGCCCTCATGGTCACAGCCTCACAGAGCCTGCTCTTCCTTGGCGTCTGGCACTGATGGAAGAAAAATGCCTGCTATATTCAATCAAACTTTTGAAGGAGATGATTTAAATTGTTTTGATAACAACTTGGGAGTTGGGGCTCCTTTTGATAATTTAGGAACGTGTGCTCTCATTAAAGACAGGAGGTGGATTTGAAGTTTTCTTCCTATAGGGAGGCTTGTTAAATTCACAAATCAGACTGGCACGGAGGTCGGCGTGCTGGCCAACAGGGAGACATCTGCCTGTCTCCTGTCCCGTGTCCCCCCTCCCCACCAGCCACAGCTAACATGGCCGAGCTCTTCCAAATCACTGGCTATTGGACATTCATGGACTTGGACAGGATTACAAATGGAAGGGGGTTATTTTCTGATCCCAATAAGTGAGAAACGGCTCTTCTTCCTAGCTTGGAAGGCAAGTCATCGGTTCCCTACACACCCTGTGCACACATCGTTATCAGCGTGCTGCTAGGCACAATTAAAAATTGCACACGGTATTTCTAAAAGGGGAAGAAGAGAAAAGGCATTTCCAGAATCCACACATGCCCGCCGCCCCTGCGTCTCCTCACAGCGTGGACGCCATGTGTACAGTCTTGTGCACACGGTGTGTTCCTGAGGGGGACCTGACCCTGACCTCGAGCCTCCAGGCCCTCCCTCCACCCCCTGGCATAGGCTGAAGAGACGTGAGCTGCCGTCAGGGCCTCAGAGACTGAACTTGGTCTTTTTTCCATAATTTGTCATCAGCTGTTCGTTGTGCTGTAACAGAAGCTTGTTTTTTTTTTTAAACAAATATTGAATCCATTTACATTTAAAGGAGCTATTGATAGGGAAGGATTTCCTATTGCCATTTTGTTAATTGTTTCCTGTTAGCCTGTACTTCTTTCGGCTGTCTTTCTACAGGCATAAAGTTTCAGTTAAGCAGGATGGATACATTGCAGAGGTCCGCAGCATCGTACCTACAGTTGAGGATGCAATGTTGGATACTTACAAATTTGTTAAGAGGTTCGAGCGCATGCTGAGTGTTGTTATCACGGTAAAATAAAGTTGAAAAAACAGTGAGTAATGTAAATGGTAGATAAATTAAGGAGTCTACTTAGATGAGAAAAGAATTTAACTTTCATCTGAATGAACCTTTTCTTGGTAGCTTCTGGTTTTCTTTACCCAGGGTAGGATGGTGAGGCACCTGCTATGGGTGGTAACTTTAAAAATAGTCTAGGGGCGCCTGGGTGGCTCAGTCGGTTAAGCATCTGACTTTGGCTCAGGTCATGATCTCGCGGTCTGTGAGTTCGAGCCCCGTGTCGGGCTCTGTGCTGACAGCTCAGAGCCTGGAGCCTGCTTCGGATTCTGTGTCTTCCTCTCTCTCTGACCCTCCCCCGTTCATGCTCTGTCTCTCTCTGTCTCAAAAATAAAAATAAGCGTTTAAAAAAAATAGTCTAAGTAGGTACAAAGCATGATCATAAGATGGGTTCTTAAACATACACTGAAATTTATGTTTCAAAAATGAGCATTCCCTAAGTTAAATGGCCACCTTGGAACTCTATACAGTAATTTCAGGGATTGAAAGATACAGGCATACGTGTGCAAGGCTGTGTGCGCACATGTACCCTCTCTTGATTGTTCTGGGTGCACAGTCTTGTCCTTTGCTTCCAGGCTGAGGTATTTTCACCGCGCGGAAGGTTACCGCAGAGGGGAGAGGTAGCCAGGCTGAGTTGGTGAAAACCCAGAAATACTGTTTCACTGGATTTTATTAGTTATACCAAATTTCTTATTTCCAGAAATATAGCATGACTCATCTGGTTCAAAACAAAACAAAACGAAAACTGTCTCCCTTGCAATTCTGTTGAACTTGCCTTATTCAACACGGGGCACTCATTTGAGATCAGGAGAAACAACTTTCATGCATTATATTTCATTTCATTAGTATACTAAGTATACTTAGCATACTAAGACCCTTAAAAATAGGATGGCTTCTGTAGGTTAGGCATGCCAGGCTTCTTGGTGTCACTTCATTGCTATGTTTTTGTTTTGTTTTTGTTTTTTTTCATTTGCTTCATAAATTACACCAAAGTGAAATTAGCCAGCCCATTCTGCGTGAGCGATCCCTGAGTCCGAATTGGTGGGGTCTGTTAATAACCGCCCCTCATATATACTTTGGGATGCCTGAGGGGAAAGAGAGCATGGTCAAATACAGATACGGTGCTTTTTCTGACTTGCGCTGCAAAGATGTCTGATTCTAATCTTTCTTGTTAAGACCGTCATTACGGATACTTAGCACATTGATCCCTTCTTCGGGAGCGATTCACAGATACTCTCCTATTGGGAAATGACTCTCTTTGCTTCTTTGTGACTCAGATTAGGTTGGTCTCCCCTCTGAAGAAGACGCCCTTACAGTTGATGAAGAGCCACATTCCTTGCAAGACTTGACCCTGAACATTTGCGATTAGCCCTTTGTATTTCTCTTTCTGGACGTCTAACAAAACTTGGAACATTTGTCTCTCCAGGATCCAAATACGAGCTGAACTCCTCAGGGGCGGCTGTGAGGCAGGTATTTTAAAAACGACCACATCAGAGTTATCTGGAGAGAGTAGGCAAGAGCTGGCTTTTATTTCTCCACACTTGTCTCCGGGAGCACGTGTGTGTATTTGGGTCCGTCAAAAATATGAAATGAACGTGTCCCTCAAGAATGTCCGCGAAGCTTTCAACTCTAACTTCTCCGGCTCAGCTCTCAAGCATACCTTGCTTGTTTGTACAAAACACGCCCAGAACCCGCTCTTTGGTTTTGGCCAGCTTTCCTACTTCAGGGAATCGGCAGAACTCAAGCGGTATTCACTCATTCATGGATTCAATTTGCTCTTTTTCACCCAGCAAATAATTTTTGAGCATTTACAAAGTGCTAGGCCTGGTGTAGGCTCTGGGAACACAAAGTCCCTGGCCTCTTGGAGCTTATTATCTGGAGGGACTGACGAAGCAACTGTCTACATACTCCGTAAGGTGACGATGACGGCTGGGAAGAAAATAAGGCCATGTAGGGGATGGAGGATGGCAGGAGGTTTGCTTTTATTTAGGAAGGGAAGAAGCCTTACAGAAGGACTTTAGGCAGAAGGGGCAGCATGTGCAAAAGGAGCCAGGGGATAGCAAGGAGGAGGATGAGCAGGTGGCTTTTGGGGCGCACGGTAGTGACGTGGTGGGAAGAAGTGGTCAATGTTGGGTGTATGTCAAAGGAAGGGCTGACAGGGCCTCCTGAGGCCTTTGGTGGGTTGAGGGCAGGTGCGGAGCCCCAGAGGGCGGCTGGAAACCTGAAGCTGCTCTGGGATGAGATGGGGGGGGCACGTGGGAGGGGCGAGTTTGGGAGGGGCTGTGGGAACTTGGGGCTGGGATGCTGAGCTTGGGATGCCTGTGGGACACCCAGGGTGAGATGCTGTGCGCACCGGTGGGTATCCGAGTTTAGAGTTGAGGGGAGAAGCTTGGGATGGACAGAACACCGATGTGTGGCGAGTATTTAGCGCATGGGACTGACTTTAGGGACTTAGGCAATGAAGGGAGCCTGAGAAGGGAAGAGAAAGAAAGGAAACAAGCTGAGGATGAGCCTGGGGCCATCTTTTGAAGCCAGAAAATAAGAAGGAATCTCCAAAGGAGACTGAAAAGAAGCCACTGATAATAGGATGGGAGAAAAAAACCAGGAGAGGTTAGTGTCCTGGGGTGGGGGGTGGGGGGGAAGGGAGAGAAAGGTATTTATTGTAGCAATTGGCTCAAGGCACTTGTGGTGTGATTCAGTCTGAGTCTGAAGGCCTGGGAAGCAGGGGAGCCGATGACATTATCCCCGTCTGAGGGTAGGAGAAGATGAGGTGAACTGTCCTAGCTCGACAGCGAGGCAGACAGCAAAAGGGGATTGAATTCCCCCTTCCTCTGCCTGTTGTTCTAGCTGGGTGATGGTACCCGCACTGGGGAGGGCGGCCTACGGATGGGTGAACAGAGTCCGCTGGTCCACCAGCAACACCCACACAGACACCCCCAGAAAGAATGTGTAATCTGGGCTCCCTGTGGCCGGCCCAGTTGACACACAGAAGTAACTACCACGCTTTTACTCAATCCATCATAACAACCCTATGAATTAATCCTAGTATTAGTATCCCCCCGTCACAGATGAGGAAACTGAGGCTCAGAGAGGTTAAGTGACTTGTCCCAGGTCACCTGCACCCTTGTGTTAGTTTCTCAGGACGTTGGTGACACATCGACCACAAACTGGGTGGCTTACAGCACTGAGCATCTGTTCTCTCAGATTTCTGGAGCCTCAAAGTCTGAAATCAAGGTGTCCGCGGGGCCGTGCTTCCTCTGAAGTTCCAGGGAAGGATCCTTCCTTGCCTTTTCTAAAAGCTCCCGGTGGCTGCGGGCCATCCTGACTGTTCCTCGTCTTGTAGGGCCATCACTCCAATCGGTGGTTCCATCTTTACATGAACCTCTTCGTCTGTGTGCGTGTCCTTTTCTTATAAGGACGTCAGTTGTTGGATTTAGGGCCCATCCTAATTCAGCACGACCTCATCTTGACTAAATTACATCCGAAAAGAAAGGAAGAGAGAGAGAGAGGGAAAGCAAGCAGAGAGAAACAGAGAAAGAAAGAGACAATGCAGATGTGACACGTCTAGGGATGGGCAGGGTGAGCCTCAGACCGTGATACAGATCTGACAAGAGTCAGGCTCTGGGTGGATTCTTGGTTGTCTTTCGCGCACCGGGCAGGAACGATCAGGCGCTAGTATCCTGGCCGTGTTCAGTCACTGGCTGGGGCTGCCCGGGAAGACCGTGGCCACTGCGCCCAAGACGAGGCCGACCCCAAAGGTCCTAACAGCTGGGGGCTGTGCACTGGCAGGTTCTTTCTGGAAGGGAGAGTCGGGCACCACATGTGCACGGCTGCTGTTCCTGGTGCCGTAGTTTCTTGTGTATTTCAAGGGCTAGTTTCTTGTGTATTTCAAGGGCTCCTGTGGAGGGAACCAAGGTGGTACTCCTCTTTCCTCACTGTCGGCTCAAAATGCAGCTTTGCCCCTTTTGTCTGGTTTGTTACCACTCATCCATAAACTGGCCCGCCTCCCAAATCCTTCCTATTGCCTCCTTTTCTGCGTGCCCCGTCCGTGAGGATTTGTGCCTTAAAACGTAAACCCCTCTTCCGACGTGTTAGGTGGGGTGCTGGAGAGACGACAAAATTACATAGGTACGCTCAATCTGCCATCTTTCCTCAGAAATCTAGTATTTGTTTCCCCAGTGGAAAAAAAGACAAAGCACAGAAGAGGAAGGGAAGTTAGGCGTAAAAAATACTGACTTCCCTGTTGGAAGAGTCAATGACGGCATGTACAGGTCTAGAACTGAATGAAATGAAATGGGATGGAGAGATGGGTTAGGGATCCGTCAGTGTGCAGGTGGAAACTGAAGCTATGGGGGAGGGGACGACCACACGGGTTCAGGCGTTGGGTCTCCCTTTGCAGCTTGAATGACCTTGGGGAAATTACCTAATGACCCTGAGTAGTTCTGTAAGTGTTTGGTTACATTCAACCAACGGGCAAACCGCTGGAAGTGGAGAGGGTTTTGATGAAGCAGTGTTACATGCGGGTTTTTGTTAGGAAATGCGTCAAGGACATCATTCTTGGACTATAGCAAGGTCCGATCGGGAGACACCACTCAGTTTGCAGGGGTGCCGAGATGCAGATTCCTGACGTTTGCCTACCTGTGCCGACGGGATACCTGCCGTTTGGAGAGCTTCCGTTCGTGCTTCCTATCCGGGTGTTTTTGCTAGAAAATGATCTGCTACGTGAGCATCCGTTGCTAGTTTTACCGGAAAGTTTAGTGTTTTACTTAGAGGTGTAGTATTTTTCCCTCTCTGGGTCTTAGGGACTGAATTGTGTCACTCTAAAAATAATGTGTTGAGGTCCTAACCCCAGTACCTCAAATGTGGCAGCATTTGGGGAGAGGGCCTTTGAAAGGTCATTAAATGAAGATGAGACCATCAGGGTGGGTCCTGATCCAATTTGACTGATGCTCTTAAAAGAAGAGGAGGGTAGGACACCAAACACAGAGGGAAGACAGGCATCCCGTCTGTAAGCCGAGGAGCGACAGCCCCATTGGCGCTTTGAGTGTGGACTTCCAGCTTCCAGAACTGTAAGAAAATAAATTTCACCCACTTTGTGGTGTCTCATTAGGGCAGCCCCCGCCCACTAATACAGTGGGGACATGGAAAGAATAAGGTTGGAATTGAGGTAGATGTAGATAGAGATGCAGGTGTACAGACTCTTAAAATTAAATACCTTAATCCCTGACTTCATTATTTTTCTTCTGTCAAACATAATCCGATTTGGAGCAAAAAAAAAAAAAAAAAAAAAAAAAGGCTTCGAGCGCATTTTAATTTTTGCTAGTTTCTTGGGAGGGGCTTATTTATTTATTTATTTTTCAAACTCCCGTTCCCCAGACTAGTAAATTAGTAAATGCTCAGACAGAAACTTTCTGTGTTAGCAAATCTTTCCCCTACTTTTTTTTTTCCTGCGGTGACTCTCCTTCAATTGCAGATCAATTCTGGCTCCAGGCGAAAGCACCACAATTACTTTCTTTTCTCTCTGGCTGACCCACGAGGAGAATACGTTTTTCTTTCCCTCAGGATGGCAGATTCTGTCCCGGAAATTCCCAGGAGTGAAATTGTTAGCAGTTGTTCTTCAAATCTGGCCCTATCTTTTGTGGAAACTGTTGTCTTCTCCGACATTAACTTCACGTTCAAAGAGGAAATCTATCGACCGTTATGCTCAGAGTGCCCGTTTTTTGGTGGATGTCCTATAGTCGGCCACAGCGGGGCCCCGCTCCGGGATGCTGTCCTCATAGATCCACATGGGGTCAGTGGCAAAGGACACGTCAGGCTGGTTATCAGGTGTCCCCGCCTTTGACTGTGGAACTGGAGAGTTTCTGTGTTTTAACTAACATTTTGGATCTTGCAGAGATCTTAGTTGTTAACTGGCCACTGAAGATGGTTCCCGAACAATTCATTTGCAACTTTTTTTTTTTTTTTTAAATAGTCTAGGTTCCCTGGAAAACCACTGGATGTCATAAGCAGGAGAGTATCATGATTTGATTTATACTTAAAATTTTTTTTTTAAATTGTGGTAAAATATACACTGCATGAAATTTACCATCTTAACCATTTGTAAGCATGCCATACAGTCGTTTTAAGTACATTCACTGAAACTCTAGATCCGTTAAATGACCCCTCGGTCTCGCCTCTCCCCAGCCCTTGGCAGCCATCATTCTCCTTTCTGTCTCCGTGAATTTGACTCCTATAGGGATTTTATATAAATGGCATCATACAGCGTTCGTCTTTTTTGTGACTGACTTATTTCACTTAGCACAATGTCCTCCAGGCTCATTCATGTTGGAGCACATGTCAGAATTTTCTCCCTTTTTAAGGCCAAATAATATTCCATTGTCTGGATAGACCATTCTGCTTATTCATTCATCTGGATGAATGGACGTTTTACTTACTTGCACCCTTTGGCTGCGGTGAGTGATGCCGTGAACATTCTGCCTCGTGAATGCAAATATCTCTTGGAAGACCCTGCTTTCAATTCTTTTGTGTGTATACCTAGAAGCGGATTGCTGGGTCGTCTGATAATTCTGTTTTTTGCTTTTTGGGCGGGTCGCGGGGAGCCACCACACCATTTTCCATAGCAGCCGCACTGTCTTACATTCCCACAGTGTATGAGGTTCCAGTGTCTCCACATCCTCATCAACCCTTGTTCTTTTCTGTGTTTTCTTGTGGTTTTTTTGTTTGTTTGTTTTTTTCTTTTTTTTTTCGTTTTTTCTTTCTTTTTTTTGTTTTTGTTTTTTGACATAGCCATCCGGTGGGCGGGAGGTGGTATCTCTTTGTGGTTCCCAGCACCTTTGTGACTTTCCGCTGGGGGTGCGTCATGTTCTCAGGTGCTGGTGCTCAGAGACAGTAGGATCCAGTTTCTGCCCTGAAAGAGGAATCTCATGGTCTGTTGGAGGAGAGACGCATCCAGACAGAAAACTATAATACGTCATGCATGCGTGGCGATGGAGATACGTCTTAGGAGAACACGGAGGGGATGCCATCAAGGAAGACTTCCCCAAAGTGGGGATTCTTCTTGGACGTATTCTCCAAAGCCCGCTTGGGAGAAGGAACCAGGACAAGAGAAGCTAAAGTTAAGCTCCAGGCAGTTGGTAGGTTTGGGTTGGAGCGATCTTTTGGGAACGGAACGTTGGTGGACGCGTTTCCTTCTTTTAGCGTAGGTGTCTGTCTGGCTCTGAGAGATGGTAAAGGGTACTTCATTGGGATACTTCCTTCACAGTTTGTGGTTGTCCGCAAGGGGCCAGACTGAGGCGAGGCCTTTGGGAGAAAACAGGAACGGGGGCAGGTGGAGCCTGATCCAGGGTGATGGGTGTTTGAAGGGGAAGGTTTGAAGGCTGTGGGTTAGGGGGCGTGCAGTCACGTGGGGGAGAGCCCAGGGGCAAGATGGCAAGTCTGGACGGAGAAAGTACATAAAGGCCTGCTATGTAGGAATGGTGCCACTGTTGTCATGGCGACTCACATTTGTCGAGCCTCAGAGGCTGTGTGCAGAGGAAGAGAGAAGGACTGAATTGCAGTCGGAGGTGGGCAGTCTGGCTGCCGGGCCTGGGACTGAAGCGGTGTGTGATCTCACCGGTGTTTCTGAGGGTTGTCCCGACACCGAGGCTGCTCCGTTTCCGCTCTCATGCCTCTGCGCTGCCTTTTCTAGGACTGCTCTCAAAAGAGGCGGTGGGTCTGATGTCACGAGATCTGTATGCTTTTCTCAGGGAGGAGACACACACACACACACACACACACACACACAGCATATAATTTTGCTGAACTTCTGTACTAAACACCCCCCCCCCGTTTGATTTAGCGCTTACGTATTTAGCGTGGGCTCCATGTAAGGCTCCCTGCAAACTTGTCTATCTGTCAGAGTAGACTGAGAACCCCTTGTATCCCCAGAACCCTACAGAGTGTCGGACACTTTGCAGATTAGTAAACATGGCACGTGAATGAGTGGATGCGACGCGTCTTGGGAATATGGAGGTGGCCTGGCCAGCCCTCTGGGCTCCGCTCCCGGAGAATCTTTCCTTCCTCTCTGCTCTCTCTACCCACTGCGTCTCTTGGCTCAAGTCCTTTTTCCTCTGACTTGGACAGCTGAGGTCACCTTCAAATGGACTTTTCTCCCTTCAGTGTCATTCTTCTGACTTGTGTCAGTCAGGGTCACTTTGTATCATCGCACGCAGACCTGGTCACGTGTTTTCTCTTTCCCAAAGAGAAAGAGACCCAGAAACCCAAACCCGAGAGGCTCTGCAATCTGATTCCCGTCTGTTCCTCCGGCCTTACCACCCTTCCCAGCTCGCCTCTCTCCCATCTCTTGCTGCCCCGAACTTGCCTCTTCCTTCTGTGATTTGAAGTTGATGCCTCTCCTTCCCCTGAGAACATGCTGTTCCCGCCTCTCTTTGGCCTGGCACACACTGCATGCTTTTCGGAGTGAAATCCTCATGTTGTGTCCTTAGGGAAGCTGGTCACGCCCCTTGCAAGGCGAGGGCTCCGTCACTCCCTTTGGGTTCCCATTACCTCTGTGGAGACCTTCACTGGGTCACTTACCCCACAGATCCCCTCAAAGTATCTTCTACTCGTATTTATTCCCGTACTGATTTCAAAAATGGTTTAGGCCACAGGAAAATGACATACGACAGAAGGACCCGTATGGATATCGAACGTTATATTGTAGTGGCAGTCGTAGCTGTGTGGAGGGGAATTCGTGACAAGGGGACAGCAGGAAGGAAGCTAGGCGCCACGGGAACTTGAATAGCGTTACGCGTTCGGTTCCGCGCATTTGCCAGAAACGGAACCGGAATCCGCGCTGGTGCTTTCGACGAAGAGATGTCATCCGGGTGGCTCAGCTCGTCTCCGGGATAAAGCGGGTCAGGGGCAGCACACCCAAGCCTGGTGCCGAGACCCTAAAGAGAGTTCCAGGAAGTGGGCTGACCCCGAGTCCTATCACGGTGTCCTCAAGGGCACGTGAGGCAAATTGTGCCTCATTGCGTTTGTTTGCAAATCCCGGAAGAGCTGGTGGTGTCAGAGACCACGAAGACATTTACCGTCTACCTAACAGGAATCCTAGAAGTCCAAGGTCCCAGGCTCTTTAGGAGCTCTGAGGTGTCAGGTGCGTGGTTCTAGTCCCGTTCGCTCGCACTGCTGGCTTCGTGGTTGATCCAGATGTCATGACCTGAGGGTGGGCATCTCAAGCGGAGTTAAAGGGCTTTCCTTTCTTTTTTTTTTTTTTTAATTTTTTTTTTCAACGTTTTTTATTTATTTTTGGGACAGAGAGAGACAGAGCATGAACGGGTGAGGGGCAGAGAGAGAGGGAGACACAGAATCGGAAACAGGCTCCAGGCTCTGAGCCATCAGCCCAGAGCCCGACGCGGGGCTCGAACTCACGGACCGCGAGATCGTGACCTGGCTGAAGTCGGACGCTTAACCGACTGCGCCACCCAGGCGCCCCAAGGGCTTTCCTTTCTATCAGAGAGGAGCGGTTGCTCTTTAGGGGTCTCTCCCCTATATTGGCCAGAGCAAGGTCACGTGACACCCCTGAGCAGCAGAAGGGCTGGAGAAGCGTCCAGCAGTGGGGCGCGATGGGCTTATGCCACCTTGATCATTGTGGGGCTGGGCCGATTGCCACCCGGTCAAGGTTCTGTTAGCAAGGAAGGAGGTACGAGCAGAAGAGAAAGGGTTTGGGAAGGCAGCTCGGAGGGACGGCCTCAGTAGGCCCCTAACACACCAGTCCAGTAGACCCCCGTTTTCTAGGAGGCAAACCCAGTGTGCAGCTCAGCGTTGATTAGATTTATTCCCAAAATAACTCTCGAGTCTTCAGAGGGATGGCCGCCCTGTATTTCATTTCGGAAAGCCTCTCTGTGGATGTTATTTTATTGCTACTGACCTTCTCTGTAACCCGAGCAGCAGGGAGCTTGAAAGTGAAGCTTCCTGACAATATCCGGAGTGAGGGTTTGCTGTTTGGCCAGTTAACTCTGTGTTGTGTCCGTGAGCCGAGATGGGAATAGGGGACCACATGCCCTCGGCAAAGTTGACGAACCCAATGAGGATGCCTGGTTCCCAAAGGTGTGCGGTGTATGTAGGCTTGGCAAAGACTCATGTGGCTCAGGCCTTCCAGCTAAGCCACGCTGGGGTGGGGTTCACTGGTGATCCCACCAGATGAGGAAGCTTCTTATGGCTGGAGATAGCCTGAGGGTCAAGCCCCTCCGCAGGGAGTGAGCCAAGGGTGTGCTACTGGAGACGATGAAAAGGCACAGTCAGAAAAATGCTGCTCTAAGGAACCTGTTGGGCGGGGAGGAGGAGGGGAGTTTCTCCCTTGGCTTGGATCCTACATGGCGAACCAGTGGGGGACACGTATCAGGAGAGAACCGAAGACCGTTCATCGCAGGTACTACAGTTAAATGACTTAGCTCTGAAAATAGATTTGATCATCCATCAGGTTTGAAAACCCCATAGAAAAGCGAATGTGCTCTTTGGGGGTTGGGGGATAGACTAGAGGTTGTGGAAGCCCAGTTACGGGCTCTCCCCTAAACCCCAAGGATTTCACCAGAGCGCAGGCAGAGAGAATGGCCCACCTCTGGTCCAGGTTTCCATATCCTTGGTAGGTACCGCTTGCCCCAACACATTATGGGTGAGCTACCCTGTGTGAGGCAGCGTCTGGCTTTGCAGCCGGAGTTGGGCTGAGCTCCGCTCCAGTCAGCTACTCTGGAACCTTCATAAGCTCAGAGAAGTTGCTTCCTCCTCCTCCCCCACCAAGGATAGGTTTCCAGAATTCAGCCAAGAAGGGAGGAAGGAGGGGGGCAATTCAGAAATAAACATCCCAGAGGTCACAGGTTGGATACAGGCAAAGCCAATGGTCACCTGGTTTCTTCTCTCCAGGAATGGCTTCCCATTCACCACTTCCTCCACACTGTGATGGATTTGGGCCTAGTTTGGCCCACATCCAATGTCTAATGGTACCGGTTTCCAAACCGTCACTTCCTCATAGAAGGATCAGAAAGTTCTGTGTTTCTTGAATCGTCCATCTGGTAACTGAGATGTGCCAACTGCACGCTCTAGACCCGGGGAGCATTACCTGGAAGGTTGTAGGACCGTTCGAGGAGGTATATTTCTGGAGAGCTACGTTAGGTGGTCTGGGAAGGCCTGGGGGTGAGGGAGCCTCTCTGCGTAGCTGAGGGAGGGGGTGGCAAGAATCCCTCCCCTGTTTCCCTTCCCAAGACCATATTGGCCAATATGGAAATGAATCCTCAAGAAACACTGGTGTCCTGAAAGGAGGGCAGAAGGTTAAGGGAGTTTTCAAAGCAAGTAAGCCAACAGAAAGAAAGTAAAAATGTTTCCAGACGATAAAACAAGGCACAAATTGAGATTTCTTTTTTTTTTTTTTTTTTTTAAATTTTTTTTTTTTTTTTCAACGTTTTATTTTATTTTTGGGACAGAGAGAGACAGAGCATGAACAGGGGAGGGGCAGAGAGAGAGGGAGACACAGAATCGGAAACAGGCTCCAGGCTCTGAGCCATCAGCCCAGAGCCTGACGCGGGGCTCGAACTCACGGACCGCGAGATCGTGACCTGGCTGAAGTCGGACGCTTAACCGACTGCGCCACCCAGGCGCCCCACAAATTGAGATTTCTGATGAAGGAGGTAAGCTGAAAGTGACAAGGTTAAAATTTTTAAAAATACAAAATAGAAGGAATAAAATTTGAGACAGGTGTTAAAAGTAGGTTGGTAAGAGAATACTTTTTGAGTGAAATAGAGTTTAAAAAATAAACACTTGAGCTAATGAGAACAAAGGTGGATGGAGAAAGAATTTGGGAGGGGGGGTTAGAGGATGAATAACGTACAAGATCGAGAAAGTGGAGAGGGATCCCAGCTTACGCTTCTGTTTTGCCTGGAGCACAGATCGGATGCTGTGGTTCAGGACGAGGTCCGCGATTTGTAACTGAGGAAACTCCCAGAACCGTGGAGAGATGACGCAGGGTAGCACAGCTGGTCCGTGTGGAGTCATGACAAGGACACAATTGGGAGGGTCTTCCCTTGACTCCTTAAATTCCTGAGAAGGGCTGGCGAAGGGATAGGAGCGTTCACGTTTAAGGATGTAGATGGCTGTGCTGGGCGTTTGTTCTTACGGGTCCCTTGTGTGGGGGAAGCAGAAGACGCTGCAGCCGAGAAGGACCTTGGCGGTCACTGAGACAGAAGAGGACGTCACTCTAGAGTATCGCTTACCTTCCCACACCAGCTGTCCCTGTGTCTGCCTCCGCCCGTCAACCTTCATCATTGTCTGTTTGCCTGGATCAAAACCTTGGTGTGGGCTGCCCCTTCCATGTCACCATTGCTAAAAAGCCCTTGAGAATTTGGCAGGGTCATCTGTGAGTGTGTTATCGGTCTGCTGGGGCTACCATAATATAATATAACAGACCGGGGCGGGGGGCTTATAGAACAGGATTTCGTCGCCTCACAGTTCTGGAAGCTGGAAGTCCAAGATCAGGGTGCCTGTGGGATGGGTTTGCCCCAAGGACTCTCTCCTTGGCTTGCAGACGCCCTCTCCACATGGAGGTCTTCCTGCCTGTGCTCATCCCTGGGGTGTAAGAAGACGCTGGTCCGATTGGATTAGGGGCCACTGTGGTAACCTCATTTGAACTCCGCCACCCCGGTGGAGACCCTCTCTCCAAGTAGGGTTACATGCTGAGGTCCCGGGAGTTGGGAACTCAACACCCAGCAACGTGTGACAGGGCATGTGCGTGCGGTACACCTCACCTGTTGCCCTTGACCTACTTTAATTACTTGTGTCATTAGTTGCTTCGTGTCCGTTTCCCCCTTTAGCCTGTAAGGTGCATGAGCCCAAGAATTGTGCCTGTTTTCTTTGTGGCCAGATCTCTTCTGGGGCAGAGTAAGTGCCTCACGGATCTATGTTGGCTGATGGGAATGACTCTCTCCCTTTCTATTCCCTTTGGTGCACCCCTGACACGCGTCTCGCTGTGGCCACCGCCTTCCGAGCCGTGCTCACAGCGGATCGTGCACTGGTTGTGCTCGGCGGGCTTGGCAAGGAGGGGCTCCCCCAAAGAGAGATACCTAAAATTCCAATCCAGAGTCCACGCTGGGGAGAGCCGTAGACTTTCCCACTTTATAGACCTCGTTTCTCTTTAGCAAAGAATAATTATCTAGAATGAAAGCAGCCTCAGAAAAAAAAAATCTTCAATGTATCAGGTGAATATTTTGCAAAGGAGACTCTTTGACCTTAAAAAATGGTGAGCCATAGCTCAGTGAAAGCTAATTAGGGAGAGAGCACACCGGTCGGGGGGAGAAAATGCATATTGACTCAGAGTTTCTCTCTATGAAGGCAATTTGTATAACAGTGAGTACATATTGGGTTGGAGGCCGCTACTGGCTTATTGGAAGCCTTCCAGGGCAACTATTGTGGTAGATGCCGAGCCCCCTCAGAAACCTGGTTTTAAAAGGAAATTAAATGTGACGGGTCGAGTTGCTGCAATTGTTAGCCTCGGGGAGGGAATAAAGGGGACATTTTGTCATGTGAGATGTCAGGAAAATTCACGAAGAGCTCGCAAGGCTGTCCACTTGAAAAAAACTCCCGCCCCTAATGGAGTTGGAAAAAGATCATTTAAGTTTGGCTATTAGGCGCTATGGCGGGGTGTGGGGGGGGTGCAGATGTCCTTCTTCATCCTTATAGGGACAGTGGGTTTTTCTACTTTTGCAAAATAAAACACACCTGAAGGACAGTGTGGGTGTGTAGTTTATTGCTCTGCAGACAAGGGGATGGAAAAGTTATAGTAGTTGGTTATTCCTGAAGAACAGAAAATTGGGGCGCCCGGGGGGCTCAGTCGGTTAAGCGTCCGATTTCGGCTCAGGTCATGGTCTCACCGTTTGTGGGTTCGAGTCCTGTCTCGGGCTCTGTGCTGAGACAGCTCGGAGCCTGGAGCCTGCTTCTGTCTCTCTCTGCCCCGGGGTTAGCTGGGGGGCGGGGGGGGGGAGTGGCCCCGATACCAGAAAGAAGGGCCACGGAGGCCCTCTTTCCGCGTGCATTCACTGCAGCTCTTTGGAAGCGGAAACTGGCACATCTGTGTCGGGGGTCTCTTAGGGTGCATGTGTTGTGTGGGTCATCACTTCCCCCAAAAGGCTTCCAGGTTCTTCTCAAGCCAAGAGCAATAAATTCGGGGTGTTTCTTATAGGTCGTTTCCACTAACCCTTGCCATGAAGGTCATTTTCTACGAGGCGGAGAGTGGCTGGGGCGTGAGACTGTGTTTTCTTTTGGTCTGTTGCATTCACTTGCATCTCCGTTTAGTGAAGTGTCCAGACTCTTCCATCTGCCTAAACCTGCAGCCTCCAGGTCGAGGCTGTTGGCCGCACTGAGAACCAGGGCCGTAGGCTTCTCCGTGGAACACTTACCTCTGCTCTGCCTCCTGTTTGTTTTCCTCAGTGGGGGGCTCCAGCAAGGGAAGGAAGCAAAGTGACATGGGACATAGAGGAATCACGAGCATGTGAGACGATCCGGGAGGAGAAAAGACGGAGAAACCTGTCCCGGCCACAGAGGCCTTGTGCTCCAGGGATGGTGGCGACAGTGATAGTTCCGGGGCTCAGAGGAAGCCGCCTTTTTCTGTGTGTTCCCAGGCAGAATTAAGACCAACGTGTGAAATATCAAATGGTGAGGCCGATATTAACCCTATTCAGAGAACATCTAAAATGAACCCAATGGGGGCGCCCGGGTGGCTCAGTCGGTTAAGCATCCGACTTCGGCTCAGGTCATGATCTCACGGTTCGTGAGTTCGAGCCCCGCGTCGGGCTCTGTGCTGACAACTCAGAGCCTGGGGACTGTTTCAGATTCTGTGTCTCCCTTTCTCCCTGTCCCTCCCCTGCTCACGCTCTGTCTGTCTGTCGGTCTCTCTCTCAAAAATAAACAGACATTAAAAAAAATTTAAAGGAACCCAATGGAGGAGGCTGTTTGGGGGCTCGCGTGGGAGTTTGAACCTCCGGAGGCATTTATTCTGAGGCTGGATTCCATCCCGGCGGCACAGTGGAGGAGGTGTATCCTGCATTAGGTCGAGGACTGGAGTGGCCCTGGATGAGCCCAAAAGCCTGAGATTTGGGGATTCATATATTTGGGGGGGCTCTTTTGCATCTGCTGAATTTATTGAATCTCCAAGAGGTTGGATTTTGCCGCTTGTCCACGGAGCGATCAGTCCTAAGCTGGTGCCTGTGTTGCTGTAGCTGGGCCCGCCCAGGTCCGGAAGGATCTTGCCTCTTGCTTCCCTTCTTCTGGCTTACTGCGATGCCACGGGGCTCTGACGCTCTGCGTCAGGTGTTGGGACCTCGCAGCTGCCCACTGTGCGGGCCGCACGTAACCGCGGAACCCCTGGAACAAAGGCCTTTGGAAGTCTGCTGATCTCCAGATGCCGCCAGGTTATTCCACATCCTTCGTTTCCTGACAGATGAGCTTTCTTGCTCGTGTCCTCATTCTGTCACATACGTTTTCACACCGGGGCTGCACGGAGAGGAGCGTGGAATCCGAGAATACAAGGGGTCTCCGACACTTTTCAGCCCCCATTTCACACGTGCGAGTTTCGTGGCCGGGATTTGCGTGAGGCCGTCGTCCCACCAGGGCAGAGAGGGCCCTGGGGTCCACAGACCCACATCCTCTGCATGCCAAGGCTTATTTATTGATTGATGCTTTTGTCAGGGTAACTGTTTCCCGTAATGATCTACAATAGAAGGAGCGCCATATTTCTCTGCTCTTTCTTACAGAGGCGCCTTGGAAGCATTACCTGTACCTGCTGCCTTCATTCGTTCTCTCTTGTTCTCTCTCGGGCCTGCGCCAGGTTTTGGTTCCCTGAAGCTGGTCTTGCAGGATTTACTGGTGCCTCGGCATGACCAAATCCAAGGGAGCGTTCCCGAAATCCACCATTTCCGGGTTTTCTGTCTCCATGCCAATTTTCTTGTCACGGCTCTTCTCTTTCTGTCCCCTGCCTGTTGGAGTGCCCAGGGCTCGGCGTTCAGGCTTCCTTGTTCTCTGTGTATCTCTGTTGCCTAGGTGACTCAAGGACCATGTCTTTAAATCCCCTTCGGACACTTGGGTCAATGCTAATTTTGTATCTCTAAAGCTGACCTCATCCCCTATATGCTTGACATCTCCATTTGGACGTCTCGTGGGCGTCTCCAACTCAGTGTGTCCCAACGGAATGCTTGTCTCTGTGTCACGCCCCCTCGTATCCAAAATCTTTTCCTCCCCCCGTTTTCCATCTTACTGAACGGCACCAGCGTCCAAAATTCTTTGTTGCTCAGGTAAAAAATGTAAGTGAGCTCTTCCTGGAGTCTTTCTTTCTCTCCTGTGTCTTCAGATAGGCGAATCTAGCCTGAGTTTGGCCGGGCTTGCTTTTTAGCTACAGATGGCACCCAGCTGTTCCGTGTGCGTCTCATCCTCCTTGGACCAATGGGCCACCCAAAGCCCGTTGTCATGTTGAAACCAGGTGAAGAGGTGAAAGCCGCCAAGCGCGAGCCCATTTCAAGCTTCTTCTCGGGTCACGTCCTCTAGTACCTTGTTGACCCAAGCCAAGCTTCATGGCCAAGCCCAGAATTAAGGGAGGGGAAGTAGCCTTTGCCCAGCAAAATGGTCAGGCCCAACATTAGTGGGGTGGGGATGTGTACTCTTCCCAGGGAGGTGGGGGGCAGAAAGTATGTATTTCCTGAACAGAAGTCTAATGTAGCACGTTGCAGAAGCATTTAGAGGGGAAATGTCCTTATCAGTCAATGGGATCTTTAGCCAACAGGGTCTCTTTTTGAGGACCTGGCTGTTCATTTTTAAACTTGTGGTGCTTCTGAGTAGCTCTTTGAGAATGGGTGTTTTATGATTTCTAGTTCCTAAAAGCAGGGATGGTTATGGTAGCGGTGGTGATGGTGATGTGGATGATGATTGTGGCGGCGGTGGGGTGTGTGTGTGTGTGTGTGTGTGTGTGTGTGTGTGTTTGCGGACGCGCGCACATTAAGGGAAGGTGATGCTGGTGATTTTTAGGAGCGAAGGAGATAGCAACACTTCCCTAAAGGGGTGCACTTTTATGTTGTCTTCTCTTCCTCATCCCTTTTCTGATTTCGTAATTTACCCTTATGACGTGGCCCCCGTCGTCATTCAAAAATCTGTGGATGTCTACGTATGGTATTGAAAACGTGTATGCTTTTTACAGAATTTGGTGAAGGTTAGTTCACTGCCTTCTCCCCCTCCCTTTTTTTTTTTTTTCAACGTTTTTTATTTTATTTTTGGGACAGAGAGAGACAAAGCATGAACGGGGGAGGGGCAGAGAGAGAGGGAGACACAGAATCGGAAACAGGCTCCAGGCTCCGAGCCATCAGCCCAGAGCCCGACGCGGGGCTCGAACTCCCGGACCGCGAGATCGTGACCTGGCTGAAGTCGGACGCCTAACCGACTGCGCCACCCAGGCGCCCCTCCCCCTCCCTTTTTAACCCCTCTCATTAGGAATAGAACCCTAGGAGGAGGGTTCAGGGCATGAGAAGGGAGGAGTGGGAGTTTGCTCTGAAACCTCTTAGGACCGGCAGGTGCCAGACGAATGTGGCAAATGGCATGGTCGGCAATGTCTTGCATGCATTTGACGCCAGCGAATTTTGTAGGTCACGGCGGGGGACTTTCTCCAATTCAGCATATTTCCCACCCAGCCCTAGGTCAGCCTTTTTTCCCCCTTGTGTAGTTTTTATGAGTGATGCGAGGCTAAGTGACACAACTAACCCGTGCAGCCAGCGTCTCTCATCCGTCTGCTCTAAGCAAGCTCGATGATTGCCAAGTGCGTCGCTTCTTTATTTTATTAGAAATAGTTTTTTTCATCTACACGCTCAGACATATGCATCAGCTAGAGCCTGGGCCAGCCCGGAGGCGTGTGCTCATCACCTCCACGCACAGGGGGATGTTTGTGCCAATGTCTGCTCGGCACGAAGAGGGAGATTCAGGCCCTTTTGGTCCTTTTTATCAAGCACGAAATCTGAGAGTGCATTTCCTTAAGGCATGTCTGGCAAGCTGAAACACATCGACCCAGGTTCTGGCTCCACCTCTGACTGTCCTCTGTGGTCTGAGGGGCCTTCGTAATCCTGACTGGGCCTCCCTTTTCCTTTCTGTGGAATGTGGATAGGGCTCTTCTGAGGATCAAATTAAATAATCTTTGTAGAAAAGATTCCAGGGAGTATAAAGTTCATAATACATGTACGATATGTCATTTTGTATAAAACTGCAGTTTGAAAATTTATGGACAGTTTGTTCCAAAGGCACTTCAAGCACATAACAATGATTCATATCTCTTGGAATTGCAAATGCTGCATGAACAGTTTGGTTAATGGGCAAAAATGTACTTCTAGTATTCTGGGCTCCCGGGGGGAGCCACATCCAAAGACCTATTAGTCATCATTTTGTCTTCTAGGATAGAATCCAACGGCGGACGACCATGGGTGATGGAGTGGATGTATGTCTCCCCTTCTGCCAAATTCAGATGTTACTGCCCCAACCCTCAATGTGATAGTATTAGGAGGTGAGGCCTTCGGGAGGTAGTTAGGTTTAGAGGAGGTTATGGGAGCGGTGTCCCCGTGATGGCACTGGTACCCTTAAGAGGAGAAGAAGACACCAGAGCTTGCTCTTGTCCTGCTACGTGAGGACACAGCAGTCAGGCGGTTGTCTGCAAGCTGAGAAGAGAGCCCTCACCAAGAACCAAAGAACCAGCACCTTACTTTTGGACTTCCCAGCCTCCAAATCTAAGAAACAAATGTCTGTGGTCTAAGCCTCTCGATGTATGGTATTTTGTTATAGCGACCTGAGCAGGCTAAGACATCATGGAAAATTGGAAACCATGGTCCTATCACATGACTGAGGAGTGGGTATGTTTAGCTTGGAAAAAAGAGAATGCGAAGACAGGTCATGATAATGTCTTGAAATATCTGAAAATAACAAGAAAGTGTACTTATTTGCATGACAGATAAACCAGGAATGCCCTGCCCTGCAAGGTGGTGAGTTCTTTGTTTCTAGAGGACTATAGCAGAAACTGGGTGGCCATCTCTCTGGAAGTCCCGCGCTGGATGGTGGTGTGGAGAAGCAGCTGAATTTTCCTTCCTTCCAACTCAGGATTCTGTGTCGGATCCCGGGGGCACTCTTGCCGTTAGATAGAGGAACGATTTATTCCGTTCTCTTCTGCCAAGAAGCAGCTGACACGGTTGAACTCTGTGAGTTCGTTCAAGATATCAAGACTCACAGAACCTTCGGACATCATGTCTGAGAAGCACTGAGGATACGGGACAGGAAATGTCAAAATCATTATAATGCAGATGTCAACAAATGTCAAGATCATCACGCTAATAAATGAGCTGGGGATTTTATAATGATTTGTTAGGAGTTCATGAAGCAGGGCTTACCAGTTTCTGACATGTCTCCAGGAGATGTCTGTGTCAGCACTAGAACATACGTGGTAATATATTTGGCCAGTGCAGCTCATAATGCACTCGTTCACTTATTCATGCGTTCAGTGGCTTGGCTCACTCAGCTATTCGTTCACGTGTGCAACATGTACGAAGCGCTTCCTATGTGCCAGGGCGTGTGTAAGACACAGAGAGGTCTTCCTGTTCCCAGGAAGTGTGACTGAGTCGTCAAGGGCATATATGATATGATAGGAGCCGTGCTCTGGTTGAGATTTCCACCAAGAGGCGGCATCTGACTCTCTGGCCAGGGCGGTGTTCAGAAAGGGTCTGTAGGTTTGTGTCGAGTCGCGAGGATGATTGGCGGAGGCACGGAGGGGCAGTGACTTTTTAGAGGCGTCAGCAGAGTGTGGGATAGCTCAGAAGAAACTATGAGGCAGGGGGAAGGGTGGAGGACGAGGCTGGGCAGGGAGTCAGCTAATGAGCGGCTTTGTATATTACATGGAGAGTTTGGATTTTTCCCGTAGCAGCAGGAACGCACTGATGAATTTTAAGCAGGCAGTGATCAGCCTGGTGTGCCTCACACCCTGGCTTAGTCTCCCTCTGAGGACTGGGTTAGGAGTTGACTGCAATAACTCGAGGACTTGGGCTTGAATCCAGGGATGCAGAGGAGGAACAGGGTCAAGAGATACGCAAGAGGGAGTCCCAAGAGTCGTTGGAGTAATGAATTAGAAATAATATGCGTATGCGATGGGGCACCTGGGTGGCTCAGTCAGTTCAGCGTCCGACTCTTGATCTCGGCTCATGTCTTGATCGCATGGTAGTGAGTTCAAGCCCCACGTTGGGCTCCATTCTGGAAGTGAAGCCTACTTAAAAAAAAGAAAAAAAAATATTTATATATATATAACACAGATACGATTAGCATATTTGTTTCACATAAGTATTGTATACTGATAATTGAAATGCTTAGTACAGTATAGTGCTTTGCATCTAAAGGACATTTGTCAGTCTGAGTAATTATCACTAATATTTGTGTCCCAGATGGTACTCTCCTCTCTCTCTCTATTGACAATGTTTCCGGGCTAGCTTTTCCATTCCGCTCATGGGCCTATCATTTCTTGTTCCATTGTCTCGCTGTCTTAATTATTGGAGATTTTCCGTGTGTTTTAAACCCCTCCGTGGCCCCCTCTTCATGCGTTTCTGAGGGGTGGTCCCTGTTGAGAAGTTGGCCGGGAATATGCCTGGAATATTGCTTACTATGAAGTTTATGGCTGCAACGTCCCGATTGTAAGGTTTACAACTTCCAAATGCCGAAGCATCGCAGAGGAGCTCCCTGAGACTCCGTGACCTTCAGGAGGCACCGAGCCTCTGCAGAGACCCCCTCGCACGCGCTCACCCAACTGGGCCGCGTGGCACCGTTGGCTGGCGTGTGTGTGTGCGTGAACGGGCACACACGTGCCGTGGATGTTGGGGAGCTTTACGAGTTGACAAGGCACCAGACCGTATTTCGCTGCAGACTCCATCCGTCCTGGAGTTTGTGTGTCTGTTGTGAGTGCCGTATCCCTACTTCTAGAAGAATAATGCTGGTTGCCTGTAAACTCGTGAGTTTAAGCTGTAACCCTGGAGAAAATTATGTCCTCCGTCGTACGGGGGGGGAGGTAGGAAGGCGGCTCAGACTCGATTTACAGCCGTGGCTCTTTATTTTTGCTGCCACCATGGAGCCTTTGTGGCTTGGGCCTAACCGAAGACGGACGTGGGCCGAGCGATTGAGTTTTTCCGAGCGGTCGTCGGGTCTCTGCAACTCCGGATCCCCGGGCTCCGTGCGAGATGGGCAAGGCTCCTCTGTCATCCACAAGTTAGGTGTTGACCCAAGTGCACTAGAAGGGAATTTCTCAAATTTCAAAAGTCGGGGTTATTTTTATGGCTTAATGTTTGGAAGATGGGATGACTATCCAATATTTAGAGGCTCGCTTCCCAGTGGATATGTAGAATTTCCTCCCGGTGACCCTGCCACTTGAATTCTTACTGCTTTTATTTGCTAACTTAATATTGGATAGGGCCACCCCACCCACTTTTCTTCTTAAAACAGAAAAAAATCTAAGTTTTCTTACCTCTGTGTTCTGCTGGGGTAATTTTGGCGTTTCCGTTCCCTCTGCATTAAAGGGGAGAAATTTATGTCTTCACGGCATCGCACCTTCTAATTCAAAAGCACGTCTCTCTGCCAAGTTAGATATGTCTCGTTTTATTCCCTTTATTAGAATTTTATAATTTCCTCCCTATTGGTTACAGTTATTTCCAGATGTATGGTCATATTTGTCGTTTTAATAAATATCATTCTTTTTGCATGATATATTCTAGTGGGTTATCGCTAGAATGCAAAACACCGGGAGCTCTTGGCTCATGGCTCTCCACATGGCTCCAGCTCAGGGGTCCCGACTGAGAAGGGAAATTGCCTCCTGCCCCTTTTCTTCTCTGCCCTGGAGGTGCCTGCTTCCCGGATGTGCCAGTCTTCAAGGGCACCAGGGCCCTTTCCACGGCCAACTCAATGGCCTTTCTCAGGCTCGACTTCCCTGTGACATTCATCAGCGTGGACTCTCTTTTTTTGTTTTTAATTTTTTAATGTTTATTTATTCTTGAGAGAAAGAGAGCGTGAGCAGGGGAGGGGCAGAGAGAGCGGGGGACACAGAGTCCGAAGCAGGCTCCAGACTCTGAGCTGTCAGCACAGAGCCCAACGCAGGGCTCGAACCCACGGACTGCGAGATCAAGACCTGAGCCGGAGTCGGATGCTTAACCGACTGAGCCACCCAGGTGCCCCTAGACTCTCTTCTTTATGACTGTATATACAACTGTAATATGTAGTCTTTTTAAAATGTTTATTTATTTACTTTTGAGAGAGAGAGCTCAAGTAGGGGAGGGGCAGAGAGAGGGAGAGAGAGAATCCCAAGCAGGCTTCACCACAGAGCCTGATACAGGGCTCAAACTCACGAACCGTGAGATCGTGACCTGAGCTGAAATTAAGAGTTGGACGCTTAACTGACTGAGCCACCCAGGTGCCCCTGTAATAAGTAGCTTTAATTGTTCTTCTCTTAGTAGACGTTATCTCATGGACACGTAGTTATGTTCTTTCTTGACATCAACTATTCACTTTATCACAAATGGCTCTGAGTTGAATCTCCAGATCTTCCTCTACTCATCCGTATACTCGACAGTTTTTAAGACCTCCCCGGGCGTCAGGCACTGGGGGTGACTGTATCCCTGCCCTTCAGGGGAGTGCCAAGATGTGGCACCGCGGGAGATGCCACCCCCCGGGGATAGGTGGGAGGCTCTATCTGTCCGTATCCCAGCAGGAAACAGATGGCACACCCAGAAGAGGGATTGAAGAGAGTTTAGCAAAAATATTTACCAAGTTTCAGAGATCCACAAGATTGACAAGGGATGCTGACTCACCTAGGGATCGCCACAGAGGAGAAAGCTGTTGGCCTGCCAAACCCTGCAGCGGGGGAGAGGAGGGAGCGGTTCACAGAACACAGGGTTAGCTATACCCCGGGGGTAACCCTAGGACAGGGCTGCCCTGTAGCAACAGCGGCATAGAGAAAGCAGCCTCTATCCAACCACTGTCCCGTCGGGAGGGAGCTGGGGAGTACGTACCCCAACCTCTCTCTCTTTCCATCCATCGTGTCTGTTGGTGGACTCCATCCCAAAGCCATAGGGCAGGGGAATCCCTGATGCTGTCTCTGTCGGTCTGTCTCCCGGGATAGGAGGCAGGGAAAGAGGGTGGACGGTGGATCTGGAGAGAAACATGAAGATTATTTGGTAGAAGTGCTGGGGGATGGTTGACCTCAACTGGCTCTTCCTCCCTTTATCTTTAGCTTGACTCTGCAGACTTCAGCTGAAATAACTCAGAAGGCAGGGCCCGGAGGAGGGAATGATGAGTCTTCCCAGGCCGAGTGCCAGGCAGCGACTCTATTCCCACCCCTCTGTCCCTCTTTTCTTCTTCTTCTTCCCTTTGCTCATCGGAACTTCCGTGCCTACAAGCTCACTGTGGGCGGCGGCGGCCGTAACTGTTTCTGGCCAGATCGCAAAGGCACTTTCAGAAGAGAAGGTTCCCAGATGCACGGAGTCATCCCTCCTTGCTCCAGGGCTCACCTTTCCTGGCTAAGTGAGGACCGACTCGAGCCTTGTCGGTGATCTTGAATTCTTATGTATCTTTGCCACTGCGTTCCGGGGCCTGCTAAGTAGGCACATGAAAATGCCAGTGAAGATTTTTGCTGCTTTGTTGAACCTTTCTGGCAGATTAAATTGGGGGGGAAATGGGAGTGCACGGACCACAAAATATATAATTCGTAGTTGTCACACTGCACCGTGAAAAATGATCTTTTTTGAGGCTGCTAAGTGGGTGCCTTTCACAATGGAAGAAATAAAGCTACAGAAAGGGGGGGAAAAAAAAGACTTCACCGGGAAGTGTCGTTCCCTTTGTGTTCTTGGTGGGATTAACATGCATTCCTAGTCTTAATTCCTATGCCATTTCAAAAATGAATTCCTTCCCTGGCCCTTCTGCCTGTTTGGGAAAGGCTGGCCGTGGACGATGCGGGGCAAACACAGCGGGGATGCATTTTAGCTCGGAGGTGGCATTTAATGGACAAAAGAAATGCTTTATCATCAGGGGAAGAAAAAGATGCGCTAACCCAACCACCCAGATGACGTAAGAGGAAGAATCAGATGTTTTCCATTGAAGCTGCTCGGTTAGATTGAAGGTCAGTCGTGCCCCATTCCAGTCATCTCCCTCCTTGACCCTTGGGCTCTGTGCTGGCAGGAAAAGCCATGAAAGGCCGAGCTGGTGGCCTAGTGAGAAGAAGGGAAGATCCAGGGTGAATGGGCAAAAGTGCACAAAACAAGGAGGAAAGAAAAAACTCCCCTGAAGTAGTCCCTTCATCATCTTTTTTATTATGCATGACGTCATCCGTTATATACATCACGTATACGTCAGGTAATAATTCTGTAATGAATACTAGTCGCTTCCCAGTGGGGCGTTACCAGGCCCTCTGAGGCCCTTTGTGTGCATTACCCAGTGAGGACCCCGTCTCTTTTTTGCGGTTGTTTCTAGTTTCACGAAATAAGTTTACAGCTTCGAACTGTGTTTTGATTAGCTTTTGAAACCTTGGAATTCTATGCGTTTTTAAAATTTATTTTTAATCCTCATTTTTTTTTTTTTAACATTTATTTACTTCTGAGAGAGAGAGAGCATGGTTAGGAGGGGCAGAGAGAGAGGGAGACAGAGGATCCGAAGCAGGCTCCTCTCTGTGAGCGCAGAGCCGATGCGGGGGCTCAAACTCACGAACCGTGAGACCGATGACCCAAGCTGCTGTCGGACGCTCAACTGACGGAGCCACTCAGGAGCCCCCATAGGCATTTTTCATGTTTGCTTTTCACTTGCTTTTCACTGAGTGTGTGAGATTCATCTATTTATCCGTGCATTTTCATAGCTGTGCGGTTTTCCTTTTAATGAGTTCCTGCCATTACTTTGTCACCATCATGCTTTCCCATGGTGGGTTGTTTCTTCCCAAAGAATTTCCTGGATGGAACATTCGTGTGTGTGTGTTGGAGGCTCCATTACTTAGGAAGGTCAAATAATTAATCCTTCAGATATTCCATTTCTTCACCTGTCAAGGGATCCTGGTAACACCAACCTTGCCTGGTTAATGCAGAAATGGATGTAAAACCACTGCAAATATTAAAGTCAAAGCAGTGATCATTAATAGGTGGAGGGAGGGTGGTCGAATGGATCTATGGAGACAAGCAAGCAGCTTAACGACGTGGTTCGCACTGGGATCTTTCTCCATTCCATTAAGTCTGGGTTCCTTGAAGTCTTGAACTTGGAGTGTACCTTCAGTGAGGGAGCATATAGAGTGGTGAAGATAGAAGTTTTGAAGGATGCAATTCCTCCTCTAGATATCGTGAAGTTCCTGAGCATCATCTGTCTTTCTCCTTCTTGCTGCTTGATAGCTGCCCCCAGCCTTTCCCCCCCTGCCCTCTGTCGCGGCTGTGGGTCCTATCATGCCGGCGGCTTCCAGGTTCATATCTTGGGTTTGTCTGCCACCTGAACTTCCCTGGTCCTATGTTTCAGCTCCACACGGGACATCTGAGTCTATCTGGATGTCCCTCGGGTGCCCCAGAGACCGCAAACGCAGTACGGGGCTCATCTTTGTGAGTGGTGTTACCGCCCGGTTCCTGCACCGGAAGCCGGGCTCACTCACTTCTTCCCACGCTTTCCCACGCTAACACTTGCTGTCTCCTGCCCTGTAATGGGATCTCTTAAATATCTCCCAAATCTTTCCTCTCCTTTTGATCGCTGTCACCACTGCCGTAAAACGAGGTCCCCGGCGTCTCTTGTGTGCTGCTGCAAGAGCCCTGGAACTGGTCCCCTTCTTTGTCGCAGAGGCCGGGTTTTGCCTTCCTTTGGATCTCTGACTGTATCCAGAAGCCCAGTCTGCCTTCCATTACCAACTATGGAACTTTGACAAAGTTCCTACATTCTCAGACTCAGTGACCTCCTTTGTCAAACAGAGATCTAAATAATACCTTCCTCATGCAGTTGTCTAGAGATTGTGGTACACTACATGTAAAAGCACTTAGCAGGGCGCCCAGCACGCGGAAAATGCCCCTCTGTCCATGGTAGCTGCCCCTACTGCTCGTGACTGGCGTCTGTCCTTGTGCGATCCACCTTCTAGGAGAAGTTTGTAAGTTATGCCTTAGTCTTGTTACTTTGCTTTTCTATGCTTTAGGCCCCGTCACTTATAGATAAGAATCTAACCTCAAGGGAATAAAGGGCACAAAATGACTTTTGTGGGCTCTAGGTGCTTTGGCCTTCGTGAGTTTCTTCCTCCATTAAAGATGGTATCAGAAATTCTATTTTATAACTATGTTGTTTTGATTTTAAAAGAAATTTAAACATTTTCCTGGGCCCCTAAAAGTGACTCTAGGCTCTGTGTCTACTGTGATGAATAGATAAATCTTCTGTAAAGGGTACATGTGCCTTCTATCTATCTATCTATCTATCTATCTATCTATCCATCCATTTATCCATCCATCCATCCATCCATCCATCCATCCATCTATCCATCTATCTATCTATCCATCCATCCATCCATCCATCCATCCATCCGTCCATCTATCTATCTATCTATCTATCTATCTATCTATCTATCTATCCGTCTATCCGTCTATCTATCTATCTATCTATCTATCTATCTATCTATCTATCCATTCATCCATCCATCCATCCATTTATCCATCCATCCATCCATCCATCCATCCATCCATCCATCCATCTATCCATCTATCTATCTATCCCTCCATCCATCCATCCATCCACCCGTCTATCTATCTATCTATCTATCTATCTATCTATCTATCCATCTATCTATCTATCTCTCAGTTGACTGAGTGATTGATCAATCGATCGATCCATCCATCCATTATCTATCCTGATCTAGTCTTGCTGAAGTTACTCCCCCCACCTTTTCTTTTCTTTTAGTTTTTCCCTTTCCCCTCCCTCTGCCACTCTCTCCCCCTCTTCCCTTTCTTCCTTCCTTCCTCTTTACCTCCTTTCCTCTCTCCATGCCTCCCTTCCACTTTTTCCTTCCTTCCTTGCTGTCTTTCTTTTATGTGCGTGCAGTCATTTATTTCTGTTCTTTTGTCTATTATTGCTTTCTTTGGGTTGCCTCTATTTTCCTAACTCCTCAGGTTAGATGCTTACCACATTAATTATCAGTCTACCCCCCCCAATATATGCATTTAAGGTTATATAGTTCTTTCCAAGTATTGCTTTAGCACTATCCTACAAGTTTTTTAAAAGATTTTTTAATGTTTATTTATTTTTGAGAGAGACAAACAGAGCGTGAGTGGGGAAGGAGCAGAGAGAGAGAGAGGGAGACACAGAATCCGAAGCAGCCTCTGGGCTCTGAGCTGTCAGCACAGAGCTGACACAGGGCTCAAACTCAAGAACCGCGAGATCGTGACCTGAGCTGAAGTCGGACGCTCAACCGACTGAACCACCCAGGTGTCCCCGGTTGTTTTTTGATATTCATTGCATTAGTTTCGTGATGTTGCTATAACAAGTGACTGCAATCTCGGTGGCCTAAAAACCACAGAAATTTCCTCTCTCATACTCTTGGAGGCTAGAAGTTTGATATCAAGGTGTTTGCCAGCCCTCTGAATCCTTCTTTGCTTCTTCCTAGCTTCTGGGAGTTGCTAGCAATCCTTGACATTCCCTGGCTTACATTTGCATCCTCCAATATCTGCATCTTTTGTCAGATGGCCTTCTTCCTTCTGTGTCTGTATCTCTCTTCTCTTGACACATGCAGTGTCCCTATTTCCAAATAAAGTTCAGGGGTCCACTACTCAACCCGGCACCTCCATAGTTAAAAATGATGAAACGTTTAAGGTGTACAAAAGGTCTCATATCCCGTGCGGGTTAGAGCTCTACAAGACATCTTTAGTTAGGGAGCAGTCCATCCTTCTCTCGATCTCAGCAGGTACAGCCTCAGGTACAGCGGGAGTTCGCTTTTCTTTCCTGCGAGCTCAGCGATGCATCTACAATATTCTTTAAATTTTGTTTTCACGTTTTATTTCTTTTTGAGAGAGACAGAGGCAGAGTGTGAGCGGGGGAGGGGCAGAGAGAGAGGGAGACACAGACTCCGAAGCAGGCTCCAGGCTCCGAGCTGTCAGCACAGAGCCCGACGCGGGGCTCGAACTCGCGAATCGTGAGATCATGACCTGAGCTGAAGTTGGATGCCTAACCGACAGAGCCACCCAGGCGCCCCACATCTAAAATATTCTTAAAAGGGTTTTATTCGGCATTTCTCGGTATATTACGGGAGACTTTTCATGTTGTTTTAGCCTTCCATCTTGTTGGAAACAGAATCGCCTATCACAGAGTGGGTTTTCTCTTATAGCTTTATTGAGATATTCTTCGCATACCATACCCTTCATCCACTTAAAGGGGTACAGTTTTGTGGCTTCTAGTATATTCTCAAGGGTACGCAAATATCACCACAATCTAACTCCAGAACATCATCCCCACCCAAAAAGACAGCCCACGTACCTTAGCAGTCACTCCCCGTTGCCTACCGCAATGCCCTCAGCCTGAAACAGATACTTACCTACTTTCTGTCTCTGGGGATTTGCCTGTTCTGTACATTTCACACGAACAGAATCATACCTACATAGGTCGTTCCTGACCAGCGTTGTTTACTTGGCATAATGTTTTCAAAGTTCATCCGTGTTGTAGTGTGCATCGCTATTTCCTTCCTTTTTTATTGCTTAATAGTATCTCATGGTGTGGTTCTGCATTTTGGGTGTTCATGCATCAGTCGATAGACATGGGGACAGACATACGGGAATAATGCCCCTACGAACATTTCCGTCCAAGTTTTTGCGTGGGCGGATCTTTCCATTTTTCTTCGGTCTGTACCCAGGACCGAATGGCTGGGTCACGTGGTCAAATGATGCTTTAGCGTTTTGAAGAACTGCCCGACCGGTTTCCAAAGTAGCTGTGCCACGTCACGTCCCTACTAGGAATGTTCTGCGATGAGTGAGTTTTAAACCCAGCACAGGTGTTCCTACTTGACGTGGGAAGCATTCTTAGAGATTTTCGAACATTGTGAAGGTGAGGTTATTGGAACAGTAGTGGCACACAGATGGTGGGTGGAATGAGAATTCAAAGATCGGGAAGTCCATGGGAAGTGTTGGAATGATCTCGTTCTCTGTTGATGGCCCCTCTGTTGGGATGATGGCAGGCAGGAAAGATGTCAGGGTGCCTGGAGGTCATAGCGGACAGTGGAAAGGATTCTCAGGTAGAAAAATGATGTTCACCTGCGACCACGTCTGAGATGCTTGCTCGACCTCTGCTTTTTGATCTTGATCTCACAGAAAAGACATTTCTGTTTTCAGAGAAGCAGGAAAGTCTTGCCATTACGCGACGGAGCCCCGTTCTGTGACCGGAGCAGATTTGTTGGCCTTTGACTGGTCTGGGGATGCCTTCCTGGGAGGTTCAAATCCTCCTCAGCTTTATGGGCCGCCCATCATGAAAGCTGAGGGCACGGTTGACATCTCTCCTCTGTGCTCTTCCTGCCAGAGGCAGCAATGGGATTCTTACGGATAAAGTGGTGTGTGTGTGTGTGTGTGTGTGTGTGTGTGTGCGCGCGCGTGTGCGTGTGTGCGCGCAAGCATGCCCGCGCGCATGCCTGAGTGTATGCTGAGTGGCTTGAATATTTGAAATGGCAAAAGGGAACGAGAGCCCTTAACAACAAAAGTTTTCTAGGCCTGAAGTAAAATCTCCCGTAACTCTTGGATTTCGAAATTGCCCATCAAGCTGTTTATCGTATAATGGAACAGTAGGTATAAAGCTGCCACCATTCTGGGAACTTCCAATTGCTCAGTGAGGCTTGTTACAGAGGCCTCCTACTCTGCTTGGCACAGTTATCACCCTTATGGGGTTTTTCTGTCTATGATTTGTTCTCAAACATTCTGTATTTCCTTTTGCCATTTAGATGAAATTTAAATAAAACCATTAGGTAAAGAACTGTGTCAGGTTGTTACACACTTTAAACTCATGATAAAATCAATCTGTATGTCATTCTCTGTTCAAATGAAGCAAAAACACCTGCGGGGTTGGCCGTTCCTTGTTACTGGCTGTTCTCATTCTGTGTCGTACGCCTATCTCGTGGAATGTGGAGCCTTGTAATTGCCCCACGGAGAAAGGAAAGCCGGCCTGGCTGAGCCTCAGTTCTGTCCCATTGTGTGTGTCCTTCTTGGTCTGCGTTGCTCCCAGTTTAGATGATCTCTTCCCTTTTGTAGACCTCCGTCCAGTCTGTTCCCCAAAGGAGGGAGAGGCTTCTTCTTGGGAATTAGACTCAACCCCAGAACTCCCAGTTGCCCTGAACTTCCTCTCATTATGAATGCGTTCAGGGCATAGTCCTGGATTGATAAATTGGGGACGTAAATTTCTCTGTGACAGGTAATGGTAGAATTTCCATCAAAGCCATAGCTCAGTTTGAGTGATGTGTCCTGATGTGGTGGTTTTCAAATAATTCTTTTTCCCTCCTTTTTCTAGGCTTATCCAAATCCCTTGGGCTCATCGAAGGTTATGGGGGACGGGGCAAAGGGGGCCTTCCCGCTACCCTTTCCCCGGCCGAAGAAGAAAAAGCCAAGGGACCCCATGAGAAGTATGGCTACAATTCCTACCTCAGTGAAAAAATTTCACTGGATCGTTCCATTCCGGATTATCGTCCCACCAAGTAAGTTCTGGTTGGGTCATTCAGAGCGACTTGCCACGTCATAGGGTTGGGTGTAGACCTGAGTCTGTGACATGTTCTCATGTTGTTTGTAACTAGCAGAGGAGCTTTGATCTCACTCAGTCTCCTTCACAGTCAACAGACCAAGTACTGTTGACCATGAAATATGATCTAAAGCATTTACATTAAAAAAAATAATTTATAATTATTGTTTGCTTACTTGTTTTTTTTTTTTTTTTAATGTTTATTTTTGAGAGAGAGAGAGTGAGGACAGGTGGGAGGGGGTGGGGACGGGGGACAGAGGATCCAAAGCGAGCTCCGCACCGACAGCAGAGGGCCCGATGATCTCGTGAACCTCAAGATCGTGACCTGAGTTGAAGTCAGATGCTTAACCAACTGAGCCACCCGGGTGCCCCCAATAAAGTATTTAAATTTTTATAAAAGGAACCGAGAAACGTATAGGAAGGTCCTCAACCTTAAAACCTTCAGTTTTAAGTAAAAAACAAAAATCGCCATGATTTCTACCTAGAGACTGCAATTTGTCAAATATTAGTATATTGCCTTTGAGTCCGCCTTCTATACAGATTTATGATTATGTGATATATTGTTTGTGTCCTTTTTTCACTTAATATTATTTCATGAGCACTCTCTGATGTTATTAATTATGCTTCATTATGATCATCATTATTTCCATTTTCGGAAATTTGGTTTATTGTCAGTTTTCCATAAATACCAGTTTCATAAATAACAATTTGATGGATGTCTGCGCACTCAAATCTTTATGTGTCGTGATTTGGTATTTATTTTCTCAATCCACGCTTCTTAAAAGTATAATCCTTGTAGCATATCATAGGACTACGTTTGGAGACTGGTGATACATTTTGGGATCTTGTCCTCTAGAAAGTTTATGGCAGTCCTCACTCCAGTTGGAATAGTACCTGTCCCTTCCCAGACTGGGTACTCGCCTTTCAAAGACGCTTTGCCAAGCTGATGGGTGAGAAAGTATGTTCCATGATTGTTTCAACTTCTACTGTTTTGATTGAGTCTTACCTTTTAAACAAGTGGTTTGCATCTTGATTGTCTCTTGAAAGGCCTTTGTTCTGCGGGCTCAGATTCAGGAATCATTTGTTTTCTCCTTGGGAAATGGAGAAGAGGGGTTGGTCATAGAATCAAGATGCTGGAGGAAAACCTATTTTCTAGGGAGGCATCCACGTTGGCTTAACGGGTTCTTTGTTTTCTGTTAGATTTGTAGTATCTCCTTTTTCCCATTTAGAGTGTGTCCTTGCTTAGAGTAGATTATTCCTTTTTTCAAATGGATTTTGTACAAATCAGTTAAGTATCCTGGTTACTGAGAGAAATAGATTCAAGATAAAGAAAATTATCTTAAATGGATTTAAAATTGCAGCATTAGCCGAGAAACCTGTTAAATCTCTCTCTCTCTGCCTAATAAACATATATTCATTTTGAATCGCTAAGAAAACATACATCACCCCTGTTGGAAGCTATTTTGTGTTCCTGGACTTTTGCTCTCAAACACATCTGGCTGTTTTCATCTCCTGGTGCTCTCTGATTAGCCTTTCTTATTTGGATGTTGGCAAATAAACAGAGCAATGTGGGTTGTTGTTTTTTTTTTTTTTCCACTCCTTTGGAAATGAAAATGTTTCCAACGTGGAGCTTGCTGGAAGTGGGTCAGTTGAACAGATATTAGTGAGCACCTATTATGTGCCAGATGGTTTTCCCCATATTAGAGACAGAATATCGGCAAAGACGCAGTCCTTGCCTGCTTACTTCTTCTCTGGGGATGGAGGCAAACTCGTAGGCAGATTGATTTGGCACATTGTGGTCTGTGTGGTGTGTGTCAAGCCAGTGACGTACACAGCGTGATGCCTGAACTTCATCTCAACCCTTTCACCCCATGAAGGGTCAAAGGGAGAAAGATACGGATGGATCAGGCACCAGAACAACAGCAGAGTTGGGGGCACAAAGAAAAACATGGCGAGCTCGGGGCGGGGGGGGGGGGGGCGCGTAGCTCAGTCGCGCTCTGTTAACTTAGCATGGTGTCTTGAACATACGACCTGCATCTGGCCCCTCCTGGAACTTTATTTACTAAGATGATCGGAAGGAACTGGAGAGGATGGTAATCTACAAGGGACAACAGAGCACGTTAGGGGATGACGTCAAGGAAGAAACACCTACACAATTTTGGAAGATCGAAGGAGGAGGGGTGAGTGGTCACTGACAGAAAACTGGATGAGGCTGGGACCCCGCCTCCTGCATATGGTGCGGTGGGGTGGGAAGAGCTGAAGAATGCAGCCCAGTCACATCTCAGAACCCCAGAGACTCAGGCTTTGGAGGCCCTGGGTACTTCTGATGGCTGGGAGGTAGATTGGGAAACGGGGATTGCAGCTGTATCCCCAGATTCTTTCCCCCACACCACACAGCCAGGTTCTGCCCTTCCCTGCCTGGAAGAATATGGGAGATCTACTCTCCAGAAAAGGTGAACTCTGGGCTTGAACTCATAAGATATAGGCTAGGACAGAGGATAGGGCCACATACCATTTAGGGACACCCTCAGCATCATTAATTGCCCCCCGCAGACTTTCACACCCCTGTAAATGAGTACAGTTTGAAGCATCTATTCTCAGGAAACCAGGCTAAGAAACAGGCTGACCGATACGGTAGTTGGCTCCCCTCCCCAAGTTTCTGAGTTCAGCTCAATTTTTTAAAAAAAATATTTAATGTTTATTTATTTTTGAGAAAGAGAGACACAGAGCACAAGCAGGGGAGGGGCAGAGAGAGAGAGAGAGAGACACAGAATGTGAAGCAGGCTCCAGGCTCTGAGCTGTCAGCACAGAGCCCGATATGGGGCTCAAACCCAGGAACCGTGAGATCATGACCTGAGCCGAAGTCGGACGCTTAACCGACTGAGCCACCCAGGCGCCTCAGAGTTCAGCTCACTTAGTAGTAAGGCGTGCCTGTTGTAAAGCTCCATTTGTCTACACATAGCTGTCTTAGTCCGAAATAAGAAAGGAGAGCCAGGATCCCTGGACGTGTCTGGAGAGTCTCCGTTACAAAAGGCCTTAACAACAGCAACAACAATAGAAAAGGCGTCTGGAAGAGGAAGAGACTATAAACTTGAAGACTCAAATTGGTGGCTCAAATCATGGAATGTCTTGTTTTATTCACGGAACAAGACCTAGTGCTGTGGTAAAGTGATAATTGGAGAATGACAGAGAAGCCTGGGAAGTTAAAAATAAGGTGGAAATAAATAATTCACTAAAAGAGTGGAAGATAGCACTGAGAGAAACTTCTGGCAGACCAGCCGGTTAGACATTAAATAATAGGAATATTGGACAGAGAACAGAGAAAACAGAAGACAATGGTCAGATTAAGGGTACCTGGGTGGCTCAGTCAGTTAAGCATCTGACTTCAGCTCAGGTCATGATCTCACAGTTCATGAGTTCGAGCCCCGCATCAGGCTCCATGCTGACAGCTCAGAGCCTGGAGCCTGCTTGGAATTCTGTGTCTCCCTCTCTCTCTGCCCCTCCCCCCACTCATGCTCTTCTTTCCCTCCCTCCCCCCCCCTCTCTCTAAAACATCAACATTTAAAAAAACAGGAGAAAATGGTCAGATTAATGATGTAGCATAATTTTCCAGGACTGTAGTTCATAAGCTTTCAGGTTAGAAGGTCCCGCCCCATGTCTGTGGAATCACTGAAAAGAAAAATTAAACCCACATCATGGCATGTGAATGTTTTTGCACAACTTCTTAGATCACCCCTCTGTTTTCTAGCTGGGATGCTGCCTGATTCATGAATGAATCATTTAATAAAGCCAGTGAGATCTTCAAATTAAAAAAATATGTAAATGTAAAATTTCAGAACAGCTTGGAGGAGGAGAGAGTCCTAAAAGCTTTCGGAGAGAAAATGTGGATCAAATAAATCGTTGGTATTGGATTGCACAGTAGCAACGCTGCACTCCAGGAGAGGAGTTGAAAACACTGCTTTCGACCTCAAATTCCGTGGTCAGCCATTGAATTCTTTGTGCCTAGAGGGAGCCCAGAGTAAACGTATTGCATTTCTGTAGGGTCTCTGCAATGGCCCCCTTCCCTGCATCTGCTTTCAGCAAGCTTCTCAAGGATCTGCTCCAGTAAAACAAGGGAGTAAAGTGAGAAAGAGAGTGGTGATAGTATTGAAGAGACAGGAGGGTACTAAAGGCAGATCCCGGGAAGCCGATGAAGGAATGTTCCAGAGTCACATTTCAGGGTGACAGCTGTGTAGCCGGCCAAGAGAGCAGGCGTTCCGCGTCGGAACAGGAGGATGGAGGGCTGTAGGCGGTATGTCTCCAAGAGAGGCCAGGGGACAGAATTATTTGATTACCTAATGTTTTTGACTACAGTAAGAATAATAATAATAATTATTATTATTGCTATTATTGTTGAGGCAATTGACATACATTATATTAGTTTCAGGTGTGCTACATGATGACGTGTGTGTACATTGTGAATAGACCGCGGCAAGTCTGACCAGTGTAGTTAACGTCTGCCACATCGGTAACAGGTTGTTTTTTCTTTTGAGATCTTCTGTCTCAGCAACTTTCACATGTGGATACACTATTACTAACTGTAGTCACCACGCTGTACATTACATCCTCAGGACTTACTTTATTACTGGCAGTTTCTTCCTTTTGACTCCTTTCATCCACCCCCCGCCTCTGGCAACTACCAGGCTCTTCTGTCGATGAGCTTGTTTTCAGATTCCACATATATGTGAAATCACCCAGTGCTTGTCTTCCTCCAAATTATTTCACTTAGCCTAATGTGCCCTCCAGGCCCACCCATGTTGTCACAAATGGCAAGATTTCATTCTTTTTCATGGCTGAATAGTAGTCGTGTGTGTGTGTGTGTGTGTGTGTGTGTGTGTGGGAGAGAGAGAGAGAGACATTTTCTTTATCCATTCATCCACTGATGGATGCTTACAGTGCTTCTGTATCTTGACTTCTGTAAATAATACTGCAGGGAACATGGAGGTGAAGGCATCTTTTTGAATTCGTGTTTTCATTTCTTTTTTCGGATAAATATCCGAAAGTGGACTTGCTGGGTCTTATGGTAGTTCTATTCTTTATTTTTTTGAGGAACCTCCGTGCTCTTTTCCACCAATTTACATTCCCGCCAACGGTGCATAGGGATTCCCTTTTCTCCACATTCTTGCCAAAACTTATTCTTGTCTTTTTGATATCAGCCACGTGTGAGGTATTATCTTGCGGTTTGGATTTGCATTTCCTTTATGATGAGTGATGGGGAGCATCTTTCCACGCGCCTTTCGGCCCCCTGTATGCCTTCTTGGGAACAATGTCTGTTCAGCTTTTCTGCCCATTTTCTGATTGGATTGTTTATGGGTTTTTGTGCTATTGACTTGTAGTACATTTCAATATTAATCCCTTCTCAGATATATGATTTGCAAATATCTTCTCCCATTTAATAGGCTGCCTTTTCATTTTGTGGGTGGTGTTTTGCTTTGTTTTGTTTTGGTTTTTGCTGAGCAGAAGCTTTTTAGTTTGATGTAGTCCCACGTGTTTATTTTTGTATTTCTTGTCTTCGCGAGATTTTTTTTTAACCATTCTTTTCAAAAGTTTGGGACTGAATTAGTGATAGAAACAGAAGGCAAAAAAAAAAAAAAACCAAACTTCTGACAAAGCAAAGCAATTGTTAGCCACGCGGCGGGGGGGGGGGGGGGCAAGAGTTTCTTAAGAAAGGAACTTTAATTGTATATACACTCTGGCTCAGCTGGGGACAATATAGTCACGCAAATGTAAACGCTGGATATTTACTTACCCGCAAATTATGGTATAGCTGTGTTAGGAGAAGGAGGGGGGCAAAATGTGTGTGGGGGCGTGGGGTGTATCAGGCCATTCAGTCTCCATCCGCAGAAACAGAAAATCAATTGAAAAGATACAAAATTTAAACACGAAGAAATAGTAGTGTCATCATTGTTGTTTAGGTACGTGGAGATTACAGAAAGGAGACGGGACCGTATAGGTTTGATTTTCATAAAATGAAAGTTTAATGAAGCATTCAGTGTAATCTACACCAGGAAAACATTGAGCGCAGGCTAGGCAGGGCGAAAGTATGGGAGAAGAAAGGAAGAGAGGTTCGGTGACGTGACCACATTTGCCTGTTTTAGATTGTTCTGGCAGCTATCTGGAAGCCGAATTGGAAGGTGGAATGGGGGATGAACTTGAGGGATTGCTCATGGGCCCTATAGGGAAACCAGAGGTACCACTGCAAATAAATTCTGGGTTCCACGGCAAAAGTTACCAACTTAACCTTTGCTAAATTGCGGATTAACCGTTGCCATCCAAGAGGGGCAAAGGATTTACCTCTAGAAGCTCTGACATCTGAGCCCTGGGGGTGCCGCAGGGCATTTAAGAGAAGACAGCCTGGGCCAGAGGACTGGGCAAGTTCTTGGATTTGAGGGTGCGGGGAACAGCACATCCACTTTGGGCTGGAACAGAGCTTCGGGAGTGAACTGCGGAAAGAGAAATTGGAGGGGAGGCAGGTGGCCAGATTGTGAGGGACTTAAGTGCCCGCCTGGGTTCCAGCGGGGACTTTATCGTGGTCAGTGGAGGGGAGGCAGGTGTCTGGGGCCGGGGTAGTTTCCTTCCTCCCATGCAGTCCGAGCCCGGGAGAAAGTATCCCTTGATGGGCAAGATCCTTTTTGTGAAGTCCTCCCAAGTGTGGGGGATTTAAATCCGCTGGTTTCAACTGAAATTTTGTACAGAAGCTTATGTTGCTTTAATTCTTACTGTTTTATTCTCATGCCATGCTTAAGAAATTTGTTTTTCTGGGGTGCCTGGGTGGCGCAGTCGGTTAAGCGTCCGACTTCAACCAGGTCACGATCTCACGGTCCGTGAGTTCGAGCCCCGCGTCGGGCTCTGGGCTGATGGCTCAGAGCCTGGAGCCTGTTTCCGATTCTGTGTCTCCCTCTCTCTCTGCCCCTCGCCCGTTCATGCTCTGTCTCTCTCTGTCCCAAAAAGTAAATAAACGTTGAAAAAAAAATTAAAAAAAAGAAATTTGTTTTTCTTATAAATGTGAAGGAAGTTTTAGATAGTGGTGGGATTAACCATTTGTTTCTGTTGCACTCAAATGGCTTCCAAAATGTTGTTTTCCGTTTCATTTCAATTCTGTGTGGTTTTTTTCTTTCTTCCACCGGACAGATAGTTTAAATCTGTACGAATCCCAAACTGTCAATCTTGCCAATTTCATTTCTTCACTGCTTTGAAGCTGAGAAAGATACCATCCCTCGGAAACACTTAATAAATATTCTATTCTGTTCATGTTGCTTTTCCGTGACTCTTCTGTTTAGCTCTTTTATCCACCTAGGGTTTATTTGAGAATATGGTACCAGGTATGTATCTGTTGTGTAAAATGGCTGTCCGTTTCTTTTCAAAGCAGCTTTTGCCAAAAAACTTGTAAATCACTCCTGTTTGGAGGTGCTATGTTTAATGCAGTTTGTATGTTTCATCTATGTGGGCTTCTTTTCTAAGTTGTACACTGTTCCTTTGGCCTCATGGTTTTTTTTTCCCTTTCTTCTTTCAAAAAAGCTATTAAAAATGCTTTTTAAACAATTTTTAATGTTTATTTCTGAGCGAGCGAGAGAGACAGTAGCATGAGTGGGGGAGGGGCCGAGAGAGGCGGAGACACAGAATCCGAAGCAGGCTCCAGGCTCCGAGCTGTCAGCACAGAGCCCGACGCGGGCTCGAACTCATGAACCGCGAGATCATGACCTGAGCTGAAGTCAGATGCTTAACTGACGGAGCCACCCAGGCGTCCCCAAAATGGTTTTTGTTGGAAGTCTCCAATCTGCCGGGCACTGTGCTGGCAGCACGGAGAGGAGCCAGGCCCTCTCGGAAATCCGAGAGCGTGGGGAGGCAGATGGATGTTCGCAAGAGTCAGAGAGCAGTGCAAAGGTAGCCTTGGTCATACTGGCCGGAGGGGAGTTTTTCCTCCAAAGAGAAGGCAGGGCATTTAAGAGAAAACAGCCTGGGCCAGAGGACTGGGCAAGTTCTTGGTGCGGGGAACAGCACATCCGCTTTGGGCTGGAACAGAGTTTCGAGAGTGAATTGCGGAAAGAGAAGTGGGAGGGGAGGCAGGTGGCCAGATTGTGAGGCACTTATGTGCCAGCCTGGGTTCCAGCAGGGACTTTATCATGGTCAGTGGATGCCGACGAAGGGCGTGAGGCAAGATGGTACTCTTGGTACAATCCCTTTTTTTTTTATTTGATAATGATTAACTCTGGCAGGAATGCGTAGGGTAGGTTGCAGCAGATGGGGGCTGGTAGCAGGTTGGCTGAATATATTTAGTCTTTTCTCCATCCACCCATTTGTGGAGTGCCAACCGAGTGCTAGGCCTTATCCAATGGGGAGGATATTGTCCCTCTAATAATAGAGTTTTATTATTATCATACTATTTTCATGGAAATGGTTTCTCTGTAGCAAACCAAGAACTAGGCAGGGATGGTGCGGGCGGGCAGATTCGAGAAAAACTTTCTGGGAATCGGTCAGATGAGGCCATTAATTGGATATGGATGAAGTGGGCACAGTCAGAAGTTTCTAGCTTGGGAGACCGCGTGAAGTGATTTCGTTAACCGTGAGAGAGCCCTGCAAAGGCTCGTGTTTTGCATCACAGACGGTAGTTTTGTTTGTCCGCGTTTTCCCTTCCGGGGGGGGTTTTCTCGAGGCAACCACGAGACGAATGTGCCAGCTTTGTTCATCACGTGACAACGTGTGTGCGCGCGAGGCGGTGACATTTGGTGACACCAGAAGCCAGCTAAGGCTTTAAAAACCCCACTCCTGTCCCTTGCGGAGGTCTCCCGTTCTATATCGTATCATGTGGCGTATTAACGATCTGCTTGCCTGATTATCTGGTAATAGGGGGGAGGTACCACCCAGCAGCACAGAAATCCGTCTGTGCTTATGAAAGCCACCGCTGAGATCCTTGCACACTTTTTATGGCTGGCCTCCTCCTCCCAGATCGTGTCGGTAATTTATGGGCAGTTTCTGCTGCTGTTATCTTCAATTTCTCCTTTGGCCTCCTGCTTATAAATCCACATGCCAGGTTTCTTTGGAATTCATTTTGCTTCACTTAGAAAGCCCCCTCTTTCCTTCATTGCCACAAATTCTAACCGGTTACATCCCAACGATGTCCCTGCATTGGACACACCTGGCCGTGGGATGTCTGTGGACCGTCTTCGTGTCATATCCAGAGGACAGCTGCACGTGTGGGTATGGAGGTCAGGAATGACATCCGGGCTGACCATGGAGATTTGAGAAGCATCCAAGTGCAGTGGGTATTATTGTGGGCGGAGTCTGTGTGTGTATGCAGGTGACGGTGTTATAATTACCCGACTCGAGTTCTCTGCCCCCTGTGAAAACGAAGCATCTGATTATTGAATCGGTGACTGGGCTTTTTTTTTTTTTTTTTTTTTCTGAATCGTTTCTCCGATGATCAATATCCCGTGTCTCGTAGGTTGGTTTTCTAGTAGAGCGAACGCACCTTAAAGAAGGTCAAGAATCCTGTGTTACACTTTGTCTTTCACAGATGTGGGCACAGAGGGTAACTGTCCCATAAATACTTGTTGGTCGACGTTATAAATCGGTGCATGCTTAGGAGTGCCTCTGAATCACTAACCACGATAATTATTCCCTTTTATTGACTGCCTTTTATGTTTTGTCACTGTGCTGCATGTTTTATTGATCTTGTTTAAATTTAACTGCTCTCTGAAGGAGCTGTTCCCCTCTCTGTTTTATAAATGAGTTGAAGGAGGTTAGGAGAGGTTGAGCAACCTGCCCGAGGTCGCACAGCCCGTAAGTGCTGGAGCCTGGAGTCACACGCAGCTCTGTGTGCATCTTCGAGGCCTGTGCACTTGCCCGCACACCAAGGTTCCTCTTCAGGCCGTGCCCTGAACCTTCTAGTCCACCCTGGCACCGTCAGAAGGAAGAGAGATTCTGAGTCCGAGGAACAGGACAGTTTCTTCGGAGAGGTGTGTGTGTGTGTGTGTGTGTGTGTGTGTGTGTGTGTCCGCGTGCGTCTACTTCCTTCGTTTGCTTCTCTTCGTCCCTTTTACCCCTTCCAACTGTAACAAAATTCCCCCACCACGAAACTGCATTTTGAATTTGATTAAGTGGTGCACATAAGGCCCCCTTGTATATAGTGTGGTATAATTGAAACTCTCTTTAAGGGATACAGTATTTTGGGGGGCAAAACTCAGAAAAAATGAAGAGTGCGATATTTATAAGTTTAGGGAGTGTCTTACCATAGAGTTGATTTCCTCTAGAGGAAGGAACTTCTTTGGCTAGAACTGGCCCTCACCCACAGTGATGGGAATATGCAAACGGCGGTGCCCTTGGTTTAATGTCCCATCATTCCCAAAGTATTTGTGGGTGAATGTTGATCCCACTTTTGTGGGTTCCCTGGGTCTGAAGAGCGTGTCTACATCACTTCAAAACCTTGATCCGAGAGCTTTTATAGAGGTCAAGAGCATGGACTTGGAAATCTGTCTGAGTTCCAAGCCTAGCTTTGCCTCTTCCTAGCTCTGTGCCTGTGGGCAAGTTATTGAACCTCTCAGTGCCTCAGTTTCCTCATATGTAAGGTGGTGATGTGATGGTGTTTACTTCATGGAATTGTTGTGGGGAGTAAATCGATTATGTCTTGGGAGCTCCATAGACTGAACTACCAGGCCACCGTCTGAGCCTTTTCTCGTATACGAATGATACCTGATCCATAAATATTAGCTGTCGTTACATCTTAAAGATCCTTCATCGTACATACCTCTTATCCTTAAAACACCTTGCGTGTAATGACAGAATCGTTGGGAAAATATCTACCTGAAGAGTAGGGCACAGCTGTATGTCTCTAATTTGGAAAACTCAAATCTAGCGTAACGAGTATTTTCTCGTCGTCACGTCGGCACAAAAATCCAGGGGACCCAGCCTGAGACAGATGCCAGGCTGGGATGAGCTCCTGGGAAGGACTTGCCCAGGATCTTCCCAGCTGACTCAGAAGGCCCAGCTTTGGGATCTACCATAGCCTCCGTATGAAGGAAGGTCAGTTGGGTGTTCTGAGGGCATAGGACGCGTAGCAGAAGGCGGCGGGATGCTATCAGCCGCCGCCTGCCCCTGCTTTGCCATCATCGACAGCAATCTGACTAAAAAAGACAGTTTACAGCCAGCCCTTGAATGACGTGGGGGTTAGGAGGCGACAATCTGCCTATAACATTTGGCTCCCTAAAATCTTAACTACGAATTAACCTACTGCCGACCAGAAGCCTAACTCGTAACAGAAACGGTTGATTAACACATATTGTATATGTCACATGCATTATATGTTGCCTTCGTACCATAAAGTAAACTAGAGCTAAAAGGAGATGCGATTAAGAAAACCGTCAAGAAGAGAAAGCACATTTACGGGACTGTTCTGCGAAAAATCCGCGAATGAGGCATTCACGCAATTCAAACCCTGCTTGAGTCCAATTCAGACAGTTCAAGGATCAGTTGTAATCTGTGTTCTTTACCTTTGCAAAAATTGAAATGATTTCTTTCACCACATGTTAAAACATATTTTTTTTTTTTCCGTGTGAAGGGCTGAATGTTGAAAAGCCCAGAATGGTTCTCAAAGGAAGTTCTTTGGAGCTTGCAAAAGAAGTAGGTTGCTGGGCTCAACGGAGTCCTTGGTCTGAAGTCTTGGCCACTCTCGATGAATTAATTCCTTATATGGAGAACCTCTGAGAGGGTAAGAGAGTTTTAAGAGATTGGACGTTGTTCCGCTGTGGCCTCGTGTTCTCAGTGAAGTTTTGAGTTTTGAGACTTTCTGTGCAGCCGCTCCAATGTGGAGCCTGACCCGGCCTCTGAGGCTGGCCGTTGGCCTGGGGCAGCTGCGGGGAGGGCGAAGGAGGTTCTGCCTCATCTTCCAGGCTGGTCTGGGGTCCGCACAGCACAAAGAGAACCCTTTGTTGCCTCAGTCAGATGCTCCTGCCTTAAAATCCCCGACCGTTACAGTCAAGAGGCAGATGGCCCAATTTTCATCATTATTTCCTGCCTTTTTTTGCAACCGTGGAATCTTGGAATAAATGTGATTATTCAGACAGGGGTCTTCTGGAATGTTCTTTGGGTAAAAGTGTGAAAAGTGGAAGCTCTAGGGCTCCCATCCCTGCTTGTCTAAAGGCATGGATTCTCCCAACATGGCAGTTCGCGGTCTTGACCAGGCATTGAAATCACCTGGGGAACTTTCCCCATTGGGATGCTGATACTCTCCCCGACAGCGATTGACTCACAATCTCGGGTAGTGGGGCCAAGCATCAGTATTGTTTTCTGTGGTTTTTGTTGAAGCTTCCCACTTATCCCAGTATCTCATCAGATTGATACTCAGCAGGCTTGTCATGTTTCTGGAAGTGTGGCCCTTGCATTTGACTTGCCAGGGCTGCGGGTTAAAACTGTGAAGTCTTGGGGTGCCTGAGCAGCTCAGTCCGTTAAGCGTCTGACTCTCGATTTCGGCTCAGGTCATGATCCCATAGTTTTGTGGGATCGAGCCCCGCATCGGGCTCTGTGGTGACCTCGGGAGCTTGCTGGGGATTCTCTCCCTCTCTCTCTGTCCCTCCACTGCTTGCACTCTCTCTCTCTCTCTCTCTCTCTCAAAATACATTAATTAAAAAAAAAACCGTGTCAAGTTTTTGGCCCTGCTAGTTAGATTCGCCTCCCAGTTAGCCCCCTAGAATGGGGAGCTATAAATCTTCATCCTCACAAGCTGATTCACCTGTGTGATTTCACCTGCGTGATTCTTATTTTTAAAACTTTGAGCGTCTTGGGACCCCACCATTTTCTGAGATGGGAGAAAGTTGGTGGAAGAGAAAACGAGGGGCAGGGCAGGGCAGGACTTTGCACGCTTGGGGAAGTTCTCATCCTTCGTTATTGGTTTACCTTCCCTCCTACCCCTGTTCCCTCCCATCCCATGTCCTCCAGAGCATCCATTTGATAAATGAAACTGAATAGAAAGCAACCTCATTTTGGAGCATCTGGGTGGCACAGTCAGTTAAGTGTCTGACTTCCGCTCAGGTCATGATCTCGCTATTCATGAGTTCGAGCCCCGCATCGGGCTCTGTGCTGACAGCTCAGAGCCTGGAGCCTGCTTTGGATTCTGTGCCTCCTTCTTTCTCTGCCCCACCCCTGCTCACGCTCTGTGTCTCTCTCAAAAATAAATAAACACTAAATATTAAAAAAAAAAGAAATCAACCTCATTTTGAATGATCTTTCTTTTTGTACTTTATTATACCCCCGTGAAACGGTGGAGAACCCTCCAGAGTGTTTCAAACGTACAGACTAGGGTCGAAAGACAGATTCACAGCTGAGATGCTGTTTGTGCTACCAAGGGCATCATAAGCACGGGGGTCAAAGATTTAGCTAATTTTTAAGAAAGGACTCCACTTCTAGAGGCACTGCCAGCCTGGCTGCCCAAAAATTTATGAATTGGCAAAGTTAATTTAATCTTTCATTTGAACCTGAGAGGATTCTCATCTAAATGCATTAAAGCGAGGTTGCGGGAAAGATTCCCTTCCATTTCGGTTCCAGAGAGCTTCCTGGACCAGTTCCAGTTGCTTGCACGGGGAACTTGAAATCTGCAGAGAGAAACCCAACGTGAACCTCGTCCTGTCTATGCAAATGCATCCGCTCTGTGGCGTGTTTACAACGGCCAGGGTTATTGAGTACCAAATGCATGTTCCCCAGATGTAGATGTGACCATGGGAAATGGAATTCTTGATTTATAACCTTACGTCAAACCAGCGTTGGGATTTACAGCCACGGTTGTCCTTGCTTCTGCAGCCCTTTGATGCTGTATGTCAGGACTGCAGGCATGTCTGAACCATAGGCAAACAGCTCACCTCTAGTAATATTCAGAAATTCCCACAATGCCTGTACCTGGGGACTCTGGCAGTCTACAACCTGTGTCCTTCTAGGGGATTCTCCTGCCCGCCCAGACCTACTGCCTCTCACCGTAGGAGTGCACCTGAGTTAAAACAAATTCCCTCTCTCTCTCTCTCTCTCTCGCGCGCGCGCGCACACACACACACACACACACCCCACATGAGAAAGCCCAAGCCAGCCTACACGAGCCCGGTGTATGCAGCCTGCCGAATTCCACTCTGATTTGTCTAGTGGCTAGTTATGTGAAATTCTCTCCTGAAAACATTTGTTTCTCAGCCCTGGATATAATCAATAGAGGCAAATGTCTCTGCAGTCATCAGGCCTTTTTTTTTTTTTTTAAATGTGTGGAGTTCTTGGTTGTTTTCGTTCTGTGAGTAAACGTCCCCCGAAGTGGCAGCCGGGGAAGTGCCACGGTGCTCTGTAACAAGGTGAGATTTACAGCGCTGTGAGAGCTGGGGGGGGGGGGGGGGGATGCATGAGGCTTCTGGTGGAATGGGCGAAATGGGCTAAATTCAGGTATTAATAGGAGTGCTCTGTGCACACTGCAGAGGGAGACAGGCTCATCAGTATTACAGATGGAATGTCCTTGGAGTTAATTTAGAAAAAATTCTGATCAGCCGACAGAGCTTTGAGGATGGATGCAGGCAAAAGAAGACTGTGGCATATGGAGAGAACATATTTGTTCTTGGAAAATCAGGAGAAAATGTTTAATGTCATCATAACCTCATTTGCATAAAAATAGTCATAGGCAACAAACCAAATGAAAGCAAGAGAAGACGTGAGAGAACCAATGCCGGGTCGAGTTGCATTTCATTATGAGGAACATAAATAATTCAGTCGAATAAATAAATACAAAATCGCTTCAAGTAGACGTACCGCGAATTACCATTCCTTGAAAACCCCTTTAATGGTACGTGTTGCGGTGGTGAGGGAGCAGGATGTGCCTCTGTGGGCAACACGTTTCTGTACGCTTGACCCTTGATGATAACGTCGAGCTCTCCGCAACTCTCAAATGCTTTGTGGACACACGTGAAATTTTCCGTAACCCAGGCCTATTCATAACATGACCTTGAAGAAGGTCTTAGATCTTCGTCGTGGCGAATCCAGTCCCACTTTGCATGTGGGTTCACTTACACAGTATCTGATCACGGGAAGTTTGAGGAGTCTAGGACTGCCCTACGCCAGATACAGAATTCTTTTATTTTAAATTTCTTAATGTTCATTCATCTTTGAGAGAGAGACAGAGCCTGAGTTGGGGAGGGCAGAGAGAGAGGGAGACATAGAATCTGAAGCAGGTTCCAGGCTCTGAGCTGTCCACACAGAGCCCAACATGGGGTTCAGACTCACGAACCTTGAGATCATGACCCGAGCCAAAGTTGGGTTCCTAACCAACTGAACCACCCAGGCACCCCCAGAATTCTTTTTTTTTTTTAATGTTTATTTATTTTGAGAGAGAGAGAGAGAGAGAGAGAGAGAGGGAGAACAGGGGAGGGGCAGAGAGAGAGAGAGGGAGAGAGAGAGAATTCTAAGGAGGTTCCACACTCAGCACAGAGCCCCACACGGGGCTCAATCCCATGAACCATGAGATCACAACCTGAGTCGAAATCAGGAGTCGAGCGCTCAACCAACTGAGCCACCCGGGTGCCCCAATACAGAATTCTTAATAAATGTTTGGAACCCCGGTGGCAGCATTGGAGCCATTGTTGTTGTCTTACAAAGTCTGTTCAGGAGAATTCTTTGTTTGACTATAAATTGTGGCATGGAAGAAATTGATAGAATTTATTAGCTAATTGATTTCAATAAACACTTTCAAGGACTATGTAGAGAGCCAGGGGCAGGTTCGGTGGGAACTGTAACAGATGGGTGTCACACACACAAACATGAATGTATTTCTTCATTCAGCAAATACTCACTGATCAGCTCCCATGTACCAGGTACCGGCTTGGATGCTGAAATGGTAATGAAAGACAGATGATAAACTGGGAAAAATAAAGACGAGATGAATATAGATTGCGGTAAGTGCTTTGAAGTAAATAAACAGAGTGCTGATCTACAGAGTAACTGGAAATGAGGGTGTGCTTTAGAGGAAGGTCCACTGGGGAAAGAGAGGTGTCTCTGATGGTGACCTCATATAGAAATATGGTCTTTGCCAATGAAACTAAGTCAAGATGAGGTCATACTAGATTAGGGTGGGCCCTAAGTCCAAGGTAACTGGTGTCCTTATGAGGGGAGGGGAGACACAAAGACACAAACAGACACAGAAGGAAGAAGGATGTGGGAAGACAGCGACAGAGGGTGAAGTGATAATGTATCTACAAGCCAAAGAATGTAGCAATCTCCAGGAGCTAGGAAGAAGCAAGGGTGGATTCTTTTCTAGAAACTTCAGAGCGTGGCCCCAAACACCTTGATTTCATACTTCTAGCCTCCAGAACTATGGTTTTTGTTGTTCTAAACCACGCATTTTCTTATGGAAGCTCTAGGAAACCAATTCTAATAGTAACAGAAGTCACTGGAGTTTTGATATAGGGAAGGGTCATGATCTGGTTTATGCTGTTAGAACATCATTCCGAATTCTTTTGGAGCATGGGCTATACAGAACAAGAGTGAAGCAAGGAGTCCAGTTTGGAGGATGGTTCAGGCAGGGGATGATAGCAACTCCGATTAGGTGAGCCTAGGGAGGTGAAGAAATGAGAAGAGGCTTGTGTTGGAGGTAATCAAGGGAGACAGCCAGGTTTTAGATGGAACCATATGGGTGGATGGTAGTGCCATTTATTGAGCTAAGGAGGACCGAACACCGAATAGATTTGGGGAGATATTTAAGCATTCTACTTTGGACATCTTAAGTAGAATTATAGGATGAGCATCCTATGATGGGAGATATCATATAGGTGATTGAACTATCTCTGAATCTGGAGCTCAGATGGGAGGTTGGGGTTGGGGATATACCTTTGGAGGCAGCAGCAAAGAGATGTCCATCAAGACTGAGGTCACTAAAGAGGGCTGGAGATGAGGCAAGGGCTCGGGATTGAGTGTTGGGTCATTCTAAAATTTAGAGATAGGAAGAGGAGACGAATTAAGTAATGGATGTCAAGAGGGAACAGCAACTAAAGAAGGAAGAATCTGGGAGAATGTAGTGATCTGGAGGCCAAAAGAAGAGCGTATTTCCAGAAGGAAGGAGTGCTCACTAGCCATGAGTGGTGCTGAGATGCCGGAAGAGTTCAGTGGGTTTGGCAACAGGAAGTTCACTGATGATCTCCATAAGGGTATTCAGCCCTGATGGGGATTGGCAAAGGAAGGAATGGGAGAGCAGAAGTGGGGACAACAAGTTGACTACTCTTGGTGGTTTTTATTGTGAAGAGGCGAGGAGTCATGGGATTGCATCCAACGGCTTTGGGAATCAAAGTAGGTTATTAATATCATTATGTTTATCTTAAATTTCCATTATGATATAACTTCACACAGAAAAGTAGCAAGAACAGTGTAAAAAATTTTACCCAGATTCCTCAGATGTTAACATTTTCTAATATTTCTATCTCTCCATATGTACATATTTTTTCCTGAACTGTTTGAGAATAAGTTGCAGACACGATGCGCCTTTCCCGCTTAGTACCTCAGCGTGTGTATCCTAAGAACAAGGACATTCTCTCATTAAATAAAAAAATTCTTTTAATGTTTATTTTTTGAGAGAGACAGAGTGTGAGCAGGGGAGGGGCAGAGAGAGAGGGGGACACAGAATCCAAAGCAGGCTCCAGGCTCCGAGCTGTCAGCACAGAGCCCAATGTGGGGCTCGAACTCACAAGCTGTGAGATCATGACCTGAGCCGAAGTCAGACGCTTAACCGGCTGAGCCACCCAGGCGCCCCACGTGACATTGATATTTTCTATTTTTTTTATTTGTTAAAATTCTAGCAACTATATATATATATATATACTACATATATATGTATGTACACATATATATGTTTATTATATATGTGTATGTAAACACACATATAACACATATGTAGGCTCCATGCTGGGGCTCTAATTCACAACCTCAAGATCAAGAGCTGAGCTGAACAAGAGTCAAGACACTTAGCTGACTGAGCCACCCAGGCACCTTGACATTGACATTTTTGAAGACTGCAGTCCAGTTATTTTGAAAACCATCCCTCAACTTGGACACGTCTGTTCTTCAGAATTAGATTCAGGTTATAGTATTGTGCAGGAATACTCCCAAAAGTGATGTGTTCATCTCAGCACGTCTTATGAGGACACATGTGGGATCTATTTGTTTCATTACTGGTGGCATTAATGTTGATCACTTGGTTAAAGTTGGTGTCTGCCTGATAGTTACATTTCCTGAGCCCTCCAGTAAAATGTTGAATTAGTAAGAGCTAGGGGGCTCCGTTGCCTCATTAGGACGATAGTAAAGTTGTGTGCCTGGTTAAGAAAGTAACAATTCCGATTTTCTTGAGTTTTTTTTATTAGGATAAGTCGACATTGTTGAACGGTTTTCAGTATTTTCCATACCTCTACACATAATCGTAGATTTTCTTCTCCCCATATTGTGTATTATGTTATTAGAGTTTCTAATACTGAATCAAGTTTGCATCCCCGGAATAAATTCCACTAGGCCATGGTGTATCACTTTCTGAATGTGATATTCACTCATATCATGTTAGAACTTTTGCAACAAAATTTGTAATTCTCTCTTTATCTCTCTCTGCGCTCTCCCTGAGAGGTTTAGGTATGGATACCTACAAAAAAGACTTAGGAAGTTTTCTCCCTTTCTAATGCTCTGGAACAATTTATGGAGAATTATGACTGTGTGGTCTTTGAACGTTTGGTAGAGTTTACCTGTGAAACAATCTGGTGCTGGGAGTGCTTTATGTGGTAATTCCTTGATGGTTTTTTTCTATTTCTCCTTGGGAAACAGGTCTACTAAAGGTTTCTGTTTCTAATGAGGTCAACCTTGGTAAACTGCCTTTCCCTAGGATATTGTCCAGTCCATCTAGGCTTTCAAATTTATTTGTATACACCTACAAATAATTCTTTCAAAGAAAACTGTTTCAGTAGTGATTTTTCTCTTTGGTTTCTTTTATTTTTGTGCTTTTTCCTTTTTTGATTAAACTAGGTTGGCTTGTTTTGTAAATTACTTTTTTAAAAACTAGAATTTTGATTTATTGATGAGATAGTGTATTTTTCCCTTCTCTAGCTCATTGACGTCTGCTTTTGTATTTATTATTGCCTTCTCTGTATTTCCTCGTGGCTTACTTTGTTGTTCTTTTTCTAGCTTTTTGAGCTGGTAATGAAACTCAAGGATTTTTATTGCTAAAAGAGTTTTTTAAGTTTATATTTACTTAGAGAGCACACACAAGGGGGGGAGGGACAGAGAGAGAGAGAGAGAGAGAGAGAGAGAGAGAAAGAATCCCAAGCAGGCTCTGTACTGTCAGTGGCTCGATTCCAGAAACCGTGAGATCATGACCTCACATGATCACGTATCAGACGCTCAACCGACTGAGCCACCCAGGTGCCTCTATTGCTAAAAGTTTTTAAGGCTTTGAATATTCTTATTTAAGGCTTGAAGTTCCCCACTGACATTATGTGATGTTTTCATAATTATTTCATAATTTCATAATTATTTCAATAATTATTATTTTTCAGAAGTACTTTAATTTTGGTTTCTACTTACCCTAGACTCATGATTTGTTTAGTAGTTTTTTAAAAAGTTTCCAGGCTGATGGCTTTAAAATATTTATTAATAATTTTTAATTTTATTGCATTGTGATCAGAGAGTGTTGTTTGTAATGTTTCTGTTTTATGATAGATACTGATGTTTCCTTTGTGATTATTTTTTTAAAACTTCTCCCAAGGTTGAAAAGAAGGTATATTGTCTTTTTCTAGGAGTGAAGTTTGATGAATAACCATCAATTCTGTCATATTGATAGTATTATTTAAGCATTCTATATGTTTACTCCTTGTCTCTTTGGTTTGCTTATGCTAAGAGTGGGGTGTTAATATTTCTTATCAGTCTGGGTTCTTGCCTATGTTTTCTTGCATCTAGTGCATTGATTCATAAAGACGGTTCCTGCACTATTTGGTGCATAGATATGAAAAATGTTTATATCTTCATGGTGAATTATGGCTTTTAGCATTAAAAAAATCACCTGTGTTGCAGTTAATTGATTGCATTTAGTGCCTTTTGTCTTGTATCCACTTTCGGTGGTATTGGGATCATGAACCCTGCTTTTTCCTTTTTCTACTGTTAATGATAATTTGAAGTTTTGAGGGTTCTTTGTCTTACAGTAACGCTATAATTTTATTTGTTCTTTTACACATTATTTATTACTATTTTGGAAAATGTGGTGAGAAATTGGGATTTGGGGAGCCCCAAATTCTCATTGCTGGTTTTTTTTTTTTTTTAATTTTTAATGTTTATTTTTGAGAGACAGAGAGAGAGACAGAGAGAGACAGAGCACGAGCAGGGTAGGGGCAGAGACAGAGAGCGAGACACGGAATCCGAAGCAGGCTCCAGGCCCTGAGCTGTCAGCAAAGAGCCCGACGCAGGGCTGGAATTCCCGAACTGGGAGATCATGACCTGAGCCAAAGTGGGATGTTTAGCCGACTGGACCATCCAGATGCCCCTCTTGTTGCTGTTTTTAAGTTGGGAGATAATTGGATTTAAAGTTCGTTACTGATGAGCATATTGACCTACATTGATGAAGCAATTGCATCGAAATCCCATGAGGTTCTTGGTGGACTTCTTAGACTCCACTCTATGTAGACTGGATTAGAATCCCTGGAAGTGAGGCCCAGCAGTTTGTATTTCAAGGGACGCCTCAGTGGGTTCTTTGCTCATTAAAGTTTGGGAGGCACTGGTGTAGGCGGGAAAAATGATAAAGTCAGATACGGGAACAATTACGCTTGGTCACAGCACTGCAAAGCTAGAATTTGGGGGACTTCGGGTAACTGATGGGATATTTATGGGCCCCACCGTGTCATCATTTAGGTATCCATTCAACAAGAACTTATTGGTCACCAGTAAGTTCTTTTAGGTTCATTTATTTCTTGATGTAAATTATAGCCGTCAGAAAGTTAAAAAAAAAAAATCTCTCCATATATTGTATTTTATACCTTGCTATTAGAGAGGAGCAAATGATAATCTGGTATCTGAGATTTAGTAAAACCAAAAGCCTTTTCAGTGTCTGTCGTTATACGAAGTTCAGGCCAATTTCCCATGCCTCGTCTGTCCGCTGGGTTTAGAGTGATGGCTGCTGTTCCGTGGCCACGTTCCTGGGAACTTGCAAAATGACTTTTCCATCACCAAGTACTTCTTCCTTCTGGGATCCTTGCTTCACTGGCTCCTGTGACCTAGAAATCACATTTCTTCCTTTTCCTTACAAGTTGCGATAACAGAGATCACATCTTATCTGAATTGGTGGTCTTACTATCTGGATGATCAAGGGCGTCTGGGTGGCTGAGTCGGTGAAGCGTCTAACTTTTTTTTTTTAAGTTTTATTTATTTATTTATTTTTGAGAAAGAGAGAGAGAAAATGAACGAGTGGGGGAGGGGCAGAGAGAGGGAGACAGAGAATCCCAGCGGGCTCTGCACTGTCAGCACGGAGCCCGACTGCACCAAACCGTGAGATCATGACCTGAGCCGAAATCAAGAGTTGGACGCTTAACTGACGGAGCCATCTAGGCGCCCTTAAAGCATCTGACTCTTGCTCTTGGCTTAGGTCTTGATCTCAGGGTCGTTCAAGCCCTGTGTTGGGCTCCACCCTGGGCTTGGAGCCTACTTAAAAAAAACAACAACAAAACTGGATGATCAGACGAACTAATTTGTTTTTTTTTTTTTAATTTTTTTTTTCAACATTTATTTATTTTTTGGGACAGAGAGAGATAGAGCATGAACGGGTGAGGGGCAGAGAGAGAGGGAGACACAGAATCGGAAACAGGCTCCAGGCTCTGAGCCATCAGCCCAGAGCCCGACGCGGGGCTCGAACTCACGGTCTGCGAGATCGTGACCTGGCTGAAGTCGGACGCTTAACCGACTGCGCCACCCAGGCGCCCCAGACGAACTAATTTGTAAGCAAACGAGTTCACTAAAAGTTTTCAGACAACAGCTAGGATATCACCTTGTTTGGAGTAGATTTAGGTTAGACTCCGTGTATCTTCGCTGTAGCGTGGTCGAGCCCATATGAAATTGCCGACACTTGCCCAGAAGTGGCAATTTTCCTGAGATGCAGCCTGTCACTTCGGTTCTCTGAAACTTGGCCCTGGGTGTGGTTTAGCTACTGGCTTCCTGTTAGTCGGAATAGGCAGGTAATCACTTTATGCTTTTTGCTTTATTATGGGTGAATTATTTACTTCGACACCTTGTCAGATTTTTAAACAGTTCCTTTTTATGCAACCAAGGGCTCAATGAATTATTTCACACTCGACTGGAAGACCTTGAAGGGAAATCGGCCCAGGCTTGGGTCATCGTTTTTCAAAAACTGGTCTCGCATTTTCGTTGGGAGTTGGGAGTTGGGAGTCAACTAGCTTGATCAGCGTGCCTCTCGTGGCAAGCCTGCCTTAGCACTTGAACCCCACCGCCTCCATTCTTCGTTTCTGGAAATGGCCTTGACGCTCCCTTTCCTTTTCAGGCTCCTTTCCTGAGTGAACGCTCTTACGCTTGGGAAGAATCTTCGGTTCAATTCAACAAATAGCAGTTGTGTCTTTACCGTGTGGCAGACACAGAGCTAAGAGCTTGAGGAATGTGGAAATGGACGCGATGTGCTCCCTGACTGCAAGGAGGTTTTAATCTGGTGGGAGAAGTGGGCGTGTGTGGCTGGAATACTTGGAGGCGTAAAATAGCCGTGACATTGACTTCCCACTGAGCTTTACTCTTGTTGCATAGATTGAACGCCTCCCACGTCAGGTTGCAAAGCCTGGCGACACAATATATGTTGTGAATAGCATTGCATCTTGGCTATAAATGAACCCAGGGAGAGAGAGAGTGGGGAGAGAGGGGCAGAAAAGGTGGAGTGCAACGTGGACATTTGTTGTGGACATTTGTGGCTGGGCCCCGGGGTGCCGTTCACGTCTGGAAGGGGCAGGCTCTTTTCCCACGTGAGATTTTTGTCTCTGTGACTAAGAACACTTTTGGTGAGCGGGTCTGTGTGCAAACTTGCATTCTGCCCGTGAGCCTGTGTGTTCATGCTTAACTGATTCAACGAGTACATTTCCCCCAACATATTACACCAAATGTACTTAACGGCAATTAGAATGTTTGCCGCCTGCTGTGTGCAAATCTCCCCAGAAAACAAAACTCTCCTAAATGGCAGTATAAGTAATTCTGAAGATTAAAGCCAGTGATTTGCAGAGTGCTTGGTTTGTTTGCTTCCTGCAAATATCAAGATTAACAAAGAAACTCATTGATCCCATTTCGCCTCCTCGAAGCTTGCGCGTGGGCCTGAGGGAGTCCATCCCACGTGGCCGCGCGATTCACATGAAGACTTGCTCGTGCTTTCTTTTACGGCCAAGATGCTGATTCGGGGGGCGTTTCTCTTGGCAAGCGTGTCTCAACAAAACAGATCGGCTTATGTATATTTTTACAGGAAACGCTCCACCCAGCCCGTCCCCAGTCACGGCCCCCTCGATGGGTCCGAAGCAAAGCGCGACCCGTTTACGGCTGTTGAAAGGGGGCAGCTTGGGTCCCAACCCAAGAACGTAGTCTGGTTGTGTGATGTTGGCTGGATCTCAGCCACTCTGGGCAACTGTGAAAACAGGGCCTTGAACAAAACGCTCTTCAAACCTCCCTTCCATTGCTAATGTGGTAATTTGCTCCAGGCCCAATAATTTTGGACACGGATGGTGTGCCCTGGGCTGAGCCAGGCACTGGTAAACAATCGTGAGGCAGAGTTTTTGCCGGTCGGAGCAGAGACGTCTTCTCCAAACACACGTGATGTCCCGGTACCCTCTGTTTTGTTTGTTTTTTTTTTTTTAAGTTTATTTATTTATTTTGAGAGAGAAAGAGAGAGCACAAGCAGGGGAGAGAAAGAGGGAGAGAGAGAAAGAATCCTAAGCAAGCTCCACACTGTCAGCGCAGAGCCCGATGCGGGGCTGGAACTCACGAACTGTGAGATCGTGGCCTGAACTGACACCAAGAGTCGGATGCTAACTGACTGAGCCACCCGGGGGGCCCCACTCCGTAGCCACCAGCTGCCCATGCCAGCGGCCATTTTAGACAGTTTCTTGGGACAGCGTTACCTCCCCATTCCTTGTCATCCAGACCTTCCTGCCCCCACTGCCATCCCCCCGCTTGGAATTCTCCGATTTCCAACCGTCTGCCCTTCGTCACCCATCCCAGGTCCTTCCCATTCCTCGCTCCCCACCTGGACCCGATAGATGACTTGCCCATAAGCTGGTAAGTGGCAGACCCAGGATTCAAGGTCAGTCCTGCTCTCCATCTTCGATGCCAAGGGTGACCCGTGTACCTCTGGCCTCCTCATCAGCTGGGACTTGTTAGAAATGCGGGAGCTTGGCCCTCGCTCCACACCCACTGCATCAAAATACGCTTTTTAACAAGATTCTCTGGTGATTCACCTACATCGTCGAGTCCAAGAAGCCTGGTCTGAGACCAGCACCCTGACCCAGACTCTCAGTAAGCTTGCAACCACTGAGGCATCCTGGCCGAGTCCCCACTAGCCAGGCGAGGTCGGAGGTGGCCTTCAAATGCCTTGACTTGCACATCTCCTGTGCTTCTCTGGTGGCTGAACCTACAAAGCAGATACCCCGGGGCAGAAAGGCTGTGCTGCCCTACTGTTGTCCAAGCCCGAGGACTTTGCTACATCTAACGTCATTAAAAGCCACCGGGGCAGTGTGGGAAGGTCAGCGGAAAGAACCGTATGTCCAGTAATTTTCAGCCAAGATAAATGCAGCAAAGGGGGTTCCCAAAGGCTGTTGAATAATCGTACGCGGACCGATACGGAGGCAAAGCGCACGAACTCCCGGACTGATGAGTAACCACTCAGCGCTTTCTTCCACCTGCCACACGCATGTTTGCACCCTGGCTGCTTCTCTGCACACCCACGGGCCCACGGCCCTCCTAGCACTAGCCAGGACTGGGAGAGTCTGCTACCCATGACCGGCCATCACCCTAAGAAGTCCCAGTGGGAGGTACCCTTCAGCACTCTTCTCGGCATCCATGCAGATTTCCCTCGCTGGTACTTAAAGGCGGCTACTTGGGGCTGTCTGTGTCTCCAGAAACCCTCCGATATTCCACCCTGAGCAAGCCCCATCGCTGCCAGTAATTTTGCATCTTCTGTAGTCTTGTGCTGTCCCTACCGCCACACGTCTACCTGGACACAGAGACTGTGCACGCAGGGAAAAGCTATGGAATTCTCCTGGGCCACCGCCAGCCCCTGTACCTGGCGCAGAAGGAAGACGGATGTCTGGAGCCAACCTCTTCCTTCAGGGAGGCTCCCCGTTCATCAGGACAGAAGAGGCAGCCCAGGGGTACCTTCGCAGAGGCTGGGGTCTGCCTCGCGCCTGACCTTTTAAGCCAGCCCCTCTTCTGTGAGGTGTTCACGTGGGAGTGGAATTTCCCATTTAACATCACTTTGCCAAGTGATGGCACCCCTATAAATATCCGTTGGGACCAGTGTACAAAGTAGAAGATTTTGTGGGGGGTTGCAGACATTTTGCCACGTATATATATATTTTTTTATTAGAACCCATTGGCAGTTACTCATTAAGGCAGTTTTTAAACACAGACACACACAGATCCAGAGTCAGGGAGTCAAATGTCTCAGGACGAGAAGAGTTAGAAGTGCCAGGACACTCATTTTGAGAAAGCCATTACTTCGCCTGCTAGACCTTAACATGCTTCCTGCCTCCCATCAGTCCTGCTGGCAGAATAGGGAACAAGATTCTTTAAGGATGTAGGCACACGGGACCAGAGGGACTCATTTGCTGGGGCTGAAGGCCAAGTGAACATTCCTCTTTTTAAACTTGCTTCTCTGCTCTTTCCTTTTCCTCCCTTGCTCTGGGAGGAAGCTTTAATTCACCATATCTATTCTTCCCCGCACTACTCCTCGTACAAAACACGACATTGAAATATACAGATGTTTCCTATGAGTTTCTGACGGCCATACCCAATAGATTTTTCAAGTCTTTTTCTAATTTACTTTGTTTTTTTAATTTCTATTTTAAGTTTATTTATTTATTTTGAGAGAGACAGAGAGAGACAGCATGAGTGGGGCAGGGGCAGAGAGAGAGGGAAAGATAGGATGCCAAGCAGGCTCTGCACGGTCAACGCAGAGCCCGACACGGGGCTTGAACTCACGAAATCACGAGATCATGACCTGAGCTAAAACCAAGAGTTGGACGCTTAACCGACTGAGCCACCCAGGCGCCCCTAGTGGTTCTAGTTTATTTATTTATTTATTCTTTTTTTTTTTTTTTTCAATATATGAAGTTTATTGTCAAATTGGTTTCCATACAACACCCAGTGCTCATCCCAAAAGGTGCCCTCCTCAATACCCATCACCCACCCTCCCCTCCCTCCCACACACCCCCCACCCCCATCAACCCTCAGTTTGTTCTCAGTTTTTAAGAGTCTCTTATGCTTTGGCTGTCTTCCACTCTAACCTCTTTTTTTTTTTTTTCCTTCCCCTCCCCTATGGGTTTCTGTTAGTTTCTCAGGATCCACATAAGAGTGAAACCATATGGTATCTGTCTTTCTCTGTATGGCTTATTTCACTTAGCATCACACTCTCCAGTTCCATCCATGTTGCTACAAAGGGCCATATTTCATTCTTTCTCATTGCCACGTAGTACTCCACTGTGTATATAAACCACAATTTCTTTATCCATTCATCAGTTGATGGACATTTAGGCTCTTTCCATAATTTGGCTATTGTTGAGAGTGCTGCTATGAACATTGGGGTACAAGTGCCCCTATGCATCAGTACTCCTGTATCCCTTGGATAAATTCCTAGCAGTGCTATTGCTGGGTCATAGGGTAGGTCTATTTTTAATTTTTTGAGGAACCTCCACACTATCTTCCAGAGTGGCTGCACCAGGTTGCATTCCCACCAACAGTGCAAGAGGGTTCCCGTTTCTCCACGTCCTCTCCAGCATCTATAGTCTCCTGATTTGTTCATTTTGGCCACTCTGACTGGCGTGAGGTGATATCTGAGTGTGGTTTTGATTTGTATTTCCCTGATGAGGAGCGACGTTGAACATCTTTTCATGTGCCTATTGGCCATCTGGATGTCTTCTTTAGAGAAGTGTCTATTCATGTTTTCTGCCCATTTCTTCACTGGATTATTTGTTTTTCGGGTGTGGAGTTTAGTGAGCTCTTTATAGATTTTGGATACTAGCCCTTTGTCCGATATGTCATTTGCAAATATCTTTTCCTATTCCGTTGGTTGCCTTTTAGTTTTGTTGGTTGTTTCCTTTGCTGTGCAGAAGCTTTTTCTCTTCATAAGGTCCCAGTAGTTCATTTTTGCTTTTAATTCCCTTGCCTTTGGGGATGTGTCAAGTAAGAAATTGCTACGGCTGAGGTCAGAGAGGTCTTTTCCTGCTTTCTCCTCGAGGGTTTTGATGGTTTCCTGTCTCACATTCAGGTCCTTTATCCATTTTGAGTTTATTTTTGTGAATGGTGTGAGAAAGTGGTCTAGTTTCAATCTTCTGCATGTTGCTGTCCAGTTCTCCCAGCACCATTTGTTAAAGAGACTGTCTTTTTTCCATTGGATAGTCTTTCCTGCTTTGTCAAAGATGAGTTGGCCATATGTTTGTGGGTCTAGTTCTGGGGTTTCTCTTCTATTCCATTGGTCTATGTGTCTGTTTTTGTGCCAATACCATGCTGTCTTGATGATGACAGCTTTGTAGTAGAGGCTAAAGTCTGGGATTGTGATGCCTCCTGCTTTGGTCTTCTTCTTCAAAATTACTTTGGCTATTCGGGGTCTTTTGTGGTTCCATATGAATTTTAGGATTGCTTGTTCTAGCTTCAAGAAGATTGCTGGTGCAATTTTGATTGGGATTGCATTGAATGTGTAGATAGCTTTGGGTAGTATTGACATTTTGACAATATTTATTCTTCCAATCCATGAGCACGGAATGTTTTGCCATTTCTTTATGTCTTCTTCAATTTCCTTCATAAGCTTTCTGTAGTTTTCAACATACAGATCTTGTACATCTTTGGTTAGATTTATTCCTAGGTATTTTATGCTTCTTGGTGCAATTGTGAATGGGATCAGTTTCTTTATTTGTCTTTCTGTTGCTTCATTACTAGTGTATAAGAATGCAACTGACTTCTGTACGTTGATTTTGTATCCTGCAACCTTGCTAAATTCATGTGTCAGTTTATTTATTTATTTTTTAATTAAAACAATTTTTTTCAATCTTCATTTATTTTTGAGAGAGAAAGCACAGAGTGTGAGCAGGAGAGGAACAGAGAGAGAGGCAGACACAGAATCCGAGGCAGGCTCCAGGCTCCGAGCCGTCTGCACAGAGCCCGGCGCCGGGCTCGAACCCACGAACCGTGAGATCGTGACCCGAGCCAAAGTCGGACGCTTAACCGACTGAGCCACCCCATGGCTCTTTTTCTAATTTAAAGAAACTCCACAAACAACAGTTGAATGTATTACTTATAAATTATGTAGATGTATATAGAGCAAAACACAAAGTCCTTCTAAAGCCCCAGACCCAAACCTCACTGTTCTCAACAAAGGTGACCACTCGTGGCTGCTTCCTGTGTCTGTCTGACATTTGCTTATGCGTGGATGTGCCAGGCATGCTCGTTTTTAATTTTGCAGGGTGCTGCTAACTTGTTCTTTAAATGATTTTGCCTTCTTATACTCCAACCAGCAGTGTATGAGGGTGTCTTTCCTCACATTTGACAGGGCTGTATAAGATCTGTCTTCAATTTGTTTTCCCAACCCGAAAGATTAAAAAAAAAAAAAAAAGGTACTTTGTTACAGCTCTTGGATGCATTTCTTTGATTACTATAGAGATAGATCATCTTTTCATGTATTTATTGGATATTTTTGTTTCCTTTGATTTCTGAGAGAGATGTGGTGAATATCTCTCAGGATGACTGTGGATTTATCTTTTACTTCTTGGATTTTCTTTTCTTTAAATTTTTTTTAATGTTTTTATTTATTTTTGAGGGACAGAGAGACAGAGCATGAGCAGGAGGAGGGGAGAGAGAGAGAGGGAGACACAGAATCTGAAGCAGGCTCCAGGCTCTGAGCTGTCGGCACAGAGCCTGATGCGGGGCTCGAACTGATAAGCTGTGAGATCACAACCTGAGCCAAAGTCAGATGCTTAACTGACTGAGCCACCCGGGCGCCCCATACTTCTTAGGTGTTCAGTACCTCTTGCTTTGCATGTTTTCAAAGCATGCTATCAGGTGCATACATTCATGACCGTTTAATTGTCCTAAATCATACCTTTTATCAAAAAGAAATATTTCTCTGACCCTTGATCCCTTCATGTTTTTTGCCAAGTGACTCTACTTATCTTCTCATTGATTACCTCCTTCTCTTGCCCCACCTTTTCAAAACTTCTTCTTTGTTGCTTTGGAGTAGCTTCTAAATGTGGTTTCAGGGGCGCCTGAGTAGCTCAGTTGGTTAAGTGTCCCACTCTTGGTTTCCGTTCAGGTCATGATCTCATGGTCTCGTGAGTCTGCGCCCCGTGTTGGGCTCTGAGCTGGCAGTGCAGAGTTGATGAAGGATATGGGGCCAAATTCTAATCCCCAGGGGTTTCTCTTTATATGTGGGGGCTGGGAGATCGTTCTTGCTTGGCAGCCATTGTGATGTGTGGTCTACTGGCCTCGGATGTAGGCAGAGATGCCCTTCTGTTGGACATGTTTATTGCTGATTTCTTGATGGGTCCCTCTGAGCTACGTGAGTTTTCTGGTAAGGGGTGGGGCCTGGTTCGGGTGAGGCCCCCTAATGCCAGAGGCCTCTGGGAAATCGAGAAATCAGATCTGGCAAGTTGCCCACTTCTTTGCCGGGTCTCACCAGCCCTCTGGGTCCAGAGCTCCTCCCAAGTTTAGTTTCAGAGGTCAGCTTGTTCCCTCTAGGGCTCTGCCTGTAAGATAAAGTGCCTTGTTCACAGTTTTGACTTGAACTGAAAAACATTAGTTTCTGCCAACAACGTGGTGAGCTGCTAATTTATGTAAGAGATCAAGGAAATACTTTTTGTTATGTTCTTTCTTCAGGATGGGGTAGACAGGGCCCTGCCAAAGATCCACCCTGAGAACTAGTGGGTAGGCCAGAGCTTTGGGGCCTAGGAGAGGAATCGGAGTGTCTGAGCCAAGCCTGAGTACCTTTGGAAGATGTCTCTACAGGGTCATCTGTAGAGCAGATGAGCGGGCTCCGTGAGGACCTGGGGTTGTGATCTGGGCAGTCTGGAATGAATGAGCTTGTTGGGCAGGGAACTTACGCACCCATGTCTTTTCGAGAGCTCGGAACTCGGCCTCTGAGGTCGCATCTTGGCCTTGCTTGCCGGGATGCTGTTCTTTGATTTAGACACATGCCCTGTGCTGTCATGCCTCTTCCCTGCTCAATAATCCTTGACTTCATGGCTTCGCGCTGCTGGAGGACTTAGTCTGAATTTTCTAAACTGCCTTCAGAGCAACCTGGTTGACCGTTGGTTTCTTTTCCGCATCCCGGACACGCCCCGAAACCCCGATTTCTGCTTCTTGGCAGTGCACTGTACGTTTTCTCTCCTCCGTTTTTACACATGCTGTTCATTTTGTTTTGCTCAGAGAATTTTGCCCTTTGTCCCGTCTCTCCCTTCACCGGTCCTCACCTGGAAATTACCTACTAATGCTTCATGGCTGAGGGCACATTTTTCTCTCCGCTGCAAAACCTTCCCTGGGTGGGACCCCCATCTGTCTCCTTGAAGGCAGAGATCTCGGACCATCCTGAGCAAACTTCCCTTGTGACATGTAGCATTCCGTAATCGTAGTTACGATTTACCTAGCTTTTTCTCTTATGGGGCTGTGAACTTTTCCAGGGTAACAGTGAGGTTTTTAAAAAACTTTCTGTATCTTCAACACTTTGCTTGTCCATAATCGATGTCCAATATGTGCAAATGTCACCATCAACCTGTTGTTTCCAGGTGATCTAGATACACTGGTCCTAGGGGTGTGGGAATAAAAGAACAAGTGCTTTGTTTTTTTTGTTTTTAAGAGAGACACAAGATCCATGTTAAAATCGAGGGATGGGCCCTGTCTTCCATCTATCATAAAATATTTGGAGTTACACAAAGTCACCATCCTCAGGCGGGAGAGCTTTCTCTCCAGTGATCTGACGTGGCATCTTCAAACAGGGGTAGGAGTTACCCTGGGAGGAGACTCAGTCTTCCTACAAGTCTAGGGTCTTCATTAAATCTGTAGGATTCCAGAACTGGGCATTCCATACAACCTCTTTTTGCCACACATGACTAGATGCCTTTTTTCTGTTTATTAATGTATCTTACAAATACTTTCTGAGCATCTGGGATGAGCCCTTCCTGTGTGCTGGAGATGTATCAGCCGAAGAGATGTGGTCCCTGATCTCATGAAACCTACTGGCCAGTGATGGGAAGGGTAAGGGTTGGGGCCTTCGGCTGCATGGACAGATTTATTATTACCACTGTGCCTCGTGTACCGTTTTCTGTAGCTCCCTTGCCGGCCCAAGATAGGAGGAATTGAGTCAATGCGTTACAGGTCTCCAAGTTAGCATAAGATCTTACCCGTGGGTTTTTTTTTTAATTTTTTTTAATGTTTATTTATTTTTGAGACAGAGAGAGACAGAGAATGAACGGGAGAGGGGCAGAGAGAGAGGGAGACACAGAATCGGAAGCAGGCTCCAGGCTCTGAGCCATCAGCCCAGAGTCCGACGCGGGGCTCGAACTCACGGGCCGCGAGATCGTGACCTGAGCTGAAGTCGGACGCTTAACCGACTGAGCCACCCAGGTGCCCCACCCGTGGGGTTTTAGAAAGGAAGGCATTACCTGGAGGAAGGTTGAAAACTGTGAAAATTACCTGTTATTAACATGTCTGAGAGATGGTACAAGGTGACAGGGAACATCCTATAGGATATCGAGAAACCACTGGGAACGGCATTTAAACAGGAATGAAGTTTCTTTTCATGCCCTTCTACTCCGGAGCAGAAGTATGTCCTAGTGCAGAAGTCATGGGGTTGTTTGATCAATGGTTATTAATGGGCTAGACTAGCTGCCTGGCAGGCTCAGTTGGATGGCTCAGTTTCTTTGTAAAAGAAACCCAGGCTGGGGCTCTCATCTCGTGCAGCATTATCATCATTGTAAGTGGGCAGTTCCCATCACCTTAAGAAATTGGCAGATGGCTGGAGCTAATGCCGCCATTTAAACAAAATTACAGTTATTTCATATTTAAGTTTCTCTTGCCCTTTCAAAGCTACGTGTTGACTAACAGAGGAAGGCTTACAATCGCAGTGATCGGTTTTATGTTTATTATACCTTTATGGTATAAACCCCTTATTATATAAGGCCCTCTTGGAAAAGCTTCTGGGTAGAGAAAAAAGGTGGAGGTCCATTTCAGTCGGTAGGCATGCTTGCTTTCTAGAATGGATAACGTGAGATCAGGCCACATGATTCTTTTCCCCCATCTGCATTTCAACAGGTGGAACAGTTGTGATGTTGGTTTTGACTCAAGACTTCTGTCTCCGATTGTGGCCTCAGAAGGCCTGTTGTGGGGATGACATGGCTGTTTCTCATTCGTGCCAACTGACGTCATGCTCTCGTGTGAAAATCCAAGAACTTGTAGTCCGGCATTGCGACTCCCTTTAATTCTGCAATATGGCTCAGTCATTCGTGTGTTAATCTAAACTGATGTGTTTTTCTGTGTTACATTTGCTCACTCTAAAAAATAAGAGCAGGAAATGTACAAAGAAGCAAGAAAAAGTTATTGACAATTCCACCACATAGAGGCAAAATGACATCTCATTATTGTTTTGAGTCTTTTTTATTGCTCGTGATGGTCTGCCTATTTTCATATGCGTGGTGTTTATTTCTTTGGTTCTCTGAATTGTCTGTTCATGTTTTTTGTTTATTTGTCTGCGTTCTTTGGGCCCTCAGTGTCTTCTCCCCTTGTAATTGCTGTGAATTTGGGGGGGGGGAGTTTGCTGTTTCAATTTTATTTTTGTGATCAGAAGCTTACAAATATTATCAAACTATTGGAGATTCTTCGATATCCAGAGTTTGCATGAATATTCCCTCACATTTTTATGTTGCTTTCCTTTTATTTTGAGTTCTGCACTCAGCCAGTTTGTTTATTTAAAATGTTCTTTTTGGGGCGCCTGGGTGGCGCAGTCGGTTAAGCGTCCGACTTCAGCCAGGTCACGATCTCACGGTCCGTGAGTTCGAGCCCCGCGTCAGGCTCTGGGCTGATGGCTCAGAGCCTGGAGCCTGTTTCCGATTCTGTGTCTCCCTCTCTCTCTGCCTCTCCCCCGTTCATGCTCTGTCTCTCTCTGTCCCAAAAATAAATAAACATTAAAAAAATAATAATAAAAAAAAAAAACCTTCTTTTCGGGGGCGCCTGACTGGCTCATTCGGAGGAGCGTTCTAGTCTTGATCTTGGGGTCGTGAGTTCGAGCCCCACATTGCGTGTAGAATTACTTAAATAAGTAAATAAACTTAAAAAAATAAAATAAAATTTACTTTTAGTTTGTTCGTAGGGGGGACTCTCACTGTTTCACCCGACAAAGAGTGAGTAGCCCTAACATCATTTATTGTGGAAACTTCTCGGCCTAAATTCTCCAAGATCGGATCTGTTTCTAGCATCTTACTTCTGTTTCACATGTCCATCATCTGGTTCTTGATTAGATGCTATTCACTTGACATTTGACTTCAACATCATGGATGTTTCCAGGTTTCCTTACAGCCCCTTTTCTTCTCAACCGTTTTGTTATTTATTCTCGCCTGTGTATTCTTTCCGGTCAGTGTTGGGATTATTTGTCAAGTGGTAAAGTTAGTTCTATAGAAATCTTTGAGGGGCGCCTGGGTGGCGCAGTCGGTTGAGCGTCCGACTTCAGCCAGGTCACGATCTCGCGGTCCGTGGGTTCGAGCCCCGCGTCGGGCTCTGGGCTGATGGCTCGGAGCCTGGAGCCTGTTTCCGATTCTGTGTCTCCCTCTCTCTCTGCCCCTCCCCCGTTCATGCTCTGTCTCTCTCTGTCCCAAAAATAAATAAAAACGTTGAAAAGAAAAAAAAAAATTAAAAAAAAAAAAAAAGAAATCTTTGAAAAAGTAACATTTGTAGTATTTCTAACTTATGAAAGTAACGCATATTTGTATAGAACGTTGGAGGTTACGGTTAAATGTCAAGGAATAAGCATGTTAAAAAAGAGCATTCAAGCAAGGGAAATTGGAAGGAGGGTGGGGCAGGGAGTGATTAGCCAAAGGAAGGATTGTTTCAGACAAGGCCACCTTCCCTTAGTGGGGACGGCTGGGGGTCTTTTCCGGTGGGTTTACCTCACTTCACTCTGTGGGGGATGGAGAAGGGCTCCTGTGACCAATGACCTCATCAGAGCCAACCAGAAAATTCCTGACTGACTAGTGAAGACAACATTTCTGGGGGAGGCGGAAACTGCAGTTAGGTTAGGTGTTCGGCCCCAGTTTGGTGACTTGGCTTAGCATTAGTGACGTCATCATGCCTGTGGCTTTGTTTAGTAGACAAAAGCCAAGACATATGTCTCTGCTCAGACCCTCCTGGAGAAACGGTTTTGTTTTTCGGAGGCTAAGACAAAGGTCGTTGGAGTCAGGTCGATCTGGGTTTGAAGTCCAGCTCTGCCTACTATTCACTTGCCTCTGGCCTCAGTTTACTCATCAGTACAATGGGTATACCTACATTCCTGGCTTACCGTGAAAAGTAATGGGATAATGCGTACACTGGAAGGTTCTTGGCCCAACGCACGGCTGCAGAAGCTGGGCTCACACACGTGTGTGTGTTTGAGGGATGGGGGGGGGGGTCACCTTTTGTTACTCATCCTGCATTGCCCTCTCGGAGCAGAGGGCCAGCCCAGCGCTTCTCAGGTGATGGCCAAGGGCACGAGAACCCCCGGAGGCTCACGCTTGGACCCGCAAAAGCCCCTTACCTTGTTCTGAAAGTCAAAGCCGATCCTGTGGCCGCGCCCAGATCCCGTGGGTGGGGAGATAGACTTGGCCTCTTCAGCGAGAAAAACCTCCTGGAAGAAGTCACTTGGCCAAGGAGCAGCGCACACGGAGGGGTGAAGGGTTAATGCCTTTTGCCACACAACATAAGCAGAATCTGCTGAAGCCTCTGGCGGTTCAGGGAGGGAGAAGGCGTTTTTGGATTAAGATAAGCAGCATCAGGTTAACACTAAGCTGAGGCTGGGGGGTGGGGTGGGGGCTGGTGTGTCCGATTTGAGTCCCATGGTGGAGGGCCTGCCCTTGGGGACGGCTTTCTGTGTGGAGGTACCATAGCACCAAGGACGGAAGGGTGGCCCAGATGCAGGAATGAACAGAAGTGTTTTCGTGGTCACTGTCTCTGAAAAGGCAGGCTGGACTGGCCAGTTTGACCAGAGCAAGGAAAGGAAAGGAAAGGAAAAGTCATCCGTTGGGTAATATGTTTCTCACTGCCTCGCTGAAGTTCTAGAAGACAACCTTTGGTCCCAGATTGGAGCTCCGGGAGGGGCTGGAGTGGGAGAGTGAGGCTTCGGCTGAGTGCAGAGCCTTTTAGGGCCCTTCCGTTTCTCTGAAGGATCAGATTGCCCACATTTTGGATCTGCTGGGCCTTGGAACACGGCTATTTATTATTTCCAGTTGGGATCATTTCCTAATGCATTTTGGCCTCCTGTGGCCATGGGGGGGTGGGGTCCCCGTTCATCGCACTCCCCTTCGGAAGGTTATGGGATAAATACCATGTGTGAATAACTTAGGCAGCATTTCTTGTGCCTTAAGTGCACTGAGGTTTTCTTAGCTCTGGCCTGAAACTGTCTGCATTAATTTACCCTTAATTGCTTTTAGAAATTCTGTTCCTGAGCCATTGCTTAATAAAACTCCAGGGTTTTTCTTTTCTTTTTCTGTTCTCGTCAGTTGGCTACAACAAGATTAGCTTCCTCATGCCCGGAGAGATCCATCTGTTGAGCGGAGAGTCTGAAGGATGCCCCTCCCCACCCTTCCCTTCCTCCCCCACCATCATCCTCTCCACCCTCCCCCCACCCCCTATGTGTGGCTCCTCCCTTCCCTTCTAGAAAAAGCATGCTGCACAAAGCAGGGACCCGTGGTCAGAGTTGAGGGTTAAAGAAGATGAATGAACCCTTTTCACTTACGAAACAAAACAAAACCTTCCAAAGATAAAGAGACACAGGTAGGGGGTGTCCATGTCATGACCTCCTGCCACACCTTGAAACTGTCATATCTGCCACCTGGCCAAGGACGCTGAGTCTCAGACCTTGTCCTTGGAAAAGCAACTCTTCAGGACTCGGAGAAAGAGACGTCCCAGGAAGCCTGGGAGATTCCATGGTACCTGTAGGTAATCAGCTCAAGAATCAAAAATGGCTTCGGGAATATTCCAAGAGAAATGTTTGTAGGAACCAGGCTGGCAGGGGAGGCCTAGAGCTTTGTTGATCCTTTGGTGCTTGAAAACAGGGTGTGGGCGGGGCACTGGCCTGTCACTGACAACTGTGCCCTCTGGCCATGTGCCCTGGGTTCTACCCTTCCTCTGTGCTTCTGTGGGAAGCCCACAAAAGGTGTGAATTCTCGTCCAGGGAAAAAAAAAAATTCTTACGCCCACCACATCTCGCATTCAATTTGGGAGGCTTTTCCTGGGGGGTTCTGTGGACCCCAGGATGGGACCCCGTCTCAGGCATAGAGCAGGCTGCATCTCGATTCATGAAAATCGCCCCAGTGTGACTGATCTGCGGGATGCACAGGAACTCAGATGCTGAAGTAGGCAGTTCGTCCCAGAGCCTGGCTGCGTAGGAACCGAGCTAATGAGGTGTGGAGCTCCTTCCTGGATGAAGTGCCGAGCTCAACTTGAGGAAATTAAACCACTCAGCAAAGTGTGCCTTCTCCCTGGTAATGAGCGGTCCAGTAGAGGGGCCTCGTGCATCCCGGTGGCTCAGCCCCCTGTCTTGTTTTGCAAGGTTTGCTGTTGCTAAAAATGATAGCGCTCTTTCCGTGGATTATAGGAGAGGCTTGATGAGGAGGGGAGAAAGAGAGGGGCTGTCGGCCTGGTTAATGCACTTGACCCAAACGGGCTTTCGGAATTTGAGTTCTGATTAGTAAATCAAAGGAGACAGCAGGCAGTCGAGTTCAGGGTGGTGTCTTTTTTAAGTGTTGAGGTGCCATCACTGACGTTATAATTCGGGAGACGATAAGTGATGTCTTTGATCATAAAAAGAGCAGAGAGAAGAAATGGGGAAGGTAGGAGGGTTTTCACGGGTTCGTGCAGTAACCATTTATCTGCCAAGGACTGGGCTGGGCTCTGGGGAAACAAAGGGAGCCCAGCTGCCCCGAAGTGGGAGAGAAGAGAGTGAAGGGCATCAGGATGGCAATTTGCAGAGGGGGAGAACGCAACAGAGGACAGGGACCTCACATCAGGCCAGGACGTGCCTGGGGTGGGGCTGGAGGGGAGGGGCGTGTTAGGTCCAAGGAAAGGCGCTTTAGGCAGAGGGGAAAGAGTGTGCATTGAGAGAGGGCATTCTTGGTTGCGGGAAGTATGACTGCTTCACGGTAGCTGGGGGCACGAGGTAGGAGCTGAGGTTGGAAGGATGTGCTGGGGCTGAACTGGGTGCCAAGCAAAGGAGTTTAAACCTGACTCTGAAAACAACGGAGAAGGCGAGGAGATAGTTACAGGGGGAGGGTGTCCTGATCCCATTTGCATTTTAGGAAGGTCATGCTGGGGGCACCTAGGTGGCTCAGCGTGGGCCTCTTGATCCCCAGGTTGTAAGTTCGAGCCCCGCGTTGAGTAGAGATCACTTAAAAATATAATATTAAAAAGAGAGAACATGCTGGCAGCAGTGTGGTGGATAGAGTGAGGCTGAGCTGTAGAGGGGGCCGGCTGGAAGCAGGGCTCCAGTAAGTGGCTTTCGGTGACATCCAGGAGGGAAGCGTTGAGACGTGGAGCCAGGGCAGTGCAAATGGCGGCGGGGAGAGGGGCGAGTGTCACAAAGAGAACCTCAAGATGGCAGAATCTTCAGGATTCGGTGACCGGCCAGACGAGGTGAATGGGTCGTGATTCTAACGTGCCTCCTGAGAAGAGAGGGCGGTCCCCTGCGATGGAGACAGGAAGGCACAGACAGAGCGGGTGTCAGGTTTAGGCGTGCTGACCTTGGGCTTGCGAGGCGTCCAGGTGGCCACGTCCAGTGGGAAGCTGTTGCTTGAGCCGAGGTCCAGGCTAGTGATGCGGGTTTGGAAATTGCAGGACGTGACAGTTGGAGCCATAGATTAGGAAGAGGTCGCCTAGTTAGAGTCAGCCAAGGGCAGAGAAGGAGCCTTGAGGAATTTGGGGATTTGGAGTGGGAACAGAAAGGGCAACCCGGGAAAAAGAACAGGGGGCCGGGGCCGATCAGGTGGGAGAGAGAGTGGAGGTGTGACTCCGGGAACCCTGGGTGTGCCAGCACCCAAGAGTGAGTCACATTTATATGAGGTGAGAGGCAACAACGTTAAATCCTGCAGCAATGATGGTCGAGAGGTATCTGCTGATTCCGGCCACACGGATGTCATTGGAAACTAACAAGAGCGGTTTTAGTGCAAGAGGGTAACTCGAGGCCAGAGGATGAGAGTGGAGGGAGGAACCGATGGGAGACGGAAGGAGACAAGGAGAAGAAAGACATCAATGAAAGCTGTGGGAGAGACCCACATTGTATTTAAATGGGAGAGACCTGAGCGTCTGGCTTCCTGACTCTGCTTCCTCCGGGGGAGGAGGGACAGAGGGTCCTGGGAGGAGGGACAGAGGGTCCTTACATGTGCGTGGCTTCTCTCATCCGCACCTGCAGAGGAGCCACGATGCGGAGCTTGATCGGGATGGGGGCCCAGGGTCTGCCCGGTTGCCAGGGGATGCTGACCGACGCTGATGCTACAGGCCGGTGACCACTTTTGGAAATTCCTGCCGATGGCCTTGATGGCCTTGATTTCCTTTTCCTCGGTGGATTAAGAGGCACGCTTCCCTGCAGGAGGGAGATGAGCCAGAGGGGAGACTGGTAAAAGCAGAGAGCAGTGGGGAGGCGGGGGAGGGTTGGAGGCTTTGACCTGCCTTCCAGAGAAGCTTCAGGGCAGGTCCTCTGAGGGCCGTGAAGACTGGAAACCTCGGATTTGTCTTGTCATCAGCTGCAGGTGTGAGACGTTCTCTCTTTATCTGTCTCTATCATTATATCAAATATCATTATATTTACAGATGGATGGAGAGAGAGAGAGAGAGAAGGGGGGGGAGGGAGAGCTAAAGAGAGAGCGAGAAACATTTATTTAAAGGAATTTGGCATACGTGATTGTGAAGGCTGGCATATCCAAAAACCTGCAGGGCTCACCTGCAGCTCGGAGACCCAGGGAGGAACTCATGTTGCAGCGAGGATCCAAAGGCAGTCTGCTGTCCGAATTCCCTTTCCCCCGGGGGGACCTCAGTCTTTTTTTTCTCTTCGAACCTTCCAACTGATGGGATGAGGCCCACCCACATTATGGAGAGTAATCTGCTTTAACCCAGGCCTACTGATCTACATGTCAGTCTCATCGAGGAAAAAAAAGTACCTTCAGAAACCTCTAGAATAACGTGTGGCCAAAAGACCACGGCCTAGCCAAGTTGACCCATAAAACTGAGCATTAGAAGCAGTTAGATGTGCTTTGCGATCTGACTTCATCATCTGGCCCCGCGTCCACAGTGGGCCGGGGAGAGGAGGAGCGGTTTGTCTCCTTGCTGGACGGAAAGTGAAGTTGCCGTTGTTGATGTGGCACAGGAAGTGAGTGGAACGTTCTGAAGTTCCGTGTCAGTTGGCAGGTGTAGTGTCAACGTTCATGGCCTTTTCCGGGCTCGGGAGCATGGGAATTTTTGCAGTAGGGCTTCCAAGGAGGAGTCCCATTTCTGTTCTTGATTGCCCATAACCCATGGCTTGGCATAGCTAAGATTGGCACACGCGAGCCATGTCTTTGGTTAAGGATGTGCCTTCAGCGTTTTCGGACTCACGGAATTCAGGCAGCGGCAAAGAGGTGACCGTCTGACGCATTTGCCTTTTCCTTTCTGATTACCTCTATCTGGCAAGTGGGCACCACTATTTGGAAAATGAATCCCCTTGCTAAGTGGCTGGGCCACAGCAATGCATTCTTGGGGATGGGGCCCTTTTGCCTCTCAGTTGGAGATGGCGGGATCTGCTGTGGATCAAGGAGGGTGAGCCCAGGCCAAGGAAGCGTGTGGCCATCCAGGTCCCGGGAGCTGGTGTGCTCGTTCCGGAAGCCCAGGGGATGGTAGTGCACGGGTACGTTCCAGGCTTTCTCTCGTACGTAAAGCGCATTCAGAAACTGAAAGGTAGGGACGCCTGGGGGGCTCAGTCGGTGAAGCGTCTGACTCTTGGTTTCGGCTCAGGTCGTGATCTCACGGTTTGCGGGTTCGAGCCCCGCGTCGGGCTCTGCGCTGACAGCTCCGAGCCTGCTTGGGATGGTCTCCCTCTCTCTCTGCCCCTCATCTCTCTCTTTCTGTCTCTCAGACAGAGATAAATAAACATTAAAAAAAAAAAAAAAGAAGAGAAATAGAAAGGTAGACACTCCAGGACCCGGACCCTCCATTTTGACGTGGATCTGAGGTCGGGCAGCCATAGAGGAGGAGGCCTCACCTCCCACCACTACCCACAGCAGTGGAAGAAGCGGATGGGAAGATGTGTCTGTCCCAAGCCTGTGGCTGCTTGGGGTCAGTCGAGGTGGTGTTTCCTGACTCAAACTACCTATTCCGTTTGATTCCCCACTCTTTCCTCCCTCTGGTTTCGCTCTGGGCTGCCGACACTGAGAGGGCATGGGCTCCATGTCCGCTGTAAAGAACCTTTATTAAGTGGCCTTTCTGACCCTACGCATGTGTCTGGTGCACTTGGGAAATGAAAATGAATCACCCTGGTAGGAATTTGCAGAGCCGGCTGTGACCCTGTGGTTCCAAGCCCTGGCTCCCCACTGCTCCGTCTGTGAACAACCTTAGCTAGATTCTTCTGGAAGGCCCCGGAAGGGAAACAGAAGGGACCCTCGTCAACCGCTCGGCATTTAGCGTTTACCGCACTGCATTCCAAGCTGCCTTGTTCTAAGTGTTGAACGTGTTTTAGCTGCAAACCCCAGGACTCTTGGCTACTGACGGCAGGATTGGGGCCCGGGCAGTGCTCGGTCACGGGTCCCCACACCCTAGTGAGACGCCCCAGAGCCAGAGCTCAGGGTAAGCAGCCAGGAAGGCCCAGCTGATTGGCCACGAGGTGACCATCCGTGTGAGCTGAGTGACGGGAGAGATTGGGTAGGCCCTGGAAGGGGAGCCCTCACCTTAGGACCCGAGGGATTAATGCCCAAGTGGGACCAGAGATAAGGAGTAGAGCCTGAGTGCAGGCCCTGTGGGCGCCTGCCCTGAACTGGCCCCGTGTGCTATCCCGTGTTTGGAAGAGTCGAGACATCAGATGAAGTTCCCTTCCAGGCACCCTTGCTGCTGTCTTCAGGCAGCTTGTGCGACTCAGGGCAAGTGACTTCACCTCTCTGGGCCCCCAGTTTCCTCCTCTGTGAAATGGGGATGATAATACCGCCTACCTCAGAAGGTTGCTGTGAGGGTTAAATGAGACAGAACAGTACATAGAAGCTTCCAGAAACTTCCGACTCACAGCCTGCACTTGTATAAATGTTGGCTAGCATCACCGTCATCCTCGTCTGTAAGGTCCTGAGATCTCCTGGCCCACGTTGCGTCTCCATTCTCTTACAGCAGTGCAGTGGGGATGTTGTAGGGTCATTTTGTTGCCAGGTGGGCAAACTGGGTCACAAGCGTCACTTGGCCCCTCTGATCGATGTACCACGTGGGGCTCACGTAAGTTGTCCTTAAAAGGAGGTCCTGGCACAGGCAGCTCCTTGGGCTTCATTTCCTGCTTGGAGGCCTGGTGGGTTCCGAAGTGGCCAGTTCTCCTCAGCTCTCTTCTCCTCGCTCAGCATCAACCAAGGGAGGTCGTGGATACTTTTGGTGTTAAATGAAGTCAATGCCGGGGCGCCTGGGTGGCTCGGTCGGTGAAGCGGCCGACTTCGGCTCAGGTCACGATCTCACGGTTCGTGGATTCGAGCCCCGCGTCGGGCTCTGGGCTGGCAGCTCGAAGCCTGGAGCCTGCTTCGGATTCTGTGTCTCCCTCTCTCTCTCTCTCTCTCTCTCTCTCTGCCCCTCCTCCCCCCACGCTCTGTCTCTCTGTCTCTCAAAAAGAATATCCAGACTTTAAAGACAGCTTGCCTGCCAACCATCTTCTTTAAGACAAGATTGTTTCTTGCTCACTGACCCGTTTCTGAAAGGAGGCCTGTGATTTCTGGGACCCAGTTCCGAGCCCGTGTTGCTAGAGGAAGCCCACGGGATGCCCCCTCGGCTGTGGATTTGGAAGTACTTGGCAGTTGCTGTGGCATAGCATCCTCTGCTCATTCCTGGGTGCCTCGCGGATCCCGAATCCGTTCTTTTATCCTCCTAAACCTTCCAGGCTACTCCTACCCAGGTTTTGCAGCTGGAAGGCCGTCGGGGCGGCAGGAAACACGTCGGGTTCTGTGTGTTCCACTCTGTACAGATGGGGGCGGGAAACCAAGCTCTGAAACCGACCTCTCCTTCCCCGAGTCGGCCTGCCCCGCCACCCCGGCCACCCCCGAGAGTACCGTGCACGCCACCGGGGCAACTGGGCGCTCAGCACCTTCTGCCTCCTCGGCTCTGCAGGGACTCGGGGACGGAACACTTGGCTGTGGGTCATCAGGCCACAGCGGGAATTCAGTGTCAAGTCCTACGGGCAGGAGCCGTGGTCTGGTGGTCTGTTCTTTCTCTCTGCATTTCTATGGCCAGTGAGCCTCTCTCCCTGCAGCAACCACCCTTCATCTTCCGGCCTGTCTGGCCCCGGGGGTGTGATTGTAAGTAACGTGTGTATGTGTCAGCACCTACTCCTCAGTGCTTAAAAACCTCAGTGAATAAATAAATACACTCAAAAAAAAAAAAAAAAAAAAAAGACCAAGGAAAGAACGCTGATTTTTATGACAGTGACTGTATTCATCTCGTCTGCCCATTGGGAAAGCCTGAGGAAAGCCCAAGAGAGGTGCACTGTCAGCTGGGCAAGGATAGAGACCCGGGTGGCCAGGCTGGGGAGGAGACTCCTGGGTGGGTCCTGCAAGGAGGGTCTGGGCTGCGTGAAAACTCTGGAAGCCTGGCCCATGCGTTGGGGAGCATACAGAAGGGAACGGAGGAGCCGAAAGGGGGGGTGGGGGGGGCAGCCGGGCAGACTGGGTCCTTCCATTAGTTGGTACATTGCATTGTCACGGGGCTCTCAGATGACCCTTGTGAGGTCTCAGGCAAGCACCACAGCTAGGTGTGGTGCGGATTATTTTGACAGTTTTAGAGGTGAAGACCTATGAACAGTGTACCCCGTGTGTGACGGAGCGCTTTCTCATTTTTGAAATCCCTGTCCCCACCCCCCCCCATCCACCATGATTTACCAAATGGCCACCTTGGCCCATGAAGGGGCAGGGTGGGGGCTTTGAGGCTCCCCCATTTCCCACTTTACCCTGGGGGCGGGAGTTGCCTGCTCTAGCCGAGAGGCTTGACTCAGAACTCAGTCCTGATTGCATCATGACCCCGTTGCCTGTGGGTGGAGAAGAAGGTGCTGGGACACTGCAGTCTGGTCTTTCTGCTTCTGCGTTCCAAGCGCCAGAAGCTGTTAAAAACCAAGGACCAAAGACACTTAAGCCCTGGGGCTGAGCGCTGGGAATAGGTGGGTGCGTCCGGACTGTGTGCTCACAGGGACGGGCTGGTGAGTAAGCTGCCCAGGTTGGTCGAGGGGGCTCGGAGGGACCTTCTGGGGTGCCCTCCTCCCTCGGATCCCCGTGCAGCAAATGAGATGATTCCCGCCGACTGCCCGGGAGCCCGTCAATAACCATTCTAATCTCCCTGGCAGCCCCAGAAGTGAATTTACAGCGACGTGGTAAAAATGAGGCTGCATGATCAATGGATCCCTGGACGTCCTCCTCCAGGAGACACAAATGTATCTTGTAACAAAACTTTATTTTCTTCCGAAAATTGCCTGCCTGATTAATACGGCCCGACACAGCCCAAGCTGTTCCGCATAAAAAACAGCCGTTTTTCTTGCTCTTTCTTCAGTGCTCTTCCCCCTCACTCCATTCCTTCAGCTCGTTGCCTTTGTTTTCTCCTCTAACACCTGTGCTATATATTGTCCGATCTCACACGAGGAGGAGGAGAATGTATTGAAATGCCTTAGCGCCCTCTCCCATGCTGTTTGGTTTCCGCTTGGTATTTCCAATGCGGCTCAGCCTAAGCAGAGGACCAGATTTGTGAGTGCTCCCCTGGACGGAGCGCGGTGTTCCCACGACTGAGCCACGCACGGCATGTTCTCTGGATATCAAGCTTGCATCACCGGGAGCTCCAGGGAGGCCAGAGCTCGACACCCCTGTGTCCAGCCTGGGTGAAAAGGACTCTTCTCTTTTATTCCGGTTTTCAGGGATGGGGGAGCTGCTGGGTCTTAGGAGGGAGGACCTCAAAGGCAGGCGGTCCCGTCTCCTGCCCCCCCCCCCCCGCCCAGGAGATTCTAGGAACGCGTGCCAGAAGAGATGGGGTGTACCCGGCAGCATGCTCCTATGCAGGCCGAGGACCCGCTTCCTTGAATACGATTATTTACATGCGCCTTTCGTGTCTGATTCTAGAATGCAGGCTCCACCCGAGCGGGCTGCTTGGTTTGGGTTCCCCCAGAAGCAGACCCTAAGACTAAGATTTGAGTGCACCATTGATTCGGAAGGTGGAGAGAGCAAACACCACCAGGGGCGTGGGGAAGTAGGACCTGGAAGGGAAGGCCTCCCCCTTAGGGTGTGGTATGCAGATGGCCACTGTGGGTGATGGAGGGGGAACCCTCCCTCGTTTCACTAGGGGGACCCTGGGAGCCCTTGTAAACCGCTGCCCTTGGAGTCAGCCTGCTCCTGGGGTGAGCGAGCTGGGGTATTCATGCCTCAACTCCTGGCCGCCTCTGGATGGGAGCAGATGGGGGTGGGGCGGCAGCAAAGTAGGCTCCAGGCATGGAAACGCAGGTGCCCGAGTAGGGAGTGGGGCAGGTGGGCAGTAAAGTGGGACCAGGCGGTGTGAACGGGCACCCAGGCCGCCTGGGAGACGCGGGATACGTACCCGAGACTGCTGCTTCTGGTTCCTTTGGGGCGGCAGGTTGAGGAGAATTGGGGTTGGACCCCTTCACGATCTCCTCCTTAGGTTCCAGTCTTTGTTCTCAGCCAAGGGGGGCCCGGAGGGAACTGGTGACGCACACCTTGGGCGCACGTGGGCCGTGTCCATCCGCAGCGCCCATGCCTTCCGCCTTCCTCTGACTCTACTCGGCTGGCTCTCTTCCCCCAGGTGCAAGGAGCTGAAGTACTCCAAGGAGCTGCCCCAGATCTCCATCATATTCATCTTCGTGAACGAGGCCCTGTCAGTGATCCTGCGGTCAGTCCACAGCGCGGTCAACCACACGCCGACGCACCTGCTGAAGGAAATCATCCTGGTGGACGACAACAGTGACGAAGGTATGGGGGCCGCCAAGCTGCATGAGTGTTTTGGAGGGGATCCTGGGAGCGCGCCGTGTCAGCAAGGGGGAAAATGCCACTTGCATTGTAACACGGGTCCACCTGTCTTTGTCTCCTGTCCCTGGGGCATAGCTACAGAGAGGAAGACATCTGGGCGCACGAGCACTGGCCCATTAGACCTCGAGGCCTGCAGGGCTCTTAGGAATAAATGACTGGCAGGGCACCCTGGGTGGCTCCGTAGGTTAAGCGTCCAGCTCTTGATTTCAGCTTTGGCTGGTGGAATCGAGCCCCATGTCGGGTCCCGCACTCACAGTACAGAGCCTGCTTGGGATTCTCTCTGTCTCGCTCTCTCCCTGCCCCTCCCCAGCTTGCTCATGCTCTCTCTTGCTCTCTCTCAAAATAAATAATCATTAAGAAAAAAAAGAAGTTACTGACCACATAGATGGACTCAGTTTCCCTTCTTCATATTACCTAAAGTAGATGACAAGGAGCGCCTAGATTCTTCCCCACTCCCCTCCCCAGCCCTACCCACTGCCACCATCCTTTCCCAAGAGGTAAAATAAAAAATGAAATCCTGGGGGCACCTAGGTGGCTCAGTCGGTTGAGCGTCCGGACTCCTGGTTTTGGCTCAGGTCATGATCTCGCGGTCCGTGAGTTCGAGCCCCGCGTCGGGCTCTGTGCTGACAGCTCGGAGCCTGGAGCCTGCTTCCGATTCTGTGTCTCCCTCTCTCTCTGCCCCTCCCCTGTTCATGCTCTGTCTCTCTCTGTCTCAAAAATAAATAAATGTTAAAAAATAAAATAAAAAAAAAAGTTTCAATTAAAAAAAAAATATATATATATATAAAACAGGCAGCAGGAACAAAAATCCTCCGGGGTCCCTGGAGGCGGGTCAGGGGGAGGCCTGGTGTCCAAGTGGCGGCAGATGGGTCTTGCTAACCGTGCCCTTGTGTTGGCTCCTGGCCTAAGGTAATGCGCTGTGCTCGCCGCGGGGAGAAACCCCCACCAGCTGATGCCACAGGAGAGAGCCAGCCAGGGTGCGCGCTGAAGGCCAAGGAGGCTTATCTTCTGAGCCACGGGAGGACTAGGGCAGGCTAAAGCCCTGGCTCTCAGCGTGCTGGGTAGAGAAGGAGAAAGATTACCCCGCGTGTGCTCCCGGGCTAGGAGAGGGTGAACAGGAGCCAGGACGATGCCACGGGTGCCGTGTGGCACCCGGCTATCTCCGGGAGCTCAGGGCTGAGCCACGTCATTGGCCCGGGCACTGAAGTCCCCCTGCCCCTTCTGAACTGGCTGGCTGGGCCCCCGAAGGGCTCCCGTGCACCTGGGCCCAGCAATATGCCAGTCGGGTACCGCCTTCTCCGAGGCCTCCAGAGTTGGAGGACAGAGGGGTCACTGGCTGTATTTTTCACATCTCTTTTTACCTCTGGCCATTCCTCCAGGTGTAGATTCTGCTAACACTGGCCCTGGCGGTCTTCTTGTGAGAACGTGGCGCGTTCAGTTCCTTGGAGCCTCTAAGCCATCTGGCGAAGCCTGTCTCCCTGACGTGGCTCCCAGAGCCCCTTGCGGCATGCCGCGTGCCCACCGTGGACCCCTTGCATCAGCAGAGGGCATCCCTGATCCTCCTTCCCTCCATTTGGTGGCTGAGTCCCACCCACTTGTTCTCCAGGTGTCCCCTGTGGGTGCCCTGCTCAGAGAATCCTTTGCTGCCGTCCTACGGCCCTAGCTGGGTGCTCCCCCAGCACCCATTCCCTTACCCACCCAGCACGTAGCACGTGATACCTCCCCGTCTTGCACAACTGGCCTCCCACGGTGCTGGATAGGACGGGGTTTCTCAGGGCCCGTCTGGCATCGGCCCTCGGTGAGTCTCACCCAGCCTGGGAGTGAGTGACAAACATGAACGAGGCTTGCAAAGGGCAAGTGGGGGGGGGGGGGGGCTAAGTGGCCTTGTGGCAGGAGGCAGGGCAGAGAAGAGCTCGCACACCCAGAGAAAGCGGGTGCCGGACGGCATTGGGGTGAGGACCCACGGCCAGTGGGGCTCCCTCCCCTGAGGAGATCTTGGCGGAGCTCAACCAGAGAGAAATGGGGGTCCAAGCTCATCTCAACCAGAATGGAAACTCCAGTCTCTGGTGGGCGTCTTAGTTTGGGCTCCCCCAGGAGCAGACCCTGAGACAAAGATTTGAGTGTGTTAGTTGATTTGCGAGGGGGAGAAAACACCTCGAGGGGCTCGGGGGAAGTAGGACAGGAAGGGCGTGATATGCAGGTGGCCCCTGTGGCTGAGGCAGCTTAATCCCACTTGGGGGACTCCAGGAGCCAGGGGTATAAAGCCCACTCCTCTTCTGAGCCAGTCTGCTCCCGGGGTACTTAGGCACCTTCTTCGGCTTTCCCCTCAGAACCTCCTGGAGCCCCACCCTGGAGGAAATTCTGCTCCAGGAGGTCTGGAGTAGGGCTGAGAATGTGCATTTCTTACAAATTCCCAGGAGGTGCTGATCCTGCCCCTACAGGAACCACACAGTTGAGAACCACTGAGTTACCATCTCAGGGGTTCGCATTTAAATAAAGCTGTTCAGTGGGTGAGAAACGGGGTGGGAGAGATATTTGGTCCAGCCTGATCATCAAGTTAATTCCTATTCATCCTCCTCTGTCCCCCCACCCACCCTGCAAATCCCGGTGGACCAGGAGGAGACTATATTAACACTCTTTCCCCCTTTTCTGTCCTTCCTTCTAGCTTCTGTATTTTCTCCAGGCTAGAAATACCTTCTCTTTAACTGCAAGAGGGACTTAACATTTTTTTTCTCTGTTGAGATTTTCTTTGTGACTGGTATTATCGAGTTTTGTAAACGTTCTATATACACTTGAAAAGACCCCCCCCACACACACACTGTAATCATGGAATTGAATTCCTGCCAGACATCAATTTTGTGTATTTAGATAGTCTACGAGTTTATTTTCTTAAGGCTTTTTGATGATGGTGTTTTCAAATCTCCTCCTACGATGACTTTTCCTTCCCATGTCCCTAATAATGCTTGATTTCTGTATCTCGTCAGTTTCTTTGGTAACTGTAGATTCGTGTCTGTGTGGTTTCATCGTTAGTGGTGGCTATCACCCTGATGTAATACTCCCTTTATCTTAAAAGCATACTTTTTTCCTTGCCTCGAATTGAGTTCATCTAACCTTAATATTGTTATCCCTGCTTACCTTCTGCTCAAGTTTGATTAAACCATTTTTCCCCAGCCTTACTGTATTTTCCGATCTTAAAAGTAATGTGTGCTCTCTTTGTAGGAAACTTTGAATGTATCAAAAGGTAACTGGAAAATACAAATACCGCAGAGAGTAACTGAAGGCAACTATTCATTCCCCCCTGTTCTCCCCTTCTTAAAAAAATTTTTTTTATTAGAGAGAGAGAGAGAGAGAGAGAGAGAGAGATCTCAAGCAGGCTGCATGCTCAGTGCAGAGCCTGACATGGGGCTTGATCTTACGACCCTGGGATCATGACCTGAGCCAAAATCAAAAGTCTGATGCTCAACCAACTGAGCCAGCCAAGGGTTCCCCCTCCCTTTCTTTTTAAAAAAATTTTTTTAATGTTTATTTATTTTTGAGAGAGAGACAGAGTGTGAGTGGGGAAGGGGCAGAGAGACAGAGGGGGAGACACAGAATCCAAAGCAGGCTCCAGGCTCTGAGCTGTCAGCACAGAGCCCGACGTGGGGCTTGAACCCACGGACCACGAGATCATGACCTGAACCGCAGTCGGACACTTAATCAACTGAGCCACCCAGGCACCCCACTCCCTTCTTTTTTTTAATGCAGGTGTTACATAGTTAAGATCCTATAGTAAAAACAATATTCATCCTGTTTCCCCCCCCCCCCGAACTGTGAAGCATCATAGTTCTCTTTTTATTAAAAAAGATCTGCAAACATCATTTTCATGAGGGTAGAGTGGTCCATTCTCAAGCCGGTCATGCCTGGCTCAGGTGGGAACTAGAATCCCACATGTTATATGTATGTTATCATATCCATTAAAGGAAAACCAAGCTTTATCAGGAAAAGAAAGAAAGAAAGAAAGAAAGAAAGAAAGAAAGAAAGAAAGAAAAAAAAAGAAAGAAAGAAGAAAACAGAGAAAGAAAGGAAAAAGGAGAGAGAGAGATGGAAGGAAGGGAGGGAGGGAGGGAGGGAGGAAGGAAGGAAGGAAAGAAAGAAAAACCACCTGGTCCAGGGAGTGTGTGAATAAAGCCAGAAGGCTCAGGACCTGTGTGTACAGGTAAGTCAGGGTCTTTCACTTGTTAGGTTTGTTTTTACATTTGTTTCATTCGGCTTGAATACTGATGTTGACCCAAGTTAAACCCAAGTAAGATGCAATTCTTTGTGCTCCTGTACATTAAACCGAAATCCCTCGGGCAAAATTTACCAGTGATCGCAGCGCACCCAGTCCAGCGGGCACTTTTCTGCTCTGATCCGGCCACGTCTGACATTGTTGGTGGCTTCCTTCCTGGCACTTGTCTCCTCCTGAGACCCCGGCACCGCTGTCTTCTCTGCCTCGGCTCCCTGCTTCGAGGGGATCACTCATGATTCTCAGCGTCGGGACACGCGGGGCGCTTCCTCCCATGGGCACATGGTGAATGGTCTCCAGATCCATCCCTGCAGCGCAGAGCAATTCAGCCTCTCCCCTGAGCTCCAGACCTGCGTCCTCTCTCTCCTCAAGGGCCAGGGTCCCTCTGAACCGTAAGCTCAGTCTGTCCTATGACTAACTTAGCATTCTCCTCTCGGCCTTCCGGACCTGCTTCTCGTTATCTCCTGTCAGTGAAGGGCTTTACCTCGTCACCAAAGACCAGAAGGCTTTTCATTCTCTTTCTGCTCTGTTTCTCAGCATCTGCTTAGTCCCTCTTGAGCGGGATCCCGCCTGGCCGTGTCCCAAGCCACTGGTCTTTGTTCAGATCATCAGCATTTTCCCGCTTTGATCTTTGTTTGAGGGGTTGAGGCTGAGGGAATTCAGGTGCACGGAATTCTATCAATCATCACTCTTGCCACACCCCGCCATGGTCATCCTTTATGATTTTCCCTTACTTTTTTTTAAAGTTTATTTATTTTTGAGATAGAGAGTGCAAGTGGGGGAGGAGCAGAGAGAGAGGGAGAGAGAGAATCCCAAACAGGCTCTGAGCTGTCAGCGCAGAGCCCCACGCGGGGCTCAAGCCCACGAACCGTGAGATCGTGACCTGAGCCGAAATCAAGAGTTGGATGCTTAACGGACTGAACCCTCCAGGTGTCCCTCTTGTCCCTTACTTCTAATTGAGATAGAATTCACATAACATCAAATACACCCTTATGAAGTGTGTATAGTTCAGTGGCTTTCAGTATATTCACGACGTTTTGCAACTGTAACCACGATCTAATTCCGGAATATTTTCATCGTCCCCCCTGAAGAGATCCTGGACCTGTTTAGCCATCTCTCCCAGGTCCTGGGGCAACCACCAAGTATTTCTGTCTCTATGAATTTGCCTCTCCTGGACATTTGCTATCAATGAAATGTACAGCCTGTAGCTTTTGGTGTCTGTCTTGTTTTCGTGCAACGTACTGTCGCCCAAGTTCATCGTGTGGTGGCATGGATTTACGTCATTTCTTTTTGTGGCTCAGCGACATTTGGTTGTGTGGAGGTAGCACATGACCTTTCTTTATTCTTCCGTTGATGGATAGGTGGGGCGTTCCTGCTTTTTGGTTGTTACGAATAATACTGCTAGGAACGTTCATGTAAAAGTTGTCGTGTGGAATGTTTTCAGTTCTCTTGGGTACCTACCTAGGAGTGGAATCGTTGGGTCCTGTGATAATTCCACGGTTCATATCTTGAGAAGCCATCAGACTGTTTTCCCCAACGACACGGTTTTTCGCAGGAGCGGCACCATTTTGCATTCCTACTGGCAATGTATGAGGTCCCAGTTTCTCCACGTCCTCAATATTTGTTATTTTCCTTAAAAAAAAAAAAAAAACACACACACAAAGGCCACCGTGGTGCATGTAAGGTGGTATCTCATGGTTTTATTTGCATTTCTCTAATGACTGATTATTTTGAGCATCTTTTCATGTGCTTGCTTGCCATTAGTCTGTCTTTCTTTTTAATTTTTTTTTTTTTACTTTTATTTATTTTTGAGAGACAGAGCACAAGTGGGGGAGGAGCAGAGAGAGAATGAGACACAGGGTCCGAAGCAGGCTCCAGGCTCTGAGCTGTCAGCACAGAGCCCGACGCAGGGCTTGAACCCACAAACCGTGAGATCATGACCTAAGCCAAAGTAGGATGCTCAACCAACTAAGCCACCCAGGCACCCCCATTAGTCTGTCTTATTTGGATAAAAGTCTATTGAAATCTTTTGTCAACTTGAATTTTATTTATTTATTTATTTGTTTGTTTGTTTATTTATTATTTTTTGAACGTTTATTTATTTTTGAGTGAGAGAGAGAGTGCGAGTGGGGGAAGGGCAGAGAGAGAAAGGGAGACACAGAATCTGAAGCAGGCTCCAGACTCCGAGCTGTCAGCACAGAGCCCGACGAGGGCTCGAACTCATGAACTTTGAGATCATGATCTGAGCCGAAGTGGAACGCTTAACCAACTGAGCCACCCTCGTGCCCCCTTTTGCCGATTTTTAAAATGGGTTGTCTTCTTAGTGTTGAGTTGTAATTGCTTATGTCTTCTGGGCACACACTCTTATCAAATATATTCTGTACGTAATTTTGCAAATGTATTTGCAGATATTTCCTTCCGTTCTGTGGATTGTCTTTTCTCTTTATTGATAGTGTCCTCTGATGCACAAAAGCTTTTCATGGTCATGAAAGTCAAGTTTTTTATTTTTTTCTTTGGGTGCTTGAGCTTTTGGTGTCATATCTAGGAAACCATTGCCTAGTCCAAGGTCACAAAGATTTGCACCTATATTCTCTTCTAAGTGTCTTGGAGTTTTAGCTCCTACATGTAGCTCCATATCCATTGTGAATTCATGTTTGTGTATGGTTTGAGGTAGGGGTCCAAATTATTATTATTATTTTTTTGTCCCATGAGGATATTCAGTTGTCCCAGTACCATTTGTTGAAGAAACTGTTCTTTTTCCCATTGAATGGTCATGGCATCCATGTCAAAAATAAATTGCCTTGTAAGTGTAAGGGTTTATTTTTGGACTTTAAATCCTATGTCATTGATTTATGTGTCTATCCCTGTGTGAGTACCGCCTTGTCTTTATAACTCTTCCTTTATAGCAAGTTTTAAGAATCAGGAAGTGAGTCTTCCAAACTTATTCTTCTTTTTCAGGATTGTTTTGTCCATTCTGGGTCCCACGTGTTGACGTGTGAATTCTGGGTCCCACGTGGGACATATGACATGCTTGTCCATTGCTTCAAAAAGGCAGTTGGAATTTTGTCAGGGATTTTGCATTGGATCTATAGGTCAATTTGAAAAGTATTGTCATCTTAGCAATATTAATACTTCCAATCCATGACATGGAATGTCTTTGGTACCTGGCTGGCTAAGTCAGCAGAGTGTGCGAACTCTTGATCTTGGGGTTGTGATTTGGAGCCCCATGTTGGGTGTAGAGATTACCATGACATGGAGGGTCTTTCTATTTATTTAGATCTTCTTTAATTTCTTTAAACAATGTTTTATAATTTTCAATATGAAAGTCTTCCCTTCTGTTTTTTTTTAAAAAAATGTTTATTTATTTATTTTGAGAGAGAGCGAGAGAGCACACACATATGCATGAAGGAGAGGGGGCAGAGTGAGAAGGAGAGAGAAGCCCAATCCTGCTGAGCGTGGATCCTGATGCAGGACTCGAACCCACAACTCTGAGATCATGACCAGAGCCACAATCAAGAGTCGGATGCTTAACTGACTGAGCCACCAAGGCTCCCCTACAAGTCTTGTTTTCTTTGTCTAAATTTATTCCTAGATATTTTATTATTTTTGATGTTGAGTTGTAAGTAGAATTGTAAGTAGAATTGCTTTCTTTATTTCATTTTTGGACTACTCACTGCTCGCGTATAGACATGCAGCTGATTTTTGTATATTGATCTTGTATTCTTCTACGTTGCTAAACTTGTTTCTTAGCTCTGATTGTATGTGTGTGTGTGTGTGTGTGTGTGTGTACTCTTCAGAGCTTTCTGCCTGTAATGTCATGTCACCTTCAAGTAGTGACAATTTTACTTCTTACTTTCCAATCTGGATGCCTTTTATTTATTTATTTTTTGCTTAGTTTTCCTGGCTCCTTTATTCTTTTCGTGCACTTTTTACGAAATGCCTGATATCCTATCATGTCAAGAACAAGAGTACCGACCTGTGTACTATCTTAATTGTTTACAAAGGCTTCTTCTGGAGAAGACAGTTAAGTCACGAGCGAGCTCAGGGAAACACAGGACACACCCTTGTGGGGACATCTGGCAGGCTGTTGTGTGCACCAGTGCTGGGGATAAGGCAAAAATCGGGACCGAAGGAATGGCTGCTCTGTGTTTTCTGCCGGCGACCTCATCAAGGTGCATTGGCTACTCTCAGAAGGAGGTCGAAGCAGACCACGTCTGGGGGATGAAATGAATGTCCTCCGCTGATCCAGGCAGCGGGCATGGCGAGAGAGAGCACAGACTATGTCAGCCTGTGGTCAGAATATCCCATTATAGGGAAGAATGGGGACAATCTATCCTCATTCAGACATCATTTGACTCATCAGAGCAGCAAAGATGACAAAGATTAGTAAGAGTCCGTGTCGGTGAGGATACAGAGAAAAAAGACTCTCATATCCTTCTCATGGGACAGAACTGCATATCTGAACAATTTATCAATTCATATTGAAAGTTCTGGGCTCATTCAAGCAATCTATCCTCAGTCGAAAATGAGGTGAGTTTGCAGAAGCAAGAGTAATGGCAACTCGCCATGTGTCCACCTCAAGTCCCGCTGCCCCGCTGTGGACAGTTGGCTGCAGTGGCTATAGGTCATTGTCACCTTGGATCCCTCCTCACCATCTTCCTGGGGACCTCCTTTGCCCCCTCTCCTATGCTAAATTCCAGGCTTTTCTCTTTTCTTGGTTTACGTGCTTATTTTGGTGCAACATAACAGCTAGGAGCCTCATTAAGAGACTACGAGGAAGATAAAGTCTTTTGAGATCATCCGTGTCTGAAGCAAGCTTTATCCTCATTTTCTGTGTGATCGATGGCCTGGTTGAGACAGATATTCCCTTCTTTCAGATTTTGATGTTTTGGCTTCATTATCTTTTTTCAATGTTTCGTAAAGGAGCCAAAGGCATTCCGATTTCTGATCGTGTGTGTGTGTGTGTGTGTGTGTGTGTGTGCGTGCGTGCGTGTGTGTGTTCTCCTTTCTGGAAGCTGGTGGAATCTTCCATTTTGTCCCCAGAGTTTTGAAATCCACGATGATGAGCCTTAGTGTGGGTCAGTTTAGTGGCTTCAATCTGGAATCTAATGTCTGTCAGTTTTCGGAAAATTTCTTGGAACATTCCATTGATAATCCCTCCCCATTTTCCTCGTTTCTCTATTTCAGCGTCTCCCACTATTCCATTAGTAAGCCTCTTGGGTGGAGCCTTTAATTTTCTTATTTTTTCTCTGCCACCTTATCTTTCCTTATATTTTTGCCCAGCTTTGTTTGCTCTCTCTTGAGTTTTATCTTCCTTCCCTTCTAGTCAGTTTTTTTTTATCTCTGCCATCATGATTTTACTTCCAAGTGCCCATTTTTATTCTCTGAGAGTTCCTTTTTATAGCATATTGTTCTTATTTAATAGAAGCAATATGTTTTCCTATCCCCTGGAGGATATTAATAATATTTCGTCTTTTGTTTCGGTTTTCGGTTTTTCTCCCTGCACAGTCTGGTTCCACACGGTTTTTGCTCTTTGCTGTTTGGTTTCTGTCTCCCCGAGCTGAGGCCCCCCCCGGCCAAGGTCTGGTGAGCCTGCTGTCTGCTCAGGATCGCCACCAGTTTTGACAGTAGAGGGTCGCAGGGGCTGGAGCACAGGGTAGGGACGGGGATCTAGTGATCAGTTTCCTTTCGAATGGCCTTCCTTCTGGTGCCCCTCATTTCTTTTTTTTTTTTTTTTTTTTTCAATTTTTTTTTTTTTCAACATTTACTTATTTTTGGGACAGAGAGAGACAGAGCATGAATGGGGGAGGGGCAGAGAGAGAGGGAGACACAGAATCGGAAACAGGCTCCAGGCTCTGAGCCATCAGCCCAGAGCCCGACGCGGGGCTCGAACTCACGGACCGCGAGATCGTGACCTGGCTGAAGTCGGACGCTTAACCGACTGCGCCACCCAGGCGCCCCTCTCAGCGCACTTTCTACCACTTTCCAGCTTCCCCGGTATTGTGGCTGGTGTCTCCTCTTGTGTTTTCTCTGACCCTGGGAAAGCATGTGTGGGTTTCTTTCATATTAAAAAAGAAATCAGTGTTTTCGGGGTTTATGCTTCAGGGAAGCATGTCACATTCGTGAGGTAAATTCATCTCCCCCCCCCAAATTCCATATTAATTTTTAATAATTAAAAAAAAATTAACGTTTGTTCATTTTTAAGAGTCAGAGAGAGACAGAGTGTGAGGGAGGGGGCAGAGAGAGAGGGAGACACAGAATCTGAAGCAGGCTCCAGGCTCCGAGCTGTCAGTATAGACCCCGACGAGAGGCTCGAACTCACGGACGGTGAGATCGTGACCTGAGCCGAAGTCGGACGCTTAACCCACTGAGCCACCCAGGCACCCCAGTTTTTAAGAACTTTTAATATGGATTGATAAATTGCTCTCCAGATATGTGGTCTGTCCCACGAGAAGGATATCAAAGTGTCTTTCTCTGCATTCTCATCGACACTGATTCATTATTTCTTTTTTGTCTTTACGGTTCTGATGAGTGAAAAATGACATACTTTTAAATCTACGTTTTTTTTTTAACCCTAGTGATGACGGGAACTTTTTCAAATGGTTAATTGTCTTTATTTTGATAGAGATTTGCCAGTTGATGACCCCTCATTTCTTTTTCTCCTGGAGAATTTGTCTTCGCTTTACTGAATTGTGAGAACTTTATAGATATTAAATAAACTTCTTCCACAGTCATCTGATGGGCGTTTCTCCCCAACCTGTGCTTTTGACTTTAATTTGTTTATTGTATTTTTTGACAAATATAAATTATACATTTCTACATAGATCCATTAGTCTTTTCTTTTAGTGACACCCTGAGAAAGTTACTCATCATCCTCAGGGGGCGCAAATATTCCTGCATATTTTCTTACAGGTAAATCGTTTTGTTTTTTTTCAAAATCAATTCCGTGGATTAAACATTTTCGTGTTCAGGTATAAGAGTTTCAGCCTGGAGACCCTGGTCTCAACATGTGCTTATCTCAATTTATTTAACACTCTATCCTTTAAGCACCGATTTGAGATTTCCTATTTTCATATGCTATCATATTTCAGATGTGGAAACATGGCGGCTGAATCACATGAGGACTGATTGGTTTTGGAAGAGGGGGAAGAGGAGGGAGGAGTTGTGGAGGGGTGTTGCCACAGGATGGGTATCGGTGCTACTCATTAAGAGGGGGAATGTAGGGGCGCCTGGGTGGCTCAGTCAGTTAAGCGTCTGACTTTGGCTCAGGTCATGATCTCGCGGTCTGTGAGTTCGAGCCCCGCCTGGGGCTCTGTGCTGACAGCTCAGAGCCTGGGGCCTGCTTCCGATTCTGTGCCTCCTTCTCTCTCTGCCCCTCCCACACTCATGCTCTGTCTCTCTCAAAAATAAACGAACACTGAAAGGATATGGCAGAAGTGGTGGGTATGGGAGGGGGACTGAGTTCACCTTTTTGGATATGTCAGGTGCAAATTCCTGTGGAAGTTCATTGTGCCTTCCAAACTCAGATGAGGGGTAACTTCAACCATCAAAATAGTGTTAATGGTGGGGCACCTGGGTGGCTCAGGGCGTTAAGTGTCCGGCTCTTGACTTTGGTTTAGGGCATGATCCCAGGGTCGTGGGATTGAGCCCCACCTTGGGCTCTGCCCTGGGCGTGGAACCTGCTTGAGAATCTCTCTCCCTCTGCCCTTCTCCCCGCCCCCTTCTCCTTCTCTCTCTCCAAAAGTGGCTTAAAATAGTACTGGAATAAAATAATATTAAAAGAACATTAGAGTCTTCTTCATTTCTACTGCATAATCCTTAATGCATTTTCAAATAGGTCTTCTCCATAGTTTTCAGCTAGTTTTTAAAAACTTCCCTCATTACCTTCTTTGTTCTTAAGCAATAGCATGTGGAGGAAAAAGCAGAGTCGAATCTGGTGTGGTGTCGGCCAAGGCACTTACCTTCTCCGGTGTTGAGTACTTTGGGGAGAGCAGTGGCTTTGAGGCAGGGTTTAAACTGTCAGCTTTAGAGTTAATCCTTGCAAAAGCCCACAGTGCAAGTCCCGGGAGGTATGACAAAGGATGTTCCCACTGAGGGTGCTCGCGGTGCTATTGGATTTGCCAGCTCCAGATCACTCTTGGACACTCTTCTGGGTGACCTCCCCTGGGAAGCCTTCCCGGATTTCCCAGCTGCGGCAGGGTTCGGGGCCTTTCGCCTCTGCTGCCCGGGCATCACTGTGGGGTTTGGCCCCCCACTTGGCCTGCCGCCTTGCTTTTGCGTATCTGCCCATCTCTGGACGGTCAGACCCTTGAGGGCAAGAACCACAGCTCCTTCTGCGCCGCCTTCCCAGGGCCCCCGCACGCTGCTGAGTTACAGCGATTGCTGAATATGTTCAGTTACTGCACGAGCGCGAAGCTTTCTTTTTTGTACTTCCTCGGACACCATCCTGGGAGGTTCTGCATTCGGCGTTGCTGTGCGTGTTTGGGCTTCGATGCTCTGGTTCTTGTGGTTTAGGTCTCAGAAAGCACTCATCTCCGGGAATCATCTCTTGGTGATCAGGACGGTTGTCCACCTGGTCCCTACTCCTTCCCTGGGGGACCAGCCCACCCGGTCAGGCTCTTCTCTTGGGTGGCGCATTCAGAGGGTGAAAGCAGAGTGGTTCGAGTTAGAAAACTTTTCTGCCTGGAAGGTTACACCCTCCGGACTTCCAGAAGGGATTTTGGAGACGGCGCGACGGCACTGTTTGCTTTTCTTCCTGGTTTATAATTGCGGGGATAGGAGGAGTCCTGTGTTTCTGGAAGATAACGGTTTCCCCTGTGTGGTGGAGGCTCTGAGTCAAGCAGCCAGGAGACATCTTGTTATCACGCAACTCCATGCCCCGTGCCGGGCCAGGCTTCCTTATTGGAACGTCACCTGCCTTTCCCCTTGCCTGTAAAGAGCCTTCCTAATCAGAAACAATGCTTGGTTTTGTCCCCTACCAGATCACCGCAGTGTGACGGCGTTTGCTCTGTGGGTCTGTAATCACAACTAGGTTGTGTATTTACATTTCCCCTCATGTATTTTCAGGCCACGAGGGGGAAAGATTAAGAAAGAGAGTGTAGGGGCACCTGGGTGGTTCATTGGGTTGAGCATCCGACTTCGGCTCAGGTCATGATCTCACAGTTCGTGAGTTCGAGCCCCGCGTCGGGCTCTGTGCTGACAGCTCATCGCCTGGAGCCTGCTTCGGATTCTGTGTCTCCCTCGCTCTCTGCCCCTCCCCCCCCCGAAAAATAAACATTAAAAAATTTAAAAAAGAGAGTTTGTGTGTCTTTACACTGGAGATCGTGAAAGAACCCCAGTGAAAGCTTCATAGTCTAACTGGCTTAAAAAAAATTTTTTTTTAAATGTTTATTTATTTTTGAGACAGAGAGAGACAGTGCATGAACAGGGGAGGGTCAGAGAGAGAGGGAGACCCAGAATCTGAAACAGGCTCTGGGCTCTGAGCTGTCAGCACAGAGCCCGATGCGGGGCTCAAACCCACGGACCACGAGATCATGACCTGGGCTGAAGTCGGACGCTCAACCGACTGAGCCACCCAGGCGCCCCCTAACTGGATTTAAAATTCACTACTAAGACAAAAACCCCTCGCTATTCTGAAACAACTATAAATTCGCAAGAGGTTGCAACAATGTATGAGAAGTCTTATGTGTCTCCACTCAGTTTCTCCCAATGGTTACCATCTTGCAGAACTCTAGTGGAGGCTTATAACAAGTGGGCTGACTTGGGTACCATCCACAGAGCTTAGTCTGATTTCACCAGTTGAACACGCATGTGTGTCTGTGTTGGTGCGTGTGTGTGGAGACAGTTCTGTGCAGTTTTATCACAGGTGTGGATTCCTATAACCAAACACAATTAAGGTACAGAGCTGTCCTGGCACCTCAACGCTCCCCGACGCTCTCCTTCGATACCCCTGACAACCACTGATCTGTTCTCCAGCCTATAGTTTTGCTGTTGCAAGACTGTTCCCTCGGTTGAGCCGTACGGTATCGAATCTTCGTGATTGGCTTTGTACACGCCGCATGAGTCCCCCAAGATCTGTCCACGTTGCGGGGTGCAGTGAGTTCATTCCTTTTGACTTCTGCACAGAGTTCCGTGATACAGCTTCACCACAGTCTGTTTGACCCCTGGCCCATCGGAGGACACTTGGGTTGTCTCAGTTTGGGGGTTTTGCAAATAAAGTTGCTATCAGTGTTTGCGTACAGATGTTTGTACGAAAAGCAATATTTGTCTCGGTGCCCAAGAACACAACTGCTGAGTCTTATGATGCCTGCAGGTTCAAACGAGCTCTTTTGGTCATTTATTCCATTTGGGTGACATCCCCTCGGTGCAAAATCCGATTAACTCTTGGTCTTCCAACCCAGCCTCCCGTGGAGGAGAAGTTTCTGTTTTAACCTTGGTGTCCTGACTGTAGTGCCAAAGGGGATAGTTGCACTCTACAAGAACCAGAAGTTATCTAGAATATGTGTTGAAATGTGTGCCTCCTGGTCAGACTTTGGGTTCACACTGATAGGAACCCAGTAAGAATGCTGGAGGGTCCGACGCATCCCAGTGATAAGAGTGAGGTTGGGCTAGGGGCCAGTCAGCCCCAGGCATTTAAAAGTGTTTGCGAATGACTGGCCGTCTCCAGAGAGATTTGGGACATATGGAAATAGGAAGAAGATACAGTGGGGAGACGTTCTCAAATAGAGGCAGGGAAGCTTGGGGCACACAGAGGGAAGGGTGTAGATGGGATTTGACGTGTGAGAACTGATGGGTGGACTGGAGTTTCAGAGAGAGGGCATCTCAGATATTGAGAGCCTCACCGAGCCACAGGATTAAGGAAGGAGAGTGTTGATGTTCTCCAGCAATGCTATGCAGCCTCAGAGCAAGAGGGATGCCGAGGGCTGCTTGAACAGCCCAGCCCGGGTTGGGGATCTGCCAGGATAGAGGTGGGACAGGTGGAGATGTGGAGCAAGGAAGCCCAGGGATGGTTGAAATAGTTGTCAGGACGACCAAATAAAATCACTTTCACCTTTGTTCCTCCAAGAGCAGTGTTCCAGCTTTGACCATATTTTATTGGAAAAATGAGCTGGGTACTTGAGTTGGCATTGACACGAGTGTCTGTAGATTACTTTAGCCCCAAGCTCTGGTCTGCTTGCTCTGGTCTCAGGCTATGCTACGGGGTCTGGAAAGGCCCGTGACCAAGACCAGCAGAGAGCCTAGAGCAAACCCTTTACTTACTCTCACCCTTATGTCCTTATGGCAAGATGGCTGCCTTCAGAGTCATGAGGGTAGGTCCCGACTGGCCACCGATTTCCTGCTCTTCTCACGCGCGAGAGAGGACAACCAGCTGCCAGTAGTTCACCCCCGAGGGATGTACAAATGCAGAGTGGGTGTCATTCGGCAGCTCAAGATGAGTGCTTCTGACCAGGCGTGGCCCTGCCTCCCCAGGTGCCCCTGGCTCGGTGTAAATGCAACACAAATACGTCCGGCCCCACAGCACTCCCTCTTCGCGAGACCTTGCCGTTTTCATTCTTTTTCCACATCAAAACATCCCTGCCCTGTGTCGCCAGCATGCTCCTGTGCAGTAGTCCAGCTCATATCTGTTCTGCCCGGTCCGTGCCTGTAGTCTACATTTGGATGGTCACCTGGGTTAGCAGAGACACACGAGGTTCTGCAGGCCTTCGGGACCCTAACAAAAGCTGTTTACAGAAACACTGTCGTGCTACGTGACGCTTCAACACGCGCCGTTGTTTTGTGAGCACGCACGAGCGTCTTCCTTGTGCGTAGGATCCGCGCTGCCGTTGACCTTGGAGCATTCAGGGCTCTGAATGCAGAGTCCCCAAATGCTAGGGAAGAGGGGGCTGACCAGATGCCTTGCTCTAAGTTATTGCATTCCTGGGCTTGCCAATAGCATTTAAAGAAAACTCGAAGTGACCAAGCGCCAAGATGTGACCCCGTTGTCTCCAAGGCTTCGTGTTTCTTGTGTTCTGTTTTGCTCTCCCCCCCCCCCCCCCCGCCCCACCCCTGCCCTTAATGATGGTGACTTTTGCTATTTCAAGGAAAAATTTTTGCCGGCTTCAGAGCATTCAGAATCAATATCACAGTAAATAAGAAACATAATGAAAGAAAAACACACTCCAGCCTGTCGACAAATTTTATCGCTTAAATTCACACGTTATTATTAGAATCAGCTGCAAATACCAGACTTTCGACTGCCTTTTGATGGGGCAAGGTAGGAGAATGCTCTTTTATTTATTTATTTATTTATTTTTAAATTTTTTTTTTCAATGTTTATTTATTTTTGGGACAGAGAGAGACAGAGCATGAACGGGGGAGGGGCAGAGAGAGAGGGAGACACAGAATCTGAAACAGGCTCCAGGCTCCGAGCCATCAGCCCAGAGCCCGACGCGGGGCTCGAACTCACGGACCGCGAGATCGTGACCTGGCTGAAGTCGGACGCCTAACCGACTGCGCCACCCAGGCGCCCCGGAGAATGCTCTTTTAATTTGGGGCAGCAACTTGGAGGCACCATCTATGGGCATTATGATGTTTCCCATTTGGGCTACTTGTCTTTTTTTTTTTTTTTTTTTTTTTTTTAAGGTGAAATTTAAATGGAAGAAACAGTGGAGAGGAATTTCTTAACAAAGGAATTGAAATCAGGGATGGCTTTCCTTTTCAAAGCGCCTCTCATGAATGCACAACTCTGTGTGATATATTTAGTTTAACACTTTGGTATTTTGTGCCTCACATCCCTTTTCTTGCTTCTTTTCGTCTTTTGCTTTCTTTGGTCCTTGCTTTGATCTCGCTATGGAATAGCCTTTAAAACGCTTTCACACACAGCAAAAACATCTCTTTTTAATCTCCTCCATTCTTGCTGAAGTTTTCTGCTCCCGCCTCTTTTTTTTTTTTTTTTTTATTCTTCCGTCCCATAGTCAGAAAATGCATTATTTAAGTCACAAAGCTGAGAGCTGCTCAGAGAGTAAAATATACATCATAGCTGCCTTCTGTGTTATTTCAGCATGCATTTTCGCATGCTCGCTTTCTCTCCATGGCTGTTCGTAAAGGCCAGGATTTCAGAGATAGTGGAGAAGGGACCCTGAGTCACTGCTGTCCCTTCAGGGTCTGGTGGGACAGTCTGGAGGAGCTCAGGGTTCAGCAGGTTCTTCTAGATGCCTCCCAGCCCTTTTGAGCCTCTCCATCAGCCATGGGCTCGTTCTCTGGAGAGGGCCAGCCGGCATCCATGGACAGGTGCCTAGAAAGGTAAATGCATGTACCAAGCCCAGAGGGAGTGAATGGATGTTCCAGAGTTACAGAGAGGGCCAGTTCCAGGACAAACCTGGAGCCTCAACGGCCTTGTGTGAGGTGCAATTCTATGTGAGCAGACGAACAACGTCGGGTTTCACAGCCTCGCATCCACAGGAATCGGAGGCAGGATGACAGAGAGCACGGCCATGTCACTTACACTTACAGTCACTGCGTGACTTTCGGTAAGGACTTTACCCTCTCTGTGCCTCCTTTTCCCCACTCATAAAATGGGGATAATAACAGAGTCATCATGCGGGTAAAAAGAGTTGATCCAGCCGAAGTGGCCACAACAGTACGTGCAACTTCGTTCGTGCCAAGAAGTGTTAAATGTTAAAGCAAAAATTGAAAACAAATAAATGTTAAAACCCAAGGTGAGCACATCTGAATAGTGCCCGGGAGCATCTCGTGATTAGCTGACTCTCTCAGTCAGCTTGCTTAGCAGTTTCAGCATCTAGACGTTTCATTATAGATACGGACGAGCATAGTGTTTGAAATGTTTGAAAAGTCGTAATTATTAGTGAAAAGGAACTCTGCATCCGTGAAGTCGGCCTGGCCAGGGTGTGCTCAACTCTGAAGCTAATGAAACTGATGTTTGGGGACCTCTCCCTGGCTCGGTCCCCCTGACAATGTGTTCATCCCAAAGCCCTTGTGTTTTTGGAAAACGTATGAAAGAGAGATTTTCTTTTCCTGAAAGACGATCTTCCAAATTTTGCAAACTTTAGGTCCTCCAAAACCCAGATTTGTTTCTGGAACTTAATATCTCCATTTGACCAACGTGAAGCCCTTGTATATAGTTCACAGCCAGGACAGGCAACCAGGTTTTTCCACCTTCCCTTTTTTAACTTTAAAGGTAATTTTAAAAAAAAAAAATGCCTTATTTGGGGGCACCTGGGTGGCTCAGTTGGTTAAGCGTCCGACTTCGGCTCAGGTCACGATCTCACGGCTCAGGGGTTGGAGCCCCGCGTCCAGTCTGCTGCCGTCCGCAGAGTCTGCTTCAGATCCTCTGTCCCCCTCTTTCTCTGCCCCTTCCCCCTCTCAAAAATAAATCAAGATTTTTAAAAATCTTATAAAAAAAAAAGACACTGCAGAAATGTAGGGCATCGTGACTAATGGCTGCTAAAACCCTGTGTTGAAGACCGTGTTTTCTCCCTGAGTGATCTTAATGCCCCCAAGCGCAGTGAGCTGAAAGTTTTCATCAGGGATGGAGAGGAGGCTGGTGCCAGGGGATTCTAGGGGTATGACACCGATCCAAGGGCTGGGCCCTCTCCTCAGAGAGGCCAGAACCCCATTCACGGAGCCTGGAGTTGCTTTGGGAACAAGCTTCCGGCCAGATGACCCAAATGAGGGTTGGAAAAGCAAACTGGCAGCAAAATACAGAAGCAGATCTTCGGTGAGGCCAGGTGTTAACGTTCACACTGAAAACACCTCTCTTTCCCCAACTTCCAAGTTGACTCCTGCTTGCACACCGAAAGGCCACATGCTGTGCGATTCCATTTTTATGAAATATCCAGAAGAGGTAGATTCCTAGAGATGGAAAGCAGATTAGTGGGTGCCAGGAGCTGAAGTGGGGATAGAAAGTGGAGAGGGACAGCTCAGTGGGTGCAGGGTTTACGTTTGGGGTCATGGAAAGTTCTAGAACCTGATAGCGGTGATGGTTGCACCACACCGTGAATGCGCAGAATGCTACTGAATCGAACACTTCAAAAACAAGCAAAAATGGTTGATCTCGTGTCATAAAAACAATGAAAACGAATCCATCTGTGCTTTCGAGAAGTTTTGGGTTCGTGTGAGAACCGTCTGGGGCGCTGGTCAACCCTGCGAATGCCAACTAAATGAGAAACTCTTCGGGTGTGCCTGGGGACCCGCATGTGCACAAGCTCCCAAGTGATTCCCTGGTAGGGACCCCATTCTAAGGAAGGCTGGCTTTGAGGCAAGCGCTTTTTGGGTTTTTTTGCTCTTAATCGGAACATGCCATATGTGCTGTTTTCTCATCACAGCTGTCGCAACCCATGCATTGCCAGCTAGCGGCATGCCCAAAGCTCAGCAGCCGCTGGCAGGGAGATGCATTGGTTATAAGTGGCTGTGGTGGTGACAGTGGCACTGACGGTGGCAGATGTAATATTGGTAGAATTGTGGCACTCGTAGCGATAGTAAGAGGAGTCATGGGAATGAGGCCAGAGTCCGGGAACACATGAGGTCCTCATCAAGGGACTGACGTAATTGTGAGGTCGCTCCGCGCAGGGGTGACCGGCAATGGGGATCCAGTTTTGGAAAGACAGACCCTTGCCGTGTAGACTGAGGTCACCTTCAAGGAGCTCAGTCTTTCAGATGAGGCAAGATGAGGCAGAGATGGGCGGTGGCACCCCTGGGATTCTGGGACTTCTGCTCAGTTCGGATGAGTCCTGTTGCACACGCAGGGACGGATTCATGCGGACAGCGTTGCAGAGGTGGTCGTCTCTAAGCCAGAGCCGCCCAAAGGGTATTCATCAGGAGGGTGGCAGGAATAGCCCTTGGGAACTTGTTAGAAATGCGAGTTCTTGGACCACGCCCCAGACCTACTGGTGATTCTGATGCAGGTCAACACTTGAGAGACGCTCATCTAAGCTTAGACTCATTCTCCTGTTGCCATTTTCTTGAGAATTAGGACATTCGGTAAGTCTCATCGCCAAGACATAATAACCGAGTGAGGGTTGAGAGGCACAGACGTGGCCCAGCCCTGGGCCACCTGGCCACCTCCAAGTTTACATCTCTGTGGCACCGAGGTGTTCGGGAACAGGGAGAGATGGTCCTCAAGATCAACACTTGCTTCCGAGCAGGGTTTAGACACGGGACAGATGGTTTATTTTCTAATATCCCTGAAAGTGTGGGATCTAGATATAACTCTGTAATAATGTTTCCGCTGTAGTTCTCAGTCTTTATAACTTTCTTGTTGCCAATATGTACTCCTTAAACCTGGATGACAGGTGCTGCTTTCACTGGTAAGAACAAGATTTATCTCTCTTCTGGTCCCTTCTGATCACAGGCGGTGTCTGCTTCTTCCCTCTTGACCTCCCCAAATGCTATTTACTGAAACCTTAAGAAACACAAAGATTCCCAAATGACTCTGGACCAATTTAGTAGTGGATTTTATAACACTGGAAGGCAAACATTTATTTTCGCAGACATGAGGTTTGGTTTCTTTTCTCCGCTTTTGCTGGTGAGAAAAATAACGTGTAAAATGTTTTTCTTCCTGTTAGGATAATATCCAAACGTGGTTTCGTCTGTCAAGGATGATAAAGGATCTTAGGTGGTGGAGATGACATTTTTTAGCACTGTCAGGTTGGGGTCACCTTAGCATTGTCACCTTCCCCGGTGAGCCTGGGGCCTCGATTTTACTTGGGTTGACTTGTGGGCTCTCTCGCTTGAAGGCGATTTCCGAATCTCAACACCCCAATGCCTCAGACTGTTAAAACTGTGTTCCTCCGGGATTAGTCTTTCTGGAACTCTCCTGAGCTGTCCTACTCATCCACTTCTCTTGATGCGAACCTATCCCTGCAGGGCACAGCTGTTTCCAGAAGGGAATTCCTTTTCCTCTCTGGTCCCGTCAGGAGCCTACTGTTTGTCTAGATCTCTGGGCCATTCTCAGCTCTCATTTGACTTTCGTGACATTGGATGTTGGGTTACTCTTTGAGGATAAGAACTGTGTCATCCTCAGCCGTGCAGGTACCCTGTATGTATTTGTGGGATGGGTACACGTGTCTTCCTTTTTGGAAACTCCACCCTTGACGGGATTCCGCCCCCGTGACGCTGTTCGAGCCAGCCTTGCTCCTTAGCTCTCCTTCCTGCCTCCTTAACGGGCATGTGTCCCAGCGTACTGTTCCAAGTCCTCGCTCCATCTCCTGGCATCTGCAGTCTCTCCTATGGCATCATATCTCACCGTTGCGTCCCCTACACTCTGTGCCTTTCTTGTCACCTCTGGGTCACATGTTTGGTTCAACAGTCTACCCGAATGTCTGCCGGCACCTCAGCCTGTCCCCAGGCTGTTCTACTTTTCTTCTTTAATCTCTTTTTTAATTAGTGACATCTTCCCCGTCCCCCAGACACTAGTGATTCCGCGGTACCTAAGAAGACCGCTTCTACGCTTCCGTATTTCACTGCGTGTTTACGTATCCTGGGGTAGTTAGCACACATGTCCAAACCTTCCGCTTAACTCGAACACTACCTTCTTCGTGGGCACCCCCAACCAAAATACTGTCTCCCTCTTCGTAGCACTTCCTTCTGTGGCCATTTGTCTTGGGCCATCAACTCCATTTTTCTTGTCACACTGAATGCCGTCAGTTATGGAACATCTTGCACGTGCTTAACTAGATTGTAAGCGCCTGGGGGAAGCAGATTGTGTCTGAAGCGATTTTTAAAGGCAAGCGAGGGCACGAGCCACTACCTTCTGAAGTACAGAGCCACGTACAGGGACTGGGAAAAGAAGCCTGACCAGTGCCATTTGTTCCCGGATCCTGCTGTGATCCCCCAAAAGCCCATAGACCGACACTTCTGTTGCATTTAGAACAACGTGTCCCCAAACCTTGTAAGTGGGGGTGGTGTCTACCCCTACGTAGGCGACCCTCAGACTTCAAAATGACATTGACTAGCTAGAAAGAGAAGCTGTCAGTCATGGGAAGTTATAAAATTGACCTCTATCGGTAATATTAATAGACCGATCATTGTTAGAAGTGACTTTTATTGAATGCTTACTACTAAGGATTAATGTGTTCATGTAACATCTCATTTAACAGCCCTAGGGCCGGTACTGAGGCATTATCCCTCTATACTTTTCAAAGCCTTTTAATGCCCGTATCTCAGGAGCCTTGAGGTGTAGAAGCCAGTGGTCTTGAGTGACACTGTCCCGTCATTCTCTCCACCCTGGAGTCGTAGTCACAACCACTGAGCAAATGAGGAAAGCCCTCGGCATTTGGACACAGTGACTGGCACGTATGGGAACGGACACCCAGTTCCCAAGCAGAGCCACAGTGAGGTCCCAGGCAGCCAAAGGGTAACCGTGCCTGTGGGTCTCCTAGCGGGTGCTTAACACGCAGCGCTCAGAGCGTCCTCCCTGCACTTACGGAGATTCCCAGAATTCCTCCCACCGTGGGCCAATCCAAGCAAACGGGCCGGTCTCCCATTATACCTTTCTGTAGGCGCGGTGCCCACGCGGGATCCAGCGCCTTCCGTGGCACGTCCCTCCATCCCCTGCCCACCCACCCGGTACTCACGAGGAGGACTGAAAAACCAAGCAGGCATGGCCTGCCCAACTTTCTTGCTGGAATTCTTGTTCTGAGAAATGTAATTAACAGACAGGACAACCCAGCCAACATTCAGTCAATAGATGGTTTCTAGAAGCCGAGGACTCTTTGGGCACCCCAGTCCCATGTATTTGGTCATCTTCTCTCACTTACCGTGAGTGAAGAGGGTCCCCACAGCCTGGCTTCTCCACCAGCTCCCTCCCCAACCCTGGGGTGACGGCACGGATATTAGCAATACTGGTGAGACCAGTTGGTGAAGACGTTGACGCTAAGTATCTTGTTTTTTAAGTTTATTTATCTATTGAGAGACAGAGAGAGGGGGGAGAGAGTGCGGGTGGAGGAGGGGCAGGGAGAGAGTGAGAGGAGTCCCAAGCAGGCTCTGCGCTGTGAACACAGAGCCTGACGTGGGGCTTGAGCCCATGAACGAGGAGATCGTGACCTGAGCCCGGACCCAGAGTCAGACGCTTAACCGACTGTGCCGCCCAGGTGCCCCAACAATAAATAACTTCTTGAGGGTGTGTGATGTGCCAAGCATGCACCAAGGAAGCCCTGTGCATTTTGAGCTTAGTGGTTCTCAAAGTGGTTCCCCATAGCACAGCATGGGCACCCCCCCCCCCCCCGCCCCGGGTCTTGTTAGAATCACAGATTCTCATGGCCCCCCCCGGGGGGCCCCGTTGATCAAGCATACGATTCTTGCTTTCGGCTCGGCTCGTGATCTCAGGGCCCCGGAGATCAAGCCCTGCTCCAGGCTCTGCACTGACAATACGGAGCCCGCGTGGGATTCTCTCTCTCTCTCCCTCTCTCTCTGCTCCTCCCTCACTTGCATGCATGTGTGTGCACATGGGCACATATTCTCTCTCTCAAAAATAAATAAATAAATAAATAAATACATATTAAAAAAAGAAGAAGAAGAAAAGAAACACAAACACTCAGGCCCCACCCCTGACCTTCTGAAAATGAAACTGTGGGGGAGGGGCTCAGCAATCCGTTTCAGCCCCTCCAGCTGATCCCTCCGCTTTGAGAGCCGTCGTTCTAGTGTAGAGGCCCTTTTCCATCTTGGGTGCAGCTTCCTCAGGCCCCCTGGGTGGCTCTGAAACCTCTCCATGTGCTCTCCACCATGTGGATGGAAAGAGGGAACATTCTTACCAACGCCGGCTACCTACTCAGGGTTGAGCAGATAATTACACTGTGCCAGCGATCATTCTAGGCATTCAGTCTCTCTCTCTCTTTTTTTGTTTCAAAGAGAGACGAGAGTGCACACTCATGGGCAGGGGAGGGGCAGAGGGAGAGGGAGAGAGGGTCTCAAGCAGGCTCCACGGTGTCCGTGCAGATCCCGACACAGAGCCCGATCTAACAACCGCAGGATCATGACCTGAGCCGAAATCAGGAGTCAGACGCTCAAGCAGTGAGGCCACCGGGCGCCCCGGCGTTCTGTCTACATTGACTGGTTCACTCCTTATCACCACCGTATGAGGTTCTTACTCTGATTATCATCGCCTTGTGCAGATGAGGAAATTGAGGCATGCACGGATCGGGTGAATCACCCAGGTGCACTCAGGTGATAAATGGCAGCGCTAGGCTCTGAACCCCCGACGGTCTGACTCCAGTGTAAATACCCAAGTGCACCTTATATCTCCTTAGAGGTTTCTGCCCCTTCCCCACTCAGGTTCCAATTTCCCTCCTTTCCAAACTAATACTCCCCTGTATCAGTTTTCTTGGGCTTCCATGACAAGGGACCACAGACGGGGGGGCTTAAGCAACAGAAATTTACTTTCTCACATTTCTGGAGGCAGCAAGTCCAAGATCAAGGTGTGGGCAGGGCTGGTGTCTCCTGAGGCCTCTCCCCTTGGCTTTCAGATGGCCACCTTCCCGCTGTGTCCTCTGCGTGCATGGCCCCTGGTGGCTCCAAATCTCTTCTTACAGGAACACCGGTCAGATTGAATTAGGACCATATTAACAACCTCATTAAATTCTTGTTTTTTGTTTTTTGTTTTTTGGTTTTTTTTAGTGTTTATGTAGTTTTAGAGAGTATGAGCAGGGAAGGGACGGAGAGAGAATCCCAAGCAGGTCTGCCCTGTTAGCACAGAGCCTAAGGGGCTTGATCTCACGAGCCATGAGATCATGACCTGAGCTGAAATCGAGAGTCAGACGCTTAACTGACTGAGCCACGCAGGTGCCCCCAACCTCACTTAAAATTAATCAGCTCTTTAAAGTCCCTATCTGCAAGTATGATGATATTCCGAGGAAGTGGGGGTTAGGGCTTTGACAGATGAATTTGGGGGGTACACAGTTCAGCCCGTATCGTTCCTGTGTCTCCACCATCCGTGCATTTGGCTGACAGGACCCATTCCGTGTCTCTGTGCCTTGGGGACTCTCTGGTTCCCATCCGTCTGCACACCCCGTGCTCTATATTTCCTCCTGGGTCACCTGACTGCATCCTTCCCGGGGAACAACAGCCGTGACCTAGAGAGCTCAGCCTCCACCTGTGCTCAAAAGTATGGCTCTAAGCTCCCCAAGGTGCCGTGTGTAATTAGGAAGAGAGACGTCTGTATGACGTCTATCAACACAACCTTTTGGGGTTTCTCTGGAGTGAAGTCAGGGGTAACTGTATCTCTTAAGGCATTGTTTGCGGGCTGTTTGCATCAGAATCATCTGGACTGCTAGCGACCTCCAGCATGAGTCTCTCCAAGAGGGGGTCCTTGCAGTGTGCCTGTCTCTGAATCCCCTGCCAGGCAGCCCCTCCCCCCGCCCCACCTGGTGACTCTCTGCACAGAGAGGCATCAACCGCCCCGTCTGCGATGTCAGGCACCTTTGGCTGTGTCTCAGCTCCTCCCGTTTCTAGGTGTGTGACCTTGGGACAAGTTAGCCACCCTAATTGTGTTTCTTAATTGGCAAGGTGGAATTAATGGGATTAATCTAGCTACCTCCTAGGTTGGGGTAAGGATTAATTTAGATCATATAAAGAAAGCACTCTCCACCACCTGCTTGTTGCAGAAGGGAAAGCGTTCAGTTTCTGGTAGCATTACTCCTGCTGCCATGGCACTACCAGGAAAAGATTGCTTTGTTATCCTAAGACCAAAGTAACAACCTTGTTAACTTTGCGTCTGATGCGTGACTGTGGGTTTGGACCACCCAGGCCATGTCCTATAAGAGCCAGTGTGTGTGTGCAAACGGGAAAACCCATACAGAAGTTGATAAACAGGACCCAGGGGACAGTAGGAGGGCAGGAATGCTGGCCTCCAAAGGAGGAAAGACCACCGAGAAAACAAGCCTCGAGAGACATCTGGTGGCCTGCGGCAGTCAGGATGTAACAGCCAGGCGCGGATTCTGTCCAGCTGTCTACCTTGGATGCTGGGAGGACGTTGCCGTCCCGGGTCAGGGTGTCGGCAATGTCTTCTGACTCTCAGGCTGCCTGAGTTGTCTTTTCTGCTGAGATCACCAGCGTGCCAACTCTTCCGCGTCTCCAGCGTTCCTGGAGATCTTGTTGGCATCACGGCGGGTTGGACACACGTTTGAAGTGACACGGTTATGGACCTTCTTGCATTTTGTCATTTGTAGAGGAGCTGAAGGCCCCGCTGGAAGAGTACGTCCAGAAGCGCTACCCTGGGCTGGTGAAGGTGGTACGCAACCAAAAAAGAGAGGGCCTGATCCGAGCTCGCATCGAGGGCTGGAAGGCGGCCACTGGCCAGGTCACTGGCTTCTTCGATGCCCACGTGGAATTCACAGCTGGCTGGTAGGTCACAAGCTGGACCCTGGGGGCACCCGGCACCTGAAGTAGGCTGGTCGGGAGGAGCTAGAATCTGGGAGGTGGAAACGTTGCCTGTTCCTTCTGGGGCTAGTAGAACAGTGGAGAAGGGCTGGTTGACAAAGAAGGTGAGAGCCATACTGTGGGATAAAACTGGGAAGCAGGGAGAAGTTTGCTGTCTACCCGGTTCTCTGTTGTTGTGGCCTCCACCAACCACCACCACCATCGTCATCAAAATACCCGGTGAAGGGGCGCCTGGGTGGCTCAGTTGGTTGGGCGGCCGACTTCGGCTCAGGTCATGATCTCTCGGTCCGTGAGTTCGAGCCCCGCGTCGGGCTCTGTGCTGACAGCTCAGAGCCTGGAGCCTGTTTCGAATTCTGTGTCTCCCTCTTTCTGACCCTCCCCCGTTCATGCTCTGTCTCTCTCTGCCTCAAAAAAATAAATAAACGTTAAAAAAAAAATTAAAAAAAAAAATACCCGGTGAAAATGACACACTGATTGGACAGAACTCGAGATGATCCTTGTCAAGGGGATGAGACAGCCATGTCTCTTCTCTTCTCCCACTTTGTTTGTTCCCTTTTCTGAGGAGGATGGTTGAGTGCTATTTGGAGGGAAGAGATCCATTTATAATTCCACCTACTCGGGTAAAGCCTCCTGGAACATAAGGGATTATCTTTAACATCGTTTGGAGGAAGGGAAGGGTGGATCTCTGCAAATGTGGCCCCGATGGTTTCCCAGGTGAAAAGAACAATCTGGGAGAAACTGGAGGCCACCCAGAGAGGAGAAGACTTAGGACTGCAAGAATCGTGAAGCATCAGAACGCCCAAACCTTCAGTGGGCATGCTTACGGCTGAAAAGCCCGGTCATGTGGCTGTGACTGACTGCCCAATGGGAAACCGAGTCAGAGGTGAAATAACCTGGGTTCAGTTTGCTTACTTCCTAAGAAGCAGAGTCTTTAATTTCACAAACCCTGCTTGTAACCTGTGTTAACTCAGTGGCACCATCTTGAATATGATCTTGAACTTGATCTTGATCTCGAACTTGAATACCGTTCGTGGTACCAGATCGGAAGAGCCAGTACCCCGTTGCCCATTAAACATTATAAAATCTGTTTTTCTTCATTTGCAACACATCTTAGAATCCCTTAAGGGCCGGACCAAAGGAGAATGGCTATCACTTGGGCACGTGACGATCTGCATCCTGGGGTCACAGGTAACACAGGCCCGTTCAAGCGCACATGGCTGTCCATTGCCGTCTCAGACACCAGTGTCCTGCCTGATTTTTCTGCCACCGTTAGACCCTGGTGACACACAGCTGTAGGTTTGCAGCCCTGATCTCCTCTAAGCTTCAGGGTTGTTTATCTCTTAGAGCGATGGTTGTCAGAGTGTGGTTCCCCGGACCAGCAGTGCCATCGGGAACTTGCTGGAGAGGCAGAGTTGGGGGCTCCCCTCAGACCTGTGAAATCAGAAGCTCTGTGTGGGTCCAGCACTCTGTTTTAGCCAGTGCTCCAGGGACCTCTGAGGCTCGCTCGGGTTTGAGAAGCGTTGAGCTGGAAGCCTTCTGAACAGAGGCCCTCGAATGTTCCATGTGGAACTTCTTGCCTTTATTTGCCACATCCTTGCCTGCCCGTTTCTTTTCTGTCAAAACTGGCAACTCTTCCCGCGTCCCTCTCATTGGCTCCTTCCGTCCCCATCACGTTACCCACCCGGTCAACCTTCGCCCATCTGCCCTTCTCCCTTGGCGTTGACCTCCGCTCGCCCATCCTCCATCTTCATCACCATGCCCCTCAACGAATAGCGGGCTGCTGGAATCCTCCTTGGATGCCTACCACTGTCCCAAACACTGTCCTAGGCTGGGGTTGGGGTCACCAGCTGTTGGGACTGGCCTGGTGCTGAGGGATTTCCCAAAACGCAGGACTTCTAGTGGTAAAACCCGAACAGTCCCAGGCAAACTGGGACAGTTGGTCACTCGGCTGCGGTTCAGAATCTGACAAGATTCGGTATCTGCCCTCAGGTAGTCCGTAGTCTAACTGGTCTCTGTGAGAGAGAGGCTGTGGTCCTTCACACTCAGCTTCCACACGTCCTCTGCATTCTGAGACCCAAGGAGGTCTTTGTTGTGACTTTAGGTACCTTACTAAAGTCAATGGGATTGGTAATAGCGACTTTTATTTATTCAGGAAAAAAAAATGTTTTTTTAATGTTTATTCATTTTTGAAAGACAGACAGAGACAGAGCACAAGCAGGGGTGGGGCGGAGAGAGAGGCGGACACAGAATCTGAAGCAGGCTCCAGGCTCCGAGCTGTCAGCACAGAGCCCGACGCGGGGCTCGAACTCACCAGCGGTGAGATCGTGACCCGAGCCGAAGTCAGACGCTTAACTGACTGAGCCACCCACGCACCCCTGTAATAGCAGCTTTTAAAACTGGCATCAGTTTTAGAATATTTGCTGAAACGTAGTTCAGAAAAGAATGGACGTTTGGGTTCAGTGGCTTATAATTTGTAACTCTAAAATGGCTTCATTCTGTACGGATTACACACATGGCCATTTACGCAAAGTCCTTCCAAGACTAAGTACTTTTTGTTGAAGAAATTGGACTTTGTTCTCCCTTCTTGGAGGGCAACACTGATATTGAAGTTTTTAGAGCCTGTCACCTCATATACATAAAATGGAAATACGACTATAGGAGACAACGTAGGAAATGAGTAATCGTGTATTTTATTTTATACGCCAGTCTGCTTTATGTGAAAATATTAGAGGTTTGAATCAGGACTTGTGGAAACTTAGAGCACTTAAGCTGTTCACCGTAAGGGGTAAACTAGGAATGGCTCAGGGGAGTGGTTGGACTACTTAAGTCTGCATTTGTTGCTGGGCTAATAAATACCGTTCAGACAGCCACCTAAGGAAAACCGAAATTTTGAAAAATAAGACCCGCAGATTAACAGTTGTTTGGAACGAGCGCTGGGCGTCGTGTGTAACCGATGGGCCACGGGGAATCTACCCCCAAAACCAAGGGTGCACCGCACACACTGTCTGTTAGCCAGTTTGCCAACAAATCACATTAAAAAGATAAAATAAAGTCTGCAGATTAGCAATCTGATCGTTGCTAAAGCGGGGCTGTTTTTGTTGATGGCTTTGAGGTAGCTCGGGTGGCACCCTAGATATGCTACAGTTCCCCCTGGGTTTTTTTTTTTTCTTTTCTAATATTTATCTATTTATTTTTAACATATAATGTATTGTCAAGTTAGCTAACCTACAGGGCACACTGTGGGCTCTTGGTTTTGGGGGTGGATTCCCGGGATTCATCGCTCGCTCCCTGTTTTTAAAATACAGGAAATTGGGGCGCCTGGGTGGCGCAGTCGGTTAAGTGTCCGACTTCAGCCAGGTCACGATCTCGCGGTCCGTGAGTTCGAGCCCCGCGTCGGGCTCTGGGCTGATGGCTCGGAGCCTGGAGCCTGTTTCCGATTCTGTGTCTCCCTCTCTCTCTGCCCCTCCCCCGTTCATGCTCTGTCTCTCTCTGTCCCAAAAATAAATAAACGTGGAAAAAAAAATTTTTTTAAATACAGGAAATTAAAAAAAAAATTTTTTTAACATTTATTTATTTTTGAGACAGAGAGAGATAGAGCATGAATGGGGGAGGGGCAGAGAGAGAGAGGGAGACACAGAATCTGAAACAGGATCCAGGCTCTGAGCCGTCAGCACAGAGCCCGACTCGGGACTCGAACTCAGGGGCCGCGAGATCGTGACCTGAGCTGAAGTCGGACGCTCAACGGACTGAGCCACCCAGGCGCCCCTAAAATCCAGGAAATTTTAGTTATGGGCGACAGGTCTGGGGAACACGAAATAATTTATTATTATCTAAAACCATGGCTAGGTGGTGGGCATTTCAGCCAGAGCATTTAGGGCCGCCCAAGGGTTTGAGTGACTGCTCCCCCTACTCGGCACTGGGGTGGGACAGGGGGGTAACAGGTCACGTGGACACAGGATCGGCGACTGCTCCACATCGATGGTTAGCTGCTGAGCTTCACTGGAGATACGCTTCTGGCTGGAAACCGCAGGAATGGCAGAACGCAGACAATTTTAAAATCTCCCGTACAAATCAATATTGAAATGAGAAACACATGTCCTAGCTCTGCAGTCTGACGTGACAGGACGCGGGACCCCGTCTAGGACGTACCGTTCTCGTGGCTCAGGGAGAAGAGCCTTGGCCGCGGCTATTAAATGTTTCTGTAGGATGTGACGTCATCTCTTCGGCTCATCGCCCATTGGCCAGAGTCGGTCACATGTCCAAGCCGACCGTTCACGGGGTGGAGGGAGGGAGTGCGCCCCTCTGCGGGCCAGGTGGTCAAAAGCGGGGTGTGTCCAGTGAGGGGTGCGAATAACTGGGAACAGGTGCACCTTCCCTCGCGGACTGGGAGGTCCCCCTGTGCAGTTCCAGAAGCGTTAGAAGAACCAAGGTCTTCTACCCTAGTGCCCAGTAACCTTCACCGGAATGCTTCTTTCCATATCCAGGCCACCAGACCAGCTGAAGGAAGCGTGGCCCAGCATAGGACACAGTGGAGCTTAGAGTTAGGGCGTGAAGCCAGACCATCCAGCTTAGAAACCCGGCTTTGCCACCGGCTGGCTGTGTGGCCTGGGGCGAGCGACTTAACCTCTCTGGGCCTCGGTTTCCTGACTTGTCAACTGCTGCTCATACTCTCTGCTTCCCAGGACCGTTGTGAGATTTCCGTCAGTCGGCTTGGCCTGCGTGGAATGTTTAGAATGGTACCGAGCATGTAGTAAGTGCTCCATAAACATCAGCTACCATTAGCCCGGTAGGAGAAATAATGTGTGTTCGAGATCAGCAAAGACAACGTGTGGACAGAGTGACTTTTGACGAGGTGGAGAAGATGGAACAAGAGCTGAGAGGAAGGAGAGAGCTTTCCCTCCAGGAGAAATCAGGGGAGGCTTCTCGGGAGAGGCGGCACTCGATCTGCTAAGACTCCATCGGCAACTAGACTTCCTGCCAGCGGCCAAGGGCATTCCCGGAGGAGAACGGCGTCGGCAGATGCTTGGAGGGGTGAAGCTCGGAAGCATATCTGAAAGCCGTGGCAAATCAGTCCCAGTTGGCTTCAGCCTGTATGGTGTGCGCATAAGCAACGGAGGCAGTAAATGGCCCAGGGTATATTTTATTGCTCGCTTTAAATAGAAAGATGAGATGAGCCAACAGGTAATTCAATAGCTTGGAAATGAAAAGAGATGGGAAGCAGGGCGAGGGTTCTCATTATTCTTCCAAATAATGCAGAGGAATGGGATTTTCACTTGACTCTTTTCCAAAGCCTTAGCTCTGTTCGAAGCAGGGAGATTAATGCCCTGGCTTACGAGGGCCATCTTTTCCTTCTGGAACATGGGAAACGGCGCTTTCCTACGTCTGCCTCGGAGACGCACGCGAGCGGGGGAGTCTGACCATTTGCTTTCCCCTAAGCTAGCGGGGCTGCACCTTGGGCCTGGAACCAGGTCCCTGCCTGTCTCCCGCTGTAGCCCTGAGGGGACAGGCTAGCTAGGAGGCACGATTCTGCCTGCCTCTGCTTTTAATTAGTTCTTGCCTGCCATCGCTAACCAATTCAATTAGATCCCTTTTAAGAAATCAATTAAGTAATCAATTAAACCAACTGAAATAGTCACGCACACCGAGAAGCTAGTGAAATGCTTATTAAAACCAGGCCGTCCAGGGCAGAAGTGACCCATTTTGGGGAAGAAAATTCGGCTCCTGCAGAAGAAACAAGGAGCGTCCCCCGGAGCCCCGAGGGGGGAGATGGAAACGCTGAACTCGCTTGTGGCCGAGAAGGCCTTGCCTTGGCTGATGTCGTCAGCACAAAAGAGAGGCCTGGTGCTTTCCGGAGGGTACCCCCCCAGATTCCGAAATCTTGCTCGGGGCCTCTCAGGCCGGGATCCCCCTTGGGCCAGGGCCCGAGCCGCCCTGCGTGCTTGCAGCTGCACGGCCCACCCGGGGCAGGTCACTCCCGTGCCTCAGTTTCCACCTGAGCCCCAGCCTCCCCGGGGCCCGCGCTTCCCCGTTCCTTCTCCGGGGTGCCCGAGTCTGTGCCCGTTTGAGGGGTGGGCGTGCCTCAGGAGAGAGACTTAACTAGATCTACTTCTCTGTGTTGCAGGGCCGAGCCGGTTCTGTCCCGAATCCAGGAGAACCGGAAGCGAGTGATCCTCCCGTCCATCGACAACATCAAACAGGACACCTTCGAGGTGCAGCGCTACGAGAACTCGGCCCACGGCTACAGCTGGGAGCTGTGGTGCATGTACATCAGCCCCCCGAAAGACTGGTGGGACGCCGGAGACCCCTCTCTCCCCATCAGGTCTGTGGCGGGCAAGCTCTGGGAGCCGTCGCGTCCCCAGATCCCCGGGGACACAGGAGCCCCGGGGGGGGGGCGGGGAAGGGAGGGCGTCTGGGAGGGACCGCCTGGGGCAGACCGGCGGCCTACAGAAGCTGCTTTAGGACTTCAGGGTATCTTCCCATCGTGGTTTTCTGGCTGAGGAAAGACATTGCTTCTTGAGCTTAAGTTTTCAAGGGCAGCTCAGCAGACGGCAGTACGGAGAGACTGGCACGATAGGAACGTTCCCCTCCCTTTATTCTCCCTTCGTTCTTCATGTCTGGTGAGCTGTGTCCAGGAGCTGTGTGGTTCGAGAGGCGTCCATTCCTGGGGCTTCCTCGTGCCTGCAACCTTCCCTCTCCCCTTTTGCACGATGCAAGAATGCGTAGAAACAGACACTCTTTGTGTGACCCTGGGGGGCAGCTGGGGGGCCTTGGGCTGCTCCGCGTGACCCTCGCCCGGGTCCCACCCTGCTGCCCCCGGAGACGGGGAGACCAGTACCCCATGGCGCAGCCGTTGGGGGCTCGCCTCTAAAGGATGTTGAGTGACGTGGGTTGACTTTGATGCCGTGTTCGTGCCCCGTGGCCGCCGTGGCAAATCTCTATCCGTGTGGTGGCAGGAAGCTCCGCAGATGTATTCCCTTCCATTCTGAAGGTCTGAAGTCCGAAATGAGCTTTACGGAGCTGGGCTCAAGACGTGTGCAGGGTGGAGGTCCTTCTGGAAGCTGTAGGGGAGAGTCCATTTTGTGCCAGCTTCTAGAGGCCCTCATTTCTCGGTTTGTGGCTCCATCACATCCCTCTTCCTCCTCTGCCGTCTTCGTCACATGCCCATCATCTCCCTTTGGCGTTCTTGCCTCCCTTGTGATGGCCTTTATGGCCCGCGTGGATAATCTGAGCTAATCCCCCTGCCCAAGGTGAATCACGTCTGCGACGTCCTTTTTCCCCTATAAGGTAGCATTTACAGGCGCCGGAGATTAGGGGGTGGATTTTTTGGGGGGGAGGGGGCATCGTTCAGCCCACCACGGATGCTCTGATTTTTAACCCAGATGATGCCTGGTTGCCGTGCGGTGCTTTCTGTGAGTGCCGCCCAAAGGCCAAACCCACTTGAAACTGCCACAGTTCTTTCTTACGTTAGAAGAGGGGGAAGAGGCTTTTTCCTACCTTGGCTTGGTTCTAAGGCAGTGTTTGTTGGTATAAAGGGGGAGTACCAAGAAGGAATTGTGGAACAGGATGAGAAGCTTCTCCCAAGTAGTCGTGAAGTTCTTCCTTGTGGCATTCTAAATAACTGGGAAGCCTCATGTTCCTTTACTTTCCTGCCCAAATGGAAGAGTACAGAATTGATCGCATTAGAGTGGAGCTGCCCGTGGCAGATTTGTGCCACAGCCTGGTGAGGTTTTGGGCCCGGAACTTCCTCCACCAGAGATGCCTTGTGACTCAGTTTCCATCCCCACCTAGACATTCAGTGTCCTTGTGCAATGCTTCGGGGCCACACTCTTAGAATCCTCGCAGGTAATTATGCAGGCTCATCACTAAGGCGTTTTCTGAGAAGCAAAGCATAACCTTTGAGATAATTTAAGTTTAATGGGTGATATACCACCTCATATCCCTTAGGATGGCGACTATCAAAGAAATAAACAAGAGTAGAAAACAAGTGTTGGCAAGGATACGGAGAAATTGGAACCCCTGAGCTTTGCTCGCGGAAGTACAAAACCACGTAGCCGCTATGGAAAACAGTGTGACGGTTCCTCAAAAAAATTAAAAGTAGAATCACCATGTGGTAATTTTCACATCTGGGTACATACCCCAAAGAGTTGAAAGGAGGCTCTCGAAGAGGTATTTGCATGCCCGTGTTCACAGCAGCATTTTTTCACAATAGCCAAAAGGGGGAAATAACCCAGATGTCCGCCAACAGACGAATGGATGGATTCAATGTGGTCTATACCTACAGCAGAATATCATTCAGCCTTAAACAAGGAAGGAAATTCTGACGCATGCTATGGCATGGAGGAACCACGGGGACATCACGCCAAGTGAAATAGACCAGTTACCAAAGACGGATATTATACCTCATAGAAGGTACCTAGAATGGCCAAATTCATAGAGACGGGCAGTAGAAGGGGGGTTGCCAGGGGCTGGGGAGAAGCCAGGATGGGGAGTTGTTATTTAATGGTTATAGAGTTTCAGTTTTGCAAGATGAAAAGCGTTCTGGAAACTGGTTGCACGATAACTTGAATGCAATTAACACTACTGAACGGAACACAAAGGGTGCTTCATCCCTGACCCACAGGGAGGCTGACCTCCAGCCTTGACCTATAAGAGAACGGAGGTGTGACGGTGGTGTTAGCCACACAAGAGGGAAAGAAGCGGATGCATCCTAACGCTGTAACATGCCCTGAAAACCTAGCTATTCCCCATGGATGAAAGGCGCTAGGCAAAAATGTAGCTTGTATTTTATGAGTTACGGTAACATTAACAGATGATTAATATGCACTTAAAAGAGACTCAAGAAAATAGAGTTGTGATCACGAGTCATTAATATTACATGTATCTCTGATGCCCAAAACAGAACCCAATACCGATGATCTCTTTTTAATGTATCCTAACTTACAAAATGCTTAATCTGTTAATAGTTGATGGGGATACTTAATTGTAGGAAGGAATTCTTATATGGCCCTTCTGATGCTGTTAGGCAGATACGATGTGATTTCTTCAATGTTGGGACATGGTGGCTTCCCCCTCCCCACTGTGATTCTAATATTTTGATAGTAATGATTTTATTCTGGCGAAGGATGGAACAAGGAGAACATTTTCACAATCCAAATGGCATTAGACTGGATGAGGCCGTGGATACTGAATCTTCCCAGCAGACAACATAACGTAGGAGATTTTTTCCGTTAAGAAAATGTACGTCCTTCGTTTTACTTCTTTCCCTTTTTCATATTTGTTTGTTTTGTTTTGTGGTTTCTCCTGCCTGGTAAACAGTTTATTTCCCAAGTTTCGGGCAAGGAGAGAGCACAGGTGCCATGAAAGAGAGCAGAGTCCAAGTGTATGAGGGGTGGGGGGTGGGGACTGAAGAGAAGGCTCACCAATAAGGAGGCAGCTGCTCTTAGCCCCGCCCTGGGGGATGGTGCTGGGCTGGGGGATGGGGACACAGGCTGGCTTTTGTCAGGTCCTCAGACTTTTTTTAAATTAAAAAAAAAATTTTTTTAATGTTTATTTATTTTTCAGACAGAGAAACAGAGCACAAGTGGGAGAGGGGCAGAGGGAGAGGGGGAGACACAGAATCTGAAGCAGGCTCCAGGCTCTGAGCTGTCAGCACAGAGCCCGACATGGGGCGTGAGACTGTGACCTGAGCCAAAGTCGGACGCTTAACTGCCTGAGCCACGCAGGTGCCCCCGGGTCCTCAGACTTTTAAGAGAAAACACAAATCCAGATCATTGCATGAAATCTTCTGGCTTCTAAATGTTGGCCAAAAAAAATGCCTCTTCTTCAAAGCTCTGGGAGACCTGTATCATTCCCGGGACAGCTGTGGTCCATGCTTCTCACGCTGGGGGCTGTGGGCACCGCATGACTGGGGGATTTGGGGACAGTGTTACTCAGAGTTTTAGAGCTTGAGTTAAGCCATGCGGGGTCCCGCTGTCACCTCCAATATGTCGCTGCCCTCTGCTGCTGAGATTCTCCAGTGAAAGACCTTGAGGAGCCATGAGCCAACTCTTGCCTCTCAGAGGAGGGTCTCGAATCTGTCTTAAGCCCCGATTTTTCTCCAAAGTGCCATCAAGTGCAATGTCACATCAGTAACCTATCATCAGACCAGCAGATTTTAAATGTTTTCGTGTCAAAGGCCTCTCGAATCATCTAATGAAAGGCGTAGATCGTATCAGCCCTGAACACGTACAAGCGGACAGAACTTTGCGTGCAGTTTCATGCAGTTTATGAATGCCTTAATGATCCACAGGGCTTTTATTAAGAACCACTGCTAGGTGTTTCTACTTGGCTCTCCCAGTTGGAGAGCCTCTCTTTACCGTTCTTTATCACCCACGAGACTATATGCTTTAGGAAGCCAGGACTGTGACTGGTTCACAGTTGTATCCCCAGTGCCTAATTACTCCCTTGGCACTTAGTAGGTTTGCTGGAAATCTGTAGCGAATGAATGAATGGATGAGTGACATCTGAGGCTCCGAAGAGCGATCAGGGCTAGCGATTAGATAGAGAGTGAGATTGCCCAGAGGTCCCTTAGAGAAAGACAAGGAGAGCCCCAATATTTCTGGGATGGAGGGAACCTACGTGAGAGCAACCAGCAAGTGATGATGAATGGTCAGAGAGGTATGAGGATGATCCGTGGAGTCCAAGACTTAAGACCAAGAAGACCGGAAGCACCATTGGGTTTAAGGGGTCCACTCATCACAGCCTTGGTGAAACCATTTTCAGGGACTCTTGGAGTCTGAAGCCAGTTGGCCGTGTATGGAGGACTGAATGGGATATGAAGGAGTGGGGGGGGGGGGTTTGAGAGCAGATTATGCTTTTGAGGTGTTTGGGGTAGACTCAGAGAGGTGAGGCGTAGAAACTATGGAGGCGGGTGTCACTCAACTACCTCACAGTCTTGGGGAATTTTTCTTACAACCAGATACCAGATACCGTTAATTTTATATTCTTGAATAAGGGGCGTTAGTATACATACATGGGGTGTATCCACCAAGTATGCATCCATGTGTATACCCAGGCATGCATATGGCAAGCTCAACTGGGAATTAAAGCTTAACAGGAATTTTTTAAAAAACCAAGCTGTTAGGTTTTCATAGGTACTGGTTATCCTGTGTCATACTGGTGAAAAATCCCTAAAATGGAGCAGGACTTTGTGAATCAGCAAATAGAATAAGTTAAAACTTTAAAATATACAGAGAAATTCTCGTAATTCCTCAGCACGGTGTTAGATAAATGAATTTTAACAACAAAATTATCAGTATATACTGTTTCCCAACATGATTTATTTATGTTCTTCTAAAGTCATGCAGTTATTGTGTTATGAAAGCAGGGCAACTGAACCTCCATATTCTATTCTCTAGGCCTTTTTCTGTAACTAGCAAATTTTAAATGAGTATTCTCACTTCCAACCCTTAAATAGAAAAAAAAACTAAAGAAGTGTTTTGCTTAAGCCATTGTACATTATAAATGATGTTTTTGTTTTTGTTTTAAGCTGCATTCAGAGCCACACAGGAATAGGAAACTGGGATAGTGTTGGATTGTGGTTTTAGGTATAGCTAAAATCAGTGTATCGCTTAGTAATATCTCAGCTGTAAGCATTTTGTCAATAGCGATACCTAAACACACAGAGTTGTGGTTTTGTAAATAAAGTTTTATTATAAAAATGAAAAAAAAAAAAAAAAAAAAAAAAAAAAAAAAAAAAAGAAACTATGGAGGCGGGTAAAGATCAAGTGATGTGTAGTTTATTTATTTACTTATTTTTAAAACATTTATTTGTTTAGGAGACAGAGAGAGTGAACAGGAGCGGGGCAGAGAGAGAGAGAGAATCCCAAACAGACTCTGCAGCATCATCTCAGAGCGCCACGCAGGGCTCGAACTCACCAACCGTGACATCACGACCTGAGCCAAAATCAAGAGTCAGGCGCTTAACTGACTGAGCCACCCGAGCACCCCTCTTCGTTCTTTTTTATAGTGACTTTTAATCACGACCACCTTTAAAGTGGCCGCAGGCCAGCATTCCTTCTGCATCCCGTATCTGGTTTCCGGGATTCACACACCTTAGTCCTGCATGGGAGGGGAGAGGTGACTTCCCCCCACACAAGGCTCCCTCTACTTCACAGGCCACTCTCCCTTTGCTAAGCCCGAGTCAGGCGGCAGTGAGGATGTTTCTTGTTGCCAGAAGTACTCACCGCCGGGCTTGGGGACAGATGGTACGATCCCCATTCGCTCCAGGGAGCACTTCACTCCAGAGAGCCTCTTCTGACACAGTCCTCTTCCTAAACTCCACTTGCTCGTCAGCTGTTTCTTGAACTTCCTGCTTGATCTCCTTGAATATGACATCTGTCGTCTGAACACCCTCTTCCCGAATGAGGACGCGAAGAGTGCTATTTTAACACAGTACGAACAGTTGAGGGCACCGAGCAAGGGGAGGGAAGGTCTGAAGGCATCGGAAGGAGGCAGGGGGGCTGGTTGGGAACGAAGGACCCCACAGAGCGGCGAGGAAGTCAGGTCCAGGACATGAACCGTGGTTTGGTCTTGAAGAGAAGAACAGTGAGCTCATGCTTTGTGACCCACATTTTCTTCAGGAAAGAGGAGGAGAAATCATCCTTAAGAGTGAGAGCTAGGCGGGGTGCCTGGGTGGCTCAGTCAGTTAAGCCTCCGACTTCCGCTCAGGTCATGATCTTCCGGCTCGTGAGTTCAAGCCCAGTGTCGGGCTCTGTGCTGACAGCTCAGAGCCAGGAGCCTGCTTCGGATTCTTTGCCTCCCAATCTCTTTGCCCCTCCCCTGCTCAGGCTCTGTCTCAAATATAAATATAAACATTAAAAAAAATTAAAAAAAGAGTGAGAGCTAGGCCTTGCATGGGGGTTACAGGAAAGCAATAAAGCTCTGGAATGATTTCCGGAAGGAATAGGAATGGGCGAGCCGACCAAGAACAGAGAAGTCATTGACAGCGGTCTTGAGGGTCCGGGAATATACATTCACCAAACTTTCTGTGAGAATTCCCTGACAAAAAAAGCTACTGTGAGTTCAGTTGTCCTTTGATATAAGCTTGAATTTTATGATTTGTAACATTAGGCACATATGTGTGAAAAATAGTAGCAAAAATAAGGACGAGGGGATATCACCCATGTAGCCTGGAGGCACCTGGGTTGGGTGCACCATGAATTCGTGGAAGCCTAGCTTAACTCAGCAGTCTTCAGAGATGTGTCGCTCACAGCTTGGGAAGTGCTGATCTTTACAGTACTTTCCAGCTGTAAAATCCTGTGCCTTTTACCAGCCGGCAAGGGTCCGAGGTGTCACCAGAGATGGGACATTTTACAGCACATTGCTTCCAGGGCACTGTCTGGGGCTGAGTCAGGCACCCTCTGTGAGGTGTCAGTCGTGCCTTCCTGCTCTGGGTTAGGTGACCCTACAATTAGTGACATTGCTCATTAATACCTAATTCAGGCCGATGATTAATAATTAGCAATCTTAAAGCCAACATATAATTTGAGAATAATTATAAGGTATAGGAGCCATTAGAGGCTGTTAGATTCTTAGTTGAAAGGGCTGGCCTGCGCATGCGTGGTTTCTGGTATCTCAAATTCTGTACACAAATGTATATAAAGGAGAAGGGTTTTATTTATTTTTTCCCTCCCTAGAGGAAGATGACTGGCTTACACAAGGGGGAAATCCTTATGTGAAGAATCAGATTTTCCTAGACTTTTAAATAGAGAGATCTTCCCTGTGCACCAGCAGATATATTTTAGGAACCAATTGTCTGCTCAGCATTGTAGAAACTTCTGGGGGGACGGTGTTGGTAAATGACATGATCCTCCTGAAGGAGATCATAGGCTGATTGGAGACAGAGGACCCAAGTGCGCACAATTGCCCTTTGGCATCGGTGAGTGTGCATTTATGGGAGGAAAGGAACTTTGTGAGAGGGGTGGATGGGGGAGCTCATAGACACCATAGCTAATGTTGGAATTTTCTACGCGCCAGGCATTAATCATACGCTTTACGCATTGCATTTTACACATTTTATACATCGCGGTATCCATTTACATCTGATACTAGCCCTTGGAGGTAAGTATTGGTATGGTCTCCACTTCACAGGCAGGGCTGCTAAAGCACGAGGGCAAGCACTTTGCCCAAGGTCACACACTCTGTAGGGCATGAAGCTGGGATTCCGGTCCGGTTACCCAGAGTCTACACTCTTGCCCATTGTGCTGTCTGTCCTGGGAAAGACGGGACCTTCTGGACCTTGCAACCTGGCACGGTAGACGGGAGACAACACAGTTAGAGGCCCGGTGGTGAAATTGGGTGTGTTTGGGGACCCGCAAACCTCAGAAAAGCAGTGATGCTCGCGATTACCGATTTGTTACAGCCGAAGGGTACGGATTAAAATCGGTAAAGGGACCAGATGCATAGGACGGTGTCCAGGAGAAACTAGGTGCGAGCTGCTGGACATCCTCTCCCATGGAGTTGTGTGGACAGTACTCCGTGTCCCAGCGGTGAGAGGTCACAGCGGGTGTGAGGCATGGTCAGCCAGGGAAGTTGACCTGAGCCTTAGCTTGCAAGGTCTTTAGTGGGGGGTCGGTCATGGAGCGCCGTGTGACTAACCTCGGCTACGCAGTCTCCAGCTCCCCATGCCCAGAGCTTTAAACTAGCACGGTCCAGGGCTTCAGGCAGGCAGAATCACTCTTATCAGGCAGGACATCTCAAGGCCTTGTTAGTCATCTCCCTGGGCCCTGGGAAGAGCCAGCCAGTTCTTTCTTTGGAAGGTGCAAGGTTTGGGCAACCCAAGTCCGCTGAGTTAACCATTCGCTTGGGTATTTGGGGCACGGTGAGGAAGCTAAAGGTAGGGAATGTGCGTTAAAAAGGAGAGGCAAGACGGGAGACCATGTAGATCAAAACAGGAAGTCCGCTTGATGGAGGGTTCTAAAAACCAAACAGGGGAGGCCAGACTCGATCCAGTGGTCCAATGAGATAGATTAAAGATGGGCAAAACACTAATCGGGGAGACAAGAAGTGTAAGAGCAGTTGTCTAGGCCTGGGGAAGGGACAGGGAGAGGAGAGACTGATGATGAGTCCAGGGCTTTCGGGGGGGAGTGATAAAAATGCCCTAAAATTGATTCTGGAGGCGATTGCGCAACTCTGTGAACATGCCGAGCGCTGTTGAATTGCGCACTGTAAATAGATGAATTGAATGGAATGTGAATTCCACCTTAGGAGCTGATGGCCATCAGCAGATGGCCGATCTTGCAACAAGATGAAGACAGTTGGGTATGAACTCGTGCCTCCTCGTCTTGTGTGGTCCCCCTTTTGGGGGAAGTGGCAGGGCAGCACCGAGCACAGCGGGCAATTAAACTGGGGTCACATCCCAGAGCAGCAGAATCTGTCACGGCTGAGACTCAAGCAGGGTTTCAGAAAACGAGGCACATCCTGGGCAGAAGGTGACCATCTCACTGAGCCAGGGCCTCGTCTTGTTGACCCACCTGGACTGTGTATATGATGCTGGCCGTCCTGCAGCATGTGTGGACAAGGACAAATTAAAGACCACGGTGCTTAGGACTTCCCTTTGGAAGCCCTTCCCTAGGAAAGCAGAGTCATAAAAGGAATCTAGCTCCAGGGCCATCTGAAGTCCGTCCCAGTTGAGGAAGAGAAAAATCACAATGGAAGAGTTCTACCTTCCTTTCCTGCCTTGCAGTCTCCCAGCAACAGAGGACTGACCTGTTCGATTTTGCCACCAACAGGGTCTGTGTCATTAGGCCGGTCACCCCTCCTCTGTAGATGAGCTTTTCATTTTCTCATCCCTAAACCATGTAAAGCGTGTAAAGGTGTTTTTCCCAGGAGGAGAAAATTTCCATAACACAGCTTTGGGCTCCTCTGATGAAAAGCACTCATTGATGCTCTCATGATCCGGCAGGAGGTGTTGTAGGTAATCAGTTTCAGTGAAGAGTTTTACTACAGAAGCAAGACGTGAGGCATTTCACAGTTAAAAATAACAACCCTCCACAAAACTCGGCTTGCTTTCCTCAGGGGCCAGTCCTGGAGGAGCCCAGTGAGTTGATAGAAGGCGTTCGTTTGGTCAATCCTGGTCAACCGTGGGGTTTTACACCCCTCCGCAGGAAGCATTGTTCCGAATACGATCAGGCCTAGGGGTTGGCTCCTCTTTGCTTCGTGAGCCTTCGTAGATTCCTCCTGTGTGTAAACCTCTGTTCAGAGCAGAATAGAGGCTACTCCACCTGGGCTTCAGTCCTTTGCAAATTCGTCCATGCTTGTGCATTTTTGAGACCCCCAACAAGAATGGAGTGAATGAAAACGATCGGTGGAGAAGCCATGAGTGGGTGCTTGTCCTGTGAGAGTATCCAGGGGAAGACATGGCCACTTCTTTACAGAATTTGCTGTGTGGTCAGATGCTTAGCTGGAAAGAATGTCTAGTAGTGATCGCAATTGATCGGGACTGTGAGGAAGCAGCAGCATCCTCAACGTTGTCCCTTCCTGGGAAAACGGCAGGTACACCCACGGGGAAACAGAGGATGGCACACGTCTGCTCTGCCTAGCCATCCCCCGGTGACCGCAGCCTTCTCGCGGTGCTCAGAGCTAGGAGCGAGCGCTTGTCAATGACTCCGTGTGTCTGCAGCACGATGGGATGGAGAAAACATCGCCCAGGGTCTCAAGACCTGTTTGGGGGCCAGATTTGACCACCGGCTTTGAGCCTCCGTTTACTTCTCTGCAAAAGGGCTAGATGTGCTGCAGACCCATTCGACGGGACCTCGGACAAGCTGCTTTACCTCTCTGCTCCTTAGATTCTTCCGTAGTAAATGAGGGTAATAATCTCTTTTTTGGTCCATTCGTACAACTCTGAATGGTTATGAATGATTATGACAAATGACCTGCTCATTGGATTAGCCCTAGTCGGTATCCTACGAACGGAGCAGAGTCCTGAGCGCTAACCAAGAAGTGGCAATTTCAACGAAAGCGTTTTTGCCCAGAAAGAGAAGAGTCCCACGGCCTTCAAGTCGGTCCTTTCCGGGAGGCTGTTCATTATAAAACAGAAGTGTGCTTGCACGTCGGTGAACACACTGCTCTTGGGTGAAATAAATGGTCTTTCTTGACATCACCTATGTACCCTCAACACCAGCCTGGGTAGATCAATTCTTATCTTGGCATGACACGCTGATATCGCTGCTGGTTGCCTTGCTTTTGGAAGCAAAATTCCCAGGCAGTGCCTGGAGCCAGAGCAAGGCTTTGCAGGGTAACCGTTCTCCGTGATGACAAGCAAGAGACCTGCCTCCATCAACCAACATGTGTTATGACAGCTCATAGCAGCCAGCAGGTAAATCTGAATAATGCTGGGAAGGCTTTCCTCCCCCCTTGCAAAGAGGCTCAGTGTGCTGGGCTGCCAGAGAGCAGATAAGTTTCATTTGAAACGTAAAGGCTTTAAAAATAGAAGATGCTTTGCCTCTGAGTCAAATGCCCGGTTCCTGCATTATTGCCGGACATAAATAGGGACGCAGCGGTACTGTTAATTTTCCAGATTGATCTGGCGGGCCTTCAGATCGGTTGCAGCTGGAGAGGTGTGACTGCGGAAGGAGCGGGGAGGGGTAGGCTGCAGCCATTATTTTGGTAGCTTTAATCCCCCTTTTCTAGATGACTCCAGAATGTGCCATCTTCTGGCCTTGCGTAGGTTTTCCTTCTCCTGCCCACTTCCTGCATTTCCTTCCCCTGCCCTTTCTCACATTTCTTGTTTCCACTCCATCCTCAGAGCCCAAAAAGTAGTTGCAGAAGACGCTCGGATTGAGTTCAGAGCAGAAAATTCCCTTTCCTCCTTTATTCCCGGCTGCCCCATCGTTTTCTCTACAGTGCAGTTTAGAACTCTGGCCCATCCCGTCCTCCGTGTGTGATTGTTCCCCGCTGTTTTTGAGGGTGTCCTCTGGACGAGATGACTAAGGTACAGACTCTAACGTGTTCCCACGCCCGGTCAGCCTTTGCCATTTGCTCAGCTCGCCGGTGCACTGGCCACAGTTCGCCTCCTCCGCACAGGTTAGGGCGGGTCAGGCTTTGCCAGTTGCGCGTTTGTTACGTTTGCGGCTCCTTGTGGGGCCTAGCCCCTCTCCGTTTTTTTGTCCCCTCTTACGGAAACACGGGAACATGTGACTTTTATTTCTCTTAGATTAGAAAGAGAGCAAGCAAAGTCCTCTGTTAGTCTGGGAAATTAATTGTTAAGTACCGATGGCCGAGTTGTGGTGGCCAAGTAATGAACTTCGGGCAGTCCAGCCTACGTAAATGACCGTTTCCTGTTACCTTGGTGGGCCCCGAGGGGTTCCTCCTCCTGCCGACCCTGCACGGTTTCCAAGGCTGTGGGAGTTTTACCCAGACCTTTCCAAAGTAGGGAAGTTCGGGTTGACGCTTCTCAGTATCTCTCTGGAGTTCGAGGTGGAAGTCTTCGCTGGTGCCAGCGTGGCCCTAAAAATAGCTTCTGCAGCCAGGCACACAGGAAGTCAGGGGCAGCGGGCTTCATTTTCTCCCCGAAGTCCGGGCTCCGGGGTCGTTAAGCCACTCGGGTCACGCATCCTCATAGCAGCCGAGAGGCTGCGACAAGCTTGCTCTGCTGTTATGGACAACAGAGTGCGAGTGCCGTGTGTGGATCAGTGGCCCTTTCGAAAGCCTTCTGAGAACGGGCAGTGTGTGAGGTCCGGTAAATCTCAACCGCACGGAGCGTCCTTTGTACCCCTGGTAGGGTGCTCAAGTCGGTATTTTGGAGTTTGACCTCTGTGCGTCAAGTTCAGTGGACCCCCAGGTGCCTAAGAAGGAGAAGGGAGAGCGATGTTCCTCGAGTGCCTTTTATGAACGTTGAATTTCCGACGGTGGCGGACGCGGTGGCTGCAGACGGTTTGGCAGACAGAACTGGCCGTAGGTTGAACCATTCCTGCGCTGTAACCAAATCTGGGGTTTCAAGTGGAAAGATGGGCTCTGAGAACCACTCTGGGCAAGTCCCAGCTTTTCGCGTGGGACGCTGGCTTCGTCTCCCATCCTAACTCAAAGAATTTGTGAATTTACGTATTTATACCTAAATACGTAAGTTTGTGAACTTCCGTACTTATACCTTTTTGCCATCGCTCGGGAAGGTTTACAGCAAGTTGGCTTTCGCCTGCATGGAGTATCATACGGACATCTACTCTGCCGGGTTTTTTTTAAGTTAATTTATTTATTTTGAGAAAGAGAGAGAGAGCAAGTTGGGGAGGGGCGGGGGAGGGAGCAGGAGGAAGGGAGAATCCCAAGCAGACACCAGCACGGGGCTTGAACCCGTACACTGTGAGATCATGACCTGGGCCAAGATCAAGAGTTGGACGCTTGACCGACTGAGCCACCCAGGCGGCCAAACTGACAATAACTATTAATCCAGCAGCTGCTGTTACTTCTATACGTACCACTCCCAACAGGGACCGACGTGTTATTATGAAGCAAATGGATCAAAAAGGCAATGAGGCCAAAGAAAGGCCATTAACGTGCGTTTTTTTTTTTTTTCCACCCCGTCCCCGGCACCCTAGCCTCAATGAAATGCTCTGATGTGGACACAGACAATAAAACAGCACACCAGCCATTAAGTTGTCAGGAAGAGTCTTTAGTTTCTTTCAAATGTCTTGGACAGACAAGTGCAGAATATGGAATCCTTCATTGACGTACCAGCAAATACGTATTGAGCCCTCGCGACACGCCGGGCTCATCAGTTCAGAAGTCTAGGGACCTGCCGCTGGGTTTCTGTTATTGTCCTTATGGAAACGCTCAGCCTCGTCCAGGAAGAACGCTCAGTCTCAGACGGCGTGTGGGGGGTGGGGGAGAACAGGTGTGGCGACAGGTGTGGGGACAGGTGTGGCACCGGTGGGCTTAGCCCCCCCTGTGGCCGAGTGGAAGCCTCGGGGTCTCTGTGTGTCTCTCCTTCCCTTGGGCGGTGTCCCCGCGCCACCTGGCAGCTCCTGGCCCGGCCACCGTCGCCGGTAGAGGACTCCGGCCGGCCTAATCGCGATCTGACCTCTCGGCTTGGTCAGGGCCCATCTGCCTCCGCGACCTGGGACTTGTGCTGGTGGCAGACACCTGAGCTCGGTCATCTCTCCGCCTACCATCCCAGCCTCAGCTGCCGGCCCATGTTGCCTTCAGGAGAGACCCTCAGCTGCTCTTCTGGATTTCAACTCAGCCGCCCCCTTCCCTCCAAGGGAGCGGGGCCTCTTGCCCTACGGCCACGCTGTTCCATCATAACCCGGCTGATGAGACGGGCCCCAGATGGATACGGGGCCACCTGGGACAGGCTCCTTCCACAGCCCCCATAGAAAACGGAGGCACAGGCCCCCCTACGCCCTCTGCGCCAACCTCACCATGCAGCACTTCACTCCCTCTCTCTGTGCCGAGACCGGGTGCACGTCACTGCTCATGGCCATCCTGCCCCTGTCTCCTTCCCATGGGACCATAGGCAGGAAACCGCAGACTTTCATTTAGAGAACATCTTCCTCCTCCTTGGCCCCAGCACCCCATCCTTGGCTTTAGTGGAGCAAGAGGGTTTTCCTCCAGTTATGAGAGCCCCGTGCCCTGCTTCCTCCGAGCTGAGCGTCACTCCCGCAGGAGGCGGAGAAGGCCCCGAGAAAACTCCCAAGTCGCCCACCTTGCAGCTTAGAGCAGTGGAGTGAAGGTCATGTAACCCAAAGGAGGAAAGCACGTGGGTGGTGTTCGAACTGTCACCTGTGCCACACAGGCTGTGCCTTTTCTGGAGCAAAGAGAGGAGTGTTTCTCAAGGATAGCTTCCCCGAGGCCCTTCTTCTGCTCCACGTTCTAGAGGACACTTGGGGACGGCGGTGATGACCTCTGCCTTTCCCTGGCTTGTTTATTCTCCAGCTCCTCTGAGATCCCTGCCCTCCTTTCTCATCTGCAGACCTTGGCCCCACTCTGGTCCTGGGACCAGGGCGGCCGACACGGAGGCCCCAGCTGTGGTCCCGGCCCCCACGGCGTGAGCCGAGAAACAGTGTCCACCTCTTGAACCCTGAGCCACTGCGCATTCCTGCAACTCTTCTTCCTCCGGGGAGGGCACGCTGCTCCCATAGGCCTCTGTGTTGTTCCTGAGGCTCCTGGAGTGGGGTCTCCACGTCGAGACCTTCCGCCCCACCAGTGTGCTCTGTCCCAGAACTCTGGCTTCTTGGCGGCCAGGGGACTTTCCTTTGTCCAGTCTCTCTGTCCGGGCTGCTCCCACTGGGAGTCCTAGGCTGCTGGAAATCGTTGCTGCCAAACCTTCCTGGCCTGGAACCACACCTCTGAATCCCGTTCCTCGGCTAGCCTCCTGCACCCCCAGCCCCAGCTCCATGGCTCACTTTGGATTTCCGGCCACCCCACGGCTGAGCTCTGATTGGAAGTTGCTGGAACCCTCACTTTGCCCGAAGGACTGAACTTCTCCAGTCTACCTATGGGCTTCTGTGGCTGGAACGACCCCATTCCTTGACTCCAAAAGAGCACCTTAACCTTTCCACCCCGCCCCCCGTCTTTGTGTATCCCTTTGAATATACTCTCGAGCCTCAAAGTGGTCAAGAATGGTTGTCTTGATGGATTGAGAATGTTTACGTGACCGGGGTGACCATCCTCTGCCAAACCCTACAGTATCTCAAAAGTAACTATGCACAGAAAAAAAAAAAAAAAATCCCTGATGCTTGTAGACATCCCTGCAAAACGGGAATTTTTGCTTGAAGAAACTTGAAATTGCAGAGACTTCAAATTCGAAAGAATATGAGGGGGGAGGAGCAGAGGCTGACAGCCATGAAATTAGAGCTCTATAATTTGTCTATAGGCATTCAGGAGGGGAAGAAATAGGAGTCATTTTCTGCTCTGCTTCTAATCCAGATGTTGTCTTCCAGCCCAGCAGAGAAGAACAAGGACAGTGGCGAGGAGACTGGGGAATTTGAAAATCACCCTGTAAAAATACTTCTTTTTTTTGTATTCGTATTATTATGTATTCATTGTAAATTTAACGTTCGCTGTAAAAACTTAAAAATACAAAAAAAAAAAAAAAGAATTAGATAATCACGCGTCATCATACTCCTGCTGATAACCATGATTAATATTTCATTAGGGTCTTACATATTTTAACTTATTTTGTAGTTTTATGGAAATGGTATACGTCTGTGTTTTAAAAGTCTGATCTATATTCTGCAAGGCTCTCTTCACTCTCTAAAGGGACCACTCTCTACTCTTAAAAATGATCCTTTTTGTCTACCTGTCTCTCTCTAAATAACATACATCCAGTCCTACTTGTTTTTTTGAGATTGAGGCATGATTTCTTGACTTCCCACTACGGGGGATAGGATAAAAGCTCTTTATCGCTCACTCACACCTACCCCTGCCACATTTTACATCTCTTCTCATCTCTTCCCCGTCCTCCATTATAGTTACATTCTAATTTTGTTCAGTTCATTTAAAAATATTTGTATTATTGTAATAGCATACTCCTGATCCCCATGGTATACGTTGATTATTTCCCCTGCTCAGCTTTTTGTTTTTCCTGTACTTAATCATTGTCTTTCTATTTATTTGTTTACTTTGTTTTCTATATACTTTAAACTAATTCAACTTCAGACCCTCTGGCTCTTGTCTGAATTCCCTCTCAATCATCTCAGCCACATTAGATATTCTGTCCAGTTCATCTGTTTGAAGAAAAGTCTCAAGAGTGCTCTGGCCCTTTCCATTGGGACAGGCTGTGCAATACAACACAGATTCTAGGGTTCCCTTCCCCTCTCTCCCGTGTTCTGATCTCATGTCTTTATTTTCTTGGCTTACTCCTTCATTTTAGTGATGCATATCCCCAAGTAAAGTTTTTAATCCTTGCATGTCTAAAAATATCTGGATTCAAGCTTCCCACTTGGAATGATTTTTCTTTCAGATTTTGAAGGCCGTGTTCTACTGCCTTCTAATTTTCAACATGGCTATTGGGAAGTTCAGAGCCATTTTGACCCTGGTTCTTTGAAGGTGACTTGTCATTATCTCTTTAGAAATCCTTTTATCCCAGGTATTTTGAAATTTCCTGATGATGTACTTTGGGATTTACTTTCATTAATTGTGTTGGGTGCTTGGTAGAACTTTCCAATGGAAACTCATATTTATTATTCATGTTCTTTATTTGTGTGTGAGGGGGGTGGTGTTTGTTCTTCATTTTTGGAACTCGTTTTATTTGTATGTTATACCTCCTGGGCCAGTTGTCTAATTTTTTTTTTTCTATCTTTACCCTCCTATTTTTCATTTTAGGCCTCTTGACTATCCGTTCTGGGAAATTTTCTTAACCTTCTTTTCTAAACTTTCTATTTCTGCTTTTGTATTTTCATTTTCAAGGGTTCTTACTGGTTCTCTAACTCATCATTTGCTACAGCAGCCAGTTCTTGTTTTATGAATGTGATATATTCTCTTAATTATCTGAGGCTACGAATGCTATTTTTTCAAAACAAAAAAGCACTAACATCTTTCAGACATAATGTACAATCAAAGAATCCAGATCCCAAATAGTATACACTGTTGTATTCTTTTTATAGAAGTTTCAAGATCAAGCACAACCAATCCACAATGTTAGAACTCAAGATAGTTAACCTTTGGCAGGTAACCACAGAGTAATGACTAGGTGAGCACACAGGGAGATTCTGGGAGTCTGGTCATCTTCTGGTTCTTGACTTGGGTGACGGTTAAATGGGTGTGTTCAGTTTTTGAAAAGTGACAGGGCTGAACACTTGAGATTTGTGTGCTTTTTAAATTTTTTTTTTCAACGTTTTCATTTATTTTTGGGACAGAGAGAGACAGAGCATGAAGGGGTGAGGGGCAGAGAGAGAGGGAGACACAGAATCGGAAACAGGCTCCAGGCTCTGAGCCATCAGCCCAGAGCCCGACGCGGGGCTCGAACTCACGGACCGCGAGATCGTGACCTGGCTGAAGTCGGACGCCTAACCGACTGCGCCACCCAGGCGCCCCTGTATGCTTTTTAAAAAATGTCTATTCTACTTCGATAAAGAGTTTTCATTAGGAATGACAACTGGCCACATTTCTGGAGTCTTTATAAGTTCTAATAATTTTTGTTGACTTTCTTGATTTTATTTTATTTTTCAAGATAGAGCATCACATTATGAACAAATAAACATAGCTTTGCCTTTTTATTTCCTTTCATTATGTTTACCTTTTTTATTGCCTCGGTTGAAATCTACAGAGCAATATTGAATATTGATGGTGATGGCTTAATGAAATGCTTGAATTATTTTTACCATTATAACTAATATTGGATGTTTGTTTTAAGAAGATAACAGCTTCAGGAAATTTTCTTTCTAATTTTGTAGGAGTTTTTCTTGAGAATACATATTTAATGTTTTCGCATGGCTTTTGGCATTACACAATGTGATTAATTTTTCTCTTGATTTATTAATATTTTGGAATTATATTAATAGATTATCTAAAATAGGGCCATATTTGTATTCCTGGAATAAACTCTACTTGGTACTGGTGTGTTAGTTGCTAGTATTTTTTGTTAAAATTTTCAATCCTCAATTGATTAGTGACACTTATATATAGCTTTTCCTTCTGATTGTGTATATGCTGTATTTCTTTAAAAAAAACAAGCAAAAGCCTTCTTGAGGGGCACCTTGGTGGCTCAGTCAGTCAAGCTTCCAACTTCAGCTCAGGTCATGATCTCACGGTTCATGAGTTTGAGCCCTGCCCTGCGCTGGGCTCTATGCTTCCAGATCGGAGCCTGGAGCCTGCTTCTGATTCTGTGTCTCCCTCTCTCTCTGCCCCTCCCCCACTCACGCTCTGTCTCTCTCGAAAATAAATAAAAATAAAAAATAATTTTTAAAAGAGCCTTCTTGAATATAATTCACATGTCCCACGTTTTATCCATTTAAAATATATAATTAAATGAGTTTTTAGTATATTCAGAGTTGTGCGACCATTACCATGATTTTAGTACATACTCATCACCCTTAAAAGAAATTATTTACTCAGTTCCTCTGCCCGCCACAAAAAATGACAAACTTTTCCATGTTCTTTTATGCTCTGGGCAACTTCAGATTGCTTGGTATTTTTCTATTCCTAAAAAAAAAGACAGAATTTACTTGTAGGACAATCTAGGTCTAATGCCTTTTTGGATAGTAATCTTGGCTGACTTTTCCAGGATTTTAAGTGGTTGGCCTATGCCAGTTTTCAGCTCTCTCAGCTTTCTGGATTGACATTTCTTCCATTCATGTGTCATTAAAACATGTAAAAGCTTCTTTATGTTTGTGGTCAAAGCCCTTTTCAAGTCCTAATGGCACTTACGTGGTTTTTTTTTTTTTTCCTCTCCTTTTAAAATTAGATTTAATTTTATAATCTATTTAGTTGGCCTTTTCAAAGAACCAGCTCCTGGCGTACAGTCCCTCTCTTTCCCCCTATTTGAATTCTACACCTTGTTTTGTTCTCTCCCCCTTCCCCTTGGTTTCTTGCTTTCTACCCTTTGAGTTGAAATCTCCATTCATTTATTTTCCTTTTGTCTTGCTTAATAGCAAAAGCATTTAATGTTATGTGTTTTCCTCTGAGAACAGACCTTGCCACAGCTCATAAGTTTTTATATGTAGTGTTAGAATTGTCACTATTTTCTAAATAGTGTATAATTTCAGGTTTTATTTTCTCTTTGATCTAAGAGTTATTTGGAAGTCTTTTTTTTTTTTTAATAACCCAGTGGTTAGATTTTAGAAATGTAAACATTTATGCTGAATTTCTTGCTTTAACTGCATCGCGGTGATTTTTTTTTTTTAATTTGTTTATTTTTTAAGTATGAAGGTTGTTTTGGAGGAGGGCTTACTGTATGATCATGGTTTTATCTTTTATCATGGTTATTGGGAAAGAAGCTGTGTTATGCATTGGGCAGAACATTGGTATGCATTTCTCAGTTATTGGTGTTTGCTCACTTTGCCCCTGAGGAGTCGTGTGATCTGGGCTGAGCAGGGGTGATGCTCTGTCAGCCTTCCGTGCAATGTCTCAAGGGAAGGGGGATCTCTGGGCAGCACGGGCTTAGGGGCTCTGGAGCAAGCCTAAAACATCTTGCACTTTTTTTCTTTATTTTCTGGCAAGTTCTGTTTCATGAAGTGTGGTCAGAGCACTCGCTCTGCTGAATCCTGGGTAGCTGCTTCTCCATTTTCCTCCATGTGCTTTAAGAGGATTGCCAACTCTGCCTAGACCCTGGCCCTCAATTCTCTGTCACTCCTCATATTCTTACTCGTCCTGGCCATCATTTTCTCTGCTCTCCTTGTTGGTTCAGTGAGCCCCAGACTGTGAACTCCATAAGGGTAAGAGTCACGCTCGCCTTGTTCATTATCCTCTCTCAAAGGCGCAGACTCCGGCCTGAAACGTGGTAAAGCCCACATTTTTTTTGCACGAGTTCAAGTTGAGAGTGGCTGCCTGGGTTGGGTGGGGGGAGGGGGCGTTGTGCCAACGAGATTTCTTTTACTCATCATTCATACTTATATTGCAGGTTTGGTTTGTTTGTTTGTTTGTTTTTGTCTAGCGTAATACCCTGGGTGATCAGCACCCTTGATTCCAAAGTGCACACTATTGGCATTTTTTGTTCTCTGCCCTTTACATGTAAGATAGCCCGGTGGGGGGCGGAGGGGGAAGCGGATGTGGAATGGCGAGGAGGTAAGCGGGGTGTGGGTGCTCTTCTGTCCTCCTCTTCGTTTCTGTTTCAACTCTTCTCGCAACGCCCTCTCCCCTTCTCCGCAGATCCCTGGTGGACGCCTAGTGTCTTCAGATCCCTTCGGTCAGTGTCAGCAGATGCGCACTGATTGGCTCCTTCAGCTTCTCTGTTCCAGCTCCTAACTGGGCTTTCCACGTCCCTCTTTCTGTCTGCACCCTCTCTGCGACTGACTTGCTCATCTCCTGTAAATTCATTCATGCTACAGTGCTAAAAGATCACAGGACACTAAGTTCCAGGAGTATCACAACTTTTTGGGTTTGGGGGTTGTGTTTTGGGGTGTTTTGAGTTTTAATGAGAGTCTTTATGCATCTCATTTATTCGTTCAGCAAACATTTCGTGAACCTCACTGTGATTAAGGCACTGTACCAGACCCTGTGGGACCAAAGATGGCCCCACTCCCAGAGAAGACAGCTGTCTTTCATGAGCTTGCAGTCCATGCTCCCCAGTCTGGGTTGGGGAGAAAGCTTTCCATCTGGACCCTCAATCCCATTGGGCAAACACAGCCCTGAGCAGGTGATGACTTCTCTTTAAGGGGTCATCATGTTTGCATAAGAGAATAAGTCAACTGTAGGAACCAAGTAGACCTGGATGAAACCTTGGTCCCAGGACTTGTCCGCTTTCTGTCTGGTTAATTTCAGTGGGTCTCAGATCCCATGAGAAGTCTCAGGAGAGATCGTGGCCCCTTGGGCTTCCGTGAAAGTTAAGGTAGATGACGTGTCGTGACTCCATCTACCTGAGGGTAGGCCGTATTGTGGGAGCCAGCGCGCTGTTAGCTCTTTGCTACACTTCTGGAAATCAAGTGTGGGGCCTGGGAGGGGAGGGATGTTTGTGCTGTTGCATTGGCATTTTAAAATAAGCCTCTTTGTAGAAAGGAGCTGATGACATTTTATCTCAACAGCAGGCAGAAACAGAAGGCAGGGCCCACAGCCACCCCCACCCCCCGCCGGCTCTGTGAAGTCATGCTGTGCTCCCCAGTACGGCCCCTGTTCTCACCTACCCCCATCCTGCCAGAGAGCGCCACAACAAAGCTCATCACGAGGTCTTGTTGAAGACGTGCTGCCAGGCTCGGTAGCCGGCTGATCCTTCCCCACCACACGTGTAGTGGGACTCTCGGTCCTGTCTACCAGCGGACGCACATCTGACTGATCTTTGGTTGCCCCAGGAACAGAGAAAGTCGAGCTCTCCCACCGAATTAAAAGCTGCATGGAGCAGTAGATGGGCACATCAGATACCCAGGCGGGGCTAGAGATTTCCATCAAATAGGCAAGGATGTCAGTGTTGGACCACAGCAACGGGGGCAGTAGTAAACCGCCATGAGACTTCTATTTCTTAAGTAGAGTTTTTGGTCGCAGATGGCAGATAAAAATAAATAGAAACTGTAGGGGAGGAAAAACCTCCTTTTCTGTTCTTCTAGGTTGTCAGCTAGGGCTCCTGTAACAAAAGATAACAAGGGAAAGTTTTAAAAAACAGAAGCTTATTAACATGTGTATCTCTTATATGTACCTGGGAGAAATTCAAGGATGGGTAAGCTCAAAGAGGTGGCTTAGAATTTGGGCTTAAATGCCGTGTTCTGTTCAACTAAAACAAAGTAAGAAGGGTGTGGAGGAAAGCATTTACAGGAAGGAGACTGGGAAAAGTACTGTAAGCAAGGATAAGGTTGTTTTTTTTTTTTTTAAATATGTTTATTTTGAAAGAGAGAGAGAGACATGGAGAGATGAGCAGGGGAGGGGCGGGGGGGGGGGGGGGAGAGAGAATCCCAAGCAGGTTCCACGCTGTTACCCCAGAGCCCGACGTGGAGCTTGATCTCATGAACTGTGAGGTCATGACTGATGAAGTTTTAGGGTGATGGTGGGGTTTGTGGGGTTCGGAGCTGACAGCCAAGAAAGAATTCTTGAAGATGTCTTTGGTGCAAAAAGGTGTTCTATTAAAGCACGGGGACAGGACCCAGGGAGTTCCTGAAGTTGATTACCTTTTTCTAATAAAACGGTAGAGACTCTTATCAGTTTAACCATTTGTTTTTTTGTCCTTTATTGTTTCTGGGTAGCCTGGAGTGTCCAAGGGATGTCAGACATATCCCATGGAGCGGGGGTCGGGTGGGGGGCAGTGGCGGTCAGGCTTGCTTCTGCCTGGCCTTCAATTTGCCCCATAGTCTCTCATCAATGACCTGAGCCGAAATCAAGATTCAGAGGCTTAACGGATTGAGCCACCCAGGTGCCCCAAGGATAAGGAGTGTTGCGCGGGTTTAAGTCAGAGCCTTCTCCGTGGATAAGAATCTCTTGCGATTTGGAGCCCTCCTTCTCCTCCTGGCAGAGTGAGAGGCACCCTTACAAATGGATTATCTCCCTTATAAATGTTAATTTCCCTTACAAAAGGGAAGCTTCTACTCTGTTTCCAGAGCTTCTCCTGTGTCTACTGTTTCTCCAAATAGTCAGCTCAAAATAATCTTTATGCCAGAGAGGCATATTGTGGGGTGGCACATTCCTGTCCCCCACAGTGATATTGTTGCAGGTTTTTTTTACCTCAATACCCAGGGTTCGTTGTCTCACCGCTTTGAAGAATGAAGAGGTGGACCCAGGATGAAATGGGCAGCAGGCAAAAGTTTATTTGAGTAGAAGATCAGAAGGTAAGAATAGTATGAAAGCTCTCTTTATAGAGAGGGGACGTTTGAAAGTGAATGCCCGCAACTATAGGAAAGGGACTTTGTTTTATACGGTCCTGGTCAGCCCTGTTCCTTCTCCCTTGTTCCTTCTCAGGTTCTCCCCTTATTGGCTTGATAACTCTAGGTGCTGTGTTGTCCGTTCCTGATTGACTTGATTCCACTGTGTGAGGAGTCAGACTGATCATACTGTCCCTTGTATAACAGAAATTTTATGGTTTACCTGTTTCAGTTAGGTATTTTGTTTGTCAGATTCCTGAGGAAAACCGGAGGGGGAGTGGGTGGGGTCTATTCCATTTTTAAGAGGAACCTTATACCCCAGGGAATTTGCTCGAGGTCAGATGCTCCCAGCATTGTTTTAAAATAGGTATTTTCAGGGTGCCTGGGTGGCTCAGTCGGTTAAGCGTCTGCCTTCGGCTCAGGTCATGAACTCATGGTTTGTGAGTTCGAGCCCCGCATCAGGCTCTGTGCTGACAGCTGTATTGGCCAGACTATCACCACCCCATTTGTCTAGGTCTTACAGACTATAGACGCCATAGACTTGTCAAGGGAAAGCCAAGTGTGAACACTGGAAATACCATCTCGTGGATGTTAGATGAACACCTTGAGGGGGGAAAAAATGGAGACGGAATGCGGGAGTGAGCCTTTCATTTTTCTTGAGCAGAAGGCACCGAAATAAATTGTTGCCCTATTGCACTATCTTCTCATTAAGAAGCTGAGTATCTAATGACTTCTATGCTAAGCATTCAAAACAGGGAGGTGATAATGGAAGGATTTCTTCCGAGCAGAGTAAAATAGTCCTTCATCCGAAAGCAGTGGAAGAATACTGGAGAGTGATTGCCGAGGGCTGGTTTTCTTTCATGTGTGTGTTAATTCAGTGTCCTTTTTACCCAGTGGGGCAGAAACATACATCATTTAAATTAACATAAAACGTCAGAAATGGGACCTCCATTAACATAGCCTCAGGAGGGAATTAGTGCTTCCATTTGATTGCTTGACTCCCTGCTGGGCCTCCCTGAGCTGGGCCACCTGGCAGGGGTCTCCCGCGGATCCCCTCCGGGTTCTCTGCCTTTCATGGTCCTGCTCTGGAGTGTCATTCTCAGCGGCTTGTCTCATCTCTGTGCCCTGTCCCACAGATGTCCCGACAGGTCTGAATTATTTATTATGTAACCGCTGTAGGCTTGTCGCATGACCCCCTGGAACAAGAAAGAATGCATGTCTTTAGGTTTTGAATAAAGTAAAAATTGACGTAATTGGCTAGATGTCCAGGAATGCCACTCTTCTGCTCTCCTGTTCCCACCTGCTTCAAGAAGGACGCAGGCGTCCCAGGAAAAGCAGAACCTTGCACTCAGTGATGGCGGGGATATGAGCTGCTCTGCGTTACAGATACACCCCTCCTGGGCATCTGGAGGGTTCTACCCTCGTTGGGGTGCTGTGGGGACCTGGGCATAGGACTCCCCTGTAGTGGAGAACCGGAAATCAGTCCCTTGATCCTCCTTCCCGTGTCAAGGATACTTATCCCCACCCCCAGGCATTCATGCCCTCCATTCCAAGGGTGTTTAAGAAATGGATGACTCTTGTTAAAATCATCAGGAAGACTTCATTCAAGACGATTGTAACAGGGCTTACCTCTGTTGCAATAGGGGAGAGAGCGAGCTCAACTCTAAATACAAAGACAAATCGGAATTTATAGCCAAGGAGCAGGGTGACGGGGTCAGTGAACAGAAAATCACTAAGAGGGAACATCACCGGTGGGGGGATTCTTGCTAACCTGGCCGAACGGGATTCTTCCCAAAGGCAGGCCAAGTGCTTAGGCATCCAGGGTGGGAGATGAAGAACCTGATCATATTCCAGTAGTGGCGGATTCGCTCTAAACTGACTTTGCAGGATCCCTGCTAACACAAGACTCGTCAAGGAAGGACCTAGAAGTCCCAGGTGGAGAAGAGAGCTCAGAGGAGCCTTGCTGAAGTTTGGTCAAAGACAGAGTCATCATTAAGGGATGCTCTTGTCCTCTCCCTCTCCTCCATGCCCTAGATGCACCTAGCTATAAACAGGGGTGGGGTGCAGGCTTTCTTTGGAGATGCCCTGAAACAGAACAAAGCTGTTGACTGGCCCTCCGTTCTCTTCCCCCCAGCATAACCTTCAAACCACAAAGAGTCGCTGGAAAATGATCTTTCATTCTTTCCTGTCTCCTTGTGCAAACAAAAAGGACAGGGGTTAAAGTGATCCTTGGTGATCCTTTCACGTTGCTTATCTGTGACTCCCACTGGGTCTGTGCACGGCATCAGGATCCCTAATACCCCGGTGCTGGGGAGCTGGAGAGGCCCGGAGAGGCGGTTGCCTTCTTTTCTGGTTGTTTCCCTTCCCTACTGCTGTTGTCTCCAGCCTCCTAAACACACTTCAGTTCCAGAGTTCCAACGTAACATGTAGAAGAAAAACGTTAAAGAAACTTAACTTTAACTACCCAGCTTGCTCTCTGGAGAGTGTGCTTTTTCCTATGGGAGGTTTGATCACCTTTGCTCCCCCCGCACAAGATGAATGCAGGGCAAGACCACATACAAAAGAGATGATGCTTTCCTACCCAGCTTCATGTCCTGCTGCCGTGTCTAAGCCACACGCGCCCAACATTGGTGGGAATGAAATTCCAGAACAGCTTCTTTGTTTTGTCAAGTCTGTTTAGTAAAAGCATTTGCTCCTGCTGGGCCTGACCCTCCCCTACTTTCTCCCTTCCTTGGGTCTAGTACTCTTTCAAGCTATTTCTGTCCACAGTGCTTGGGAGGACAGCAGTTGGAGCTACAGAAGCTGTAAAGAAGAGGCTTAAGGGGCCACCTGGGTGGCTCAGTTGGTTTAGCGTTTGGCTTCCGCTCAGGTCACGATCTCATGGTTCACAAGTTCAAGTCCTCTGTCGGACTCTGTGCTGACAGCTCAGAGCCTGGAGCCTGCTTTGGATTGTGTCTCTCTCTTTCTCTGCCCCTGCCCCACTCATGCTCTGTCTCTGTCTCTGTCTCTCTCTCTCTCAAAAAAAAAAAAAAAAAAAAAAAAAAAGAATAAACATTTAAAAAATAAAAAAAAAAAAGAAGAGGCTTAAGGACAGTTGTGTCCTTGGCAAGGAATTGGGGTGGAGTTTGCAATGCGTTGGAGCCACTTGCACGTCAGCTGTACTGTTGTTATACATCGGTAGGGTCAGCTGTGTCTCCCAAGTATGCTTGTATTCGTGAAAGGTCCGTACGCGATTAACTGCTGACTGTATTATTATTATTGGATTAATTCACAGTGATGGGGGACACGGTGATGTCTAGAAGATGGTGATCATCCATGGAGAAACACAAAGGCGATGAGCCCTATTTTTCATCAGCTTGTTTTATGTAAAAGACGCGTGCTTGAAACAAATGGCCTCAAAAGTAATTTCTGCATTTTAATACTAATTCTCTGCCCCCCTCCCATGGCAGGACTTGGCCTGGTATGCTACCAGCTTAGTGATGGAAGATTTGGGGTCCTGGGGACCCGAGGTTCATGCCACGGAGTTCCGTTGTAGATGGCAGGAAACATAGATAGTCAAAGAAAGAGCTCAAAGTCTATAGGGACACCTGAAGCCCAAATACTGGGAAAATCAGACATGAAGAAAATTAGTGATGGGGACCAAAGATCTTCAGAGCCAAGGTCTATTGGTAACATTACATAGGTACACCGGGGGCCTGGGGCGGAGCTTCTACACCAGCTGGGCCTTGCGTCTGGATTTTATGAATTGGCGTGTGGGGGAGGGTGCAGGTGTGTTCTAGGACATTCTTGATATAAGAGATGGGCTCCCCTAAGCTCACTGGTTTGTGTTCTTCCCATCTTGACCTTGGACTGGCAGCATCTGCCCCAGCCCAGGCCACCTTGATTGCTCGTCCCAGGGCTTCTTGCCTTCCTGTACTTACCTTTCTTCTATTCTGTCACTCGTTCATTCTTCTGTCATCCGGTAACAATTTACTGAGCTGTTAATCCTTGCTGGGTTCAGCGTCACAATCATAAGCCAAAATAGAAGTTTTTTCTTAAGGAGGTTGGAGATTGGGTGGGTCATCACACCAATGAACGCACAGTGACAAAGTAAGCCAAGTGCTTGCCAGTAAGGAACGTAGTGCTGTAAGAAGGTAATCAGGGAAGTTGTCCCCGTGATGGGGACACTGGAGTAGAGATATGACAAATAATAGGAGTCCAATAGACAAAGGAATGAGAGAGGGAGGAGAATGTTCTGGGCTCTTGGAATGGTCAGTGAAGGTTCAGAGATGGGAAACAGTATCATAGATTCCTGGAATCTCTAGGAGGCTGTTGTTGGAGGGAGGAGGGACGGAGGAACTGTGTAAAAGAAGGTTCTGGAGTCCCAGAGATCTGGGTTCAAATGGTGGCTCCACTGTGTCGCTTTGGGCAAGTTATTTAAACTTTCTGTGCCTCAGACTCCTCATTTGTAAACGAACAGCGCTGCCAGCACTATGACTAGTTAACAATACTTAAAATTGCTGAGCGAGTAGATATTAAATGTTCTCACCACAAAAAAGAACACACGTGCATCAAATCATCATTTTGTATATCTTAAATTTACACCATGCTGTATGTCCATGATATCTCGAGAGAGCCAAACAAACAAAACAAACAGTAGTAGCAATCGCCTAGAACAATTCCTGGTCGAGTGTTTGTTACCTTTGAAGACTGCAGCCAGGGAACAGAGGATCGATGTGGCTTTATCACGCACTTGGAGATGTGGTCCACTGGAAAAAAAATGTTGGTCCCAAGATGTGTCGTACCCTTCCGTTAATATTGTAGTCGAGCTCAGAAATGAATGCCAGTGATATATTTCCAAAACTAAGAGAGAAGATATGAATACAAAATTAAGTTTTGGGGGAACATTGGCTAGTTGGGTTGGTTAGTTGATGTTTCGACTCTCCTAGAATGGAGAAGAAACACCAGTAGAAGTCAGATTAAGGGGAGCATTTTGAGTTGAATGTCCCTTTCCAATGCCAGTCATCCGGAGTATTTGTACATCTCTCTCCGGAAGGGAAAAAAATCTCTTTTTAAACTGCCAACTTTTAGAAATGGAGACGTTGATCCAAGAGGAAGGAGGGAGATGATGTAAAAACCGTAGCAGAGATTTAAAGCAGATCAGAAAATGGAGACGTTGATCCAAGAAGAAGGAGGGAGATGATGTAAAAACCGTAGCAGAGATTTAAAGCAGATCAGAAAATGAACAGACTGGACTTTGCTTAATTAACTAAGACACCCAAGGGCACCCGAGTTCTGCAAACAGGTGACGAGGAATCACAAACGGGGTCAGTTGTCTGATGCTCACATTTCAGAGGGTGAGGGTGTGTGTTTTGCATATTGAATCATATTCGGGCTCATATATATTTTTTTATATACAGAGGGATCATTGGTTTTCTCTGCTTCCCCCACCCAGTTTTTAAAAACTTTTTTTCCTATAGAAATTCATTATTTGGGATGCTGCTATGGACTGAAGTCCTGCCCCATCGGATTCCCCAAACCACGGCTAACCCGTCGGACATTTAGAACAACGTCCGTGCAGTTTTAAACTCTAATTACCTGTGATCCCAACGTGACTGGGCCCCTGTGGGAACAGCCTCGCACCCTTCCAGGAGTAGGGCTCGGCACCATACGCTCAAAAAACAAATTCGCCTCTGCAGAGCATGTTTGGTGTGAAATAGACTGCACAGGCAATTAACGCAGGAGGAAGCAGAGAAGACCACATCACCTGCCACAGCAATATTTAACAAAATTGCTATGAAATACCTGATTCTACCTTTTGTTTCCTCATTGGCTGCCAGTCACCTCCTCCTCCTCCCTGTATCTTCTTGTTCTCTTACACCAAGCACGGTAACTCCTAGCTTTTCCCATCTCGCTTTTCCCACGTCCATCATCCCTCTTAGCAAACAAAGGACCCTTCTCTGCGGCATCCTTTGCAGTTGGGAATTATAAACAACAGATAACGCTTTCCTATCGCAGATAATTTGTTTTGCGGTTTGCATGTGTCTGTTGGTTCAATCCTAATGTTTGCGTTTTATGATTGTGCTCTGAAGTAGTTGAAAAATATCCCGCCTCTCCCCAACCAGGCACAGCATGTGTCTACCCTCAGAGAGCCTGATCAGTGCTTCATTTTCTGTGTGGGCTGTTGTGAAAGATGTTTACTGATGTTTACTGTTTTACCCAAAGCAAACTACAGGCTTTTATGGAATCCTGGCAAAGCCAGCTTAATAGGACGTGACTGGTCACTTGGTCCAGCCATCGCGTTATGACGGCACAGCTCAGTGGGCCCTGAAGCCAGACCTTCCTTCTTAGCTGGGTGACCTTGGACAACTCTCCTAACCTCTCTGGGACTCAATTTTATCATCTTTAAAATGAGGATAAACAATAGCACCTATCTCATGGGCTTGTTTCGAAGATTAATGAGTTGATGTCACTAAAGCATAATTTAAAACCGTGCTCTGCCTGCACATAGAAAGTGAAAACATAACATTTCATTCAAGTTATTAATTCACAGAAGAATCAATAAGATGTTAAGTCCAGTTCAAATGAAAGTTTGATTTACAGAGATTTATATCCTTTACCAGAAAACAAAATCATTACAGGTAGCATTTGCCTGTTCCCTGCCTGTTCTCTAGAATGCAACAGCTACTCCTGCGGTGAACACCCTCCACACCCACCCAAGGATATGCACATCCTCACCCCCAGGACCTGTAACCGTTATTTATATGGTGAAAAATGGTTTGGTGGCTGTGATTAAATTAAAGATCTTGAGATGAAAAGATTATCCTGGATTATCTTGGTGGTTCCTACCTAAATGGAATCACATGTATCCTTCTAGGAAAAAAGCAGAGGGAGACTTAATGGGCACACACACACACACACACACACACACACACTGAGGCAGTGTGACTACAGATGCAGAGTGGAATGACATGGCCACAAACCAAGGAATGCCAGGAGCTACCAAAGGGCGGGAGAGGCAAGGAACGGGTTCTCCCATGCGGCGTCTGGAGAGAACACAGCCCTGCAGATGCCGTGATTTCAAAGCCCGGTGAAACTGACTGATTTCCGACTTCTGGCCTCCAGAAGGAGAGAGAGAGAGAGCATAAATTTCTGTTGCTTTAAGCCAGCAAGTGTGTAGCAATCTGTAACCGCAGCCCCAGGAGCTGACTTCAGAGGTGTAAAATAGCCTCCTGAACAAGTCAATCCAAAGCCCGGACTCCCTGGAGGGCGTGCTGGACCGCACCCAGAGGACCGCGGAAGGGATTTCCAGGAATCTCTTTTACCCATTTCTGTCTCTGGATATTTCTTCCTGACAACCATGGGCCGGGGTACCTGCACAGTCTACAGTCCTCAGGACATACACGGAGCATCTGATCTGTGGGAAGCATCACTGTGCAACGGCTCTAATACTCTGCTCTTACTACAACTAATTCATTACAATCATTGTTTTTGTGTTCCCAGCTGGTCCTTGTCTCTGTGTGGGCTGTGTTGATGGGGACCAGTGATTCACTTGACTAACTGGGACCCATATCCTATGGAAAAGAACGATGGGATCATGCTTGGGGGGGGGGGTCAGGTTGTTCTCGTTGTGATTTGTGTTTCAGCACTTAAGTGCAAGGGCAAAGGCGTCAGGTGTTGGCGGTGATGGGCTTTGTAGTATCTAAGCCTCCCCAGCTCGATGTCCTGAGCTGCTGGGGAGATACAGAGAGCAAAAAGGATAATTAGATGGAAAGATGTGCGGTTTTCAAGGAACAAGAGTCACGGAGAGTACCAGTAGGATACAAAGAAGCTTGCTCACGAACCCCCTGGATAGCAGACGAAACTGCCTTATTGCTAGCTTAAAAAGAGATTGAATTTTTTTTTTTTTTTTTTTTTTTTGGATGAAGGAGGGAAAACCATAGGCTGATCAGAACTGAATGTGACATTTAATAGCGTATGGAATTAATCTGGGACTGTGGCTGTCAAGGAGGTTGGGGGAGGGTTTTGTCCCCCAGGGGACATTTGGCAGTGAATGGTGACATTTTTGGTCAGCACAGCCAGGGGTGCCGCTGGCATTGGTTGGTAGAGGGCAGGGGTGCTGCTGTTGCCTGCCCAGGATTGCCTTCAGTGAGGGCTTTTGCAGCCCTAAAGGTTAGCAGTGCCGAGGCTGGGAAGCTTGCATCCGGGGCCGAGAGTTCCAGACTCCCAGAATCCGAGCCCCCAGAGGGACCCTAGAGATCATGAAGTCGAGTGGTTTCCAGAGGACATCCTTCAGATCCCACAGGGTGGGATGAGCAGCCCTGGGAGCTACAGCAGGCCCAGTGGCCCCAGGGGCCACCGCGTCACCAGCCCCTCTCTCCTCTGTGTTGGCCTGGGACTGAGCATTTCAGCTGGGTGCTGTTGCTACTCAGCAGAAGTTCGAAGATAACGGGCGTGCTTTAATCCTTTTCTTTTGTAGCTGAAAAGTACACGTCCGGCCGCCGGAGCTCCCAGGCAGCGACGGCGCCCTTGGGAGCCCAGCGTCCCGTCTGCCCCCGCGCCATAGCCGACCCTCTCGCGTGTCCCCTCAGACCGCGTCGGAAAAACCTGTGGCGCTTCAAACCGTCGTCTGAGAAATCTTTCCGACAGGAACTGGTTTAGTTTCCGACTGTCATGAATGGTTATTTGAGGATCTTATTGAGACTATTTACCGAAGCATTCACCAGCCCACCCTGTTGTTGGCCCTGAACGTTCAGAGGGTATAACATTTACAGCTGAGATGATCCAATTCCAGTACACATGGTAGGAGCTGGAGTTTTCAGTAAATCCACAGCTTCCGTGTTGGCCTCCTCCACGCAGAAAGTGGCGAGGACCGGGAGAAATAAGCACACGCTGGGTGCCCCGCTGTCATCCTGTGTTCCTCTCTGTGGCTGCCTGGCACCTGTGACCACCCTCCTCCTGTTTGGGGGGAGATGCCACCCCACGTCCAGCCTTTCGGAGATCGGAGCGGAAACTCGCCTCCCCGCCTCCCTTGTAGCTCAGGTCTGAGGCAAGAACCAGCTTCCCCAGCCAGACTCCCCTGGAGGAGGGTGGGGGAAGACGGCCATCGAAAGACGTATCAGCAAGTCCATTCACGTGACGGGGAGGAGAAGCCTCTGAAAAGCTAAACCGGTGCCTGTTTTTGTCAGGGTGTCTTGTCCCCTCTTGGCTGAGGGCCTCCAATGGTAAAGTCCTGTGCAGGCGAATCAGCTAGGGTCAGTACTGTAGGTAGCCACTCAGAACAACTCCTGGGGGCGCCCAGGTGGCTCAGTCGGTTGGGCGTCCGGCTTCGGCTCAGGTCATGACCTCGCGGTTCGTGAGTTCGAGCCCCGCGTCGGGCTCTGCGCTCACAGCTCGGAGCCTGGAGCCCGCTTCGGATTCTGTGTCTCCCTCTCTCTCTGCCCTTCCCCCGCTCGCACTCCGTCTCTCTCTCTCTTTCTCTCTCTCTCTCAAAAATGAACATTAAAAAAAAATTTAAAGAAAAAAAAAGAAAAACTCCTGATGCAGAAGAAGTAGGACACTAGAACTATCTCAGAGACCAAATCACTTGGCGTTGCTGCATTTCTGTGAAATACCGTAACCCTCACACGAAGCTTCACCGCTCCCTCCTTCTCAGCGTCGCCCACCCTAATCAGGCAGCTTTTGGAAACACTCACGCTAGTATCCTGTCTAAGACCAGAAATCGTCCTTTACCGTTGAGTTCAGGGCCGCTGGCATTAGGAGCGAGGCGTTGCACGGCCCATGGCGACCAGATGCACGACTGACTCAATCTCTATGCTTAGATTTCTAAAAATGTCTCAAGTAAAGTAAAAACAAAAAGTTAAAAGAGTTTTCCCCCCAGCTTTTCACCGTGTCGCTTCCGCACGCTCGGCTTCAGGTGGGCTCTGTCTTAAACGGGTTCTCGGGAAAAGCCACAGAGCCGTGGATGCGACAGGCTCAGAGAGCCACCCTGATGACCGTCAGCACGGCCTGAGGACGCTCCGGTAGCCAATTGATTCGGCCAAGAGAATTTGTGGGTGATGAACGGCGCAGACCTTTTCTTCTCAGCCGGTCAGTGAGAAGGAAGTCTCCCGAATTCCGTCTTTGCGGTCTCCCGAATTCCGTCTTCGCGGGGGACTTTTCTTTCTCTTGTGGGGGGGACGCGTTCATTTGCAAACAGAAGCATGTTTAAATGTCTGCGGAACTGTCCAGAGACTGTGAGATCCAAGATTATGTTTGCAGAGGCCGCGTGGGGCTCATGCTCGGTTGGACAACAAAATTGCCTTTGAACGGGCCAGGGCTGGAGGACCTGCTAATGGTCTGAGTGAAGGATCCCTCTGATATTCTCGGGCTACAGGGCCCACTTTGTCGCCACTCCAGCCGTTTTTCCAGAAAGCGTTCAAGTGGAGACGTTGCACCAGAGCTGCCTTTGTGAGATGTGTCACGTCTTCGTGCATGAGGCTGACAGAGCCATAGTCTCGCTCCTTTTGAGGTGAACCCCTTCTCGACCCAGCAGGTCTTTCCGCTGAGAAGATGCCCTCTGCCCCCCTGGCGTGTGTCTGTCCTTTGAGTGCATAAAGCCTGTGTTTCCCAGGCCGTGCTACGCCAGTTGGGCCGATGTTAAAGCTCGGTCCATGATAACAGTCACAGATCTGTGGCTCTTGGGAGACCCCTCACGGGGCTTTTGCAGCGTTTGGCTGGGCTTCTTCCCGGGCAGGGTCTCTGCGGTCAGGCCTCCCGGCTACCGCACAATCCTTTCATTTCTCTCTCCTGCTGTGCTGTCTCCTGTTCCTCTGATGTCCCGGATGCCAGTCCCGTGGGTGGCATACTGCCCGACACACAGCTGTCCACACTCACCCGAGGTGCTTTGGTGCCTGATGCCGAGGACTCGGTCTGTCGTCATTGCAGAAGGGGCCGGTGTCTATCGTGCTGAGGCTTTGAGCTTTCAAACCCAGTGTTTTCCGGGGCGCCTGGTGGGGGGGGCTCAGTCGGTTAAGCATCCAACTCTTGATTTCGGCTCAAATCGGGATCTCACCGTCTGTGGGTTTGAGCCCCGTGTGGGGCCCTGTGCTGACAGCGTGGAGCCTGCTTGGGATTCTCTCTGTCTCGCTCTCTTCTCTCTGCCTCTCACTTGCTCACACTCTTGTTTATTAACTTTAATAAAGTTAAAAAAAAAAACCCACAACAATATTTTGCTGAATGAGCCCTTTCACGGCAAGCTGGTCAGCCTGGAGTTTGAAAGCCTTTGCAGTTTGCCCGTGAAGATGAGAAAACACACAGCCCACATCCTGGCCTTGCGGTCCCCCGTTGCCTTAGACGGTGGCCCCCCAGCTTTGTACCAAACCGGTGCGCTTTCTCAAGAGGTAGCTTGGAATCCCTCATAAGCACCCATGGGACGAGTCCTTCCAGAAGACACAGTCTGCAGGATAGCTGGGTGTGGCCGCTTGGTGCTGTGACGGTGGGCCTGGCTGGACTACACTTCCCAGAATTCCCCTCCCTGTAGGTTTCCGATGGGGTGGCCCACAAGACTCCTGGGGGAGATGAGAGTGGAGGTGAGGCAGTGGCCACATTGTGCACGTCGCACATGCTGTCGCTCATCTGCTGGCTCGGGTAGCCAGCCCCTCTGTGACAGCTCTGCTTTTCCGGTAGCTTCCAGAGCTTCTCCAGCTCTCTCGCGCCGGATGTGAGTATTTAGCTCCATGATGAAGGGCCCCGGCTTCTGTGGGAAGCCCCAAACCACCGAGGCCAGAGACAGCAAGACACCCGGACAAGGTTTGTCTGTTGGCCTGGGCTTCGGCGCGTGTCTGGATTCCAGATTGTTCTCGTTTCTCCTCCTTATATCCATCATCTCCCCTCCCTGACCCTCCGCCCTGTGGAGTTCAAGCTCCAGCATCAGACTTGGAGACAAGAGCCTTCCAGAGTCGGCTTGACTGCTCCCACGGTGGTGGCAGCTCAGATCCCTGCACGACACCCGACACCCCCACCCCCACCCTTCCCTTCCACCCTCCTCCCTCCCCCTCCCCAAGTAAGGCCCCCACCCAGGCTATTCAGGGTGGGGCATGAAGGTCCAACCCCCTTGCCTGACTGGGGGCATCTCTGTAGGACGGCTGGCTTCAGCAATAGTCTGCGGTCCCTGTCCTGTGTGCATCGTAGTTCAGCTTCTCCTCCGCCCAATCCTGGACGTGTGCTTGCGTCTCCGTGGGGGCGGCCAAGTTTCTCCTCCTCAAGCATCTTTCAGTCTCCTACTAAGTTTGCTGGAGCATGAACAACACGAGTCTGTCATCTCCTTCCTCGGCCATGCTTAACTGATAACAAGATAGACCATAAGGAAACTAGAATCTGGAATCTAGAGCCGGTGGGTCAGAAGTTTCGTGACGGTACTGAAAGCCCATCCAGGGAATCGCTGGGATCTAAGCTGAGTCCAAGCAAGAAGCAAGCCCTTAGACAGAACGAGGGGCAGGTGAGGAAGAGCGAAGGGCCCTGCCGGCATGGAGATCGTAGAGTGTCTGGGCAGGCAGGCTAAGGGAGTGTCACAGCAGAGAGCAAGACCCAGTGTCGCATCGGACCAGAATCCCGGGGAGGCATACGGTCTTTGCCGCGGGGAATGTGAGGGAACTTTCAGAAGAGTTCTGCACAAGGAGCAAGACAGAACCCCTGTCACTCGTCGGAACACCAGCTGGAGCCCAGGTTCTGAAACTTGAGCGGCATCAGGATCACCTAGAGGGCTTGCTGAAACAGTTCCCAGCCTCGCCCAGAGATTTTCTCATTCAGCAGGCCGAGGTGGGTGGGGCCATGCAATTTTTTTGACATGTTCCCAGGTAATCCTGATGTTGCTGATCTGGAGAACCCTGACATAGAGCAAGACCAGAAGACAGGTGAGCCTGATACGGACACCTGAATACCAGCTCTGAAATGCCTTACTCACGATCAGCTCCTATCAGCAAGGACAGAAACCCGAAATAAGGTCGGAGAGTCGCGTGAAACAGACAAGCTGATCTTAATCGATAGACTTTGGAGTCCGATGTTCTCTATGGGAAGTGAGTCTGCTACTCTGAGCCCGGTCCTTCATCTGTAAAAAGGTATTAGGTAGGATTCCGGTAAGAATTGCCAGAGATCAGATGTGGAAGGTGCTAGCGTGAAGTCTGGCCAGATCAAGCCCTCACTAGACAGAGTGATTGCCCGATGGAAGAATTAGATGGACCGACGGAATGATCCCAAGCCTTTCATAAGTGTTTGTAGGGCATGTGGGGTGGCGGGGGGATGAAGGTGAAGGGGAACGCCATCTTAAATGACCGGCTTTGGGTTCTGTGGGCAAAGGGAGCCAGTCCCTCCGGAATTTTGGCCTTCTGGTCCCCTGGGCTCTGAATCATACTCATTCTGCTGGACCTCCCTGGTAATATTGAGTAGCTGGGGGTGAGGGTGGGCCTAGGGGGTAAGAGTAGTGGTACAGGTGATCTTTATTTTTCCTCAGGCAGGGAATGTAAGAAGCTGTCCGGATGGCTTTTCTCCACCAGTTGCCTTTTACAGCCTATGATTTGTAGTGAGGGCCGTCATGGCCACAAAGCACGCGGCATTATTTATATGTTTGTTCCCTGCCTTGTTCCCGAATGATTTAAGGCAGCTGCACACCCTAGTAAATTCATCCACTATCAGTGCCCGTGGGGAGAGGCAGAGTTTCGTTATCAGCCCAGGCAGGTCGGCTTGGTGGACTGGTCTTAGCAGGAGACCCCAGTGCCATCTTGCCGTCCGGAAAAGATAACCCGGAGTGGCCGTACGGAGGACTTGTTTGAGCACACGCTGCTGAGCCCCACGGTTGTCCGATTTATTAGGTCTAAGGCAGCCCCGAGGATATGCATTTCTAACAAGTTACCCGATGCTGCAGATGCCGCTGGTCTGGGAGTCGCGCTTTGAGAAGCACTGACCTGGAGAAATTTATGCTGAAGTCTCTCCTCTCAAAGCATGAGCTGGGTACCGTGTCCATGCCCCAGCGATAACTGGGCCTGTTTTAGGTTCTCTCCCCACCCACAGAGCTGCCGGGAGCCTGTCACTTGTACCCACCTTCCTCAGGTGTGTCGTGTTCTAGAACTTTCCAACCCTGGCTCCTATGGAAACCCTCAGTCCTCTGGCTGTCACTTTCAGGGCCGTGGCCGGAGCATCCTCATTCAACCGTGTTTTCACTGAGACATGGGATGATCTGATGGGTGGCTCTTTCCTGGTGGAGCAGAGGGAGAGAGAGGACTGAGCCTTTGGTGGCAGATAGACCTGGCCTCAGAAAGAACGTGGGCCAGGGACGAAAGTGGGTAAGTGACCCCAGTCCTCTCACTCATTAATCTGCAAACTGGAGAGAATACAGTTTCGTGGAACGGCCGTGAGGAATCGGTTGTACAATACAAAGTACAGCTGACCCTTGAACAACACGGGTTTGAACTGCACGCGTCCACTTACACATGAATTGTTTTCAATGAATACAGTACAGGACTGGAGATGTATTTCCATCTCTTTTTGCTTTTCTTTTCTTTTTTAATTTAAAATTTAGTGAACCTACAGCGCAATATTGATTTCAGGAGTAGAATTCATTGACGCATCACTCACGTATAACACCCAGTGCTCATCCCAAGTGCCTTCCTTAATGCCCATCACCCATCTAGCCCGTCCCCCACTCACCTCCGCCCATCAACCCTGTTTGTTCTCTATCATTAAGAGTTTCTAGTGGTTTGCCTCCCTCTCTCTTTGCCCCCCTTCCCCTGTGTTCGTATGTTTTGTTTCTTAAATTCCACGTATGAGTAAAATCATATGGTATTTGTCTTTCTCTGATTATTTCACTTAGCTTAGTACTCTCTAGCTCCATCCACGTCATTGCAAATGGCAAATCTCCTTCTTTTTGATGGCTCAGTAATAACACCCCATTGTGTGTGTATATATATGTATATACATAGGTATAAGTACATATACATATACTTATATATATATACATATATGCATACATATATATGTATGTATATATACATATATACATATACTTATATATATGTGTATATGTGTATATACATATGTATAAGTACATATACATATACTTATATATATACATATATACATACATATATATGTATGTATATATACATACATACATGTATATACATACATATATACATATATACATATACTTATATATGTGTGTATACATATATATTATACATATGTATAAGTACATATACATATACATATACATATATACATACATACTTATATATGTGTGTGTATATATGTATATACATATCTATAAGTACGTATACATATACTTATATATATACATATATACATATGTATGTGTATATATACATATATACATACATATGTATGTATATATACATATATACATGTATATACGTATATACGTATACTTATATATATGTGTATACATATATATTATACATATGTATATATGTATATGCATATACTTGTATATACACATCTATATATCTGTATATCTATCTCTATGTATATATCACATTGATGAGGATGTGGAGAAAGGGGAACCCCCTTGCACTGTTGGTAGGAATGCAAACTGGTCCAGCCACTGTGGAGAACAGTATGGAGGTTCCTCAAAAAACTAAAAATAGAACTCCCCTACGATCCTGCAGTTGCACCGTTAGGTATTTATCCTTTTGATTTTCTTAACACTTTCTTTTCTCTAGCTTACTTTATGGTAAGGAGTTGGCATATCAAAAATATAACGTGCAAAATATGAGCTGATCGACTATGTTGTTGGTAAGGCTCCTGCTCAACAGGATATTAGTAGTTGAGTTTTGGGGGAGTCAAAAGTTGTGCTCGGATTTTTCCGCTACACAGGAGGTCAGCACCCTAACCCCTACGCTGTGGAAGGGTCATCTATATTTGACACCATATTGTCATTTTCCCCTTTTCCTTCCAAAACACATCCTAACAAGAGCCGTATCTTGAAGGAATGACCCACACGGAGAGATGGGGGGCCAGGGTCTCCATTTAGCATTCCTTAGTTCACATGCTTGTGGATGGATGGGTTTCTTCCAGCCCCCCGGTTTCCCCTTGGATCCAATCAAATTGCATGAGCAAATAAATATTTTAGTGGAAATGGTCAGTGTCCAGAGGAAATAGTTCTGACTTCTGCTACTGCTTGTATTGAAATTTGGACACGTCCCAGGTGTCTGGGCTGGGTGTTGGTGCAGAGATCAGCGCAGCATAGTCTTGTCTCCAGGGAGCTCAGTCTAAGCCCCACTCGTGCCGGGGTTGATTGGGGCTCTCTTGGGGCCTTTTCCACCTGAGCACCGAGTGCAGAAATGGGTCCCTCGGCCCCTCTGCCAGGGCACATGTGTGCGTCCTCTACTGTCAGGATGTCCTTGACGGGGCCCTGATTCACCCTCATGGTGAAGAAATACGTGCACTTGGTGAGGAGAAGGAAATGAGCTTTGGTTGGCTCTCTTCTCTGCCCTTCTCCTTCCTTCTTCACATCATGCAACACTCTCCATGCCTTTGCCTCTCCTCTCTGAACAATGCAAGTATTTCTGTTTAGATCTGTCAGGTTCCTTCTCCCTCCCTCCCTCTTTCTCTCTCTTTCACACACACACACACACACACACACACACACACATCCCTTCACTATTTTCTTTCTTATTGAAGTCAGGTTGACCTACAATGTTATATTAGTTTCAGGTGGTCAATACAGAGATTCGACAGTTCTATACATTACTCAGTGCTCATCGTGATAAATAGTCATCATCTATCACCAAACGTCGTTGCTCCAGTAGTATTGACTTGTCGGGCTGACCCCTGGCACCTCAACATGGACTGTATTTGGAAACTGGCCTTTAAAGAGGTCATTAAGTTGGGGCCCCTGGGGGCTCAGTCGGTTAAGCGTCCGATCTCACAGGTCATGATCTCACGGACAATTCCCTTGCTTCCTGTCTCCGTGAAGTTTATTTTATACCTGCAGGTTTGAACCTCTCAGATCCCTTTATCTATTTCACCAACCCCTCCACCCCTCTGGCGACCCCTAGTTTGTTCTCTGAATTTATGAGTCTGTTTTTATTTTCTGTTGTTGTGGTTTATTTTGGTTTTTTTTTTTTAGATTCTACATATAGTGAAATCGTAGGGTCTTTGTCTTTCTTTATGTGACTTGTTTTACTTAACGTAACACCCGGTAAATCCGTCCATGTTGTCTTGAGTGGCAAGATTTGGAAAACAGTATGGAGGCTCCTCACAAAAATGAAAAAGCAGAAATATTATATGCTGCAGTAATTCCACTACTGGCTATTTACCGAAAGAAAACAGAAACACTAATTTGAAAAGAGCATGCACCCCTGTGTTTATTGCAGGATAAGTTATTTATAACACTCAAGATATGGAAACAATCAGAGCGTCCACTAACAGAGGAATGGATGACTATGGGGTTTATACACAGTAGAGTATTGCTCGGGCATTAAAAAAAAATACCTTTACTATGGATGGCCTTGATGGCTCTACTTCACGTCGTTTACACACAGGGAAGAATGAAGTCCATCAGCTTTTTTACGAAGCAGAGGAGAGAAGCCTAGGAGAGCCTACGCTGGGTCCTGGGTGAACAATGACCACGGAAATAGCTGTCTTTACTGAGCACGCATTACCATGTGCCAGGGCCTGTGCTAACCACCCTCCATAGATTAATAACGTATTCTTCAAAAGAGGGCTGTAGATGAGGCAGAAAGACCTTACGTCGTTTGCCCACGGCTAGCAGGGGCAGGGCCAGATTTAAATGTAGTGCCGAGGTCTGACCCCCAGCACGTGGGGCCTTAACCACCAAGTCCTGAGCAGGCTTGGGAAGGTAGTCGTGTCTTGGCACAGCCCCCGTCACTGGAGGACGTTTGACGGTCACACTGGAGGCTGGTGACCTCTCTGCTGGAATTGGAAATGACCTTAGAGCGCCTCCAGCCCATGGTCACCCTTCCCTCCTCTCTTCAAGTGTGTGGGAGGTCGGAGGGTTCCGGGAGTGTCTGTGCTTGGCCCAGAGAGTGGTAAAATCCGCAAGCCCAGTGGCTGCCCATGTCATCAGAGCTGAGGGAGCCACATGTGGTGTGCCCGGGAAGCAAAGAAAGGACTCAGAAGGAGTTCGTGTTCATGGAAACACACAGAAGAAGCTCTCCGGGCTTAAGGGTGAGGGGTTTGAGGCGGCAGGGGCAGGTCCCACAGGAATGCCCAGGGGGCTGCAGACCAACAGCGGCGTGCCTTCCCGCCTTCCCCGGAGTGTCTGCGGGCACGAAGCAGTGATGGAGTGAGCGGGACGCGTGGCCACCTCTCTTCGGTGAGGGTGGGGAGGCCCTTGGCATTAGAGGGGAACGTTTCCCCCAGAGAAAGCTGCAAGCCACATGGCCCATTTCGTGCCCACCACGTTGGTGAGGCCACTAGCTACGGTTTGAACCGAGGGAGCCAAAATGAGGCCCTGCCCTCCCCCTCCCAGCACTGAGAGCCCCCAGTGACACGAGACACTCTCTGCCTCCCCTCCCAGGCCCGTCCCGCCCCGCCTTCCTGTCCTTGTCCCTGAGAAGGAGGGTGAGGAAGAGCAGGTGTTTTGGAGCCCGACACGGCCTTCCCTCCTATTCCAGACTCTTCCAGCTGTGCTGGTACAAGGTAGGAGGGCTGGGGCAGAAGGAGATCATTGTTCCTAACTGTCCCAAGAGAGAAATTCGGATCTCTGTCCTCCAGCCGGGAACAGAGCCTAGATAAATCATCGGATGTTTCTGTCTCAGGCAGCTAACCCGCCTCTGTGTCTTAGTCTCCAAGGCTGCCCTGACAGTTTACTGCAGACTAGGTGGGGGCGGGGGGGGGGGGGCACTCTAGCAACAGGTGCTGATTTTCTCACACTTCTGGAGGCTGGAAGTCTGAGGTCAAGGTGTGGGCAGGGCTGGTTTTCTCTGAGCCCTCCCTCCTTGCCTTGCAGAGATGGCCATCTTCTCCCCGTACCCTCACAGGGTCGTCCCTCCTGTGTGTCCGTGTCCCTCTTCTTATGAGGACAACAGCCACCTTGGATCAGGGCCCACCCTAATGACCTTGTTTTAACTTAATTACCTCTTTTTTTTAATTTTTAAAAAATTTTTAAAATATTTACTTGTTTTTGAGAGAGAGAGAGAGAGAGAATGCAAGAGGGGGAGGGGCAGAGAGAGAGGGAGACACGGAATCCCAAGCAGGCTCCAGGCTCCGAGCTGTCCGCACAGAGCCCGACGCGGGGCTGGAACTCACGAGCTGTGGGATCATGACCTGTGAGATCGGACACTTAACCGACTGAGCCCCCCAGGCGCCCCAACTTAATGACCTCTTTAAAGACCAGTTTCCAAATACAGTCCATGCTGAGGTGCCAGGGGTAAGGACTCCAGCAAGGATTTTGAGGAGACCGTGTGAATTTCGCTCCCGAATACTCCATTACATGTGGCCCACTGCGGCCCCGTGGGAAGCACGCCGGTTTCCTGGAACACTGGCTCAGATTGCCACCAACAGCCTGCCAGGGTTAGTGATGTCCTCCACGGCTGCCCACGCGTGTTCTCGTTGCTGCGGACGGATGGATGGCAAGGCCAGAAGTGCCAGGAACACCATCTGTGGGCTCAGTAGGAACAGCTTCGAGAATGCAGGTGCTCTGTGCAGCGACTCGTCCTACAGATGGCTGCGACTTTGGGGAAGAAGAACATCCACAAAATGTATTCTACTCCATGAGAAAAGGCAGTTTGCAAAACAGATAGGACAGCGTGATTCTATTTTAAAAGGATGTATGTGTCCACTTGCACGCGTGACCACGTCTTGTATCTGTGCAACCAAAGATGTCTGAGGGCACAGCCCACGGTGGGGTTTATCCTTGTGGGCAGGAAGGTGGGCGGTTGCCATTTCTGGAAGTTCTTAACCTGTGTTTGCCGTGTCTTCTATGATGACTTTATATTGCTTTTGTAACATAAAAGAGAGAAAGGGCTGTGAACGAAGGGAAAGGGAGACCCAGAGAAGGCAAATGCTCTGCCTCAGAGCTGGGAGTCAGTGACTGGAATTGGGATTTCTGGTCCAGGACTTGAAATGTGTCAAAAATCCAGAAATACCAAAATTAAAAGCACCAGATCAATGAAAGAGTGTTTAGTAAAAGTTTATTGTGCATATAAGAACAGTTTGCTAACTGGGAGCTTTCACGCCCAAAACTGATAGGAAACTCAGCGGCGTGAGGTTACAGGATGGCTTATAGAGTGAATATGGGGATGTCGTTGAACCTTTACGATAATTCGTCATTACGTGGGGGGTTTCCAGATGGCAGGGGATTGGTTAAAAGTGATTTTCTTACATTGTCTTTAGGGCCGTGACTTAAATCTCTTTTATGCTTATCAGAGGCATTGACAAATACCCTAAGTTGTTTTTCACTTATGGTCCGTGAAATACTAGGTTCCCTTTTGCTTGTGTGGTTTAAGGGGTTTCTGTCTGCTCAGGGAATTTTCAAGTCTGGCCTCCATTTTGTGTGGAGTTAGGGGTTGGGGTCCAAGAGTTAGGGGTTGGGGTCCAAGAGAGAACGGGGTCCAAGAGAGAATGGAGGGGATGAACGTTTGCCCAGAGTCAGGATGGCCGGGAGAGGATGGGGATACGGCGGAGGCTGGGACCCCATCTGTACAGCCATGAAGCAGCCATGAGGTAACTACCAGGCTGCCTCAGAAAGCCCTGCAGGTGGATGTCCAAGCAAGAGCAGATAACCGCATCAAAGAGATGAATAGGGTTGAAAGATGACATTTAATGTCCCTCCTAACCCTGAGAGTCTGTGATCCTGTAAAAATGCAAAAGCCCTAAGTTGAGCTGTCTTTGAGGACACGGTGACATTTGATGCTAAGAGCATCTGTTGATATTTTCTTTGAAATCTGCACTGTGCCAACTCTACCTGTAAGGATGACCCACAGGACGTGGGAATACTTCGTAAGTCTCCATAGCAACTCTTTCGGCAGAAGTGTATTTTTAGGGGGATCCGAAGGCAGGAGGACAGCGGGGCATTATTTTTTTCATCTGTATACTTCATGTCCGCGTTCACTACCGTTTAATGAAATGGCATTTCTGTCTCAGATTCTTCCTTTACCTGTATTTTAATACCATCACCTGTCATGGGTTCCCAGTTCGGGCCGGGTGTGCAGATGGGCTGATCACGGACAGGTGTTCTGCTCGGACCAGGAGCGTTTCCGGTCTCAGGGGATGGCGACTGGGAGGCTGTTTCCTAAGTGGGAGAGATTGACTGTAACCAAAACCTGGTCCAAGCGTGCTGGCTCAGATCACCGGCAAGAGAAGGTAGTGCAGACGGGAGCATTTTCGTTTCATAACGAGTGGTCTGGAGATTCCCAGGAAAAGCGTCCTTAAACTCGGACAAGTCACGAACAAGGCCATTTGCTCTGGCCTCCATCTGCTTGAGATGCGCTCCCGAGTTCTTTTTCCCCTTCAGGATTTTACCTGTTCCACTAGAGCCATTTCAAATTCATATTCTTCCTCTATAAATCCAACCCTGGCTCCTCCATCCCCATTGATGGCTTTCTCCTATAAATTTCCTGGAGCAATTATTGGCAGTTCACTGCACCGCTTTATGCTGTGTCTCATTACGCTCTTGAATGTCTACGAAAACATTGTTGTGTGCTTCTGTCTCCTCAGTGTCAAGTCAAGTGCTGTGAACATGGTAGGCATTCAGTAAAGACTCTCTGTGTGTTTTGAAGGCCACGGTGATGGTGGGCAGTACTTGTCTACTGCACATTGATTTTGTACTTGGCTGAGGTTGACCTGGCTAGCGGTCCTCTTTGACCCTCCATCCTGCCATCGTCGCAGGTGACTTCAGCGTCTCCAGGGCTGCCCCTTCTAGCACACTGGCTCTCTGATCCTTGGCTTCCTCCTCTCCACCGTCCTCCTGCACTTGGCTTCGTACCCCCACTCTTGTGGCCACACCTCTAGAGCTCGTCATAACCTACAAAGCGGTAATGCAGACATGCGTCCCTTGATACGTCATTGCTTGCACCACTGGCGTTCCCACTCTGGGCGTTCTTTGATGGCATTGGAACTTGGAGAACACGACCCCCTCTTCTTTCTGTTGTGGGGGCTCCTCTTCCATCACCCCCTCCTTCCCTACTTTAGATTCCAGGGCTCATCATCAGTCATGCCGTTAACTACACAGTAAGTGCTCCGGGTCCTTCGTCTCTTTGTCATACACGTATGGCAGAGCTCAACCCTGGATGGGTCTCTTCCCGATGGACTCGTGCCCTGAGTGGTGTTAGGGACCCTTACTCCAGGGAAGACGGGCTCCTGATCACCAAACCCACAGTGTAAGGGTGATTCCGACTCTCTATAGTTAGTGTTTCAGTTTGGCCACCCTCCCAATCCAAACTTCTGACCACCCTTCTCCCATGTACCAAGGGAACACATCTTCTGTCACCGAGGAAGCAAAAGATATCCTCAGCTCCATGGCTGCAGACACAGACTTCTAGAAACATCACCACCTTCTCCTCCTTCCCTCCTATTACACTAGAGGGAGGTTCTCCTAAGTGGGTTCCTTCACCTACACTCAGGATGCAATCCCCTGTCTTCATAGGCTCTCTGTGCTGTTTATTAATAAGCCCTTTCTTCTTTATTCAGCCTTCCCCCACCCACAAAGAGGTCTGTCCCACTGGTCTTCAAACATGCCTGAGCTCTTGCATTAAAAAACAGAACAGAGGTGCGTGGCTGGCTCAGTCGCTGGAGCGTCCAGCCCTTGATTTCAGCTCAGGTCATGATCCCAGAGTCGTGGGATCAAACAAACCCTGCTTCAGGCTCTGGGCTGAGTGTGGACACTGCTTGGGATTCTCATTCTCTCTCCCTCTGCCTCTCACTCATGTTTGTGCTCTCTCTCTCTCTCTCTCTCTCTCTCTGTCAAAAAAAACTAATGTAAATAAATAAATAAGTCATTAACAACACAGATCAATGTCATATTTGCTGGTATCTACTCTCTCTTGTCCCTCATGGCCATAACTCTTAATTTTTGCCCACCATTTCCTCACCTCCTATCCATTCCTGTAGCAGATCATCTCTTCCAAAGATAACCACACCAGTATAAATCCCACCTGTTTTGCTCTTCTGACACTGTATCACTGACATGGCTCCACTGAGAAGTTGGGTCCTGGGAAGACCTTTGGAACTGTCTCAGCCAATAGAATGTGGTGGAGTATTGCTGTTTGACCTCTGAGGTTGGGTCATAACAGGCAACATGGTGTTTCTCTTTCTCTCAACACACATCTTGGGAGCCTTGAGTCAACATGTAAGAAGTCTGGCTTCCCCAAAGCCGCCATGTTGGGATGGCCATGTGGTGAGGCCACATGGACACAAAGAGAGATGCCCAAGGAGCCCTGCCATTTAAGTTTTCCTAGTCTCAACTACCAGGCATGGGCATGAGGAAGACTTTGGATGATTCCAGGCCCCCAGCCTTTGAATTGCCCTAACTCACACCGAGGAGAATAGAGACAAAGCCATCCCCACAGAGCCCTGCCCAAATTGTAGATTCACAGGCAAAACGTATGAGCAAAGACACTGTTACAGCCCACAGTTCTGGAGTAGTTTGTTAGCCCAGTCAACTCTTAAAATACCCCAGGCTACCTTTCCCCCATCACATGCTTAAAATGGCTCTTACCATATTGCTAAGTCTGGCAGGTTATTGCTTAGACCTTCTTTCTCTGGACAATTAGCCTCTACACTGTTGACCTCCCATCCCTGAACTGCTAGATTCCGTTGGGATCCATCATATAACCCTCTTCTGGACTCTCTTGATTTTCTTCTACTTCCCAGGCTACTTCTTTTCCCTTTTTATACATGATTTTGTGCCTGTTAAATGCAGAAATTGTTCAAGACTCAAGCCTAGTCTTTCTTCTGTTTCCATTCTCTTCTCCCCCATCCAGGCAAGTTACTCTAGGTTCACATGTCTATGAACCCCTTCTGTGGACGAATCACAATTTCTATCTTCTCCGGGCTCCTGACCCATATGTCCAGTTTCCTGCTGGCAGTTCCCTCTTGGGAACGTCAGTGTTAACCTCAGATTCAACAGGGCCAAGATTTCAAAACTGTACTCGTGATCTGCTCCTCTCTCCACCTGCTCTGCCTCGAGGTTCATGAAATTCAGTCATCGCTTGGACGCTGTCCTACCAAGACTTTGCGTAAGACAGGGAAAGTTCTTGCTCTCGTGAGCCTTTGTTCTAGACATTTGGAGCAGACAAATACATAAGTAGGTAAATAAATACATTGAAGGATAGGGACAAATACCAGACAGCCAATTCTACAAAAGGTAACGCGCCGAAGACAGTCTGGCCGTCATGAAGAGAGGACGCGAAGGCAGAGACACGAATGATAAAAAGAGCCATTGTGCAAATGAGAAATGGAATACTGGTAGAGGATATGTTCTAAACCCAATTGTGGTGATCGTCGCACAACTCTGTGACCATACGGTAAACTGTTGATTTACACGCTCCGAGGAAGCGGATCGTGGTTTGTGAATTATAATCCCAATAAGCTTTTGTTAAATAAAACTGAGCCACCACATAGAGACTGGGGGGGTGGGGGGGGGGAGGGGGCGGAGAGGAGCATTCATGGCAGAGAGAACAGTGATGAAAAGCCCCCGAGTAGAAACAAAATCTTGGAATTTGCGGGAAGGTCAGCGGATCCCCTTGCACACTCGGGACAGTGAAGGGAATGACGATCGGAGGTGGACCGAAGAGGAAGGCGCCAGCCGGGTCGTGCAGCGAAGCCGGGCCTGGGGCTTGAGTTGTGTCCTAAGTGGGGTGAAAACCATGGGGTAGAGGAGGGAGGTGGCAGGACCCGGCTTGATAAGATCCCTCCAGCTTCTGGGTGGAGAAGGGACTGTAAGAGACACACGTAGCGGCCAGGAGGCCAGCGTGGAGGCTGCCGCAGGAGGCCAGGCAGGACAGGCAATTGGTCAGACTGAAGGGTGGATGCGGGCTATGGGAAGAACTGGGTGTATTTGGGGCTGTGTTTTGGAGCTGCAGTCAACAGAACCTGCGGGGGGCATTCAGTGCGGGGGACAAGGGCCCGAGAAGGATTGAGCACGATCCCTAGACCTTGGCCTGAGCCGTGGGGTGGAGGGTGGTGGTACCATTTCTAGGCGGCAGAGACTTGGGGGCGAGTGCAGAGCTCCACTTCGGCCGTGTTACGTCCGAGAAGCCTGTTGGGCATGCAGGCGGGTGGAAACGCCTCGTAGGCAGCTGGATTTATGAGCCTGCGGAAATCAGGGCTGGAGTGAAAGCTTTGGGAGCTCGGTGTCGTTATTTAAACCCACGGGGCTGCAGAGGTCACTGAGGGAAAACAGGTGGTTACACAGCGAGGACAGGAGACAGGGTGCAGAGCCCCGAGGACACCGACATACAAAGAAGGAACAGCCTTTGAGCAGAGAGGAAACCCGTGCACCTTTGACCAAAAAGGAAAGGGAGGGGTCCTGCCGCCCGGCCGGTTACCCAGCCGGAAGCATCGTCCGCAAACCCTCACCCGCTGTGTCCCACTCAGCCGTCGATGCTAAGTCCTGAATATTTCTCTGGTCTCTCCCACTGTGGCGCAGTCACTGCACGGGTTGACCTCCACCCCCTGCTCGTTTCTATCCCAACTGCACGCTTAGGGTCTGTGGCAACATGCAAGTTGGATCACGGCCCGCACGCTCGAGTGCCCCCACACAACATAATGCAATGGTTGCCCTTGGCTTTTGGAGCTAGGAGTCTAATCCTTTGCTTGGCCCTAGAGTCGGGGTGCTCTGGCCTCAGGTACCTCACCAGCCCCGGCTGGAACAGTTTCAGCGTCGCTTTGCCCCTAGCACACCAGCCCTCCATCTCTTCTTCCTGCCACATCACCCCCCCCACCCCCCCCACCACCACCACAGGGCCTTTGCACATGCTAGTTCCTCTGCTGGGATGTGTTTTTTTTCCCCCCTCTTCCACCAGTTAATTCCTCCTCATCTCTCTTTTAGAGCGTCTTCACGGCGTTCTCCAGGAGATCAGATGCCTCCATTATATGCCCTTAGCATGCGTCTCTCTTTCTGAGTGTCCAGCTTTGGTGAATCGCGTGATTCCCTTTGATCCCATTCCCCACCCCCATCCCCGAAGACAAGGCTTTGGAAGGCTCCCCACAGATGCCTGCCTCCAGAGAACTTGACAAAACAAGTGAGGACAGAGAGAAAGAAGCAGGTACTTAATGCTTTGTGACATCGAGTACTTCTCCCTTTGTTCAACCCGAAGCTTTGCTTAGCTCCTTGATAAAATAACAGATTCCACAAAGGTGGGAGGCCACACGCTCCATTGCTCTGGTTTTCGTCTTTCTGCCTCTTGGCCAAGGCAAAACCAAGAATCCAAACCAAAGAGGAGTCACACTGGCTGAGGTGTGGAGGGAAGTCCTCAGAAGGCATGTGTCGTGCCAGCATCGTGCGGTTAGGCGTAGACCCGCCCTCCCGTGTCTGAACAGTTTCGATCCTGAACTTGGTAACTTCTTTTGTCCTGCAGTGAAGATTACATTCAGCCAGAATGATGAAAACACTTGACGTTTATGCATAAGCCTAGGTGATTTCTGTAGAAAATCTCGTCGTGGGTCCAGAGTCATCACAGGTCCAGAATAACTTCGAGATGGCTCCGTTGGAACGCCTCGCTGGGAGCAAACACTTATTCACGGTCCCCCTTTGACCCTGAGGTCGGAGTCTTTTGTGGGCCGGCCTTGACACACCGAGAAAATTCACCCGGCTTGTGTCTGTGAGCACATCCGGGCCCTGAGCCGACGTGTTGCTCAATCTTTAAGCTGTATTCCTTTAACGCAATAGCAATTTGCATCTCCTGATTACCTATTTATTACCTGCCGGATAAAAGAGGGATCCAGAACACCACGCACGCTTTCCCACAGGAGGAAAGGAGCCGGGCCACGCTGCAGGTCTGCGTGGCCGGGAAGTGTTTGAACGAGGGACGAGGGAGGAAGAGGAAGCACCTTCCTCCATGATAAGCTTAATTGTTTTAAGCAAGGGGATTTCAAGTCGCACACACCTGGGATCAGCATTCAGCTTACAGGTTTTGCTAAGCTTGTGTGACAGGATAATCTCCTTTGTTCAATGCCCGAGGAGGATATTTTCTGCATTATTAGACAAGTCAATGAAGATAAAACAAAATATTAACTATTTTAAGCCGCACTAGTCCACCCCAAAGAAATTAAGCTGCCTCTTCTAATCGTGCCCAGCTTCTTTGTCCTGATGAGAAGGGGGCTGAGCTGCGGGCCGTGAGGCGGGCGGTTTGCAAGGGCCCGCGGCCCCCCACTTGTCAGGTGCTAGCAAGTTAGGTGATTTGTGAAACTGGGGATCTTGGTTCCAGGCAGGGAAAGAAAGAAAGGAAAAGTAAATGAAATCCACAGCGGCGTGACGTCCGTCAGCATATTTTAAAAAGGCATCTATGTCTCTTTTGCAATTATGTTAAGCCAGCTAATCCTGTGTCTGGGGCTTCGGCGACTTGGAAACAGCAGAGCAGTTCGGCAGCAGGATCCTGTCATGCAAAAACTGCCGGTCCCGTCTCTGCCCCTGGGATCCTGTATAATTTCTAGTCGGCTTTTTAAGACAGAAACCTGGCCACCGTCACCCGAACAGTGACGGCATCCGCCCGCTCTTCTGGACCCTTCGAAGCGGGAACCGTCATTAAAAACCAGAGAGGTGAGCACGCGCGGCCCTTCCCTGGCAGGTCAGCTGATCCGCTGGTGTTTCACGGGAGCCGCTGCCCTTGCTGGTGTAGGTGGTCGGTCCCGGAGCCGCCAGGACGAGCCAGACCCTCCAGATCCCAGCCTTGGCCAGGCGCGGGGGCTGTGGCCGTGGCTTTGCAGGTGAACAACCTGCCGGGGGTGTCACAGGCTCCCGGCTTCTCTTCAGAGGACCCGTCCCTCCCCCACGACGAGCCTCACACCCACAAGCCGCCACAGGACACGGGCCTGGCTTTACAGTTTTCCACTCCAGAGCCTTTGCCTGGTTGCGGAACGTCAGGGGTTCCCCGGGGGCAGACCGTGGACACCTGTGTGGGTGCGTGCGCACCTGAACCCGAACGTGGACAGCCCCTCACCTGCGTCACCTTCCGGCTGCTCGCCTGTCCTATCTCTGTTAGTTCTGGTGCTCAGCACCGTTCTGGGTGTTTCTATTTGCTGTCTTATTTAATCCGCACAAGACAAGAATGTTCACGAAGTGGGAATAATTATCTCTGTTTTGTAGCTGAGGAAACGCTTGGCTTCCCTGAGCCTTCAACTTGCCCAAAGCTCCTAAGTTTGTGGCACAGCTAGGATTCAAACCAGAGCCTGTGTCCTTGCCCGGGATGCCCCCAAGGACCCGGAAACTAGGATTCGGGGCAAGGGCTTTAGTGGGGGGGGGGGGGATGATCCCCAAAAGCACTGTGAAAGTGTATGCGTTTGGGGGTATGTTTTTGTTTTTGTTTTTTTTGTATGGCAGCCTCAAGCAGAAAGAGCATTGTACTGGGAGTCAGAAGGGGTCACTGCCTCTCCCCGGGGCCTCAATGGATTTCTTTAGTAACTGCGCTTCCCCAGGGACGCACTTTGACCCGACGCCCAGGGGCCAGAACTGCACCCGGGGATCAGGCCCCAAGGCTTGCCAAAGTGGCTTCTAGTGTATTCACAGTGCTGTGTAACCATCGCCACCGTGGATTTTATAGTAGTTCCGTCATCCCCGAAAGAGACCCCATACCTCATCACCATCATCCCCTAGTCCCTACTTCCCCCCCAGCCTAGACAGCCGCTCCGTCTACTTTCTGGCTGTAGATTTGCCCGACGCTGGGGCCTTTGTCCCCCATCAGCCGGGTCGCTCCTGATGCTGATTCCCTGGCACGTCCAGCCTTCCCAGAGTGCAGGCCCCCAGGCCAACCCGCGTCTGCCCAGAGAACACAGGGCACACCCAGGCCGAGAGGCCTGGGAGCTGGAGGCCGCAGCGGGTGTGGGAGGGCCTCAGGGATGCCGGCGAGGTGCTGTGTGCTCTACCCATCCGTGTATCTTCTCTGCTTCCGTCCATTAAATCACCTCTTTTCTCCCAAGATCCAGGAAGGCTGATGTGGAAAGCCTCTGCTCCTCTGGTCCATCCCATTTGGTTGGTCCTCTTCCCAGGTGGGAGAGTAACGTAGCTTTAGAGGGTACGGTCAGGGCATGGGGCCCAAACAGGGAGGTGACGAGGCTTCCAGGTGCAAAGCGGGGCAAGCGGGAGTTTGCAGGGATCTGACCGGAAGCCCGGGGCCCGGAGTGGGTGCAGTGAGGGGCGGGGGGCATGAGGAAGTAGGGACGAGAGGGTGGGAGAGGCAAATCCTGCAGGAGGGCTCTTGGTGACCTTGGTAAGGAGTTGGGATTTTCTTCCAAAGCAAGGGGAGCCAAGCTGTGAAGCCTGGTAAGAAGTGATGTGACCTTCTGATTTCCTAGTCCGTTTGCCTAGGACTTTGGCCCTTTAGCACTGGATTCCTGTTGGCCTTCTCCAACCCCACCAGTTTCTGTAGCCCTTAAACTCCAGTCCAGTGACACGGACCCCGTCAGTAGCACCCTTGCCAGCCCAAATAGGACTTTGTGCAAATTAGGGTAAGGCACAAGACACTTTAGTGCCATCTGCTGGAAAACCATCATAATTAATGTACCTGTGTATGATGGTGCCCCTTAGAGTTGGGCAGTACACAACCTGCATAACTGTATAGGGCAACCCTGCCCACCACCCACGACAAACTTCTCTGATACTGTTGCTTGGATCAGTCAGGGTTCCCTTCTCTTGTCAGACATCCCAGAATCCCGCTTCTGCTTGACATTTTTGGTAGCAACTGCTACCCATCGCCTGGATGGAAAGGAATTTTTTCTTTTATCTGCAGTAGAGTTCCCTCAACACTGACTCTCTGCTAACAAACAGCTAATTTGGGATCCAGCCTCCCAAACCATGGGATGCATCCTGCATCACTGAGGTCAGCTTTCCTTGCCCAGCTGTGTTAGCAGCGGCCTGACAGGGAGAAGCCACTTAGGCTGGTGGTGTTTCTGGCTCTCTCCTAGTCTCCCGTGGGCACAGCCCCTGACTTCAGCATCTGGGTCAGCCTAGCTGCCCGGGCCTCACACGAGGTCTGCAGTCTCTCCACCGGCCTCTCAGAGAGATGCCCCTTGAGAAGATGCCTGCCCGGGTCATCAGCACAAAGGCTCAGGGGACAGCTTTGCTTTCTGGCTCCCTCGGTTTCCCTGGCGGCCCCCTGAGAGACGCCGGAGGCTGGGCGGATTTTTGAGGCTCTCGGATCTACCACCTGGGAGGTGGCCCACTTTGGCTGTGCCACATTTATGCCAGTAGTGACTGAGCCCCAGTGCTGCCCTAGGCATTATTCTTCCTGTCCCTTCCGACAGCCAGCGCAGGCTCGGCTCCCTGCGTGTGGGCAAAGGTGGGGAGCGACGGAGGGGAGTGTGGGGGAGAAACAGGCCCGAGGCCCAGGTTGCCTGTCAAGGGAAATATTTCATTCTTGTCTAATGGGCCAAGATTCCTTTAGCAACAACCTGGTCTCCTCTTTTCGAGCACTGCGATTTCCCAGAATGGCCAATGGAAACTGCAACAGTACATTAAATAGCGTTTCTATGCAATTAAAACACATTAAAATGGCAATTAAGTTTCACAAACAGCCTTCTCTATGTTCCCCGGGTTGATTAGGCCGTTGGTGCTGTTTTCAAGGAGGATTGTTGCAACTAAAGGCTGAGTTGTCATTTTACAGATTGAGCCGTTCCGTGGGAAGCAAGGAACCCTGCGTCCTACGTCTCTTATCCTTCCCTTGGCAATTTCGGGTTTTTATTTTCGTTTCTCGATTATGGAAAATTTCAAGTGCGTGCAAAAGTTGAACGGTGTAACCCACCTCCACGCCCCCCGTCACCCGGCTTCCGCAGTTAGTAGCTCTCGGGCAGTCTCCCCTCGGTTATTATTTTTTCCTAAAGGGAAGACCATGTAAGAGGATTCTGGTAAGAGAAGCTGATGTGGATTAAAAGCTCTCTAGATCCAGGAGACCCCCGCCCCTCCGGGCAGAATGCAGGCAGGTTGCGGGGGCTGGGGGGACAGTCCTGGGCAGATGTCCCTGCTCACTGCCTACTGAAGCTTGGCCGTTGGGGAACAAACTAGATCTCCCATCTTTCTCTCCGGCTGCCATTTTTCCACGGGTGGGCTTCATGGTCTAGAAGGCACTTCACTGGGGCTGCCGCTAGGGCCCGATGAGGTCGGGCTTCTGAGGAGCACCCCCCCCCCCACCGCCAAAGGTTCCGACGGGGCCCTTGGTGGCGGCGCCCCCTCCCTCCTCATTCGCGAATGCCGACCCCTCTTCGCAGGGGCTCATCTTTTCTTTTTCGCCTTTGCTTTCCCTGGGTGGGGGAGGGGAGCTAGTACCCTTCTCATTTTGATAATCGAGGAATGAGGTAACTGCTCAGAAGCCACAGGGACTAGTAGCAGAGAAGGAGTAGGACTTGGGTGTCACTGTTTCGGACGGGTGACACAGCTGCTGTCCTCGGCGTGTGTCCTCACGTGTCCCTTGTGGGATCAAGTCGAGAACCCCTTCCTTTCCCATGGCCGTCCGGGGAGGTGGAGAGACGGCCGTTTTTCTTCACCTCCTTGCCGGCCTCCTGGGCACCTGGCGCCAGGTCCCCGGGCCTCCTTCAGAGAGCAGAGGGGGTGCAGGATACGTCTCCTTGGGGCCGTAGGCTTCCTTGGGGAAACGGAGACATGGAAGCGTGTGGAATTACCCCAGGCCGGCCCGGAGCAGCCCCACCCGCTGGCCCGAGCCCACGGTTGACACACGTTTCCTTCTCTTCTGCTTGTCGCTCTGTCGTCCACGGCAGAGTCCCTGTTTCATCCCAGTTTCTGCCTGGGAGGACGGCTTTCGTCCTGCGGGGCCGAACGTGCCACGTTTGTCCCAGCCAGAAGCGACCACGGCCTCTCGGCCTCATGCTTGGTCTCTCCGAGCCGCACGGGCACAGCGCCGTCCAGGGGGTTTCCTGGGCCTCCTGGGATGGATGCCGTCTTGGCCGGTGTTTCTATTCCATCGGGGCCACTGTTCCTCAGGGCCTGAACTGACCCCTGGGGCTGCTGACAGTAACGCAGAGGTGTCAGAGACCTCAGGACGGGAGCCCTGTTGCCCCGTTGGCCCGGCCGTATTGCTGTATTGCGTAGCTCATTGATTTTCACGTGCCACGTTTTTAGGAATAACACAACGTGGAAGCTTCTGTCTGGCCCATCCGTGTCTTTACATTCTCTTTCCGGTTTTGTGGCTGCCGTTCCTATCGGATCAGACATCGCTCTGTAGAAGACATCGAGATGGGTAATAGGATCATAAGGATCAATCATTTGAGAAAAAAAGATTTACCACCTGCAACTACACGCCAGGGGCGGTGCTAGGTTTGAGGCTTTCAGGGATGAATGATAGAGAGGGCCCCTCCTTTCGTGGCGCTTACAGAACTACAGTAGGGAGAGACGTGAAACCAATCAGCCCCCAAGTAAATGAAAACGGAAAACCTAAGCCTGTGATACATGGTGTGTAGGAAATTGAACAGAGGGGTGCTAAGGTGGCATGGGCACCGCTCCAGTGAAGGAGAAAAAGAGCTAGCTGTTGGGAAGGGGTTGGGACCAGGAGCTCTCATCTCTGAGGGGGCAGCTCGTCCAAGATCCCAGGGGAGGCTTGGTCCCTCGCGGGAAGGAGAGGGTGGGCAGTGGGCAGGAGCCAGGGGGGGAGGAGAGAAGGGATCGAGGGCCAGATCGTGCAGACCTTCTCTGCCAGGGCAAGCAGGTAGCCTTTATTCTTAGTTCAAGGAGAAGCTCTGAGAGGGTGTGGAGCAGGGGCATGGCATGATCTGGTCCAGGTTACAAAAATCGCCACGATGTGCCAAAATGCTTACCGGCAATTGTGTGTGTGTGTGTGTGTGTGTGTGTGTGTGTGTGTGTGTGTGTGTGTTTCCTCTCCTATCTCCTGTTGTTTCTGCACGTTTCCTGTTTCCCTTGGTTTCTGAAGGAGCCAGTTTTTTGATCTTCACATTGTCATTTCCACTCGTCCTTTCCTTTTGAATATGGTCCTTCTGAAAGTCCTGGCTACGCTGTGAGATTTAACCAGGATACCGTTAATCACCCAAGAGACACAGTCCACCGCGTGCTCCTGAGATCAATGTGGCCCGAGATTGTTATTTCCAGAATGCCTCCTCACTCCGTGAGTCACCAGGAAGCTTCAGAATGGCTGTATAGCTCCACAAATTTGCAGCCTTCTCTAAACATGATTTGGAAATACTCTCACGCCGCCCCTGGGGTAGAGGGAGAAAAGATGGATGTTCTGAACAGCGCGTATTTCTAAAAGCCCACTGCCAGACAAGATTAAAACCTCTGCCTGGAAAGAAATTGGAAGATTCTCCGCGCCCCAGTAAATGGTTCCGTGCCTGGTTTTTTTGTTTTGTTTTGTTTTGTTTTGTTTTGTTTTGTTTTTCTGTCTCTTGCATGGATTAGGTAAACGGTTTAATCGGCGAGCATTGGCCAGTTCATTCATTTATTTACACATTCATTCGTTCTGTAACCATACCCTCCGGGCCAGATGTCCCGGAGGGTGTTGAGCAGAGAAAGACCTTGGCTTTTCTCTTCAGGAGATCATGAGGGTTCTCCGGAGTCACGGTTGAGAATCATGGGGGCATATTTCTGTTCTCTCAGTGACAGCGTTAGCAGCAGGTTGGGGCAGCTTCAGCACAGATAAAGCCGGGAGGGACCAGCAGGTTGGCTCAGGGAGAAGGACAAACGGAGAGGCGTGATCTGGGAGTGGCTGTAGCAGCTATTCTAAGGAGGCATGCTTAAGTGCTGTGTAAGTGCAGGAGGCAGGAGGGCTGGGGGCGGGGGGAGGGGGGGCAGAAATGAATGGGGCTGTTAATCTAACCAGAAGGCAGCAGTATTCACTCATTCGGTGAGCATCTGTTGAGCACTTACTGTGTGCGGGGCTTGGTATAAGACTCCGAGAAATCAGTAAGATGCAGTCTTGGCCCTTAAAGTGGTCAGAGTCCAAGGGAGAGACACAGATTTAGATAGGGAGTTGTATACAGTGGGGTCAGACTAGGGTCCATGTAGGTGCATGGTGTCCCTTGGGGACCCAGGACCTTGCGATCCTGTGTGGACTCTCCAAGGAATCTTCCTGAAGAAAGCGGTGCTAGAATTGCATGTGAAAGGAGGTGGGAAGGGATATGCAGGCAGCGGGACCAGCACAGGCTATGACTGTGGGCACTCAGACAGATGCTGGCTCTGTCCTTCCGAACCCAGGTCCTAGGGCTGGTACGCATTTGGATGTTTGCGCGTTTGTGTGCTCGCAAGTCAGGCGCGGTCCAGGCTTAGCACACCTGTCTCCAGGTGGCCAAAGCAGCCAGGCCCCCCGAATGTGAAGGCTGCCTTCTTCCTCCATTCTTGCTCATGCGCCCAGGGAGCCTCCTCAAGCCCCTGCTCATCTTTCCCCGGCGTCCGGGTCACAGACTTCCAGGGCCTCTCTGGGAACCCATCTTTGTATTAACCGTTGCTTCCCGTAACTTCTCCATGGGAACCTCTAGAACCCTGGTGCCAGCCAGGCGGCCTCGCTGCCTCCCTCTCCCCTGCGGGTGAGGACGCTAGTTCAATCAGATCACAGTGGCTGAACCCAGCTCTGGGCCTGCTGCCGACGTAGTCTGCTCCTCTCTCTTCCTTCGTGGGCTTCTCGTGTCCAGGTGCCAAGCCCAGCACGCTTCATTACTCCGGCTTGCTTGGAAAATGGTCTCTTCCTGATACATGTGGCGGCAGGTGGGATCTCATCCATCACACTGCAGGGAAAGGATGCAGATTACCAGCTGATGGCATTGTTGCGTTTATGACACGTCTGAAACAGTAACAGATGGTCTACATTAAACGTGTAACTGTTGCGTGAATATTCCCATAATCGTAGAGATTTTCTCCCCCGAAAGTCTTGATTCTGGAAGGAATCATAGAACGTGAGACCATAAGGTCCCCCAGGAGGCTTCTCGTCCAAATGTCTTATCCCACGGGCAAAAAACCTGAAGTACGGTGACGTTAAGTGATTTGCCAAGGGTCACTCGGGTAGTTCGTGATGAAGCAGCGAATGAAATTTGGGCCCAGGCCATTCAGGCCTGTGTTCTTTGCACAGCGCTGTGGGGCTTCCCGATCCAGGCTTTGTCTCCTCTGGGAGACCAAAAAGCAGAAAAAGCCCACAGGGTTGATACATTCCCGGTACAATCCCTTCTCTGAGCTTCGAACAGTCGTCACGCCCTTTCTGAGGTGATGCAGGTGATTCTTGGGGCCTCTGCTGGTGTGGACTGACCACACCCGCTAGCCGTGTTCTTCAGGCCTCCTACCTGGTGGAATCTGGTTTCACCTGGGGTCACTTCCTGAGTCACGGGGGACGTTTGGATGAGTAAGGGGAGAAATCCTCTAAGTCGTTGGTCTCAAACTTGCTCCCTAGACCAGCAGCATCAGAATCCCCTGGGAACTTGCTAGACTAGAAATGCAGATTGTCTGCCCCACCCCCAGACCTATCAACCGGGAAAGTCCTGGTTTGGGCCCAGCAAATCCAGGGGACCGTGGAGCTCTGACAGTACTCTACCCAAAATCCACACATGACCTCGGTCTCCAACTGGCCGAGCAGATGATCACAGCGTACCAGAGGCATTTACTAAAACATGCAGTTACTGCCCTTGGAGAAGGTTGTTGAAGAAAGTGAGGTCATCGTGTTCCGGAGAGTAGAACTTCTCTGTGTTAATCTCACAAAGAATAATGAGAGGCAGTCTTATCAGTGCGCGTCTTCGATTGACGAGAGGTAGAGAGCATCACCTTTCACTGTTCTGATATTTGTACCACTCACAGTTCTTGTTTGTTTGTTTCTTAAGTTTTAATTTATTTATATTGAGAGAGAGAGAGAGAGAGAGAGAGGCAATGGGGGCAGAGAGAGAGAATCCCAAGCCGGCTCCCTACTGTCACTCAGAGCCTGATGCGAGGCTTGAACTCACGAACCGAGAGATCATGACCTGAGCAGCGATCGAGAGTCTGACGCTCAGCCAACCGAGCCGCCTGGGCGCCTCAGTCCTTGCTTTTTTTAATTTTAAGTTTATTTATTTTGAGAGAGAAAGAGAGAGAGAGAGAGCTCGAGGAAGGGGAAGAGAGAGAGAGGAAGAGAGAGAGAATCCCAAGCAGGCTCCCACTGTCAGCGCAGAGCCCGTTGTGGGGCTCGACCTCCCTAAGCGGACGAACTGTGAGATCATGACCTGAGCCAACATCAAGAGTCAGATAACTCAATCGACTGAGCCACCCAGGCGCCCCTGTCCTTGCTTTTTTGTTGTTTACTCTTGCCCACCTTTGAAACTTTTGTGGGTCATTTTGTTTTGAGCCTGTTGCTCGCAAGCAGTATGTGGATGGGCTTTGTTTTTATGTTCTGAGCTCGGGGACGATTGTCAGAAATAGCACCATCACCCTTACTTGGCATCCTGGGTTACAGCTTCTCTGCTTCCTTGGCTTTTGTTTTCCGTCTTTTCCTCCCACGTGGGCAGGTCTTTGTTTTTGTCTTCTCAGGAGATTTGTGGAAAATGCACATCTCCCTTTTGATTCCATTGCTTTTCTTTGTGTTTTTAGAAACTCGCGAAGCCTGCATTTTCAAACTATCAGAGTCAGGAAGATACCTCTGTCGGTTGAATTCTCTAAATACAAGGTGTTTAACTAATTTCAGTGTTTCCTGCTCCCCATTTCCCTCTCTTCTTTCCTTTTTTCTATGAATAAAATCTGAGGTTGTAGGTCGACATTATCTGCTTATTAATTTTCCCATTAGCTAAGCTCCCTTTGAAGAATAAGATTCAACAGTCACGTTTACTTTTGCGACCGCCTCTATGCTAATGATCACACTTCCCTGTTTAGATGATTGTAGTGCCAGCCACAAGTTCTTTGAGTCTAGAATATTCCCCTTTGCCTTCATTTTGATTCTCTTCTTAGGATGTTGAACTTTTTTTTTCCCCCTCTGAAAAGAGTTTATATGACTGCTGCCTGCACACGGTGCCAGGAATAGAAACAGGACCTTGGTTATTTCGATTTCCTTCTCTCTCGCAAATGCTGACATCTTTTCCCGAATCTGTACCTGGGTCCTCACAAACTGGTTAAGCCTCATCAGAGGACCAGGCGAGACTTTTCATGTTGAAGTGCAAAATATATTCTTTTGCAAGCTGCAACCACACCATGCTTTTTAACATTTCCAGGCACTGCCCTGCTTCAGTGACTTTACCAGCACAGTCGCATCTGGTTAAAATGCCTTCCTCGTCCACTGATGCCCAGAGGAGCGGCGTCAGCCACCTCCTCCATGAAGCCCGTGGTCATCTCCAAGCTCAGTGTCATCTCTCCACGGTCCCTTCATCTTGTGGCACCTCACTTGAGGCAGTGACCATTTTCTCTGCTTTATTTCTTAAGAAAGTTCACGTCCCCATCCCTTCTGTCGCTGTCTGAGCCTTATTAGATTCTTTCATTAGAATTTTAAGGTAGAATCTGGTCCCGTTTATCTGTTTATTTTTGGGTCCAGCCTGTATCTAGCACAAAATGCATTGCACAGGAAAGGCATGCCATCCATGGTCGCTGTAATGATAATGATTGTTGTCGGGGACAGCCAGCAAGCTCTAAATGAATGAAGTTAATTCAGCATCTGTGAAAACATCCCTTCAGTAACATACTAAAAGGGAAGGAAGGTCTAAAGATAGTTCAGCACGATATAGAAAGTTCCTGCAGAAACCCATCAGATAGGTCATTAGGCAATGCAAATCCATAGAAGAGAAAAAGTGGAACAAAGTCGTCCCATAACACCACCGTTTAAGTGTGAGGAACTGGTGTTTTAACCCTGATCATGTAAGACCAGCCCTGTGAGAATGCCATTAGGTTTCGCGGTAGGTAATTGGAAGGAGCTCGGGAGATTTCAAAGCCACAGCTGCACGGACATCCCTTTTCCCTCTTTCCTGTGGCCTGATTGTTACCCTGTCCTCCTCAGGCTGTCACTGAAGGCTCCCTTGACTCTTGTCGTCAAGGCTTGTGTCAACTCTTAACTGTCTGGTCTTGTTTTGTGCTCGTTTTATACTTGGTTTGTTAATCAATATGTTCCATCCGTAGCAAATCTTAAACTGTTGCAAAATCTCGAAATGTCTACGGTGAAAAGCACGCGACAAGAAACTTGGCATTTCATAAGAAGAGACCTTGGGCGCCGGGGTGGCTCGGTCGGTTAAGCACCCAACTCGGGCTCAGGTCGTGATCGCACGGTTCGTGAGTTCGAGCCCCCTGTCGGGCTCTGTGCTAACAGCTCAGAGCCTGGAGCCTGCTTCGGACTCTGTGTCTCCCTCTCTCTCTGTACCTCCCCCGCTTGTGCTCTGTCTCTCTCTCTCTCAAAACTAAATAAACATTAAAAAAAAAAAGAAGAGACCTTTATTTTCTCCTTAAATACATGTGCTCACACACATGCACACACACATTTCCCACCATAACCCTCCTTCCCTGTTTATTCATCTTTCTTAACTTAAAAAAAATATTTTTAATGTTTATTCATTTTTGAGAGAGAGAGACAGAGCATGAGCTGGGAGGGTCAGAGAGAGAGAGGGACAGAGTTCCCTATGGATTTTAATTTTTTTTTAACGTTTATTTATTTTTGAGACAGAGGGAGACAGGGCGTGAGTGGGGGAGGGGCAGAGAAAGCGGGAGACACAGAATGGGAAGCAGGCTCCATGCTCTGAGCTGTCAGCACAGAGCCCGACGTGGGGCTCGAACCCACGAACCATGAGATCGTGACCTGAGCCGAAGTTGCATACTCAACTGACTGCGCCACCCAGGCGCCCCCATCTTTCTTCACTTTTGAGATATGATCGCTGAATCAAGGTTTTTGCCAAAATTCCCTTGAGTTTTGGGGGCTAAGTAATCAAGGCAAGTGTGCCAAGCCCAAAGGGTCCCTGCAGGGAGATACAAAATCGGCAGAGAGCCTGAAAATGATTCATAAACTCTCCTTGCAACCTAGGAACCTCAATGGGAGTTCTCACTTCCGTTGTCTCTGCTGGAAGGTTTTAAACAAGCGTAACACATGCGTGTCTCTGACCTCACGTCAGGTTGTCCTGTGAGCTGATCCCAGCTGGGAGTGCTCCACCAGACGTGGCCGGTGCTCCAGTCTTGCCCTTTGCATCAGCAACAGCGAAATTAAGAATAGTGCTTATGCTGTGTTATGGGGCATAACCAGTTGACCCCTGAATTATAATGGCTTCACCAACAAGAGGTCGTTGTCGCTTATGTCACATGTCCTCTACAGGTAGGAAGCCATGCTGCAACCCCATAACGCTTCTCAAAGCTGTGGGTTCACTGAGCATACATTGTGTGTCTTCTTATTTGGGGGACCTTGGCCATTGTACCTATATGTACGTCATTATGTATCATGTGGTATGTGTTATCCTTATGTAGGGGACAGGAGCAAAGACAGCCAGATGGCACCAGAGCACTTGAAGATCTCGTTTGAATGTGGCCTGCGTCACCTCCGTCCACGGGCCATTGGTCCAAGCAAGTCACACGACCAAGCTAATGGTCAGTGAGGCGGGAAGGTCCTCGGGAAGGCATGGTCAGAAGGGGAAGGATGTGAACAGTTGTGTTCAATGAATGTAATCTATCTCCCTTTATAATTCCACTGCATCAGGGGGGAATTAGGAACCCTAGTGAACTTAGTTACCAAATGGTAGCTGTCACTCACAGCAAGGAAGGATCGTTTGGCTGGATGGGTGGATGGATGGATGAACTTACAACAGAAAAAAATAAATGAGAAGAGGCTCGACAGCAAAAACACAGATACCTACGATTGAAACCCCGTGATATAAGATTAAATGTGAAAACAAACAAACCGAGATTGAGTGTAAAAGAAAACGTAAGGCTACATATGACATGGAAATATAATGCGCCAGTGATTGAAATGGCCCACCTGGTGGCCAGGGCGAAGATAGAATGATGGAATACCTAGCTCTCTTTTGGTGGTAGTGAGGTGTGTAAACAGACATTACGAGCGACAACTTCTCCCAGCTCTTGGCTGGGCTCCAGGAAGGCTCTGTCATTTGGTTCTTTGCGTAAAGGAATTGAGTGGTGCATGGGATAATACCCTCGGTGGATGAGGCATGCCGTGCACAACGCCTCTGGAAGAGGGGAAGGCGAGTCACAGCTAGGTAATTAATAATCCGCGAATTTTAGTTATGTTTACCTGAGGATTTGCAAAGCTAATTGTGCCATCAAGAATTCATTGTGTCCAAAGTGTTAAGTTGAACGCTTGGGCTTCTCTATGGAGGGCTTGTGAACCATAATTATGCATAAAATGTAAACAAACTTTTGTTTAGAAATAAAGATTAATTGTGATAACGAACCTAGAAGCATTTGCTCAATGGCGAGCTTTGTGATGAGCACGGTGAACAGGAGCAATAATTAACAATAATTAATATTAATTAACAATAATTTATGGCTTAGCAAAGATATTTGGCTACCTATTTCTCCTACTTCCCTGGTCACCTGTCCCCTAACGACAGAGTTCCACTGAGAAGGCGGCAAGTCCTGGGTCCCTGCCGTCCCTTCAGCATAGTTCGTATAACTCCTGATCACCCAGGTTGACTGAGGTTTGGTCTTAAAATGGCGTCATCTCTAAAATGTTAACTTCTAGAATTCTGGTTCATCGCGAATTAACAGCAATCTGTGTTTGTCTGTGCGACACACACACGCACTCGGTTTTCCTAAAGACTTTTTTAAGAGGCATGTTGGGAGATGAACACCCCATTCCCCACCTCGGTTATTCTTAAAGTGTGCTCCGGGAACACACAGCACCTGAGTGCACCTGAGGCTCACTGTTCTCAACACTGATTGCACAAACCTTCGAAATCAGCGTCTTTTGTAGGAGTGCGGGAGTTTTATTTTTAACAAGCTCTCTTGTTGATTCTTAGGCACAGAGTAATCCGGATCAGCATTGCCCAACACAGCTTCCGGTGAGGATGGGGACGTTCCATTTCTGCGCCATCCAACATGGTAGCCGCACGTGGCTACGCGGGCCCTTCAGACGTAGCCCGTGCAGCTGAGTGACTCAATTCTTTATTTCATTTTGTTTTAGCGGAGGTATATTGAAATGCAAATAGTTACACGTGGCTGGTGGCTGCCACTGTGTCGTTTGATGCAGAGCTAGATGAGAAGTCAGCAGCAGTGACAGAGGCAATAACAGTAATCACAATAGCTGTTCTTTGTATGTGATCTGACTCTTGGGCTTTTCGAGTTTGCTAAGTACTTCCCGTATATTATCTCACTGAAGCCTCACAAAATTCTAGGGTATTTCCTAATGGCAGTGAGTCGGGCAGGGATTGCTCAGGGACACAGAAGCTGGGCTGGGGTGGGGACGGGGCGGGGGGCGGTTCTAGCAGAATATTACGGCAGGTGTTCATTTCACCTGCGGACCCAGTGCGGGTGGTGCCAGGACCTCTGATCTCCACTGGAGTTTGGCACTTCTGTCCTCCTTCACTTTTAAAAAACATTTTTTTTAAGTCTATTAATTTTTGAGAGAGAGAGAGAGCATGAGCAGGGGAGGGGCAGAGAGAGAGAGAGGGAGACACAGAATCCAGAGCAGGCTGGGCTGAGCTGTCAGCACCAAGGCTGACGCGGGGCTCGAACTCAGGAGCCGTGAGATCATGACCTGAGCCGAAGTGGGACACGTAACCGACCGAGCCACCCAGGCGCCCCTGTCTTCCCTCACTTCTTGAGAGATGTAGACCCAGTTTGAAGGCAGGAGATGTATCCTGTTTCCTTCGCCTGACTTCAAGCCTTCTGCCAGTGTCTCCCATTGGCAGAATCTAATTTTATGGCACATATAATCTGTAGAACCTAATTTAATCAGAACCTAATCAGAAATCTAATCAGAATATAATCAGGCAGAAGGGTCTGGAAGATGTCATTTGGGGACTCCCTGTCCCAGAATCTCAGTGCAGGGTTGAGAAGCTTGGTGCTGGGGGAGAATAGACAAAACGTCTACATAGAGTTTTGCGATCAGCATTTCTCTGAAACTTCTGTGTGTCGAAATGTGTCGATGATGTCATCACTTTCCAAGCTCCACAGCACAGGTCAGACAGTGTCTCCTGGGATGCTTGGATCTGAAGGACCGAATCTTGACTCATCGTCAGTGTCCACATTCGCTTCAGCCAGGACGTGTGCGCAGGTGTATATGCACAGGGGGGGGCGGCCAGCCCCTCTCACGGAGTCTTCACCCCTGTTTTGCTAATTGGGCTCCTCTCTGATGAGCCTCGGGGCTCCCTTCTGCAGACCTCGGAGCTCTAGAGACAGCCCTGAGGAACCTGCTCCTTGCCTTTCTGCTGGTCCAGTCCTGTCCATAGTTCTCCAGTGTGCTCCTCCCAAGTGGGGAGAAAGAAAGGAATGAAAAATACACGGAAGCGAACTCTCTTGCTACACCTTGTAGTCTCTTGCTACACCTGTTTCAAGCTTCTGCGCTTCTCCCAGTAAAATCCCCATGGCCTTCGCAGGGTCGTTTGTCGCCTCCTTTTACCGGCTGTGTCGTACGGTTGCCCGGGTTGTGCAAACTCTTCCTCTTCGGAGCTGGACTAGACACGGCGTCCACCCCCATCTTCCATCCACAACCTCAGGCCAGGGAGAAGCGTCGTCAACACTCACATTTCTCTTTTACCCGACACTCAGACCAAGACATTGGGAAATGTATTTCTCGGTAAAAAAAAAACAAAAACAAAAAAAGCCTGACTTCTCTAAGGGACGCTCTCTTCCTTGCGTGGCTTGAACGTCCTCACGCGGACGCGAAGCAAAGGAGGGAGGACCGGGACCAACACGCGTTAGCCACACGAGGAAACTAGCTCGTGGATTTAGTAAGCTGTACGGGAACAAAAATGTGTCCATCTTCTGCCAGAATCGATGAAACATATACGAAGTGTGACGTCTTAGAAAATCAGGGAGGCAGGCATGAGATTATATATCCCCGTCTCTTGCAGTGGTTGATGACAAACTTTTTTTTTTTTTAAATTTCTGGTTTTGGGCGCCTGGGTGGCACAGTCGGTTAAGCGTCCGACTTCAGCCAGGTCACGATCTCGCGGTCCGTGAGTTCGAGCCCCGCGTCAGGCTCTGGGCTGATGGCTCGGAGCCTGGAGCCTGTTTCCGATTCTGTGCCTCCCGCTCTCTCTGCCCCTCCCCCGTTCATGCTCTGTCTCTCTCTGTCCCAAAAAAAAAAAAAAAAAGTTGAAAAAAAAAAATAAATTTCTGGTTTCTGTAAGCAAATAACTTCAGAGCTGTATTCATTCGTGGAGGCTTCAGTGAGATGGTCTCTTTCCCTAGCACTGCAGAGCTTTTCCGCAGACGCTCGCCCTCAGGAGACGTGCCAGGCAAGGTGATTGATTACGTGGGGTTGGAGTTGCCTGTCAGAGCCCATTTTTCGTTATTCCAGGGGGACGGAAGGATGTGCGCAGATCACAGGTGTACTTCTGGGAGTGTTGTTCATGCAGCTCTGCTGGGCTGAGGTGGAATCATCTCTGTACCCCAGCCCTGGGAGTTTCTCGGGTGCTTCAGGCATCGGAGGGAGAATGATACAGCCCGACATCTTGCTCCCCAAAGTGATGAGGAGCCGGGCTGCCCGGCTGTCTGTTTCCCTCCATCTCTGAGGGCAGGAGGATAGTGTGGAAGGGACATAGAGCTTTCTTCCCATCATCCTTTAAGAGGGCAAGAATGATATTTCAAGAGGGAAGCCACATTTGTGTTTCTCTATCCAGCCCTACTGACTTGTGGTGAGCAGATAGTTCTGCCAGATTCTGACAGTAGGTGGCCCGAATCCAAGCTTTGGGACGATTAGTAATTTTTCTTTCCTTCGGCGTCTTCATCCGTCTTGCTACCTGATGAGAAGGTGGCAAGAGGGGGGGTGCGAGCCAGGTGCCAACTGACGTCTGAATCGAGCTCATGCTGTTCTTATTCTGTTATCTCTTTGTCCGGAAGGGTTACCCAAGATCATACTCCCTGACGGATGGGAAGCCCAGATCATATCTGTATGGGAGGGAAGGGCCATTGAGTAAAATCGGGTGCCTTTCCCTTAATGGGCATGTATTTTCACCTGTGCAGTAAAAGTGTGCAAAAACTCTACTTGGGGACCATTAAGTGCTGCTATGTACAGATGATCGCGCGCACGATAAGTCATCCACTCTGTGGTGCTCCCTTCTAACATATGGCCTGCTAATGACCACGCTGGCTGTGTCTCTAGAGTTGGGATCAAGCATCTGTGTTAGGAAGAGCGGTGGGCGTGAAACCCTGGTCACGTGGGCATGATTTCATTTTACCTGCTTATTAAGAAGACAGATGTCACTTCTGGGCCAAGTGTCAAGACCCGACAGGGTTACTTAGCAATTGGAATATTCGTCGGTAAACATTAAGCACTTCTGCACCTGAGACTGATTTCCCCCAGGCAACTTAATTTGTAGAAATAAATGCATTTAATTTCTAGCAGTTGGAATGTTTGACTCCGCGTACCGTAACGCTGAAGCCGTGTCTACGTTATGGCCCAGCCAGGCCATTATCGGGGCTTGTTTAGTAATAAAAATCAATGATTTCAGCTTAACGGCTCATTTTATGACTCAACTGACTGTCTTAACCATCAGTCTATTTGGGCATTTAGCTATCAAAGATTAAAGACGAAGCATCAGTGACTGTGCATAGCAAGAAGGATTGTTTATCAACTTTGGTCACTGCTCTTCTCGCTAAGCTCCTTTCCCCAGAGATAACTAAGAAGGCTCGACATCATCAGTGGACGTGTTCACCCGGGTTGCTGATTACACCCAACACTCTGCTTTTGGGAGGCCCCTACGTCTGGGCTTTGCCCTTTTACCTGGCACAGGTTACCCAAGCCCCGGATGCAGCCATGTTCACGTTCAGGTGGCAGCAGGGGAGACAGACTTTCAGCCTCGAGGAGCCTCTTGTATAATGGGCTGTGCACGAATACGGATAAGCTTGGAGTTACTTTAAGTCTGCCCTGGAAGGGGTGAGTAGTGGCAGGTGGTTGGCAAGACATGAACTTGGAAGAACAAGATCTTTTACGTCCTGACCCCACAAGGTCAACCCCGTCTTCTGGTTCCTCCTTCTTTGAGATACCCACGCAAGGACTCTACGCTCCTGTCCCCTTGGGTTACTTTGCAGGCCCTGAACGTACCCTGCCCATCGAAACCCCCTACGTCCCCCCTCTCCGTGAGCCCACGATCCTTCTGCTGCCTGGGATGCCCATTGTCATATCACTGCATCTCTGCCTGGTGATTACTTATTCATTCTTTAAGTCTCAGCCCAACACCTCCTCCTTTTTACAGCTTTCTCCTGAGTCAGTCACTCAGCTCTAGGACGGTGGTCTCCATCCACCTTTTATATTTTACATTGCATGGTATCACCTGATTATTACACGTGACAAACCACAAGCTCTTCAATGGGGAGAATTGTGGCCTGTGTATCCCTGTGCCTTCAGTGTCTAGTATAGGGTGGTGCATTGACTGGTGGCCTCCCCAAAAGATAGGACCCCTGGAGCCTGTGATTGTGACCTTGTGTGGAAAGGGGGCTCTTGGCAGATGTGGGTTCAGGATTTCTAGATGAGACCGTCCTGGATTGTCTGGGTGGGCCCAAGATTGGACCGCAAGTGTTCTTACGGGAGACAGAGGAAGAAAAGCCGTGGACACAGAGGAAAGGGCCAGGACTGGAGCTATGGAACCACAGGACAAGGAACGCCTGGGGCCACTGGAGGCTGGAAGGCGCAGAGGCAGATTCTCCACGGGAGCCTTCAGAAAGGGTGCAGCCTGCCTATGTCTTGATTTTGGACATCTGGCCTATAGAATCCTGAGAGGAAGGGTGCCTGGGCGGCTCAGTCAGTTATGCCTCATAATCTCACGGTTCGTGAGTTTGAGCCCCGTGGTGTCAGTGCAGAGCCTGCTTGAGATCTCTCTCTCCTCTCTCTGCCCCTCTCCCTCTTTGTCTGTCTCTCAAAATAAACTTAAAATTAAAAAAAAGAATCCAGGGGCGCCTGGGTGACTCAGTCAGTTAAGCGTCAGACTTCGGCTCAGGTCATGATCTCACAGTTCGTGGGTTCAAGCCCGGCGTCGGGCTCTGTGCTGACAGCTCAGAGCCTGGAGCCTGTTTCGGATTCTGTGTCTCCCTCTCTCTCTGCCCCTCCCCCTCTCATGCTCTGTCTCCCTCTGTCTCAAAAATAAACATTAACAAAAAATTAAAATCCGTAGGGCACCTGGGTGGCCCCGTCGGTTAAGCATCCGACTGCGGCTCAGGTCACGATCTCACAGTTTGTGAGTTCGAACCCCAAGTTAGGCTCTGTGCTGACAGCTCAAGAGCCTGGAGCCTGCTTCAGTTTCTGTGTCTTCCTCTCTCTCTGCCCCTCCCTCACTCTCTGTCTCTCAAAAATGAATAAGTATTAAAATGAAAAGAATCCTGAAAGGATACATTTCTGATATAAACCACCCAGTCCGTGGCATTTTGTTACGGCAGCCCTAGGGAGCCAGGATATAGAGTGACTGATACAGAGTCAGAGCTTAGCTGTTAAATGAATAAACATCGATAATTCTGTATTTGGAGCACTTAACCAGTTAAAGATATTTCGGCGGAAAAGGGAAACTTCTGAATGTGTCTTCTGCCCACATTTTTATGAGCCTGACCGAAACCCCGAAATCTGAGCTCAAGCATGGTGCTCCTCTGTGAAGGACCACGTCGCCTCGTACGCCTTCGAGCCCACAAGGCAGCCGCACATGTGGGCGAATCCGTACCCTCCGCTTCCAGCAGGGATGAGAGACTAAGAACTCTAGTTTGAGCCCTGCAGTCAACCTGACGAGACATGGCAGATTGCAGAACAAAAGTGCACAGGAGAGATCATCAATTAACCTAATAAAATTGATTTAAAGGCCTTTAAACTTGAGAGTGTGTTCAGTGCCTATGAAAGATCTTTCTAGTCCTTTGAAGTGATGAGATAAAATGATCAATCGCCCTTATCAACCTCCCTTTTTTGGTAATGTGATGGCGGGAACAGCTTCTCCGCTGTCATATTAACCCTCATTTTGTAAAGGGTCTCTACACTTTTCTTCGCTCCTGAGTGCTCGGGAGCTGAGCCCGTGAAACTCATCTCTCCCTCATCGCTCGCCTCACGGTGCATCAGAGCGGCCGTAGGAAGCAGCACAGGACAAGCACTGCCCTTTCTCTTGGAGGTTTTCTTGGAGGCGGAGTTTTTAAAAATGCCATTCGAATTGTAAAAACAGGAAAAGTTTTGTCGTAAAAAATTCAACCCATATGAGGGTTACGTAAGTCAAAAGCCCCTTATCTTCCTCCCTTCCTCTGAACAGTTTGGCACATAGACTTCCAGACGCTTTGCTTTATGCATTTACCGATATACGTGTGTGCGTGTGCGGGTTTCTGTGCGTGTGCGTATGCCCGTAAATATACATGACATCTACAAAATGCAGTACATTCACCAACTGTTTTCCCCACAAGTATTTTGATGGCAGCTACGATGTGCCAAACTTGGAGTACCTCATTCCTATTATTTTGCAGCTTGTTGTTTTTTGTTTTGTTTTGTTTTGTTTTGTTTGCTTAATCCACCAAGGACACATCATTAACTGGAATTTAGTTCCTCCTCCGTCTTTTTGGCAGGTGAGTGCCATCCTGTTCATCTTGCAAAAGAATTATTTACTGAGCACCTACCATGTGCCAGCACTGTTCTAGGTGCTGGGCTTAAAGCGGTGCACACAACGGATAGAGGAGTCTGTCTGTCCCGTGGGACATTTTCATCAAGACCTATTATTGACGGGCACTTGGTTATTTCTATTTTTTTCTCTTCCAACAAATGCAATGGTCAATAGCCTTAAATGTATGCTTTGCTATTTCTGGGCCAGTTTCCCAGAAGTAGACGTGTTCTGTTCAATCACGTGAGCTTGATGGTATTGTAATTCACCAACTGGAAAAAGAGGTTCGAACTGCCCGTCAAGACAGCACGCAACGGTGGGCCATTTTCTTTCTTGGCCCGTAACACCTGTCAATAGCTGCGTTATTAGGTCTGCTTCTCCTGCTTGGAATCCCCACTGTGCGCTCACCTGCCCTGGATTCTTGAAGCCACAGGACAGAGCTGTGCCAAGGGACCAATGGTCACTTGCCACCAAGTGGTATGGAGAGTTCGTTCTCGGGTCTCCTAGACCCACACAGCTCCCATTCATAACCCCCTCTCTCTGTGTAATCTGGACACTACGCTTACTCTTTCCCACCCCCCAACCCCCGACGATGTGAGGAGAGATGAACTGGAGCCCCTTTCCATGAAATCTTCCTGAGAACCCAACGCGATCGAACTGCAAGTCTGAAACCGCGACGGGAAGGACAACCTCATTACAAATGCGACCATTTGTTGGCTTGCGTGTAATTTCTTTCTGAATTATTGCTGCTCTCTTATGAATACACATGGAGGCCCCTTTTCAGAGAGGACTTCTTTAAGCAGAAGGGTTACTGAGGAAAGAATGTGCTAATCAGGCCCGTGCATTCATTTGCTACCCGATAAGAATTTATGGAGTACTTACGAAATGGAAGACACTGTGTTAATTGCTGTTGATGATACACCAGGGGACTAAAACAGGGGCACAGTTTTAGAGCAGGAGAATGAGATCATGTAGGTGAATGACTGCATGGTAAGGTGGAGGGCCTTAAACACCCGAGAGAGGTGCAGAACAAAGCTTGCTTCGAGGCCACAGGAGGCAGACGTCGCTTCCCTTGGCCATTGATGGCCCCGTGTCTCTGGCAGAAGCCGTTCTTCTTTAATAAAAGATAATGATAATCTCGAGAAGGTTATTGAGATTGTCAAGGATGTAGTGGGGGCAGGATACACAGATCTGCGTTCTACATCCCCTGCCCTTTTGAGAATTAAAATATACCACAGGTATTTTTCAAGCAGATTTACCCAGGCTCCTTCTGCCAAGGTTAATGAATCCAGAGCCTCATCAGATTTAAGATCCCACCTGGCAGATGTGTTGAATCCCAATAATTTATAAATTTGAGCTATCAGAATAGAGAAATCAAGCCTGTTTGGTGTGGGAGGGTTTTTCAGGAATGAGATGCCTGAGCAGTTAGTTGGTTCCAGGGTCTCCAGGGGGCAAATACTTGCCCTTTTAAAAAGGGAGCCCACGCTCCAAAAGAATGTCATTTTTCCTTGTCCTTTGTTCCAAGAGTTTCAGTGACTGTGGTTGACCTTTCTGCCCGTGGTTGGGGATGTTTCTCATTCTGTGCCCCGCCTGCGAAACTGACCCTGGTATATTTCCCATCCAGGTCATTTCCCCCTAACATAGGAAGGAAATGAACGATGCGTTCTCTCTCTCCCACCAAAAATGATCAAGTCCAGAGTGGCAGGAGTTCGTTCGGAGAACGGGCTGTGGCGAGCAGTTTCCCCCTTTTTGCAAGCCAACCTTGTCCTGTCGTTTATCCTCTGCAGCTGTGGGCTAATTCGGCCTGAGCAGGAAAAGGGGGCTCTCCACACCAAGGAAGGAGAGTTGCCTTGTGGTCCTGGCCGGGGGCTGTTGCGTTAACCCCGTGGACCCTGAGAGTCAGTTAATTTTGCAAAGTTTACCCTATTAGCATCCCAGTTGGCATCTGCCAGGGTCTGAAAGTATCTCCCTGCAAAGAGCCCAAATTCATACCTTGAAATCCTCCTGCCCAATGTGATGGTATTAGGATGCGGGGCCTTTGGGAGGTGATTAAGTATAAAGGCAGAGCCCTTATGGCTGCGATGAATGACCTTATAAAAGAGGTTTGAGAGAGCCCCTTTGACTTTCAGCTTCATCATTGATGAGCTAGCGGTATGATTTTGTGCAAGTCCCTTAAATGTCTCTGAGCTTCCATTTCCATCCGTAAGGTGGGTAATTTAATACGTGCATCTCCATCACGTGGATTCTTTGTGGATCAAATGAATTACACGCATTAACCTGAAAGCTCTATTGATAAATTATAAAACTTTATTCAAATGTAGCACACTTAGTAATCTCCACTGTTGGCAACAGAGAGACATTGCCCAGGCTCCAGGACCTTGCTGGCCAGTGTTTCCATGGCAGGATCCAACTTTTATATCTTCTAATCCCTTTTGCATTCTTTTCTATCTCTTTACATGCACTAAGGGTAATTTCATCCATCTATCCCTTTGTTCACTCTGTTTCGCTCTTCATCTAGGCATGAGTTATCATCCGACTCGCCTGTTGTGTTTTAGATTTCAAAGTCTATACTTTTCATTTCTAGAAGTTTTGTTGCATTATTTTTCACATCTGCTTGTTTATTTTTCATAGGGTCTTATCCTTATGGTTTTGACCCCTATTTTGAGGTTTTTAACATTTGGAACATTTCAGTTTTGTGGTCTCTCTCTGGTAGTTCTGTTATCTCAAGTTCTCGGGGGTACTAATTCCATTGTATTTGCTGATTCTCGCTTATGGTAGATTGTTCCCTCGTATGTTTGTAATTTTAGATTGTGAGCTCACCTTCTGTGGAGCTTCTGGGTGGGAATTCTGGGTTGCATGTGGATCTCTCCGGTGAGGTTTTTGTTTTGTGGTGTTTTGTTTTTTATCGAAGTATAGTTGACACACAACGTTACATAGTGAGGTTTTCCTTTTGCTTTTGCTATTCACTCCTGGGTGTCTTCACGCTGGGACTGTGTTTCATGCAAATTTCTAGGCTTGGTGTTTCCTGACCGTGCAGCCAATGTAAGTTAAAATCTCAAACCCTCTTAGGGGCAAGTAATTATGAATTTTCAGAGGACACTTGTTTCAGGCACAGAGCTCAAGAGGAGACAGGCAGGTTTCCTTGGGTTTCCTTGTGATTTGGGCTTTGAGCAGATTCTCTGAAGGCAGACAGTCTACACAGTCACTGGGCTGAGAGTTGAGGGGACCCAGCGTGGCATCTTCTCTACCGTGTTAGAGCAAGCACCCGCGTTTTCTATATTTCAGCATGCCCAACTCTCGAAAGCAGGTACCATGACTTGTCTAAAAGCGTTGCCGTGAGAATCAGATGGACTCACAAATGTATGTTAAGTTCATGGCCTTGAACCCACCGTATAGGGAGCAGTCCATCCGTGGTAGCTGTTCTCGGTCTTCCCACTGCGGAGGTGAAGAAACTCAGACCCGGAAAGAATCAGCCATGGACCGCTGGATGAGGCATTGTCCCTACTTCATGGTCAGGCCATTATCTGTCTCTCATCAACCCTCTCATGGGCCCACTTGTTCACATTTGGGTAAATTGGCCTGCCCTTAAACAATAAAAGAGCTGAGGGTTTTATTTTTTTATCTTTTTCTTTTTCTTACATTCTGTCTCAAACTTACAACAGCATCCCTGACTTGAGCCTGCAGCGGGAGAGAAAGCCAAGCTGAAAGAGGAGGGACCATCACTGTTTTCATTGATAATGAAGGCAATTTTCCAACGATAAAGAAGGCACAATAAAAGCTATCTCACATAATGGCTTTCACTACCCATCCTCCAGTCTTTTCTAAACAATAGGTTATTAGCCATATGCAATAGGGGCTGAAGCTAATTGTTTTCCCTATTTTTCAAATAAAGAAATGAGTTGTACGCAGTGATTTCTTAAGGACACTTCTAGCGCTAATATTCTGTGAATTGATTTAATGGAGAGCACTGTGGAACAGTCAGAAGTTCATGGAGACCGGGAGTTCTTTTCATCTTGGGTTTTCTTGAGTGGTAGAGACACATCCCTGTTTTACTCCAAATGACAACAAGAGCAGCCTTTTCTTACAGCTTTGTGCACGTGGCTTATCTAGGTTCCGTGTCGCCCGTCCCTCCTTTGTCACAGGGGAGGAGGCTGGCTGGTCTAAGGGTTCAGCTTTCGCGGCCATTTTCTCGGTGACTCCGCATCGAGAATTCCCTCAGCCGTTGACCTGCTCATCTGCGACGGGACTGATTCCCACCTGCCTCCTGTACAAAGTTACCGTGAGATTGTAATGAGATGGACACGCTTAGGAAGTGTGGAATCTGGCATAAATGGAAAGGAGGGACAGCTCTGCTGGGGTGTTAGATTGTCTGTTTGGATTATGTGCAGAAAACAGTTAACATAATAGGCCCAACTATTTATTCTCTAAAACCGTTTATTCTTTTTTTTTTTTTTTAATTTTTTTTTAACGTTTATTTATTTTTGAGACAGAGAGACAGAGCATGAACAGGGGAGGGGCAGAGAGACAGGGAGACACAGAATCCAAAACAGGCTCCAGGCTATGAGCTGTCAGCACAGAGCCCGACGCGGGGCTCGAACCCACGGACCGTGAGATCATGACCTGAGCCGAAGTCGGACGCTTAACCGACTGAGCCACCCAGGCGCCCCTAAAACCATTTATTCTTGACACTGAGAAGGTTGGCCCTTGGCTGGCATCTTGGAGTGGCTCCATAAGAGTGGCTTATTTCACCCAAACTGTACAAACAATGTGGTTTATGCCAAGCCCCTGCCTTCCTTCCGGGAGACTGGAATTTTGGGAACTGTTAGGCAGAAGGTACCTCCATAGTGAACAAAAACGCTGGATACTAAGTCTGTGGGGGGTCTTCCTGGTAGATGGCATTTCACACATGCTGTCACAGCACTTGGTTGGGGGACATCCTGTCTGACTCCAGTGGGAGAGGATCTTGAGGGCTTGTGCTTGGTTTCTCCGGCTCTGTTTCATGCACCTTCCCTCTGCTGACTTTTCCTTCTCTCCGTTTGCTGTAATAAATCATAGCCATGACTTTGACCATATACCGAGTCCTGTGAATCTTCCCAGTGAGTAAATAATTAAACCTGAGGGTGATATGAGGGATACTGAGACCCAGAGGCCAGGAGGTCTGTGGCTTGGCCACCGCATTGCACCGGACTCCCCTATATACCTCATTCTCCCCAGGGCCCTGACCGCACAGACTCAAAAACAGAGACTGTGACTCTCCACAGGGCTAGTGTCTCAGAGAAAGAACAGGAGGCAGTGGGCCTGGCTGAGGCAGGAAAAATGGAGTCTACCAGAGCTGGGAAGATACACATTCTTTAGAGTACGGGGAGGCTGTGAAGTTGAGATGGGACAGGAGGAATCTGCCTGAAGGATGGCCTGTGCCAGGGGAGGGCCCGACCCACGTAGGCCTTGTGGACCACTGCCAGTAGTGTGGTTCTCCCTAAGGCCAGGGTCAGAACCCATCCAAAGGTGACACAGACTGGTGGGGGAGAGAAAACCCCATGAGCTTTGTCTGGGAGAGCTTGGGGTTCAGGTCTTGGTTACACACTTACTAGTGATTTGCTGCTGGGGAAAGGATTTACCTCCTGTGTGCCTCAGTTTCCCCATCTTTCATTTAGGTATATTAATAGTACCTCCCCATAAGCTGTTGGATGGAGTAAGCGAAATAATGTATGTAAACGCTTAGAACAGTATCTAGGACGTACCAAGTACTCAATAAAACAGAACTGTCAGAACTATAAGGGGGTTCATGGCAAAACTGTAAATTTAATAGCCCAGGAATCCCTGCCCCTCAAGCCAGGCACCAGAGGCTTACAGGGCACACGGGAGAGGTACCCCTGGGCCCATATAAAAATCACAGCTGCCCAGTCAGTCCTACATAAACATGCATCTGTTCTGATTTGCATTCTGTGACTCTTCTCTCTGGGTCTGGATTTGACTCTGACTTCACTTAGACTTTCTGATCTCTTCACTGGAAGACGTTTGGAGCCCTGTCTTCTGAACTCTGAACCTGGCAGGGGTACCAGGCGTAACCCAGCCCTGTACGAATGGCCAGCCTCGTGCCTGATCTCCCCGGCTTTCTCTCTGCCAAGCTCCCTCCTCCCACCCAGCTGCTCCCCGTGCATCACGAGTCAAAGCTGTTCTTAGTAGCTCATTCCCTCTTGGCTTCTTCTCAAATCTCCCAGTGACAGAATTATTCCGCTCTTTTGGACCCAATTTGATGAGTGTGGATGGTGGAGAGGCAGTGCAGTCATCATAGCTATTAAAGGTGGAAGAAGCGTGCTCTACAGCCGATTTGTGCTGTCCAGGCTCTCCCATTGCTGAATGCCCATGACGGGGAAAAGAGCAGTGTGGCCATTTCCCCAGTCCTGGGGCCTGGACGTATGGGTGGGGAGACACAAGACAATGAAAAAGAGAATAATACCCTTGCCAAAGGAATGCTAGGGACAACAGGGACTCTAGGGGTTGAGAGCTGCTGTGCTAAGCTAGTCAAAGGATCCATGGAGGCAGCTGGGCCAAAACTATACCCATAAAATACAAGGACTTGAGTGGAAGACAGCAGGGGACGGTCTAAACACAGGGGAAGAAGCACAAATAATCTTGGCCTTTGAGTGAGGAGCAGAGGGTTCAGAGAGGGAGGGGATTCTAGACAAGTTGAAAAGTTTTCCTGCTGGAAAGCTAAGAAAGGGCCAGATCTCAGTGAGCCTTGAAGGAGCGCTGCCTAGAAGTTTCGAATTCGTCAGGTAGGTGTTGGGGACACCTTGAAATTGAGGCATTGGAGAATGTTCCCAGGCAGAGCCGGCGGGTGTACCTGTGCTTAGAATCCGCGACTCGTCTCTCCTTCCTCATAACAAACACAGCTAGGAAGGAGCAATTTCATTAAGGAAAAAGGCAGCAAGAGTCCTGTTCCTGTAGAGGTTTGCTTAATGACATATGTTACATCTCCTGGTGATTATCAACTCATCAGCCTTCTAAGGAAGTAACCGACAACATTCGCAGTTTATTTCTCCGAGCCAGGGAGTAAATGAGGGTATGTAAGAAATCGCTTTGCTTTTGAGCTCCTGGGAGTTCTGGGTGAAGTCCCTTGGCAGCCTCTGAGCTCTGGTAACCATGTGCCCTCCATGCTTAACTCCTTCCTCATGCCATTATTTCCAGGAGGGCAGGGATGACACAGTTCATGTTTGATGTTATTCTAGTGAGTTCTGACACCGCCAGCCTGCTTGACCAGGATTGTCGACCCTCTGGACACCTGATCCTTTGTTGATCTGACTCTTAAGTGGAATTCCAGAGGCTATTAGACCATGTGGGTTGAGAAGGTGATCGAAGGATCACGGTCCTTCATGAGCCTTTGGCCTTGGCATCTACAAGACCATGAGAACAGATCTTAATGTAAATCTGATTATAATATAAGACTTAATATGTCTTAGTATACTGAAAAAATATTTCTTTTTCTCCTTGAGTTGTATTAGAAAAAAAGCCCTTTTCTGTCATCCCAGCTTGATATATGCCAGGCCCAGTAGGGGACGGGGAAACGACAAACTCCTGGGAGAATTTTAGAGGAAAAAGAATCCCATCCTGTCACATGGGTTTTCTGGGAGGACAGAAAAAGAGGTGTAGAGGAAAAGCTAGGTAGATTCTCCACAGAAGCATCTAGAAGAGAATATGTGACATTCTCAGCTGTATACTCCCCCTGCTCACTTAATACCATGTTTGAACATAAGGCCCCCTCTCGCCTGTCTTTCAGTGCATAAAACTTAATGTACTTAAAACCAGAATAAGTAGAATGTGACATATGCAAAATAACTACTAACTCAAATGAGTCCTGCCCTAGTTTGAAATTGAGAGCAGTGGTTGCTGGTGTTATATTTTTAAATGTAACTTTCTCTACATCATTCAGTATTTTTTTAAATGATGTTTAACAGCTCCATCATGGGCATATGCCAAAATACATTTAAGTGTTTCTCTGTTGGTGGAAATTCAGAAGGTTTTTGTTCTCTGTGACAAATAATGTTTTGATTAAAATTCTTACACAAAAACTTTTTAAAAAATCATTATTTCTTTTTCTTTCCCCATCAGACTACTTATAAGATTATATCTCCATTTTTTCTTTTTTTAATCTCATTGTGATGTGTCTAGGTGTGGATTTCTTTTTATTTTTTCTGCTTGAGATTTGTTGAGCTTTTTAACTCTGTGCGTTGATGTCTTTCCTCAGTTCTGGGATATTCTCAGTCATTACCTCTTCAAATATTGCCTCCGCCCTTTTTTCCTTCTCTTCCAGGATCTCACAAACCTGTGTCAGGCTTTATTGTATTCTTGATATAACCTACCCTCTTTTATGTATTTTTCATCTTTTTGTCTCTCTGTGCTTTGTTCCAGAAGGTTTCTTCTGACCTACCTTCCACTTTAATAATGCTCTCTTTATTTGTGTCTAACCCGCTATTAAACTATCCATTGAGCTCTTAATTTTAGTTAACTTTTCAGTTCTAGATTTTCTCTTTTTTCTTTTTCAAAACCTGCTGTCTCACTTTTTATATAGTTTCCAATTTCCTGCTGAATTTTTAAGCTTGCTTAAAACCTTTCTGTTGTCTCTCATTTCTACGAGCTTGACGTCTGACATCTTGACCCTAATGCTTCTGCTTGTCTTTGATTATGTGTTGGAGAGTGTATTTGAAAAATTTGTTACTGAATGAATTTGAAACCTAGGATGATATTACTTGCCTCTAGGCAGAATTTTTGTTCACTTCTGTCAGGAGCACAGGAGTACTAGTGACCCTGATTCCTTTAATCAAAATTCAAGAGTTGAAGTCCTCTGGGCTACTCAGATGAAATGAAGTAGACTTGTAGCTTATGGGAGGGCAGGCTGATTTCCAGTAGACAGTTACTCTTAGGTCAGCCTTTCATTGTCCTGGCCAAAAATAGAAGGTGGTTTATCAGGTTGCCTATCATGGTGGGCCCTGACATCCATCTTTTAACTCCCTGGTCTTTTGAGGCTGCCATAAATGCAGCCCCTCTTTCTGTACTAGTACATAGCTCTGGGCAGAAGCAAACCTAGTGTTGGGATTCTCTCCCTTTATTCCAATCTCGGCTAGATCTCAACTCAATACTTTACATCTTGTTCATCTGTAATGGTTTCATTACGATTCGAAAGTTGTAACCCAGTGTTTTCTCACTGGTTTTAGTTGGAAAGTTGTCCAAATCACGTAATCCAACGTTCTCAGAGGCGGAAATCATTATTACTCTCTGGGATAAATTCATAGGCCTGGGGTTTCTCCACGTAAGACATATACACTGTGACGACTTGTGCGACATTTTGCCAAATTACTTCCCAGAAAAGTTGTTTTTCTTATGTGACTCCTTTGTTCTTTCCTCTCCTAGTTTTCTGTTGGTGTCTTAGAGTCCGTTCACTCTTCTAAGTGCTCCAAATCCTGTAGCAAGTTTTAAACTGTAGTTGCACATCAGATGTGGAAAACGTTGACTTTGTTTTTCTGTATTTGAATTCAACTTGATCTCTAGTCCCCATTTTCACTGATGATGAAAAAGAAAACTAATCTTGTTGTCTGAAGGAAATTCAGTTTCTTTGAATTTAAAACTGCATTCTCTGAAGTCATTTGCTCTGTTAAATCATGATTAAACGGGCTGTTCTATGTAAGCACTGTTCTTTCCCGTCAAAGGGTCTTCCTCTCCTGCTTCCCCTCTTGAATAACTCTTAGGAGCAAGCATGAACTGGCCCTCTACCGTGGTGATGGGGAGAGGTGTCTGGGTTGCAGGCTCTCCTCTGTAACCTTCCTGGGCCTTGTTGATGTGTCTCATTCTTCTCATACGTGTTTTATCCCCTATTCACTGCTGATACCCCTGGTCCTGGTCCTGAACCCCAGGCACAATATCTGCATATTCCATGCCCTCCATTTCCCTGACTCCCTTGATCTAGCCTTTTGCTACCATTCCTCTGGGAAATGAGGGAGCATCAGGATTTCTGGCAAGTCAGGAGCTAGCTGTGGGCACTGGAAACACTATTTTAAGTCTTCTGTCTGCCTAAACATCACTCAACCATCTCTGCCCCACGGCCTGGGTATTCTGCAAGGCATTCTCCCTCCTGCAGAGTGCTAGGCAGTGTTGGGAGGAAGAAATTCTCTTTTCCTTTCAAAGTCCTTCTAGCTGGACTAAGAACAAAATAAACAGGAGATATTCACAGGAGAAAATCAAGTTTAGTTTTGTACCTATGGGGAATCCACAAGGACACGAAATTCTAAAGACATTGAGGCAACGCGAGGCTTCTATGAGCTAAGGAGAGTGGTAGGGGGCCTGAGGATACAAAGGGGAGGAAGACCACTAGCAGGAAGGAGAGAGGCGCTGTTTGGAAAACAAAGGTTGCCCTATTATGCAGATACATTGTTTTAGGTAAGGAGGAATCTCTGTTAATAGCTCTCATCCTCAGGATCCACATATGAGTGAAAACATACGGTATCTGTCTTTCTCTGCCTGACTTATTTCACTTAGCATAATACCCTCCAGTTCCATCCACGTTGCTACAAAGGGCCAGATTTCATTCTTTCTCATTGCCAAGTAGTATTCCATTGTATAGATAAACCACGTCTTCTTTATCCATTCATCAGTGGATGGACATTTAGGCTCTTTCCATCATTTGGCTATTGTTGAAAGTGCTGCTATAAACATCGGGGTACAAGTGCCCCTATGCATCAGTACTCCTGTATCCCTTGGGTAAATTCATAGCAGTGCTATTGCTGGGTCATGGGGTAGATCTATTTTTAATTTTTTGAGGAATCTCCACACTGTTTTCCAGAGAGACTCTTAAATACTGAGAACAAACTGAGGGTTGATGGGGGGTGGGGGAGAGGGGAAGGTGGGTGATGGGCATTGAGGAGGGCACCTGTTGGGTTGAGCGCTGGGTGTTGTCTGGAAACCAATTTGACAATAAATTATATATATAAAAAAATAGCTCGCATCCTGGTACAGGCTGTCTTTTCCAGTGTAAATTTAGGCAGTTGAGAAGGAGGCAAAGTTTTTTTCCTGAATCTGCTGGGTTTTTATTGCCTTTGACTCAAAATAATCATCACACTAAAGTGGCCCATCTTGGAGTAGCCTGTCTTTAACCCTTAGGCAGCAAGCAAAACTCTTGCTTTCCTAGGTTCAAATCTATTTGCAGAGTTTCTCTTCCCACACCCGGACTCCCAACCGAGTGGTAGGACTAAACTAAACACCGCTCAGAGGAGGCCTGGCTTCAGGTCTGTCTCCCTTTCTCCGCTCTCTACGGACTTTGCCCCCAACCCACAAAGAAGTAGCCTCTCTTTGGGATTGGAAAGATTCCATCTGCCAGTGGTTCTACACCCCGGTCGCATGCCCTTTTGAATCGAATATGGATGTAGATCGGTTGAATCCAAGTGTCTGGGAGTGAGCCCAAGCACAGGTCGTTTATGAGTGCTCCCCAGGTGATCCCAAAGTGAGCCAGCGTTGAGACCCATGGCCATGTCACAACCTCCATCTTGTCTTTGCCTGATATTTCAAAAGAGGTTCAGATTCAGAAAACATCTTTCTCCAGCACATGGCTAATGCACTTAAAATCCTGATTTTGAGACTGTGTCGGAAGTTAGTTTCAAGAGTCAGTTTCACAGTCACAACTGAAAATTAACACTTCTTTGCTTCTTTTCATCTTAGTTCTGACAGTCTTTACTCATCTCAAAGCTATGACTGCCTCTGGATGAAAGTGAAGCCAGAATAGAAAAGCATACTCATATATTTCAAAATACATATTTTATTTGCCTGCTTCCTTATAGCTACTTTACTGCTAATCTAACCATAAACAAACAAGTCCATCAGAAAGCTATGTTCTTACTTTGACCTCATTTTGGCCCTGAAAACAATTGTCCTCATCTTACTATACTTGGATAAATGCTGTGGGCCGATGCCGAAGAGTGTTTTAAGAAACAGAATTGTGGAGCGTGTGGTGTTACTAAAGTAGTGTTTTGAGGGGATGGTTGACCAAGTTCCTCAGTGGAGAAATCTAGGCGGGGCGGGGGGGCGGGGACTTAGGGGCCAAGTGTCTGTACTTGTCTTTTAAAAATATTTTAGGGGGCGCCTGGGTGGCGCAGTCGGTTAAGCGTCCGAGTTCAGCCAGGTCACGATCTCGCGGTCCTTGAGTTCGAGCCCCGCATCGGGCTCTGGGCTGATGGCTCGGAGCCTGGAGCCTGTTTACGATTCTGTGTCTCCCTCTCTCTCTGCCCCTCCCCCGTTCATGCTCTGTCTCTCTCTGTCCCAAAAATAAATTAAAATGTTGAAAAAAAAATTAAAAAAAAATATTTTAGACACTGCAGATGATTCCAGTAACTGTGTTTGCAATGACTGCCAGAAAGCCTGTGCTGCATTTCTGGCACACCTTTATTAAGCGTACGTTACGTACGTTAAGCTCACCCTTGGCATTATCTTATTCTGCTCATTTCCCCTTTGCTCTGTGTTCCCATTTAGTTCTAATTGTATTTGATCCCACAGCGCCCGCATTTCTATAGGATGGCCTCAAACCTTCTCAGAAAGATTCTCTACTATGCACGCATCTCAGTACTCTTCCTTTAGTAGGGGAGGGAAAATAATTTTCCTTTTACCCTTCTAGGTTCTTGGCTGAGGTCCCCCCTGTTATAAAAAGATTCATAGGAGAAAAACAAATGTAAGTTTAATAACATGTATGCCTTCTAGATAGATGGGAGAGACCAAGGAAAACCGAGTAACTTCCCAAGATGGCCCAAACCACCACCCTAAACACCATCATCAGCTAAACACAAAAGAAATATGGTGCAGAGAAGGGAGGTCTGTCAATGGTGGGGGGGGGGGGGGGTGGGTACCAGAAAAAGCACAGTCAAACAAGGGTAAGGTTTATTATGGTGATTTAAGTGGGTGTCTTCTCTATTGATAAGAGTTTCCTTCTCTTCCTAGTACAGAGACGGAGACACCCTTACAAATGGAGCTTTCCCTTATAAATGGAGATTTCTCTTTTCCGAAGGGTAGGTTTTCAGAGCTTCTCCTGTGTCTGCTGTTTCTTAAAGATAACCAGCTCAAGGTAATCCTTGCGCCAAAGAGGCATATTTGGGGTGGGCAAATTACGCGCCCTTTCACTTTCTTTGCAGAACAAGGTGTGTTGCCAGCCTAGGTGTGCACTTTTGAGTGTGCGGCCCAAAGCCTTCATCAGATTTGCTCTGACATCAGCCCTGGTGTCTGGAGCGATGCTCATCCATCTTTTAAGTCTTTCTCTCCCCAAGTCCCTTATCTGTCCTTTTCAAAGTTACCTTTCTTGGGGCGCCTGGGTGGTGCAGTCGGTTAAGCGTCCGACTTCAGCCAGGTCACGATCTCACGCTCCGTGAGTTCGAGCCCCGCGTCGGGCTCTGGGCTGATGGCTCAGAGCCTGGAGCCTGTTTCCAATTCTGTGTCTCCCTCTCTCTCTGCCCCTCCCCCGTTCATGCTCTGTCTCTCTCTGTCCCAAAAATAAATAAATGTTGAAAAAAAAAATTAAAAAAAAAAACAACAAAGTTACCTTTCTTCCAGTCACCTGGTACCACGTGGCCCCACATGGAGTCTCTACTTCCCTCCAGGCCTCGTGTTCTAGGACAGAGTTCAGTAAACTTTTTCTCTAAAGGAACCGAACAGTAAATATATTAGGCTCTGTAATCCAAAAGACAAATTCAAGGCTATTACCTAGATGCCTACAAAGAAGAGGAAAAAACAATTTCCACAAATATTTTACCGATGAAATCCAAACTGTAATAATCATGAGTACAAATTTTTGGAGTTCATGTCTACTAATGAGGATAATGGAATTTTTGTTGGGGGGAGGGGTAACATGTTGCCGGTGTTCTCACCCGCACGTCCGTATGTTCATCTATAAACAGCATTCTTGGCTCTCGGGTTGGACAAAAACGGGCGGTATAATGTGCTGACCTCTGTTCTAGACCTTTCTTCTTTTTTTCTCTTCCCCAAACATTCACCCAACCTGTACTTGATCTCACAAGGTAGCTAACCAGACCCTTAAATACACACATATATGAAGTGTTGATGGCTGATAATGGCTTAATGCCTTGCCGCTTCTTTAGAAACTTTGTGCTTTTGCAAAAATTGTCTTCAAAGGATTATTTGCAAATCGATTTCCCGAAGCCTACAGAAAATGTGATTAGCAAAGAGCCAAAGTGTTATGCTGAGAAGATTACTTGGAGGAAACATCTTACTAGAGAGTTTTGATGTGGTCTTTGTTTTAATAAAACAAGCCCGGGCAAAATCAGCCAGCCAAGGAAATGCTTTTGGAACTGGCAACTTCAATCCCCGCTGGCATTTTCTGCATCTGTGAAAAATCACACTCCAGAGAGATGAGCCTTTCCTTTATCCTCCGCAAGGAAAGGCTCTTAATACCCAGACAGTTCACTTCCCAATCTGGAAGAAGTTGTTGTTTCGGTGTGAATTATCTCCTCAGCAACAAAAGGGAAAAGTGCTGCCTCCATTTAACAGACGAATCACTGGCCTCTGGGTCCGATTTTCTTGTGAGATATCTGTGCGCTGGATACAGCATTTGCTTTTTAAAAAGGCAGCGTGGTCCTTACCCTTTTGGTATTTGTATGTATAGCAGAGGCAAATGGAACTCTGGGTATTAAATTACTGTACTGTGCCAGTTGAGAATTCTATGCAAGCCAGCCAGCTCCTTCCCCCAAATTGTATTTTTAGTGCGTAGCAGCTGCAAGTTCCCAGAAATCTTCCGAGCGGGACCACTTACCCCACCCAGTGTGAGAGCTCTTAGCTGCTGCCTGTTTTTGGTGATCTTGTTTGGGAGGCAGCCGGGATACCTAGGAGGGGGCAGGGTCAGACACACCACCAGGTTGCTCCTGGCTCTGGGCTTAACGTGCACGTGTCTGCCCTTGACCAGTTCACCTGACCCCTAACCCCCGATTCCTCGGCTGGAAACTCGGACGAGTAGTATCTACCAACGAGAGCTGCCCTGAGGGTCAGGGACAACTGAATTGTCCCAACGCAGCATCGATACGTCCGTTTTCTCGGCACGGGGCGTTGTTGGCCTGGATGGTGTGCCCAGTTCTCCTCCCCCATCCCTGCTCTGTCCTTTGGTCACTTGAGCACGTCGGCATCTGCGCCCTGGGGTGGCCGAGGAAGGGCGACATCCACGTGAGACACCCCTTCTGTGTGTGAGGAAACGGTGTCAGAGTCCTCGTCATTTGAAAGAAAGGCACCGGAGTGAGTACAGTGCGATTAAGCAAGCTGTCTATTGCTGACGAAGTTGACAAGATCACCCAAATACCCAGGGCTGGTTGTACCCCGGGAACGAGATTTGCGGAAATTCTTCGAAGGATAACCCCAGGGATGGCGTAGAGTTTTCTAGGCTTTTCCTGCAAACGGGGTCTTGGTGTTAGAAGGTGCTCCGCAAGCAGACCTGGCCGTCAGCTAAAGCAGAGCTGGGACCAATGAAAATGGCAGGTGTTTGAGTCTGAGGACCGAGGAAGGCAGCGAGTCCCGGTGAGGCAGGCCAGCTGGAATCATGAGAGGAGAAAACAGGGTGAGCCCTGGATCCCTGACTCATGAGCCACGAATTTGGAGACGTGGCCACCAGAGATGGGGGCCAGGGGGCAGCTGGGACCTATGAAAGCAGCAGTGGGTATGAGGCAGGCAGGAGCGGATATCTCAGCTCTAATACCCTCCGCGGTGACCAAGATCGCGAGCCACGCCGTGACGTGTATGCACCCTTGTAGGAGTAGTCACTGCAAATCAGGAGACCGAGGGGCAGAAGAAAGACCCTGGCCAGTGGGGGCCTTCCTTCTGAAAACAGCACATCACCTAGTCCCATGGGCCACAGATCAGCAGAGTCTCTGTTTTCTAGCACCTTCTTTCCCCTCTACCCCTGGAGCCTGCTCTTCCCCTGGAGCCTGCTCTTCCCCCTCCAGTGGCCTCGCTCACCAATGATAACAAGGGTGCCGTCACTGCAACCACGAAACGTTTTTACTAAGAACCCACTACCGAAAAATCGTGTTTGCTTGCTCACTAGGACGGTACCTACAGAAGTCCTCAGGACTTCGCCTAACATAAAAAATTCATTTTTTTTTTTTTTTTAGAAAGAAAGACATGTGCTTTGAAGGGCGGGTAGGATTTGGATGGATGGAGGTGGTCCCGGGGAGGGCAGTTCAGAAGAAGGGACACACCGTCTGAACAACGAACAGCCCAGAGTCGCCAGGCCGTCGCATCCGTGGGGCATGTGGCTGGGACGGTACCGAGGAGGACTTGGGAGCGAAGGATGACCCCGCCCTCAACCGAGGAGAGAACACGGAGCCAATGAAGGGGTGTGGTGGGTGGGGTGGGGGGGGGGAAATACCTACAACCCAGACGGACCCGTTGGCCCTTACGAGGAGAGGAAGTGTGGACGCTGAGAAGGCTTTGCATTTGGCGGACATTCTCCCTTCCGCCTCCCTCTCAGCTGGAACCGTTGTATGTGTTGCACATCTTCTGTGCGACAGCAACAATAAAAGTGATTATTTTTAATTTCTGTTCTTCTCCTCTGTAATAGAGCTATTAGACTTTGGCAGATCCCTTAATATGATTATCATTTTTGAATGATTCTGAATGGAAATGTTTGCACTAATGGTGGTAATCACAGTTGAGTCTGAAGAACTTCACGTTCCGGGATCCCGTCCGCCCCAAAGCGCAGTCGGCTGTGGCCGGCAAGGCCGGGCAGGTGGCGAGGAAACCAGAGGGGAAGCAGGGCAAAGTTTGCCTCTTGGTTCTCAGTGGAAGGCCGGGTCTGGCTAAGCCTGCCACCCCTGGGGCAGCTCCCAGGTGGGGCTGGAAGATGGCCTGCTATAGCGGAGACCTGCTTCTCCCCGGGCGAAGCCCCAGCGGCTCGTCAGCGGCCAGGTGGTTCCAGAATTCAATTTTTTTTAACTTTTTTCCTTTAATGTTTATTTATTTTTGAGGTGGGGGGAGGGGCAGAGAGAGAGAGAGAGAGAGAGAGAGAGGGAGACACAGAATCCAAAGCGGGCTCCAGGCTCCGAACTGTCGGCACAGAGCCCGATGCGGGGCTTGAACCCACAAACCGTGAGATCGTGACCTGCGCCGAAGTCAGACGCTTAACTGGCTGAGCCACCCAGGCGCCCCGGGTTGTTCCAGAACTCAAAGCAGTTGTCCCGCTGACCTCACCAGCATTGCCGGCCTGCCTGGCGGTGGGGGGGGGGGGGGGGGGGGGGTGGGGAGACCCAGTTCGATGTTGGCCACCTGCCGGGAGTCTTGCACTGCCCCCAGCACTGTGGTCTTTGCTTCGCGGAGGCCACCGGCCTCCCTCATCCACTGTCCTGTCAGGGGACACCTCGCCAGAGAGCCGAGACATGGAATGGCGTGCTCTCTCTTCTTGACACACCAGCAGGTTTCTCACCGTGACCTTTCGGGGACCTTTCCACATGCTGCCACCAACGATAGTGGTCACATATTTGTTCCACGTCTGCATTTCCTTAGGGCCGGTCACCTTGCCTTTCACCTTCAGCTTCTGACAGCCACCCAGGATGCATACAGAGGCCTGCTTTCCCGTGGCCATGGGCCCTGGTGCCACCCTGGCCCGGTTTCAGCGAGGAGGCCCTAAGGGACCTCTCAGTTCTGCTGCGAAGGATCCTGGGGCTTCTGGGGTAGAGAACCTAGCCGAATGTGCTGAACAGAGCTGTGACCAGCAGAGAGGGGCCCCGGAGCGGCTCATACTGTGAATTCCCTCCTTGCCACCACGCGTGAAAAATCTCATCCAGATAAAGCCGGTTACACTAAAATATCATGCGGCTTGACAGGGAAAAATGTTCCCCAAGGGGCAATGCAAGAGGGATCTGGAGGGAAAGAACAGCCCGTCTACCTTCCGTGACAGCGAACGTTTCGTGCTTTGACGCCCTCCCTCTCCCGCTCCTTTCTCCATGTGTCTTCCTCCTTCTCTCGGTCTTCTCCGTTCTGCGCCCCTCCCTGTCAGCCCTAGCTGTGGCACACGCCCCTGCTGTCCTCGGCTTCCGGTCCAGGTAAGCAAGCCAGCATGTCCCAGAGATGTCACGGAGCCCTTCCCCCGCAGGGGCGGCTCAGCTCTGTTAGATTCACTCGTTTATTCAACAGTAGACAGCGGGCACCTGCTCTGTGCCAGCAAGGGCAGTAGGTCCTGGGAACAAACAAATTAGAGGGACAACTTGATGGCTCTGGGGGAGATGGCCCCACGGGATAGGTCTGCTGGCACCAACACAAATTCCTAAGTCCCTTCTCTGTAAACCTGGTTCCAAGATCCTGGGCCGCACTCAGGGATCTGCATTTTCTTTCTTGCTTTCTTTCTGTCCATCTGTCTCTCTTTTTTTAAATGTTTATTTATTTTTGCGAGAGAGAGAGAGAGAGAGAGCATGTGAGTGCAGCAGGGGAGGTGGGGGGCGCAGAGGATCTGAAAGCAGGCTCCATGCTGATAGCACAGAGCCTGACTCGGGGCTCGAACTCACGAACCGTGAGATTGTGACCTGAGCCTAACTCAGACGCTCAACAGACTGAGGTACCCAGGTGCCCTAAGAATCTGCATTTATCTAAAGAGCCGTCCTGGTGATGCTGGTGCCCCTGGGCCAGTCTCAGAGAAACATTCTTTCACCCATGGGGTTGTGCCCAGAGCCACCCGTCCAAGCGTGTCTGTTGACTGTGCCATCTGATGTCGGCTGCCTTGCTTGCCCTCGAGGGGTTAGAAAGTACAGCATCTTGGAGCAGGAGTTCATTACACGTGTCTGTGAAGGTTGGGAACTTGGCGATGCTGAGCACGGGCTTTGGGGAGATTGCCTTAGCATACCCGAATTTCTTGATGTGCTCAGCACTTGCTCTCAAAATTGAGGTGGCCCGGGTGCTGCCTCATGTTCCCCCTCCTCTGCAGACCCCTGCACTTGGCTGCACTTCTCCAAGTTGCTGGCAATTTCTCTATCACTGGGGGGGAGGGGGGGGCCTGGCTTTTAGCTCTCCCGGAATGACCCTCCCCTGCAGTTTGCCCCTCCTGGTTCTGTGTGATAACACATCCTCCACCCCCCTGCCTCCCCCCCCCGATGGTAAGTAGGAGGAGACAGCCCGTGTTATCATCACTGGTTGCATAGAACAGAAAACTATCTAACACGGTTTGAGTCAAGGAGGTAGAACAGAGTGACGTGGGGGGTCCCACGTGACCCAGGGGCAGCGAGCAGAGCCCGGGCCTGTCAGCTGATGGGAGGCCAAAGTCATTAGGCAGTCCCTCGCCAGGGCCTCACACCCCCACCGGACGTCTATGTCCTACCTCCGCACAGTCGTGCACTTACGCGGGGGCCCCTGCAGCTGCCCCAAAGTGGCGCCCTGAGTCCTACAGACGAACGAGACCAGCAGCCTCCTGATTCCAAGTCTCAGGAATACCGTGATTCGGTGGACCCAGTTTGGGGTTTGGTGCGCATTCCCGGTTTAGGTCACTGAGCTCGGGGAGGTGGGCTCGCATAGTGCTTTTCCATTCTGGGAGGGGTGGTCAGCTGCCTCTCTCTGAGGGGCGCGGGGCTGGGAGAAAATGAGCAAGTGACGTGCTTCCTTTCCCTGGTGTAGCGGGCATGGCAGAGGGTGGCGTCCCATATATAGAGGTGTGATTGGCATATGATTTGTGGAGACAGCATTATGGATGGGCCTCACAATGAGAGGGCAAAGGAACAGCATTCACGGAGCCCCTCCTGTATGCCGACTGTATCTCTTTTCACAGCAGTACTCTGTAGGGACTTCTCTGGGGTCCAGAGCACTCCATTAACATCCCATAAGTACGGTTTCCAGTGGGGTGGTGCCGACATTCACACCAGGCTGATCAACTCCGAGCACTGATTTTTCCAGTGTTCCAGCAAAAAATGTTTGCTTAATAAATGGCTGTAATGAAAAGAGTAACAACCGAGGGATGTTCCATGGAGTCAGAGATCTGGACATTAAGGTGAGAGTCAGGTTCAAAACCAGGAGCCACTGAAGATCTGACATTGAGGTTTATGGTTCGGCTCAAGAGAATTCCGTCGAATTAATACTTCCTGGTGGCCCCAGTGGGGTTTCACCTGCCTGCCTGTCTCTTTTCTCGAGGAAAGCATCTCAACAGCATCTCTGGCCTTTGACAGTGTGGGCGTTTGCCGGCTCCTCTCCGAAGACTTTTCTGGAGAGTACAGTGCAGCAGAAGGGCTACGGTCAAGGACTTTGAAGTTTGATGGATCCTCAGCCCTACCCTGTGACTCAGGTCACCAAATATCCACGGGCCTCAGCTCTTCCGTGGCGATGGCCCCACCTTCTTCCCAGGGCTGTGGAGGTTTTTAAACGAGACGGTGCCTGAAGAGGGCTTTGCCCTTGTGCTTGAGGCTCCTCAATTGCTTAATAAATGGCTGTGATGAAAATAGTAACATTAATCATAGTACGTAATATTATTAGTATATAGCAATATTAATTTGTTATTAGACTTAGAGTTGCTTGAACACGGGAAGTATGTTGTGTCTTTCTCTCCCTGCTACAGCACTGGTAAGAGGCCTTAGATATGGTAGGTGGGAGAAAATATTTGCTGAATGAATTTATTATACGGGGTGCCCATAAAGTCTAGAAGCAGAGGCAAAAGGGCAGAGTCCAGGATCGGCTGGTATGACCCCGCAGTACACGATGTAACACTATATAATACCAGACAATATGTAATGTATCGGCATGCCGTCTGCCCTTAGAAAGCGTGGTTCTGTGCTTCATGGGGAATTGCAGTGAACGTGGTAGATTAATACCGCAATCCTGTCAATTCCGCACATACGTCCTTGATATTTTGCTTCAGACGGTGTCTGTCTCTGATTTTCGGTGAGCCAACTCGTGCCTTTGGCCTGCCCTGGAAGACAGAATGAAGGGGGTCAATAGATACAAAAATAAAGACTGAGTCTTTGTTTCCGGACTTGATGGTCACGGGCCACCCTGCCGATCCTTTTCGTCTTTCCTGCTGGGCATCCCCTTCTCGGCGGGTGGAGGCGGTCTCTCTGTGGGCACCAGTGGCCTCCTGGATGAGTCTTCTCCCTTCTCGTTCCTCACCTCTGAGCTTCTCCGCAGCTGCCCAGGGATGCGCATCCCGTCACATGGCTGTTGCCAGACATACCATGAGAATCGTTCCCGTGTTTGCAGACCCCACGTGTCATGGGAGCCCATCCTGTGCAAGCCACCCAGAAGCTCGGTTGTCGCTAGGTGGTTTGGGTCCCCGAGTTGGTCTGAAGCTCAAACAGAGCTTTATGCAAAGAGGGCATGTGGGAATCGAGGATTTCAGGGAAGCTACTTGATTTGCCGGAGTGAAATCCAGCACCTGTTGTGATGCCTTCTGGTTTTGTCACCTGAGTGGCTTCAGCTCCCCCTTTTTTCTTCATAGAGACGTAATTACCGTATAACGCTGTGTAAAGCGTACATGTTGACTCGATACATTTATACGTTGCAGTATATTATATATTGCATATAATATTATATATTGCATTATATATTGCATATATATTGCAATATTATATATTGCAATATGATTACCACCACAGCATTAGCCAACCCCTCTGTCACCTCACGTAATTATCATTTCACTTTGTGGTGAAAACATGGAAGATCTAATCTCTTAGCATCTTTGAAGTATATGGTACAGTATGCTTGACTATAATCACAATGCTGTGCATTCGATCTCCAGAACATACTCATCTTGCGAGTTTAGACCCTTTGACCAGCATATCCCCCACCCCACCCCCAGCCCCTGGCAACTACCATTCTACTCTTGGTTCCTCTGAGTCCACACATAAGAGACAACCTACGGTGTTTGCCTTTCTCTGTCTGACTTCTCTCACTTAGCGTGATGCCCTCAAGGTCCACCTGTGTTGTTGCAAATGGCGGCATTTCCTGCTTTCCCATGGCCGAATGATACGTCGGCTGACTGTGACTTCGTTCTCTCTCCTGCAGGACACCAGCCATGATTGGCTGCTCCTTCGTGGTCAACAGGAAGTTCTTTGGTGAAATCGGTCTCCTTGACCCTGGCATGGATGTGTATGGAGGAGAAAATATCGAACTTGGAATCAAGGTTTGTGCATGGCATCCTTTCCCCCTGGTTTATTCGTGTTTGTGAGCACCGCCGCCTGATCGTCCTTCGTGTGTGTTTTAAAGCTCTTTTAGCTGGTGAGTGGCAGGATCGTTCACCCATCCCCCTCTCCTGAGGATGTGCCAGCCCGGCTGTCCCAGGGGGAACGTGGGGAACCCTGGGCTTTCCCTTCTCCAAAGGTTGAACAATGTGTTTCACGCCTTGGTGACCCAGCTTGGACCTGAGCCGCAGAATTCGGTCCCCACATCCACCCAGTTTTGAGTCTTCCATTAAATGTTTCTTAAATTCAACTGTCTCCTTAAGTAGTATCCTATGGTATACATGTCGACGATTCAGGTACCTCACGGAATCATAAGATGCCAGAAGAGAGAAGGACCATGTTCTGTGGGACCCTTCCTTTCCTTAGAAATGCTTCTAAGGGGGAGGTTAGGGAAGGGTAATGATAGAACATTACCCAGATCAGCTTCACTGTTGAGATATTTTGGGTACAGTTGACCCTCCAACAACGTGGGTTTGAGTTGCACGGGTTCACTTACATGCAGACTTTTTTCGATAAATACAGTACAGTGTTGTAAATGTATTTTCTCTCTTAGGAGTTTCTTAATTAGGTTTTTTCCCCTCTGGCTTCCTTTGTTGTAAGAATACGGTATATAATACACATAACACAAAATATGTGTTAATCGGCTGTGTACATTATTGGTAAGGCTTCCGCTCAGCAGTAGGCTGTGAGTAGTTAAGTTTCTGGAAAGTCAGAGCTTGTACATGGATTTTCAACTGCACGCAGGTGGGTGGTCAGTGCCCTGAACCCCTGTGTTGGGTCAGTTGTACTGTGCTTTGCTCAAGATTTTCTTTGAAAAGCGAATTCCAGTGTAGAAAAAATAAAAGTTGAACACACTGATGCATTCCGACCTCTTTGTTTTAGAGTGAAGTCAAATGAACCCCAGCCAGGGGTTTGGCTTGGGTGGCTCCTTGAGGACCCAGTAACCACTGAACTGGTATGTCTTCCTCCATACCAAAAAGAGCAGGTGGTCTTTGTGTCCCTAGCTGGAGCCTCTGTGCCCACTGTCCTTTGTCCTGACCCTTTTCATGCCTGAGCCCCTGAGAATCAGGCTTGTTAGAAACAGCTCAGGACACAATACGAAGTTTTTAAATATATTGACTTTCCTTTGCTTTCCTCTTCTGCATTCCCGTTTTTGTTCTATCAGGCGGACACTCAGTCTGGATCCCCTACCCTCCTCAAAGCCTGCTCTCTATTTGACTCTCTCATCCCTCACTGCCCAATACCTTCCACCAGCCCCTCGTCTGTACTGGATCCCCCTTTGTGGGACGAAAGGCGTCATGCCCTCATGATGTAATGACCTCCTGGGATACATGAGTGAAAGGGGATGGTGAGGACGTTCCCTGGATCCTAAAATCGCTCCCTTTTGGAGACTGCAGACTCTTCCTGTGCTGTCAATGTCAAGCTGGGTTCTTTCCTCGATGGAATTTGCATAGGATTTCTTTGTAAAGCCCAGCAATTAAAAAGCCTATGAATATGATATTATAGCGAACACATTTGTCATTCATCCGTTTGGAATTTAATTGAAGGAAAAGATCTGGACCCAGCACGATGAACTTGGCCTGTGACTCAAACCTCTACCCGTCCTGTTCCTGTCCATTTCTCCTTGTTCTGTTCTGCTGCTTTGTTTGTTCTTTTCTTTTCTTTTTTGTTTTAAAGTTCTCACTGACCTGTAGCCTGCCATAGAATTTACTTACTTATTAGGAGTGTTGGTTTTCGTCGACCTTGCCTTCAGTAGATTGCCCTTTATGGGACCCCGATCTTTGCTGTTTTCACCTTTGTGTTCCATGCATGTAGAACCATGCTTAACACATGGCCCGGTAGGTGTCTCTTAGGTTAATGCTTGAATGTCTGTTAGGAATCTGTGATAACTTGTTCCAGGTACCTATCTGCAAAGGAAATGAGCTGATGGGAGCCCTGCCTTGAAAAAGTTAACCTTTTTTTTTGTTTTTAATTTTATTTTTATGATAAGAGAGATTTGAATGTCTCTATATGCTGTTAGAAGGAAGCCGGTGAAGGGTAAGACATCACCAAGAGAGGGGAGAACCAGATGATGGGGGGGAAACACTGCCCCTATGTGACCAGGCACATAGGTAGAGGAGTTATGGGGACAGGAGGGACTCCCAGATTGATTGCCACTGCCTGCTGTGTTCTGGGGGAAACAGAGGCTGTGACAGCAGAATTCAGGGCTAAGGCTTGCTAAGACGTTGGTCTCCCCACATTTGCAAAAGTATTTGCTTTGCAGTGACTTGGAACTTGCAAAGGGCAGTGTGGGGGGCTCTGCCGGGCTCCGTGGAGATGGTGGTCCTGTGTGGCTGGCCCCAGCCATGAAGGGGGCAGGGGGTGTGTTGGCTTCCACCCCAAAGCACAGCCCAGGACACCAAAGCCGGCTGTACCACCATTCAGGGGCCAGTGGGTCCTACTCTGCATGCTCCCCAGGAACAGGCTAGAGTGAACGGCCCATGGAGTCTGCTCCCAATCCTGGCTTCCCTATGGTTCAGCTCCTGGCTGTTCTCTGCACGTCTTCATGAGCACTTCAGATGGATCGAGGCATGGATGCCACCCTCCTGTGCACTTACCTGCCGCTTACTGTATACCCAGGCATATCCAGCATCCACGCTGGAGGTGTGGGATTGTTTATGCCGTATTCCCATAGATTATGTCGTCCTGCCAGTTGTGAGCTGACTCCACAGAAGCCTTGGTTTTCTGCCAGTTCTCTTTTTTTATGTTTATTTATTTTTGAGAGAGAGAGAGAGAGAGAGACAGAGTGCGAGTCTGGGGGGGGCGGTGGGCAGAGACAGAGGGAGACACAGAATCCAGAGCAGGCTCCAGGCTCCGAGCTGTCAGCACAGAGCCCGACGCAGGGCTTGAACTCACAAACCGTGAGATCATGGCCTGAGCCGAAGTCGGACGCTTAACCCACCGAGCCACCCAGGCGCCCCGGTTTTCTGCCGATCCTTAAAGCAGGAGTCGAGTGCTGTTGGTGCCATAAAGACCAAGACCTGGGTTCAGGGTCCACGTAGTTACTGTCTACGTGGTACTCTGTGGTTCTCAGGGGGTGGTCCCCGACAAGCAACATCGACCTCATCTGGGGCTTGTTACAGATGCAGATTCCCAGGCCCCATTTCGCACCTGCCGAATCAGACACCCTGAGGTGTGGCTCAGCAACCTGCCTGGCGACAAACCAGCCAGGTGATTCTATTACACACCCAAGTTTGAGAGCCGCTGGTCTACACCGCAGCCTCAGCCAGCTTCCTGGTTAAACACATGCCTTTTCTCAGAAAGTAGCTCGGGTGAGGGTCCACACCTTTCGAGGCTGGGTGCCCCTCGCAGCCACTGCAGGCCCTCAGGGCGCCCTTCCCCCTCCCCTCACCCGCAGCCCACCTTAGCCTTCAGCACCTTAAGTCGTCCTTAACTTCAAGGGCAGGTGTCTGGACCAAGTGACTATAAGGTTCTGGAGGACAGGGCTCCCTTTTACATGAGGTCATCGATGTAATCTATTTTACAAACTCTGTTCATTCTCTTGCATTTTGTGCTATTTCATGCTGTTACGGACACAAATTAGATGACAAAAAGGGGCACCTGGGTGGCTCAGTTGGTTGAGCATCTGACTCTTGGTTTCAGCTCAGGTCATGATCTCATGAATCAGGAGCCCCACGTTGGGCTCTGCACTGACAGCTTGGAGCCTGCTTGGGATTCTGTCTCTCCCTCTCTCTCTCCCTGCCCCTCCCCAGCTTGCACTATGACATTCTCTCTCTCTGTCTCTCTCAAAATAAATAAACATTTAAAACAAACAAATTAGGTGAATAATAAATACATTGTTAAGAAAGCCATCCCCACTGCTTGAAAAAAAAAAATCAGAGCTTTGTTGAATATACACACACGTGTATGGAATTTTCGTTTGGTGCCCATATACAGTTATACACATTGACCTGTAAGAAATGACACATCTCGTGCTTTAGTTAAGTAGGAAAATTTTAATACAAGCACGCTGTCTTTCTTTGTGATTTTTTTTCACCAAGAAATAGGTCCCCCTGCAATCTTTCTAACTGTTCTTTGAAATTTTTGTTGTTGCCTTTTCATTCCATCCTAAGTGAGTAAGGATGAATCACGAGAATCGGCATGCAAAGTCTCACTGTGGTTCAGGGAAAGATACTAGCAGGGTTGACTCCAGGGCCATTGCTCAGGTGGAAGGCAGCTTGCCTGTGACCAAAACGATCGATGCAGGGAAGGGGTGGGGGTGGGGGGAAGCTCTTCAGGACTGAGAGAATAAATGAGATGAGAAATTGAAAGGTTTCATCTTGTTCTGAGTAACATTAATCAGAAACTATTAACAAGGCATATTATAGTAACATGTCTAAATGGTAAGAGCAAAGGAATTCTCCAAGGAGAGAAGACCGCTTAGATTCCTTTTAAGTGGTGTAAAAAATCAGATGGCTTCAGATTTCTCCAGTATGTCCGACTTCTCTGGGAAGAGAAGGCACTGTCTTATTCTGAAGCCTCGTAAAAAAGAGTGACACACAAGTTTACCGAATCCTGTTGGGCACAGCCGTCCCTAAAGGGAGACAATAGAAAGACATGATCAGATCCTCTGGCTCTCGGAAAACATCTTTCCTTGGTCAGAAAGCTCAAGAACTAGATACAAGGCAGAATTCCTGTGTGTGTGGGTGTGTGTGTGTGTGTGTGTGTGTGTGTGTGTGTGTGTGTGTGTGTATGTGTTGTTGGCAAGTATTTGCCAATTTGTGGCAAGTATCCTTGCCTGCTTCGGATTCTGTGTCTCCCTCTCTCTCTCTGCTCCTCCCCTGCTTATGTTCCCTCTCTCTCTCTCTCTCTCTCTCTTTCTCCCTCTTTCTCCTTCTCTCTCTCTCTCAAAAAATAAATAAACATTTAAAAAATACTGTACTGTATACTTAAGTATTTGCTAAGATCTAGAGGGTGTGGGGAGGCACAGCTGGGATAATCTTCTTACCTGGCTCAGTCCAGCCTAGAACCTTCCCTGTGGTTCAGCTCTTGCAGGAGGCTCTACAACGGTCGCCGCTGAGATTCAGACCCATCACGATGAGTGATGGCAAAGGATGGATGTATTTTCATTTGCTTAGAGTCACGATAACGTTCTTAAACAGCAGAGTTTGACCTGGCCGCCACAGTTGCCGGTGGCGGAGTACGTAATGGCCCCGGGCCACACCGTTTTCCTAAGGAGTTTGGATGCCATTGTCATGACCCAAAGGGCCCAAGGTTGGCAGCCCCGCTATCTTGCCCAGTCCAGTCCGCTTGAACTCAACACACTGAAAACCTGCCTCGTCACCCATTTGGACCTCCCGGGCTCAAGTCTGCTGTATCTATTAAATGTTGTGATTTGGGTAATGGTCACTCCTGGGGGAACCAGACCATTGGTTCGATTTAGTTTTCCTGATCCTTAGAGTGTATGAATCTATTCCCCCTTCCCCACTGGCGTGGGTCATGTCTGGCCATGCAAATGACTTCGTAGTGCAGGATTAGAGGGTGTCTGCGATAAAATTCAGTAACTACCAGTGTGATCAGTGTGAAAAGACAGGCTGGGAGGACGCTACGGGAGAATCTAGCAAGGGAATATAACTTAGTCTAGGGATTGGGAAGAGCTTGCCTAAGGGAGTGATATTTAAGACTTTAAAACTAAGGTGAATTGAAATAGGCAAAGAAGGCGTGGGTGTGTAGTGTGGGAGAAAGAATGTTCGAGGGAGTTTCAGTTAGACGAGATGCGTAAGTCCTAGAGAGCCACTGCACAGTATAATGCCTATGGTTAATACTCTGTTGTATACTGGGGAGCTTGGGTGGCTCAGTCAGTTAAGCGTCCGACTTCGGCTCAGGTCATGATCTCGCGCTCTGTGAGTTCGAGCCCCACGTCGGGCTCTGTGCCGACAGCTCAGAGCCTGGAGCCTGCTTCGGATTCTGTGTCTCCCTCTCTCTCTCTGCTCCTCCCCCGCTTATATTCCCCCCCCCTCCCTCTTTCTCCTCTCTCTCTCAAAAAATAAATAAACATTGACAAAATACTGTACTGTATACTTAAGTATTTGCTAAGAGGGTATACCTTGTGTTTTTTAAATTTAATTAGCTTATTTTATTAAGATAGACTTGACCTATGTCACTGTATACATTTACGTTGTACAGTATGATAGTTTGAATTATGTATTTTGTGACACGATTACTGCACTAAATTTAGTTAGCATCCACCATCTCATATAGGTACAATAAAAAGAGAAAGCAAAAAAAAAAAAAAAGTTCCTCATGTTGAGAGCTCTTAGGATTTACTCCCTGAACTAACAACTTTCATATAAATCCTAGAAGTGTTAACTATAGTCATCGTGCTGTACTTGTTATATCCCTAGTACATACTTATCTTATAATTGGATGCAGCTTTATTTTTAATATCTTTTTTTAATGTGAGAGAGAGAGAGAGAGAGAGAGAGAGCATGAGCAGGGGAGGTGCAGAGAGAAGGGGAGACACAGAATCTGAAGCAGCCTCCAGGCTCCGAGCTGTCAGCACACATTTCTGATGCGGGGCTTGAACTCATGGACCTTGAGACATGACCTGAGCCAAAGTCGGATGCTCCATGCACTGAGCCACCCAGGTGCCCCAATACTTATCGTATAATTGGAAGTTTGTACCTTTTGACCACCTTTCCCCCTCACCCCTTCCCCTACCTCTAGTAACCACAAATCTGATCTCTTTTCCTAAGAGTTTGTTTGCTTGTTTGTTTGTTTTTAGATTTTGCATATAAATGAGATCATGCAGTCTTTGTCTGACTTATGTTATGTAGCATAATGCCCTCAAGGTCCATCCATGTTGACACAAATGGCAGGATTTCCACGTTGTTTTTTTTTAATGGCTGAATAATATTCCATATATATATATATAAAGAATATAGAAGTTGAGATATGAATAATATATATATTATATATATAGATATATAATAATATATATATATATATATCTCAACTTCTTTATTCATTTATCTGGTGATGAATACTTAGGTTGTTTCCACATCTTGGCTGTTGTAAGTAATGCTGCTATGACCATGAGGGTTCATGTATCTCTTCAAGTTCGTGTTTTCATTCCATTTGGATACATTCCCCAAAGTGGAATTGCCAGATCATATGGTCATTCTGTTCTTCATTTCTTTGAGGATCCTCCATACTGTTTTCCATAGTGGCTGCACCAATTTATCTTCCTACCAGGAGTGCACAGGGGTTCCCTTTTCACCACATCCTCGCCAACTCTTGCTATCTCTTGTCTTTTTGATGATGACCATTCTCACAGGAGGTGATAGCTCATTGTGGTTTGATTTGCATTTCTCGAATGACGGGTGATATTGATCATCATTTCATGCACCTGTTGGCCTTTCGTGTGTCTTCTTTGGAAAAATGTCTGTTCGGGCCTTTTGCCATTTATTGATTGTATTTTTTTATTATTGAATTGTGGGAGTTCTTTATAAATTTGGATATTAACCCCTTATCATATATGTAGTTTGCAAATATTTCCGTAGGTTGTCTTTTCACTTTGTTGATTGTTTATTTTGCTGTGCAGAATCTTTTTGGTTTGACGTAGACCCACTTTATTTTCTATTGTGTCCCTTGTGCTGTAAGCGTCAAATCCAAAATATCATTACCAAGACCCATGTCAGAGAGCTTTTCTTCTGTTTTCTTCTAGAAGTTTCATGGTTCTGAGGCTTACATCTTCAGTTAATTTTTGTGAGGGGTGTAAGCTAGGTGGCTAGTTCCATTTTATGACATGTGAATATCTAACTTTCCCAGCACCATTTATTTAAAGAGACGACCTTTTCTCTTTTGAGTATTCTCAGCTCCCTTGTCAAATATTAGGTGATTATATATGTTGGGGTTTACTTCCGGGCTCTCAATCTTTTCCATGATCTGTCTGTTTCATGCCAGTATCACACTGTTTTGACTGCTATAGTTTTATAGCATAGCTTGAAGTCAGGAAATGTGATGCTTTCTCTCTGAACTTTTTTCTCAGGATTGTTTGGGCTGTTTGCGGTCTTTGGTTCCATATAAATTTTAGTATGATTTTTTTCTGCTTCTGCAAAAAATGCCATTGGAGTCTTGATAGGGATTGCATTGACTCTATAGATGGCTTTTGGCGGTGTGAACAACATTTTTTTTAATGTTTATTAATTTTTGAGAGAGACAGAGAGAGAGAGAGAGAGAGAGAGAGAGAGAGAAAACAAGTGGGGGAGGGGCAGAGAGAGAGAGAGAGAGAGAGAGAGAGAGAATGCAAAGCAGGCTCCAGGCTCTGAGCTGTCAGCACAGAGCCTGACACGGGGCTCGAACCCACAAACCATGAGATCATGACCTGAACTGAAGCCAGACACTTAACCAACTGAGCCACCCAGGTGCCCCTGGCAGTATGAAGAATTTAACAATATTAATTCTTTCAATCCATGAATGGGGGCTATATCTTCATTTATTTGTGTCTTCATCGATTTCTTTCCTCAGCGTCTTAAAGTTTTCAGAGTAGAGATCTTTCGCCACCTTGGTTAAGTTTATTCCTAAGTATTTTGTTGCTTTTGATGCTATTGCAAATGGGATTGTTTACTTTATATTTTTTGGATTTCATTGTTAGTGTATAGAAATTCTACTCATTCTTCCCTGTTAATTCTGTATCCTAGAACTTTACTGAATTGATTGATTAGATCTAACATTTTTTTTTTTTTTGGTGGAGTCTTTAGTTTTTTCTATACATAAAATCGTGTCATCGGCAAACAGAGAAACTTTCGCTACCTCCTTTCCAATTTTGATGCCTTGTATTTCTTTTTCTTGACCGATGGCTCTTGCAGGGACTTTCAGTGGTTGAATGGGAGAGGTGAGACTGAGCACACTTGTCTTGTTTCTGCCCTTAGAAGAAAAGATTTCAACCTTTCACTATTGAGTATGATATTAGCTGTGGGCTTATTATATATGGGCTTTATTATGTTGAGGCACGTTTCTTCTGTACCTAATGTGTTTAGATTTTTTACCATGAACAGCGTTTGGTCAGATACTTTTTTTTTTTTTTTTTTTTTTAACATTTATTTATTTTTGGGACAGAGAGAGACAGAGCATGAACGGGGGAGGGGCAGAGAGAGAGGGAGACACAGAATCGGAAACAGGCTCCAGGCTCTGAGCCATCAGCCCAGAGCCCGACGCGGGGCTCGAACTCCCGGACCGCGAGATCGTGACCTGGCTGAAGTCGGACGCTTAACCGACTGCGCCACCCAGGCGCCCCTGGTCAGATACTTTTACTGCATCTGTTGATGATCGTATGATTTAAGTGTTCTTTTTTTTTTTTTTTTTTTTTACCTTGTGTACTTTATTTTTATCTTTTAAATGTTTATTTACTTTGAGAGAGCACAGAGCTCAACACGGGAGGCTCGATCCCACGAACTGTGATTTTGACTTGAGCCGAAATGAGGAGTTGGACACCTAACTGACTGAGCCCACCAGGTGCCCCAAGGATTCTTTTATTTTAAGTTTATTTATCTTGAGAGACAGGGAGCACACCTGTGCCTGAGTTGGGGAGGGGCAGAGAGAGAGGGTGAGAGAGAATCTCAAGCAGGCTTCTCACTGTCAGCACAGAGCCTGATGCGGGGCTCGATCCCGTGAACCGTGAGATCATGACCTGAGCCAAAATCAAGAGTCCGGTGCTCAACCGACTGAGCCACGCAGGTGCCCCTGATTTAAGTGTTCTTATCACAAAATAATAACCATGATACTAACAGTAATAAGAATTAATAATAGTAATTAATTAGTAATAATTAATTAAGAATGTGTCAGGAAATTTTGGAGGTGATATGTTTCTAGCATAGGTTGTGGTGATGGTTCCACAGGTATATACATATCTTCAGACTCATCAAGTTGTATACATTAAATGTGTACAGCTTTTTATATGTCAGTCATACCTCAATTAAGTGACTTAACAGAGAGAAATGATATTTTAGTTAGAGTAGTATGTGCAAAGGTTTGGAATCCTGAGAGGGAAATACTCTTGTAAGTAAGAATTTGGCTTTTCTTTAAGGACCAGTGTGAACATTTTGAAAAAAAATGTTTTTGAAAAATAAAAAAGATATATATACATACACATACACACACACACACGTGTGTGTGTGTGTGTGGTCCCACATACCCATCACTCAGCTCCTTTGAAGAGATTTAAAGGAAGTGAGATCATCCAACTATTTTTTTTTTTAAACATTTATTTATTTTTGAGACAGAGCATGAAAGGGGGAGGGTCAGAAAGACAGAGGGAGACACAGAATCCGAAACAGGCTGTCAGCACAGAGCCCGACGCGGGGCTCGAACTCACGAACCGCGAGATCATGACCTGAGCCAAAGCCGGACGCTTAACCGACTGAGCCACCCAGGCGCCCCCAACTATTTGTTTTCAATAAAGGATCATTACGACTGCCGTGTGGAAAATGGATTGTAAACCTGAGTTAGATTCAGAGGAAGAAAGCCTCAGTGCGGGAGCTTGGACTATGGTTGGTTGGAGCAGTGGGAGAGAAATGGGCAGATTCAGAAAGTGGAAGAGACAGCGTATGAGGAGGGCTGAGTATCTGAAGGAAATGGCAGAAAGTGTGGGGGTGGGGCTGACTCCCACGTTACTAGCTTGAACAACCAGGAAATGCCCTTGCTACTCTGACATAAGGAACACCACCGGAGGAGGTTTGGGAGAAGCAGAAAGGCAGTGCGTTCTCTTCGGTTTCTGAAACACTCAAGTTCATCCAGCAGGTTGTTGGCTCTGTAGGGATCACGCCAAGGAAGAGAGGCCTAGGCCTGAGTGCGGGGGGGAGGGGCCTGGGCATCTTCGGTCCGGGGATCACATTCGAAGTTGCTAGAAGGAAGAGGTTGTATAGAGAAAGACAAGAAAGGATAGGACAGAAGTCCAGAAAAAAAAAAAAAAATCAACATTTAAGGCGTGAAAGGAGCAGCTGGAAAGGAGACTAAGAAGGGGGCACAGAATAGGAGAGAAGCCGGGAGAGTGAGCTCATGGCAGGCGAGAGAAGGCCACCTGTAATCACCCAGAGTTGGTCCTAGGGACAGGAGGCATGGGGAGGAGGTGGGGAGCTGAGCACCACTGGGGAGGTATAACAGCACCTGGTGGGTGGCCGAACCTTAGGAATGAATGAGAGGCGAGTGTGAAGGAGGCTTCCCGGCTTTCCCGGCACCTGGGCGGATTCACGTCGTGAACACTGGCACAGAGGAGGGTCCGCGGGTGGAGACTCGAGGAGTTCCATTTTAAAAACTTTGGGGGTTTAAAAACGCAGCGGCCTGTGACCCGGTAGTGAGATATCAGAGGGAACGCGGGAGTAGGATGGGGTCCCAGCCAAGAGTGTGAGTTGGTTGGCGGGGGGTAGGTTCCAGCACAAGTGCGGGGTGTTCACTGTGGCCCTCGGGGTCTGTGAGGTGCTTTAGGCGTGGGCTGACCTACAGGAGCTGGGGCAGGGTGACTCCTTTTGTGGTTTGAGCCAGTGGCTTATCGAAGAGTTAGGAAAATAGTGTGTTACTATTGTTGTTTTTATTGAAATGTAATTAACATGCAGTGTCCTATTAATTTCAGGTGTATCGTGTAATGATTCAACAAATTCCATACATTACTCAGGGCTCATCACGATAAGTATATTCTTGGTCCCCTTTCTCTATTTCGCCCATCCCCCTGCCCACCTCCCCTCTGGGCAACCCCCAGTTTGTTCTCTATATTTAAGAGTCTGGTATTCTGTTTGTCTCTTTTTTATTTTTTAAAAATATTTATTTATTCATTCATTCATTCATTCATTTATTTAGAGAGCGAGCACACACACAGATGTGCATGGGCAAGAAGGGGAAGGGGAGAGAGAGAAAGAGAGAGGGAGATAGAGAATCCCAAGCAGCCTCCATGCTGTCAGCACGGAGCCCAGTGAGGGGCTCGAACTCATGTGCCGTGAGATCATGACCTGAGCCGAAACGAAGTTAGTCACTTAGCTGAGCCACCCAGGCGCCCCGGTCTCTTTTTTATTTTGTTTGTTTTGTTTCTTAAATTCTGCATGCGCGTGAAATCCCACGGTGTTTGTCTTTCTCTCTCTGACTGAGTTCACTTAGCATTGTGCCCTCTTGTAATGGCATAATATTACACATGGCTGTAAATGGCCAGAACCTACTGGATGGGAGAAGGTATTTTCAAACGATATATCCAATAAGAGGTTAATACCCAAAATGTATAAAGAACTCCTACAAGTCCACACCAAAAAAGCAAATCATCTGATCAAAAAATGGGCAGAGGACCTGAATAGACATTTTTCCAAAGAAGACATTACAGATGGCCAGCAAACACATGGAAAGATTTTTTTAACTGCGTATTTTTGGGAAAAGAGTTTAGTTTTTTCAGGATGTTTAGAGTGTTTATATCTCTGCTCCATACTCTAATTTCACCCAAGTACATGAGTTTCCTGGCTCTCCTCCAGTCTCACCATGCTCGTTTCTATGGCACCTCCCAAAAAGAGATGGTGAGGCCCCCACAAACTATCAGAGCAACAGCCAAGGAGCCACCTACCTGTAAAGATTTAAAATCTGCAGTGACACCTTGCTCTATTCACTGCTGGGTGATATTCTCACCATGGGGCAGGATAGTGCTTTATAGGGCATGGAAAGAGCAAAAGAAAGTTAATTTAAGCAGTTTATGGCATTAGATAGCAGGCTCACTCTGCTATCTCTATTCAAATGTATCACCATCCCCTTAAAGATGAAAAATAAGCTCATATATGTAGAAAGCCGAAAACACACACCCACGTGTACATGCACACACACCTCAAGAGACCTTCCAAAGGACAGCCAGCAATGTGGTGTCGGTTGTAGAAGAAAATGGCCTCCATAGAGTTGCTAAAAATTTTTAACGCTAATTTTGTATGTGCTGGGAATCCCACCGTGAGTGGGTGAGGGGGTGTTGATTATTTTGTCTCTTGCTATTTTTCCCCCTCAGAACAAATTGGAGCATGAAGAACTCAGTCATTACATTTTATGTTAATTTCTTTTATTTTAATTCAAGATTTTATTATGGAAAATTTGAAACATACACAAAAATAGGACAGTCTAATGAATCCAAATGTACTAATCATTTAGTTTCAACAAATATCAACATTTCGCTATGTGTTTTTCAGTTACTGCCCCTCAGCTTTCTGAAAGCAAATCCCCAGACGTCTTGTCATTCAGCTGTAAAAACTTTTGAGTGCATGGCTTAACATAAAAAGAACTTTTTCATCACAGGCTCAACATAAAATTACATTTAGTAAAATTCAATACCCAGGCCATGTTTCTCAAGAATATTTCTCAACATTCTGTAAGATGTCTCTGTCCGCCCCCCCACCCCGCCCACACCCACACACCCCCCCCCCCCACACACACACACACACTTACAGTTGCTAGAACATTCCCTACCTTTATTATTCTCATATCATTCATTTGTCGAAGACACCAAGTCCTTTGTCCAGGAAAGTTTTGCACAGTCTGGGTTTGGAAGATTGATTCTTCTTATTGCCTTTAATGTGTTCCTTCTGATCACCATTTTCTCTAAGCTGTGCGGTAGTCCCCCCTTAACTGGGGTTTCGCTTTCTGTGGATTCCGTTATTCATGGTCAACTGTGGTCCAGGAACAGGTGACCCTCCTGACTTATCGTCATCAGGAGGTCAGTAGTAGCCGAACGCTATGTCACAGTGCCTACATCGGTCAGCTCACTTCATCTCATCACGTAGGCATCTTATCATCTCACATCTTCGAAAGAAAGAAGGGTGAGTGCCATACGATCAGATATTTTGAGAGAGACCACATTCACATAACTTTTATTACAGTATATTATCATAATTATTAAAGTTATTAGTAGTTCTTCCTGTTAATCTCTCACTGTGCCTAATTTATAAATTAAACTTTATCAAGTTTTTATCACATTTTGTGATGTTGAGTTTCAGCAGTGGCTTTGTGTATTGTCAACCTAATTCATCCATTATAAAAGTTCCTCATCAACCTTTCACCTAAAGGTTTTAGTAGCCAGTAATGATCATTGCCTAGATCCATTATTTCATTAAGGCCTACAAAATGGTGATTTGTAAATTCTACATTAATTCTGCATTTATAAGCTGTAATTCTATTTAAAAGGAACCTTCCCTCGTCAACTATTTGGATACTCAGAAATACAGTTCAAATAGGAAGGGCAGGGTAAATGCTTAATTCGTTCCTTTTATTTAAACATTTTGTAGAATAATGAATTGGTGCCATAGCAACCCCCAAAGATGACCAGTGGGGTCTTTTTCCCCAGTAATATTATGGACTCATATATATATACATATACATAATGTGTCTAAATCCATTACAGTCATTATTGATTTGTTTCCCCATTATATATATGTTTTTGTTGAGGTATTATTTAATACAATAAAATACACAAATTTTTAAAAATATTTATTTATTTTTGAGAGAGACAGACAGACAGACAGACAGACAGACAGACAGAGTGTGAGCGGGGAGGGGCAGAGAGAGAGGGAGACACAGAATCCGAAGCAGGCTCCAGGCTCCGAGCTGTCAGCACAGAACCCGACACGGGGGCTCGAACCTACGAACCATGAGATCATGGCCTGAGCCCAAGTTGGAAGCTTAACCAACTGAGCCACCCAAGTGACCCCAAAACACAGACTTTTAGTTTGCAGTGTGATAGATGTTACAGTTGTATACCTCCCTATAATCACCTCCCAAAACCCGATATCGAACATTCCCATTGCCTGAAAAAGGCCCCCTTTGCCCCTTTCCTATCATTTCCCACCGCTACCCTACGCCGCATCTTCCAGGCAACCATTTTCTGATTTCTGCGACTTGTTTGTGTCTTGAGAACTTCACATAAAGGGGATCGTATCTTGCATACTTTACTCTTTCAACGCGAGTAAAGTTTTTAACATTCCTCCTCGCCGTTTTATTTGTCAGCATCTCCTTCATTCTTATTGCCGAGAGGTATCTACTGTGTGAATATATGATAAATTTCTTCATTCATTTCCCTCCTATTTTCTGAGGAATAGTGGGTTGGTTTCCAATTTGCATCTGTTATGATTATTCATGAGAAAGTCATTTTTGGACAGATGTTCTGGTTTGTCTTGGGGAGATACCTAGGAATTGAATAGCTAGAATATAGGGAAGATGTATATTTAACTTTTTAAGAAACCACCAAACAGGTCTCCAAAGTGTCATTTACCACTCCCACCAGCCCTGTATGAGAGTTTCGGGGGTGTCACATCTGTATCAGTATTTGGTGTTGTCAGTGTTTATTTTAACAAATCTAGTAGGTTTGAAGCCGTACCTCAGTGTGTTTTTAATTTACATTTCCTTCATGGCTGATGACACTGAGCAGCTTTTCTTGTGCTTTTGGGTAATTTGTGTATCTTCTTTTGCCCATTTTTAAAACATTGTGTTATTTAAAAAAATTTTTTTTCAACGTTTATTTATCTTTGGGACAGAGAGAGACAGAGCATGAACGGGGGAGGGGCAGAGAGAGAGGGAGACACAGAATGGGAAACAGGCTCCAGGCTCTGAGCCATCAGCCCAGAGCCCAACGCGGGGCTCGAACCCACGGACCGCGAGATCGTGACCTGGCTGAAGTCGGATGCTTAACCGACTGCGCCACCCAGGCGCCCAAACATTGTGTTATTTTATTGTTTACTTGTAGAGGTTCATTATATGTGTAGTGGATACTAACTTCGTATATACGTACTCTGAATATTTTTCTCCAATCTGTAGTTTGTCTATCCACTTTCTGCTCTGTTTCTTCTAGAAGCTTTATGGTTCCAGCTTTTACATTTAGGTCTATGAGCCATAAAACCCCTGGAGAAAACCTAAGAGAATATATTGAGGTAGGCAATACTATTTTGGACTGGACACAAAAAGACACTAACAATTTTTTTCTTTTCAACGTTTATTTATTTGTGGGACAGAGGGAGACAGAGCATGAACAGGGGAGGGGCAGAGAGAGAAGGAGACACAGAATGGGAAACAGGCTCCAGGCTCTGAGCCATCAGCCCAGAGCCTGACGCGGGGCTCGAACTCACGGACCGCGAGATCGTGACCTGGCTGAAGTCGGACGCTTAACCGACTGCGCCACCCAGGTGCCCCAAGACACTAACAATTTTTTAAGTGACTAATGAGACTTAATCAAAATTTAAAACGTCAGCTAATCAGAGCATACCATTAAAAATGCGTAAACAAATCCACACACTGGGGAAAATATTCACAGTGTGTGTATCTGAGAAAGGAATTTTACCCAGATTCTATATGACAAATCTTAAAAATCGTGAGGGAAAATTAGCAAGAGATTTGAACACCCACTTTGCAGAGCTTTCTCAGTTTTGGTCTCATTTTGTATATTTCTCATCCCTGACCTGGAATCAGCCATTTCTACAAGAAGCCCTATTTCCTTCCGATGGGAAATAGTAAGACTTTGGTATCCAACCTGTTAGTCAGGGTGCCCATTGCTGTTGGAGTATCACTGTGTTGCCTTTTCAATGAGCAAAGCTAGTCAATATTGAGTTTTATAGACTGAGAAATGTAGATCATGAGTTTGTACTAATATTAAGAATTTTTGTTTATTTATTTATTTTGAGAGACATAGAGATAATGCAAGTTGGGGAGGGGCAGAGGGAGAGAGGGAGAAAGAGAGCCCAAAAGGGCTGCCGGTGCAGAGCCTGATGCGGGGCTTGAACTCATGAAACAGCGAGACCATGACCTGAGCCAAAACCAACGGTCAAATGTTCAACTGGCTGAGCCATGCAGGCGCCCCTCATGCTCCTATTTCTAATTCAAGTTTATGATTACAGGGTTTTTGCTTCTTTGCTTTTATACTTCTCTTTTACTGAACGACTTGGTTCCAGTTCATGTAATTTCTTATTTGCATGGTTCTACAACTGTATAAATAATGGTTTCAAAATAAGAATGCCAGCTAGCTAGTTAACTGAGTGAAACTTAATACTTCTTTGTGGTTTGTTTTCACATTCTTGGTAAAGGATGTCAGCACTGTATGGCAATGGGCAGTAAAGTTCACTTGCTTTTCTCTTTTAGCCTTGACAAATCAGTTGGTTGGAGTCATTTGACCTAAAGTTTTGGCTTGAAAATTTTGTTTACAGCAACTTTAGGCTCAGAGTCAAATTGACAGACAGGTACAGAGATTTTCCATATACCCACTGCCCCCACACATACATAGCCTCTCCCATTTCGATATCCCTCACCAGAGTGGTACGTCCGTTACCCTTGACGAACCTACATTGATACATCGTTATTACCCAAAATCTGCTGTTTATATCATCATTTTCTCTTCGTGTACGTTTCGTGGGTTTGGACAAATGTATAATGACGTGTATCCATCAGTTAGCATCATACAGAGTATTTTCGCTGCCCTAAAAATCTTCCGTGCTCTGCCTCTTTATTCCCTTGTCCCCCGGTCCCTCGCAACCACTGATCTTTTTACTGTGTGCATAGTTTTGCCTTTTTCAGAATGTCATATAGTTGGAATTGTACATATAGTACATGCAGTTGGAATCGTAGAGTCAGAATTTATTTTCAGAGCTGAACAGAAGTCCATTGTCTGGATGTACCACAGTTTACTTGTTCAAGAAAGACATCTTGGTCGTTTCCAAGCTTTGACGGTTAAGAATAAAAGCGCTCTAAACACCCCTGCGAAATTCTGGCAGTCCTGCGTATAGTCACGGCAGCGTGCACCAAACACAGTGTTCGGGCTGATTTCTCTCCAGCACCCTCTCGGGCTTTCTGGTTCCGGTGCCCGGCAACGCTTACTGCCAGAGGAGCTGCGAGTCGGGACAGCCGCTTCACGTGGATTCATTTTGTTAGTAAATCTGCCCCAGCCCACCTTCCTTGTGGCTGAGCTTATGGATCCAATGAGAAGGGGGGTCTGTCACTGTTATCATCATCATTATTATTGCTAGAGCATTGGGAAAAAAATTCAAGAACTGCCAGGCATAAAAAGAACACTGAGCCCCTCCCCCCCCCAAAGCATCTTCTTGATTGTCAAAGCTAAATTAAATCCTCACGTACGAGAACTATGTCAGAGAGGAGAAATAGCCCATTCCGGGGTAAAAACAGGGCCCTCGGAGCTCTAAAAGGGGGAACAGAGCATGACCGTCATCAGTGAGTGGAGGGAGGGAACAGAATGGACACCAGGGAGAAAAGCCCACAGGCCTCCTCCGTATCCTTCATCGCGTGGCGCGTGTTTGCACCATAGCTAATCTGTATTCATGGTGCCTGAGAAGATAAGCAAGGGGGTAGTGGACTTGAGAATGGGTGTCCACGAATGTCATTGCATTTACATAGGAGAGGGAAGCACCTAAAAATCACGCCTGCCGTCGATTGGCGTAACACTGGGCCAGACACTGTGCTAGGCACTTTATAAACATCAGGTTAGTCAGTCTTCATGACAGATCTGTGAAGTAGCCATTATCGATTCCGTTTTACAGACGATACGAGGATGGGCAGAAGCCAACTAAATTGGTCTGAGATCTCACAGCTCGTGAATAGAGGAATCAGAACTCTACCCCAATCTATTCGACTTCGGAGCTCTTTGTGGCTTTGCTCACCTGTTGCTTGGTGTATTTATTCATCCAGAGCCTCATCCATCCACCCCCTGGGTAGCCGTGAAAGCTGCAGATTATACCCCGATGTCATCACATAGTAGGTGCTCAGAATGTCGTCCGTATACAGTACAGATCAGAGAGTCATTCCGTTTGTAGTCGATACGATGTCCATAATTCCTGTGTAGACACACAAATAGATCCCATGCCCATACATCTATTTCATGTGATACACTATCTCATATATAGAGAAGTGTAGTCATGTAATAAACAAAAATGTGTTTGAAACAGCATGAAATTGGATTTCCTCATCCATAAATTGTGTTATATTTATGTCTAAGTTATAGTTCGAGAAACAGAACCGCGATGTTGATATTTTTATAAATGGTGTCTAATGTATTTCTATTAAGGGGAGATATATTTGCTGTGCCGAAATGTATTATCATAATAGCCAAACCATTTACTCTACCACTGGAAAATGGTGCGGTATTCTGCCGGAGATTCCACTTGCCTGCTCCCAAGCTGCCAGATCTATTGTAAATTATTGTAGGCGTCTGTGAGTTATTTTATAGGAAGCATCCATCTATTTTTACAACTCCGAAAAGTCTGTCACTCTCATTCATCTCCCTGGGAATAAAGCAATAATTTGATTCTCTATAAATGTGAACCTGAATTTACACCACCCTCTCCAGTTGGGACGTCAGTGATGTGGGTGATTTATAGCTCTGTTGTCTCCGGGGCAGGGGACTGGAAAGTGGCATCCCAGCCCGGTGTGTTTGTTGCCATTTTCAATTATTTCCGCAGAAAAAAAGGGGTGGGAATCCACCTGTCCCCATTCGACGTAGGATGTCACTGATTTGTTCCCTGTACCATGTGGGCTTGTTAAATGCCATGGCTCAAGGGCCGGTCCTAGCGTCCTGAGCCACTCCGTTCAGCTCTGGGTCCCATAGTTGGGTGAGATGTCTGTAAATGTACCCAGGGCACCGTGATGTGCTTCAGCCTTGAGAGAGCACCATTGCAAATGCTTACATTTCAAGGCTTCAGCAGGAAAGTGGTCGAATATTTGGGGGCTTTTTAGGGATTTGCTGCCCTGTGGATGGGCCTGTTAGGCAGACCCACATTATCCATCTACAAGAGCTTGTCTAGGAAATGTCCCATGTTTCATCCCTTTTTCCCTTGATAGGATGCCAAGGGGGGGGCATCCTTTTGTCGGTTGCTTGGGACCAAGGCTGTTTGGGCCTGAAAATCTGGCTGCTTCCAGGACCAGGAAAGTAGGTAGTGGGAAGAGAGCCTGAATACTCACTAAAATGTTGAGGTAGGGGATGTGAGCAGGAATCAGGGCTGGAGTTTGTAGCCAGAGAACTGGAGTTCCAGAAAGACCAGAGAGAGAGATGATGGATGGGGCAAGCGATGCACAGAGAAATCCTGGAGGACTGCCGGAGGCAGGTGAGATCTGGTGCCCTGGGCGGGCTTTCCCGTGCATTCTGCAGTATGGTGCTTGGGTGGGCTGGCTGCACTTAAAGGTCCTCAGGAGAAGGCAACTCATCCCTGAGCTGTTGTCCCCACTGAGGAGTCCAGGTTCAGGCGTGAAAGCCTCTCTGACCGCTCTTGATCATACTCTGACTCTGGAAGGTTTGTGCTGGGGGCTCTCCCTAATTGAAACCATTTTTCCTAGAAGGTCGGTTATCCTAAGTGTTACACGCCAGTCTGGCTCAGCAAGAAAACTTTGCATATGCAAATGGCCTGTATTATTGCGGAAGCTCTTATTTAAATGACTTCGTTTGGGGAGAAGAAGCCTAAGTGGAAATAGGGTGGCTGGATTTGCCAATTGGGACCCTCAACTTTGCAGCCACTGTCCGTCCCTTCGCCCATGCGTGGGCACTTCTAGCTGACAGCCACATGTAGCCACTGCCTGCTTCACAGAGTATGAAATGGCTTCCCATTGGACTATTTTGTAATTAATTCTCTCTCCTTTTGAAAATCTAAATGGGAAATATATTGTGCATTTGACAACTCCATAAATTTTAAAATACTCAAGCTTAGAAATGCAACTCCGTGCTTCCTCTATGCGACAGGAATAGAAAGAATTAAAACCTCGCATACTTTTCAAAATTTGCATTTAGACTCTTCTAAACCTTTTTGAGGTGCATTCCAACTCCATCCCCCCCCCCACAAGGGCACCCAGGTAGGAAATGATAAAGGTCCATCCTGTTGATGTAAAAGAGGTGAGAGGAGTGTGCACATTCAGGGAAGAGCTATCATCTTCTCTTTTTTCCCCCAAAGTTGTCCTTTTTTTTTTCTCACCCAGAAAATCAGCCAGTTCTTCGGGCTTGGAATGGATGTGATAAATTCGGAGCTCTTTTTTGGGGGGAAGTTATCAAGGGAGAGTCATCCTAGTGGCATGCCGCAAGTCTGGAACAAATTAGGGTGGCTGCCAGCGTTAGAGGGCACAGGGGCAGCTTTGAGGCTTGCTCTGAGGGGTGGGGATGCGCTCTGAGGATGCTCAGCCTACTTAAAGAGACCCAGCAGCTATGACAAACTCTAGGAAAGCTGTTGAGATGGGAAGAGATCTGCACCCGGGGGGGAAAGTGGGACACACAATTTCTTGAGAACCAGAAGACAGAAGAGGTAGATGGGTTGGAGGGAATTGGTTGATGTTCAGGTTCTAAGTGTATGACCAACAGCCCCAAAATAAATGGCTTAAAATAACAACAGTCTTTTTATTATCTCTTTTTTTTTTAATTTTTTTTTCAACGTTTTTATTTATTTTTGGGACAGAGAGAGACAGAGCATGAACGGGGGAGGGGCAGAGAGAGAGGGAGACACAGAATGGGAAACAAGCTCCGGGCTCTGAGCCATCAGCCCAGAGCCCGACGCGGGGCTCGAACTCACGGACCGCGAGATCGTGACCTGGCTGAAGTCGGACGCTTAACCGACTGCGCCACCCAGGCGCCCCTTTATTATCTCTTCTGGGTATCCAGAAGAGTATCCAGCGACACACAGGGTATGAATTGTGCCCCCCGCCCCCACCAAAAGATATGTTGAAGTCATAACTCCCAGTACCTGCGAAATGACCTCATTCGGAAGAGAACTATGAGTCAACGTATTTCTTTTGTTTTCAGCCACCAGTTTGAGGTCTTTGTTACGGCAATCCAAGGAAACTAATAATACAGTGGGGATAGTTTGTCTCTGTTCCAGGATGGTTGGGGCATCCGCTGGAAGGATTTAAAGGATGAGAGTTGGAATCATCTGGAATGTTCACTAACATGTCTGGCAGCTGATATTGGTTGTCACCTGAAACCTGAGCTTGGCTGTCACGTAGAACACCAGGTGGTCTCTTGGATGGGCTCCTTTGGGCCATTTGACATCGCGGTGCTGGGTTCCAAGAGCATCTTTAAAGAGCCAGGTGGAAGTTGTATCACCTTTTATGACCTTGCCACCGAAATCACGTAGTGTCATTTCTATCGTAGTTTCCATTCGAGGAAGCCCTGGGCTCAAGAAGACAAGATCCCGCTTCTTGATGGGCAGGTCACGTTCCAAAAGTGCATGTGGAATGGGATAGACAGTTATAGCATTTGTGGAAAATACAGCCTGTACATTAGAGAAGGTTCCACCCCGCAGCTTGTGTGGATTAGACAGCCCCATCGAAGGGCAGGGGCAGGGACCGTCTCTCCTTCCTCCCTTCACTTTTTGATTCTGCCATCTCCTTTATGGCATGTCTGTGCTGCCACGTTCGGTCCTTGCAACCATGGTCTGGTCCCCCACCAGAGAAGGAACTAAATTCTGCCCAGTAAACATGTTCGGGGTCCTGTGTGCAAGAAAGCGAGCTAAATCCTGTGGCAAGCCCTGTGTCTGCAGAGAAGAAGGTTGCTGGCCCAGAGGAGTCCTAGTGATGGGCCACGACAGACGTGCCCCTAAGGCCAGATGTGATTTACTGCTGTACATCACGTGGAAGCAGAATGTGGGGGAACAAGGAGACCGAATAGCGTCCCCATTGTCAGCACCACCCCCCCGACACCCGTTGCTGCATGATCGCCTCGCATGACAAGGTGGAGCCTGTGGGTCTCCTACACTCGGCTGTATTAGCACCCTGGGCTCATTTCTTACTCTGAGGGGGATGTAGTTTTCTAATTCAGAAGGCAGGAACAGTCCACGTTCTAGAAGAGGCAGGTCTCTCTGTCAGATATTGGTTGACGCCCTCAGCAACGGCAAAGTGGGTCCTTGACTTCCTGCAGTTGACCACTGGCTTTTCTCCGTCAGCAGGGATATGGATAACACGGAACGTATCTGTTGATCTCACACATGTGAAGATACACCAGCTGTGTTTATCGTTTGTCTGCAGTGGGTGGGAGGGGTTTTTTGTTTCCAGGGTGACTTTGGGGTTTGTTTGGAGCCTTTCGTCTTCTTTTTTTTTTTTTTTTTTTAATTTTTTTTTTCAATGTTTATTTTATTTTTGGGACAGAGAGAGACAGAGCATGAACAGGGGAGGGTCAGAGAGAGAGGGAGACACAGAATCGGAAACAGGCTCCAGGCTCTGAGCCATCAGCCCAGAGCCTGACGCGGGGCTCGAACTCACGGACCGCGAGATCGTGACCTGGCTGAAGTCGGACGCTTAACCGACTGCGCCACCCAGGCGCCCCTCGTCTTCTTTTTTAATTTAGTAGATGTAAGGCAGAAAGTCCTAGGAGATACCTCTGCAGACGCGAGGTGCCTCAACCCACTTTCTAGAAATGTTTTCGCACGCAGTTAGAGGTGAACAGAATCCTGTGGAAATGCCTATAGTTCAGCCAGTCAACAAATACTTAGTAAGCGTCTCCTGTGTGCTGGCCTGGGGTATCGGGAGGTCTCCCACGTTGTAGAGTTGATGGTCTGGCTGGGGGATCAGGCGTTAAGTAAGTAGGCATGCGCAAATAGATGGTAATGCATTGGGGTAACTTATGTGAAGGAAGAGAATTGAGCAGGATAAGAAAGGATGGGGGGGTAAGGTGGTGTGCTGGGGACATTTGTGGGTGGGGAGGTCCTCTCTCAGGAATGGTATTGAAAGCATGACCTGAAGGGGAAAGGGAGGAGCAGGGAGCAGCCAAGAGTGATCCAGACAAAGAGCAGGACGGATAACATCTCCAGAGACAAATGGAATCTTTGGGTTCCAGCCCCTGGGGAAAACCTGCGTGGCTGAGCAGAAGGCTCAGGTTGAGAGAGACGAGTTTGGAAAGGCAGGAAGGGGCCAGGTCTTAAACGGTCTCGTAGGCCACCTGGCTCACTGGGGACTTTGTCTAGAGTTAATGAGAAGTCCCTGAAGGAAGAACCACATGGTCTGTAACAGACTTGAGTAGAGACAGGGTTAAGAGGAGGCAGGCTGGTCTGATCACATCGGGAAAGCCCTGACCAAATGTCTATAGGGGTTTTGCTTTCTTATATTTAACGGGTCAAGGCCACACTGTGGCGGTCGGACCCTTGAGTCTCTGGGGGACAAGGGCTTGGGCAGGAGTGGCCAGAATTTGGGGCTCAGCGGCCAGTGGAAATTTAAACCTGAGATATTTCTTCTGCCTGATCGAGCTCCTAGGGTCATCCATTAGAGCAGAATTTCTCGCGTAGACACTAGTGACGATTTGGGCTGAGCCATTCCTTGTTGTGGGGGGAGGGGGCGTCCTGGTGTTGTACGATGTGTGGCAGCATTCCCAGCCTTTGCCCACCAGATGCCCATGGTGCCCACCACCACCGCCACGTTGTGATGACCAAAAACAGCTTCAGGTATCGCCGAGTGTCCCTGGCGGGGAGGGGCGGGGATCAGAGCTGGCCCTCGGTGGAGAAGCACTGATTTAGACCATGCCTTCTCAATGGGGTAAAATGCTCCCCGGGCGGTAAAAGCAGAGGTTCTTGAGGAGTGAAAATCGTCGACATGACAGTGGTTTACAGCCCTCCAAAGGGCCACCGTACGTGAACAGATATATAGTGTATCCGTGGTATTAAAATTGCATGGGAGAGGAAGGCAATTGAAAACAAAACATGTCTAAGAAGGCTTCTTGGGAGGGCAGTAATAAAAAACAAAATTGAGAAATACTGCTCTCGACCAAGGGAGAACGGTTTTTTTTCCGGGAAGCCGGAAACCTGGCTGAAATGGGCAACCAGAGGGCCCAGCAGGAAGGGTCCTGGAAATCGAAATGGGGAGCCAGAGGGCCCGGCAGGAAGGGCCAAGTAATCACTAACAGCAAAGGCTAACAGTAATCACTGATCACGTGCCACGCATGGGGCCGAGTGGTTTGAGCGTGCCCGGCAGCACCCTGACGTAGCTGGGAAACTGAGGCACACTCAGATTCACAATAAACAGCGTCCAGAGACCCTGCCCTCTACCGCAGTGGGCCAGGGCCAACCCGGGGGTGGAGGACCATGACCTCAAAAGCCCATCAGAGGGGTTTTCAGGAACGTGGGGGGACCAGAGGGTCCCTGGGGGCTGGGAAGGGAGCAGAGGGAGGCAAGGTAGCAGGGAAGGAGTGGGCAGAAAATGGAAAATTGAGAGGTTAGACCAGGAGGGAGGGAGGGAGCCAAGAGTCCAAGAGGCATGCTAGCGAAGCAGCCTCAGAGTTCAGTGAGATCCTTAATACAACCTTCTCCGGGTGCTTCTGCCTTCTGTCTCTCTCCGCCTCAGAGGCTGCATAGTGGGTTTGGAGTGGGCGGGGCCAGGCCGCTGAATTCTTCCCAGCCGACCCATGCAAGGCTGGCCTCGGCCCCTTCTTTTCCCACCCGCCAAGTAAATCACTATGGCTCCTGACTTCCCTCTGGGGCCTGTCTCAACTGAGCTCGCTCTTGTCCTAAGCTCGTGATCTTTAGGAAGGGAATTTTGTGAGCATCCCTGATTTAAAAAAAAAAAAAAAATGCATAGAGTATATTCCTCCCAAGCTGTATATCTACACAGAGAAATAACACTATTTCATGCTCGCGCTCTCTCTCTCTCTCTCTCTTTGGCAAATATTGCTGTCTTCTCAGAGTTGGAATTTTAGCTCTTTTATCCTCACTCTATGTTGAGAAAGGGTTTTAGGTTCCAGTTTGAAGGTCCCATTGCCGGGGAGGCAGCTCCAAGCCCCCAGGACGTACCTCGAAACAGACTGACCCTCCTTTGCTCGTCGAAGGCGGTAGAAGCTGCCTCTTGGGTGTTTCAACTTTGAAAAGTTACGGTAACGTAGAGTAATTGGAGCATTTCAAATTAGGAATGGAATTATGATAATTGACTCTACGTGTCGTTCTCTCCAAAATAGTTCTTGCACGCAGATTACAGCCCGCTCCTGCCTCTTTCTCTGCAGCTGTTAAGGGGCCAGAGCAGCTGCGGGCACGTTGGAGGGGAGGTGTCCCCAGGTCACTGGCGGGCTCCCGGATCCACCGTCGAGTTTTGTCGGGAGGGACCTCAAGGTTGCTGTGATGGGAGCATGAACCGGGCCAGGTGTCAGCCAGCCTGTGCCTGAATCCCTCTGACGACGAGGTGGCTTGCCACCTAGCACCCGTCCTACTGCTGAACCACTCGGATCCCCCTGGAAGTCGTGTTTTTAGCAGCCTGCACCGTAGAGCGCTGACCAGGCCCTATCGCTAAGTTCTTGCGACCTTACTTCATTCCTAGAACTGCCCGGCGAGCTGTTATCGCTATCACCGTTGCACAGAAGGGGAAGTCACAGAGCTGGCAAACGGGGGAGCCGGGTCTTGGCCACGGGAAGCCTGACCCCAAGGCCTAATGAACCACTGTGCAATATCGCCTTATGGTCTATGGCACTGTCGTGTCAGCAGGACGTCTGCCTGTGGCTCTCATGCGGCGGTCCTGATGCCGCCTGTTGCCATTCTGGCAGACGAGTTCAATTCCCCTTCTGCACAAAATTCCTCAGGCTGATTCAACCCAAAGGCGTGCTTCCCCCCCTTCCCCCTTCGGCCCCCTTTAGTCTTTACTGCCGGAGGAAGAGAGTATGTAGGTAAACACACCCGGCTCCTCCCTGGTTCCTTGAATCTCACGCTTCAAGATCCTACTGGCCGGGGTCTTCTCCTCTTGTGTTGCCCAGAGAAGAAGCTGACTCTTCATATGTGGCGAAGAGCGGGACCGGGTTCTCGAAGTTATGCTTAAAACCCAAGATCACATCTCGCCGTGGATGGAGTGGATAAACCCGCTTGTGTTCTCAACAGGCAAAGGGATGCTTGGGAGAATTCCCTTCCGAATGAATCACGGAAGCTACACTGGCAAGACATGAATCAGGGATACCTAGGAAGCTCTCCCGAATCTTCACGCCCAGACTTGACTCCTGCTTTGGCACTGTATGGGTAAACTTCAGGACGACCGCCCGTGTGCCAACATTCTTATTCATTCCCTTACCCATTTATTTCTTCACTCTTGACAGAGTGGAAGAGGTTCTACTAAGGTTTCGAGCAGAGCACTGAGTTTGGGGGATATACACATGAAGAAGGCATAGGTCCTGTTTTCAAGGAAGAAAAAGAAGACGCCCGTAGTTACAACAGGGCCCGATGAGCACGAGAATACAGCTGTGCCGGGAATCATTGGGATTACGGGAGAGACTTCCAAGGCTGGAGGATCTGGAGGCGCTTCTGAGGACGCCTTGAAAGGCGCACATGAGTAACGGTGTTCCAGGAGAAGGAAAGGACACGTGCCGAGGAAGGTGAAATCCCTTCCGCCTAAGGGAAACATTCCAAGACCAAGGGAGGTCCGTTGGTATAAATCACATTGGAAGCGCTTCCCAATTTAAATGTTTATGCAACTAATGGTACACAGTCCTTCACACGTCACTCACCCCATTCCAAACCTGTCACCATTTGTGGCCCGTGCGCTCAGATGGCCAGCGCTTAGTATGAAGAGAGTAAAGGAGGCTCCACAGTTCTCAGCAATATTATCTTTTCGTGAAATTGTCCTTTCTCTCGTCTCCTTCCCCCATGGGGATGTCCTCTTTTCATTGATCTTTTATAGCCTCTGATCTCATCTCATGGCGGTCGTGATACATGTCTATTTTCATACGGTATCTGAAGGAAGTCTTGTGGTGTCCTGGTGGTCTGCTTATGGAGTCTCATCTCTCAGTTGGCCTGACACCCACCCTCATGATCCCCTGTCCTGCCTTTATGGAAATGGTCATAAGATTGGTGAATATTTCTTAGGAGATCCTTGGCTTGGCTGAGTTTACTTCAATTAGCTTTAGCCGTCGTAACCCTCATTCACACACACACACACACACACACGCGCGCGCGCATGCACACCCAAATCCCATCTTGATTTATAATCTTAGATCACAGGTCTCTACGATAGGGTGAAATAGACTGATACACTCAAGAAACCACAAGCAGTGTTGATGGAGAGTATGATGAACTTGAAATAGGTGGGGGGAAGGCAAAGCAACAAAATTCCTTGGTGGTCAGAAATAAATGGCCCATACCCATGGGTCTACTCCTCAACTTGGATGTCTTATTAAAATACAAGCTGATGTCACCAAGACTGTGATAGGATGACAAGCTTATGAAAAATGCTTCCGGTACCAGGGTGCCTGGCTGGTTCAGTGTCTGACTCTTGATCTCAGTTCAGGTCTTGATCTCAGGGTGGTGAGTGCAAGCCCCGCGTTAGGGTCTGCACTGGGCATGAAACCTACTTAAAAAAAATGCTTTCAGTACTTCCCAAGGAATAAAAGGGTGTTATCATCAATTCATGAACTCAAGAAGGTATGTGAGTGCACACACACACACACACACACGCACACACACAAAACCAAAACAAAACAAAAACAAAAAACAAAAAACATCGAAAGCCCTGGAAATATTTTGTAACACAAAAGAATAAACTCATTAGAGCATACAGTTGCACCGGAATAATTTCTTACTTGAGACCAATGGAAAGGTTAGAAATCAATTATTACACATTCTCAACAAGGTAGAGGGGGGATTTATATCTGTTAATCATAGACAGGGTGGTACATCATGAGAAAATGGAATTAAGACTCTAAGAGACCATGAACTATTTTTGGGGGGTGCACTAAAAAAATTTTAAAGGGCCCTGAAGAAGATAAATAGATAAACAAGAAAGATTTCCGAAGGATTGTGGGAAAAGACAACTGACATAGAGGTGTAATCGACGAAGAATAGGAGTGCCCAAAGAAAAAGAGACAGAAACCTCTCCAAGGAAAAGAGGGCGAGAAGAATCTCCTCCCATCTGTTCAATTTCACCCTTCCTCTAGTGCTTTCTCAACAGAGCCAACCAAGTGCAAACAAAAGCCCTTCAGTCCTTGTTGATGGTCAACGCGTTGGGAGCCACACCGATCCTTCCCAAAGAACTGTGTTAGTCAGGGCAGGATAAGCTCTGCGGTGGTAACACCTTCACCCTGAATCTTGAGTTGCTTTAATACCTAAAAATTTTGTCTCATAAAAAGTCCAGCAAGAGCTTTGACACTCTCCACGAAAGTCGCCTTCAAGGGATCATTTAGGAACCCAGTCTGCTTCCAACCAGGACATCCACACTACCACGTCTCCGGGAAAATCCTGTAGTCCTGGCATGATTATGGCAAGTGCCTCTTTCGCTCCCTGAAATGTGCATGTGAGTGCATTAAGTTACGTGGTCATCCTATCGTTGCACGATCTGGAACTGGCTTCCAGGTCACTGCACCAGGGAAGAGGGAAACTGGAGACCCTTGTGCCGATTGTGTTCCTAAATGCTTTGGCCCAGGGCGATGCCTGCTGTTTGCACCTACCGCTCATTGGAATCACGGTGGTTTATTCATCTCACTGTAGGGAGGCCAGATCACGAAGGCGGGCACACGGAGAGTCGACAAGCGGGAAATATCGCTGTCACAATAACCTTCGTAAAATCCGACATTAAAGGGAAAGAGCTACACAGATACAGCATCAAAATAATGAAGTCTCCAAGAACAGTCCCATAATTTGAGCCCATCCGCTATAACCGCAGAAGGGATCCAAACTCTGCCTGGTGTTTTTACACTACCTGCCTGGGTCCACACCAAACACCATCTCATTTTTTGACCCAACTGTGTATATATAGTTCTTGGACATCCTTTATTCTTCCTGATCAAAGCCACCTATCTAACTCCTCGCCTCCGGGGCCTTCATTACCATTCCATATCTATGGCTGACATTGGTTCGCTTGTTCTGAATCTTCTGCCTGGGCTCGCCTAAGGATATTATGGATGCAGAGTGAGTGAGCATTTGAGGGGTGGTCAGGTACCAGCAGGCCTGAAGCAGGAGGAGTGGCGACACAGATGTCCCTTTGTGAGTAGCCAGAGCCTTCAGGAAGAAATTATATAGCTGATATGAAAGGTATAATTAGTTAGACTCAATCATATTTAACAAACACTTATTCATCAATTACATGACGAATGAGCAAATGAACACACATAATTATAAAGGTAAATATTTTTAGAACTTGAGTACCTCCGAGAAGGAGAATGGAACTTCTTTTCAAATGCCCGTGAATCCGTCACAAAAAAAATTGATCGTATCCCAGCCTGCAAAATTGTCATAGATCTTAAAAAGCACAAATGTTTCAGATCTGGCTCTCTGATCACAATATCGTCAAACCAGAAATCGGTAACATGGGATTAAATGAAAAGAGCACGGGGGGAAAGAAGTGTTGGCCTTCTCTGGGCGCCTGGGTGGCTCAGTCAGTTAAGCATCCGGCTCTTGATTTCAGCTCAGATCATGATCTCACAGTTCATGGGATCGAGCCCCACGTCAGTCTCCATGCTGACAGCGTGAAACCTGCTTAGGATTGTCTCTCCCTGTCTCTCTGCCCCTCCCCTGCTTGCACGTGCTCTCTCTCTCTCAAATAAATAAATAAGCTTTAAAACATGTAGTGTTTAAAGATGCCCCAAATACAGCATCGTTGGTCAAAGGAGAACACCAAGAAAATCCATAAAAGCTGCTAAAAAAATAATAAGCGGAAACAGTACTTGTCAGAACCCCAAGGAATGTTGCTCAAGTACTGCTCAAAGGGTAGGCGGCTTTCGTGGCCGTAATTGTGTGTGGTGCTGGGGGGTCAGGAATCCTGTGTCTCCACCCCTATACTCTGTTCCACATCCAGTTCATCCAGGAGTTCCCTCTGGGCACCCTCAGGCTGTCTGCCGGCAATACCTACTTTCTGTGCCCATTGCCTGCCCTCATGTAGTCCCCTGTTTCCACCCATGTGGGATTTTCCAGCAACTTCCTCTTTCTAAAACGGGGACAGGCCTGCTGTTCCCCTGTGAGAAACACGTACTGTATCCCTACTGCTGTCAGGTTGAAATCTGTCCTCTGTGGGTGGGCCCTTCAAGGCCCCTCCCACGGAGGACCCCAGTCGGACGCACTGGATTTCGAGACCCCAGCTCAAGTGCCAGCTGGCCTCGAACTTACAAGTAACCGATGGTTCAGTCCAGCCCACACTTCCCACCTTGCTCATGGTGGGTGTGAAAGTGTTAGATTGTAGACCGACGCATGTCTGTTGACTTGTCTTTTCCCCCCCCGGTAGCTTTTAAGCTGCTTTCCCGTATTCTTCCACGTCCCTGGATTGCTTTGCCCCTCGTCTTCCTCGCTGGGCCCCCGCACAGGGCTTTCAGGACAGAGATACAAGACCAACACACGCTACATGACAGAGAACACGTCTCAGGTCCTAGAGCAGATGTAGGCATCCAAGCAGCAGTTCCTCTCGGTGTTAATATATTAAACTCTTGGGAAAAGGGGAGAAACTCCATATTACCGTGAAAGGGCTACAGGAATTCAGAGAAAGAGGAGGATCATGGTGTAGAATGACCCAGGGTGCCATGATGTGTTGCTGGCTTGGCAGAGGGAAAACCCTGGAACGGTGAAGGAGCTCATGGCCTGGGATTTCTGGCTGGAGGGATATGGTCCAAAGAAGAGAGAGGGAGTAAGCGTGGGGACAATGGAGGGGCTGCCTTAGCTGAGGGGAGAGTCCCCAAAGGGGAACCCAGGACCTGAGTTTGGACGGTTCCCACAGCCACCCCCCCAATCACAATTTGGGGCACGCGGGCCAAATCTCATATCTGTAAAACATCAGCGGTTGAAGCCACCAGTGTCATTCAGACCAAAGTAGGGTTTCTTACACTCTTTGAAAACGTTCAGCCGGCTCAACAATGTCTATAAGTTCCAATGGAATATCCCCCCCCAATGTAGAAGTCTTTATCTACTGTTTGCAAACTTGACTAAGAGAGTGAGGTCAGACCTGAGTTCGTGTGAGTGGGAGAAGAGAGAATTTGGCTGAATTGTTTGGATTTTTCTCTGTGTTGGTTTTCATCCCACACCGCACAGAGGCTAGGTCTAGTACAACACATACCCCATCCTAAGGGCTGTGCATATGGAAATAGCCCTTGAGGCGCTCAGAATTAGTCACTTTATATCGTGCATAATTCCCCTGCCCACATTTCGGTATGGACGACTCGCCTTCAGCTCATGCCCTTCGTGCGTTCAGTTAAAATTAGTTAAATCAAAAGAATGTGTGGAAAAGAGATTGTGTTTAGCAAGCCATTGTGCTGATATCTGATTAAGTGTAAGCTTTCTAGCCTGCTGTGTCAATGAGATGTGCTCTCGTATTAATAAGCTGCAAATTCTAAATAATTGCTTGATAGAATGAGAACCTGAAGCTGTGGCTTCCTTTCCAGAATGTTGATTATTCCCCTCCCAGAAGGCAAGAGGACCCATTCCTGCAGACGCTTCCCTTTGGGAAGAAAGGGACATTTTTGTCCTGGCACATTGACAGAGAAGACTAAAACTTTCCTTGGTGACTCTTTTGTTTCCTTTCGTCCGAGCTTCTGGTTTGGTCCCGCATCTGCAGACATCAGCTGGGCAAGGTGAAGGCTCCCGCATGAGCCACTCCTATTTGTCAGGCCCCCTGAATGGCAGCTACTTCTCTTTCTGGTCAGAGAATGGAAATTCTGTTTCCTGAGCCAGCAGAGTCCCCACAGATAAACAGAGTTTCCCCGGAGGGCGGGGGGGGGGGGGGGGGGGGGGCTGGGGGGGGATGTCATAACCCAAAGGTGGACGACCTGGCCACCCTCTCTCTCTGATCTCTAGGATCTAGCAGACATTTTTGATGCAGAGAGGCTCAGCTCTGAACCCAAGCCAGCACTGGTTGTTGGTTCCAATTAAAAAGCAATTGCATTCCCAGTAATTCAAGGCTGCAGCCAAAAATACAACATGTTCAGAAAAGCATGATCGTTTTTGAGAGGCAGTAACTCCATAAAGGGCTAGATGCTGCCAGGGAAGGCTAATGATGGTACATGTGTATGTGATAAAAATTCTGAAGTTCAAAGACGAAACCATAGTAAATGATTTACTTTATTTGTAGATGGCACTGAGGGTTTCCTGTTGCTCTCTTTTTTTTTTTCCGCTCCAGCATTAAGCAGCCCATTTATTAGAGGACACATAGAAATTGACCTTTGTCAGACAGCAAGGAAACAGAGCAATCATATAAGGAAATCAAAAGCGAAAATGCCAAAGGGTCTGCATGAACCAGCCCTGGGAAGCAGTGTCATTCTGTAGGTGCGTCAGCCAGATCAGCATCTGTCCTATCTCTGCTTTCTTGGAGGACCAATAAGGACCCAGAGCTGGAAGAGGCATTCCAGATCATTACGTACGGTCTCCTCCACTGGTTGAATGGTTATGTCTGGGTATTTCTAGTAACCTTCTCTCTCTGGCTTGCCTCCGGAACACAGAATTTCAGACAGTCGTGAACCCTGATTTTTTTTTTTCAGGTCTAGCTCACCGTAAGATCTGGGCGAAGTCGCTGAACCTCTCTGGGTGGGTGTTGGGAGTTGTGACTCATTTTAGCTTGCTCCTCTTGGTTCACGGTTTTACAAAAAAACGGTTCAACCTCATCGCCGTCGAAATTAACATTTCAAAACAAAACGGCCCCCTTAATCTCCCTTTTGTGTGTCTGTGTGTACCTATTAAGTGGGGCCAAGTCCGGTTTCTCTTCCAGCTGGAAAGAGCCAAGAGATCACCCCCGGGGGTCATTTCTAACTTCACACGTCTAGTTTCCCTTAAGGAGGGAAGGATGACTGCTTCCTACCAAGACAGCTTGTTTCAAGACCAGCGTGACTGGCAAGAATTTTCCAGCACCACCGTGGTAGTCTCTAGCGGGTTAGAGTCTTGTGGAGAGGATCATTGCCCCCAAGGGAAGGTGCCGGGCAGGGGGTGGGGGGTGTGATGGAGCAACAGCACCCGCAGAGGGCTTAGCTCATTGCCAGTGCTTCATGTAACCGAACAGACTGTTTGTCATATTCAATTTCAGATGTAATTGTTCAGTCAGGACCTTATCCAGACTAGCTTCCAACCCACTAGCCCATTCTGCCCCCTCGTCCTGGGGTCTGTGATTCTGTTGTTTTCCCAGCCCTGCGTCCACTGGCCAGCCCCTGCCAGGTCACCTAGGTTGTTGGCCACAGGTGTGGCTTTTCCAGCCCGTGGAGCAGATTCAAGCATTCTGGCTCCCTCTTCTGTCTACTCTTGAGAAGCAGAGTGTTTTCTGCTTTCTTATTCGCTTACTCTACATCAACTTCTTTTCTATCCAGTGGACTCTGAATGAATGCGGCCATGAGAAGAGGCGTGGCCTCTACTTGGCTTGGTGGGAGGAGAGCAAAGAGGCTTTCTCTGATGATTCCAGGAGGCATCACCCTCACCTCTCCCACCTCTGACAGGGGCAGGGGCAGCACAGGGCAGCAGGAAGAGCCCTGAGGTCGGAGTCTGAAACCCAGGTCCCAGTTCTGAATGTGGGATCTTGATGGGCCAAGACCGTGCCTCTGCCAAATGGAGCAAGTGCCTGTTCAGCTGACCTCACAGGTGGATGGGATGGGAGGCCCCAAGATAATACATATGGCGGCACCATGGGAACTGTTACCATCTGCACACCTGTGCCCAGAAGGTGGTCTCCCAGCCTCTGCCTCAACCAGATGAGAATGGTGCTCGGACGAGAATCTGGGAATGTTTGTGGGGGCTGAGATGGACAGTTCATGCTGGTACCTCAAGAGAAGCGTGAAGTCTTCCAAATCCAAGATTCCTTATCCTCCTTTCTTCGACCCTTCCCTCTCCTTTTAAATTGGCCAGTCTCCTCCCCTTCTAGCTTCAGTTTTTTTCTCCCCCCTGTTCCTGGCTCCCAGAAATGGGGAAATGGGGCTCCCACCACCCCTTCCTTCAGATTTCCTCCCTCTGTCTCCTCTGGATGGCTCGTCTGGAACTGTCTTCCCTTCAATCACCAGAGACTTTGTGTGAACATTTTGAGTTCTTGTCCTCCTGAACCGTCCTGGCCTTTTTCTCCTTTCTGGTCTTCCCTTGCCATCCTCCTCCTCCTTCTCCTGAGAGAATCTGCTTTCTAGTTCAAGAAAGAGCCAAAAGGTAGCTTGGCTTAATCATCCTTCTCTGAGCTCTCCCCCTGAGATCAGGAACACGACAGGGATGTCCACTCTCACCTCTGTTGTTTAACATAGTGTTGGAAGTTCTAGCATCAGCAATCAGACAACAAAAGGAAATCAAAGGCATCAAAGTTGGCAAGGATGAAGTCAAGCTTTCACTTTTTGCAGGTGACATTATACATGGAAAACCCAATAGACTCCGCCAAAAGTCTGCTAGAACGGATACACGAATTCAGCAAAGTCGCAGGATACAAAATCAAAGTACAGAAATCAATTGCATTCTTATACGCTAATAATGAAGCAACAGAAAGACAAATAAAGTGATCCCATTCACAATTGCACCAAGAATCATAAAATACCTAGGAATAAACCTAACCAAAGATGTAAAAGATCTGTATGTTGAAAACTATAAAAAGCTTATGAAGGAAATTGAAGAAGATATAAAGAAATGGAAAAACGTTCCGTGCTCATGGGTTGGAAGAATAAATATTGTTAAAATATCAATACTACCCAAAGCTATCTACACATTCAATGCAATCCCAATCAAAATTGCACCAGCATTCTTCTTGAAGCTAGAACAAGCAATCCTGAAATCTGTATGGAAACATAAAAGACCCCAAATAGCCAAAGTAATATTGAAAAAGAAGACCAAAGCGGAAGGCATCACAATCCCAGACTTTAGCTTCTACTACAAAGCTGTAATCATCAAGACAGCATGGTATTGGCACAAAAACAGACAGGCAGACCAATGGAACAGAATAGAGACTCCAGAGTTGGACCCATGAAAGTACAGCCAACTCATCTTTGACAAAGCAGGAAAGAATATCCAGTGGAAAAAAGACAGTCTCTGTAACAAGTGGTGCTGGGAGAACTGGACAGCAACATACAGAAGAATGAAACTAGACCACTTTCTCACACCATTCACAAAAATAAACTCCAAATGGATGAAGGACCTGAATGTGAGATAGGAAACCATCAAAACCCTAGAGGAGAAAGCGGAAAAAAACCTCTCTGACCTCAGCCGCAGCAATTTCTTACTCGACACATCTCCAAAGGCAAGGGAATTAAAAGCAAAAATGAACTATTGGGGCCTCATGAAGAGAAAAAGCTTCTGCACTGCAAAGGAAACAATCAACAAAACTAAAAGGCAACCGACAGAATGGGAAAAGATATTTACAAATGACATATCGGACAAAGGGCTAGTATCCAAAATCTATAAGGAACTCACCAAACTCCACACCCGAAAAACAAATAATCCAGTGAAGAAATGGACAGAAAACATGAATAGACACTTCTCTAAAGAAGACATCCAGATGGCCAACAGGCACATGAAAAGATGCTCAATGTCGCTCCTCATCAGGGAAATACAAATCAAAACCACACTGAGATATCACCTCATGCCAGTCAGAATGGCCAAAATGAACAAATCAGGAGACTATAGATGCTGGAGAGGATGTGGAGAAACGGGAACCCTCTCGCACTGTTGGTGGGAATGCAAACGGGTGCAGCCGCTCTGGAAAACAGTGTGGAGGTTCCTCAAAAAATTAAAAATAGACCTACCCTATGACCCAGCAGTAGCACTGCTAGGAATTTACCCAAGGGATACAGGAGTACTGATGCATAGGGGCACTTGTACCCCAATGTTCATAGCAGCACTCTCAACAATAGCCAAATTGTGGAAAGAGCCTAAATGTCCATCCACTGATGAATGGATAAAGAAGTTGTGGTTTATGTACACAACGGAATACTACATGGCAATGAGAAAGAATGAAATCTGGCCTTTTGTAGCAACGTGGATGGAACTGGAGAGTGTGATGCTAAGTGAAATAAGTCATACAGAGAAAGACAGATACCGTATGTCTTCCCTCTTATGTGGATCCTGAGAAACTCAACAGAAGACCACGGGGGAGGGGAAGGAAAAAAAAAAGAGAGAAAGGAAGCCAAAACATAAGAGGCTTTTAAAAACTGGGAATAAACTGAAGGTTGATGGGGGGTGGGAGGGAGGGGAAAGTGGGTGATGGGCATTGAGGAGGGCACCTGTTGGGATGAGCTCTGGGTGTTGTATGGAAACCAATTTGATGATAAATTTCATATTTAAAAAAAATCATCCTTCTCTGTTAATCGGAAGAAGATGTCCTATTCTTGAACTTGTCTGGTAGGGGGTTAAAGGTCAGAAAGCAAAAAGACCTAGATTTTCCACGGGAAAAAAAAAAGACGACATGCCCCCTTTAAGAATGGGAGCTCACCCCCACATGTAGCCAATCACGCACCGGTCGCCTAAGATGCACCCTCCATTCTCAACATTATCTTGACCCCTTGATTGGGGAATGGATGGAGAGGGGCCTTCTCTGCCGTGTGCAGAACCCTGGACTCATAGATTCACGGTAGCCCTGGAGATTCTCTCTGTAGATGGTTCTATAGACTAGAGTCAAACTTTGTCCACGCTCAGTGGCCAAGGGGAGGAGAGACTGTCGACACCTGTCCACACACTTTCCACTTTAAGTGGAGACTGCATCCATGGGTCTGGTGCCTAAGGTTTGCGTTTGGCCACAGGTCCCTCTCTGGAGAGTGGGTGTGGAAGGTTGCCTCTGTCGACCAAGAAAACACTTGCTCTCCAGCCACTTCCGCCTGGGGACTCCCGCATGCAGCTGGAGGTGGGACCCTTGTCAGTCTCTTTATCCTTTCATCAGTGTGACTGAGATTCCAAAGAAGGGAGGCAAGTGCCGTTTCACCCCTCTCCCCTGTCCCCTGGGAAAGTTGGATGTGTGCAAGGACATGGGTCCCATCGCTTTCCTTCTGCTGTTACATGCGGGGAAATGTGAATCTCTTGGCTTCCCTCTTGCCTCAATCCATTGATCATTTTTCACGGTTTCTGAAAGTTTTTCGAGACCATTCGTCTCACTCAGAGAGTCATTTTGAAATAAGACGGGGAGAATTGATAGGAAAAGGCACCAAACCCATTTGACAGAAGAGGAATGATCGTCAGAAGCATGAAGCCTTTCCGGGGTCAAGTTTCAGCTCACCTCTTCAGCATTCTGGTTGTCCTTCTTTTCTGGCATCAGAAAGCACGTTCCCCCCTTTGGATAAATATCAGGTTTGTTCTGATTCTCAGTTCACATAAGCTTGCAAATTCAGATCACACTTGAAGACCAAATTACTGCCTTTGGGACAATGGCCTTTGTCTGATTGCTAATTGGGGATTTAGTAAATAGCCCAAGAGACAGGATTTGGGTCCCAGATTTCACTGGGCTGCATTTTTTAGAAACACAGTTAATTATAGGCTTAAGTCATGTATTCAAATGCAGATAGGAGAGAGACCACATTCCCACATTTTAATTGGATCTTTAGGTAGAGAGAGTTTCAACTGTGTATTCACTCAGTGTGAACACACTTTCATTTTAATGCCTGGCTTTTTTTTTTCTCTCTCTCTCTCTCCCTTGCCTAATATCCATGCTCTTGTAGCACCCTGAACATCTTCTTTTCTTCTCATTGTACTTGATACTTGTGACAGCTTCATCAGTATCCTTATCTGTTACATTGCAAACTCCCCAAGAAAAGGGTCTGTATCTATTTTATTTATCAGTGCGCCCCCTGGTATCTGGCATGTTGTAGGCCTTAGCAAATTTTTGTGAAATGGATGGATGGAAGGATGGATGGATGGACGGATGGAAAATGCATAAAAGTGTCTTTTCCTGTCTTCTATTTTTGAAAGCCGTGATAAGACCATAGGACCCTGAGATGGAAACGGAACCTTCACTGTGCCTCAGAGCGCTCTCTTGGCTACTCTTCCAGATTAGCCACGTACTGGGTCCCTAGGAAAGGGATCTTGTCCTTTACTTTAGAAGTTTAGTAAAACTATCTTTTCTTCGATCATGGTCTCTGGGGCTCATTTTTTGGGGCATTCTTTTCCTGGGGCTCGCTGAGCACAGAGTGATAGTTTTACTACGCATTGAAATAAAAAACGAGAGCCTGCTTTCCCAAGTGATAGAAGCATCAGTTCAAACGCCAAACACAGCGGCCGTGAAGACTTACCGCGAGCGGCCGGAACCCTGGGTCTTTAGAAGAAGTCCTGTCGTCCCCAGAATGAGTGGCCTTTGTTTGCAATGCTCCATGGGCCTCTTCTCACGCGCACCTGTGTCTCCCTTAGCTTCGCCAGGCTTTATTCTCGGATGCGGGCGCTCGCCCTTGCTCTAGTACAGTTTGAGGTTTCTCCCTGTGTCACTTCGGGATCTGCTTCTTTCTGGATGTGGCCTCTCTCAGAAGCTGACCCGACTCTGTCCAGTGGGGGCTTTACCACTACCGTTCATAGGCCGGGAGGCTGGCCTTCGGGTCTGGCTTCTGGCAGGAGGAGATCCAAGGACCGAGGCCAGCGGCCGACTCTTCAGTAAATGTGGATTCTCCCAGCCACGTCCAAGACCCTGTGGCAGCGGGGAGTGGACAGTCGGCTTTTGGGTATCAATGGGAATCTTCCTCACAAGACCCCGGGCTGGACTTTGGGGGGTCCAAAGGGAGACGAGTCGGGGGTCCTCATGCTTAGACTTTCCTCACAGCCCATCTGCTCCTAACATCCCCCCCTGGTCCCCCTCCTCTCCGTCTCCTCCTGCCTGCGTTTTGGCCTCTTCAAGGCCAAGTTCTCCCTCTAAGTTTAAGTGTCTTTTGACCGACACCCTTCACCTGCCCCTTTCCGTCTTCCTGGATCTGGATCTCCTTCTTTCTTTCAGAAGGTGAGCTCCTCAGCTCCCTGGAGAAGGGCACGGGGCTTATCAGAGGCTAACGAAGTGAGCGATGGGGAGTTAGGGAGCTGCCCCAGCAGTCGACATGCCATCCTGGGGTCCCCTCCAATCATGGCGGAGGCAGTTCCCATGGAGCGCGGGGAGGTCAGCGTGGGGTGGGAGCAGCCCTTAGGTCAAGGTGCTCGTGGGTTCTCGGTGCCAATTGCTGCCTCTCTTCTCAATGAGGGCCCGGGGGGGGGGGGGCGGGTGGAATTAAACCAGATCTTAAAACAAACCCACTGGGGATGCCTGGGTGACTCAGTCCATTAAGCATCCAACTCTTGATTTCAGCTCAGTTCATGATCTCATGGTTCGTGAGTTCGAGCCCTACATTGAGCTCTGCACTGACATTGTGAAGCCTGCTTGGGATTCTCTCTCTGCCTCTGTCCTGGTCTGTCTTGCTCTCTCTCTCTCTCTCTCTCAAAATAAATAAACTTAAAAAACAACTTTAAAAAATCCACTGGAAGGAAAAATGGCATAAAGAAAAATTAAAGAAAATGACTGGTGATTTCATCAGTAACCTTCATCCATCGTCCAGAGCCCTTGTTCTCAAACTCTTTGGTGTAAGCTCCCCTTCACAATCCTAAAAATCATGGGGGACCCTCAAAGGGTTTTGACGTATGTATCTCCTATCTATCCGTTTTGACTGTGTTGGAAACTAAAGTGGAAGTTTCAAAAATATATATTAAATCATTCAGAACAGCAACATACATAGCACATGTTTATGAAAACTAAGTGTATTTTCCAAAAAAAAAAAAAAAAAAAGCTATAAGGAGATTGTTCCGCTGTCTTGCAAATCTCTGGATGTCCAGCTTACTAGACAACAGGTGGTTCTCATGCCTGCTTCATGCATTCCATTAGTCGTCAGAGCAATGGCATCATCCCACATCATGGGGCCTTTGGAAAATTCCATTCGTGAGACAATGAAAGCGAAAAAGGTAAATGACATCTCGGTATAACTCTGACCTCGTGGGCCCCTGGAAAGGTCTCAGGGACCGCAGGGGTCTCCCGGAGAGTACTTTGAAAACTGCGGCTGAACTGCGTAACCAACTCCGCGTTGCTTCTTTGGTCTGCAGCCTTTATAAAACCAGACTCCAGGTTGTTAAGGAAACAGAAACATACAGTGCCGCCTGTGCAAGATGGTAAGCAGACATCATCGAGGACCATCGTGACAGGCGCAGGGGCCGGTGCAGTGGGAGGTCTCAGTCGGGGAGAGGGACGGGACTCCACTCTGAATCCAGCGTGGGCAGGTAGGAATTTACAGCCATGGAGCAGGGTGGCGGGGGGTGGGGGGTGGGGGTCAATGGACAGGACATTGTTAAGAGGAAATTTCCAGGGGTGAAGGGAGTTCTGGCCACACCCACCTAACAGGACTCTTGCTGAAGATGGGCCAGAATGTCAGATAGTACCTGGGGGATGGTGGAGGACGAGGAACCTGATTGGTCAGATACCCACGTCAGGGGTTCTTGGCCAACTGACTTAGTGGGGCTCTTGCTGGAATTGGAATGTCCAAAGAAGTGTACAGAGGGGCCCAGGAGCAGGTTCAGGAGGTTGTTTAATGTTTAGTCTAGCAAAAAAATCTTTGTCCAAGTATTTGCCTTGCCTTAGAGACTTATTTTTTTCTCCTCTCTTTTTAAAACTGCTTATAAGTTTTTAGCGGTTCTGTGTTTTGTTTCTTCTGTGGGTGGGGGCGTGGGCAAGAGTAGTGGTTCAGAGAGGGGGGAGTCTGACGGGTGCCCGGGAAGGTTCCTGGAATTATGGGCGCTGTGAACCCTGGGTTTGAGTCCAGGGCCCATGAGCTGCATTACTTCTCCTTTCTGGACCTCATTTTTCCAGTTTCTGAAATGAGTGAGTTCAACAGCCTCCAAAGCTCTGACAGTGCGTGTGTTTCTTTAAGACTTATACTAGTGAGGGGGGCCTGGGTGGCTCAGTCGGTTAATGTCTGACTTTGGCTCAGGTCATGATCTCGGGGCTCATGCGTTTGAGCCCCATGTCGGGCTCCCTGGAGCCTCCTTCGGATCCTGTGTCTCCCTCTCTCTCTGCCCCTCCCCCGATCGCACTCTGTCTCTCTCTCAAAAGCAAATATTTTTAAAAAATTTGAAAAAAAGACGACACCAGCAAGGCCAGCTACCTTCTCCCACCTGCCAGCTAAATTATTTCTACCTGACATTCATATGTTTGCGCCTAACTCCCAGCATCTTAGAGTGTGACTGTATTTGGAGACAGGGTCTTTAAAGTAGTAACTAAGTTCAAATGAAGCCATTGGGGTGGGCCCTAATCCAATCTGACTGGGGTCCTTCTAAGAAGAGGAGATAAGGACACAAATATGCACAGAGGGAAAAAAATGGCCGTCCATGTGCAAGCCAAGGAGAGAGGTCTCAGGAGAAACGCAACCTGCCAACACCTTGACCTTGGACTCCTAGCCTTCAGAACTGCGAGAAAGTTGATTTTTGTTGTTTAAACCTCCCAGTCTGTGGTACTTTGTTACGGCAGCCCTCGTGCAGGAATGCACCGTCCGGGATGTTCTCTGAGCCCGCATCCGAGTGTTCAGCGGGCTGTTGCTTTTAACGTGGTCTGAATTCTTCGCGTTTGAAACAGCTCCTCTGGGAGAAGACGAACATAAGCTAAAGATTCTTCTGAAGAAATACATCATCTGGGCAGTTCCAGAGAGTGCTCAGGGGGCCTGGGCACTAAATGTGTCTGTGATGCTTCTGTAACTTTGGTTTGTCTCCCAAGCGAAGAGAGGGTGAGAAATGATAGGCATCTTCAAGGTAGAACGAATCTACCTTTGGTTGAGGAGAAATCAGGAAATGAATTTGAGTCTTTGGTGTCTGGCCAAGGCTTGTGCTAAGCCTTGGGAAGAGAGGGTTGACCATAGGAGCCATGATGTTCCTCAGACTTTCTACCAGGGCAGTTCTAGGCAGGATTTCAAAGCTGGCGGATGGGGTGTGAGGGCACTGGTGTCGGCACCTCCAGCCGATCTGCGTGAGCCCAGCTGGAGACGTTCTGGTTTTTACTGATGGACTTCCAATGACCTGTGGCCTTGGGGAAAAGGAACACGAGTTAACAAAACCTCGGGCTCCTTTTTTTCCTCCCCACAGTGCGTTCCTTGGAACGCCAGTTCCATGGGTCGTCATAGGTGTCCTGAAAAATTAAAGTAGTCGTATGTAAGCAAAAGTAATAGGGTTCGAAGATCCTGACAGAAGTGGAAGTTAAGGGGGCTTCGCTACTGAGTGGGCATGGCTCCCCAGCTCTTTGCAATGCTGAGTGTGCTGCAGGTGTATCAGAGAGAAGCAGTTCCCAGACTGGTGCTTTAAGCAGAGAAGCTTGCTGCGCACTCCAGAACAGCCCCTCCAGATGGTGCACGGGGCTCCCGTTGGCTGCCCTGAGACGTCCGGAGGACGAGCAGTGAGTGGTCACAGGGTAAAAGGCAGAGGAGCAAGAATATTGAACATGACCAACCAGATGCATGACCGTGGCTGCCTCCTCCTTCCCTTCCTCTCCCTCTTCCTCCCCCTCTCCCTCCTCCCCCCTCCCTCCTCTGTTATCTCCTCCTCCTCCTCCTCCCCCTCCCCCTCCCCCTCCTCCTCCTCCTCCTCCTCCTCCTCCTCCTCCTCCTCCTCCCCTGCCAAAGAATCACAAAACCCAACAGGTAGTTTATAGATAAGGCAACCTGCTAAAATCCATAGTTAAAAAAAACAAACAAACAGTGTGTATACCCTCACTATAACACACAAGGGACATTGAAAGGTGATTTGCAAGAATGTGTATATTTCAACCCTCCAGCACAACTACCAGCTGACAAGACCCCCTCCCCACACACATTTCCAGATCCCCCCTGGCGGCAGCGCAGCACCACCGCGATGCTGCTTCTTTTTTTTTTTTTTTTAATATGAAATTTATTGTCAAATTGGTTTCCATGCAACAGCCAGTGCTCCTCCCAGCAGGTGCCCTCCTCGATGCCCATCACCCACCCTCCCCTCCCTCCCACCCCCCCATCAACCCTCCGTTTGTTCTCAGTTTTTAAGAGTCTCTTATGGTTTGCCTCCTTCCCTCTCTGTAACTTTCTTTCCCCCTTCCCCTCCCCCATGGTCTTCTGTTAAGTTTCTCAGGATCCACATAAGAGGGAAGACATACCGTATCTGTCTTTCTCTGTGTGACTTATTTCCCTTAGCATCACACTCTCCAGTTCCATCCACGTTGCTACAAAGGGCCAGATTTCATTCTTTCTCATCGCCAAGTAGTATTCCGTTGTGTATATAAACCACAATTTCTTTATCCATTCATCAGTTGATGGACATTTAGGCTCTTTCCATCATTTGGCTATTGTTGAAAGTGCTGCTATAAACACTGGGGTACAAGTGCCCCTATGCCTCAGCACTCCTGTATCCCTTGGGTAAATTCCTAGCAGTCCTATTGCTGGATCATAGGGTAGATCTATTTTTAATTTTTTGAGGAACCTCCACACTGTTTTCCAGAGCGGCTGCACCCGTTTGCATTCCCATCAACAGTGCGAGAGGGTTCCCGTTTCTCCACATCCTCTCCTGATTTGTTCATTTTAGCCACTCTGACTGGCGTGAGGTGATATCTGAGTGTGGTTTTGATTTGTATTTCCCTGATGAGGAGCTTCATGAACCATATGTGGCCTGCGTGCTTACTGAGAGTGATACGGTCCCAAACGGGACAGCATGCAAACAGACATACAGAATGTCTGTGGTGTTAAAATTTCATGGCGGGAGAAAGAGTGGGTGGCTGCTAGGGGGACAAAAATTGCTACAAATGTTCCAGTTTGGGGCAGCAGGGACAGGGGGGTGGCAATAATGAAAAGAAGGTTGAGAAACATTGATGTGTAGTAACAGACCACATCTTTTCTTCCAGTCAATCACAAGCTGATACTTTAATAAAAGGCAACAAAAATGGATGTCTAGAAAAATAAAATGGGGGGGGGGTAGGGAGAAACAAACACAAGGCCCACGTTTTTATTATTAAGTTCAACCGACTGAAAGTTACTCACCTGAATTACTATAAATGCCTTCAAAGCTTATTCACAATTTCCATCCGAATCTTTTTTGCAGACCGTTCGGGGACAGGCAGCGGTCTGTGGGCCACACTTTGCGGAGCCCTGATCTGGGGACGCTGGTGGGGGGAGAGAAGCAGGGGTGCTCGGGACAGGCCTCGGGGAGGGCATCCCCGAAGGGTGTCGAAGCAGCAGCGGGAGTTGGCTGGTGGGGAAGGAAGAAGCGTGTTTTAGCAGAAGGTGCAGCCTGGACAGAGGCACCAAGGCGGAAGCTGGTGGCCCCGATGGGTGAAGATGAATGACGAGGTGTGGCTCCGGCAGAGGGAGGGGGCCGAGGGGGAGAGGAGGCCAGGCAGGAACTAGGCCCGTACCGCCGTGGGCGGCATTCAACACCCTGCTCTAGCCAAGTAGCCCTTAACATTTTGGGGTCAGTGGCCACTTTGAGATTCTAATGACACCCATGGACCCCCTTCCCGAAGACCGAACAATCTGGGGGGATGGTTTTGCCATCCATGGGTCCATCGGAGGCTCCAGATTCAGAACTGGGTGCAGACAGTGGAGCTGATCCCTCTGAACCCTCCTTCGGAGGTGAGCTCCTTCCCTCCCTATGTCTGTGGGTCCCAGCTGTGTGCTGACCAGAGATCTGGGGGGAAAGCCAAACCCTTCCCTTGGCGGGGCTTCTATGCCAGAGGAGCAGAGTTACTAAACCCTAGACATCCCGTGAGCACCAGGGCTTGATGTTCTCCCGGCACCACCTCCCTGCCCCCAGGGCAGTCTGGTTCTCCTTCCCCTCCCCCCCCCCTCCACCTGACCTCTCCCTGTCAGGCCACCTCTGCCTGTGGATCCCCTCTGTGCACTTCCCGTGAGCTGCCACTGGATGAGCTGTGGTGGCGGAGGCCACTCGAGACCGGGATGTCATTACGCTTTGGGGATTGGCACATATTTAGTGGGCAATTTCATCCGTGTTTGTACGGATTGAAAAAAAAAAAAAATGAACCAGCAAGTGGAAATGTACCCAGAGAGGCAGCTGGGATAATTGGCCTTCACAAACACACAAGAAGTACTCTTCTAAAAATACCGGGGCAACACTGGCAAGGCAGGCCAGGGACTCAACTCAGCAAGAGTTGAAAACGGCAAGGATGAAATGTTTGGATCTTCTGGTACAATCCGGAAACGGTGGAGGTTGGGGCTGGGGACCCAGGGGGGAGGTGCCATTTTGGATGTAAAGAAATGAGGCAGAGCTGCTATGGGCCGCACGGTTGGGTTTGTACCCCAAATACCAGGTGTGAGTGCTGAGACCGCGGGCTTAGCAGCCGGATCTCTGGTTCGTTTCTTTGTTCGACAGATATTCATCGAGCACCTGCCAGGCCCCGTGCTGGCACTGGGAATGCAGCATAGTCCCTGCCCTCATGGAGCAGACGATACGCAAATACATAATATGCAATAAGGGGACAGAGGTTGGGGATGGGGGGAGAGAAGACCGTTTTGAGTAACGTAGGCAGCGAATGTTTGGGGGATAAGGAGGTATTTAAGTAATAGGCCTGGATGAAGTTAAGGGACAAGTCATGTGGACTTCTAGGGGAAGAATACTCCAGGCAGAAGGGACAGCAGGTGCAAAGGCCCCGCGGTAAGAACAAGCTTGGCCCAGTTGGCGACAGCAGGGGATCAGTGTGGCTGGAGTGGCATGAGTGAGAGGAGATGGCGGAACAGAAGAGGAAGACCATTGCCTGTTCTTTGAGTTTGCCGTGTGCTCTGAGTAAGGTGGGAGCCATGGGAGGGTTTTGAGCAGAAGAGTGATGTGTTTGGTTTACATCCTATAGGATCCCTCTTTGCTCTGTGGGGATTCTACTGTTGGTGGGGCAAGAGCAGAAATGGCCCGGTTAGGCAGTTAATAATCCAGGTGAGAAATCACCAGGTGGCCTCGACTCAACTTGAAGACGATGACAGACTTTGGGGAAGAGAAAAATTAGCCAGCAGCCGGTTGAAGATTTTGAAGGCCTGAAGCAAACCTTTGAGCACCCTCTGCGGGGGTCCCAGAGGCATGTCAGATGGGGATCCTTTAGATGATCTGGAGATGTTTAGCCCAAAGACAGAAAGAAAAGGGACAGGGGGCCTGAACCCTTTCTTCAGATACTTGAAGAGATGCTCTTAACGAGGAGAACCATTAGGGCTGTAGATGAGGAAGTGTCTCTGTCCAGCCTCGCTCTCCCCGCAAGGACAGGCTGCTTGGGTGATATGAGGTCCCGTCACCGGAAGTGAGTGAGCCCTGAGGGCCCCTCTGCCAGGATGCTATGCATCCTGGGATCCGTCCCAATTCAGAGTCGCCTCTGCATTCATTCATTCACCACTGAAATCTACAGGGTGTGAATATCGAACACGATCTGGCCCAGCCCTCGGAGAGGGGAGGCAGTGCTGGGGGGGTGCCAAGAGGGCACAGAAGGGTGGTCGCTGTGGCCAGTGTCGGGAGCACAGCGCCATCAGCCGTGCCGGACGGATCTGCGGGTCTGTGTGTACAGGGGGCCTGGCTGAGGAGAGGACCTGGCTCCTTTGTAGACACCGACAACCCGGCAGGGGGTGTGGTGCGTGGGAAGGAGCCGTGGGGATGGATGCCCAAGGCGCCAAGTTCAGGTAGGCGGACAGGCTTCCAGGTGCCGGTCCCCGCGGGAGGCATGCGAGGTGAGTTGTGCGCACATGCGTCGCAGCGTAGGCGCCCTGCCCGGGGTTCTGGCATTCTTTTTGATGTTTAAAATGCTGCGTCAATCATCATTTCTCTCGACTTCTGGGTTTTTACGGCGCCCTTGGAACGCTGCGTATGGGGAGTGCCTCACTCGTCTAGCCCCAGACGCAGCTTTGCTCTGGACCGGGAAAGCTTCCCCATCGGCAGCCTCCACGGGCAACGTGGGAGGTTTGCATCATAGCAAGAGGCCTTCGAAACCGTGGCCCATGCACCCGACGCCTTATGGAAGGGGCAGCCAGGCTGGACGGTTCGTCCTGAGGTCCGGGCTTACCCCTCCGGTTGGCAGGTTACGTCTGGGGAGGGCCCGGCAGCACCCATCCGAAGCGGGACCCCGTTCCTTTACCCAGCAGGGAGCGTTCAAGGGGACCGTGGCCGAGGAAACGGATGCAGCTGTGGGTATGTGCCGCCTCGTTATTTATTTATTTAGGGAGATCGGCCGCTCTCTCCGCTAATCTTCATATAACATGCCTCATTGCCCGCTGAAGGGCCTGAGAGGTTGCTTGGAGCATTTGTTTGGCTGAATTTGTTTTCGAAGCCCTGTTTCTGGTTGCTCATTAATCGCTCGCCTGGAAACACCACAGAGGAAGTGAGTCGTACTCGAGGGAAGCCAGCGGATGGCCCATCCCGGGCACCGTTGGCATCGGCAGGTGGGGACCGAAGGAAGAAGCCCATTTTGACTTTCCATTTGCAGCCATATATGCTCTCGGCTGCGTCAAGAATTGTGAGGGCAGCAGCGCTGGGCGAGGCAGGGACAAAGGAGGGGAAGCTTGTGCTTAGGGCCCAGACCCCGCTCAGAGGGGGCACCTGCCTCACAGTGGAGCCCCCCCACCCTCTATGAGAAGGCCCCTTCCCCTCCCCGCCGGTGTCTGAGGCTGCCAGGCCTCCACCCTGGTCCGAGACCCCACCCGGGTCCTAGCTCCCCTGGAGTTATGTCCTGAGGAGTATCCCATGCCTTCCCATCCCCACCCCCCAGGGAGCGCACTTTGACAGAGGACCAGCTCCTTGGGAGATGTGAGGCCTGGGGCAGGGGTGAGGAGGCATTAGGGAGGGGGCTGTTTGGACGGGTGGGTCTTCCCTCTGCACCCAGGCACTGGCCCCTGGGCCCTGTCTTCTCCAGCTTCCCTCAGACCCCTGGGCTGGGCTGGCCCACCCCTTTGGTGGCTCTCTCGTCTCTGGCACCTCCTTACACCTTCTAGGCCATGGGATTGTTTGCAGATGTCTTTGATTCTGGGGCATTCCCTCCCCATGCTTTCTCCGGAAGAATGTTCTGGGTACCTCAGCAAGGATTAGGCCGAGGCAGCCAGACTCAGTTGTCTTTAGGCCTCCATTACTCAGTGGCTATTTTTTTTTTTAAGTTTATTTATTTATTTTGAGAGAGAGAGAGATAGAGAGCACGAGCAGGGTAGGGGCAGAGAGAGGGAGAGAGAATCCCAAGCAGGCTCCGCACTGTCAGCACAGAGCCCGATGCGGGCCTCAGACCCACGAACCGTGAGATCGTGACCTGAGCCGAAACCAAGACTGGGACGCTTAACTGACCGAGCCCCCCAGGCGCCCCGCTCGGTGGCCCTTTATAAACAAGGAGCATTGTTTCAGTGAATTCTGTTTTCAGAATTTTTCCCCCTCGAATGCCGTTTCCAACAGGACCTGCTTCCTGCCCTGTGCAGCAGCCCAGCCACCGTCCCTGGGGTGACGGGGTGAGGTGCAGGCCCGCTCTGTGTCCTGAGGCTGCAGGTCTGAAGCCCCACTGGCCAGCCTGGCTCTTTCTGGTGCCCAGTTTGGGTCACTTTCTGTGAGACGGGCCGAAGGTGGGCGGGCCCAGAGGAACACCACCAGGAGAGCCGCTGACGGAGACCTCTGTTCCCACTTAGAGCTCCCTCGGGAGCCCGGGGGGCTGGTGGTACCAGGATCGCGTGCCACACGTCCACCCTCCTGCCTTGCGAAGCCCCACCATTAAGCACAGGGGAGAAGACCAGTCAGAGAGCATATTTCCTTACTCGGCGGCGTGTGTGGACAAGCCAGAAGTGAAATGTATTCAAGAAGGGGCTCGAGCAATTTGGGGGATAGGAGTTCAACAGGTAATAATAATTAAAACATGAGTTGGTATCTCCCCCCCCCCCGTTTTGGGGAAGGCATCACGGAGGGGAACGAGGACACCCAAATCCGAAGTTGCAGGCCACGTTCTGCCCCTCGTTCGCTACGAAGCAAACGTCGCTTGACTTCTCAAAGCTGCAGGGTTTCGTTATGAAGTGGAAATTCCAATTGTGGGAATTAACTGAAATAACCTACAGAGTGCCCAGTCCTGGGCCTTGCGCATTGGTCATGGAATTCCTAGGTTTCAGATGATTGTAACGTTCATGTAACAAGGGCATCCCAATGTCACGTGTCGGCAGTGGGGGCCTCGCAGATCATAGAACTGACTTGAGGAGCCGGTTTTATGTTCGGAGACCAGGTTTTCTGAGAATCCGGAGCCCGCCAGTTAATATTCTGCGAATCGGCAAACGCCCGCAACGTGTGAGGCATCGCTGTCGGTGTGCTGGGGTTGTGACGAGGGATCAGAGAGGCAGGCACTGGCCCTGGGTGACTTGATGGCGTGCTGGGGACATGAACAGGTGAACAGCAAGCAGAATGGAGATGCTACGGCTGGAGAAGTAAGGATACGTGTGTCGGGCAGGCAGCCCCGATCCAGGGCCAGGGAAGCTTCTAGAGAAAGCGACCTCGCGATGGGACCCAAGGATGAGGGGGAGAGGTGGTAGGGTGGGTGAGGAGTGCTGTGGGCATTTGGGATTGCAGGTGGCAGAGCCCACGGCAGGGACTGACACAGTCGCCCTGGGGCTGGAGCAGGAGAGGTTCGTGGCGGGGAGAAGGGAGCAGACCCTCAGACGCCCGCTCTTACGGGCCTTGTGGGCCTTCTCAGGGCAGCGTGGAGCCACAGAACAGATGGAAGAAGGGGGCACCAAGGCACGACTTGCACGTTAGAAAGTGCATCCTGGCGGAGGCGTTGGGTGACGGAGATGCAGTGAGACCACTCAGGAGCCCCCCCCCCCCATCCTCCCAGGAAGACAGCGGATCAGGAAAGTGGCAGCAGAGATAGAAGGAAGCAGGTGCTTTTAGAAGCTGTTTCAGAGGGAAGACCACCAGATCCTAGCCATAAGTTAGCTTTGATATGAAAGGAGAGGGAAGGGGGTGCCTGGGTGGCTCAGTCGATGGAGCATCTGACTCTGGATCTCAGCTCAGGTCATGATTTCACAGTTCGTGAGTTTGAGCCCCGCGTCGGGCTCTGCGCTGACAGCGTGGAGCCTACTTGGGAGTCTGTCTCTCCCTCTCTCTGCCTCTGTCTCACAATAAATAAACAACTTAAAAAATAAAGAAAGAAAGGAGAGGGAAGTTCCCAGGTTCCTTCTTTGGACAACTGGGTGAGTCCCATTCACTGAGATGGGAGGAGCACATTTCACAGTGGGTTTCGGATACGTTTCTGAAATCCGCAGCCCATCCAGGCAGAGGGAGGAGTTAGATTTATAGGTCAGAAGCTCAGCAGAGAAATACAAGCTGGGGACTTGGCGTCAGCAACGTGCACACAGCCACCCACCACGGGGGGCTGGTGAGAGGGGCCCTGGGGGAGCCCCAGCACACAAAGTCCAGGGGAGATGCCCTCCAGGGAGGAGCCACCAGCATGGTGGAAGGACCAAGAAGCCAGCCAGTCCTTACCAGCTCCCTGCTCCCTTCTTGGCGAGGGTGACTTTACCTCCTGTCTGGATCGCTGCTGGAGCCTCCTCCCTGCTCACCCTGCCTCTTCCCTGCCCCTGCCCCCCACAGCCCATCCTAACACAGCAGTCAGAGTGATACTCTTAATACTTAAGTCAGATCACGGCGGTCCTCTGCTCCAAAACCTTCACTAGCTCCCCATTTCACTGGAAGGAAAAGCGAAAGTCCTTTCTGTCTCCTACTGACCCTCCAGGGACAGACCACCTGCCCGGCTCTTCTCCCGCCTTCTCTCCTTCAGCCCCACTGACCTCCTGGCTTTTCCTTGAGCTTCTGCCACAGGACCTTTGCTCTAGCGCCTCCCAGTGTCTGGAATGCTCTTCCCACAGCTCGTTCTCACCACCTTTGTGTTACAGCTGTCCCTTCCGCTGCCCATAACCCAGCCCTGCTGAGTCCCCCACCTCCCTTCGCTTCTTTTGTCTATAGACTTAAGTTACGACCTTCCAATGTGCTACATAATTTACTTACTTACTTCTTATGTGTATCATTTAGTGTCTCTCTGCCCTTGTTGAAATATCAGCTCCACAGGGCAGGGACCTGTCAGCATTTTTTTTTTTTTTCCTGGTGCCTGACACATAGCAGGTGCTCCCTAGATGAATGAGTGAGATAGGGCTGAGCACTGCAGACAGATTAAGGGGTTAAGAGTGCCCTTGGATTCGGCGCAGGGCGTCATCCGTCACACTGGGGACAGTGGATTCAGGAGTAAGACAGGGCTGCACTGCGTTCAGGAGCGAGGTGACCGGGGAGTAAAGATGGGGAGCGTAAACTGCTCTGAAGCTTGACTGTATGGTTTCGGTATTGGATTTACTTTGTATTGCCTTTAGGGAAATAGAGACTTGGGCACATTTCGCACTGATCAGAAAGATCCAGCAGAGAGAGAGGGAGACCCTGCAGGTGTAAGGGGCAGAGAAAACCAGTGAGATAAAGCCCTGCGGGAAGAACAGGGCTGGAGGGGCCGATGTACAGGTGGAAGCCGCACCCCCCCTCCATAACAGGAGGAAGCGGGGAGCCAGGCAGGGCTGGAGGCGAACTAATTTGGTGACAGAGGGTGGGGCGGCTTCCCCCTGGTGGCTTCTGTTTGCTGTCATCAGCTGAACGTGAGGGGCGGTTGGAGGTTTGAGAACAGACAGGGAAGCTCGCAATTGCGGCAGCGGGGACCGAAGAGGGAGGCTTAGCTCCTCCGGCAGCATCCAGGGTCCTCCTGAGGACCTCTTTACGGCGACAACCAGTGTCTGTATGCTTTTCCTCCAATAGTAGTTTGGGTATGGGTCCAGAGAATGCAAACCGTCGGTCCCCTCCAAGATTGTGGCTTTGCCAAGAGGACGCAAAAGAAGGGACGTGGCGCAGAGGTTACAACAAGTGACACAGAAGGGCCTGTGAGCTGAAGAGGCACAGGAGAGCAAGGGAGGGCCAACGGCGGAGGCACAGTGTAGGCAGACTGCCAGGGTTCGGACCCCAGCTCAGCTACCGTCCAGCTCGCCGATTCGCGCCTGGGTCTTAATTTATAAAGGCGACTGCGTAATGACGCAGAGAGAGGTCAGTGCCACTGAGACAGAAGTGCACTCTGTTCATAGTTCCCCAGGAATGAGAGGTTGTCCGCTCCACACAGGACCACAGCAGGAGGCACCAGGTTTGGTCAGGAGGCCGAGAGAGGGGTGACTGGGTTTCCACGGAGGGGGCAAGGCAGGACATTCAGCCGAGGACTGCCTACCTTGAATGACTCAGGCCGGCCTTGGGACAGAGGGGCTGTCCCTGGTTCCCCGATAGCTGACCCCGGGAGATTTAGGGCCGGGGGAACACTGGCCTGGTGTAGGAGTTAGACAAGAAGGTGGCTCAGGGTATGGGCTCTGGTCCGCCGTGAAGACGGAAACAATCCTGGCTGTTGGTTTGGCTCTGTGATTAACGAACACCAAATAGATACGCGATCTAAGACAACACAGTGAAGACACTAGGTGTCCCGGGGCAATTTGCTTAAACTCTCTTTGCCTCAGTTTCTTTGTTTCTGAAGTGAGCAGCGTAACAGCACATAGCTCGTGGCGTCATTATGTGATTGAGTTAGTAATGAGTCAGTAAATGCCAAGTGCGTGGAACACAGTTAAGTGTTGGCTCGTTACTTTGTTATTATTTTATTATCCCAGGCATGAAGCGGCCCGAGGCCCTCTTTCCGGAACACGTTTAGTGGGAGAGAAGAAAAAAAGCCTGAGGTCAGAGTGGGTCACTCTGAATGCGGCCAGGGTGTAACCGTGGGACCAGGGGCTTGCCGCGGAGCAGGGAGGTCAGTGGAGAGAAGGAGGTGGGGACAGTCCTCCGCGCTGGTTCAGTACGCAGCTCACGAACGGGAACCACACGCGATGTCCCCGTGCACAGCCGGCGTTTTAGACCATCTGCTGCATCTGCGAAATAATGGCACCGGCACAGAGTGTTATAACATGAAGACAGGGGGCTGGCCCTCCGTGGGAGGGTCAGGGCGGTGCTTTCTGGGGAAGGTCCCTGGGCCTCGGAAGGTGAGTGGGATCTGGATGGGCCGAGAGGACAGGAGAGGGAGCCTCTGCTATGGGCACAGGGCGGGTAGTCACTGAGGTTAGAACGGACGGGAGAACATGCGGTGAGGTCTAATGGGGATAACGGAGGAGGTGAGTCCGAACGTGGAGGCTTGAGCCACAGTAACAGATGGAAAGAATGAAAGGGACCTTTTGATATTCTGATGTGGGTACCTGCCCTCCGTGTGTAGTGAGGCCACTGAGTCTGGAGGCTGGGTACCGAGGCTTATGACGCTATGGGACGGGAGAGTATTGCTTTAAGAGGAGTCCACAGAAAAACGGTTTGAGTGGACACAGGACAGTTTGATGAGACAGTCCCGAGGATGGAACCATGTCTACGCGACCACACTCCCATCTCCATGCACACAGCTGGGAGAAAGGCTCCCCTCTCCTCCTGGCTGTGCCCACAGGTGTCCAGATGGCCATCCGTCCATGCTTCTCGTCAGGCTGGTGTCTGTTCCACCACCAGAGGCTCTGACGCAGAGTAGTTGCCCAAGGAAGTCCTCGGGGACGGCTCGGCTCACTGCCACAGGTGAACGTGAACTCCCCGTTCCCTCTGCCATGGAGATGAATAACCGTGAGCAGCCGGGAAACACCGAGACTCACCTACACTGCAGCACACAACTGGGACTGCAAGCAGGAAGGAAATGCTTCGAGCTCTTAAATGCTTCGTGAGCGTGCACAAAAATCCTATTATCCCCGGTATCTATGCAAGAGCTCGGCGCACCAAACTTTCTGGGGCTCATAAAGCATCGTTCCTAGTTGCAACGTGGAGCTTCTCGTTTTTGCTTTATCCATTTGAACCTTCAGGTAATCTCATCAGAGGGGGATGCGCTCAGGCAAGGCGAAGGAGAGGGTGGCTGATTGCGGGGAAGAACGCAGCCCTTTCCATGAATATCTCTCCGGCACCATTTGCTCTGAATAAGGATAATCATTTCTCGCAATCTGGAAACCACGTTATTTAGAAAATTAGGATAAGTGCAAAACAAAGCAAGAGTGGGGGAAAAAAATAACTTTCATCTTCGCATACAAGAACGCTGACAACAAGATAAATCAGGCGCCATTCTCCCCTGCGAGATTTGCATGAACGTGATTTCTTGTGGTGGCTCTTCCACCAGTGATCGTTAATTTTTATATCGATCATTTCATCCGGCCCCTTGGCGAGGAAGGAGAGATCACGCAGGCTTCGCGTTGGCAATGGAAATCAACCATCTCTTTGGCTTGATTTTGCCTCTTGTGACACCTGTGTTTGTGGAGAGAAGGCTCTTCATATTCATATTCTCCGTGTCTCAGATTTTATAGGCGGCCACAACCCCGAAACGAGAGCGGTTAGCCTGGGGTCCACACATCTCCGAGGAGCCTTGTGATAAAATCGAGGGGGGACTGTAAACTTGGTCAGGAATGTAAAATACCTGTTTGTGTTCACTAATCTCCATCTGGCACTGGTGCTACAGGTCTGCGTACTATCAGCCGAACCCGGGTTATTGTCTCCAGCGCTAATCACAGACCTGTACACGTCGTGTCCCAGTTCTTTGTGGACGTCTTGAAATCCTCCCGTCTGCGTACAAATTTATGATAGTCGTTAAACCCACACTAGATCTTGTTCCTGAAAGTGTTAAAGAATCACATGGGGGCGCCTGGGGGGCTCAGTCGGTTAAGCATCCAACTCTCGTTTCAGCTCAGGTCATGATCTCATGGTTCGTCGGTTCGAGCCCCGCATCAGGCTGCATGCGCACAGCGTGGCGGGCCTGGCATGTGTATTTTAATGAGCTTAGAGAATCCACTTATCTGGAGCTTCGTAGAGATCTGAAAACGTTTGTGCCACGGACACCTGTGCAGTCTGGTGAAGCCTACGGAGCCCTTCTCAGAATACAAATGCTTCAATAAAACAAAATGCACAGAATTACAAAGGAAACTAGTTTTCTCTCTGCCTCTCTCTCTCTCAAAATAAATAAATAAACTTTAAAAAAACAAAACAAAACAACAACTCCCCAGATGATGAGAGTGCAGCCAGCCCATGTCCGAGGTCTGTTATTTAGAAACCTCTGACTTAGGGACACCTGGATGGCTCAGTCGGTTAAGCATCTGACTTCCGCTCTGGTCACGATCTCGCAGTTCATGGGTTTGAGCCCCGTGTCAGGCTTTGTGCTGACAGCTCAGAGCCTGGAGCCTGCTTCCGATTCTGTGTTTCTCTCTCTCTCTCTCTCTCTCTCTCTCTCTCTCTCTCTGCCCTTTCCCTCACTTGTGCTCTCTTTCTCAAAAATAAATAAACATTAAAAAAAAAAGAAGAAGCCTCTTACTTAGATCATCTGTATCCCAATAACCAGGACTCAGAATTTGGGGTTGGTGGCACTGATGAGAGGCTTGCTCACAGAGGGGCAGGGTCTTCTTAACTTCTGGAAGTGTGTGTGGTGAGAAAATATCTGGGTCCCTCACTCCAGATGTGTGTGCCTGGGGCATGGTCCCCGGCCTCCCTGAGCCTCAGTGTCCTCATCCACAACACAGGCTTGTCGGGAGAAGGAAAGAAAATAACGAACAGGGAGCACTTTGCAGGGAGGCGGACGGGTCGAAAGTCAGCCACCGTTGTTTCTGTTGATGCTGATGATGCCTCGTTTGGGTGCTAGAAATTCCGAGGCTGCCGAGGGAAGCGGTGCTTGTGGCACGACAGCAGGACGTGGCTTCCAAAGCTTGGTAGGTCATTTCTGCTGGAGGTGGCAGTCTGCTGTTAGAGGGGCTCCAGCCTGGGGCCGACGTGCCACCGGGAGTCTGGGGCTGCCTACTGACACCCCTTCCACGAGAGTCCAGTGTCACTCCTGGTTCACCCCCCTCTTTTGGTATGAAACCAAGCGTCTCATTTTGCCGCAAAGAAGCCCCTTCCTGTCTGCGAGCCAGAAGCTATTTTTCCTCTGTATGGAGGGACTTGGAACAAATCTCTTCTGTTTCTGAGAGGGGATTTAAAATGGTTTCCCGAAGCGGGCCTCCAAGCTAATAACAGAAGGTGCTGCGGTTTCGTGGGCAGCCGAATGCTTCGCGTCTTTCAAGATTAAGTGCTTGGAAGGAATGTTTTCTTTTACGGACTTCCTTCTAGATTTTTCCAGAACCTTCTATGGGCCTGTCTTAGGTGGGTGCCCCTAAGGCAGTACCCTGTCATCAATCCAGGGAAGATGTAGGAGGGATATCGTGTTAGTGAGCCCTGACTGCCCTAACAAAGCACACAGCCGGGGTGGGCGTCACAACAGAAATTAGTTTTCTCACACGGCTGGAGGCTGGACATCTGAGATCAAGGTGTTGGCAGAGTCGGTTTCTTCTGACACGTCTCCCCTTGGCTCGTACAGATGCCATCTTTTCTCGGCACTCTCATACGGTCTTCCCTCTGTGTGTGTCTGTGCCCTAATCTCCTCTCTTTTTTTAAAAAAAAAAGTTTATTTTATTTATTCTGAAGGAGAGAGTGTGCGTGCAGAAAGAGCAGAGAGAGAGGGAGAGAGGCAGAATCCCAAGCAGGCTCTGTGCTGAGAGCACAGAGCCCGATGCGGGGCTTGATCTCCTGACCGTGAGATCATGACATGAGCCGAAATCAAGAGTCAGATGCCTAACCGACTGAGCCACCCAGGCACCCCTAATCTCCTCGTCTTATACGGGCACCAGTCGTGTTGGATTAGGACCCACTCTAGTGGTCTAGAGGTCATTAAATCTTAATTCCCTCTTTAAAGGCCTTGTCTCCAAATATAGTCACATTCTGAGGTACTGGGGGTTAGTATAAATGTGGGGGTGGGGACAGGGTTCAGTCCCTGACATGATTTCTTTCTCCTCCCTGGGCACTCCTCAGACGACCCAGGGGTGGCCCGAAAATACGGGCGCGTGTGACATCCGTTGGGAACGTCACACACGAAGAACTTCAATCACGGGATGGATCGTGCTTCAGATTCTCCAGGACAAAAGCTGGGGAGGCCTCTACACATACCCTGAGCTGATGGTTCTTTAAGGTTTCTAGATCAATGCTATTCAAATGGCACCCTATCTAAGAAGTGTCAAAACCCAACCCCCCACGCCCCGGCATCTTTACAAAAGTTAAAAAGAAGGGTGCATTCAAGATCATACAATGTCAGCCTTGTGTTTTCTCGGAGCCAGAGAGTGGGTAGACATATTTTAGTCAAGTTGGCTTTCTTTCTGAGCGAGCCTTCTGTGAATGCATAGTACTGACACACAGTCTGCCCGACGGGCTCTGTGGGAGCCAGGCTGCTAAGCGGCTTGCGGCAGCAGAAGTCAGCAGGTAGGACATGACATTTTAGAATTGTTCAAATAGACCCCCAGGCCTAGCAGATATGCCGGACATTGTGTTAGGCGAGCAAGAACAAAGCAGCGCCAGAAAGGACTGTTTAAAAATTTAAAAGAACCTTTTCCTTGATCAGCTGCACTGCTGGCTACTATTCCAGCAATTTCCAGAATGCGAAGCTGGCCCCAAGCAGAACAGAGAATAGAATGGAAGAGGGCAAATTGGTGACATTTTCAATATCCATGTACAATACCCAGCATCCATGGAAGCTGAGGAATAGATTGTTTCCTGGGAGAGAAACTGAAATAAAATGATCAGATCGGAAGGATGCTCGGTGAGGCCACCTGCTTCGGGACGTCTAATCCATTCAAAGCATGGGATTCCTGTATACATTTTAAAACTCTAGGGGCGCCTGGGTGGCGCAGTCGGTTAAGCGGCCGACTTCAGCCAGGTCACGATCTCGCGGTCTGTGAGTTCGAGCCCCGCGTCGGGCTCTGGGCTGATGGCTCAGAGCCTGGAGCCTGTTTCTGATTCTGTGTCTCCCTCTCTCTCTGCCCCTCCCCCGTTCATGCTCTATCTCTCTCTGTCCCAAAAAAATAAATAAACGTTAAAAAAAAAAAAATTAAAAAAAATAAAAAAATAAAAAAAATAAATAAATAAAACTCTACACACTTCCAAGTCCAGACAGGGGATAGCGATTCCCCGGCCGCTGGAGCAAATCGAACCGCCTCATCTGGGTGGCTTGCCTGAGGTCTTCGTAAAAGCCCATTTGTGGATGGATGTTCGAGGTTGGCAGGCGGCCTTCCGTGAGGTCATTCAGGGACCTCGGCTCCTTCTTCAGGTGACTTCCGTGAGCGACTTCCAAGGTCCCTGTGCAGCGGGAGAGGAGTGGCAGTTCTGTCAGGCCTTGGGTGACGCAACTCCCCAGGCTCATCCGCGCTGGTAAGGAGGAGTCTTGTAGGACCCCTGGCTTCGGGGGAGCCTGGACGCACGACGCATCGCGTGATTGCCTGGTCCTTCTAGGAACCAGAATAGCGGTTGGAATTCAGTAAAAGGACCGCTTTCCATCATTTTCTCAGCATATGAGAGTCCCCTCCAGGTGTTAGGATTCTTTCCTGCTCAAAATCCTAACGGCTATGCGGAAAAACTGACAAGATTGTGAAATCTACTGGTGCTGTAATTCATCAAGCTGCAAGCCACCAAGCTACAGACCCAGAGTCACTTAGGAGGGTCATCTTACGGTTCTGAGTTTCATTTTGTGCCTAGCCCCAAGTGAAGCAGATCCGTTTGCCTTTTCTCGGCTGTCAGTCACCCAGCATCCCCCAGAGCACCGAATGGCCTGAAGGCATGTAATTTTTGATCTTCAGACCCTACTATGCTGGCAGCTTCCTCGTCCCTAAGGACGCACACCCAGGTCCCCCCGGACTACCGGGTCAGGCATTTTGTCCCTGACTTACTGCGCCCCAACGCTCCACCTTTTCCTGACTTCCAGCTCCTCGTCAGCTTCAGAGACCTCACGGTTCCCCGACATCTCAGGCTTCTAACCCGATTTTTAGTCCAACATTTCAGGGGCGCCTGGGGGGGCTCAGTCGGTTACGTGTCCGACTTCAGCTCAGGTCACGATCTTGCAGTTTGCGAGTTCGAGCCCTGCATCAGGCTGTCTGCTCTCAGCAAGGAGCCCACTTCAGATCCTCTGTCCCTCTCTCTTTCTGCCCCTCCCCCACCTGTGCACTCTCTCTCTTTCTCTCTGCCCCTTCCCTGCTTTTGCGCGCACGCGTGCACACACACGCACTCTCTCTCAAAGATAAATTCCAACATTAAAAAAAATTAAAACCGGGGCACCTGGGTGGCGCAGTTGGTTAAGCGTCCGACTTCAGCCAGGTCACGATCTCGCGGTCTGTGAGTTCGAGCCCCGCGTCAGGCTCTGGGCTGATGGCTCAGAGCCTGGAGCCTGTTTCCGATTCTGTGTCTCCCTCTCTCTCTGCCCCTCCCCCGTTCATGCTCTGTCTCTCTCTGTCCCAAAAAATAAATAAACGTTGAAAAAAAAAATTTTTTTTAAATAAAAAAAAAATTAAAACCTATTTGATGCTCTTAGCAGTGTATGCAAAAAGAAAAAGACTGGTAGGGAATCGTTGGAAGGGCTCTGGCGAACCTCCAGCCTTGGAGGAAGCGGTGGGTGACCCGGCTCAGGAAGGCAGGACCACGACTGCTGCTCCCAGCACATCAGCAGGCTCCCGCCACGAACCTTCTCGCTAACTGATCGGCTACCTGTGAGGGACTCGGTGTCTTTATATCTTCCGAGTGGGAGGTGGAGTCCGCTTCTCTTTAAATTTAACTTACGGTTATCTCTCTCTCGCTCGCTCTTTTTCTTTGCCGACCCTGGGAACATGAGTGCGTGTCCCCCAGTTCCCAGGAAAGGAAGTTGCTTACGCTCCTCATTTCGGCTCTAGGGGAAGCAGAGGGAGGGATAGAAACCTTCCTACACCCGGACTGTGCTTCTTCACGATCCCCTACCGGGAAGGCCAGTGTGTTTGGTGATGCTATCCCTCCAGGAACGTCCAAAGCTGCTGTTTGTAGATGGTGACGGGGATGGAGACACGGGGGTGCCTGGGAGGCTCAGTCTGTTAAGCGGCCAACTTCAGCTCGGGTCATGATCCTGTGGTCTGTGAGTTCAAGCCCCGCGTTGAGCTCTGTGCTGGCAGCTCAGAGCCTGGAGCCTGCTTCCGATTCTGTGTCTCCCTCGCTCTCTGCCCCTCCCCCACTTGCTCTCTCTCTCTCTCTCTCTCTCTCTCTCTCTCTGTGTCTCTCGCTCTCTCTCAAAAATAATAAACATTAAAAAAATTTTAAAAAGGGGGGGATGGGGAAACAGGTTGCAGTTCCAACCCGCCCCATTCATCCCACTCTTAGGAGAACTGGAGAGAAAGAGCATCAGTGACAGTCCCTGTTATCGACAGGCTGGCTTCCCGCCAGGCCCCGGAACCCCACAGCTTCTCAGCCCCCCAGCGCTGCCCTGTCTGCACCTCCCAGGTGGTGTCTGTGGCCACAGTCTCAAGAGGACCAACCTCAGGTCGCATCGTGACTTCCGGGCCAGTGCTCAGGTCCATGTGGGTGTCTCCTACGTGGCCGTCCTTGCCCTCTGAGCCTCCGTGAACACCCGGCACCACTTTACAGCAGGTGCACGCTAGGAAATGCTCCGGCCTGACCACTTGGGGAAGGATCAGGGGGCTGAAGGTCTGTCCAGCCAGGCAGGGCAGGGCCAGCCATAGGAAAGCCCACATCCAATAACAGATGTGCCTTGGACAAAACCCAAACGTGCACAAAGAGACTCACGGTGCCCCAAAGGTGAGGCCTGTGTCCCCTGCCCCAGCATCAGCAACCCTTGCTCTCCCCGCGATCATAGGGTCATTATCTCCCACCTGCCCCTCCCATGCACACTACGTGCCTGACTGGCCGCATTATAATGAACGGGAGGTTCATCTGACAGCTAAGGGGCGGACGGGCCATTTCATCTGCTGGAGCTGTCAGTGGGTCAGTCCTGGCCTCTCCCCACCCCACCCCACCCCCAAAGTACCGGCAACCCTGTACCCGCTGTCCCTTTCTGCAGATTTCTGAGAGTGGTAATTGGCAAGGCCTTTCATTTACCCCAGACCAGGTTGGTTTCAGTTATGGAGCTCTAGAAAGAGCAATGACACCCTTTGAGGACATTTTGAACCAGGGTGACGGGATACTCTTTGAAGCATGTGGACATTCCCGTCTCCTTCCAGATCACCGTACTTGATAAAACTCCAGCCCGTTGGTGTCACAGACACATAATTAAATATAATTCACTTTCCTCCTATGGCGAAGCATAGTTTATCTCTAATTGCACCCTCCCAGCCCCTCTTTTATCCTAAGTGAGATTGCAGGCTAAGTGATAGTAGAACATGGATGCATAGGGAGGGGAATGAAGGCTGTTAGCACCCACCCGCCTTCTGGCTGCTTCCACACCAAGGTTCTAAAGCAATCTTCAACACTTTCCTGGAATTCTAATTTTAAGCTCTGAGAAAAGAGCAAAGACTGTGTGTCAGATGTGCATCTAAATTATCTTTAGTTCCTTGGCAGCATTTGGCTCTGAGCTCTGGTCTTAGTAAACGCGTAGAGGGTATCGAATTGGGTGACCAAAGAAGATCGGTTATTACAAGTTGAGAGCATCAGGCTGGGAGGGCAGAGGGATACATGCTTAATACCGACTCACTTGGAGCTTCTTACACGAGGAGGGACTGTCCAAGGGAAGGAGTCTGTGAACAGTGGGAGGACAGAAACAAGAACGAGGGAAGACCCGCGTAGGGAGATCCTCAGTGGTGGGGAAGGCACAGGGCAGGGGCGGAATGAGCTGAAAGTGCATGATTGAGGCTGTTTGGGGCTCTTTTCCTAACACAGAACCCTGGGTCCTCTCCAACAGTAACATGCTACCAGGCTGGGCGGCAAGGCTGGGCTACATTTTAAACTGGTAAGAGCATAGACCTGGTCTTATTTGTCCCGCCCCCCAATATTATGCTTTCAAACACATAAGCAGCAACCACACAAGTGGAAAGAAAAGGAAAGAGCCCTCCCACCATACCCTCCATGCTCGATAAGTCAAGCTGCTTTCAGAATGTATGCATTTCTCTCCTCCTCTGACTCACGTGCCATTTTACCAAGCTTCATTTTAATTCCTCATCTTGTATTAAGAGAAATGACTCGCATCCACTGGCGATAGAATCTAGGTATTTAGAGGTCCTTGCCACTGTGGTGCTTAAATTGAGATATGTCTTCAGGTCCATATTTGTAAATCTTGTTTCTGAGAAACGGTAATAAATCAAGCAGAAGATTGAGATTGAATTTTTGGTAAAGGACTTTAGGAGGAAAGCCATCACGCATCTGTCCATTTTAGTGGGATAGAACAGACATTTCGGCCACAAAAAGCCAGCTCGCCATCTCCAGGATGGCGGAGGGGAGCACGGAGGAGCATTTCGAAGATGAGCCCGTGTCTTTGGGAGGTGGGTTACCAGAGAGTCCGCAAAGGAATTGGCCGGATGGGAATAACAAATTAAAAGTTCTCTTAGCTAGAAATCTATGTTATTTTGAACAGATTTTACCAGCAGACAAAAGGCTAACATTTGCCTGCATTTGGATTACCGAAATGGGGTTATTTACATAATTTCTGTGTTGAACGTTCCTCTAGTGTCGCTTTTAGCAATGTAAATGGGCTTAAATGGCTTCCACAGTGATTTCAGCGTGATACCAGGAAGAATTTGTGTCCATGGGAAGGAGGCATCTAGAAGACCAGCTTCAGAGAGGCAGGGCTAGACTCCCTACGGGAAGGGACAGGAGAAGCCCCCAGTATAGGACTTCTAGGTTCTGTGGAATCAAATACACAGGTCTGGCCGTGAGAGGAGTCCAAGCTGATGGAGATCCTGTAGCTGAAGGTCAGTCAAGTCCATTTCTCCTCGGGGGATGGCCGTATCCAGAATCTCAAGGTGCTGGTCACCAACCACAGGAACACATCAGTGTTTATTGAATTCTAGGCTCTTTGACTCCCCTCCCGCCACCTTTTTTTCAAGGGGCAAGATTTTTTTCCTCTTACATTCCAAGTCTACATGACAAAATAGAGAGAAAATCATGTTTTCTTCTCTCCCGAGAGATGTCAGTGATGTCCCCTGTTACTTTAGGTATATGTGCCCGTGAGTTGGGGAGAAAGCTTACTGAAGACAGAATGGAGGCCTTACAAGGAAATTTTATTTCCTGCACCCGTTGCTGGCCGGCTGACCTGTCAACTCCCTTGAGATTCTCCCATTGGAATCCAGATATTTATCGTTCTATTCTAGAACAAAGCCAACTCTAACTTGTGAAAAGCAGCATCTTGTAAGACACCAGAGAAAGACACTGAGTGACTGGGGTCTGAAGAGCTGCCTTGGTTGGCTTGCCTCTTTGGCCAACAGACTGGGATGGACAGCATTGGACACCCATGGTTGCCCTGGGAACAGCACAAACTCTGGAGATGAGGGTGGGGTAGAGGGGAGAAAAAAAAAAATCTTCCCTTCAACTCTTCTAGGTTCTTAGCTAGGGCCCCTGTAAGAAAAGACAGATTAGCAGGAGAAAAGCAAACAGGTATCTATTAACATGTACATCTCACATATACCTGGGAGAAACTCAGGGATGGGAAAACTTCAAGAGGTGGCTTAGAACTTGGGCTTGAGGGGCTCCTGGATGACTCAGTTGGTTAAGTGTCCAACTTGAGCTCCGGTCATGATCTCATGGTTCGTGAGTTCGAGCCCCACGCCGGGCTCTGTGCTGACAGCTCAGAGCCTGGAGCCTGCTTCAGATTCCGTGTCTCTCTCTCTCTCTCTGCCCCACCCCTGCTTGTGCTCTGTCTCTCTCTGTCTCTCAAAAATGAATACACGTTTAAAAAAAATTTTTTTAAAGAACTTGGGCTTGACTACCATCTTCAGCTAAAACAAAGGAAGAGGGGACCAGTTATGGGAAGAGGACCGGGAATAGTACTGTAAACAAGGATAAGTCTTATTATGCAGAGTGAAGTCAGTGCTTTGTCTACGGATGGGTCTCTTATGATTTGGAGGCATCCTTCTCTTCCTGGTACAGAGGAGAAGGTACCCTTGCAAATGGAGATTTTTATAAATACAATTTTCCCTTACCAAAGGGTAACTTCTGCTCTGTTTTCAGAGCTTCTCTGTCTGCTGTTTCTCAAAATAATCAGCTCAAAATTATCTTTATGACAAAGAGGCATATTTCAGGGTGGCATATTCTGGTCTCCTACAGTGGCTGTGCTTGGGGCCTGAACAAGGAGAGATGGATAGAGACGCCAAGAGGCACCTATCTGAGGAGGGCCCCGAAGGGCAGAACCCCCCCCACACACACTTCAGACACAGACTTGGACGTTTCGGGGAGACCGTTAGGCTGGAAAAACCAGCACAGCTCATCGGCATGCCTGTTCTGCCAGTGTATCCAGTGCTCAATCAAGAAGAAACCTTCTAGGAACTCAATCCGGCCTATTCTCTTCTTAGTTGGTGCCGGGAGCAGAGAGAGAATAGGGGATCAGAAATCTCGACTTGGAGTGATGGTAATAACGATGGCCCAGATGACGTGTATGGAGAACTTTCTTGGAGCCAAGCGCTACTCTAAGCACTTGACAATGAGATGTGCTAACATCTCATTGAAACACCACCACGATCCAGAGAGGTAAGGACTGTGATTGTCCTTCACTACACAGGGGAGGACATTGGGACAAGTTGCCCCAGGCCAGCTAACAACCAGTGGGGCCAGGGACGGAAGCATGCAGTCTGAAACCTGGGTCCAAGCCCAGAAGTTACATCACTGATCTCCCTTTGAAGGGCTGGAAGGCTCTGCGGTGTCCCTACATTTTTACCTCTATAACCTCAAGTAGGCCCTCATTACAGCTCTGTGGTACAGGCAGGTAGATAGTACAACTCCCATCTTATAGGTGAGGACGCCTTAAGCCTGGGAGGAAAGAGGAAAAGGACTTGTTTAACATCACACAGCTAGTCCTCGGAGGAGGTAGAACAAGAATATTGGCCTCTGGGGGTGCCTGGGTGGCTCAGTCGGTGAAGCGTCCGACTTCGGCTCAGGTCATGATCTCGCGGTTCATGGGTTCGAGCCCTGCGTCGGGTTCTGTCCTCACAGCTCCGAGCCTGGAGCCTGCTTCGGATTCTGCGTCTCCCTCTCTGTCTGCTCCTTGCCTACTCACACTCTGTCTCTCAGTAAACATTAAAAAAAAAGAATACCAGCCTCTGCTGCACAGTTCTTTTCCTGCACCTCATGGCCATCTCCATGGCAGCTCTACACAGGGAAGGACTGATTTGAGAGGCCTTGAACCCTAGAGCATTTGGATGATGGAAAGCAAGGAGAGGGAGTGAAATGACACTGGAAGCCAACTTCATTTCCTCCACACGGCCTCTACTAATACTGAAAAGACAAACAACCCAGTTACAAATTGGGCGAAGGGTCTGAATAGACATTTCTCCAGAGAAGAGACACAGATGGCCCATAAGCCCGTGAAAAGATGCTCAACATCATTAGCCATCAGGGAAATGCATATCACAACCACAACAAGAGGCTACTCCACGCCCACCAGAATGGCTATAATCAAAAAGATAGACAATGGCAAGGGTTGGGGAGAATGTGGAGAATTTACACTGCTGGTGGGAATGTCAAATGGTGCAGCCACGTTGGAAAAGATTAGCAGCCCCTGGAGAGATTAAACGTGGTGTTACCATACGACTCTGCAATCCCACTCCTCGGTGTATACCCAAGGGAGACGAAAATATGCCCATATCCACACCAAACCCTGCAAAGTCAGATGCTCAACTGACTGAGCCACCCCAGGTGCCCCCACTCAGCACTAGTTGAGATCTGAGATCTGGTAGAGTCAGTGTCACACCCTATGCCAATACAAGGAAGTGCCATCCAAGAAATGTGTTCAGTAAGTGGCACGGTCGGGATGTCGACTAGTTCACAAGGAGAAAAAACCAGCTTCGGTGCGCACCTAGAGGCTGCCTGTGATAGAGGGTGCACCCTAGGTGCACCCAAGGCAGCCTGGAGATCTGATTCAGAGATAAACCGGTGGTCTAGATAACATGCCTGAATTCATTAGTTGGGGGATTCTTGGTAGTCTCAAGATTATTCCCCAAGAAGGTCAACGCTGGGGTGGCCAGCGTAAGGAAGCCGGTGCCCTCCACTGGTGATGACCCTGACCCTGAACCCTGGGCCTGTGGTCTATGGTGTAGGGAATCACAGACTTAACACCAGGGCCAAAAGAGGCTCGGAAGTAGCCCCCCCCCTCGTTTATAGATGAGGAAACCGGGGGGTGAGGTGGGGTAGAGTGAGTGTGCCCAAATTCTGGGAGAAATGGAGCCCGTGGGCTTCCTTTACCAGATACCTGCTCAGTATTTCTCAGCTTGTGCTAGAGAATGCCTCCCGGTGGTGTCCAGGCTGGACTGGGCCGGCTGGTGGTGACTACTCCAGGGTAGCTTTGCATTATTAGCCAGAGTGCCAAGGAACCGCAGTCCCAGAAGCACGAGGGTGGTTTTGGGTTTGTGGGCCAAAAAGTTGGGGAGACTCAGATCTTCCTGGTGTTGAGTCCTATAATAAAGGCCCTTGGTCAATCTGATTGTCCTTTCTGTGCCTGTCATGTTGTATCTCTAGACCGTTTCTATTTTTTCCCTTCATTTCCTCCCTCCCTCCCCCCCGTCTTATGCCCTCTGTCTAGACCCATCCTACGAATTCGCCCTCCGTCCCCACTGCATTCATTAGTACGTTCACATTCACCCATTGAACAAGAGTTTGTCAGGTGCTTACTGATGTGCCAGACCCAGCGCTGGGCACTGGGGACACAGGATGACATGGGTCTGGTCCTCAATGAGCTAACAGCCCAGTAAGGAAAAGAGAGAGTAATACTCTCACACACCCACTGTGTGTGTGCGTGGCACACTCACAAAATCACAACTGCGGTAAGTTGTACTTGCACAAGTGTGTACAAGTACTGCGTGAGTCTGCAGTAGGGGGCTCTGCCTTTATGGAGGGGCTTCCCTGGGGAAGCAGCGGTTGAGCTAAAGGCTGAAGTTGGAGGAAGAGGTAACCAGGCAGAGAAGGAAAGAGTGTCCCGGGCAGGGGCTCAGCAAAGGCTCCAAGGCTGGAAGGACTGTGGCACATGAAAGAAGAGAAAGAAGGCTCGCTGTGGGGGAGCTGCACATGAGGGTGAGGCGGGCACGGGAGTCCTCCAAAGCCATGTTAGGATTCTGGACTTCATTCTCAGAGCAGTGGGAGCCCACGAAGCGTTCAGGGGAATGACGTGATCGGATCACGGCACTCTGGCTGCTGAGTGGAGGCCAGACGGATGGCGCCATGGGCACGTGGGTGCCGCGGTCCAGGTGGTGACAGCTTGGAGTGGTGGCGGAGGAGCCGGTGGTCTGGTGGTCGTGGTGGGTGTTTGGGGAAGTGGCTACAATCGAGCCACAGTTAAGAGGCGTTCGTCTGCAGGACTTGGTGATGGACTGACCAGTGTCTGGGGAGGTGAGTGCTGAGCATGACACCCGGATTTCTTTCTGGATCCGGCAGCTTCCTGTTGAACCTTACTGACTAGGGGGTGGGGGAGACGGAGGTGCAGACCCTGTAACACCATCCAGGGCTTTTTCCAGAGACAGCTGCCCCCAGATGGCACCTGGGGCATCTCGGGACAAGTAGCTTTCATGTTCACTCGCTGTTCACACTCTAGTGTCACGGTTGAAAATTCTCACTAGATTACTTTGGCTCCAAACCTACTGGTTCCTGAACAATACTTTCTGCTGCTTTGAGCAACAGCTGGCCTCTAAAAATGGTGGAATGGGACCCAGACCTCGAATACTTGAATTCTCATAGTGGTTTCCAAAGCCGGACGGACACAGGATAATCCACTGGGGTCTAAGGGGAATACATTAGCACCTCCATGGTGGTATAATTTTTAAATGTCTCTGTCCTTAAATGTATCGTGTGTAAAATACATTAATACGATAGCACGGGCATATATTTTTAAATGGATAAAGTCAACATATTGGCCTTCAGCTGTTCTTTTTCCAGTGGAGAACATATATCAAAAATGTTTAGAGGCCACTGCCTACAGTAGGTGATATAAATGAATCAGCCACATTGGCTTCAGCTCCTGGCTTCTGCCATGTTTCCTGGCCGCCTCCACGGCTGCTCACCTCCACCAAGGCGGTGACTTCAGGCTCCTTGACTTTGCCCCCTTACCGTCCAAGCTCCTTGGTGATGGAGGCACCAGGGAGAGCATGGTCTGGGCGATACCTGGAACTTTAGATCCCCAGCATTCCTGGAGCCATCACCCAGTGGTCTGAGCTCTGGCCAGGCACATCCTACCTTCTCTTTGCCTCCAGTCATAAAACCACAGTCTCAGAAAAAGACATGAAATGAGTTTAGGCCAGTGGTTCCCAAACCTGGACACATCACAATCACATGGGGGATTTTTTAAACCACCCAGTAGTCCCTCAGCTTCTCCTCAGAGAATGTGATTCATAGGTCTCGGGTGGGATCCAAGCGTTTGTTATTTTAAAGCATCCCTTGGGGATTCGGAGGCACAGCCAGGTTTGGGAACCAGCAATCTAGGCCAGCTTCTCGTCCTGCCCTTGAAGGGAAGATGGAGACTCTGGGAAGTACAGAGGGCATTCAGGGAGACCGCCAGACCGGCTGAGATCCAGGCATAATTCCGGAAATACCAACTTTTGCCTAGTCTGATGACATACTTTCCATCATCTTTTTTTTTTTTAATTTTTTTTTTAACGTTTATTTATTTTTGAGACAGAGAGAGACAGAGCATGAACGGGGGAGGGTCAGAGAGAGATAGGGAGACACAGAATCTGAAACAGGCTCTGGGCTCTGAGCTGTCAGCACAGAGCCCGACGCGGGGCTCGAACTCACGGAGTGCGAGATCATGACCTGAGCCGAAGTCGGCCGCCTAACCGACTGAGCCACCCAGGTGCCCCTTTCCGTCATCTTTAAGACTCTAATGAGTTAGTAAAATACTTGTTAGACAATATGAGTTGAATGAATGAAATTCACCAAAAGATGGAATTAAGCCAGCGCACCCTCGAAGACTCTCCCCGTGGAGTGATGGTGGAGAACTCAGAAATCAATGGCACCCTTTGACATCCGTCTCCCATAGTGTCCTCTTCCCCCAGGGTATCAAGTGTCCTAAGCAGAAAGGACGTGTCCCGCCTAAGACTCTTGTGATGCTTTTTTTCTTCCAGAGCCTTGGGCAGGCTTTCTGGCCCAGGGCACGATGCCACCACCCTACGTCCAACTACACAAGCAAAAACCCTAGGAGTCATTCTTGATCCTTCTTTGTCTCCGCCATATCCAACCCGTTACTCAAGATTTTGCCTGCTAAAAAGCCTCAAATCTGTCAACATATCTGCTTCTATTCCATTGCCCTAGCCAAAGCTATCAGCATTTCTCCCAGCAGTGACGTTAAGACCCTCCTGCCTCCTCTGCCTCCCCTCGCCTTCCTGCTAGTCTGTTTCCCACGCTTCAGCCAGAGTTCACGTTTTCAAACTCATACCTTTCAGTGGCTTCTCATTTAGAACGAAGATCAGTTTCCTTCACGTGGCCTGCAGGCCCGGCTGGTGCAAACCCTGCCTGCCCACCCAGCTGTATTTCATGCTCTTCTCCTCTCTTCCACCCTTGCCCCGACGCAGCCGCATGGCTGTTCTTTCAGTTCCTTGAATACTCCTTGAATATTCCATTCATGCGAGTTGTTTGTGTAAGCCCACAGTTTAGTGACTTAAAAGAACAATTGATTTGCTCATGATTCTGGAGTCTGGCAGTCTAGGCTGGGGTCTGCTGGCCGATTCCTGTGCCCCTCATAGCATTGGTGGGCTCGTTCACGCATGGGTGGTCAGTCAGTGGATTGACCGGAGGAGCCCCGTCCAGCTGAAGCTCCGGGCACGTGAGTGAGCCCAGGCTGGACCCCCTTCGCCCCCATGGTCTTTCATTCCCAGCTCCTTCACAGCATGGTGGACTCAGAATCCCAAGAGGGGGACAGTAAAACTTGCAAACCCTCCCAAGGCCTGGCCTTGGAGAGTGCAAAAGCTTCTACCGCATTCTACTCACCACTGCAGGTCTGAAGACGAGCCCAGATCCAAGAGGAGGGAAAGTTGATCCAACTCGTTGATGGAAGGAGCAAAAAATCCACGTTGCAAAGGAGCGTGGGAGAGATTGTTGCAGCCATCTTGAACCCAGACTTTCCCCCCCACGAGGCCGCTGCATCTGTGCTGGCTGCCCCCCGGGCTTGGGCTCTTGTCCAGTTAGCCCACCTCTTTAACCAGGTTAGCTCAGTCTAGGCTTTCTGATTTCACCTTACCTGCCCCACGTCAGGGATGCTTTCTCTAAGCCTAAGGGCCTGTCCCTTTGTTGGATGCTGGTTTTTCCAGCACTGTGTTGCTTTCCTCCATTGGAATTGGCTCTGCTTCTGAGAAGGCACATCTGCCTGTGATTATTTAATTAATGTGTTTCCCTTTTAAGATCATCAACTTCGTGAGAGCAAGGACTTGTCCCTCGACACTCTCCATGACATTCCCATGCTGGAAAGCAGGCTCTGAGTGGAATTTTCTGGATGAATAACTATGAATTAATTAATATGTGTTATTGGGGTCAGCACGTCTCCTGATGGCCACCACTTCCCAGGCAGAGGGTCACCAAGAGCCTTGCTGTGGCTTCTATCCCACCAGGACTTGTCCCCGAGCTTGGACTGTGCTATCTTCCTGGCCCATTCCAGCCCATCTGGAGGGCCTACCTCCTCCTCTGGGGAGGACCTCCGGGCCTGGAGTGCTATTCCAGGATGGTCGTTTCCTCTCTTCTTCCTCCCTGGCATCACAGATGTGCCAATCAGTCTTTCATCCCCACCTACTTATTTATTTCCCTTGGTATAATGTCCCCCAGTCTCCATAGAACCTCGCTATTTGGGCCAACAAATGGTAACGGAAGGAAAGATAACTTCCTCGGGAGCAGCTGTACTTGGGACGCGTGTAGCTAGTGCTTATGTCTGGCGGAAGGATGAATCGATCACTCCGTTTATGGAGCTACCTTTTTGCTGTCATAGCTCTCAGGTAGAGTAGGAAACTGCGTGAGTATCAGTCCCCTGGATCAGCCCTCAGCAGCTGCCTTAGTTAACCTGTCGCTTTGTTTCTAAGGTATTCAGTCTGCCCTCATGAATGGCTTCACTTCTACACTACATCTACACTCAGTCATTTGACCACGGACAGACTTCACGTCACCCTGTCAACACTTAGGGCCAGCTCATGAGCTCTGCTGTGACCACTCCTGCCAACTTGGAGAAGAGCCTCCCAAGACTTGAGAATCACTTGACCCACTGGCTCCTTCCGTTCCCCTTGCATCGCACTGGAGATGGCTTTGTGCGGCAGGAGGCTGACCTTGGCACCCCCAACGATGACACCCCTGACCCTGAGGGTATCGTTGGTGCCACTTCGGGCCCACTGAGTTTCCTCAGGCCATGGATGCGCACCCTGTCCCCCTCACTCACCCCACCCACAGAGGCACTGGCCAGACATCTTGAGTGAGGTGCAAGCTGTGGCTGAGGAAATTCTGGAGGATCCATGACCGCAGGCCCGCTCCCCCTGGATTGGTGGGGTCAGAGCTGCAGGTGCCCACCGAGTAAGGACTGGCCTGTTGGTGTGGCCCGGGGTTAGGGTGTGATTCTGGGTCCCCCACTTACTGACTATGGATTGTAAACAACTTACTCAACCTCTTGGACCCTCAGTTTCCTCATCTGTGAGGATTTCATGAGGTACTTGGTGTTGGTGCCTGGTTGTAAGGATTTGGCTGGTCCTATGTTTTGGAGCAGGCCTAGCGAAGACACTCACCTCTGTGAGTGGAGGGTCTGTGGAAGTGGAGGATGGAGGAAGGATAAAGCAGAGAGGAGGCTAGGGCTGCTCCTCAAGGCCCAAAGGACTGGGCTCAGTTTGCCTCCCACACCTACTGGGTGTTTGTGTGTCTTTCTTCTTCTTTTTCTTTTCTGTTTTTTCCTTCCTCTCCCTCCTTCTTCTTCTTCTTCTTCTTCTTCTTCTTCTTCTTCTTCTTCTTCTTCTTCTTCTTCTCTCTTCCTCCCTTCCTCCCTCCTTTCCTTCCTTCCTTCCTTCCTTCCTTCCTTCCTTCCTTCCTCTCTTTATTTCTTCCCTAACTTTAAATTACCTCCTCTGCCCGGTGTCTCCAGAGTAGTTTGCAGCCTGTGTGTTTCAGTGCTGTCATTTTCTGTCTCATACAAGATCTGCTGTTGCGAGTTGCTCGTGCTTATGACCCTAAATCCAGTCCGAGTCACTAGAGGTGACAGACTGAGGTGTAGACCAAGGCCAGGCTGGCACAGGATGGTAACAGGAATGTGTTCCAGGCAGAAGAGGTCTGTGATGATGTTACAGGCATCCGGGCCAGTGCTGACACTGGTCATTCACTCCAGGTTTGCTGGGCCCAGGAGAGGGCTGTCTGTAACATCAAGATGCTAAACAGTCCAAGAACCCTTTGCCTCTCTCCAGACCATACAGGAAAACCTAAGTGGCTCTCAGTTGGTGTCCATGAGTATGCCAACTGGTATCCACATGGCAGAGTCCAGAAGAGGAAGCCACAGTCCCTGCTACACACGACAGATGTGCTGTGCGGCCTGCCTCCCAGCTGGCACACCATCTCCCACTCTTGTTTAAGAGGCTTGGGGTCTGACCTGGACCCTCTGCTCTGTCAGCCCACTCCTAGCAAGGGACGTCGGAAACAACTTTCCCTAGGGACAACCTGAAACAATCGGAACAATCCCGATCTTGGTCTATCCTGACCTTGGTCTGGACTGCTTACAGAAGACTGGCACCAAGTTGGTCTGCCTGTGGGTTCTGTTCCCGCCTGGAACCTCTGTTCTTGTTACGGGGTTTCTGGCTTTTGCTGAGGCCCCTCATACACCTGAACACGTTATCCCTACTCTGGAACTGGTTTTCACACAACTCTGCTTTGGATTGCATTATTTCTCCTTAGCTTCCCAAACTGGAATCTACTCCTTGAATCTTCTTTTCCCATCTCTCTAGGGAATTACTTCTCTATCTATCTGTTTATTTTTGTCACCGCTTTGTTGAGATCTTCACATACCATTATGATTCACTCTTTTAAAGTGCACAACTCCGAGGCGCCTGGGTGGCTCCTTCGATTGAGCACCCAGCTCTTGGTTTCAGCTCAAGTCATGATCTCACAGTTCGTGAGATCCAACCCCGCGTTGGGCTCTGCACTAACAGTGTGGAACCTGCTTGGGATTCTCTCTCTCCCTCTCTCTCTCTCTGCCCTTTCTCTGCTCATGCTCTCTCTCTCTCCCAAAATAAATGAGCAAACATGAAAATATTTAAAAATTAAGTGCACGACTCAATGTTTTTAGTATATTCAAGGAGTTGTTCAGTGATCACCTCAATTGATATCAGCACATTTTTTTTGTCGCCATAAAAAGAAACCCCATCCCCACTCTACCTTCCTCCAACCCCACCCCTAGTCCTAGGCAACCCTTAATTTTCTTTCTGTCTGTATGGATTTTCTTATACTGAACATTTTACTTAAATGCAATCATAGAGTACGCTGTCCTTTATGACTGGCCTCTTTCCCTTAGCATAATGTTTTCAAGGTTCATCCATAGGGTAGCACTTACTTGTTTTTGTCGCTCAGTAATATTCCATTGTATGGATATATCATCTTTTGTTAATCCTTTTATCAGTTGGCGAATATTTGCCTAGTCGTAGGTTGTGAAAATTTGCCCTTATGTTTACTTCTAAGAGTTCTACAGTTTTAGCTCTTACATTTATGTCTTGGATCCATTTCAAGTTTGCATATGTTGTGATGTGGTGGTCCAGATTCATTCTTTGGCATGTTGTCCCAGTACAACTTATTGAAAAGACTATTTCCCCCCGTTGGATTGTCTTGGCACCCTTGTTGAAAGTCAGTCAGTTGTAGAGGTGAGGGTTTATTTCTAGACTCTCCGTTCTATCCTGTCGTCTATCCTTATTCCTCCACCGCACTGTCTTGATTATAGTAGCTTTGTGGTAAGTTGAAATCAGAGGTGGAAGTCCTCCAGCTTTGCTCTTTCCAAGGTTTTTTGGAGTCTCTTGTATTTCTACATGTATTTTAGGATTAGTTTGCTAATTTCTGCAAAGAAGCCATCTGGGGTTTGGATGAGGATTGTGTTGTCTTTAAATCAATATGGAAAGTGTTGCCGTCTTAACAATATTGGGCCTTCCAATCCATGAATATGGGATGTCTTTCCATTCATTCCCTGAATCTTGAAACTGCAATGCCACATACCTGTGCCACTCTGTATCTTTGCCTGTTGCCCACCCCAGAAATTCAGCTACCTGGTTTTACCTGGTAAGGTCTCTTGCCCCCATTCCCTACAGGCATTGGCCGTATTTGCCTCCTTGACATTGCTTCCTTCCACTGTCAGCAGCTGCCATGACGACGCAGGGGGAACCTAATGGTCAGGTCCCCAAATCAAGCTCCTCTGGACCACTCACTGTCTACCAAACCCTTAGCTTACAGTCTCCTCCTTGAAGGTGAGGATTCATGGTTGTGGGCAGAATTTTCCATCTGTATCATTTCCCTATGGTGCAGCCAGAGTTGGGAAATAGAAACAGAAGACCACACACGCATGGGTCTTGCCACCGAATTCAATCAATGAAGATCCAGGGATGGTGTACAAACCTGCAGGAGGGTCCCAGTATCCTCAAGAAGGGGGTCTGGGAAAGTAAAGGTAGAGGGGCTTGAAGTATCCCAGGTTGGGGTGAGCATATACATTGTCTGTGCTGACTGGGTCAGCTCACCAGCACACTCTCCCCACCAGTACGTTTATTTCCACAAAGTAGTCCTTCCTGACAATCAGGAGTGCTTTGTTTTGCCTGCCTGGGACTGGGAGAAGTTGGACAGTTCAGCTTTTCCATGCAAGCAGGGCCTTTTGGGCCTGGATGCCTGCCATGCCCATGCAGAGAATGGCAGGTGTCACTTCCTTGGGCTTTTGTATCCGTCAAAGGCAACTACCATATCAGCCTTCCACCCGCATGTTCCAATTCCAGCAACAACAAGGGATGCCCGCCCATGATACCATTGGGGCAAATGCTTCCAGAAGGCTGGGCATCTGTGCTCTTAGGACTCCATCATAGAGCATATTAATGATGCGTAAGTAGCCTGTTGTGCCCTTGGTGCTGATATGAATAAATATGGTTTGCTTTTCAGTTTGAATTTTCTGTTCTAGGTCTGCAAGGCCCAACTTCAGCCAGGTGGGAAAGAAAACCTCCATGGGTGCCAACTGTGCACTACGAAGAGCTTAAGAAAATCCATGTGTCACCAGGAGCCACCTAACTAAGGCTCTGGGCCTTAGTTACCCAGAGCTCTATTTTAATATCCTAAACTATTTTATCTGTAAAAGTCTCCCAAGCCTTCTTTTACACCTGTTTTAGTTAGGTTAGTCTACATTGCAGTAACAGACCAACCTCAAAATACATTAAAATGTACTTCTCACCCATGCTGCGTCCCCTGACCGTTGCCTTTGGGCCTTGGGGAGGGGCAGTGGCCTCTAGGGATTTCCCTGTCAGGCTGATCAAGTCCTCCCTCCTCCAGGTATGGCTCTGTGGGGGCAGCATGGAGGTCCTGCCTTGCTCACGGGTGGCCCACATTGAGCGGAAGAAGAAACCCTACAACAGCAACATCGGTTTCTACACCAAGAGGAATGCTCTCCGGGTTGCTGAGGTCTGGATGGATGATTACAAGTCTCACGTGTACATAGCGTGGAATCTGCCACTGGAGGTAGGGCCCCAGCAGCCCTTCCCCATCACCCTGGACCAGTGATCCTGTCAGACAGGTCACTGATGGTGTCTCCTCAGAAAGATGCTTACACTTGCAAAATTGTAAGAGCATTTTGAAGGGGTTCACAGATCTCCAGGTGTTGGAAACCCTGCTTTACGTGGGGCCTGGCACAATGGAACTCTCGAAATCCAGTTACAAAGAGTAGAAGGGTCTCATTGAATTAATCCCAGCCATACTGTAGTCATCCGGATGCCCTGCTCCTGAACGTCCGTGGTGTTCTGGAAGCTTCTTAACCAACAACTCCATGATTTGCCCTCACTTTGTGCCCTCCCACGGAGCTCCACCTGCCCCATGACATACACCCCTACCAGTTTACATGGCTCTTCAAGTCTCCTCCATATTCTTTCCAGAATACAGCCTAAGAAAACCCCCGTGTTGCCAAAGCCTGACAAGAGTATTGTGTGATGGCTGTGCCTTGATTTGGTTGGAATCCCTGCTCTGCCGCTTACCAGCTATGCAGTCTTGAACAAATCCATTTACTGCCTCCGTCCCTGAGGCTCCTTGCCTAGAAAATCCTTCTGAAGGTGACTGGGGGAACTGAATCTAAAGTACTCGCTTAAGTAATAAGTACTAAAGTACCCCCATCTAAGTACTAGAGTACTCAGTTTAAGTACAGAGTACCAAAATCATCAATCTAGGTGCATGTAATGCACTTAGATCCACAGCACAGCAGGGTGACCCCCCAAAGTTGGGTTTATCTCTTCAGTCAGAGTACCTGTAGGTGTCTCAGCCATGCCCTGAGAGAGTCGCCTAGAATTGTTCCCTCTGAGGACCGGCAGATTTCAGGTTTCAGGAGGCGGCAGCCCAGAGCAGCAGACTATGTGCAGGATTTCTAGATAAAGAGGGTAAAAGTGAAGAATTTGTATCATGTTGTTACAGTTATTGAGATAATGTTCCCAAGCATTGAAGCCCTTTTGGCCATAATAGCACTTTGTAGCTGTTAAACCAGAAGTGATTTGACATGTGGTTATTTATATAAAGATAGGTACCCCTTGCTGAGCCCTGGCTATGTCCCTGGCACTCAGGAAGTATGATCAAAGGAGTCCCCTTAAACGTACTCCCTAAGCAGTATCTCATTTAGCGCCCCCGTAACGACCTCATGACAGAAGAACTTTCTGCCTCAGTTTCCTTGCCTATAAAGCAGGGATTGTTGACATTCATCTCCTGGGGCTCTTGTGAAGATAAAAACAAGGCTTAGAGTATAGCAACTGTGAAGGGCTCAATACATGCTAGCTTGATATTATGACGTCCATTTTACAGGTGAGTAGACTGAAACTCTGGGAGGTGACGTGTGACTTGCGTAAGGTCCTACGTGTAGCACATGGCAGGGCAGGGCTGTGAACTCACATCCTTCCTCGACTCTCCCCACAGCCCTGTGAAATCAGTGCAATCAGTATTATTATTCCCGTTTGTGAATTTACAGTGGCAGTGTGACTTAGGGTCATAAGCGCTCAAGGCGGCTGGCCGTCTTCCGATGCACATTTAGGGGGGTTTTCCTTTAACACCACCATTTGGCTGTTGAAAGGAGAAATCTTAACGAAATAATATGAACTCCCCCTGGCCCCCGAGCTGCCGCCTGGCTGCCCGCCATTGTGGAGACAGCGTCCTGTCCCTCCTGGTTCGCGGCCATCTTGCGGCGGAGCCTGTGGAGTCCTATTTCAGCTAGTTTATTTTCCCTTGTCAGCATGTAATGAACCCATTACAGGTTCATTTCTGTAAAAGCAGAGTGAATTATTCATTAGAACATCATTACAAGCTTTGCAATGGAAAATTATTTTCACTTCGGTGTATAACGAACTTCACAAAGGGCCAGCAAAGGGGGGAATCACACGTGTATAGAGAAGAAAGACAGGAGGTGGTTATAGGCATTTATTTTCCTGTCTTAATCAAATAATTCCTCTAATAACTGGCTCTGAGAGTCACTGAGGAAAGGAGGGAAGATGCTGGGAACATAGGTTGTCAACATCAGTGTGTCCTAGGATCCCTTTTGTGTGGTGATGATAAGGACGGCTCCTTGGGGGGCCGCGTGCTGCACTCAGGGGACCGTAGTCTAGCCTGGGGCTCTGGGATCAAATGAGTCCCCTTAAACCTACTTCCCAAGCAAGGATGCAGGACATCAGGTTTCTCTCTGATGGCTTTCCTCAAAAGCCACCCGCCTTCTTCTCCGGCCAGAGCTCCCCAGTCACTAATGCCCCTTGCTTCTCTCTACTTTCAGAATCCAGGAATTGACATTGGTGATGTCTCCGAAAGAAGAGCCTTGAGGAAAAGTTTAAAGTGTAAGAATTTCCAGTGGTACCTGGACCACGTTTACCCAGAAATGAGAAGATACAATAACACCATTGCATATGGGGAGGTAATTAAGACCACACATGCCCTCAGCTTGGATGGCTGTGCAGTAGGCTGGGGATTGCTCTGATGGGGGAAAATAGAGGACAGATCCATTCATTCATTCATTCATTCATTGAGTGTTTTTCGGAGGTACAGACCTGGCAGCAAGGCTCTCACCAGCTGGTGGGGGGACACATGTAATAAATGTTACAATGGGGGGACCAAAGGCTCTGGTAACATGTTCTGTCTGGGGTGTAGAGGGCATGATCAGTTCTATTTGGGACATTTTGACTTTGAGGTCCCCCGGGACCCGTAAGAGGAACGATGAGCAGGAAGTTGGAGATAAAGACAGGCAGTGACTGGAGCTGTCCACTGCTCAGTGCTGGCGGCCAGAACCCCTTGCCACCAAAAAAAGGACAGACGCTCTTAGATCTTCTATGATGAGATAACATCAACTCTCTAAACATTGAAATAGATAGACTTTTCTCTTATTACAAAGGCCATTAGTATGCATTTCAGAAAAATTTGAAAATACGAATAAGGGGCAGCGAACACGTACAAGAGCTTTTGATGCACCAGGCACTATTCTAAGTGCTTTTCACCTGTGAACTTGTTTTACCCTCCCTTTATGAGTATTATGTCCATGTTGTTGATAAGGAAGCTGAAGCTGAGACTTGGATGAATTAAATAATTACCGAAGGTCTCAGGCTGTAAGTCATGAAGCCCGCCTTGGACACAGGCATTCTGACTTCGTAGGTGATACGTACATTTTGATGTGTGGTCTTTGGGTGTGTGTCCGTGTGTGCATTTTTTACTAAAAATATGCCCACATGTATATTTTTATAAACACATCTGTATCTATGTATTGCTGCAGCCATGGTGTCCACGTGTGTAACAATTTGAAATCATAACATGCAAGGAATATCTGTGTCATTTCTGCAGCCTTAGTAATGACTGTGCATGATGCCACCTTTGTGTACCGTGTTTTGCTCGATAATATAGACATTTATGTTATTTCTATTTTTTCAATATCGTAAGCACCACTGCTGAGAACGTACTGTGTATAAGCCTTTTTACTTCCTTCCGTTGTGTGTTTGGATGAGGCACAGAGTGAGGCCAGGGCGCGGGGCGCCAGATGCACCAGACCCGCTGGTGACACCCCCCACTAGCTCCAGTATTCGGGCTGCTTCCCAGAGCTGCTTGCGGCTGAAGCTAAGGCTCTCTTTGACTTACAGTGTTTCCTTTTTCTGTAACTGTGTATTTTCCCGCTTCATGCCCGATGCCTTTTATGGGAAGTAAATAAGGGCCAGATTAAACCGTCAGGGTGTGGGCGAGGTGTCCCTCTGCAGCCAGAATCTGGAATGGGAAGCATGTGCCTTGCAGGCACAGTCCATATAGTGATTAGGGGCGCGTGAAGACTGAATCACTGCACAGGGCTATCGGGAAGGTGAAACGAGCCGGGATATGTTGAGTTTTTAGACCAGTAGCTGGCACTCAGTAGTGACTATTAACAGGTGCAAATTGCCTTATCTTTTCTTCTTTAAAACAAAAGTGTGGTCTGGGGGTTTAGGGTTATCAAAGTAAGGTCAAATAAAAGGAGGCATTGAAAAACAACGGGCTGTAAACGGATTATTCGTAAGACAGTTGGGTGAATTGCCTAGTTCTTTGGAGAAGAAAACAGTTGAGATCCTTGCAGCTCACCATATCCTGAAGTATATTTCAGATGAACTTTAGCGTTAAATGAAAGAAAAGAAATGATGATAGGACCATACGGAAATGCATGTGCAGCTGGTCTCTGAAAGGGCCAGAGCTTCCTAAGAATGAAAGCCTTGGAAGAAAATGCAAAAGTAAAGGATAATGGATCCGAGCTTATAAATGTTAAAATAATCTATACATCAACTGAATAGAGAAACAATATGCCAAACCACAAGAATAGTATAGATGAATGGACAATGCAAATAATATCTAATGAGCTCCACAAACTGAATCACATCTTAATAATTAATTTAAATAAGAAAATAAAACACCCCCAAAGAAAAATAAAGTATAAGAGAAAACACAAATGGTTGAAAAACATGGACGTTTTTCGTTGATTTCATCATCGAAGACATTAAAATGCATTGAGGTAGCTTTGTGCTTCTGCCAAATAAACAAAGGTTCATTTTTGGAATACATGTGGGCATCCTGCCAGTAAGATCTTGGTTATATGAAAAATCACAGGTCCTCTGGTGAGGGTGTAAATTGAAACAAGCTTTTTAAATAGCAGTTTGAACCACATGTATTAAAAGGCTTAATGAGAGTCGCACTCTCATCTCTACCCTTATCCTAAGCAAATACTTTGAAATGAGCACAAAGATTTGAGAGTAATTGTTCATCTCCGTGACTTTTTTTTTTATCAAAAAATTTGACTCTCACTTGAAGGTTAGTTAAATATACCATATTAATCGTTTGAAATATTTGCAGCCATTTCGAAAGGTATGTACAAAAGTTTAATGACTTGAGAGAAATGTTGATAGTCTAATTCTTAAGAGGAAAAGGTCAGGATTATAAAATTGGATTAGCTACTTACTATTTTAGATTGAAAGCAAGTGAGAAAATAGCATGGGGAAATGGAGACACGGGTTCTAGTTACCTCTGGGTGGAGAGACAGGCAGCTTTTGTGAGGGTACTTTGTCATGTGTTCCCAATTATTGCTAATGTTTATATGATAACACCATAATGAGGAGGAAAACAGTATTAAAAAAATAAGGAATAAAAACAGGAAAATGAAAGACGATGGCCAGGACCCAGTTCCACAGGCTGTGCACTGAACAGCTCCAGGGCCTGTCATTCACATAAAGTACGATGTAAATGATGTCTCTGGAGCTGAACACTGGGGTGGCCATGGAGTCAACGTAGAAATCATAGACTGGTTTTGGGGAAAGGGGAGGCTTTTGTTTTTGCAAATCTCTCTATCTCTTTTAAGTAAGAAATTCAGTGCATACGCTCTATAGGAAATATAAAGATGAAACAAAAGTGATTCCAAATCCCAATTCCCAGATATGATCAGTGTTAACATTTTAGGGCATTTGCTTTTATCACTCCTTCTCGGCTTGCTGAGCTCAACATATGCTAAAATATATTTCATATGGACTATAACATTAAATGAAAGAAGTCAAACTAATCAGATTCAGTTTGGTAACAAAATCTACCATTATTTAGACAACTCTATTTCTAATACTCCCTCCTACTGGTTCTTTTCACCACACCAGGCCCCCGAGCAACAGGAAAAAGAAGAAGGCAGAGTGAATATCGTACTATATTTGCAATGTATGTCCTCCGGTTTTCATGTACAATGCTGTTTGAGAGTCTTTCCCCAGGCCAGTGAATATCTCTGGGTTTAATGCTCCTTGCTCCTTGCCAGTTTTTTAGCGGGCTTGTTTCTTGGCTTTAAAAAAACGTCCTCGTCACGTGAATTATCTGTGTCTCATTGTTAATTGCATTATGGTAACCTGTAACATTCTGTTAAGTTTTTACTTAACTTCTCGTTAGTTCAGGGGCGCCTGGGTGGCTTGGTCGGTTAAGCATCTGACTTCAGCTCAGGTGATGATCTCACAGCTCGTGAGTTCGAGCCCCGCATCAGGCTCTGTGCTGGCAGCTCGGAGCCTGGAGCCCGCTTCAGATTCTGTGTCTCCCTATCTCTGCCCCTCCCCTGCTCATGCTCTGTCTCTGTCTCTCTCTTTCAAAAATAAATAAAAGATTTTTTAAAAATTCTCGTTAGTTCACAGGCAGTGTAATGTTAGTTTCAGGTGTGCAGTGTAGTGATTCGACCCGGTTATATTACACTCCACTTGACTCTTCATGTTGGAGACTCAGGGATGAATTTTTTTCTTTTTTTTCAAAAAACGTTAGAAGCAGTGCAGTTCCTGGATCGTGGGCTGGTTCTAGTTTTTGAACCTGTTGCTCATCACAACAAGTGCCCTTCTTAATCCCCATCCCTCCCCCACCCCTCTGGTAAGCATCACTTTGTTCTCTATAGTGAAGAGTCTGTTTCTTGGTTTGCCTCTCACTCTTTTTCCCTGTGTTGTTTTGTTTCTTAGACTCCACATGTGAGTGAAATCACATGGTGTGTGTCTTTTTCACACTGATTTCACTTAGCTTAATACTTTCTAGCTCCATCCACATTGTTGCAAATGGCAAGATTTCATTCTTTTTTATGGCTGAATAATAGTCCATTGTGTGTTTTTTACCACACCTTCTTTATCCATTCATCACTCGATGGACATTTGGGCTCTTTCCATAACATGGCTGTTGCAGATAGTGCTGCCGTAAACATCAGAGTGCAGGTACCCCCTTTAAATTAGCATTTTTGCATTCTTTGTACCTAGTAGTGCAAAGATGCTCGACCTCACTCATCATCAGGGAAATGCAATGAGATAGCAACTCACACCTGTCAGAATGGCCTAAAATCAACAACACAAGACACAACAGATGTTTGAGGATGTGGAGAAAGAGGAACCCTCTTGCACTGTCAGTGGGAATGCAAACTGGCGCAGCCGCTTCGGAAAACAGTGTGGCAGTTCCTTAAAATTTAAAACGAGAACAACCCTACGATCCAGCAACTGCGCTACCTCTAATGTTTTGTTTTGTTTTTAATTCGTCCCCGAGTCTCCAAAATGAAGGGTCAGGGGGCATGTAACACAAGAACGTTAACACACTTTCTCCTTGACTGAGAAAGTTCATCAACTTCTCAGCCTTTGCTAATATTATCTGGGGTTTGGGGCACAAACATTCTTTTCCTTTATTTCCTTTTTATACCTCTCAGAATAGCTTTACGGTTAAATTCGTTTCAGTAACAAGATGTACGATTATTCAGGCAACTGTATTTTAACACTTACTGCTAGCAGTCCTGTTTGCCATGCCCAGACCCCAGCATGGTGACAGAGGGAGACGGACACCTCTGAGCAGGTGTCAGCCCCAGTGTTTTTCATCCTGACCACAGCGATGGCGCCCAGGCCCACTTACAGAGTAAGCCACCTTCCCTTGCTTTTTAAATGTCTATTCACCTCTATTAGCTGGAATGCTTTAACGTGATTTTTTAAATTTTTTAATGTATTTTGAGAGAGACAGCGCAAGCAGGGGAGGGGAAGAGAGAGAGAACAAGAGAGAGAGAGAATTCCAAGCAGGTTCCGCAGCTCCGTCAGTGGGGAGCTCCGTGCGGGGCTTGAACTCATCAACTGAACCGTGAGACCATGACCTGAGCCAAAATCGAGTCGGACGCTCAACCAACTGAGCCACCCAGGCGCCCCTGCCTGAACATAATTTTTAAAGAAAGACATGTGCCCGCTTTATGACCTGATTCTTCCATGTATGAGATACTGCTTTTCCACATGTAAAAGCAACTCAGTGAGCACAAAAACATTCACCCGGTCTTTGGTCAAAATTCTGTGGTTGGCTCATACTGTCCTCGTGGCCTGAAGTGCCTCTGCCCCTTGCTTGATTTTATTCATCTTTGTTTTTCTCTTACCATTATTTATATGAAAGACCATGCACATACGGTATACATAAAGCATACAGGTGCAGCATAATAATATACAGCAATATAATAATATACAGATGGAATGGGGATGTGTTTTCATTGCCGTCCTGGCAAAAATCCAGTTTTGCACGAGCTCTTCCTGTGTCTGTCTCTCCAGACCATGGACTGTTTCAGGGCAAGGACTGTGTTGTTTATTTTTGCATTCATTGAACTTAGCACAGTCCCAGGCACGTATGAGGCCCTCCATAATATTTATTAAGTTACTGAATAATAGATTTCTTTGCATAAACATTAGAGACAAAATTGAAAAGCCTGGCATTCCGAAATCATTATAGGGAACAAATATGCCATAAAAACAATACCTTAATATATTAGGAGCGCTTCTAAATCTACAATAAAACCACCGGAGATCCCAATGGGGAAATAAGCAGATAATTCTTAAAAAGGGAAACAATTGCTAAACTTGAAACTCTCCAATTTCCTATTAATTGTCAATTCATAAAAACAAGAATGTCTTTCCTCACCTCTCAAAACAATATTCTCTATCACCTGTAATTTTTATTTTATACTTCTCTTAAAAGCTTCATTAGACTCCATTGGACACATTTTTATAATACTGCTCTTGTGTAGACATTAAAAAAAAAGACATAAGCAAAATACATTTGGTAGATGTTATCACTTTCAACATCTTAATTCTTCTGAATTACTTTTTGACTCAGAAGTTTGCTTGGGTTTTTTTTCCACGTAATTTATCCTTTGCCTCATTGAAAGCATCGACAGTGAGCGTGTCCTCAAAGCATCTACAAAAGAACTAAAACACAGCACGGGGCTCCAAGGCGACTCAGCAGAGATCTCTTGCTTGGGACCTTTTGTCCAACATATCTGATTCATCACTTCTACCCCTCTGCATACATTTTTGGTAACTTGGGTTTAAAGCAATACCCCCACCAATTTCTTTAGAATTTTTCTTCCAAGGAGCTTTCTTTTTTTTCCCTCCAGCTTTATTGAGATATAATTGACATATAAAGCTATATAAGCTTAAGGGGTCCAACATGTTGATTTGACACACTTACATATTATAAAGTGATTATTGCCATAGAGTTAGCCAACACCTCTGTTACATCCCCTAATTACCATCTCTTTTTTTGGTGATGAAAACATTTAAGATGCTCTAATCGCTGGGTGATTTTCCAAGTATGTGATACAGTATTATTGGCTATGATTACCATGCTGTGCACTAGGTTCCCCAGCATCTAAGTTTGGATGTTTGTATACTTTGACCAACACAATATTTTTAAAGCATGAAACTCAGGACTAATAAGTCTTTACATACCTTGTGGATGGGAATAGAAATTACTTTGAAGCTCCCGGAAAGGATTTGGACGGCAGGTTTTGAGAACATTAAGGCAGCCCTACCTTCTGCTACCATAACCGCAGTTCTAGGATTATTTTCTTAATAAAACCTGAAGGGTGAACAAGCTTTACACAGTTGCTCATTATGGTCCAACTTGAACAAAACGAAATTGTCTCAGAATTAGGGAAAAAAATTAACCGAATTTGGGAAAGGATGGTGAGCGATTGTTACTTTCTTCTACAGTTTTCAAGATCTCTCAGTAGGATGGGGTTATTTTTGTAATCTGTAAAACAAAAAAAAAAAAACGGCAGTGAAACTCTGCTCAGTTGCCTGAACCTAAACACAGTTTGGGAGCACAGAAGCCAAGTGCCCCTTGCCTCCCTTCTTGATTTGTCTCTGGTTAGTTTGGTTTCCATGGAGGAGACCGAGTGTAAGACCAACAACGTTTTCCCACCGGTTTGAGATTGCAACATGGTGGGTGGGATGGACACCAGTCTAGGTTCCAACGAGACAAATTCTTCCATGTTCCCAGAGAGATGTGCGTAGCTAGGTTCTGGGCTTTTGTCTTGGGGACTTTGGTCCGTTCTGCCACAGATGCGTTCCAAACACCTAGCATGGTACCTGCCACCGTCTAGGCATCCAGTAAGTATTCTTTGAATATGTAGATAAGTACAGAAATATATAAATAAATTGTTGTTGCTTGGCGGCAGGGTTTTTGTTTGCTTTGGGGGATTACTGGTTTTAATGCCTCCATGCCAGCAGTGACTTCAGAAACTGACCCATGATTCCCGGGGTTATTAAAAGCAGTGTTGGTGTCGAGGCCCACTCTGGATAACCAGTGGGTAACTGGTGTTCCTATGTCCAGATGTTCCCTAGGCTTCTCTTCTGTGCTGGGGACGGGGGAGTTGTGTGTCAGCAGGGGCTAGGGGTTTCGCAGACAGAGCGCTCATGCCCACACCGTCCGTTGAAGGACTTTGTCTTTCTTGCCAAAATGATCACCTCACAGAAAAGTCCGAACCAAGTCATGGCGGAACAAGGGTTGGGCAGCGGAATTTCCACCAGATGAGCTCTGATGGGTGATGTTTTGCCTATTCCTACAGCTTCGAAACAACAAGGCTAAAGACGTCTGCTTGGACCAGGGGCCACTGGAGAACCACACAGCAATACTGTACCCATGCCATGGCTGGGGACCCCAGGTAGGAGCCCATCTCTGACCAGGAGGGGAGTAAAATCACCAGCCTCCAGAGGATCTGTGGGGCATCTGTTGTTCTCTACTTTGTAGCTGTTCTGTGTTCTGAGATTTTAAGGAGAAGGGCGGGGCGGGGGGGGGTGCACTCTGGTTGTTCCTGCGTAGCAGTTGGGAAAAGATTCATGAGTGTTTGCATCAGCACAGATATTAAGAGGATCAATGGGCACACTGCATACCGGATAGAGAATGTGAATACATTTCAGAGTCATGTGCAATTAGGCAAGTATCTGCCACATGGGCACACGTTCTAATCATAACTAAATATGCCCGCTTACACGTACTTCAAAGAAATAACAGACTTCCTCATGAGAACATGCCTGACATGTTCATCCCGAAGGACCAGCTGGGTGGTAAGTGTGACCGGGTCTGTAAGTACAAGAGCTAAGTGCTAACTGGGGAAGAGAAACGTGCCAGTAGTAACATTTCAGAGAACACACGCCTTCTCCGGTTTCTCAGGAGAACACAGAATAACTCAAAAAGGGCAACACATTCGACCAACATTGTGAAAATAGAGCCTAGTCAATGAATTTCCCTTGGCAACTTTGTGCTAACCCAAGGTGTGTGCGCACATGTATGCATACGTGTGTGTTTACGTATGTATGTGTGTGCATGTGTGTGAATAAAGAACTTGGCAGAAATTGTCTGAGATTTGGGAGAAAACGTACCCAAAAATGTCATTAGACTTGACATTCACAAAAGTTTAAGACATTTTTTTTATGTCAACTAATAGGAATAAAAGGCAGGCTACAAACGGGGAAAACATTTATGATGCGGTCCTCGTGGAGCACCAGACAGGTGATTCTGAGCCAGACTCAGTGATTCCCTCTCTCTGGATCTCAGTTTGCTCCTCTGTAATAGGAAGACACTGGACAAAATGCCCCGTCAGCTCCCTTGGTCCGTCTCTTGTTCCGTGAACCCAAAGACATTCAGTTGCCAATTCACATTCAGGAGTCACGCGCACACGTTCAGGCAGGCATTCGTTACGGCTCATGGGTTTCCTCTGTTCCTGGCACTTTGGCTTCCCGTTAAGCCAATACCTGGAAGGAGAGGAATTGTGTTCTCTCTACCATCATGACAGGTAGTTCTTTCCCTTTTTTTAAGTGTACTTACTTATTTTGAGGGAGAGGGAGCAAGCGTGAGCAGGGGAGAGGGAGAGAGAGAATCCCAAGCAGGCTCTGAGCTGCCCAACGTGGAGCTCAATCCCATGAACCGTGAGATCAGAACCTGAGCTGAAATTGAGAGCCAGACATTTACCCGACTGAACCACGCGGGCTGCCCCACGGCAGGGAGTTCTGATAGTCCAGACCCTCAGCATCCCTTCAGTGTGTGACAGGTCCTCTGAAGGTGGATAATGGGTACTGCGAGACAGATCGAATCCTGAGCCCTTTGCTTCTGGGGGGTAGACGGGCAGCATGGGGAAACTGAGGCACAGAGGAGCGAGTGCCTGTGAGCAAAGCAGACGAGAACCCACGCCCTCCAGCCTGACTAAAGTGCTCTACATTCAAACCCAACCCATGTACGTCAAGATGATTTACTTGGCTAAAAGCACGCGTGGGGAGCAGGAGAGCGACCAGGCTCTCCACAGGGAGGCACTCCGAGCAAAGGCATTAGGGACTAACGAATCCAGGGAGTGTCTCCGTTCATTTATCCGTTCGCTCGACAAGTGTATCTTTCTCACTGACCGCAGGTGCTGGTCACGAGTATATATGGCGGTGGGTAGGCTTTGGTCCCTGCTCTCAGATGGGCTCCACTTGAGGGAAGAGACAAAGAGACAGGAGACTCTATAGCATAGGAAGTGTGGAAAGAACAAGATAGCCCGGGGGCTGGAACACAGAAGGCGGCCCAGCATGGCTGGCGCTCAGAGTTGCAAGAGGGGAGGGCTGGCTGGGAGATCATGCAGAAGGGCATGGAGAGGTGGGTCTCCCAAGGCCAGAGAAGGCATGCTCCAAGACACAGGTCCTTGCCTTCATGGTACAGCAGAATCACCTGGAAGGCCTGTGAAAGCCTTCTGGGTTCTGAAATTCTGGCCCCCCACCCCCACCCAGAGCTTCTGAGTCAGGGGGCCTGGGGTGGGAGGGGAGATTTTGCATTTCTAACAGGTTACCAGATGATGCCACGATGCTGGCCTGACCAGTGTGGGACTCGACTCTGGGGGTACTAGGGAACCACCAGGGGCGCCGGGCGGGTGGTGGTGACGGCTTAGATCGGGCTTAGATTGAACTCTCGGAGGAGTTCAGAGAGGGGTGGATGCTACGGAAGCATCCTGGCCATCGGCCCCCGCTGACTCTCCAGCTCTTCCCTCGCAGGGTCTGGAGGTGACAAGGACCCTGGAAGCCTTGGTGACCCGGGCAGTGGAGGTGGGGAGCCGTGGCCTGCAAGGGATGGTCAAGTCAGACATTTAAGAGGCCGCATCTTGGGACAGGCCAATATGACAAGCTGGCAATCGAGCCCAACTGGTGCTGGGTGAGCTGGCAGGGAGGGGGACATCAGGACGTGGTGGTATCGCACCAGGAGGGCAGTGGGAGCCTGGACGCTAAGCCCTGGGGATGCCGGCTTCTGAGCCACACTGCTGTATGTGACTGTCATTCGGGAGATGCCAGGAGTAGCGTTTGGAAAAATACTTAACTCCCAGGTTTCTCCACCCAGTGTTCCGAACAGGTAACATTTGAGCTAAGTACTTGCTAACTGTGGCATAACAGACCCTGTCATGTTTAGATATCTGCATAATCAAAAACTGGCCTGTGAAGCCAACCTCTGGGCATGAGAAAAAGAATCAAGGTGGTCTAATAAATGTCTCCCAGAGATCTGAGGGCTTCCCTGTGCGGCTCCGGAATTCATCTTTCCTGGGTTCCATCTGCACACAGGGCTTTTTCCAATGGATTCTCCTCCCATTTAGCGGATTATAGAATGAAAAAGCAAGGGAGGCTCTCCATTGCCGCCCCCCCCACGCCCCAGCGCTGGGATGAACACCTAGGAGGGGACCATGGTTGTTTTCTATCAGCTGATTTTTTTAAGTAAGTCTAATGTTGTTTTCTGTTCTACCACATGTTCTGAATTGAGAAGGCACCCTGGGTACTTCTCTCCAGCTGCCAGGCTGCCCCCCCCCCCACCGTCGCTCATCAAGGTTTCCTCCCCCTCCTTGCAAAACCACTCCCTCTGCGCTGGGAGTGAGTTCCCCACCAGTCACGTGCCTTGGCATCTTTTAAAACCGCTCCGTAAAGTGCTTTGGGCAAACAGAGACTGAATCAAAGCTCCTGGAACGAGGCAACTCCCAGAAGAAGAAACTGGTGTTCCACGGACATTGTGAGCTTAATTAATGGACTCTCGGTCGTAATTTATTATCCGACAGCAATTAAACAGAGAGAAAATAAGCACCGAGGAGGGTGATCTCCTGTCTTCCAACATGTGTTTGCCAACAAAATGGAAAAGGTTCCTTGCCACTCGGAGAGCCTGCTCTCTCACAAGTGTCTATCAGCGAGCTGCTGACCAGCCTCGCTCTTGTCCGGTTACTAATTTGGATTGGACACGTGCCCGTTTCTTTTCGAGCTCAAGTTTTACCTAAAAATGGGGTGACAACGATGCAACAATAGCTTCTGGTGTCAGCTCGACCTCATTGAGAGCCGGGGTTCTTGTCTAAGGAGGCCCTCGGCTCCCCCACCCGACTCCAGGCTGCCAATCTGGGCCCAGGTCAGGTGGTTGCCCTGCAGGCCTACCAGCCATGAGATTGGCCTCTTCTGTCAGCCCCTTCCTGCTCCCTCCCCATCCACCTGGTCAACCTGTCAGCCACCCCCGGCCACTCCTTCTGATTTCCCTTGAGGACCAAGGGCAAGGAGAGAGAAGGGTGGGCAGTGCTGCCCCCAGGGGCCCCCAGGCACATGCGCATCTTCCTTCTTACCCTTAAACAGCCCCAATGGCTCTGGGCTGTTCTCTTGAGCCCCTGCCGCTGAGCTGTTGCTGAGGTCCCAACGGACTGTGGCCCAGAGCTTCATGGCACAGCCCTGAGCACTGGGCCAGAGCCATGGCTGGGCGGAGACAGGGAATAGAAATGCTGGCGATAGGGGCACCGGGGTGGCTCGGTCAGTTAAGCGTCTGACTCTTGAGTTCAGCTCAGGTCATGATCTCACAGTCTGTGGGTTTGAGCCCTGTGTCGGGCCCTGCGCTGGCAGCGTGGAGCCTGCTTGGGATTCTCTCTCGCCCTCTCTCTCTCTTTGCCCCTCCACTCCTCGTGCTGTCTCTCTCTGTCTCTCAAAATAAATAAATAAACATTAAAAAATTGTTCATGCTGGCCGTAAACCCATTTCTGTTTTTAGCGATATGTTTAATCCTACCGGGTGGGTAGTCCCCCCCCCCCCCCACCGATTTTACAAAAATGAACATTGAGTAGTGCCATGACATTTTTCAAACTCAAGTCCTGTGACTCCTGGTCGTGAACCCTGGGCTGTGGCATCTGGCGCGTTCTGGGAAGCCTGTCTCATTCCCTTGAGTGAGCCCCCATGGTTCGCTAGCCCCCGGGAAGGCATGGTGGAAGGACCTGTGTTGAGCACGGACACAATGCAAGGCAAGAGGTAAGGGCAGAGGCATGGAGGTTGGTGGGGAGAACATGCATATGGCATGTTCGGGGGACAGTGATATGGTTGTTGTAGGGCAACCAGTAGGGACAGGGTATTGAGAGCCCTGGGTGCCAGGAAGAGGGGCCGGGGCTCCCCCCTGAGCATCTCGGGTGTGGTCCGGAGAGCCGTGAGCCACCAACGGCACGTCACAAAAGCCGACTGGCCCGTGAGTCCAACCCCAGACCTCCTGAAGCTACGGCCTGAGAATCTGCATGCTGTCATCTCCAAGTGTTTTCCTGTCTCAGTCAACACCGTCTGTTGGGTGTCCATTACGGGCCAGGCTGTGTGACTTGCAGGTCAGATACATCTGTATTTGCCCGACATGAGGCCCAGTGTCCCAACCGAATTCTTCTTTCCAGTTTATAATACTACTACTTCTATATAATCGGGGTTGGTTTTTTTTTTTTTTTTCATTTTTGCGGTAAATTCATTCTTGTTAGCGTAACTGCAAGGTTTCCCTGACACATGCCGTCAGGTCACCCCACCTCAGTCGAGGTCTGCCACCTCCAGAAGTCCCTTGAGCCCCTTCGTGATTAATCCCTCCCTCTGTCCCCAAATTTGAGGCCCAACTTCACCTCCTGGAACGGCCCACCAGGCAACAGTTCTGGTACAGTTTCCTCCCTGAGCCGAGGCCCACAGCCAGCACGCCCGCACAAGGTTGGAGGCGGTGGTCCCCTGGGCGTTCAAGGTGCTCCCCGTGAAACAGCCCCTAGCTGTGGCGGAACATTCTTGGAGGTGTGTATCACAGAGAGGGGTGTCAGGCTCTGTCCCAAGGGCCCCTGTGACTCCCTGCACTCCAGGGAGGTATCGGAGGTCTCTCTTCTGCTTGCCCCCCCCCCATCAATACGTCTTATTCTTCCTCCCCCTCCTTTTCAGAGAAGCTCCCATTCCTTGCCCTCGGTGAATTCATCACCAGAATGACAGATGAGAATTCTTTTATCCTGTAATTAAATTTAATCTGATCTTCGACTTATTCTTTGATGGCTTCATCTTTTAAGTGATACATCATCCAAACACCTTGTCACGATGATGCATTGTGCCAGGAAGGCGCTGGTGCCCCCCTGGAGTGACGGGGCTCCCACAGCTATTAGCACGCGGAAGACACTCGGAAAACGCGGAAGTTAATGACATCCAAGCAGCCTCTTGGCTTCCAGGCAAAGTCATGTAAGCGTTGGGGCTCAGGGGCTGGAACCGTTGAGAGCGCACTGAAGGTACCACCCCCGGAAGGATGGCTTTGCCCCAGAAAACAGACCTGTGACTTGGGGGACGGGCTGTTCGCGTTTGGTAAGAAGCAGGCCCGGGAATCCCTTTCAGTTCCTGGAGAGCATCATGAGGCCAGAGCTGGGGAGCTTTAGACCTTGTGGGAAAATCGGGTTGGAGGAGGGAGGGCAGCTACCCATGTTAAGGAAACCTGCAGAGACAAAAAGAGGAGGGAAAAGAGAGAGGAGGGGAAAGAAAACGCCAGCGCTCTTTGACACATCCGAAATATGACACCACCAAGTCTCTGTACCATTCATTTCCATCTCTCATCTCCTGTGCGGTATTTTTAAAAACCCTCTCCTTGCGTCCCAGTGCAACACTTTATAAATTCATTTTGCCTCGTTGCAGATAGCAGGAATATTAAGCGCTTTGTTGTTGTTGTTGTTGTTGTTCTGACTCGTCTTCTCTCGAGATATTCAAACTGCTTCTGATTTTATTATTTCCAGGTTGTTAGCTCCTGCCTTCCAGGCCCTACCTCCATCCAGCCTTTGTGAGCGTCCCTGGTGCCCACCTTCTCTGTAGGCCTCCATGCGCTTCGCACTTCTGAGACTTTCCCGAGGCTTCAGCTTTGCTTCCCTGTTTGATTTCCGATCCCCAGTTCACTTTTTTAAATTACCCCTGACAAGTGGGTCTTGAGGTCCACGTACAGGAAGCAGGAATGCCCGATTTCCTAAATGGCATTCGGAAGTAAATGCACGTGAATTTTTATCTTGCTTAAGGAGGACCCCAGGGTTAAGGAGGAATTACTGTATTACTGCTCTCTTGCCAGAATGGGTTGATGAACTATTCTTTCCAGAAAATCAGAATTCTTTTCCAGTAGAGATCCTTTTTTTTTCTTTTTTCCTTTCTTTCTCAATTTCAGAGAGAGAGAGAGAGACTGAGGGAGGGAGAGGGGCAAAGGGTGAGACAGATAGAAAATCTCAAGGAGGCCCCATGCTCAACATGGAGCCTGACCCAGGACTTGATCCCACGACCCTGGGATCATGACCTGAGCCGAAATCAAGAGTCGGACGCTCAGACGACTGAGTCACCCAGGTGCCCCTCCAGTAGAGATTCTTAGTTAAAACTCTTATGTCTGCTTAGAAGTTTAGTGGATTTTTTTCTCCAGCCACAAAAAGTGATCCAGGTAGATTTTGTGTTAATGTTAGGTATGGAATAAGGAAAACTCACACTGAATAGTCAGATGGTGACCACATTTTCAACTGAACCTTTCTCCCTTCCTTGCCCAGAGCTGTTAAATTCAAAGAAAGTCACTGCTAATCTTTTCCTTTTCTACTAAAGATGCAACAGCATTGCAATGAGTTTGGAAAAAAAAAAAAAATTTAAATCATCCATAATCTCGCCATCCTAAAACAACTATGATCATTTCCGAGGTGGGCTTCCAGCCCTTGCATTTTCAAAGAAGTATGTTGCCTTCCTAGGCTGTTCACAAATCGTTGAATTAATAACATCCCTTCTTCTGAAGGACAAGAAGAGGTGGAACCTACTGGTGAAGAAGTCTTCAGTGCCTTAGCACTACCAGGAGCAGCGGCGAAAGAGGAAAACATTACAATAGCCTCACCCCCTGGCCATTTAGTGCTGAGAGTTTCAGCGCTTCTTTGGAACAGCAATGTCTGTTGAATGGTTATTTTCAAAGACGTTGCTTGTTCAGAATGGAGACGGTCTGAGAACCTGGCCAGTCAGAGTTAAGGGCAGATCCTGAAGAGTTTATTGCTAGTGCAGCTCAGGCCATTGGTCTAAGATGTCAGGGCCTCCGAAATCTGAGTTCCCATCAGAGAAGGCCAGAGGAAGACCAAATGTCAGTAGCACAATGTTCTAGACTGTTCTTATCTACCGTCCTACCACCTGCCTGGCTTAGAAGGTAGGGGTGCCAGGTTTGGAACAACTTTCTGGAATCCCACCCACATGGGGACCACCAAGGGTGCCATATACACTGACATTGGTTCCAGAAAAGGGCCTTTTGCAGATTTCTCTGTGCCGTGGTGGTGTCATCACCAACCCCCTTCCTGAGAGTGCTGCCCTGCATGGCCTCCTGGCTTCCTCCTGCAGCTACAGGGGCCAAGTGCCAAGTGTTTTCAAGAGATTCCTATCTTGCCTTCCTGATACTCTTCCCAAAATTAAATGTCTGCAGGGCTTGAATCTGTGGCCCTCCATGGAAATGGAAATGTCAACCAGCCAAGAACTGAACACCTTCCCAAGAAGCCTTGCAGGAAGGCTTCGTGCACAAGGATGTGGGTTCTCGTCAGCTCGGGCTCACTATCCCCTACTTAAATGGTTGGTTTGGCCATGCACAGGATAGGAGATTTCAACCTGGGGGACGTAATGGTCACCCAAAGGCCCACGCTCGCACTCCAGATACTTTTTGTCATGGCATTCTCTGTTGGGAATGAGGCTCCTAATTCCAGTGCCAAGGTGGGTAGGAGCTAACGAGAGCCATGCATGGCTAAGTGGAGATCTCTGATCTCTGCACCTTAGCGAGACTGGAAATCAGGAAATGATACTTCACCCACATCTCACATCAAAGTTAATTTTTCCATGGTGATGCTGAGAGGTACCTTTCTGTGTGTGGTTGGCTTCTAAGCTGTGATCTTGGGCAAGACACTGAAGCTCCTCGTACTTCAGTTTCCTCCTCTGTAATGTAAATATCATAATAGTATCCACCTCATAGAGATGCTGTGTCAGTTAAGCTAATCGATGAAAAGTTCTTAGACGAGGTCCACGGCCCATGTCATATAAAGATGATGTCCATGGTGCTGAACGTGAGACCTTGGGAAAGCTTCAGTTTTCCAAGAGTCAGTTAGGTACACAGTATTCTACTTTTTGAGGCTATAAAAACCAGGAACAAATAGCAGTGAAAACTTGAACATCCCCAGGCACTTTGAGCACCTCAAATCCTCGTATACCTTGCAAACAGTAGATTGGACCAGTGATATCCGAGGTTCCTTCCAGTTCTCAGGTTTTGGGACACATGAGCCTTCCATCATTCAGCTAGACTTCTAGCTTGGTTCAGTTCTTCAAGGCAATGTTACCTGGAAAGCGGGTTATTTGGAAAGATGGATGAGACATGGAGACTCCTACCGCCTAGGAATTCATAGTTAATTAAGGTGTTATTGTATAAAATAGCTTGGCGATTGGCTGAGTCCAACCACCAGTATTTTTTTTTTTTACTTATCAAATTTTTGCATATTTGCAAAAATTAAAAAATTTGAGAACATGGTCCAGGTTCTGGAGAAAACTCCAGCCTCATAGGTTGCCGATAGAAATACAAATTGGTGCCATTTTTTTTTTTTTTTGAAGGGAGTTTGGCAATCCTTACCAAAGCTACAGTATGCTTACTTTTTGACCTAGCAATCCCCTTGCAAAAATCTACACTGAAGATACATTTCCAACAATGTGAAAACACACATGTGCCCTCCTGTATTACTTGCAGTTGCAAAATATTGGAAACCACTTTAATGCCTATTCGTAGGCATAACATGGGCCATCCCTGTGAACTCATACTGAGTGATTTCCCCATACTGTTAGATGCAAAAGGCAAAGTACAAAGGAAGATGCTTAGTATGCTAACCGTTATTTAAGACAAATGGCCTCTGAAAAGTAAATACCTTTATCTGCTCATCTGTGCAAGAGATTCAGGAAGGATAAACCAGAAACTGATGAGATTGGTTACCTGCTGGAGGTGGGTGAGAACAGGGTGGACAGAACGTGGGAGCAGAATAAGGAATAAAAGGGGAGTGACACCTCTCAGTGCAGTTTTCTGTCAAGTCCTGACTCTTAGAACCACCGTGATATTGAAAATCTCTGAGAAATAATAATAATTTCAACATTTGAAGATGTAAGGAAGAAGACCCACAATAGGATGCAAACAGTAAATGAAAAAAAAAATTCACCCCACTAAATGAATAACATAACTGCACTGTTGGATGGGGAAGAATAACGCCAATCTCAATGGCTTGGAACCGGTTTGGACAGTTTTGACTAGATTCTAGAAACTTAAAGGAAAAAAGAACCATTGCCAATAACACATTCTAGTCAGTAAGCTTGTTTTCCACAGGAGTCTGGGCTCACAATTCTGAAACTACTGTATGTGAACAAGTAAGTATATAAAGTATGGATAACGGACATGATTTCACTCATAGGTGGAATTTGAGAAACGTAACAGATGTTCATACGGGAAGGGCAGGAAAAATAAGACAAAAACAGAGAGGGAGGCAAACCATAAGTACGGAGAACTCTTAAATACGGAGAACAAAATGTGGGTTGATGGGGGTTGGGGGTGGGGAAAATGGGTAATGGACATTAAGAAGGGCACTTGTTGGGATGAGCCCTGGGTGTTGTATGTAACTGATGAGTCACTGGAGTCTATTCCTGAAGCCAAGACTACACGGTGTGTTAACTAACTTGAGGAGAAAAAGGAAAAAGAAAGTATGGATACTGGGAACCTGGTCTCTTGCTGTTAGAGAAAGAGGTTATAAATAAGGAGAGGGTATGGCTAGAATGAATGTTGAGTTGCAATGTGAGGGATCAGGATGAAGTTATTTTATAGGTGTATGTAAAAATATATAAATATACATGGATAAAACATACAGCGAGGTGTAGAAATAAATTTGTAGAAAATGTAGGCATAAAAACAAATGTGCCTATGGGTTGGTGTACATACATATATTTCCTAGCTCTGAGAGCGTCTAGAAGCAATACAACCCAGTAGCAGTGAACACATCTAGCACCCAGATTTTGGATGACCCCAGGGATGGAGCGGAAAATACAGCGTAAGCCTGGAAAACCTTGTGGGCGGTGTCAGAATAAAAAAAAGTGCTCTTCAAAAGGTGTTGTCTTCTCAATAGAACGTAGGAGCCACCCCGAAAGGAGTTCCTTATGTCCAAAGCTGGAACTATATAGCTGGAACAATACAATATTGGATTGTCACTCATATGACTTTTTAAAAATGCATGAGTCCACAGTGACATAAACTCATGGAGAGAAAGGATAGCTCTTCCTTCAGTAGAAGTCTGCTTAGCAAATGTAGAAGGAATGTGGGAAGTGCAAATCACCCCGAGGCAGTCATGCCAGTAATATCTGTTGAAGTCCAGAAGTAACAATGGACGCTAAACTTGGTGGGTGAAAATATGATGAAAACAGAGATATTTTCAGTTTCTGAGTATCTCCCTTTATAAAGGGAAAATAGTAACTTCACAGTTGAGAAGCCCAAAAGACCCCGCCTTAACCAAGTGATCAAGGTTAACGTCACTAGTAATGAGACCTCACAGACCCCTGATCTGATGCCCTGAGAAGGGCACAGCCTCACCTCTGTGGTTTGTCTCGTTAAAAATGCACAACTATGACTTTAATCATGAGAAAACATCGGACAAACCCAAACTGAGGGACATTCTACAAAATAATTGCCCGGTACTCTTCAAAAGTGTCAAGGTCATTAAAAACAAGGGAAGACTGAGGAGCTATCCCAGATAGGAGGAAATTAAGGAGACGTGAGAACAGAATGCAGTGGGGGATCCTGGAAGAGAAAACATAGATGGAAACTGCTGAAATTTCTGGGAGGTCTCCGGATTAGTCCATAGGATTGTACCAGTGTGAATTCCCTGGCTTGGGTGATCATGCCATGATTATGTAAAGATACTAACTTAAGGTATACTGGAACTCACCGTACTATATTTGCAAATTTTTTGTAAGTCTAAAATGACTTTGACCTAAAAAGTTTTAAAAAAACATCTTTTGAGAGGTCTAGTTGACTGGAATTATTGGCGGAGAGGTCAAGGGAAGGGGTGAGGGAGGTTGGAGGTGATACTCCCCTGGCTTCACCAGGAGGTAGATAGTGGTGCCATTGTTGAGATTGGAGACATGGGTTTTGGAGGATGATGTGAGTTCTGTTTGGGGCGGTGTGAGTCTGGGGGGGGGGTGGGTCTTGGAAACCCCCACAGTGATGTCCTCCAGGCAGCCGAACATTCCAACCAGGTGCTGAGGACAGAGTGGGAGAGGCAGATGGGGCTTTGTGGGGGGGGGGGGGTGTACCAAGGGAGAGCAGAGCGCCGATCCTAGGACAGACCCTAGCATGGCTCCACATTTAATGCTGCTGCCCCTCTAAAGGGGTGGCTTTAGAGATGTAAAGCTGAGTTCTGAGAGTCCCCTCCAAGTCCACTCCAGGCAAGGGCATGTAAGATCTGGATCAAACTGGGGGAATGAAGTGTGGGGTGGGGAAGAGAAGGGCAGGAGCGTAGCAGGAGACCCTGCTGTGGGATCCAGCCTTCTCTGGATCAGGGATCCAACTAGAAGTTACCCACAGACCCAGCCAGAGAGAACCCAATGGTCCAGGTAGCCACCTGGGGGTACTCGGCTTCCCGGAAGTATTGTCGGGGCTCTTGGGCCAGCAACCCTTGGACAGATAGCTCTGAGAATAGGCAGAGAATGGGAAGGAAGCTGGGAGTGTCTGAGTGCCGGGAAGGAATGGGGCCAGGAAATGCTGGCCCCATGAGGCCACGTGGGAGCCCATCGGAAAGAAAAGAAGTCTGGTGAATTAGAAACAAGGCCCAGTTCTCAACTGGCACACGAGGTCAGGGGGGAATAAGAACAACAAAACATACAGGGCTTCCTATGCCCCATGCCTTCTTCTCACCAATTTACTTAATTCCACAACTACCCTATGACTTAAATTGTAAAATTATCCCCACTTTGAAAATGAGGAAATAGAGTCTCACAGGGCTTAAGGCCTCAGGTCATAAAACCATTACGTGGCAGAGCTTAGATTTCTAGAGCAGGCTCCACGGTCCAAGTCTTTAGCCATATAATAGACTGCCTCGTTGATGACACAGCACAAAGCCAGGAACCCTGTTTCAATTGGCAAAAATGAGAAGGTGAGACAGATTTAATTAAGATCTTGCTAAAAGGGGAGCCAAGTGTTTGCCGGCATTTCCACACTACACCCAGATAACAATCCTACCTTCTTATGACACGCCACAGAGGCAAGAAAGAAATGTATCTGTTCATTGCAAAATAGAGTCTTTGCTTCCTGTAACTCAGGGTGAGCTTTGGAGGCATGCTTAGGAGTTGTCTCCAGATCTCTGGGGATTGGAGTGAACCTGCTTGCCAGCCCCTCTCCCACTCAGCTCCTCTAACCCTCATCCTGGTTCTGCCCTCATTCCAGAAGGCTCCCAGCTCTCTCCATAAAGTTATGGCGGCCAGACCCTGCCATCCCCCCCCTCCACTGGCGATGCCTTTCGTCTATCCACTCCTCAACCTATCTCTGCAGGAAAACCACCCCCAAGGTTTTGTGGCATGAATGTGTTTCTCCGTTAGTTCTTGGTAGCGGTGCATTTTCTGGAAATCTAACACTTTCATCAAGCATGATGAGTCCTAATGGTGGAAGAAGACTGAAGAGGGAGGCCTTTGGGACCATCCAGTCCCCTAGGAACTAGCTCTCCCTACACAAAACATATCTGGTTCTATCGCCTACCTTCTAAGCTCCCAGGTAGATTTTTAAGGCAACTTTATTGAAGTAGAAGATCAGCACAGTACACATCATCTATTTAAAGTGTACACTTGGATGAGTTTTGACAGGGTACGTGCCTGCAGATCTCCCTTCCTGATCAAGCTACGCGACATTTCCATTTCCCCCAAAGATCCCCCCTGCCCCCGTTCTCCGCCCCCAGCTGCCAAACACCATGTGTCTGCTTGAGATACAGTTGGAGACATTTTTCTTCCCTATTCATTTTGGGATCAGGCACACTCTGGACAGTGACAGAGAAAGTCTGTTTGTTTTTAAGAATGTACATATGCACGCGTAATCACCAGAAACCACTCCTTTGGCCAAGCAGCAAACAAATACATTCAGCCTACAGCAGGTTCAAATCGATGGAACCCGTCTCCCTGTGTCCGGAGTAGAAGGTGGGGAAAATGCATTTTTTTCATTTACCAGTGTGTTTCTGCACTGACTAGGCCTGGTTTTAAAATGACGAGAAAGACCCTTAATGTGAAAGCAATTGCAAGCCATGTTTTTATGGACAATTCGATGGATTGTGCTGTGCTCCAGAGTCATTCCACAATCATTTGGCTGGTTTTTGTTTATTTGGCTATAACCTGCTTATTTCACTTTTCCCTCAAGGCTCTTCAATGTGGGTTAATAGTTGTGTGTGCCTCTTAGATCATCTCAAATAGAAAATTCTTTTTCTCCGCTAAATGAGAATTAATTGTATTTGAGCTCAGAGGGTTTTTTTGTTTGTTTTTTTTCCTAATGCACTAGGGTTGTGGATAACGGCATTCGTTTCTCCTCTTGGGCCCAGCAGCCAAACCTAGAATAATCCCATTCAATTCAAAAGGCATTTATAGAGCGTTTGCTTTCTGCAAGATGCTTTCTCACTCCTTGTGCAGTATAAAAACGAGTAGGATGCTGCCGTCCTAAAACAATAGCAGCAACAACAACCACGAAAAGCTATAGCAAGGAATGTCACAGAACACACAAGTAGATCGCATCTGGGCAGGGGCTTTGTGGAACCAGGGGAGATCCGATAGGGGTAGGGTGGGGATATATTCCACACAGGGAAGACTTCTGGCTGTTTTTGAGAGACCTCAAGTCACCTGTTGGACCGAGCCAAGAAACCAAGAGTTACAGCTGAAAAGCTAAGCTGGGGACTTACCATAGAAGATCACGGTTAAAAAAAAAAAAAAAGTTTATTCTTAAATCAGAGGGTACTAGAGCAACTGAAGGTTGAAGCAGAGACTGATAGGATTTGAACGTGCAGGAGTAGGAAGGACAAGTAGAAACTGGAAGGGCCTGGAGGTGGGCGATCAGGAGGAAACACAGGAGAGGGGAATGGGAAGGCTTGTAGCTTTGGGGATGGGGGAGCGCGTAGGGGGGAAGATGACCCAAGGTTGCAAACCTAGAGCCTGGGAAGAGCTCAGGAGTACAGGTGTATAACAGGGAGCTGATTGCCTGTGGGCCGTAACTGGGGAAGCGAGAGGCAACAAGTTTCGGGCAGTTACCGACTCAGAGGAGGAAGCTTCACCCATTGGCTCCTCGGTGGAGCACGTGATGGGTGAGTGCATGCTTCTCCTGCTCTTTGTGGGATTGCGTCGCTAGAACGTCGCAGCGAGCGTCGCAGTGAGCGTCGTACTGAGGTGGCAAATCCCACAGACAGTGGCTTGGCCGTGACTTTGTGGGGGAGCACGTGGGCAGAAGGTGAGAAGACAGCTTCCAACGACAGAGCAGATTAGATACTTTGAAGGGTCTGCCCACCGCTGCATAACCAGATGCTAAATCAACTACAACAAATATCATTTTAAACCCATGCTAGCTGCACAAAAAGTGGTTGTATCCATTACAATGATTTGCTGCATTAACAAATCACCCCAAGACACTTTCAGATAAAGAATCTGAGAGGGTTTCCTATGACAGATAGTCACCAAAGGAAATACTTCTTCTTGTAGAAGGAGATTGAGCTCAGAGGAGTGTCCTGAGGAAAGAATGAATTATAAACAAAGAAATTTATAAACATATGAGTCAATCCAAAGAAATGTTTCTTGGGGCGCGTGGGTGGCTCAGTTGGTTAAGCGTCCGACTTTGCCGCAGGTCATGATCTCACGGTCCGTGAGTTCGAGCCCCGCGTCAGGCTCTGTGCTGACAGTTCAGAGCCTGGAGCCCATTTCAGATTCTGTGTCTCCCTCTCTCTCTGCCCCTCCCCTGTTCATGCTCTGTCTCTCTCTGTCTCAAAAATAAATAAACGTTAAAAATTAAAAAAAAAAAAACAACAAAAAAACTTCTCTTACGTAATAAGAATAATGTCTACATTGGGGCAAGGAAATATAACCAAAGGCTGAGCAGTTAAAAGGAGGTGATCAAATTTAGTGTCCTAACATCCTTGAATTTTATTGAGTGGAGTAGACATTTGAATATTGAATAATTTGCAGGGCACCTGGGTGGCTCAGTCAGTTAAGCATCGGACTTTGGCTCAGGTCATGATCTCACGGTTCATGGGTTCGAGCCCTGCGTCCAGCTCTGTGCTGACAGCTCAGAGCCTGGAGCCTGCCTCAGATTCTGTGTCCCCCCTCTCTCTCTGCCCCACCCCCGCTTGTGCTCTGTCTTTCAAAAATGAAGAAACATTAAAAAAATAAAATTTAGAGTATTGAATAATTTGCTCAGTAGTTAACATTACATTTCAAGAGTGAACTGTAAAATAATAGAAATGAATAGAATTTCCAAATCCATAGAGGAGAACGATGAAATATGATAATATTCCAACAAATCAAACTGAACCAATCCCAACTAAAGCAAATAAAGGAGAAGAGGGAAACAGAGAAGGCTGGATGCACAGAAAGCAGAAAGAAGGATGGTAGAAATAAGGCCATATATATCATTAAGTGCAACAAAAACAAATTGACTAAACATTTTGGCTAAAAAACATAGATTGTCACCCTAGTTTGTTTTTTTTTTTTTTAATCCAGGAGTATTCTGTTTCTTTTTTTTTTTTTTTTTTTTTTTTTTTTTTTTTTTTTCGTTTTTTATTTATTTTTGGGACAGAGAGAGACAGAGCATGAACGGGGGAGGGGCAGAGAGAGAGGGAGACACAGAATCGGAAACAGGCTCCAGGCTCTGAGCCATCAGCCCAGAGCCCGACGCGGGGCTCGAACCCACGGACCGCGAGATCGTGACCTGGCTGAAGTCGGACGCTTAACCGACTGCGCCACCCAGGCGCCCCAGGAGTATTCTGTTTCTAAGAGACACATCTAAACATAGGAGAGAGAGGTTGAAAGTAAAAGCATGGAAACAGGCAATTCTAAAGGGCAGGATGCTGGGGTAACTAAACAAAGCACCTTCCACACAAAACGGATTCTTAAAAATGAAGTGTTCTGTTTCACGACAATGAAACTCACCAGGATGGTAGAATCCTTCTCGGCTCGGGTGCTCCTCTCACATCTGTTATCGTCTCCCCTCTTTCAGTGCAACCACTTGAGTTGAGACCTTCATCAGCCCCTTCGCCTTCCATCATGTCCCGTGGCAGGTCATTGCCCATTTGGCAGCCAGTGTGGTTTTCCCACAAGTCAGGTGGCTCCTCAAGAAAAAGCCCCAATCCCTAAGCACCATGTGTCCACATAATGCAGTCTCATCTGCACTCTCTCCCACCTCCCCGCTTCTGCCCCATCACAGCCATCACGCTCCCTCATGGTGAGCGATGCCCAGATCATCCAAAACACTGCATTTCTTCTGGTCTCTAGGCCTTTGGATATGTGCTCACCTTGTCTGATCTGATCTGCCCTCTCCTACTCAGTTGTTCGGCTGACTCCAACAAAGCTTCACTCAAATGCCCCTTCTTCTCGGATGCCTTTTCTGACCTCCCTTTTCTGAATCAGGGCCTCTTCTGCTCTGGCTATAAGAGCCCACTAAGAGGTGGGGATAGAGCCATGAACAAAAAAGACACACCTTCTGTCTCATGCCTCTCACATTCTACTGGATGGAGCCAGACAACAAACCCTATAAATAAGGAGAAGATATCATCTATAAGGAGATAATATGTGCTTGGAAGGATATAAAGCAAGAAAAGGGATATAGAATACATGGTGAGGGTGAAATTTTAAGTAAGATGGTCAAGAAGATGACATTTAAGCAGGAACTTGGAAGAGGTGAGAGAGTGAGCTATTCAAATACCGGGAAGGAACATTCAAGAGAGAAGAACGGCCAATGCAAAGACTCTGAACAGGAACAAGTATGGCCTGTTCATGGACCAACAAGGAGTCCAGTGTGGCTGGAGTGGAGTCAGCAAAGGGTACAGTGGTAGAAGTTGAGCACAAGCAGCTATTATTAGGTAGCATTGGGTCTTTGTAGCCCTTTGTAAGGATTTGACTTTTATTTTGAAGGAAATGGGAAGCCTTTGGAGGATGTTGACCTGACTCCAACTTGAAATAACATAATTTTAAATAATGTAATATTTTAAAAGCAATCATTGATTGCCAATATGGCAATCCAATGCCATATTGAAAAAAAAAAAAAAAAGACCAAGGGAGGCAAGGGTGAGAGCTGGGAGACAAATTAGGAGGCCATTGTACTAATCTAGTCAAGAGACAAATGTGGCTGGGTACAGCGAGGTAGCAGTGGAGGTGAAATCTGAGTGTAGTTTGCTAATGGTTGAATATGGTGGGTCAGGGCAAGAGGCGAGGACGAAGCCAAAGTGTTTGGACCCAGCAACTGGAAGGATGGAGTTCTCATGACCAAGATAGAACCAATACTGTTTTGATCCAAAAATCTAAAATGTTTATTAGAGCCCCAAAGGTATGTCCAGTGGCAAGTTAGATAGACAAATCTGGAATTGAGGAGAAAGTTTGGTTCGGAGATAGAAACTTGGCGCAATTAGCCAAGTTAGTGTATAGATGCCACTGATAGGCCCTAGAATGGCAGGCTCTCCAGGAGAGGTGGTTTCACCTGCACCCTGTGTAGTGTCTGACCCACAGTTGGTGCCCCACGGAAAGACTAAGAAAAAACAATTGAAGTTGGTAATTAATGAATCCTGTTGACCTTCAAGAGAGCAACGTCAATGCAGAGTGGTGGTAGCAGCCAAATTGCAAGGCACTAAGGAAAGAGCGAAAACCAAGGACAAAATAAGGAGAATGAAAGCTGTGACTGGAGATTTTCTGGGCATAAAGACCTGGTTATGCTTGCAGCTTGGAAGAAATGAAGGAGAAGGGAGAAATAATGACTTAAGGCACCTGCGGAGCCAGGAGGAGACGGAGCTGCAGGAAATGAGCAAATGTGAAGGAGGGGAAGTATTGAAGGGTAGAGAAGGTAACTTCTCCACAAAGTGGGAGGCAAAAATCCCCTTGACCAGTGAGGGCCCAAGACACCACGCTACAGGTCAGGATGAAGGGCACATTTTAAGAATCTAGACCTTGCTGGGGACGGGAAGGATGCGGGCTGGCAGAGTCACGTGAGGCAAATAGGATGACTTGGGGCACCATTGGAATATGGGTCCGCAGCGGGTGCAGGCAGTCGGCATCTGGCCCTGACCCTGTGGAAGCAGGAGCCAAGGGCACCTGCATGGCCAGCAGTCCTGAGCGACCAGGAGGTACCAGGGTGGCTGCCGGTGGTTCACAGAGATATATTAAAGACCCTGCTTGCACTAGCAATGGACATTCCAAAAAGGAAATTAAGAAAACAATATCATTGACAGTAGCATCAAAAAAGATAAAATACTTAGGAATAAATTAACCAAAAAAGTATACGTCTTGTACACTGAAAACTACAAAACATTGTGGGAAAAAAATGGAAGACCTAAATAAAAAAAATATACACTGTGTTCTTCGATGGAAAGACTTAACTGCTGTTACGGCAGTACTCCCTGAGTTAATCTACCGATTCAGTGCATTACCTATCAAAATTCCAACTCCCTTTTTTGCACAAATGGAAAAGATCATCCTAAGATGCATGTGAAAATGCAAGGGACCCAGAGTGGCCAGAACAATATTGAAAAAGAACAAAGTTAGAAGACTCACACTTCCGATTCTTTTTTTTAAATATAATTTATTGTCAAATTGGCTAACATACCGTGTGTACAGTGTGCTCTTGGTTTTGGGGGTAGATTCCCCCCCACGCTTCCAATTCTTAAACTTACTACAAAGCCATACTAATCAAGCCATTCTGGTGCTATCATAAGGATAGGCACATAGATCAGTGGAACAGAATTGAGAGTCCAAGAATAACCCTTCACATTTATAATCAGTTAATTTTTTTAACAAGGATGACAAGACAATTCAACAGGGAAGAATAGTCTTGTCAACAAATGATCTTGGGACAATAAACAGTCACCTGAAAAAGAACAAATCTGGACCCATACCTTACCTCATATTTGAAATTAACTCAAAATGGATCAAAGATCTAAAGGTAAGAGCTTAAACTCTAAAATTCTTAGAAGACATAGAGGTAACTCTTCATGACCTTGGGTTTGGCACTGTTTCTTGGACATGATATCAAAAGCACAAGCAACCAAAGGAAAAAAACTGATAAATTGAACTTCCTCAAAATTAAAAAGTTTTGTGCTTCAAAGGACACTCTCAAGAAAGTGGAAAACCAACCCACAGAATGGGAGAAAATACATGAACTCATACATATACCTGAAAAAGATCTGGCATCCAGAATATATAAAGAACTCTTACAACTCAACAATAAAAGGACAATTTGTCCATGAAAAAAAAAATGGGCAAAATATCTGAGTTGACATTTCTCCAAAGAAGATCTACAAAGTGGCCAGTAAGCACATGAAAAAATGCTCGATGGCATTAGTTACTAGGGAGATGTAAATCAAAACCACAATGAGATACCACTTCACACCCAGTCGATGACTAGAATTTTTTTTTAAGGAAAGAAAACCAGACAATAACAAGAGTTGGCCAGGATGTAGATGAATTGGAACCCTGGGCATGTAAGTTGGTACAGCTGCTTTGAGATAGTTTGGCAACTCCTCGAAAAGTTAAGCACCAATTTACCATATGACCCAACAATTAGCATTTCTACTTCTAGTTATATAGTTAAGAGAATTGAAAACCTATGCCTCACAAAAACTTATATGGGAATGTTCATAGTGGTATCATTCATGATAGCCAAAAAGTAGAAAAAAGCCCAAATAGCCATCACTTGGTCCATGGGTACCCAGAATGGTCAAGAAGAAAATGAGATACTCCCACACCACCTTGGAGGGAGACACCAGATCATGTTGCACCAAAGACTTGAGAGGAGATGCCGTGGGGGTGGGAGAGTTACAGAAGACCCTGTGGAATGGAGAGAATCGCCCTGAAGTCTAGGAAAGTTGAGGACAGAATATTCTAGAAGAGGGCCAGTAAATAGCTTTTCTAGTCAGGGAAACAGCTGGAGCAAAGCCTTGGAGGCGGAAAAGCCTATTGTACCTGTAGAGGACAGGGAGCAGAGGTCCTTAAGGAAGGAATATCATGTCTTGGGAGCTGGGAGGTGGACTAGACAGTGGTCCAAAGACACCACAAAGACTCGTGATCCGGGACTGAGACAAGAAGGAGGATGTGGTCGGCATGAGGTCCAGACACGCACCACGTGCATGAGAAGCAGTGTGAGATCTGTTGGCGTAACTTTAGTACCATCGTCCTTTCAAGACCACAGTCCCCTTCCCACGACCCTTGGCCAGGTCCGCAGAGCCTCTGCTTGTGCCCTCCTCGTATGGGTCTTTGGCTTGGGAAACCACCTTCCCCCAGATTGGAAATCCTATAGGACCCTCCTCAACCCTCCCTGCCCAACTCCCTTGGGGCTGGCACTTGGCCTTTGCAGGTCCTACTGGCTGGGATCTCGTCCTTTGCTCACAGACCCTCAGAAAAGAGAGCCTCTGACTCCTGGTGGCATTTAGCTTCACTCTTTAAACATCTGGGTCACAGATATGCTCAGTTAATTAATGTTCTTAGCACTGTTCATTTGCCTGCTGGATAATAGATTGATTCATAATTTCAATAAGCAGCTGTGTATATCTTTCCCCTGAACATAAAGGCAGCCTGCTGTCATTCATCACTTTGCATTTGGTGAATTTGAGTATATTCAGAGAGACATTGTTTAGGGAGGGGTGAGGAGGGCTTCTGATTTTATCTTTTTGCCTCTAACAATCACTCTGATTTGGAACTAATTTGGGTTTAAAGCACCGTTACCCGCATCTCTCACAAGGGCACTTAATAAAGCCCCTGTCACTTGTTTCAGAGGGCACCAGGTGGGCTCTCCTTTGGTGATCAAAGCAAAGGGTTTCTGAGTGGTTGTCCTCAGGAATGAGGACCCCTGCAGAAAATCCTGTCCCCTGGAGAAGAGGCACTGAGCAGAGCTGCCTCCTTGCTCCGTTCCTGACCAGAAACGCCCAGGCTCTCGGGAGGAGCTCAGGGTCACGTAGGAGGAGGCCCTTCTGCTGCCCAGCTCTGGCCCAGGGCGGCCAACCATCGGGTCTCTAGGGTCCCAAGGAGAGAGGCCAGGACCCTGCCAGGTGACCAAATGTCCTCATGCCTCAGTTTCTTCGTCTTTAAAATGCGGAGAGCAGTAGAAACCTATCTCAGAGTTGTCGTAAGAATTACGTTCTTTATCCTCTGCGAGATGCTTAGAAATGGTGCAGGGTATGCCTTTAATACATGCAAGCTGGTCATTTTGTTTTTTAATTCATTCAGCACCAGCTGTATATTAACGATCTTCACTCCTGCCCCCGCCCACCTCCTAGGACGTGAGAGCAAAAATGAGAGATGTATCTTCCTGTCTCATTGCCCTCACCAGCCTGCATTGGCGTTATCTCAGGGGGAACACAGTCCCGTCCTTACATTCCCAGAAACCTGTTCCCAGGCTGGGCACACAGAGAACTCTTCAAAACTTGCCTGTTGGAGTTTAAACGAATAGACATGGCTGCGTCTTTTAAATGATGTCGTTCACCACGTTGATAACATCCACAAACATGTTTTGAGCACTTGGTCTGTCATTTTCCCCCAGCAAGGGATGAAATTAATTAGACGCAGTCTCTGGCCCCCAAAAGAGTGCAAAAGACAGATGGATGCATTCGCTCAAAAGTTGGTATCCAGGATTATAAACAACGTGGACGAGCGGGAGAGGGAGGCCACTGAAGTAGCATGGACCCCACTGCGGGAAGGGTTGATAGGCAACAGCATCTGTGTATCAGTCAGCTCTTGCTGCGTAACAACTACTCCAAACCTTAGTGGTTTATCGTTGCCCATGAGTCTATAGGTCAGCCAGACGGTTCTGTGATCTGGACCAGGCTCGGCTGACTTCAGCTGGGCTCATTCACACATCTCCTGGCAGCCAGGAGGCCGGCCGAGGGCTGCCGAATCTAGGACAACCTCATCCACTTCTCTGGTGGTTGGCTGGCTGTTGGTTGGGCCACCCGTCTCTCCTCCTCTGGCAGGCCATCCAGAGCTTCCTGCCAGCAGCAGGTTTCCAAGAGCAAGAGGGTGGAAACATGCAAGGCTAAAGGGCTAGTCCAGCACGTGGCACATCCTCCCTTCCGCTATGTTCTGTGGGCCAGAGCAAGTCGCCGGTTTTCAAGGGATGGGGAAATAGAGTCCACTTCCTGATGCACGTGGCTCTAAAAGTCACAGTGCCCAGGGTGTATAGAAGGAAGGAGTGAAGGATGTGGCTGTTTTGGCAATCTACCACAATCCCCCAGGATTTGTTGCTGTGCGTGGAGCCGTCAACAAGTGCCAGGACTGTGTCGCACATTTAGGACGCTTCTGCTTTTTCATCACTGTAAATAACGGTGCAGTAAAGACCCTAGACATGAACTCGTGTTTGCGGTTGCGATCGTTACCTTGGGATGGATGTCTGAAGGGGAATTTATTGGGTCAAGAGAAGAAAACATTTTAACAGCATGGAGCCTATATGTTGAAATTCCCTTTTTGACCGGCTGTAGCAACTTACCCCCGCTCCAGCCCATGACAAAACGGGAATAGGGTTGTTGCTGTTGTTGTTGTTGTTGTTTTTTTAATGCGGTATCGCGCTGCTGTTTTAGTTTATCTATTTTAACACCTATCAGGTTGAATGCTTTTTAATGTGTCTCTTTTTTGGTGAGCTGCCTCTTTGGGCACTTTACAGCAGGGTGGAATGAATGAACGAATCCCAATTTACAAATGGGGAGGAAACGCCGGCTCAGAGAGGTTAAGTGACTGCTTCGAGGGGGCCCCGCCAGCTGGAAGCAGAGCCAAGCTTTGAAATCGGATGTCCTGTGCTTTTACTGATCCCTGCTCCCCCCGTGTTGCTGAGCAGAAGGCTAGAATCCAGAGACGCTGACCGAGGGCATGCTTAGAAGAAAATCAGACCGGCCCTGGGGGAGCGGGATCCAGCCAGGGAGGGGGCTTCCTGAGCAGGGCTCGCCTGTGAATTGAGTGTTTGGTGGCCAGGACCGCGGCACTGGCAGAGGCCTGGATGAGACGTGCGAGCCCGAGCCCCCTCTCCCCACCTCTCGTCTGCTCTCTCCCCAGCTTGCCCGCTACACCAAGGAGGGCTTCCTGCACTTGGGAGCCCTGGGGACCACCACGCTCCTCCCTGACACCCGCTGCCTGGTGGACAACTCCAAGAGTCGGCTGCCCCAGCTCCTCGACTGTGACAAAGTCAAGAGCAGCCTGTACAAGCGCTGGAATTTCATCCAGGTGGGTACCCCCTGGGAAGGGCCAGCACCCCAGAGCAGGTAAGGCTGCTGCAGACCACAGGGAAGTCCGACCTCCCCAAGGAACGGTGCCCAGGAAAGCACACCAAAGGTCTCCAGCCCCGGGCCAGCCTCGTGAACCCAGGGCACGTCCGGGGGGAACCGGCGGTGGCGGGGGCCTTCCACCTGGGACAGCTTCCGGGTCCCTTCGGCAGCACCAGGCCGGCTGGGCTCCGGCAGATCTCGGGAGGGGAGTGTGGGCGATGTCCCTGAAATCTGCTGTCTACGGCCACTGCGATTGAGAAAGCCAGACCTTGAATATCCCTGCAAATTCCGCATTCCCACACCGTCGCCCATCGGGGCCGGTCCCCTGGCTCAGCCATTCAGACTTGGTGAAGCCGATGGCCATTCTGACTTCGGGGTTTCTGGATGGTCCCTCCCCCTGGGCAAACAATTTTGGTGGGACTGTTCCCCAGGAGAGGCCACGCGCCAGGCCTCTTTCTCTGTCTCTCTCCCTGTCTCTCTGTCCCTGTCTTTCTCCCTCTCTCTCTCTCTCTCTGCCTTTCGGCCTCTTTTTCTCTCATGGTCTGATCCCTCTCTTTCTCTCTCTATCGGTCTTATTCTCTATATCTCTGTCTCCGCCGATCTGTTTCCGTTCTCTGTGTCTCTGTCTCTGTGTCTCTCTATGTCTCCCTGTCTATGTCTCCGTCTGTCTCTCTGCCTTTTACCCAGAACGGAGCCATCATGAATAAGGGCACGGGGCGCTGCCTCGAGGTGGAGAACCGGGGCCTGGCTGGCATCGACCTCATCCTCCGCAGCTGCACGGGCCAGAGGTGGACGATTAAGAACTCGATCAAGTAGCGGGGAGGAGCCTGGCCCCCGGGACAAGGTCTGCCCGTCTTCCGGGCCAGCCGCACTGGTGAAGAGACAGCGAGGAGCCAGCCGGGGCTCAGCAGCCCTTCCGGGGCTTCTCCAGGGGCCCCGGATGGAGACTTGGTGTCCCCAGTGGGCGCTCAGCTGCCGTGAGGCTCGTGCCCCCTGGAAAAGCCCCCCGACCCTTCTCTGGGAACCCGGGAGCCGTGTCTTCTGCAGCCTGGATGTGGACCTCGTACCATGGAGTGAACCCCCCCACGTCCTCCTCGTCGTCTTCGCAGCCACAATCAGGACTGGGACCGGCAGGGGCCCCTCCTCGTCCTCGTCTCTTGCAGCTGCAGCGGCTCCTGAGTGCCACCCCGACCCTCGGCAAGGTGGGGGGTGGCGCTCAGTCACGTCCTATCTGCCCCTCCTCAGAGGAGGCAGTCAAGCCCTGGGACTCCGTTTCCCTGGAGGTTGCTTCTGCCCCGATGCCCATTTGCAGCCCCAGGCAGCCTCCACCCCAACCCTTAGCGGCAGACGGCTTTGGTGGCTACGGCCCTGGACTTTTCTGGACCCTCCCTTAGATGGCCTGGAAGGAATTAATGCTTCCACGGGCACCAGGGCGCTAGGCTCTCGCGTTCCGGGGCCAGCTGCTCTGCCCGTGTCCGCAGGGAGCCAGACACAGAAAGAGGCTGAGCACGTAGGGAGGTCATGGCTGTGAGGGGCCCTCTGGGCTGGAGCCGGGCCAGTGCGGCTCTGCCCTCCGGGAGACCAGGGGGCCCTGACTCATGACCAGGGAGGCCGCCATGGGAGCCTCCACCTGGAGCTTTAGGACTGAGGCCAGCACAGCACGGGGGTCGGGGCGGGGTGAGGGCAGGACCCTGGAAAATGCTCCGGGTTCATCTCATCTCACCCCATGCTCTGCTGGCTGACAGGGGAGAAGGCAGTCGATTCCTCTCTGCAGAGTAATAATTGTTTTCGATTGCCCTCTGGTTAGGGTGCACTTGTAAATCAGAGTTAATATATGGACGCGTGTGCATGCCTACGAGTGTGTGTGCCTGCGTGGTGTGCGTGTGCGCGTGCATGTGTGTGTCTGGGCGTGCGCCTCCGAGTGTGTGATAGAGCGGGTGTCAGAGTGTGGCCTCGGGCTTGCCGCTTCATCGCTCACCTGGATCAGGTCGAGGCTGCCGGAAGCATGGGGCTTTGGCCACGCATCTGTGGCCAGGAGGACGCGGCCCAGCCTGGCCCCATGTGGCGCCCCAGATGGAAGGCTGTCCCTTCCCCCGGGTCCCTCTCTGTCCCTCATGCTGTCCCCAAGGGCCAAGCCCTGCCCAGAACCAAATCCTGTAGTTGCCCGGTTTGGGGTTCACAGTGTCTCATTTGGTGGCATCTTATTGGTGATCCCCCTCCCCCAATTCCTCCCTTGTGAAATAAATACATGTGAGCACTTCCCCAAGCAGCCTTGTTTGCTTCTTGGTTCCTCCAGAGCCCGGGGTTTGGGGGGGGGTAGTTCCTGGAACATGGCAGAGGGCTCTTTCGGGTGGGGGGTTTGGTCTTACTGTAAGCAAAAGCCGTCGCTCGCAGCACGAGGCTGTGACAAAGCCGGTCGGCACTTGCACTCACCCTCCGAAGCAGGACAGAACCTGACATTTTGGTGCTCGTGTACTAACCCCCTTGCGGACCCCAGCTTAGGAGGCTCAGGCTGGTGCAGGAAGCGGAAAAGGGGAGGAGGGTTGAGATGACCTGGCTGAGCCCCTCCTGCTCGTGGCAAAGTGAAATCCTTAAAGATTCCAGGCCTTCCATCATGGAAACGGGTATGGGACTCACGGTCAGGGGTCCCCTCAGCTGTGACAGTCCCTCTTCCCTTCGAAGAAGCCCAGAAGGTCCGTCTTCTTTGACGTCACACAAAACACAGACACGCGCACCAATGGCAGTTGCCATGTTTCTTTCGGGTTCTAGGAGAATCAGGGTCCAGGAGCGTGCTGATGGAAAATGCTGGAGTCTCGGGGTGACCGTGAAGTGAAAAGAGCTGAAGGTCTGCAGGTTCCCACAGGGCTCAAGGGATAATATCACAGTGTGATGCCTTGGGGGAGGAGTCCTACCCTGACTGCCTCATACTCCCTCTGTGTGGGTCTGAAAGTACAAATATGAAGAAGGAATCATCCTGTTTTACCATTTGCTGAGGTTTTGATCCCAGATCCCGGTGAGGCACCAGGGAAGGCCTGGGAGACCCAGGGAGGCCTGGGAGGCCTGGGAGGCCACCAGGGAGGATCCTTCATTCTACAGGAAATGGGCCAAATGGCCTCAAACCAAAGTAAGCCTCGAGGCCTGCTCAGTTCTCTGAAGGAACAGGAGCCCACACCCTCTGGGGCTCTAGCACACTCGCTGGTTGTGGGGGTCCTTGGTACTCCAAGCCGAACCTCTAAGGATACAAGGCAGCAAGGATCCTGGAACTTACCAGAGTGAAGTACTCTTCTTCAGTGTCACACGCAGCAGGACAGGATGTTTGGGTTGGCTTATTTATGTGTGTTTGTGGGGGAGGGTAGTGGTGCTGGTTCAGGACCATGGGACACTCTCTGCCTCCGAACACCAGTGCATGGGCCCCGAGTCTTGGGTCCAGCATCCGGGAGGCCTGGGCTGTCCGTTTATATCAGCACCTGCCGTCAGCACTCACCTGGGTTACCTCCCAAAGACTGGGCGCCCTGGGGAAACTGGCCCGAGCGTGAGGCCAGCATCCCAGGACGGCACCCTCTTGGTGCCACAGGGCAGGAGGTGGGGGGGTGGGGTGGGGTGGGGGATCAGAGACCAAGGCAGAGAGGAGGAATGAGCAAAGTTAAAGAGGGAGGAGAGAAAAAAGCAGCAGGGCCCTGAGGGAGCCTTGTGTCCAGTCCTTTGGAGGACTTTGGAAGGTCCGGAGCCCCACATCTTTGCGCGGTGGCATCAGCTCCAGACGTCCGGCTCCAGGGGCATCTCACACGCCTTCAGCAGGTGTTAGGCGTTGGCACCGTCTGTATCCCCATACCTCCGTCACCCCCAGCCCTTCCAGGGGGGATGATGCACAGGGAGTTGAGCCCCGACAGCCTTTGCTCCACACACCCCTTCTGTCTACTTAGTCCCTCACCTGTGCCCCCGTGCCCCTGTCTGGTGACAATTTCTTCTGCTTTTCTCTAAGTTCCCCTCTCTGTTTATATGGCAAAAACATCACAGATGGTATTGCTGACACATGCCCAAGCCCCACCACAGATGTCTTTGAATCTATATGTGTTATTTCTCAAATGTGTTCTCTATTCTTATTCCGGTGGCCAGAGAAGGAGAAATGCGGAAGGCTGAGAAAGCAGTCTGGGCCGGAAGCCGCCATGTTAACCCACTCCAAGCCCTTTTGCTTGGTTTCCTGAAGCCATTCCTTTGCATCTCATATATTTTCCCCGCCATTCTTGAATAGCATCCCGGTTTCCCAAATGGCAGAAGTCAGGCCCGGCCAGAGCAGGCGACTCCCCCAGGGCTGTCGTGTGAGCTGTCCCTGATCATGCCGTTTCTCTCCTTCCACCTTGCTTGGGACTGCTGCTCTAAGAAAGGCTGAAGGACAGCCCTGCCAACTGCCCCCATTCCCCCACCCACCCTGGAATGACGGTCCCCCAGGAGATGGGCTTGGGAGAGGCCGGGAGCCTGTGCAGGAAACCAGAAGGCCCAGAGAGAGCATGCGCATATGCGAGGTGGGGCGGGGCGGGGCAGAGAGAGTGGGAGAGAGAGAGAATCTGACACGGGTTTCATGCTATCAGTACAGAGCCCGATGCAGGGCTCTATCTCATGAACCGCGAGATCATAACCTGAGCCGAGATCAAGAGTCGGATGCTTATCCGACTGACCCGCCCAGGCACCCCGATTAAGCTTCTATTTTAATTCCAGTTTCGCTAACCAACTGTGCTGTATTAGTTTCAGGTGTAAAATGTAGTGATTCAACACTTCCATACATCACCCTGTGCTCATCACGACAGGTGCCCTCCTTAATCCCCATCAGTCATTTCACCCATGCTCCCACCCACCTCCCCTCTGATAACCATCAGTTTGTCCCCTATCCTCAAGGCTCTGTTTCTTGGTTCGCCTCTCTCTCCTTTTTCTCCCCCTTTGCTAGTTTGTTTTGTTTCTTCAGTTCCACGTATGAGTGAAATCATTTGGTGTTTGTCTTTCTCTGACTTATCTTGCTTGGCATTATAGTCTGTAGCTCTATCTCTGTTGTTTCAGATGGCAAGATTTCATTCTTGTTATGGCTGAATAATATTCCAGTGTGTGTGTGTGTGTGTGTGTCCATTCATCTGTGGATGAACGCTTGGGCTCCTTCCATAGTTTGGCTATGATAAGTCATTGCTGATAAGGCAATGCTAAGTCATTGGCTGATAAGTCATGAAAGGCACCTTAGCCTCTTGTTTCAGTCCAGGCTCCAGATCAGCGGTTGGGCTGGCAGGTCGTCAGCTCCTAATCAGTTGCCCTTCCTCTTGGCCCAAATCATGAATCTGAGTCTCTTGGCCACTCTGCTTTCTCACTTATCAAGCAAGTTCCCGAGACCACGTGTTGGCAATCGATGGTGGGCCCCAAACTCCAGAGGCCCATTTCAGTTCAGTTCGACAGTTATATTTGGACACTGATCCTTTGGCTTGCGTTTTAAGACTTCTTGGAAGAGAGAGAGAGAGAAAAGGCAGAAGGAGCTAAAAGACAGCGAATATCTTGGTCTTCAGCCGTTAAAGGTTATCTTTGAAAGAAGAACATAGGGGCGCCTGGGTGGCACAGTTGGTTAAGCGTCCGACTTCAGCCAGGTCACGATCTCGCGGTCCGTGAGTTTGAGCCCCGCGTCGGGCTCTGGGCTGATGGCTCGGAGCCTGGAGCCTGTTTCCGATTCTGTGTCTCCCTCTCTCTCTGCCCCTCCCCCGTTCATGCTCTGTCTCTCTCTGTCCCAAAAATAAATTAAAAACATTGAAAAAAAATTAAAAAAAAAAAAAAAAGAAAGAAAGAAGAACATAGACACTAGGTATTGGGTAGTCATGAAGTGGGGCCTACTCCCATCAGCACAAATGGGGATCTTTTTACAGATTTCAGTGTTCTTTCCCCAAAGAGGGCCCAGCTGATGGCTCTTGCAAGCATGCTTCCAGCTCGAATTAATCGGCTGCCTGTTGACGGGGGCTCCCCACACTGCCCGAGCACAGAGAGCCAAGTTGAGGAACTAAGGAAACCAAACAGGGATCATTGGTGCTGCCGATGGTAACATTACACGAGACTGTCAGACCCGGCTAGCTCTTATCGTCATCCTTAACAAATAGAGGCTTCATAAAACACCAAGATCAAACATCATCTCGTTCACTCTTTCGTTGGATGCCCACTTACCTTAAGCACTTAGTACCAACGCCATAAACCGCTTGTTCTTGGGCAGAAAACTCATTCTGATGGTGAGCCAAGCCAAGGCCACATCTCAGTAACCTCCTCCCACCGCCCACCCTTGGAGCTCTGACATGATCAACTGCCCCTTAAAATCCACAATGTGCCTTAAAGCCAGTGCCCTACCTTGAAGTTTTAACAGGGCCAGTTATAGCTGAGAGAAAAACAGCCTGTATTCCAGTTGTATCTGTGGACAGAGTTCACTTCTGCCATCCAGCGAAATGGTTAACTTTCTTGGCTAGGGAAGCCATCTCCCCTTTGCCGCAGGATTAGTTACATGTTGTGGAAAAATGTTCATCTACTGTTTCTTTTTTTAATGTTTATTTACATTTATTTTTGAGAGAGAGAGCAAGGAAGGGGCAGAGAGAGAGAGAGACAGAGAATCCCAAGCGAGCTCCCTGCTGCGAGAGCGGAGCCCAACACGGGGCTCAAACTCACGAACCACAGGATGGTGATCTGAGCTGAAATCAAGAGTCAGATGCTCAGCCAACTGAGCCACCCAGGCGCCCCCTCATCTACTGTTTCTAAAGAAAATTAATGGACGGAATCCTTCTCAAGAAAAAAAAAAGATTCTCACAGACCCTCAGGGTTGACCTAATTTATTTTGTACTGCAGTGTTTCTCAAATATGTACGAACATAAAATGGCTTTTGCTCATAGCTCCGTTATTGCTATAAAATAAAATAAATTTACAAGTCGATACAAACGAATCTACAGAGTCAATAAAACTTAACGTTAGCATTCATTCAACCTGGTGGCGGCCTGGCCTGTTGATGCTAAGTTGCGGCTGCTTCGACTGCGGTGATGGTAACAACGGCCTTAGCAGAGGTCGTGTGTCTTGTGATAACCTGATCATTCCACCTCTTTTCTGTATCCCAGCTGCTTTTGAAATACTTATTCACCATTCACTAGTGAAGCCCAGATTTACGAGCACCCGGGACGTAGCTAAGGGTAGAGCCGTGAGCGAAGCAGATAGAGACCCTGCTTTCCAGGAACCCATATTCCACTGGCTTTCCTGAGGGGCAAACACATTGATATCAAAATCTCCGCTCCTTCCTTCTCTTTCACCTGGGACAGCTCCTGTAGAACTATTTGGTGCCAATGCTGTTGTGACACCGACTCAAAGCCTTGTCCCAAATTCATGATGGGCGCTAGCTGACCCCCCAGCTGATTCAGAAGATGCTTGTATTAAGTTTTAGGCAATTAGCAAAATGAAGACCCAACATTTGAAAATCTGACAGATGTCCTACAGCTGCAGGAGTCCGAGAACCTGCAGGTGCCGTTGGAGAAGCGATGCTTGGGTCTCTTTGCATTCCGCAAAGTTGGATAAGGACGCGGTACCCGCAGATCTGTGATGGGTCTCATCCCTAGGGGACTTGTTTCCAGCTCTTGCTTTTCTTCCAGCTGCTCACCTTTTGGTCACTCCCAGACTTGGTGTCCTATGTGGACGAGAGCAAACCCTCCTAACTGAAAAAAATCACAGGATTGTTTTTTTTCTTCTAATTTTCGATGTGAAGCAAGAAATTGCACCACAGGACTTTGGAAAGCATTGGTCAGAGGGATATTGGAGAGTCTTGGGGAGCTTTAGCAGTATGACTGGGACTCATTTTTTTCAATGTTTATTTAGTTTTGAGAGAGAGCATGAGTGGGGGAGGGGCAGAAAGCTAGAGGGGGACAGAGGATCCAAAGCAGGCTCCGCGTGAACAGCAGAGAGCCCAATGCAGGGCTCGAACCCACGAACTGTGAGATCACGACCCAAGCCTAAGTCAACAGTCGAACGCTTAACCGACTGGGCCGCCCAGATGCCGCTGAGGGGGGCTAATCTTTTCACTGAATACGTAGTTCCTCGGTAGCTAACATTATAAAACCATTCTCCCTCAGTCCTGGGAGCCTGGGCTGGCACATCCCAGATCCAGCCTGGCAAGGCAGGAAAAGTGGGGTTTCCGGTGGCCACAGTGAAATAGGCACTGGGCAAATAAACGTCAGCATGAACTTCAGACGTTGAGGTTTCTGCAAAAGCCTTTGGCACGGTCGCTGGTTAGTTATAACGCTGGTGTTTGTAATGCAGCCCTGCAGATAACAAAAAAGAATATACAGGCCGCATGGTGTTTAAATGTTCCCCTAGACTTTTTGACACTGAAATCACACAGAGAACAATGAAACCTCCCCATCCTGGCCCAAGGCACCAAACCAAGTTCTGGTGCCCAAGTTCACGCCTCCAAAGTCCTCATGAGTAACCAGCATGGTGCTAGGCTCGAAGCAGGTGACAGGTCTAGAGGAAACAGCTCCCTGCAGGAGCCTGGGGAGAGAGGAGGCCAGAAACTCCCATCAACCCTGGGCCCAGTCTATCCACAGCCCGACTATGACCTGCCCCTGACCTAGATGGAGAGCCCCTGCTCTCTGAGGCTCCCCCCGCCGCAGGCTTGTGACAATCTCACAGAGGTGTCATATCAGTCAGGGCTCAGCCCTTGAGAGCTGCGACGTAAAAATGAGAGATGACAGCTTAGCAGAAGAACGTTACCGCCTCTGAGGAAGAAAGAATCCGTGCTGTGGGTAAGTGCTGGTGGGGAGTTTATTGCTCTGGTTTGTTTCCGTTTTGTGTTCTAAGTTGTTTTTTTTTTTTTTTTTAAGTTGATGTATTTATTTTTGAGAGCGAGAGAGCAAGCAGGGGAGGGAGAGAGAGAAAGAGAGAGAGAGAGAGAGAGAATCCCAAGCAGGCTTCAGCGGCCAGTGCAAAGCCCGACACTGGGCTTGATCCCGTGAACCGTGAGATCGTAACCTGAGCTAATATCAAGAATCGGCTGCTTAACTGAGCCACGCAGGCAACTAGGTTCTCTTTGTTTTAAATTATGCGCTCTTTAAAGATCATTCTTGGGGCGCCTGGGTGGCGCAGTCGGTTAAGCGTCCGACTTCAGCCAGGTCACGATCTCGCGGTCCGTGAGTTCGAGCCCCGCGTCGGGCTCTGGGCTGATGGCTCAGAGCCTGGAGCCTGTTTCCGATTCTGTGTCTCCCTCTCTCTCTGCCCCTCCCCCGTTCATGCTCTGTCTCTCTCTGTCCCAAAAATAAATAAACGTTGAAAAAAAAAAAAAATTTAAAGATCATTCTTCCCCACAAGGAATTACTCAAAGGCCTGAGGAGCCTGGGCACAAGCGCCCAGAGGTTAACGCAGGCGAACGCAGGCCGGTATTTCTCTCAAAGGCCGGGAAGGTTTGGTTTGGGTTCCGATACAGTTTGGGTAGTTTTGGTTTTCGTTGCTTTCCTCCGATTGCTATTGGTTTCTTCATCGGGCTGGTGCGAACCGCCTGTGTGCTTGGCGGGAATTTGCTGGTCAGACCGAGCCCGCCTTGTGCCCTGGAGAGCGGGGCAGCCAAGTGTGATTATCACCGTAACTACAACCACCACCATTATCTGAGCACATGCTGTGTGTGTGTTCCCAGCGACCTCTGGGCAGGTGCTACCATTTTCCCTTCACAGATGAGACACCGAGGCTCAGAAAGGTTAAGAACCTGTCCTGACCTCACGGGGCGTGCAAGTGGAAGGTGTGGGTCTGTCTCTCTCCAAAGCACGTGTCCATAACCACGAAGCAACACCGTTCGTGCAGGCGGCTGTGCTCGGCGGCCTCTGTTCTGATACGAGACCCGCAGATTCGAGAGGAAGTGGACGATTAAGCTGTCACCAGCACGATGTCCAGGGTCTGCTGAGGTTCGTTGACTTCAGTCCCCGGGGGGGGGAAGCTTCGTCCCAACGAGGCAGCAGCTGATTGAGAACAGCCAGTGCTGCCGGAGGCGCCGGCCTCCTGTCTCAAACCTCTACGCCCCTGTATCAGCTTGAAGTTCCAACAAAACGCGTGCTCTGAGGAGTCACAGAGGACGAGTAGCCAGTTCTGCCCGAAACGGCTCGAAGACTCCTCCGCAGGCTAGGAAACTAATCTGATTCGAACAGGAGCAAGCTGCACACATTAACTGATGGTTGATGAGAGAAATTAGATGATACAAGTAAGTAATAACAAGAGGAAGATAACATTAATAATCCCACCGCCCAGAGAGACCTTGAAACACTATTCGTTGCATTTCCGAACATCCTTCCCTACCCATAACTTCGTGTCTATGACACATGACGGGGCTGTAACATGATTAACCGTAATGAAATAAATGGAAGTTTCTGCACTTTGGTCCGAAAAGCCGGCTGTGCTAATGTATGCTAGGGGAGACACGGCTTAGCAAGCATCTAGTATAAGATGAAATGAGCTTTATTTAACAGTTGCCTCCATAGGAGTCAGCAAGCTCCAAAAGAAGCCAATGGAATCTCGGAGCGGAAAATCCAGAAGAATCCGGCGCTCATCCTGTCACCTTGGAGTCCACTCAATGAATTCTATTCCAGGTAATGAGCCTGGAAATCACATCTTATTAAGGAAGAAATGAAGCGTGTTGAACTCAGCGGAAATGGTCACTGCCTTGAGGGCTCAGTGGACCACCAAGGGTCGGGGCGGGAGAATGTCCACGGGAGACAGTACGGATTGCTTCTTCGTGACCCAGAGAGTCAGAATGAGGCTACACAGATGGAAGCCAGGCTATGGCTTTGAGTTTAGTGTAAGAATCCGCTTTCTAAACAGAGCCACGCACCCAAAGCTGGAATGGGGGGGGGTCTCAGAAGGGTGTGAGTTCCGCTCCTAGAGAGGTTCAAGCAGACGAGATGGCCCTTAATGTTACTGCCAGTCCTGTGCTTATATGACTCCACTGTCCTCAGCTGAGTCTTCTGATGGCTCCCTGTCCCAGCCTCCACTGTTGGTAAAAATGTGAGCTGTGCTGTCAGAAGTGGGTGTCAGAGAGCTTTTTTTTTTTTTTTTTTACAGAGATGCGCATGACAGCTGGGGGATGAAAGCTGTACTTGTTACATGTCACTTGTGAAGAGGTGGACCAGACTTGACAGTTCCCAGTTTATTTAACTGGATGACTCATGAAAAGGAAAATAAAGCACATCGATTATGTAGATACTTCACCTAACAAAGGGAGAACATAACCCCTTACTCCTTACATGTGGCTTCCTTCCAAAGAATGCAGTGTGATGGAGGGAATAACTTGACAGTGGAGGAAACTGGCAAGCACTACTTCAGACAGGTGATGGTCAATGTCAACACAAATCATACTACTGATATGATGTGATGAAAATGGCACTTCCCTCTGCTGGTTTCCTCCAAAGAAAACAGGAAAAGGAGAAGGAGAAGGAGAAGGAGAAGGAGAAGGAGAAGGAGAAGAAAAGAAAAAAAAGAAAAGAAAAGAAAAAAAGAAAAGAAAAGAAAAGAAAAGAAAAGAAAAGAAAAGAAAAGAAAAACTCAGAACTGCAGCCAAATCATTAGAAAAACATCAGGCAAGTTCCAGTAGAGAAGCATTCTACAAAATACCTGACCACATTACTCCTCAAAACCATCAAGGTATTAAACACAAGCTATGTACAATAGCCAAGATATGGAGGCAGCCCAGTGTCCACTGATTGATGAATGGATAAAAAAGATGTGATACACACACACACACACACACACACACACACACACACACACTGGAATATTATTCAGCCATAAAAAAGAATGAAATAATGTCCTTTGGTGGCTAAAATTAACAACTCATGAGACAACAGATGTTGGCAAGGATGCAGAGAAAGGGGAATGCTTTTGCACTGTTGGTAGAAATGCAAACTGGTGCAGCCACTCTGGAAAACAGTACAGAGTTTCCTCAAAAAATTAAAAATAGAATTACCCTACGACCCAGCAATTGCACTACTAGGCATTTATCCAAGGGATACAGGGGTGCTGTTTCGAAGGGACACATGAACCCCCATGTTTATAGCAGCGTTATCAACAATAGTCGGGGGCGCCTGGGTGGCTCAGTCGGTTAAGCAGCCGACTTCGGCTCAGGTCATGATTTAGTGGTCCGTGAGTTCGAGCCCCGCGTCAGGCTCTGTGCTGACAGCTCAGAGCCTGGAGCCTGTTTCAGATTCTATGTCTCCCTCTCTCTGACCCTCCCCTGTTCATGCTCTGTCTCTCTCTGTCTCAAAAATAAATAAACGTTAAAAAAAATTAAAAAAAAAACAATAGCCAAATTGTGGAAAGAGCCCAAATACCCATCCACTGATGAATGGATAAAGAAGATGTGGTATATATATAATGGAGTATTACTCAGCGATCAAAAAGAATGAACTCTTGCCATTTGCAACAACATGGATGGAACTACAATGCATCATGCTAAGTGAAATAAGTCAGTCAGAGAAAGATAAATATCACACGATTTCACTCATATGTAGAATTTAAGAAACACAACAGATGAATATAGGGAAAGGGAAGGGAAAATAAGATAAAAACAGAGAGGGCGGCAAACCATAAGAGACTCTTAAATACAGAGAATAAACTGAGGGCTGTTGGAGGGGAGGTCGGTAGGGGGATGGGCTAAATGGGTGATGGGCATTTAGGAGGGCACTTTTAGGGATAAGCACTGGGTGCCATATTGTAAGAGATAAATCGCTGGGTTCTACTCCTGAAACTACATTGTATGTTAACCAACTTGAATTTAAATTAAAAAATAAAAATAAAAATAAAATAAAATGCTGTTGCATCATCACAAAAAAAGAAAGAAATCTTGCCATTTGCAATGATGTGGATGGAGCCTGGACAGTAATGCTAGGGTGGAAAAAGTCAGAGAAAGACAAAAACCATATGACTTCTCTCCTATGTGGAATTTAAGAAACAAAACAAACAAGCAAAGAGAAAAAATGAGAGAGAGAGAGAGAAACCAAGAAACAGATTCTTAACTGTAGAGAACGAACTGATGGTTACCAGAGGGGAGTTTGGTGGGGGGATGTTGGAAATAGGTGATGGGGGTTACCTGTCGTGATGAGCACTGGCTGATGTATGGAAGTTTCAAATCACTATATCATACACCTGAAACTAATATGACACTCTATGTTAATGACACTGGAATTACAATAAAATGTTTTTAATTAAAATTAAAGTTAATTAATATTGGTTAATTATAACAAATGCATCGTACTAATGTGAGGTGTTGATAATGGGGGGGGGAAACAGTGGGTTGGGGGACATATTGTGAGAACTCTGTATTATCTGTTCAATTTTTCTGTAAATCTAAAACTGTTTTTTTTTTCATTTTTTAATGTCTATTTATTTTTGACACAGAGAGAGAGAGAGAGCATGAGTGGGGGAAGGGGCAGAGAGAGAGGGAGACACAGAATCCGAAGCAGGCTCCAGGCTCCGAGCCATCAGCACAGACCCCGACGCGAGGCTCAAACTCACAAACTGTGAGATCATGACCTGAGCCGAAGTCGGACACTTAACCGACGGAGCCACCCAGGTGCCCCTAAAACTGTTCTAAAATAAGTCTACTATTACTATTACCACAACTACTACTACTGAGAAAAAGACGGTGTCCATGGGCATTGTCTCTCCAATCATCACTGAATGCCACGGTCTGGGAATTGGCTGTGCATCTGTCCAGGAGACAGCCCTGCCATCCTCTTACACTCAGCCATGATTACCCATAACAAAGGAGGCATGGCCTGGGGGCATTTTTCAGAACCATAAAAGTGCAATGATAAAGACAGCTTAGTCGATACCATTAATGGCTATTATGGAAAAGCCAATTGGGATTTGGAGTTGCAGGATTCCATCTTTCTGCTCCCTTGAGGAGAAAGAAGATAGATCAGAAATTGCCAGCTCCAACCCCCCCCCCCTTTTTGGCACAGAACCTTGGCATTGCTGTGTGCAGCAAGGCGCCCAGCTAGGAAACCCCATTTCCCAGCCCCCCTCACGGATGGGGTAAGTAGAGAAGTATTTCCTCTGTGGACAGAGGCCCATTTGGCTTGGGGATCTATCCTTTGGCCCTTGACCTCTCGTTCTTTTGCTGCCATGATATGATGGCTACAGCTGCAGCAACCATGTTGCTTAAGGTGACTTTGAGAACAGTGCAGTAGAAAATAAAGATACCCTGGGTCCCTGATGAAGCTATGGTACTAACTCTGGGTTGCTACTTCGGAATTTCTTTACACGGGACACAAATAAAGCGAAACGTAAACCTTTCGCTCATGCGACCGTTATTTGGGATTCTCGATAATGTGGCATTGAACCACATCTTACTGATTCAGAGACAAAAATCTCTTCTGATTCAGCAAACTTGATTCAGGGTGGCCTAAAATGTCTGCTGCAATGGCTCAACCCTGAAGGTACAGATATATATCTATGTATGTATGTAATATATATATATATGCCTCGAGGATTTAGGCTAGGCATATACTGCCTACATCCATTCCCTCCAAAATGATAGTCCCTAGCCTCTCACTCTCACGCTCTCTCTGAAAAGAGAGAGAGAGAGAGCACAAGAGTGAGTGGAGGAGGGGCAGAGAGAGAGGAAGAGAGAGAATCTTAAGCAGGCTCCACGTTCAGCACAGACCCTGACTCCGGACTCGGTCTCACAACTGTGAGATCATGACCTGAGCCAAAATCAAGAGTCGGACGCTCCACCGACTGAGCCATCCAGGTGCCCCTTTAGTCTCTTTTGAAAATGGATGAATAGGTGACATCAGGTGTCTACATTTCCCCCCAAGACACCGTAGTGGATGTGATGGGCGTCTCTTTGGGGCTGAGCTTTCACTGAAGTGTGTTTGCCTCCCCACGCTCCCTTTCCCCTTCTGGGCCGGATGCAGACACCAGTGGGATCTCAAAGGACAGTGGAGCCATAAGGTGGAAGGATGCTCAGCCCCTGAACGACTGCATGAAACAGACCCTCTCATTGGCCCGAATACCAAACCAGGGTTGTTTTGTTGAGCCATTATATGTTTGGGTCTATTTGTTACTGCACCGTAGGCTACCCTAGCTAATACAAGCTCATACATATAAAAGCTAATACAAGTTTTTATACATTGTGTTGGCTATCTATTGCTGCATAACAAATGATTCCAAAGCTTAGAGACTTAGAACAACATTTGCACCCTCACAGTTTCTATGGGTAAGCTTCTGAAGGCAGCTTCTCTGGGTCCTCTGCATGGGGCTGGAGTCATTTCAAAGCCGTGCTAGGAGAAGATCTCCTTCCAAGATCTATGGTTGTTGGGATGATTCGGGTGGACTGAGGGTTTGAGTTCTTTGTGGGTGGCTGGCCAGAGGCCAGAGGCCTCGGTTCTTTGCCGTGGGGCCCTCATGACACGGCAGCTTCATCAGAGCAAGCGAGAACACCAGACAGAAAAAGAGCTAGTGAGACTGAAATCAAGATCTTGTGTATCCTAACCTCAGAAGTGAAATCCCATCACTTTCGCCATTTGCCATTTTCTAGAAGCAAGTCACTAAATCCGGCCCACCCTCAGGCAGAAGATACACAAGGGCCTGGATGTCAAGAGGCAGCGGTCACAAGGAGCCATTCAAAAGCTGCCTATCACACACGCGAAGGCCCCACAAGAACCCTGCTTGAATCCGGTATTTACCCTGATTTGGTGAGGCCTAGCTACGTGAGGAAACCAAGACCCAGAGAAGTTAGGTAGCTTGGTCAGGGTCCTCGGTGGTAGATGGAGAACCATGTGTGGGACCAGCACCTGTGTTTGTCTCACTGCACCACCTTCCAGGCTGCAGGGACATCGTGTCCAGCAGTGAGCCCGCATGTCTGGGCTGCGGGTGCATTGTGTCTGGTAGTGACCTTGCATGGATGGGGGAGCAATCCATTGCATGAGAGCCTGAAAAAGAGGCTGTCCACCCACTTCAATCCCTGTGCAGGGTCCCTGCTTTCAGGAGCTGCAGTCTGGTCCCCAGCCCCAAATAGCTGATCACAGCCTCAGTGTGTGTGTGTGTGTGTGTGTGTGTGTGTGTGTGTAAGAAAGAGAGGGAGAAGGAAGGAAAGAGAGGCAGGAAGGGACAGGGAGTGACAGTAGAGGCATATATAAAGAGAGAAAGAAACAAGTTCACAAGGAAAGGGAGGAAGAAACAGCATTGGAAATGCAGATGAGACGTTCAGAGAAAGCCGAAGAGATAGAAAAAACGACAGAGAGAAAGGAAAAGAAAGAAGGAGCAAGGTAAGTAGAAAGTGTGGGAGACCGGCAAGAAAGAAACTAGCAGAAGGCAGCGGGCTGGTGGTCCTGGGTCTTTTGCCAAACCTTCTCCCCGGCCCCGCCCACCCCGCCCACCCCGCCCTGGAAGAACTGTCCGGGGGCTTCTCTCACCTGCAGGCCCAGCGCCCCCTGCTGGAAATCTGGGTTTACATTCCTCAATGGCGTGGAAGCCACTCCCCCTGCTCCCTGTTAAGAGGACAGTAAATTGGGGGATCTGACGGCTGGGTCTGGCCCCGGTGTGTGGAATGGTTGCCATGGTTGCCGAGGACGGCGGCACGGTGTGCAGCTGGGCGGCCGGGCATGCTGGTGGCTGGATGTGTGAACAGAGGCTGCCTGGGCCCCGCGGACGACCTGTGTCCCGTCGGCGGCCCAGAGCGATGCTGCCACACCCCCTGCCGGCGCCCGGCATTGATTTCTGTTGCTCCTTTCTCTAAAATGAGTTCAAGGAACACGAGGGGGGTTGTGACACTTGAGTGACTTTTCAGGGGATGGCGAGGAGGAGGAGCCCAGAACTCGCTGGTACCTTCCCAGGGCGCTCTGGTCTGACAGGAGGTCCCAGCCCCGGGTTGACCTGCTACCTCCTGGCATTTGAAGGCCCGCCAATCATTTTTAGCGTTTTCCATGCAGGGGAGCCTCTTGGCGGTCGGTGGAAGCCTATAGACCCCTTCTTAGAATAACATCTTAGAGGGGCGCCTGGGGGGCGCAGTCGGTTAAGCGTCCGACTTCAGCCAGGTCACGATCTCGCGGTCCGTGAGTTCGAGCCCGGCGTCGGGCTCTGGGCTGATGGCTCAGAGCCTGGAGCCTGTTTCCGATTCTGTGTCTCCCTCTCTCTCTGCCCCTCCCCCGTTCATGCTCTGTCTCTCTCTGTCCCAAAAATAAAAATAAACGTTGAAAAAAAAATTAAAAAAAAAAAAAGAATAACATCTTAGAAATGTGTGAGATAAAGTACGTAGCGTTACAGAGAAACCCGGTTCTCCAGAAACACACAAATTTTATGGTACAGAAATATACGTACCTTTTTGTTAATACATTAAATAAAATATATGAAGAGCCCGATCACTGTAATTTCAAAGTTGTAGGAGTACATACATCACAAGGTTTCTGCAACAACTAACCCGACGTGAAACTGTGATTTCTACTGGTCACATTCCATCTACTGTGGATGGACTTTCATAATGGAAGGAAATGCTAAATGTCACTGGGAGGTGAAAGACACGAAGGGCTCGATGATTTTCCCACCCAAGTTCACGGACTCCCTGAGTTCTATACATGGAGCCTTCAGGCGTCCGTGGGTCCTGAGGTTTAGAAACTGCAGATGTAGAGAGTTCTTGTCCAGGTCTTAGTTGCTGAGGCACTTCTGGACGCCAGACAAGTTTTCTTGGAGCCAATCCCTACGTGAGTTAAAGGCAATTCCATGGATGTTGCCCCAGCCACTGATAATAGTGACGACAATAATACACTTTGGTAAAAGAAGAGTGGCCAAAACATCTCCCATGTTGACACCCATGCAAGGGGCTTTATTTCATCTGATCTGTCCACCCCAAGCCCCATAAGCAGCCCAGACAGCCCCACAAAATCCCAGAACAGTGCTGACTTCCTGGGTCATCACAGCCAGCTCCCATACCAGGGTCCTGGGGCCGGCAGGGGCGGGGTGGGGCGGTCGTGAGCAGGTCAGCAGGGAATCTGGGAGCCTGCCTCTCAGCCTGCCCTGGGAAGCCCCTGCCAGAGGCTGTCAGCAAGAATGGTTCTAGAAACCAGCTCTCCATTACTCTTTGCTCCCAGCTTTCCTGGTTCCAACTTCCATTTTGCCACGCACCGGGCCAAAGACGCTTGCCTCCATCACCTACTTTGAGGACCTACTTTCAACACGTTTCTCCGGTTCGATCCCAGAGGGAGCATTTGCCCCATAGGCTCTCTCCCATTACATAAAGGAAATACTTTGGTCCTCCCCTGGGACCCATGGGGCCTGGTATAGCCTTTCCCGTCAGGCCTACTTGCTGGCAGAGGATGATTACGAGGGTAACAGATGCTGTCAGGCCTTCCACAGTGTGCACTGGCCGACTTCCAAATGTCCTTACCCGTGTCTCTTAGCCTGGGGGCTTTCCACGGCCACCAAGCAACGCCTGATGGGAGTCGTATATAAATATCCAGCTTCTTCCTGCTCAAATGGGAAAAGTCTGAGCCATCAGAATTTGGGGAAGTCATCCATGCCAATTGCCCGAATCTCCCCCACAGAATTAAGCTCAGGTCATCCAGGCGGTGGCTGGCTTTATCGGCCTGCCTTCCTGTCCCTTCTGGGGTCCTGCTCGTCCCAGATAAACTGGCTGCACTTGAAGGTTTGTCGCAGTGTCTGTGTGTGAGGGGAACGAGCTAAGACAAACAGCTACCTCGTTCCCTGGCAGGCATGTCTCTGGGGGAAGGGATTGTGGTCCAGGGGCATGGAGCTGGTCTAGAGTCCTTTCCTGTTTGAGGAAGAATCACAGCTAACTGGATCCAGCCTCGGACCCCAGGCCAGGCCCTGAAGCCCCTCTTTAGATGCTTTGTGAGGGGTAAAGGGCTCTCTGATGGGGTCTTTTGGAAACTTCCATGCGTGTGCTCATCAGCTGAAGTTACGGGGGATGTATCTATGGGGCAGGAAGAGGGTTCCCAATATTCAACATTCTCCAAGTCTGGGAACAAGAATCTCTTTCCTTCTCTGTGCCCTCTGACATACTTCTCTTTCTAGATTCTTCCTGCAGGATGGCTAGTGAGGGCTCCTCTGTGAGTTCGGGATTTTACAAAGGATAAAAGCAGCTGGCTTCGGGGGCACCTGTGTGGCTCAGTTGGTCAAGCACCCAATTCTTGATTTTGGCTTAGGTCATGATCTCGTGGTCACGAGACTGAGCTCCCTGTTGGGATTCCCTTCTTCCCTCTCCCTCTGCCCCTCCCCTGCTTGTGCTCACGCTCTCCCTCTCAAAATAAATAAATAAACATTAAAAAAAAAAAAAGCAGTTGGCTTCGAACACTTCAGTGAATGACCTGCCATAATTTCCCCTCAAAGTACAGCTGTAGCTAACCTTCCAGAAAATATGGGGGAGGGGTGGGTTATCCAGCTGTGCAAACAATGCCTACATCTGTGATCAGATCCTTTGAATACAACAGTATCTAGGCCACAAAGCAAGGACCAACCCTTGTGTCTACAACAGACCCAAGGTCACTAGGAATCTAGAGCTGGTTAATTCTGCCTATCAGGGCACCTGTACAGAGAGGCCAGTTACTGTGCCCACATGTCACAGGTGGGCATGGCCAGGAAACCCCTTGACCCTCGTAAAGTGGCCGATAGGACAGACAAATGTGCTCGAGACAAGCTCTAAGGTTAAATATGGAATTCGAGCCACCGTGGACACCATAGAGAGGACAATAGGGAGCAGACCACTGAATGAAGACCTCTGGAAACTTCTGGCCTCCTGGGCCCTGCCTGTGTCTGAGCCTCCTTCCCAGAGGTTTCAGAAAGAAACACTGCGCCGGCGCCATCTAGTGAGCAAGAGAAGAAGTGCCACAGCTGAGATGATCTTCAGTTCGGAGCAGAACCTCTAGCTTCATCGGCCGACCAAGCCCCCTCGGTTCATCGAAATTTTAGTCTCTTCCTGACTCTAGGCCCCCGGCCCCCCTTTCCTAAGAGCATTTACTTTAGAAAACTTGCCAATGAAAATTCTTTCTCCGCCCTTTGGAAATATGTATAAATCGTCTCCCGCCTCTTGCCAATTCTGCAACACAGGAATGTCTTTCTCACGGACCTGGGAGCCGTCCCTTTGAACTCTAGTCATGGAGGAAGACAGCAACCTTATCCCACAACTTCTGGGGGTGGGGGTAAGAACCCAACTTAGATGGATGCCCATTAGCAAGCGCAGATGGCCGAATCACAGAGAAAACCATCTGCAAGCTTGGGAGAAACTCAATGTACTGGACACATCCTATCGTTTGGCCTCCTCCCCGGCCTCCTCCAGGGTTCCCTCCCAGCTCACCTCATTGCACAAAAACTCTGCTGCCTTTTGCTTCAGCAGAGTTGCGGTCAATCTTTCTCCCCTATTGCCGTCGTCTTGACTAAAGTCTTCCTTGCCTGCTCCTCTTGTCTGATGCCATTTTTCTTTGACATTCTTAACTTAGCTCTCCTGAGGCCCCTTCTGCAGGGCCTAACGTCAGCCCCAGGAGGCCTTAGGACCAGCAGAACCTCTCCCGCCCCATCCATCAGGGTAGGCAGTGTCTGCCCCAGGGCTCCCAGGGTCCTCTTGCCCAACCCACTGCCCTAATTCAGGCCACTGTTCAGCAGAGCAGCCCTGCCACCCTGGGTCCGGAAGTGTGGAACAGAGAGCTTCTGGGATGCTCTGGGAGAAGGTGCCATTGACTAGGCCCTCACTGATTTATTTTTCCTTTGAAAGCTGTCTTCTCTGTTGCTCATGGGATGCTGGGTAGAAGGGGTGTAGTCAGATGTCAGGCCGCCATCTTGATTTCATTCCCACACCAAAGAGGCTGTGATCCTGAAACAGGAGCTTGGGCACACAGACCCCTCTTCCTGGGACACCTGTACTTTGGTGCCACTCCCCAGCTCATTGAAAAAATTTCAATCACCCACTGTCTACAGCTTCAGGTTTCATGGTCCCCAGTCTCAAACCACAAGGACCAGTTCTGAAAACTTAGGTTGTTGGCAGTTGTAGGAAGAACCATCTTTAATTTCTTCAAAGATTCCAGAGCGTTTCTTTACCTCGGTGGTCAACTTGTGGTACAGTGTCCCCTTAGAAGCTAGAAGAAGGGCTCTCAACCCCCTTTATAAACAGAGCAGAGAGAGGGGCGCCTGGGTGACTCAGTCAGTTGAGCGTCCGACTTCGGCTCAGGTCATGATCTCGCGGTCCGTGAGTTCGAGCCCCACGTCGGGCTCTGTACTGACAGCTTGGAGCCTGGAGCCTGTTTTGGATTCTGTGTCTCCCTCTCTCTCTACCCCACCTCCCCCCCCCCCCACACACACACACACTCTGTGTCTGTCTCTCAAAATAAATAAACGTTAAAAAAATTTTTTTAAACAGAGCAGAGAGAGACGCAGTCCTGGTCAGTGGTGACTCCGGTGCACGTAAGACGCGAGCTTCCTTCATTTCAAATTTTAGAAGTGAAATTACGAGTGTGTCGCCGTAATTTCAGTCACGAGGGTGACTTTGGCCGGGAGGAAGTTTGTGTCAGGAAAACTGTTTATCTCTGCACATTCTCCTCAAATCTTCTTTTCAAGACAGGATGTCCTGGCGACTTAGAGGCTTCCGGTAGTTTGTATGTGTCTCCTGGGGTCCATAAATGAGCTGCAATTTTATGAAAATGGAATCGACTTGACATGTAGGGTCTCATCCATTACTGCCAAGTAAGCGACGGGTGGGCAGTTGGCGATAAACTTAAGCATTCATTTCCAGCCATTCAAAAGCAATCCCTCTAGGTAAATGGGTATTTCAAAGTTCAGCCTTCCCCTCTCTTTTTTCTCCTAGTTTTACTGAGCTATAATTGACATTGTATTAGTCCAACATATACCACATAACGATCTGATATCTGTAGGTGTTGCAAATTGATTCCCCCAATAAGTGGGACGGGATTCCCATCACCACATACAGTTAGTTACACATTTTCGTGTCCGTGATAAGGACTTTTACGATCTATTACCTTAGCAACTTCCAAATGTACAATACAATATTGTGGTGGTGGTGGTTGTTGTTGTTTTTCATTTGAGAGAGAGTGCACGTGTGCACGCGGGAGGGGCAGAGGGAGGGAGAGAAAGAATCTTAAGCAGACTCCACGCTCAGTGTGGAGCCCGACGTGGGGCTCGATCCCATGATGCTGGGATCACGACCTGAGCCGAAATCAGGAGTCAAGACGCTCACCCGACTGAGCCGCCCAGGCGCCCCACAATATGGTATTGTTAACTATTGCCGCCATGCTGTGCATTGGATCTCCAGGACTCCATTGATCTTATAACTAGAAATTTGTACCTTTTGACCACCCTCATCCATGAGTTCGGTGTTTTAGATTCCACACAGAAGTGAAATCGTATGGTATTTGTATTCCTCTGTATGATTTATCTCACTTAACATAACGCTCTCAGGGTCCATCCGCGTCGTGGCAAAGGGCAGGGTTTCCTTTTTTGTTAGGGATGAATAATATTCCACTGTGCGTATATACCCCATCTTACTTATCCATTCATCCGTGCACGGATACTCGGGTTGTCTCCGTGTCTTGGCCACAGTAAAATGGGGGTGCAGACATCATTTCAGGAGAGTGGTTTTGTTTTCCTTAGATAAATACCCAGCATTGAAATGGCTGGATCACAGGGGAAGCTCTATTTTTAATTTTGGGGGGACCCTCCATGCTGCTTTCCAAAGTGGCCACACCTACTTGCACTCTCACCCACAGTGCACCGGGATTCCCTTTTCTCCACATCTTCACCAACGCTTGTTTTCTCTCGTCTTTTTGATAACAGCCACCCTAACCGGCGTGGGGTGACATCTCATTGTGGTTTTGATTTGCATTCCCCTGATGATGAGCGTTGTTGAGCACCTTTTCATGTACCTGTTGGCCGTTTGTATGTCTTCTTTGGACAAATGTCTGTAAGTTCCTCTGCCCATTTTTAAATCAGTTTGTTTGCCTTTTGCTATTGAATTGTAGGAGCTCTTTATGTATTTTGAGCATTAACCCCTAAGAGTACTTGCAAATATTTCCTCCCATTCCGGAGCTTGCCTTTTCCTTTTGTTGCTGGTTTTCTTTTCTGCACAAGACGCTTTTTAGTGTGATGTCTCTCTCATCGCTTCAAACGTACATATCCTCATATATCATGTGCCTCATATATATGGCCCAGGTGGGGTGCAAGTGGGGTGGCGGGAGTGGGGTAGGTATCTCTGGTCTCCTTGCAGTCCGTGGGGCCTCTGCTGACCTCTACTGGAATGTTCTTCATTTTGTGTCCCAGGGATGGGCTCAGCAAGTAACTGAGTTACGTTGGCATCTACCTACAATAACCAGAGGTGCCTTCTGGGCACAAGATGCCATATTTTGTGGCCACTTTATCCTGTCCCCAGGCTTCCTCTGTACCATTGGTCCCCTCACTGATTCCAGGTCCCTACAGTGGTGCCTGCAGAAATTTCTAGACTCCCTATGGGCCCTGCCCAGGCCATAGGAAACTGGAAACCTCATCGGTCTCACTGGGCTGGACACCATTTCTACAGTACTCTGTACTGTACCACCACATGTTGGCACAGGGCAGCCTATAGGTAGTCAGTTTTTCCACTAAATTCCAAAGCTCTGTCTTCTTTGGCTTTCTTTCCATCTTTCCTCCCTTCTCCAAATCTCTTCTGCACACCTCCATAACTGAGAGGGGAAGGGGGATTGCCCTCCTTCCTGTGGGCACCAAAAGTCACCTTCCTGCACCAAAAGTCGCACGAAAGCCTACATTCAAACCACCCAGCTTGGCTCTTGCTCCATAAAGGGAGACTATTGGATGCTAGAAATCCTTTCCTCTGTCAGCAAAGCCTACAACTGTGGGCTTCCTATTGACTGGGAAAAGTGGAATTTGAAACACAGAACTACACAAGGACCTTTTGTCCCAGGCCACAGCCACCTTCTCTTCGAAACAATGAACCTTCTCATCTGATAGGCGAAGGAGAGACCTCGTGGCACAACCAAACATCAGGAATTATTGGGAATAAAATTACATTGCTTTATCATCTAAGAACACGTGAGTCCTTGTTAAACAAGATTTTGCACGTACATCCATTTGGGGGGAGGAAAGCAGTCAAAGCTTCCATCACATTCTCAAAATATCAAATTACCAAAACAGAACCGCTATTTTAAGGCATCTATCTGGCTAGTCCTGACAGTGTAATTTGCCCCAGACATTAACGTGTCAACCTGGAAAAGCTCATCATGATACCTTCATGCACACTGGAGTGCCCCAGCATCTCTTTGTGGCACGCAGAACGATATCACGACCCTGATCTTATAGGTAAGAAAGACAAAGCACTGGTCCAGCAGCCAGTGAGTGTGGCCAACTTTCGGGAATGTCTTGGCCAATCTCATTGGTTTTCAGGGGAGGAAATGAAGCTCTGAATGAGACACTTACCTTCCCCACCCCCCCCCACCATCGGTGCAGAAACAAGACTGGAAGGACTGAGAGCCTCAGGAATGGAGCGGGACCAATCGTGGTGCCGAGGCCCAGACAGGCAGATGATCTCCCATCCTGGAAACAGTTTCTGTACCTGAAAATGCTGTTGCCGATCATAACCGGCAAGATCAAGGTGTGATGGGAAACTGAAGATGGGAGGAGGGGGGTTAAAAGCAGCATTAATGACATATTTTAAGACACAGCTGATGAAAATTCTATAGGGAGTCTCTTCTCAAAACAAATCAGGGCGCCTGGGTGGCTCAGTCGGTTAAGCGGCCGACTTCGGCTCAGGTCATGATCTCGCGGTCCGTGAGTTCGAGCCCCACATAGGGCTCTGTGCTGACAGCTCAGAGCCTGGAGCCTGCTTCGGATTCTGTGTCTCCCTCTCTCTCTGACCCTCCCCCATTCATGCTTTGCCTCTCTCTGTCTCAAAAATAAATAAAAACATTAAAAAAAAAAAAACAAATCAAATTCCATGGCATTGAAGACTCTGTCTTGGAAATGATCGTTTTCCCAAATCACCATCTTCAACTGTTCAGTAATTGTCAATAGCCCCATGATCATCTAGGGCAACTTGTCCTGGAAGTTTTACGGAAAGCAAGACAAACTTCTTCTCCCTTTAGTGTTTGTGACAAAGCCCGTCCCTACTGGCTTTGTTAATTGCCTTCTCCTGTTTCCCCTCCCTCCCTCCCTCCCTCTCTCCCTCCCTCCCTCCTCCCTCCCTCCGGCTTTCCTTCCTTCCTTCCTTCCTTCCTTCCTTCCTTCCTTCATCCCTCCCTCCCTCCCCCACCCTCCCTTCTTCCCTCCTTTCCTCCCTCCCTTCCCCCCCTTCCTTCTTTCCTTCCTTCCTTCCTCTGATCCTTCCTCCTTCCCTCCCTCCTCTTTCCTTCCACCCTCCCTCCCTCACCCTTCCTTCTTCCTTCCCTTCCACCTTTCCTCCCTCCCTTCCCTCCCTCCTTCCTTCCTTCCTTTCTTCCTTCCATTCTCCCTCCCTCCCTCCTTCCCTGCCTTCCTTCCTTCCTTCTTTTCTTCCCTCCTTCTTCTCTCCTCCTTCTTTCTCTTCTTTGTATTTTTCCCCACGGGCCACCGCTCAGTTTTGTGAACCCATATGCGGCCTTTTCATAAATTACTGCCTCTCTGGGTTTGATCTTGGCAGCATGAACCTGGAGTTTGCAGCAGAACACAGCATGCTCCGGGCTGATGCCGCGTCCTTCCGACAAGCGCCACACGGTGGCGAGAGCACACTTGTTCTGGAACGGTTCAGTTTAATGGGGCTAAACTGGGTTGTTGACAGGTTTTAAAAGACCAAGGATTTTCAATATCTGGTTTAGGCATAAAGCTGAATTATTTCAAAAACCTGGGTGGAAAGGAAGACATCCAGATGGCCAACAGACACACACGAAAGGATGCTACACATCACTCACCGTCAGGGAAACGCAAACCAAAACCACGGTGAGATGTCACCTCACACATGTCAGAATGGCTGAAGTCAGAAAGATAAGCCATAACAAGTGTTGACGAGGATGTGGACGAAAAGGATCCCTTGTGCACTGGTGGTGGGAAGGCAAACCGATGCAGCCATTGTGGGAAACAGTACGGAGGTTCCTCAAAAAATCCAAAATAGAAATACCACACGAGCCAATAAGTCTACGATTGGGTATTTACCCCAAGAAAATGAAGACACTAATTTGAACAGATACACGCATTCCTCTGTTTACTGAAGTATTAGTCATAGTAGCCAAGATATGGAAGCAACCCAAGTGTCACAATAGACAAGTGGATAAAGAAGATGTGAGATAGATATATATATGTATATATATGTGTATATATATATACATATATATATATATATGACGGAATATTACTTAGCCATAAAAAGGGACAAGACCTTGCCATTTGCAACAACATGGATGAACCTAGAGGGTATTTTGCTAATTAATCACACCTATAAATACAGAGAAAACACTGGTGGATGTCAGAGGGGAGGGGGCAGGGGGTGGGGAGGGGGGAGTACAGGTTTCCAGTTAAGGAATGTATCAGGCATGGGGATGAAAGGTACAGGGTAGGGAGTACAGTCAAGGGTATTAGGTCGTATGACGACAGATGGCCGTTACACTTGTGAGTGTAGAATAATGTACAGAATTGCCAAATCCCTATTTTGTACACATGAGACCAATGTTACGCTGTGCATCAACTATAATCAAGTGAACATATTTTTTTGAAAAACCGGGCATTTTAAACAATTAAAAAAAACAAACTTCAGACGGAGAGGGCTTGTGCCTCCAGCTTTGTGATACAGAGTCATCAGCAGTTCCCCCTGTGACATCTGGGGAGCGATTAAAAATTCAGATTCCTGCGGCACGCCTGGGTGGCTCAGTCGGTTAAGCGTCCGACTTCTACTCAGGTCATGATCTCACAGTTCATGAGTTCGAGCCCCGCATCGGGCTCTGCGCTGACAGCTCGGTGCCTGGAGCCCGCTTCGGATTCTGTGTCTCCCTCTCTCTCTGTCCCTCCCCCGCTTGTACTCTGTCTCTCTCAAATATAAATCAATATTTTTAAAAAATTCAGATTCCTGGGCCCCACCCCCACCCTACTGGTTGAACCCCTTGGTGAGAGGCCTGAGAAGCTCCGATTTTATCAAATTCTCCAGTGATTCCCATGCAAAGAACCCAGCGCTGGCTGGTAGGAGCTTGGGATTGCCATGGCTGTGGTAGCCTGGGGGGGGGGGGGGGGCAGCGGGGGGTGAGGAGTGGGGGACAGGAGCAGGCATTTCCTTCCAGGCTCCAACCCGGCCCCTTTGGCAATCAAACTCCATTCGGTGATCTGAGCCTGGGTCTCCAAACCAGCACTGGGTCTGACGCCTTGGGCGGTGTAAAAAGGGTACGTTCTGGACACACAGAGCCTTCATCTCTGACCACTGTAAGGACTGGAGTCCTTATGCCTCCGCTTAGGGCTTGTTGGAGGTCAACTGTCTTCAATGCTTTCCTCACGACCTGCCCCGGACTTACTCGGGGACCTCACGGCAGCTCTTCTCTCTTCAGGGAGGAAGAGATCGTTCGTAAACGATCGAGCACAATGCAGAATAAGTATGATCATCAACATCGTTGCCCGTGGAAGGCAGGGTGTCGAGGGTCCCCGTGTCACCCTGTGTCCCATGATTCGTAAGACAGACTCCCAGGAGCCAGAAAAGCGGTCATCCCCCAAATTATGGTTTATTTCAGTGGAAAGGTACAGCTGAAAATCAGCAACCGAGAAAGGCAAGAGTCCAGGAGAGACCAGGCAGAAGCTTCCGGTTGTGCACGCCCAGTGGTCACGCAGACAGCACCAAATCCTCCCCGCGTTGATGTGGGACCTGTACGAGGTCTCGCCAGCCAGGGAGGCTCACAAGAAATTGGCCCAGGGCTCTTCCTGGGGGTCATGTAGGCCTGAAGCAGCTCACTGACCTTAGGTACTCAGTACCCAGCCCCTCACCCCACCCCCAGAGGTCAAAAGGATAGACCCCAGGCAAACAAAAGCAAACACTCATCATAAATCACTTAGCTTACGCACACAATGACCCCCTTATCAGCCAGGATATTCCAAGGGGAGGCTCCCCAGGGGTCTGGAAAAGCTAGTCCTGAAGGCCTTTGAAATGTGCAGGGTCTTGGGGGGGGGGGGTGCTGCTGCTGAGTTAACCAGCTAAGCAGGCCAGGCAAGAGTTACTGTCAACATCCGATGCACTGGGAGACGGAGATTGACATATGACAAACGTCAGGGCACTTGGGTGGCTCCGTTGGGTTAAGCGTCCAAGTCCTGATTTCGGCTCCAGTCGTGATCTCACAGTTCGTAGGTTCGAGCCCCGAGCCTGCTGAGGGTGCAGAGCCTGTTTGGGATTCTCTCTCTCTCTCTCTCTCACTCTCTCTCTCTCTCTCTCTCTCTCTCTGCCTCCACCCTGCTCGTGCTTTCTTTGTCTCTCAAAAGAAACAAAACATTTTTAAAAATTAAAAAAGAGCTATGACAAAGTCACAGAGGAAAAGACAAGAAATGAGGTGTCCTACCGCCAAAGGGGTACAATTCAAGACAGGGAAACTGCGTGAAAAAGCGACTGAGTGAAACAAGGAGCGCTGACCAGGGTTGTTGCTGGTGGAAAAACCCAGCCATGGAGAGCAGCTGTTGGAAATGCCCCTGGGGACCCTGTGCGGGGCTAGGGTGCTGAGACCCCCAGCCTGCAGCCGGGCTAGGGGAGAGGATTGTTCATATGTTCATTCGACTTCCGTCTGCAAGCTCAGGAAACGCACAGAACCAACAGCTTCAGCATTTAAGTCAACATGCGGGGGACCGGCTTGCAGGTCCGGGGGCACAAACCAGGGTTCAAGGGCGCGCCCAGCCTGGTGCCAGGCTCCGTGCGGGAAGGCAGAGGGCAGGGGTCCTGGTCTTGGCACCAGCCCGTATGAGGTCACAGGGTCCCACTCTGCTCTGCTGGCAGCAACAGAGACAGTCACATGTCACCTTTCTTTGTGTTTCTTTTTTCTTTTCTTTCTCTCTCTCCCCCTTCCTTTTCTTTCTTTCTTTCTTCCTTCCTTTCTGTTAAATAGACAAAAAAAAAAATTTTTTATTCGAGAAAGAGAGAGAGAGCGCACAGGTGGGGTAGAGGGGCAAAGGGAGAGAGTTTTTTTTTTTAACTTTAAAAATGTTTATTTATTTTTGAGAGACACACACACACACACACACACACAGTGAGAGTGGGGGAGTCACAGAGAGAGAGGAGACCCAGAATCCAAAGCAGGCTCCAGGCTCTGAGCTGTCAGCACAGAGTCTGACACGGGCTCGAACCCACCAGATGTGAGATCATGACCTGAGCCAAAGTCCGAGGCTCAACCAACTGAGCCACCCAGGCGCCCCGAGAATCTTTTTTTTTCTTTTAAGTTTACTTACTTTGAGAGAGAGAGAGAGAGAGAGAGAGAGAGAACAAGAGCAGGGAAAAGTCTGAGAGAGAGGGAGAGAAAGAGAATCCCAAGCAGGCTCCGCACTGTCAGCGCAGAATCCGACGCGGGGCTCGAACTCCCCAACTGTGACATCATGACCTGAGCACAAATCAAGAGTCCCGTGTTCAACCGGCCGAGCCACCCAGGCGTCCCACAAATGTCACCTTTTTTTTTGGGGGGGGGGGGGAGCTACAAAATTGTTAGAGCAGCAGCTCCCTGGTGTCCTACCTGCCGCCCCAGAGGATCTCCCTCTACCCGGAATTCTGGTCAGTTTTTAAAGGGAAAATGCTAAGTACTCAGCATAAAAACAAAACCTTTCACAGCTCAGAGTCCAAGCGGGTGCAGCCCGACAGCCGCAGGAGCAACAACAGCAGTACAGGATGGGCTAGGACTCGGGGTAGGGGGGGGACGACGCTGAGCTGGATGCCCACCCCGCCCCCACACGCTCAGGGTTCAGGGTCACCCTGCCCAGCGGGCGGAGGGCCCTGGAGAGTCCTGCGGGGCGGCGGGCGGCGCCGGCAGAGAGCACCGATCGCCGCTAGAGGGCGCCCCGCGGCCGTCACCGGAGGACCCGAGACCAGCCGCCGAGAGCGCCCCGCTCCCTGAGCTCTGCCAAAGGGACCCTACCGCCCACGGCCTTGCCCTGCCCTCCCCCCCATCAGCCCTCGCCCTCTGGGCCGCTTCAGCCAACCCAGCTCAGCCACTTCTCTGGTCCCTGGCACCTGGACGCCTCCTCCGTGCCGCCCTCCGTGCCACACCCCGTGGACTGATTATGGTTTCTGGTTGGTCCCAGAGGTCTGGCCATCCGCCTTTCTGCCCACCGTGGGTTTGCACCTTTAGGGGTGACCCTAGGAAAACTGGGGGCCCGCGACCCGCAGGGTGGTAGGGAGAAGCGCGTCCCCCCCCCCCCCCCCCCCCCCGGGTGCTGATGTGTCCAGGTTGTTGGTGTGGACAGAAGCCAGTGCCAGTAGGAGGACCGCTTCCGGCCGGAGGCTGCCCTGGTGTGGCTGACCGGGAAAGCCAGGGTCGCGCAAGGAGGAGCAGCCCCACCAGCCCAGCGTCCTCCTTGACTCCCAGGCGGGAAGCCAAAGAGGGGGTGCTGGCAGAGGACCCCCTGGGGCAGGAGCCTGGAACTCCGCCAGCCCCGAGAAGGGCCTGCTGGGTCACCACCGGCAGGTCCCTCTGTCTCTCCGCTCTCCACACCTCATCTGTGGAGTCCTCGCTCCAGGATAGGATTTGCCAGGGGCCTGGGGACAAATCTATGAGGACAAGCTTTGCTCAGTAAAGGCCATCTAGGCGAAAAGGGAAGGTAGAAAAAAGGAAGCAAGGGAGAGAGAGAAGAAGCCTGTGCCAAATATCCAATGCTCGCCATGACCATGTGGACAAAACAGCAAATCTGGTATTTTCCTTGGTGCCAACTGGCGTTGTGATACCCTGTCCCCCCAGGAACCTCACTGCCTGCCTCTCAGTCCACCCAGTGCCCTGCCCTGCCCTGCCCTGCCCTTCCCTCAATACTATGTTCTCAGAGCTTCCAGAGACAACCTTGATGGAGGAGGGAACAGAGTGACCTCGCGTGCCCCCTCCCATCTTCGTCTCTGACACGGGGTCCCTGGGCCTCAGTTTCCCCATTTGCCAAAAAGGCTCCCCTGATTTCTAAAGTTCCTTTCTGCTGGCTTTCAAGTAGCCAAATTGTCCAGATTCTCAGCCTTCCCTGGTTCAGATTACAACTGCCTGGGGAGCTTTAAAATATTATGGTCTGGGCGCTCCTCCTCACCCTCCCCATCCTGATGTAATTGGTCTGCGGTAGAGCTCTGCATCAGTATTTTTTCAAAGTTCCCCAGATAATTAGAAAGTGCGGCAGAGTTGGGAACCTCTGGCATCGAATTCCTGCTGAGAAATATTTGCATCCTCTTAGGAGACTCCTGGAAACTGCAAAGTCCCCACTCAACTCCTCCCTAATGGTTGAATAACAAGCAGGCTCACAGGGATGGAGTGATATTTGGGGACAGCCCCCGTCCAAGACTTGTGAGCCTCGTGGATAATAGGCATGACAAGCAGAGAGCCTCTTTCTCTCTCTGTCCTGCCTCTCTGCACCTTTCCCCCCCTGCTTCCTGCCTGGTGCTACCCGCCCCCCCCCCCCCCCCCACCGCCACACACACCCATCTGGTGGCAGTTGTGTTGACTGATTGGTAGAAGGTTCTGCCATCTGGGATGGCTTTCCTTGCAGTCTTTCTCCCCAGCTTCCATGCCGTCCTTCTCTAGGACAATGTCCCTCCTCACCCTCCACAGGAAAGGACTCTTTTCCTTCCAAATGTCCACAGCCTGAGCTGGCAATCAGAATCCTACTGCTGAGGGTCAGGGGTTTGGACAGGAGAGCCCAAAGGGAGGGGGTGATCTCTAACAGCGACATTCCCTGGGCCACATTTGGAACAAACTCAACTGCATCCTCATTGTCCTGATTCAGACCATTCTGGGAAACGAGATTCTGCAGCTTTCAGATTGTTGGGAAAAGCTGTAAGGGAAAAGGCAGGGTCAGGACTAGGGGGACCTGGTTCATGTCTTAGTTCTGCCATTAACTACTTGGTACATGACCTTGAGCTTGGCACTTCTCTCTGAGCCTGTAAAATGAGATACTACCAACTATTCCTTTCAGTGATGACTTTCTATGACTTCTGTGACTCTCTGTGGCACATCCTGGATGCCAGAGAGAACAAAACAGTCTTATGGCAACAAACAGGAGCCGGTTGAAATTTATTCCATAATTACTTGAGCACCTCCTGCGTTCAGGACACTGGTGTAGGTGCTGGGAATATGGCAGTAAACTTGGTAAATCCCTTCCCTCCTGGGGCTGGCAGTGTGGAAGGAAGCCTGGCATTGGGTATGGGGGCTTCCCGTTGCACTTTTTACATCCTGGCAGGGGGAGGCACTGTAGGAGCCCCAGCAGTAGGGTTCTGTGGAGCCCACAGAAAATTCAGGGCAAGGTGCCCTGTCATAGGTCGTGGTCGAGGCAAATGAACTACTGGTAGGAGCTCCGAGCTGTAGAGACATTGAGGAAAGAGCTTCCAGGCACAGAAGCCAGCAGTGAACCAAGAAATCTGTTACCAAAAGTGTGATTCTACAGTCTCGCTAAAGTCTAGTTGCTTTTTGGGGAGATTTTATCAGATTTTCCATACAGATAATCACGTCTTTTGCAAGTAAAGACATTCTAATCTGGATGCATTGTATTTATTTTTCTTGCCTTATTGCACTGGCCATGGCCTCCCCATACAAGACTGAATAGAACCAGTGAGAATGAACATTTTTGTCTTGTTCCTGATATAAGCACAAAAACATTCTGTCTGATACCATTATGTCTGAATGTTAGCTGGGTTTTTTGTAGCTACTGTTTATCAGGTTGAGACGGTTCCCATAATTTTGGGGGCTCCTGGGTGGCTCAGTTGGTTGAGCATCTGACTTCAGCTCAGGTCAAGATCTCATGGTTTGTAAGTCTGAGCCCCACATCAGGCTCTGTGCTGACAGCTCGGAGCCTGGAGCCTCCTTCAGATTCTGTGTCTCCCTCTCTCCCTGCCCCTCCCCCACTCACACTTTGTCTCTCTCTCTCTCTCTCAAAAATAAATAAACATTAAAAAATTTCTTTTAAAGAATGGATTTTGGGTTTTGTCACATGCTTTCTCTGCATCTATTGAAATCATTTTACATTTTTCTTTTTTAGTTTGTTATTATGATGAGATTTACATTGATGGATTGATTTTTAAATGATAAACCAAGCTTGCATTCCTGGGATAAACCTCTGTCAGTTATGGTGTGTTATTCTTTTTATATGTTATTGAATTTTATTTCCTAATGCTTTATTAAAATTTTTTGCATATGGGGGCACCTGAGTGGCTCAGTCGGTTGAGCTTTCAACTTCGGCTCAGGTCATGATCTCACAGTTCGTGGGTTCGAGCCCCTCAGCGGGCTCTGTGCTGACAGCTCGGAGCCTGGAGCCTGCCTCGGATTCTCTGTCTTCCTCTCTCTCTGCCCTTAACCCACTTGCATTCTATCTCTATCTCTCAAAAATAAACATTAAAAAAATTTTTTTAATTGTTTGTATGTAAATTAATGAGGGATATTGGTTTGTAGGTTTTTTTTTTTCTTTTGATGTTTTCTTCAGAGGTTTTAGTATTGGAATAATTGTGGCCTCATAGAAAAGGTTCGGAATTTTTGTATCCTTTTTAATTTTCTGAACGAGTTTGTGTGGGCTTGATATTAATACCTCTTCAAATGTTTGGTAAAATTTACTGCTGAAGCCATTTGAGGCTGGAGTTTCCTTGGTGGGAAGATGTTTAGCTAAAGACTCACCCTTTCAATACTTATGAAAACCTGTAGTGATATCATCGTTTCATTCCTGATACTGACTGTTTGTGTCCTTCTTTCTTCTTTTCCTTCTCGGTCTGATGAAAAGTTGTCAATTTTACTAATCATCTCTCCCCAAACCAGCTTTTGGTTTCATTTATTTCCTTCACTATTTTTCTGTTTTTGTCTTCATTCATTTTCCTGCCTGATCTTTATTATTTCCTTCTGCTTTAAGAACGACTTTACTGTAGTAAAGTAGATATACGGAGTATGTCTGCTGGTGACAAATTCGTTCAGCTTTGGTGCATCCGAACACTCTTTACTGTGTCTTTGTCTTTGAAAGATATTTTCCCTGCATAAAAAATTCCAGGTGAGCAGATCCTTCTTTTCAGCATTTTAAATATATTTCTTCAAGCACTCCTATGTTGTTTCCTGATATCTACACTCACTGTCAGTTTGATTCTTTATACATGATATCTTTCCCCACCTCCTGGATGTTTAACTCTCTTTGTCACTAGATTTAAGCAATATATTGTAATATATTACAAATATAATATATATTTTATATATAATTGTCTTCATATTTCTTGTGCTTGGAGTTCATTGAACTTCTTGGATCTATGGTTTGTAGTTTTTGTCAAATTTGGGAAAGCATTAGACATTATTCCTTCACATATAATTTTCTATTGGATGCCCGAGATTGTGAATTTTACCTTGTTAGTTGTTGGATAGTTTTGTATTACTAACAAAATTTTTGAACTTTTCTCTGGAATACACTTGATTGCCTAGGAAGAGTGAACGTTTCGGTCTTGCTTTTTTGTTAGGCACCAAATCAGCATTTTAGTCTTGAGTTAACTTTCCCCATGAGTGAGACAAGACCTTGCTTAGTACTTTTATTGGGTTGAATAATGTCCCCCCTCCCAATATTCATGCCAACCTGGGAACCTCAAAATATGACATTATTTAGAAATAGAGTCTTGACAGATGTCAGTAGTTAAGATGCCATCACGGCGAATTGAGGCAGGTCCTGAATCCAAAGACTGGTGTCTTTATAAGAAGAGGAAACAGGGGCACCTGGGTGGCTCAGTCCGTTGAGCACCTGGCTCTTGATTTCGGCTCAGGTCATGATCTCACGTTCGTGGGTTTGAGCACCACTTGGGGCTCCAAGCTAGCAGTGTGGAACCTGCTTGGGATTCTCTCTCCCTCGCTCTGTGACCCTCCCCAGCGGGCGCACACATGTGCACACGCTTTCTCTCCCTCTCTCTCAAAATAAAGAAAGAAAATGTAAAGAAAAAAAAAGAGGAAACAGACACAGGAATGATAGCCATGTGGAGGCAGAAGGAGAAAGCAGGAGTGATACAGATTGAAGCCAAGGATTGACAAGGCGTGCCGGAAGCCCCAGAATCTAGAAAGAGGTGAGGGAGCATTTCCCCTTCGAGACTTCGGAGGGAGCATGCCCACCCCACCCCCCGCCAACATCATTATATCAGACTTCCAGCTGCTGGAGCTGCGAGGGAATAGATTTCTATTGTGTTAAGCCCCTCAGTTTGTGATCATTTGTTACAGCAACCCTAAAACACTAATACGGTACTTTCACTGATGTCCATAATTGAATTGTGAGGTTTCTACGCTGGATTTGGGAACAGGCATTATCTGAGCTGTTTTCTCTCCCAGAATCTGATAGAGTCCTTAACGCACATTTGATGGTCAGCGACCGGATCTTGCAGGAAATGCTCTGCAGGCCCTGAGTCCTCTGTGTGCACCTGTTACCTCTCCAATCCTCCGCCTGTAACCTCCAGCCACTCGGCCGTCTCCGAGTGTCCAGCTCCGATTTTTCAAACCAGGAAGCTCGCCAGCCTCTGGCTGATGTCCAGTGTCTCGCCGAGCTTCGTACGTTTGTCCTTTTGTCTGATTTTGTCACGATTTCATGTGGGGTGATCAGTCCTGGTTACTCCATTTTGTCTCATATATTTTTTTGTTGATCTCAGGGAAGAGCTTTTCCTGTCTTCAGTAGGGAGCTCACTTGTCATGTGGGCTTAAGATTTTTTAAATGTATATTTGTTATTTTTTTATTACATAAATTTTAATTACTGTTGTTCCCTACTCCATATCTTTAAAGTTTTTAGACGTATAGAAATATTGAAAGAAATAGTGAAATGAACACATGTATATCCTTGATCTAAATTCAGTAATTATTAACATTTTCCCACCTTTGCTTTCTCTTTTCAGTTCTCTCCCTCCCACCCACCTCTCTCCCAATGTGACTACTAACTCATAATTTTTTATTCATTGTGTTAAAAGCAATCGTGGTTTCTCTTCTTTTTTTGATGTTCAGATCATTCCAGATTTGGCCAGTGGCATCCCCTTCATGCTGAACTCTGATGGATCTCCACTATTCTTTGAAATTTGCTTAATTACTGGCGCAACTATACGTCCCAGATTCACTCTGTATTTTCTGAGCCCAGCTCTAGAATCAACCCAGTTCTTTCTGGTGGCTTTTTGAAACCAAGCTCTGGTCACCAGGTGTCCTCATGGCTGTAAGAGTGTCTTTTCAGCCGTCAAAAAGAATGAAATCTTGCCGTTTGCAACAAGGTGGATGGAGCTAGAGTGTATTATGTTAAGCAAAAGAAGTCAGAGAAAGACAAATACCGCATGATTTTACTCGTATGTGGAATTTAAGAAACAAAACAGATGAACGTATGGGAGAGGGAGAAAAAGAGAGGGAAACAAACCATGAGAGACTCTTAAATACAGAGAACATACTGAGGGCTGCTGGAGGGGAGATAGGTGGGGGATGGGCTAGCTGGGTGATGGGCATTAAAGGAGGGCACTTGTTGTGACGAGCACTGGGTGTCGTATGTAAGTGATGAACCACTGACTTCTACTCCTGAAACCCATACTGCACTGTATGTGAACTAACTAGAATTTAAATAAAAATTCAAAAAAAAAAAAAATACCATAGTACCAGGATAAGCAAAAAAAAAAAAAAAAAAGAAAGAAAAGAAAAAAAAAAAGTGTCTTTTCCTCTATGTCCTTTCTGTGGAAACAGCCAGGGAATATGTTAAAGTGAAAAGTCATGAGTTCATTGACATGCCCGTTTCAAAATAATCATTACGAGTTTTGGTCCACTATTGCATTGCACAGTATTTTTAGTTGTTTATGTCTTTGTGAAACGAATATTACATTCTAAAAACACATTCTTAAGCTTTTACTTCTGTAATTCCAAGTTAGGAAAAAAATCTGTAGGCGTTTTCTCCTTTTATGTAAAACAAGGAGAAAAAGTATCTTTTCTTAACCGGCCCCCTTCCCATCTCTTGTTAGGTCTTCATTAATTTCATCTTAGAGCCAGGCAGAAGATTTAAATCAAGGATCTGCTGTTTTCTTGATTTGGCTCACCTTGAGAAAGATAGCTAAACTCTCTAAACCCCCCTAGTTTTGCTGCCATATCAGGATTAATAATAAAATCTGTTTTATATGGTGATGCTTAGGATTCGATGAGATAATAAAACTACTTAGCCAAGTGCTCATAGTGATCATTATTAATGTTATTATATTTTATTACTCATTTTGCGATATATGTCTCTTTCGATTTGGGGGGTTGAGGCTAACACTTACTCTATAGTATTTGCCACAATAATTTAGCACCAGCTCTATTAAACTCTTCTGGGCTTCGCCACTGGTCCCTTTATGGGACAAGCTCTTCATTTTTGAGTAAGTTTGAGGTCTGTCTCAGGTTGTCCAAATACAATCTGATTGCTTTAAAATGTACGTATGTTTACATTATTTCTGGTACAGTAAACACTAGCCACGTGTGACTATGTAAATTTCAATTCAGAATAACTAAAATTAAAGAAACTAAATTATACAGTTCTTGATTGGCACTGGCCACATTTTGAGTCCTTGATAGCCACATATGACTTGCGGCTTCTGTATTGGACGGTACAGATAGAGACCATTCTCATCATAGAAAAGTCTATCAGAAAGCACTGATATAGACAATACTATATTGTTTTCTGATACCTAGAGGTTCTTAGAACAGTCCAATTTTACGTTCCTTTGGAGATAAATCACCTTTCTTTTTTTATTACTTATTTGAAGACTTATAAGACTTTTTCCTTTATCCTTGAAATTCAAAAAAGAGAAGCCCTTTCGTTCGTTAGCACAGTAAATTTTTTTCCACTGCTTAATTTAATAAAAGTACACCAGTGATATGTGAATGTAATCATGGTGTGCGTTTATGAAATTTTAAACAAAGTCAATATTTTCTAATTGAAATAAAACATGAAATGCCGAAGTGTATGGAATTAAAAATTAAACCTCCTTCATTACCCCAACTCTTCTCCCCAGGGGGAATTACTGTTAATAATTTGGTATACATCCTTAGGCATGCTTTATGTAAGTAGATATTCACAAGTTAAAAGCGTGTAATTGAGACGTTTTCCATTAATTGGCTGACACAGCATTTACTGTTCTATAACCTGCATTTTTCACATAACAATATTTATTAGAAATCTTTTTGTATCTATTCTATTTTTTCTAAGGCTGGGGAAAATGCCCTCCTGCTGAACATTTGAATTTCAATTTTTTTTTCTTTTCTAAAAATGTCATGATGTATATCTTTAACATGTACTCTTATGCCCACCAGATGTCTAAAAGCCAGTGGAGGGGCGCCTGGGTGGCGCAGTCGGTTAAGCGTCCGACTTCAGCCAGGTCACGATCTTGCGGTCCGTGAGTTCGAGCCCCGCGTCAGGCTCTGGGCTGATGGCTCAGAGCCTGGAGCCTGTTTCCGATTCTCTGTCTCCCTCTCTCTCTGACCCTCCCCCATTCATGCTCTGTCTCTCCCTGTCCCAAAAATAAATAAACGTTGAAAAAAAAATTTTTTTAAAGCCAGTGGAAGCACTGGTTGAATAATACATACATTCACATTTTTTTTTTTTTTGCCTCCGCAAAAGACTTCTCCAGTTGATAGCTCTATGAACAATATAGGAAGATATCAATGATACAGTTTTCCACACTGCTGTTAACACTGGAGAGTATGATTTACCATTTGTTTTTGGTAAATTATATGGTAAGACTTAACTTCCATATTGTCTTAATTGGGTGGGACCAACTTACAAAGTCATTCTGAAAAGAGTCCTTTATATTCTCTGAATATTGACCCAAGGACTCCTCTTCTCTGCACATGGGACGCGTAGCTTAGGGTCTCTCCATGTCCGTCTAGCGATATACATTCTCTTCCCCTACAGCTTTCTCCCCAATCTCTGGTGTTTGGACTCCTCCTGCGTCCACTTGGCCACCGATATAACCTCCCTCCCATCCTCTGAACACTTGTCAAAACCACAGGGTCTCTGATGACCTTTCTCTACTGCTGATGACATCTGACTGGACTCTGAAGGTAGGAGGGAAGGAGACATGGGTCCTCTATTTTTGTGATTAATTAATTATCAAGGTTCCTGTCTATACAGGAATATTTAAATAAAATATATTGTACATACTTTGAACATGGTTTTTACGCATTATTTCACAAATATTTATATGCATTAAATGTTCTACATCTTTAAGCGCTGCATTATAATCCACTGTATGGATATTTCATAATTTATTTCATAAACTCACTATTGACACATATAAACTGCTTCCCAAACTTTTATATCAAAAATAAGTGTGATGAATATTTTTGTAACAAGAAGTGAAATAGTTGGGTTAAACATATATATATATATATATATATATACACACACACTAATATATACATATTAGTATATATATTATATACTATATGTTAGTATACTACATATATACTATATCTACATACTATATATTAGTATATATATTAGCATATATACTAATATATTATATATTATATATACTATATATATTAAGATTTTATATATATTAAGATTTTATTATATATATTTATATAATATATATTTATTTTATATTTATTTATCATATATATTTATATATATAATATATATATATTTATATATATATATTAAGATTTTATTTTTAAGTAATCTCTACACCCAACATGGGGTTCAAATTTACAGCCCTGAGATCAAGAGTCACATGTTCTACTGACTGAGCCAGCCAGGCGTCCCTGATGGGCATATATTAATTTAAGGCCAAAGACAGCAAGTTTTCTCTAGATATACTATACCAATTTATGATCTCCTCAGTGATGTATGAAGTCCTAAAGAATTTTCCTATATATATATATTTTAAATATTTACTTCTTTTTGAGAAAGAGAGAGTGTCCACACACGGGAGCACACGTGCAGGGGAAGGGCAGAGAAAGAGAGGGGGACAGAGGGTCTGAAGCACTGACAGCATAGATCCCAATGGGGGGCTTGAACCCATGAACCTTGAGATCATGACCTGAGCTGAAGTCAGATGCTTGACTGATTCAGCCACCCAGGCACCCCTTTCCAGTGTTTTCTTACTTAAAGTTTATTACTTAACCTTTTACAGAGAAGACTATGTATGAGCCATTTAAAATTAATGTTTTTAATGGTGTGAAGTAGGACTTCTTACACTTTTTAAAAATGTTGTAAATAGTGAAATTGAATAATCATGCAAAAAGTTTATAAAACATAAATAGGTTTCTTATTACTACCAAATGAACATTGTGTGGTTTCTCACTTAGTTGGAGAAAAAGAATATAAACAGCACCCCAGGCCTTGCCAAACCAAGGCCACAAAGATTTACTCTTATATTCTCTTCTTATATTAAGGTCTGTGATCCATTTTGAGTTAATTTTTCTGAATGGTGTGAGGTAGGGGTACAAACCTATTATTCTGCATGTTTATATCTAGTCCTAGCACCACTGTTGGAAAGACTGTTCTTTTTTCCACTGAATTTTATTGTCATCCTTGTTGAAAATCAGTTGACCATAAATGTGGTTTATTTCAGGACTTTGAATCCTATGTCACTGATTGTGCCAGTGTCACCTGTATTTGTTTACTATAATTTAATAGTTTTGAAATGTGAGTGTGTGACTTCTCCAACTTTTTTTTTTTTTTTTCAGGATTGTTTTGACTCTTCTAGGGTCCCTTGTATTTCCATATGAATTTTAGGATCTGCTGGTCAATCTCTTTAGGAAAGCCAGATAAGGATTTTGGTAAGGATTGTGTTGAATCTGTAGATGATTTGAGGAATATTGTCATTTTTACAATATTAAGTCTTCTGATCCTTAAACATGGAATGTTTAGAGATAGTTTTACTTCTTCCCTCCCAAATTGGATACTTTTAATTTTTTTCTTCTCTAATTTCCCTGACTAAAACTTCCAGTACAATGTGAGAATGTACATCTTTGTCTCATTCCTGATGTTAGAGGGAAAGTTTTTGGTCTTTCACCATTAAGTACCCTACTAGCTTAAGGGTTTTTGCAGATGCCTTTTTTAGGTTGAGAAAACTCCCTCCTATTCCTAATCTGTTGGGTGTTTTTTTTAACATAAAATAGAATGTTTAATTTTGTCAAATGCTTTTTTTGGCAACTATTGGCATGATCGTGAGGATTCTATATTTTATGCTATTGATACTAATGCTATTACACTAATTGATTTTTTTGATGTTAAATCAACCTTGCATACTTAAGATGCACTGGGTCATGGTGTATAATCTTTTTTATATGCTGCTAGGTGGTTTACCAGTAATTTGTTGAGGACTTTTGTGTCTATATATTTATAATGGATATTGGTTGGCAGTTTCCTTTTTATTGTGATCTCTTTGACTAGCTTTGGAATCAGGATAATGCTGGTCTCATAAAATGATATGTGAAGTGTTTCTCCTCGCTTCTTTAAATGTATGGTAGAACTGACCAGTGCAACCATCTGGTCCTAGATTTTCTTTATGAGAAGTTTTAAATTTTTTTGTTCACTCTTTTTATAAGTTCATTTTATCTTCAATTTCTTCTCGATTCTGTTTTGGAACTATGTGTTTGGTCTACAGTTGTTCGTAGTATTTCTTTATAGTCCTTTTTATTTCTGTAAGGTCAGTAGTGTTGTCTCCTCTTTCACTCCTGATTTTAGGACTTTGAGGTGTTTTTCCTTTTTTCTCCCCCCTCAGTCTAGATAAAGATTTGTCAATTTTGGCTGATCTTTTCAAAAAACCAAAATTTAATTTTATTGGTTTTTCTCTACTGTGTTAGTGTTTTTTAAGATAATTTTTTAACTGAGATAAAATCCATATGACATAAAATTTACCATTTTTAAGATAAACATTTTCATCACCTCAAAAAAACAAAAACCAAAAAACCAAAAAACTCTGTACCTATAAGCAGTCACTCTCAGTTCCCCACTCCTGCCACTCCTGGCAATCACTAACCTGCTTCCTGTCTCTGGATTTTTCCTTTCTGGACATTTCATAAAAATAGAATTATATGATGTATACTTGGTGTTATATGATGTTACTTGGTGAATTATATGATGTTACTTGGTGTCATTTCATTTAGAATAATGTTTACAAGGTTCATTCATGTGGCAGTTTGTATCAGTACCTCATTCCTTTTTATAGCTAGATAATATTTTATTGTGTGGATATACCACTTGTTGATCAATTGGTGGATATATGTGTCATTTCTATTTTTTTGCACATAATAATGCTACTTTGAACATTCTTATGCAGAATTTATTTGAACATATGTTTTCAATGCTCTTGAATATATACCTAGAAGTAGAATTGCTGGGTTGTATGGTAACCCTATGTTTAATGCTTTGCCAAACTGCTTTCCACAGCAGCTATATCATTTTACATTTCCGATAGAATGTATAAAATTGTTGACACTTGAATTGCTGAATCGTTCCAAATTCTCCACGTCCTCCTCAAATCTTCTTATTTTCTTAAAAAAAAAATCATAGGCAACCAAGTGTGTGCAAATACACTGTGGTTTCAGTGTATTTCTCTAATGACTAATGATGTTGAGCATCTTTTCATATGTTTATTGACCATATCTTCTTTGGCAAGTTATACATTTAACTCCTCAGCCTATTTTAAAGGTTGGATTATTCCTCTTTTTCTTGTGAGAAACTATTACAATGGTAGTAGTTTTTCATATATTCCAGATACTAAATCATTATCAGCTATATAATTTCTAAATATTTTCTACCATTCCTTGGGTTGTCTTTCCACTTTCTCGATAGTGTTCTTGAATGTATAGAAGTTTTTATTTTCTATGAAGTGTGATTTATCTGTTTTTACCTTTCAATGCTTGTGCTTTTGGTGTCATATCTAAAACAGTGTTGCTTAATCCAAAGCCATGGAGATCTAAACTTATTTTTTTCTTCTAAGCGTTTTATTGCTTTAGTTCTTACATTTAAATCTTTGTTCAATATTGAGTGAATTTTTGTATATAAGGAAAGAGATCAACTCCATTCTTCTGCATGTGGATATCCAGCTGTCCCCAAACCATTTATTGGAAAACCTGTTATTTTCCCCACTGAATGGTCAACACCTTTGTCAAAAATCATTTGACAATAAATGTATATAGAATTATTTATGGGCTCTCAATTTTATTTCATTTGTCATTTATCCTTATGCCAGTATTACACCTATTTGATTAACTTGATTTTGTGGTAACTTTTGAAACTGGTAAATGAGAGTCTTCTAACCTGGTTCTCCTTTTTCAAGACTGTTTTCGTTGTTCAGAATCCTTTGCATTTCCGTCTGAATTTCAGGACCAACGTATCAATTTCTGCCAAAAAGGCCGTGGAATCTTTTTAGGGGTTTTGTTGTATCTGTATTTAATGTTAAATCTTCCAATGCACAAACATAGAATGTCTTTCCATATAGGTCACTTTCATTTTTTTAAACACTATTTTGTAATTTTCAGACTACAGCCCCGCACCTTTTTTAAAGTAAGCTTTACACGCAACATGGGGCTTGAACTCATGACCCCAAGATCAAGAGTCGCATGCTCTACCGACTGAGCCAGTCAGGCATCCCAAGCCTTGCACTTTTCTGATTAAATTTATTTTGAAGTATTTTCTTCTTTTTGATATTATAGCAAACATAAGTGCTTTCTTGATTTCATGTTTAGACTTGATTGTTGGTGTCTACAAATACAATTAATTTTTGTATATTAATACTGTATCCTGCAATTTTGCTGAACTTGTTTATTGATTCTAATACTTTTTGTTTGTGTGGATTGTTTGAAGTTTTCTACATACAAAATTATTTCAACAGGTAATAGAGATAAGTTTATTTCTTTCTTTACAATTTGAGATTACTTTACCCCCATACCCAATTCTTTGGCCCAAGCCTCCAGTGCGGGCCAAAGAATGGACGTCCTTGTCTAGTTCCTGATATTAAAGGAAAAGCTTTCAGTTTTTCACCATTAAGTACATTTTTAGCTGTGGGTTTTCTCTAGATGCCCTTTATCAAGTTGAGAAAGCTCCCTTCTATTCTTGGGTTTTTGAGTTGTTGTTTTTTTTTTTTAATCATGAAAAGGTATTAAATGCTTTTCCTGATACTACTGACATGATCACGAAGTTTTTGTCTTTGTTATATTGATATGGAGTATTAGAATCATTGATGTTTTTGGATCATAAGCCAATTTTGCATTCCTATGATAGATTTCACTTGGCCGTGGTGTATGATCTGTATCGTGAGCTACTTGATTTGACGTGCTAGAATTTTGCTGAGGGTTTGTATGCCTATATTCAAAAGGGACATTGATCTGCAGTTTTTTCATGTGATATTTTTGTCTGGCTTTTGGAACCAGGATAATACCGGTCTTATAAGAGGAGTTGTGAAGTGCTCTCATATATTTTACAGAGATTTTAAGAGAAATTATGTTAATCTTTCTTTAAACATTTGGTGGAACTCACCAGTGAAACCATCTGAATCTGTCTGGGCTTTTCTCTGTTGGGTGATTGTTTACTGATGTAATACATTATCATAGATAAGTTCAAATGCAAAATAGCAAATTCAGAAAAGATTTCTATTTTTTGTCTTGAGTCAGTCTTGGTAATTTACATATTTCTAGGAACTTGTTGATTTCATACAGGTCATCTAAATATTTAGAATACAATTGTTCACAGTGTTCTGTTACAATCCTTTCTTTTTCCATGAGATCGGTAAAAATGTCCCTTTTTTCATCCCCAATTTAGTAATCTGAGCCTTCTCTATTTTTTCTTGTGGTAACTCTAACTAATGATTGCATATTTTGTTGATCTTTCCAAAGAACTAAACTTTGGTTTTCTGTGAGTTTTCCTGTTGTCTATTTACTTTATATATACCCTCCATCTATATTATTTCCTTTCTTCCTCTTGTTTTGGGTTTAGTTTCCTCTTTTTTTCTGACTTTTTAAAGGTGAAAAGGTGGGTATTTGATTTGAGGCTGATATTTTTCAGTGTATGCATTCACAGCTATAAATTCCTTCCTAAGTACTGGGTTCACTGACTCTCTTAAGTTTTGGTATGTTATATTTTCGTTTTCATTCATCGCAAAGTATTTTCTAATGTCCCTTGTGATTTTTTCTTTGACCCATTAGTTATTTAAGAGTATGTTGTTAAATTTCCACATACTTATAAATGTTCCAAATTTTCTTCTGTTATTGATTTCTAACTTCATTCCACTGTGGTCAAAGAACATACTTGGTATGATTTTAATTTTTACAAATTTAGTTAAGCTTATTTTGGTCTATAACCAAACAAATGGCTTTCCTGGAAAATATTTCATGAGCATTTGATAAGAATGTGTATTGTGATGTTGGGTGGAGTGTTCTATAAATGTCTAATAAGACTACTTAATAGCTTTTCAGGTTTTCTATTTCCTTGTGATCTTCCATCTGACTTTTGTTCCATTAATGAAAGTTGGTTATTGACGTTTCCAAATATCATTGTAAAAGTATACATTCTTCCTTCAATTCTGTCGGTTTTGCTTCTTTGTATATTTTGGAACTCTGTTGTTAGGTACGTGTATGTTCATTATTTTTATATCTTTTTGATGAGTTGGTCCTTTTTAAATTTTATATCCTTTTTTTGTCTATAGTAACACTTATTGCCTTCATACCTATTTTGTTTGATATTAGTATAGTCACTAGAACTCTCTTTTGGTTTGTATTTGCATGGACTGTTTTTTTATTGTGGTAAAAGAGATATAACATTTTCCATTTTCATCATTTTTAAATGTACAACTCAGTGGCCTGAAATAAATTGACAGTGTTGTGTTAGCCATCATCATCTATTTCAAGAAGTTTTTCATTATCCCAAACAGAAACTCTGTACCCATTAAATAATAACTCTCCATTCCCCCACCCCTCCAGTCCATGGTAACTTTTATTCTACTTTTTGTTTCTTTTTTTTTTTTAATGTTTATTTATTTTTGAGACAGAGAGAGACAGAACATGAATGGGGGAGGGTCAGAGAGACAGGGAGACACAGAATCCGAAGCAGGCTTCAGGCTCTGAGCTGTCAACACAGAGCCCGATGTGGGGCTCGAACCCACAGACCGTGAGATCATGACCTGAGCCGAAGTCAGAGGCTCAACTGACTGAGCCACCCAGGCGCCCCTCTACTTTTTGTTTCTATGAATTTGCCTATTCTTGATGCCTCACAAAGTGAAATCATATGATATTTCTCTTTCTGTGTCTGGCTTCTTTTGTTTAGCATAATGTCCTCAATGTTCATCATGTTGTAACATGTATCAGAATTTCATTCATTTTTGTGGCTAAATAATATTTCATGGTATTCGGATGATACATTTTATTTGCCCATTGATGTGTTGATGAACTCTTGGGTAATTTCCACTTTGTGGCTATTGTGAATAACGGTGTTGTGAACATTAACGTACAAATATCTGGTAGAGTCCTTGCTTTCAATTCTTTTGGATATAAAACTAGGAGTGGAACTGGTGAATCCTACAATATTTTTATGTTTAACTTTTTGAGGAGTTGCCAAACTATTTTCCACAATGGCTGCACCATTATCCATTCACACCTGCAACGTATGAGGGCTCCAATTACTCTAAATTCTCAGCAACACTTGTTATTTTCTGTGTAATAGATAACGGCCATCATAACACATGTGAAGTGGTATCTCATTATTTTGACTTGTGTTTCCTTTAGAACTAATGATGTTGAGCATCTTTTCATGTGTTTATTGTATTTGGTCTTCAGTTGTAGGAGGTTTTTAAATATATATTCTGCATATTAATGTGTTATTGTAGGTATGATTTGCAAACACTCCGTCCCATTCTGTGAGTTGTGTTTTTACCTCCTTGATACATGTCCTTTGATGCAGAAAGGTTTCAATTTTGATAAAATTCAATTTATCAACGTTTTTCTTTTGTTGCCTGTGCATTTAGTGTCAGATCTGAGAAATCATTGCCAAATCCAATAACATGAATATTTTCCCTATTTTTTCATCAAAGAGTTTTATAGTTTCAACTCCTCATTTAGGTCTTTGACACATTTTAAGTTAACTTTTGTATATGGTATACAGTTAAGGGTCCAACTTCAGTCTTTTGCATGTGGATATCCACTTTCTCTTCACCATCTGTTGAAAAGACTGTTCTTTCCCCATGAATGGTGCTGGCCTGTTTGTCAAAAAATGAATTGACTGCACATGTGAAGATATATTTTGAGGGCTAATTATTTCATTTCATTGGCCTATATATCTGTCTTTATGCCAGTACCATACCCTTTTGATTACTGTAGATTTGTAGTAAGGTTTGAAATTATTTTTGGCTATTTGGGGTCCCCTGAGATTCCATATGAATTTAAGAATGCTTTTTCCATTTCCTGGAGAAAAAAAACACCATTGGTATTTTGATTAGGGATTGCATTTAATTTATGTCTTATTTCATTTCTTCCACCCCCTTTTATAGTTTTTGATGTACAAATATTTTCCTGATTTCATTACATTATTCTGAAGTATTTTATTCTTCTTGATGCTATTTCAAATAGAATTGATTCCTTTATTTTCCTCTTGAATTGTTCGTTGCTAAAATGCAACTGATTTTTGCATGTTGGTTTTGTGTCATTCAACTTTGCTGAATTAATTTATTAGCTCTAACAGTTGTGCGTGCATGTGTGTGTTTGTGTGATCTTTATGGGTTTTACATATAAGATGATATCTTCTGTGAACAAAAATAATTTTACTTCTTTTCCAACTTGGATCCATTTTATTTTTTTCTTTCCTAATCCCTCTGGCTAAAACTATATTAAATAGAAATGATGAAAGCCAACATGCTTGTCATGTTCCTGATTTTAGAGGAAAAGCTTTAGTCTTTCACCATTGAATGTAATGTTAGCCATGAGTTTTTCATACAAGGTCTTTATCATGATTAAGGTAGTTCCCTTCTGCTGTTAGTAGTTTTTTTTTAATCATGAAATGGTTTTGAATTTGACAAATGCTTTTTTTGCATTGAGATGATCATGTGTTTTCTCCTTCATACTATTAATGCGGTGTATTACACTGATTAACTTTCATATATTGAACCACCCTTGCATTCAAGAATAAATTATACTTAGTCATGGTATATAGTCGCTTTAATATGCTGCTGAATTTGTTTACTAGTATTTTGTTGTGGAGATTTTTGCATTAATACTCATAGAAGATGTTGGTACATAGTGTTTGTGTGTGTGTTTTCTTTGTCTGGCTTTGGTATCTGGAAAATGCTGGCTTCATAAAATTAGTTAGGAAGTGTTATGTCCTTTTCAATTTTTTAGAACACTATGGAAAGTGTTTAGGTTAATCCTTCTTTAACTGCCTGGTAGAATTCATAAAGCCATCTACTCTAGGTTTTTATTTGTTGAGATATTTTTGATTGCTTATTTTATCTCCTTCATATATCTTTAGGTCCATTCATATTTCTATTTATTTATGAGTCAGTTTCATAATTTATGCATTTCTAGGAATGTTTCTATTTTTTTAGGTTATCTAAATTGGATATTAAAAACTGTTCATAATTTTCTCATAATATTTTCTATTTATGTGAAGTTGGTTAATGATGCTCCCACTTTAATTTCTGATTTTAGAAATTTAAAACATCACTCTCTTCTTTTTGTAATCAATCTAGCTAAAAGTTTGTCCATTTTTTAAAAATCTTGGGGCGACTGAGTCGGTGAAGCATTTGACTAGTGATTTCAGCTCCGGTCACGATCTCACAGTTCGTGAGACTGAGCCCCACAATGGGCTCTGCACTGACAGCAGTGGAGCCTGCTTGGGATTCTCTCTCTCATCTCTCTCTCTCTCAAAATAAACACATAAAATCTTTAAAAAAAACAACAGAACCTTTTCGCAGAACCACACTTTGTTTCATTGTACTTCTCTACTGTTTTTCTATTCTCCATTTCATTTGTCATGTTTTAGTCTTCATTATTTCCTTACTTTTTCTACCTTTGGGTTTCTCTTTTTAGTCCTTTGAGATGTACAATTAAGTTATTGACTGAAATCTTTCTTCTTTTTAATCTGTTTACAGCTATAAATTTCCCTCTCAGCACTGCTTTTGCAGTATCCCACAAATTTTCATATGTCGTGTCTTCACTTTCATTTGTGTCAATATATTTTCCAGTTTCCCTTGCGATTACTTCTTTGAAATTGGTTGTTTAGAAGTGTGATGTTTAATTTCCACATAGTTGTGAATGTTCAAGTTTTCATTCCTTTATTGGTTTAGTTTTATTCCACTGTAATTAAAAACATACTTTGTATGATTTCAACTTTTAAAAATGAAATTTTAAAAATTTCAACATTTAAAAATGATTTCAACTTGTTTTACATCCTAACATGTGGTTAAACCTGAATAATGCTCTATGTGCACTTGGGAAAAAAGTGTATCTTGCTGTTGTTGGGTGTAACGTTCTGTATGTGTCTGTTAGTTCTACCTAGTGTATAGTGTTGTTCAAGTCCTCTATTTCCTTATTTTTTAATTTTTTTTAATTTTTTTTGACGTTTATTTATTTTTGAGACAGAGAGAGACAGAGCATGAACAGGGGAGGGGCAGAGAGAGAGGGAGACACAGAACCGAAAGCAGGCTCCAGGTTCTGAGCCATCAGCCCAGAGCCCGACGCAGGGCTCGAACTCACAGACCGCGAGATCGTGACCTGAGCTGAAGTCAGACGCCTAACCGACTGAGCCACCCAGGCGCCCCTTCTATTTCCTTATTGATCAGTGTGATTGGTCTAAGAATTATTGAAAGTGGGATATTGAATTCTCCAATTATTATTATAGAACTGTCTATTTCTCCCTTCAATTCTGCCATTTTATTTTTTGCTTTATGTGTTTGGGGGCTCTGTTGTTAGGTCTGTATGTTTATACTTGTTATATCTTCTTGATGTGTCAAACATTTTATCAATATATGATGATCTTTGTCTTTGCAAACTTTAAAAAATTTAAAGGTTAGTTTTTTATTTAAAGCCTCATATTAGTGTAGCCACCTAGCCCCCTTTTGGATACTATTTTCATAGAATATTTTTTTTCCTTCTTTTGGTTTTAATCTCTTTTTTGTTCTTATATCTAAAATGAGTCTGTTGTAGATAACATTTGGATGGTTTCTATTTTATTATCCAGTCTGATATTCGCTACCCTGTAACAAGAGGCTTAATTCATTACATTTAATTTGATTACTAATAAAAAAGGATGTTTCATAAATAAATATACAACTTCTGTTATTTATCTATTTATTTTATGTGTCACTTTGTGTTCTTATGTGTCACTTATGTTCTTTGATTCTTCCATTATTTCCTTTTTTGCTGCTTAGTATTTTTTATAGTGTACTATTCTTTTGTTTCATTTTCTATATCTTTTTTAGTTCTTTCCTTAAGAATTGCTTGGGGCACCTGGGTGGCTCAGTCATTTGTGTCCTACTTTGGCTCAGGTCATGATCTCGCAGTTTGAGTTCGAGCCCCGTGTAGGATTCTGTCAGCTCAGAGCCTGGAACCTACTTCAGATTCTGTGTCTCCCTCTCTCTCCGCTTCTCCACTGCTCACACAGTCTCTCTCTCAAAAATAAATAAACATTAAAAAAAAAAAGAATTGCCTTGGGATTATAATTAATATCTTAAGGTGATAACACCCTAGGTCAAATAATAAAAAATTAGTCAATAGTATACATCTGTTTTCATACATTTCCTTCCCTCTCCTTTTATATATATATATTTTTTTTATTTTTTTTATTTTTTTTTCAACGTTTATTTTTGGGACAAAGACAGAGCATGAACGGGGGAGGGGCAGAGAGAGAGGGAGACACAGAATCGGAAACAGGCTCCAGGCTCTGAGCCATCAGCCCAGAGCCCGACGCGGGGCTCGAACTCACGGACCGCGAGATCGTGACCTGGCTGAAGTCGGACGCTTAACCGACTGCGCCACCCAGGCGCCCCTCTCCTTTTATATTTTTATTGTTACAAATTATGTCTTTATACATTGCATGCCCATTATAATAATTATTATTTATAACTATTATCATTATTATTTATAACAATAAATATTTATAATTATTATTTTATAACAATTATTTATTTTACTTATAATTATTATTTATAATTATATTATAACTTATATGATTATAAATTTATAATTATTATTTATGGCCTATTAATTAATATAGAAAAATAGAAGTTGCAAACCATACCAAAAGTACAATAATACTGGTTTTTATATTTACCTATGTGGCTAACATTACTAGTATTCTTTATTTTTTTATAGCTTCAAGTTAATGTTTAGTGTCCTTTCAATTCCTCATGAAAGATTCCCTTTACTATTTCTTATATGGCAGGTCCCAACAGTAATAAGCTTCTTCAGCTTTTGATTATCTGAAAAAGTCTGGATTTATTGTTCATTCTTTTAAATGTTTGCTTATTTTTGAAAGACAGAGAGATTGAGAGAGAGAGAGAGAGGAGAGAGAGAAGGAGAGAGAGAATCCCAAGCAGGTTCCGTGCTGCTAGAACAGAGCCCTACATAGGGCTCAAACCCATGAACCGTTAGTGAGATCATGACCTGAACCAAAATTAAGAGTCAGATGCTCGCCTGACTGAGCTACCCAGGCACCCCTCGTCTTCATTCTTAATAGCTAGTTTTGCTACAAATCTATTTGTCTTGGTTGCTACAAATCTAGTGTCTTAGTTGACAAATATTTTCCCCTTGGACTTTAACAATATCATCTGATTGGCCTCTATCCTCCATGTTTTCTAAGGAGAAATGAGCTATTAATCTTGTTGAAGGCTGCTTGTATGTGACAAGTTGCTTCTCTGTTGATCCTTTCAAAATTCTCTTCTTGTCTTTGAATTTTGACAGTCTGAATACGACATTTAAAAAAAAATTTTTTAACGTTTATTTATTTTTGAGACAGAGAGAGACAGAGCATGAATGCAGGAGGGTCAGAAAGAGAGGGAGACACAGAATCTGAAACAAGCTCCAGGCTCTGAGCACAGAGCCCGATGCGGGGCTCGAACTCATGGACCATGAGATCATGACCTGAGCCGAAGTCAGATGCCTAACCAACTGAGCCACCCAGGTGCCCCATGAATATGACATTTTTTGATGTGTATCTCCCTGATTTTATCCTCCTTGGAGGATAGTGGACAAGCACTATCTCTTTAAATTCTTTGAGAACCACTTCCATCTGTGAGGTTTAATACAACAGCCAACCTCTGTGCTTGCCCCTCAGCAATCAAAGCAAATATCAGAATTCAAAACACACAACCTTGATGTTTGGAGGACATGAGTCTCATTGCCCATGTTGGCTCCAGCAAGCTACACAAGAATGCTGGCTACTCTCCCCACAGCTGCCTACTGTGGGGTTGGGGGCTGGTATGCAAAAGGCCATAATTCACTAGAATTTATTGAAGTTCACTAGCTTCCTTACCAAGTTCTCCCATGGACACACTGCAAGTGTTCAAGTAGATGCCAGAGTTCTCAACTAGTAATTTCAAACAGTTTTTGCCAGCTCAATAGTTGCTTAGGTAGAGGGACAGATTTCTAGATCTCCTGACTCCACCATGTTCTGTGATGTATAAATTTTTACATCTTTTTACTTATCATTTGCAATTTTGAATCTGTAACAAGTCTCTTGCAGACAGCATGTAGTTGGATCATGTTTTGTAAATCTAGTCTGCCAATCTCTATCTTTTAGAGAGTGTAATCCATTTACATTTAATGCAATTATCAACAAGGAAGCATCTCTGTCATTTTACTACTAATTCCTATATGTCTCTTTTGTTCCTAAATCCTCCATTACTACGTACCTTCTTTTGTGTTAGATATGATTTTCCAGTATACCATTTTATTCCCCTATCATTTGTTTTCCTACATTTTTTGAGTTATTTGCTGAGTGGTTTCCATGGGAGTTGTAATTAATATCTTAATTTGTAATAAACTAGTTCAGATTAATACCAGTTAATTTTCAATAGAATATAAATACTTTGCTCCTATAATATCTTGGTTCTTTCATGCTGTCATTTTTACAAATTATACCTTTACACATTATGTGCCCATCAACATAGATTTACAGTTATTGCCTTTTTGCAGTTGTCTTTTGAGTCAAATAGAAAAAAAGGAGTTACAAACAAAAATGCATTTATGCTGTCTAGTTCTCTCGATAGAGAATCTGTGATTGAGTTTTTTTCTTTCAACACTTTGACTATATCATACCATTAGCTTTTGGCCTTCATGGTTTCTGATAAGAGACCAGCTGTTAGGCCCTAATCTAACAACGTTCCCCAGATGAGTTCAAGGACAATATAGTAAATGTCCCTAGGATGGAGAGTTTCTGGCTCCCTTAAACCACAGTTGTGGGGAGTAATGAAGAGAAGGGACCTTTATTAAATCAGAGAGATGAAGACATAGCTTGTTCTTTTTTTTTTTTTTAAATTTTTTTTTTCAACATTTTATTTATTTTTTTTGGGATAGAGAGAGACAGAGCATGAACGGGGGAGGGGCAGAGAGAGAGGGAGACACAGAATCGGAAACAGGCTCCAGGCTCCGAGCCATCAGCCCAGAGCCTGACGCGGGGCTCGAACTCACGGACCGCGAGATCGTGACCTGGCTGAAGTCGGACGCTTAACCGACTGCGCCACCCAGGCGCCCCAGACATAGCTTGTTCTACTTTAGGTCTACTTCAAGTAGACTCCTTACTTGTAGTTTGGCAGAGTTATTATGGCTCGGAAGGAGGACTATGAGTTGTTAATCCATTATATTTCTTCATTCAGTCTCATTGGTTCTGAAGTTATTAGGAACTGCCCTTTAAACTCTTATCTTTGGTTTCCAGTGTTGTATTTTCCCATTTTTACATCTGCACGATTATTTTAATAACACTTGGGAGAAGGAAAATGAAGCATTATCCATTATCTTTCAACAATGCATATAACTTCTCGAGTGGCTTTTACACCAAGATAAACAGTGAAGTAAGGAAAAGCATGGAAAAAAAAATACCATAAGAAACTAGAAGCCCTGGGGCAGTTGGCTGGCTCAGTCAACAGAGCATGCAATTCTCCATCTCAGGGTTGTAAGTTCGAGCCCCACATTGGGTGTGGATTACTTAAGAAAATAAAATAAAATCTTGAAAAACAAGAAACTGGAATCCCCTCACGAAAAGCTGTCTTTCTTTGCTCTGTAGAGTGGCAGACAAGAAACTTGTCAGGAGGGCACTAATTTGTATGAATATATAAATCTCTTATAGTTAAGCTAAGGTATCTGTGGTCTCACATTCCTGTGGTTTCAGTTACCTGTGTCAACTGAGGTCTGAAGGCAGATGATAGCACCCCCCGTTGCTATTCATGATGCCTACGTTATTTACCTTCATTTCATCATGAAAGTGTTTTATCTTCTCACATCACAATAAGAAAGGTAAATGCAATACAGTAGGATATTCTGAGAGAGAGAGAGAGAGACCACGTGCACGCACGTATTTGTTATATATATTATAGTTACTTTATTATTAGTTATTGTTGTTCATCTCTTCCTGTGCTTAATTTACAAATTAAACTTTATCATAGGTTTGCACGTATAGGAAGAAACATGGTGTATATGGGGTTTGGTCCTACCTGTGATTTCGGCCATTCACTCGAGGTGTTGGAATGTGTCCCCTGCAGAGAAGGGAGACTACTGTATTTGGAAACTAAAGAACATCCACATAAAGCCACAAGTCATTGCAGGAATCAGATTGTGCGGTGAGGGTCTCACATGTATATTTCACATCAGTTCTCGCCGTAAAGGCTTCTATCCTGACAGGTGGGTGGAAACTGATTCTCAGGGCCCTCAATATGTGACATGCGGTAATATGTAGCTGCAGTGAGGACATTTGAGAAATGGCTCAGCGCTCAGACACCCTCATAAAAATTCTGGAATCTCCAAACTTGCTGAGAGAAGGCAGGGGCCGTAGTATTGCCAAAATGAGTCAACCAAAGAAATTTCACTTTTTTTTTCCTTTTTAACCTCTGGGAAGGGAGTTCAAAGCATATTATTTCCGAAAGCCAAGCAAAGAAAATTCACTCCAATGATATGGATATTTGACTTTATACTTCTTAGGCAAGATCAACTATTCTTTTGTGTGGGCCGACGTTGAGACTCTTGCCAACATTCTACTTGGGTTTAATAGGATAGATTACCTCGGAGCTTCCCAGAGTCAAAACAAGCAACCAGCCGAGGTTGCTGAAGTCAGAGCAGTAAGATCTTCCAGAAATCACAGAGGAACCTCAAGTTAAAGAGAAAAACCACAGGAGTTCAACTTGATTTCAACCCTCACATTTCCTGGAAATCATTTGCAAAAACCCAGTTTTGGCAATGAATCTGTTAAATAATTGAGCTAAGGTCAAGATTAGCAATGTGTGTGGTGGGACGGTGGGCTCATGGCCGAGAGTTTGATTGACCAACTGCTTAGGTGTGCACATTGTAGAAGGGCTTTAAATGAGCCCTGTGCTGGGCTGTTCATTTGAGTTGAGAAGAAGCCTCTCGGGATGGTGTCCTGATCCCACAGCCACTGCCGCTGCCTATTTAGACCCTAGGAAATCCATAGGTTTTCTCCCCCAGTTGTTTTGGAAGTTGATGGCTACAAAGGAAGCAATCACATGGGGCGCCTGGATGGCTCAGTGGGGTACGCATCCAACTCTTGATCTCAGCTCAGGTCTTGATCTTAGGGTGGTGAGTTCAAGCCCCGTGGGGGGTTCCGTGCTGGGTGCGACGCCTACTTTAAAAAGAAAAGAAAGAAACAATGACAAAGTCCAGCAGCAGGATTTCTTGTAATGTGGAAACTGAGGCACCATACTCTGTCTCCATGACACCAGCCTGGGTACCCACTCAGAGACGGCTTTGATTTTACTCCTACCTTCCAGCCCGCCGCTGGCACAAAACCCCCTCATCCGCCCAGTTTCTGCAGAGCCAGGCTGATGCGGGGCGTACATGATACCGACGCCTGAAGGTGAGCAGTTTCCCTGAACTCTGAGTATGGGGACGTCCCCACGCTTGGATGGTGGAAACTAACCAAGACAGGCTGCAGTTTGCTCTCTGGCCGCAAGGTGGAGAAGGAAGAAACGGCTGGGGAAGGTTTGAAAACAAATTCGTTTAGGTGGCTGCCTTTTTCGGCTGCTTATCGAGGGCAGAGAGACGAAACGGCCACTTGTTTTTCGGCAGCAAAAGCTACTTAGCCCAAATCTATCTGCTACCGGTTGGATACCCCAAATTTGCTCAAATTTATCATGATTTAAACTAAATTCAGTGACTCCCCACCCCTTCTCAAACCAGAACCCCAGGTCTCCCTCAAGCCACATCAAGTCAACCACCAGGCACTGTGGCCTCTCTTTCCCCAGTCTGTCTGGGTCCTGACCTCTTCTTCCATCCCCACTCTCACTTTTTGCGGCCACGATCGCATGTCTCCCCTGGATTAATGCAAAGCCTTCCAACAAGTCTCTCAGCCAAGTGCGCCGTGCCTCTGGGCTTTGCACACGCCGATCCCTCTGCCTGTCACGCGCCGTCCCCCCTCTGCCCGGCCGACTTCTTTGTCCTGCCCCTCCAAGAATTCCCCTACAACAAATATAAATGCGAACAATTTCAGGAAGGTGGCGTATCCGAAGAGGGAGGGGAAGGGAGAATGATAGATCTGAACTGCAGTATCCGAGGCATCTTAACTGTTTTCCTTCTTCAGGGAGGGAGGGTGGGTGGGGGAGGGAGAGAGAGCGTGAGAGCGCGCGCGCCAGAAATCTCAACCAGAACATTGACATCTATTAGAAGTGGATGAAAGGTATACTGTTGTCTGTTTTACGTGGGTTTGAGATATTTCGTAATTGAAGAGAAAAAACGTGTTAACACAACCGATGTTCCTCCTTGGTGTTGCTGTTATCTTTTGTGGCGAATCCTTCCATAAGGCTTCTGATCCTGGGCTGTAATCACAGGCTTACCTGTCTGTGCTTTCTATGAGACTCTAAGCCGCCCGGGGGTCTTGTTTATGTTTCTATCTGCCTCCTGTTAGTCCCCAGTCGACACCTGCCAGGTACCCAAATAGGTCTGTAAAGAATTGGCCGGATAGCGAAGGCTGGTGCTCCGCGGTGGGGTTGGTGGTGGCAGGTGTTGAGGAAGACCCACAGACATGAGAGGAGGGATGGGTGTAGACCAGCTGAAAGCCCGGCCCCCATCCCAGCCCAGGGGGACCGAGCGTTAAGGCTGTGAAGACCTTGATCCCGGCTGAGACCAAGCCGGTGGCATAGATGCTGTGGCTTTCAGGGAGGGTGAGGGGAGAGCCAGCGGTGAGCCCAGTTCTTTGGTGCCGGATCCTGTAGGTAGCGCCTTCGAGAAGCTTAAGGCGCTGAACCTAGCGTATCAAGGAGGATAATTCCTAGACCGGCTCGAGGAGCTCAGAAATAACCAAACATGTAAACACAGGCTCGCCTGATTTTGACCAAGGCTTGGGAGCCAGGGTGCAGGGGCGGGAGGGGAGGGAAGGTGATGGAGGGGAGGGCGGGCACAGGAAACTTGTGCCCCCAGAGAATTCGGATATCTGGGCGACGTGAGGTAATCTGGTTTGTTTATTTATTTAGCAAACACTTATTGAGGACCTACTAGGTGCTGGGCATAATACAACACGCTAGATATAAAATGATGGGAAAAATAAGTTGTTGTGTGGCTAAGAAGCTTAGTTCGGTCACATGGCTGGGGCTGCTCGCTCATCCGAAGTTACAGATGACCGGGAGTCTGCACAACCCGCCTCCACCCTGCACACAACAATCCCCTTCTGGCCGCAGATGCCTCAGGGGCTCCCCAGCGCCCTCCCCGCCCGAAGTTCTCTTTTCTACGACAGGGCACTTCATCCTTGGAAGAGAAGCCTGGTAGGAGGCACGGAGGGCCGGCGCTGGAGAGACCCTGATCAAGAAGAAACAAGTCTGTGTGGTTCCTGGGCCACGGGGGCTCGAACACGTGAGGATCGGGTCTGGTCCTCTTTGTGCCTAAAGGTCGGGAAGAGCCAAGCCTGTCCCAGGGGGTGGGCTCCTGCCGGCTCTGCCATTGCTTCTGAGAGGCAGGATTTTCTGCCTGGGGCAACCGGGAGCTGGGCCAGTTGCCCCAGATGACAGCCTGAGGCTCGCATACACGTGAGCGCCTCAGAGCCTCCCCACGCCTCTACCTCCTGCTTCTTTGTCTCGTTCAAGGCTGCTTTTGTGCTCATTTTTTATAACGGCCTTATTGAGATATAATTCATACACCAGACAATTCATTCCCCCTCTCCGCTCTGTTTTCTCCTGCTGTCATCCAGATTATTAACCTCAGGGAAGACCGGGGAGGGGGTGTGTCATCTATCCCGCATACACCGCTCCCACCCCTTTGCTTCCTGGCAGCCATGGCTTTGGCTTTGGGAAGGCAGGTGGGGGAAGGCCACGAAGCGTCTCCAGTTCAGGAGCCAGCGGCACCTCCCTGGGAGGGAGAGCAGAGGTCTCTGCTGCCCCACACACGTCTCTGCTGCTGTGCTTAGGACATGCGAGTTACAACTGCAACCCCAGCCTGGGAAATACTTCCCGAGATCGCGTTACCAGGAGCATTACTGAGGGACCGCCCGGGGAGATGGCTCCCCATCCCTGGCCTGCCACTTGAGGCAGTGAACCCAAACGGTCTGAGCCAGCGTGTCCCCTTAGCACAGCCCGGAAGCTCTTCTGCATCGAGGCACCTGCCCTTCTTCCTCATCCTAGGACATTTGGATGTGAGAGAGCAGGGTTCTGGCTGGCTCTGAGCTGCAGGGCTGATTGCTGAACATCGCTCAAGCCAGAAGAGCTTTCTGGCCACACAAGTGGCCGGCACCACCAAAATTGTGGAAAAATCCCCATGGGATTCAAAGGTACGTTCATAACTTGAGGGAGAGCTTTGATTTACCAGGTCTGAGCCAATGTTCAGGCTTCACTGTCTCTGTGGTTCAGGGGTCAGAGATTTGTCGCCCCACCCCACCCCCGTGGGACTTTTATCCTGCAGGACACTCCATGCTGGGGTAATTACCCCAGAAGAATACATATTCGTGACTAAATGCTCCTTGGTGATAAAAAAAAATATATTAAAAATCAGATCAGAGAGGATAAAATCCAAGTTATTATCACTGGAATTTGCCAGAGGCCCCCTTTAGCAGAGAGAAAACCATGTGTTTTATGCCGAGAACACTCTATTTTTAGAATTTTTAAACCATAACAAATGCTTAGTGATGTTACCTTGTAAGTTGCCCCCCGAGAAGGTGTATAAAATGCAACAGTGAACAAGGGGTCTCCTGGGAGATCCTGGGAGAGTCTACCCAAATGGATACTCAGCCTGTTGCCTCAGTACAAGACATTTGGGAAAATGTGTGATAACATTTTTGAAAAGTAAAGAAAAAATGGGAGATGCCCTCACGGTTTCTGGCATCAGGAGGTCAAGGTTCTGGTCCAAACTCAAGCGGGATCTCTTAGTGTCCTTAAGTCACTTAACTTTCTGGTATTCTTCTTTTCCCTATTGATAGAAGGGAATGGGTGTCTCTTTTTCTGCCTGAGAAGCTCCAATAACACTGCAAATTCCAGAAGTTTAAGGGAAAGCTATGTAATGCCTGAATGCTAACATTGGGGAAGAATTTGGCAAATGCAATCCCGAAAGGGTGACACCATTAGCTTGGGTGTCTGCAAATGTCTGCCCCTGGCCAGAAGATGTTTTGTTCTTCTCACCATATGATCCATAACCAGCTTATCCCCCCTTATGCCAATCATTCCCTTCCAAAGCCCGACCGTGAGGACCAGATCCCCAGCCGCTTTCCTGATCCTTGCTTCTAGGAAGAAGGTGATGCCGGACTGCCGTCCAAATGGGTCTGGTTGCCCTCCAGGGTCACAGGAGTGAATTTCGTGACAGGTTTGCAAGCCACACCACAGATAATGAACTGAATCTCTCCTCAAAAGAAAAAAAAAAAACTTTTATTTTTTTCTATTGCATAAATAATGGTAAATTAGACTCTTTTTTTTATACAGATTATATATTTACAGACAAGTCTGGTTACAGAAAACATCTGGTAAATATGGCAGTCAGTTTTCCTTTATACACTAAGAGGACATATTAATAATATATACTTCATTGGATTAGTAAGTTGCATGCCAAGTTAATTTATATTAATATTTACATTTTATATAAAGATTTCCTTTTGACTAGTCTGCTGACTCCCATCACTTAATAGCAGAAATAATCTAACACGGAATGAGAAAAAAAAAAAAAAAGGAACATGAATGAGGTAAATGGGAAGACTGTGACCCAGGATTTCAGTCTGAGTGGCCCATTCTGGAAACCAGAGCTGTCAGGCTCCAGGCATACTGATCCTAGGATCCTCAGTTGTGCTCCAGTCTGCATCCAGCCACTAACTATACTGTGCTTTGAGAAACAAGTCACGTCTCCAGTCTAATGACTCCTAGGCTCACTGACCCCACCCCTCCCATCCTCAAAAGATGACAGTTTGCCAGCCTACTGCCTGACCAGACTTTCTGGATCTGATTTCCATCCAAGGGCTCGGTCTTTGGTTAGTCCTTGGATAAACAGCTTCTTCTTGGATTTCAGAACTGGCGTTGGGGGGGGGGGGGGGGAGTCAAACCCCACTAAGAAGCCATTCAAGGACCCCTGAAACCAGATTTCCAGGTCAGAAAGGAGGAATATTCTTTGATTTTCTTTGGGGAGAGCCGAGAGACCCTGGCTTGTGTAAGATTCTACCAGGAGCCGAGAGGACCCTTTCCTTTCCGGACCAATCTGGGTCTTTCCAGGGAAGGTCAGTAGGGCTTCTATGAAAACAAGCTTATGTGAAAATCTCAGTCCAATTCAGGTAGAGGTAAAGGGACAGAAACCTAGGATGTTATGTTGTCATGGGGCAGAAGGGCTAGGGATTTTATGCGTCCAGCGGTCACTCTTGTCCTGCCCTCCACCCCTCACCAGGGTCGGTGTTTCCAAAGCAGGCACCTGTGCTCAGCATCCCTCAGCCTCCAAGAGACCATCCCGCAGCGGCTGGTCTCCCCAGACTGCTAATCTCATTCCTGGCAATCGTGAGAGACGGTGACTCTCTCCCTTCCGCAGTGTTAGGAATAATTGCAAACCATTATCACATATACCGGAATGGCCAGGAAAAAAAAGAAAAGAAAAGAAAAAAGAAATGACCGGAAGTTGTGCTCTTTATTCAGTAGCTTCCAGTTGGGCTTTCTCAGATGGAGAGACACCCACTTTGTCCTGGGATCTGGCTTTCTTTCACTCTACTGATCCCGGAATTCTCATGCCCGTGATCTGCCATCAAGTGATCAAATCCCCTTACTTTTCACCCTGGCTAAGCCCATCTTTGATGTTCCCTTGGGTCAGCAAGACCTTAGGGCGTCAACAAAACCTCTTACTTGCAACACACCACGCATTGGACGGAAACCAATTTGCATTGTTTCACCTACAGACAACGGACACCAAAAGAGATCCTTTATTACAACTGCCTCTTGGGACCCGTGTGAGAAAAGAAACCGCCAGTCCCCAGTTCACGCGGGAGTCCAGCCCCTCTCAACCCTAGGCATCATCTTGACTTGTTTCAGACAGACAGAGTCACGATGGGCGGGCTCTTCTGGTTTCCCTTTCCTTTTGCTTTAGCGATGAGAGAGCTGAGGCCAGGAAGGGAACGTCACTCAAATGATCGGGCTGGTGGGCGGCCGAAGCACGTGAGGTCCTGCACGCGATCGTGCTCCCTTACGTCTGGCTCTACCCTACGCTCTCCTGGCCTCAGTTCAACAGGTCTGAGCCCAGACACAATGCCCCCCGGGGGGGGGGGGAGGCATTTTGAGCTTGGCAGATGTCGCATCCCCCAAGGAAAGACGAACTACAGCCTCCACTTGATGTATGCCACCACCCGTGTCACTGGGGTCAGGTTGATGGGCAGCCCCGTGGCACTCAGTCCCCCGCAGGCCACAGATTCAGGAAAAGCGTCCAGAGACCAGCCTCTGCAGCCCTTCACAATCTTCCTTTTTCTCTCACAGGTCCAGTGATGCAGCAACACCACCCTTGAAGTTTTCATTCCCTGGAATATTCCTTCCTAATTAGCCTCCTCCTCTACTCCCCTGGAAAATCCCAGCCCTGCAGCCCTTTCACTCGGACAATAACTTCTAACATTGTGAGAAGCACTGTTTTGAAAGCCAACCCATCAAGCTCAAGGAAAAGAGGCGGATGAGGGCTCCACCCACCATGGGTGTTGAACCGATTAAGCTACCCAAAGTCGGGGCAGGCAGGGGGCAGGGGGCTGGGCGAGTCTTTTCCGGGTCCAGAGGGCTGTCTTATGGGACTGGCAAAACCTGATTCTTTGCGGCTATTACCTCAAGCCAACGGAATCAAATTAATTTTGCCGTGAAGACTTTCCGAGCTTCGTCACCGCGTCCCTTGAGACCATAGAAAGAGGGTCCCAAAACCAGTATAAAGTAGAAACCATAGTCATGCCCTGTGGCCATGCGCATTAGCAAACAAGCACGGCAGACTAAGAGAAGTGTGTGGCTGGTGTGTGCATTTGACCTTATTCCTCCCCCAACCAAGTGTCAGTGGCAAGGCCACATAGCTGAGGACAGTCCCCTGAGTGATTTAGTCAAAGGAAGTATGAAGTGAAGCTGGACAGTTCTGACATTTAGATGGCTGTGGAGACAGGGTCCACAAGGGGCAGCCCGCCCCTCCTCCACTTTGCTAGTGGTTCAAATAATTCCACTGGAAACCCCTAGCTGCTGAAAAATGTTACTTTGCTATTTCTGATGGATCTTTCCCTCCCCCCCCAACCCCTTCCGGGACGGCCGAGTAATGAGGAGGTGAGGAAAGATGGCTATGGCGAGGGCTTAAGGTTCCAGACTCTTAGCCCGGTGAGGATCCCTGAAGAGGCCAACGAGAAAGTTGTGAACTCGGGTCACTGCAGACAGACGTTCTCCAGAGAGTAGTCCTCCTGGGAATGCAACCGGTATGTGCCCGAGTCCGGAAGCCTAGGCTCGGCCCGTCTGTATCATCGTGGCGCTATGGGAAAAGGGACTGTTCCCTGCAGTGGGGTTCCAGATCTCGCTACAACTCCGTGGAGCAGGGTAATACTATCGCCATGGGCTTTTGGAGAAACAGTGCAGTGAAATGACCCAGTCTGGTTGGGGACCTCCAGCTGGGAGGAGCAGAGCTCAGCAGCGACCGCGACCATGCAGAGAAAATGGCACAACAGAAACAAGGTTTCATGACATGTAGCCACACACGTGGCCAGGCCAGCCAACCCCAGGACCTGTGCTTGGCCATCACACCCTCCCTCTTCAGTCATGGTCCCGGGGAGGCTGCCAGCTACAAGCTAAGAGCAAAACTCGCTTTGATTTATAACCTGAGTCTGAACTGAAGCCTAGAGAAGGCATTTAGAATGAACGAGAAATTTCCCCCTCCCAGTTCTTAGATGCATCACTTAACGATTCTCTGCATGGGAGGTGAGGGGCATGACCCTCCGCATGACCTTGCCAGCTTTCACTAGGTTCTCTGGCTAACCGCGACAGACCACTCGTCATGTGTGACTTGAGACGGGGGACAGGTATGGAGAAAGGACACGCCTCGCGGTACACGTCTTGTTCTCTGCAAATAAAACACCTAGAAAGTTCAGAAGCCTCTGGGCTTGCCTAAGACCCCATGTAAACCTCAGTTCACTTCAGTTCACATTTCTGGCTTGTGGGAGAGCCGTCTCAACAGGCCAACAGATGCTTTTAAAGATTGAGGCTTAAAATATTTTTTGCCTTCCAAATGACATTTCTGCCTTTTCGCCCAGATGAAGGGGTCCTTGCTCTGGGCCCTGGGAAGGGGTGGGGGGGGAGGAGGCGGGGGGGGGGAGAATACCACCCGGCTTTCAGGTAGCTCCTGTTCTGAGCACATGGAAGGACGGTTTCAAAACACCAGAGAAGGCAGAGAAACCGCCAGATTTTTTTGAGAGTAATTTACCCCACCAGGGGGGATATGGGTGCCCGGAGCCCGGTGTTCTTTAAGAAAATGTTCCCTATTTTTGTGTGCCTTGGCAAACTCAGGGTGGAATGCAAGAGTTGCCATGGCAACATCACCCCCCCCCTCTTTTTTTTACAGATTGGTCACGTGGGACCCACGCACATTCTGGAAGCCACTTCTAATAGTTCCCATGCTGGGTCCCGTCTGGGGGCTCTGTCTGCTTCTGGAGTGATAGGAGACAGCTTTTTTGTGGGGCCAAGGGGACCAGGGTCTGCATCCCTTGTCCCCCTAGCAAAATGCATCCCCGATCATCCCTTGTGTGGTCTGGGGGGCACGTGTTCTTACAGCAAGAATGAGCCACGCTTTAACCATGAGCATCATAAGTGCTGTGTGTGCGTGGGCGGGGGGGGGGGGGGGACACGGGGCTGAAGTAGCTGTGGAATGGACAGGACCTGGGGTGGGGCTGCAGAAAGTCAACATCTTAAGTCTTACAAAGAATCCTGACACCTCTGAAAGACTGTCCAGGCAAAGCAGCCAGGGCTCACCTCGCAGACACAAGCTCTCGCCTCCCAAAGGGTCAGGAGCGCCTCTAACTCTGGGCAGCCTCCCCACACTTCAGCTCCTGGGTACCATGCGTGACGCCACCACGGTGGCAGGCCACCCCAGAGGAAAGTTCTATAGCTTCCTTTTCGTCCTCTCTCCCTGCAAGGGACGCCTGCTCCTCGAATCCCTCCTGGGTAGGATTCGCGGGTCACTGGGAGAGGAAAAGGGTCCTGGTCAGGGAGAGGATGCCGAGGCCTCGAACAGGCTGTTGGTGCCTCTCCAGAGCTCTCTTTACTCTCCGCCCCTGCACAGAGGCTCATTTCTCTTCTAAGCCGCACATCCTTCGGGGACCCGGTCCTCCAGGGGGAGGCACAGAACTTGCAGACAGCCAGCCTTTGAAGAAGCGTTGCGATCCCCTCTCACGGGGCAGCGGCCTTTGGGAGTCCTCCCGGGGTCTCTATTTAGTCTGGCTCCCCAGGAGGGCACGGCCTAGAGGTTCAGGGGGTCCTTCCCATCCAAGTCCAGTTGTGGGCGGGGGGGGGGGGGGGGAGGTAAGCCGCTTGGGGCAAAACCTAATGACGCAGTCATCTGTGTTAGTGTTCTGCGCTCGGACCTGTCCTCCTTCTGGAAGCCCATCCTGAAGGGACCGTGGGGAGTTGGGCAGGGGGAGAGAGAGGAGGCAGACGTGCACTGGGTATTGTGGCAGGGTGGAGCGGGCAAGGGGGAGAGGCAGGCTGTTGCCTTCCTTGGCCTGGAAGGAACTCCCGGTAAGACTCTGGGCATTTTCCCAGCAGGACCCTCAACCCCCAGGGCTCTCGGGAGCTCACACCTGCTCCGTACTATGGCTCAAACCCTAGTTTTACTTGTGCTCATCAGGAATATTTGCGGGCTCCCACCGTGGGGAAGTTTCTACAGCTGCCTCCCCCCCCCAGGCTGCTGCAGGAAGTGCTTGCAGAGTGGAACTGGAAAAAGACCCTATAAGGACAAGTCAGGTTGGAAAAGGCGGAAAGGGAGAAAACGGAGAGGGAGGGGCCCCTGAGGGAGGGGTTCAGGGGACCCCCCCTGCAAAACCTAGAGATGAGACATTCTGGCACCTCCATACTGGAAGACAGGGGAAAAGGGAGAGGGAAGAAGCACGTAGCTTCAGGATGCAATGGAAAGAAAGGGGCACGACACCATTCTACTGCAGAAATAAAGACCTGAGCTTGGAAAAGTGCAAAGGAAAACACGGCATGGAAAGGTTATGGGCCGATCGGACTGTGCAAGCTTGAATCAATAGCGGTGGCTGATACGGCGTCTGGGAAAAGTCGGGAAACTACAGGTTGACATGCCACTGAAGAGGGACCCTGGGCTTCGGATCCCTCCCCCCCCCCCCCCCCAGCAGAAGTACTCCGCAGGCAGGAGCGAATTACCTGCTGGCTGCGCTGCTTCCCGTCTCTTCGTTTCCCCGGGTGCGGGGAAAACGAGTCAGTTGCAGAATCTGACCGCTGCAAGCGGCGATGTACGTTTCCGTCTTTCCACTGTGGACCGTATTTCTCTTTTGCTCGGGGGACGACTAACAAAGCAAGTTGGAAATGGAGGAGAAGATAAGGTGCTCGAGGCCCTTCGCTGACCGAGGTCTGCTGGCACCGAGGCGGGTTCGGGCTCCGCGACTCCGGGCGAGTGGGGTGTGAGGGTCCCAGGCCCTCCCCGCACCCCCCACCCCCGAACTACCTGGCCCACCCGAAAGAGGCGGGGACGCATGTCGGAGGACGAGCTTATACCGGGAGTAAGCGATTAGGAAAGGGGGATGTCACACACGAAGGAGCCCAGTATATACGTCTGTCTACATGTCTATGTTACAGGGATGCCCACGAGAATGCTTTTTTTTTTTTTTTTTCCACGAATGGCAGCACAGGTGGCAAAAGCCGGGAGAAAGGCTCTCTGCAGATTCCAAAATGCTGGTGCGCGATGGGCTCTAGGAACAGAAAGCCAAGTGCGACGGAAACCGAGAGCTCCCCAACTCTGCCAACAAGAGTCCTCTAGAAAAGGCAGTAAGAACGGAAGCGAAGGGGTGCAGCGCTGCACCCCGCTCGATGGCTTTCCCCTCACGCCTTGGGGTGGGGGGTGGGGGGGGCTCCACTGGGTGGAGGAAGGAAGCCCCCTCTTCCGTAGCAACCCAGCAGCCAGCCTCTTGGGACTGAGGGTTCCCGCAGCCGGGAGTCTCCAGCGGACCCCTGGGGTTGAAAGGACGGGGGGGGGGGGGGGCACGGAGGTGGCCGCGGGCTGACGCCTCGCCCTTGCTCTCTTAACACCGCCAGCCTGGGTGGCCCCTGGAATCCCGGGATGGAAATGAAGTCTCTCTTCAGAGTTCCTAGGGGTGGTTGAAGCAGTCACTGGGAACTCCTGGCTATTTTATTGCATTAGGAAACAAAACCATTAAAGCATTTAAGACAGCCCTTTGGTGTCCCTGCCAAGGAGATGAAGTGAATGGGCAACACCTGTTGCACTGCAGCCTTGGGGGGGTCTTCGCCCGACCGTGCCTGGTCTGCAACCGTATCTGCTTTTGCGGAGGAACAGAGTCTGCCCGCTGGGCATGCGCATGCGCGGTGAGCTGGGCACGCAGCCCGGTGGGGGGCGGCCTACTCCATGCCGCTCCGGAGGATCTGGTTGGCCGCGATCAGCATGACGCTTATGATGAAGGCCATGGCGAAGGCGCAGATGAGGCTCTTGCGGACGCAGGTCTGCCTGTTCTGTTTCTGCGCATGCACTGGGGTGGGGGTTGGGGTGGGGGAGCGGAGGGCAAGGAGACGCGGGGTGGGGGTGGGGGAGTGGGGAGAGGGGGGAGAGAGAAGAGAGAAATGACACAGTGAGAAAGGCTGGCCTCCTCCTCGTCAACAAGCCCAGTTCCGAGGCTGAAGACGGGTCACACCGACAAGCATGCCCCGGACCATCCTCGGACACTGAACACCACATCCTCTGGCAAACCGTGCGCAACAGTCAAAACTTGATCAGAAGCCAAGAGAGATGTGATGCTCAGAGGAGGGTACAAACTTCCGGGTGCAGTAGAGCGACAGTGACTTTCTGCGCAAGAAGAGAAATGTAACGTTTTGGAGTTTCGCAAAAGGCACCGTCCGGGCACGGCTGTGTCGGTTTCTGCAGAACGCCGGGCTCCCATGTCTGAGGCAGCTGCTAGATTCAGATGCTTCCCTAAGTATTCACGCTGGGCCGGAAGCAACTTACCTTCCAGAATTGTTCTTGGGTGGCTGCTGGTCGGGATGACCCTAAATGACTCCTGGCATTACTTGAGTTACGCACGCCAGGGGGGGGGGGGGGGGGGTTCTAAGGAGGGGTCCCTGGGCAAGCAGCATACACATCCCTGGGAGGTTTTTTTAAAAAAAATTTTTTTTTAATGTTTATTTATTTTTGAAGGAGAGAGAGACAGAACATGAGCGGGGGAAGAGCAGAGAGAGAGAGGGAGACACAGATCCAAAGCAGGCCCCAGGCTCCGAGCTGTCGGCACAGAGCCCGCCGTGGGGCTCGAACTCACAAACCGCGAGATCATGACCTGAGCCGAAGTCGGAGGCTTAACCGACTGAGCCGCCCAGGCACCCCCATCCCTGGGAGCTTACTGAAAATGCAGGTGCTCATGCTGGACCCCACGCCCAGTCTACAGAATCAGAAACTCCAGGGATGGGGCCAGAGATCTGTGTTTAACCAGGTGATTTCGGTGAAGTCCACATGCTGTGTGGACAGGACCGGTGGGAACCCAGGAGAGAGTCACAAAGCTGTCAGACCTCTCACAGGCAGGGCGTCCCCGCCCCCACATCCTGCGGCACCAGGGGTCTGCCCTTGGGTCCTGGGATTGTATTCTTTTCATCCTTTTGTTGGGCTACGTCTTGCAACAGCGTTTTTATAAGGCCCTTAAGAAACCATTGGTAGGTCTGCATCAGTTGGGAAAGTAACATGGACCAGAGACAGAGAGATGGAAATCACCAGAAAGTAAAGTTTTGGTCAAGTGTGCCGAGGCAGAACAGATCTCTCTTCCATGCGTTGCTTCCTATACCAGAACTTTTCCTTCTTTGAGTCTGCACCACCCCCCTCCCCTCCCCATCTGTCTGTGCACCCGTGATCTTTGCACACAGTTTACCACTTAGCGTAGGAAAGAAATCTGTGCCCTGGAGGCAGCTGGGAAGCTGTGTACAGCAGAGCTACTCACTGGACCAGTGGCAACAGCACCATCTGGGAGTTTGATGTAAATGTAAATTCTTCGGTCCCACCGCAGAATTCCCGAATCAAAATCTCTGGGGGTGAAGGCCAGGAATTTGTGAATGAATAAGTTCTTCGGGTGATTAGGGAATTGCTAGGCCCCACCCCCAGAATTTTTGATTCAGTAGGACTAGGTGGGGCCAAAAAATTTGATAGAGTTTGAGTTGCTGGGGACCTGACAGGTGTGTGTGTGTGTGTGTGTGTGTGTGTGTGTGTGCGCTCGTGTGCGTGCGTGTGTGTTAGGGACATAGGGTGGGGGGTATCGGGGAAGATGGTTCTTCAGATTCAGACGTTAAGAAACCCAATGCCAGGGGGCACCTGGGTGGCTCAGTCAGTTGAGTGTCTGGCTCTTGATTTTGGCTCAGGTCATGATCTCGTGGTTGTGAGGTCGAGCCCCACGTCGGGCTCTGTACTGACAGCATGGAGCCCACTTGGGATTCTCTCTCTCTCCCTCTCTCTCTCTCTGCCCCTCACCTACTCACGCTCTCTCCTTCTCTCTCAAAACAAATAAATAAACTTAAAAGAAAAAAGAAAAAGAAACCCAATGTCAGAAGAGCAGCAGAACATTTTCAGATTACCTTCCATTTTGAAAAGAGGTCCTTCTGCTGGACGTTATACTCTACCTTTGCAAACCTCCAGCTGAGGGAAAGTGGTTTTTCTTTGGATCGGACCGGATTATGGCATGGAGAGAGGAGGTGTGTGTGCGGGCGCGGGGGAAAGAAATGCAACTTCCCTTCATATTGCTTGCAATCTCTCTGTACGAAAGAAGAATGGCAAGAGAAAAAGGTCAAGGTAGGGTCCACATGCCGTTCAAGAACCTAAAAGTCATTCAGTTTCAAGTACGTCTTCCCGTTGACATTCGGGAGCTCCTCTGAAATCCCTGGAAATCACAGGGAAGAAGTGGGAAGCCGGGGATGTTTCCAAAGACAAATGGAGCTTTCCTTAAGAGAAGGGGTGTCGGGGGCTTGTCAGGGGGCCTCTGTAAATTACATCAGGAGGGTTTCTCCAGCAAGCCACGTTTCACAGAGACCCAGGGCCCCGTGACGCAGCTCTGCCCCCACCCCCAACACTTGTTGATTATTTCTGCACTCTTAGGTGCTGTCTTTTTTTGTTTTAATGTTTTTATTTATTTTTGAGAGAGGGAGAGAGAGCAGGAGCGGGGGAGGGGCAGAGAGAGAGGGAGACCCATAATCCGAAGCAGGTTCCAGGCTCCGAGCTGGCAGCACAGAGCCTGACGCGGGGCTCCAACTCACGAACCATGAGATCGTGACCTGAGCCAAAGTCGGACGCTCAACCGACTGAGCCACCCGGGTGCCCCTCTTGGGTGCTGTCTTGTTATCTTTAATCCTGGATCCCCTGGGCTTTTGCTTCCCTTGGGTGATTGAAAGTATTTTTGGTTCCGTTCTCAACTTGCCGATCATGTCTGGGTCTTAGAATCTTACAAATTCTTACCCAGAGGAACAAGATTTCTTTGGTGCCAAGATGCCCCTGTCCCAGGACTGGGCAAATATAAAAAAAAAAAAAAAAGTGCCAGCCCTCCCTCAGTAAGGAAAAAAGGAGGAGGCGTTTAAGAAGGAAAGATCCAGGGCTGAAAATAGGAGGATGGGAAAGTGGCGTATCTGGCACTTTCTGAGGGCTGGCTAATTTATTCTGGGAAGTTCCTCAGCATAAACATGCTTCTGAAGGCAGTCATCTACCTTTCCTTCCTGAGGGCTAGCGAAGGCCGAGAAAAATTGTGTGATTACGCTGAGGGAGAAATTTTTGGCTGAAGCCCTTCTTTGTGAAGGACACTCAGAAAACAAGGTTACAGGCGACAGGATTATCCCGCAGGAGAGCGGCTGCACCTTTGATCTGAAAATCCTTCAAAGCAGTAGGAGGGGAGAGATAAGGAAGGAGGAAAGGCCTGGAGACCTAATAGGGTGTACTTGAGGCCATGCAAATCCCAGTCTAGACCAAAGTCCTATAAGCAGAGTGGCACTCCCTGCTTGCTCCTCTCGGTGGCCCTGAAACATCATCATTTCAGCCTCTGTGCCTCCACGAGAATCCTGTGACATCCAGTTCTCACGCTGTCATAAATCGTGTGGCAGAGTAAAAAAAGTCATGATTTCGGAGCCAGACCCAAGTCTAAATCATAGTTATTCCACCTCTCGGCTGTGTGACCTTGGGCAAGCAGAACTTCCTCCGGCCTCAGTTTCCTCATCTATAAAATGGGAGCGTCTATAAAATGGGAGTATTAAAAACTGCCTTGTTGTGAAGAGTGAGGATATATGAAGGTACTAGGGTGTGTTTGTGCCCCCGGAGTGCCAATTCTCTTTTGTAAACCTTTAAAAACTTTTTTAATGTTTATTTTTTGCGAGAGAGGGGGAGGGGGAGAAAAATGTGGGGGGGAAGGGGCCGAGAAAGGGAGACAGAGAATCCCAAGTGGGCTCCACGCTGACAGCGGAGAGCCGGTTGCGGGGCTTGAACTCACGAACCGTGACATCGGGACCTGAGCCGAAGTCGGACACTTAACCTACTGAGCCACCCGGGCGCCCCCGGAAACGTTTTCAAAACTTGCCTTCACTTACTGAACCCCGCCTGAGTAGGCCAGGCGCACGCCGCGTGCTCTACACGTGTCATCACAGACCTGCATGGTGGCCGTCCCGGTGAGAGCTGGGTGTGTGACTGTCCCTTGACAGGTGGGAGCCTCTGAAGCTCCACGAGGTGGAGTCCAAGTTCATTTGGCCAATGGCGCAGGTGGGGCTTGGGCCAGGGTCTGGTTCTAACACCCGGGTTTAAAACTTCTGCACAAACTCTGCCTTCTTGACCTTTCGCTTAGCGACAGGACACTCAGCGATAGGAAGATCCAAAGAAAAGCCACTTCAAACCCCTGATGTGCTTGACGGTACAGCCCGTCCCGGGTTAATGTGTTTGTTGATAATAATTCAAGGCCCGTCTTCGGCTCTCACACATTTGCACTGTGCTACAGTTTGGGGTTTTACTCTGTGTCTAGGGTTTGCTTCCCCAGCAGAACTCGGGCTCAGCCCAGGATGACCTGTGACTCCGGGTTAGGGCTTCTCTTAACCACCGCGTAGGAACAGCCCCGGGGCAAGCGACTGAACCTCTCTGAGCCTCAGTTTCTCTCTCTGTGCAAGGAGGTGATGCTAACTGTTCTGCTAATGTCGAGCATCATCTCAAAGATGAATGAGCGGATACAAAAAGTGAAACCCACACCCAGCTGTGAATTGCCAGAGAAGTTCAAGACGTCCTTGTATCCCCTGAGGGCTGGAGGAAAGGTCTGCTTGTTTTTCTCCTGTGCTGGAGTGAGCATCCGGGCAGGGCTCCCAGACCTTTGCCGTGGTCCCTTCCCTCGTGAATTCGTTCCGGGCTGCAGTGAAACTCACCTTCCCAAAGCAGCACTTAGTATGCGCCACGGATGCAAACGCTTTCTTGCTGGGGAAGCGCGTGCCATCCAGCATCTCAGCTCAGCTGGGAGGACCGCCGACCACCTCCTGTCCCTTTCCCATCTCTGCTCCTAGACCACTGTGCCTCCTTGCCGAGCAGCTTCTGTTTCAGGCGAGCAGGGGTCCCCACGCATCCCCACACGAGACTGCGCGATGCAGTCCAAGGCTTGGCACCCGTTCTCTCTGCTGGGGGTGCCCGCTGACCTTCCCTCTCATTTCTTCTGGGCGTACCCCAAACCTCTCTTCCCTAGGAGGCTTCTCCTGAATGTCTTGCTCTCATAGAGCCTGATCTTTAAATTTTTATAATGATCGGACTCTTTTTTTTTTTTTTTTATGTTTATTTATTATTTTGAGGGAGAGGGACGGGGAGAGAGAGAGAGAGAGAGAATCCCAAGCAGGCTCCGCACCAGCAGCGCAAAGCCCGGCGTGGGGCTCGAGCCCACGAACTGTGAGATCACGACCTGAGCTGAAACCAAGAGTCGGATGCCTAACCGACGGAACCACCCAGGCGCCCCATGGACTAGACGGTCTGTCAATACTTGCTTATTTTTAATTGAGATGGCATTCCCATACCGTAACATTCAGCCTTTTAGCGTGGACAGTTCAGTGGCATTCACCAGGTTGGGAAAGAATCCCCACTACCCAATTCCAGAATGTGTTCCTCACCCTAAAAAGAAACGCCACACACGTTAGAAGTCACGCTTCGTCCCTTCATTCCCGCCTCCCCAGCCCCTGGCAATCGCTAATCTCCTTTCTGTCTCTATGGAGATGCCTCGTCCGGGCATCGGGCATAGCAGATACATGCAAATGTACAACGTGTAGCCTTTTGCGTCTTCCTTCTTTAACTTGGCCCAGCCCATGCATGCTGTAGCCTGTGTTGGTCCTTTATTTCTCTTTGTGCCACCTTTTGTTTCTCTGTTCACCAGCTGATGGACGTTTGGGTTGTTTCCAGTTTTGGGCAATTATGGATAATGCTGCTAGAACATTCTTATACAAGTTTTCGTGTGGACGTGTTTCCAGCGCTCTTGGGTCCAGATCCAGGTAGGAGTCCAATTTCTGGGTCATATGGTAACTCTTTTCGAGGAACTTGCAACTGAACACAGAAAATGGCAAGAATGTATCATGCTGCTGGCAATCTTTTCCATGTTTCTCTTCCCATGGGGCCCGAGCTCTCTTTCCAGCAGAGTGGTTGACATAGGAGCCCAGAAGGAACATGGGGGGAAATTGACACAGGAGCACATAGAAGTGGGGTCTCCAGTTTTCTTGAAAGCTTGGTAGCAAGTCCTGAACACCTACAGACTCCTGGATGCTATATGGCAGGACCTGGGTTTGTGAGCTCAAGCATCAGACAGGTTTTGTTTTGTTATTTTACCAGATTTAGGGGCGCCTGGGTGGCTCGGTCGGTTGGGCGGCCGACCTCAGCTCAGGTCATGATCTCGCGGTCTGTGGGTTCAAGCCCCGCGTCAGGGTCTGCGCTGACAGCTCAGAGCCTGGAGCCTGCTTCGGATTCTGTGTCTCCCTCTCTCTTTCCCTCTGCCCCTCCCCTGCTTGCTCTCTGTCTCTTTCTCAAATAAACATTCAAAACAAAACAAAGAACAAAACAGATTCACACTGATCCACTCGGCAAATGACAGGCAGTGACTCTTGGAGTTTTCTCCTGGAGTCTGCACGGATTTTGCCACGGACTGGCTGGGTGACCCTGGACGTATTGGGCTCATAATCCCTCTGGCTCAGTCTCTTCGAAATGGGGCTGCGTGTCTGGAGGCTTTGGCTCCCAAATGAGGCGAACCAGAATCATAACAATTCTGATTAATTGCCCCCACACAGACCTCTATGTAAGTGATATTTCTGGCAGGGAGCTCGGGGCTCAGGAATGTTTAAAAACAAAACAATACAAAACCCATCTTAGGTGATTCTCACAATGAGCCAGAACTACCAAGTCTGGGAGCTATTACTGCTCTGTGATCCTTCCAGGTCTCACATTTTATGATTTTATGAAACTGAATATTTCCATAGCCTAAAGTGGAACTAATTAAGAGCTCCTGAAAGTGAATATTCTTTTTTTTTGTCATTTTTAAAAAATATTTTTAGTTACTCTTGAGAGACCGAGAGAGCGAGGGAGCGAGCCCGAGCGGGAGAGGGGCAGAGAGAGAGAGGGAGACCCGGAATCCGAAGCAGGCTCCAGGCTCCGAGCTGTCAGCACAGAGCCCGACACGGGACACGAATTCACGACCTACGAGATCATGACCTGAGCCGAAGTCGGACGCTCAACCGACTGAGCCACCCGGGTGCCCCTGAAAGTGAATTTTCTATACATCAGCGAGACCAAGAATGCTCAGGTACCCCAGGCAAGACCTGGAGACAGAGATAGATGATGTGGCCGAATAGCAGTGAGACTGCCATGTTTTATGATACCTGTTAAGGGGAAGAAGGGCCACCCCTCCTTCTGGCTCCTTCTCTACCATAAAATCGTCTCAGGTTTCTAGCCATCAGACGGCCAGGTCTTGCTTGGAGGGTTCCACTGTGGACCCTTGGTGAGGTGGCCAGGTGTTGTTCTGGCCTTTCCGACAGACCTTCCTCTTCTGGGAACGTAATTCATCTTTTGGTTTGGGGATCTGTAGCTCAGTCTTCAGACTGATTGAACTCTTGGTCCAGGGCTCCACCTTCCCCCTGCAGCAAACCAGACTGGCCAAGTAGAGTGTGCCAAGCTCTTGGCTGGGTTCAGGGTTAGGCATACGGGCCAAGCAGGATTGATGGGAGCCCCTTCTTGGAATGGAGGTGAATCTTCAGGGAGAGAATCCTGTCACTTCGGGGAGAGACAGCCTGCCCAAGATCGAAGCCAACAGAGAGGAAAGAAGGACAGAGACTGGGAAGGAGACAGTGACCGACTGGGGGTTGGGAGGACAAGGGAATGTCGCTTGAGCTCTTTCGATCCAGGTCAGCCAAAGTTCATCCCTTTGCCAATATTTTTTAGTTTAAGGGCGTCTGGGTTGAGTTGCTGCTACTTAAAACCAAGAGTCCTGACTGGTACTTTTAGCACCTCCGATGTTGGCATCGACTTGACTTTAGGAGCGAAGGTGTCAAGAAGAATGTTCAAACCCTGCACATTTGGTCCCTGTGCCATCCTTCAAAGACGATGTGGCATTCTAGCAGTGGGGACGCACGACGTCTCCGGGAAAAAAAAAAAATCAAATCAGGAGAACAGACCTGGGGCTAGGGATGAGCTAGTTCTGTTTCGTTGTCTGTTTCGAGTGCTCACTCCTGTGTTCAGCCTTATACAAAGTAATCTCACGTGTCACCTCATGTCCCAGCCACACGAGGCAGTCATTGTGTGATTCCCATTTCACGGATGAAGAACATTAGGCTCTTACTGTGTATGTAAGTGTCTCAGGCAAGTGACCTCAGACAGGACAAAGCAGGATTTTCAGCCAGGCCTGTCCAGAGTGCAGAGTTGGAGTCCTCAACGACCAGGCGTACTAATCAAAACCAGTCCTCCGGCTGTCTACCTCGTGTCTCGGAATCTCATCACTCCTCACTCGTGGCTCCAGAAAACTTTCCTGCCGGACTGCTGTGAAGGATTCCCAGATTGAAGAAAAAAATCCCTTTCTGTCTGAAGTCCCAAATCTCTCTGAAAACTGTGTCCTGTCTCACCACCTGCCACGGACCCTCCGCTCCACCTTAAGCTCCACCCGCAGAGAACAGGTTTTATTTAAGGAAATTCATGGCACTGGGCAAACCGAGAGCAGATGGTGTAGCAGACGTGTTATGTCCTTTTCATTTGGATGGGCCTGAAATACCCAACGTGCACGGCCAGGTGATGGGACAAGGCTCCCCATCTGGGTGTGCATTTGACATCCCAATAGGAATTCTGCAGCTTCAGCAGGGATGGCTGGCCTGGAGACCTTAGGTTTGGTTGCAAATTCTTTCTGACCTTCCGCTGAGCCAGAAATTGTTGAAGCTGGATGTGACCGTCATTGTCTAATCTTTGCATTGCAGAGGTGAAGAAGAGAAGGCTGAGAGTTTCTAGAGAACTTACGCAGGGTCACATATCTAGTCCAGCCAGGGGTGGGCACGTAACCCGCATGTCTGTACAGTGATGCTTTGGGAGCTAGGGAGCTACCCGGCCCGCGTCCCCTCCTTTGACATTTATTTCTCTCGTCCATCATCCCGAGGCACTGGATGGCGCAGAACAGCTCTGCCATATGCCTTTCACAGAAACGATTTCTCCCCCCCCCCCCCCCCCCCCCGTCGATGATTTCGCTTTACTTCCTTCTGCCGCGCGTGTTGTCAGAATGTCTAGAAAAATCTGACAGCTGGTATTCCATTTAGGGACAACATTTGGGCGATGTGTCTTGAAAGGGCTCACACACAGTCTTGCCGCGCCTTCTACTCAACTTCCAAATATAATATGACTTTCCTGGCGATGACATGAAAAACGAGTGACGATGAAGTGCCATTCCGTAAGGGGGCCTGAGACGCCTATGTCTGGCTAAAGGGAGCCAGAGGAACAAATGAAGGGGCAGGGCCTTGTCAGATAGCCCCGGGTTCACACCCTTCCCCGGTACTTGACCTTGGACGAGCGACACCGGTCTGCTGAGCCTCGGTTTCCTCATCTGTACCAGAGGGGCCACAGAACTTCTCTCCCAGGACACGCTGACAGGTGAGTTGCTCGTGTTAACAGGTGACCGCCCCTGGCTGCCACGCCAGGCAGTTAGTTCCCTCCCGCCCCTTTCCTCTTGGACTGTATCAATATGGAGGAAGCAGTAAACACATTAGAAGCGGTAAATCAAACTTAATGTATATAATATAATTTGTTAGGTGAACCCTTAATAAGGATCCGGTGACAGGCAACTAGAGGACCACAAGGTCAACCACAAGACCACTCGATTCCTCATGTGTCAGCAACTGGACCCAAATAGACAAGAATTTGTCTCTCAGCGTCACTGGGCTTCTGTTCTCCAAAAGCGAAATGTCTGGTGATTATAAAGGAATCACACGGAAGCAAAACGTCTTAAACCTCTCATGTAGCCCGGATGGTGAGTGGGCATTGCGGGTAGGCACATAGTCCGGTAACTAGCCCATTTCGGTGAATGCTGACCTATTTATTTTTCCAAATAGTTAGAACACACGTATTGAAAACTGACAGCTCAGAACATTGAACATAATTGATCTTAATGAGGGAATTCAAAAAGATCTGGGGCGTTGGGAACACCTGAAAGGCATACTTTGAGCTGAGGATTCTCTTTGGACCGGGGGCTGGGTAGACTGCCAGCTGATGGGTTTTGCCGGAAAGCCCCCGAATTCAGTGCGATTCAATGATCTCGTGCCCAAAGCACCCAGCACGGTGGGTGACACTTGGTCCGGTGTTTGACTCAGTCTGAATAATTTCTCATCTGGAAGCCAGGTGTGAACAAAGGAAAGGTCCACTTCAGAACCCTTGAGTTAGATTCTTCTGGTCTCTTCCCGGCCTTAATAAGGGCTTCTGTAGATGACTTCTTTGGGTGCTCCAGGAAAATGGGTGCTCCAGGAAAATGAGCCCCCAACTCAAGGGTTTCCTGAAGACAAGTCAAGAAAGCTGTCCTTCTGTGTACCTTGGAATCTCATCCTAGTCCTCTTGTCCTTCCCCTGGGAGAAGATGGAGACATTCCTGCCTCCTTATGATCACAGAGCCCTATCTTCCGTAAAGGGAAGGCGGATTAGAACGCGTGAGGGGCCGTGTGGATGTGTCTGTGCGTGCACGCGTAGCTGTGGTTTGCGTTGGCCTAAGCGCCAAACGGGTAAAGACAACAAAATCAAGCCAAAGGGAAAACTAAAAGGAGAAAAAGAAAAACATAAACCTCTCCCACCAAAGGGGGCCACATCCCCCCCCCCCACACATCCATTCATGTGGAAGGAATGATCGAGATTTCCTGACTTAATGGACAGAACCTGAACAGGTTTGTACAAGTCTCAGACCCAAGATTTGTAAAAGCGAAAAGTATCATCACTGGTGTAAAACGATGCTAGGGCCTGAGGAAGGCCTCCTGTTCGGCTCTAACAGGCTCCACGTCAGGTCGTGCATATCAGCATTTTCAAACCTCTGCTACGCTCCAGAATCTCAGTCTTGACCCCCAATGTGCTGAGCTCAGAGTTATTTGATGTGCGCCTCTTTAAATTCCATTCTACCAGGGCGCCCGGGTGGCTCAGTCGGTCGAGCATCCCACTTCGGCTCAGGTCATAATCTTGCAGTTCGTGGGCTCGCGCCCCGCGCCGGGCTCTGTGCTGACAGCTCAGAGCCTGGAGCCTGCTTCCGATTCTGTCTGTCTGTCTGTCTGTCTCTCTGCCCCTCCCCTACTTGTGCTCTCCCTCTCTCTCTCAAAAAAAATAAGCATTAAAAAAATGAAAAGAAACAAATTTCCATTCTACCGCACATCAGTTTCATCGACCAGCTCATCCTTCCTTGCTCAGAGACAGGGCAAAGACCTGCACTTTTAGGTTTCTTTTTTGTTTCTTCATTGGTTCCTTCCTCTGACATAAAGTAAGGCAAGATTCCCAGTCCCCTTGGATCTCCCGGCTTTCCAGGTTGAGCTGATCAGCGTGGGTATATACCTGCTGCAGCCAAGTTGTTTGGTTTGATTCGTTTTTTGCTGCAGCAAAATTTTAACAAGAGCAGGAGGGAAGAGCTCCCTGGGAGGGTAGGGAGGAGGTCAAGGTCGGCCACAAGGCCTCAAATGGACCCTTCCAGCCCTAGGGCACCAGCGGGGAGCTCAGTTGAACACAAACCAATGAGCTCGCATTTCAGGCCAAACGGCACTGACATAATATTAAAACAAACGCAAAACAAAAAAACCCTCTGATGTGAAAACAAGCAAAAGGGCTCATGTAATCCACGTTGCAGAGGGCATTCAAAAAAGCAATGTGCTAATTACAAAGCAATGTTTCTCTTATTCAAGAAGGCCACAAAGTTTAAAGCATTCAGCACAGCAACTGGAACGTATCACTAAACCCCACGGTTGGTAGCTGTTGCCCATGTTACACGTACGAATCAATTCGAGCGGACTCAGGAAGACTTCGATTTGGAAACCCCTTTCTCCCTCAGTTTATTAATATATGAGCTTTTGAATAATAAAAAGACATTGCTTAGGGTTCAGATTCCTTCCCAGTGCAGTCTGACCTTTCCCAAATTACTAAGACTTGTGACATTTCTCTGAACAAAACACCGATCCACAAACGAAGGCTCTTGTGGAAAACAAGATGTCCAGAAATACTCCCCTCTCCCGTCTCCAGAGCATTTGCTGACAGTGGGGGGCTGGAGCCCCCGATGCTTCCATTGCTGGAACACACAGCCTGTCATCAGGGTGGGAAGAGCTGGGTCGAGATGGATGGGGGAGGCCAGGCCTGCTGTTTTCTTAGGTGTTCCTCCCCTCCCTGCCTGCCTCGCCCCTATTCACCCTCCCGATCCCCCTGCCTGTCCTGCTGCACATGTGGCTCTGCCTGTGACCACCCTGCTCTCGTGTGGTCTCGCGTGGCTCCAACTCCAAATACAGCCACTGATGCTCCAGCCCACGTGTCACATGCAGGCCGACCGGGGCAGCTTCTGGACCACAACTGGGTTTTGTTCGCCACACACAGCGTTTTTGAAAGATGTTTGGATGCCTACAGAAGGGGGCACAGCTCTCAAGTTTACCCCAATCCCTCCCTATCCACCACTCCCCGTCTCCCTGGCTTGAGTTAATCGCACTTATCACCTCGGAGTAGAAGCGTCTCTTCCTGTCATGGCCTTTAATCCTGCACACGATGCAGCGGTGTGGCCCGGACAGGACCCCTGGGGGCCCAGGTCCGAATGAACCACTGTGGCCCCCTGGACTAACTGCGTTCCGCATAGACTCCCCGCTCGGCCGGCTCTAACGTGGCGGCTCCGAGACCAGGCAGGGCGAATGCCATCCTGGTGGCTATGTGACAGCTTCCCAACGGTGTGCCCCGATTTGTGTAAGTGTTCGGGAAAAAGAATAGAAAAGAGTGGCTAGACCTCTTTAAGAGATCCCAGCCCTGGACAAGTTAAACAGGCCTGATATCCTGTTTTAATGTCATTAAAAAAATCTTTTTTTTTTCTATTCATCAGGGTTGTTAAAGCAGTTCTGATTTTCAAAGTTGAAAGAGGGATTGAATTATTTAGCTTCCCTGGAACGTTCTACTGATTAGGGGATCAGGTAGGCTGGTTTTGTTTTGTTTGTTTTTTTCTTACCGTTTCTTTCATGAGCCCAAGAAAAATGGCCTCTCGTGGGTCTATATTTTGGCCCCAGGAAAAGCTTCTCTCTTCTCTAAGTACAGGGTTAAATTCGCGAGAGTATTTTTGTGAACGGGGCTGTTTCTGACCAGTGCCTTCAGGGAGCAGAGCACAGAGGCAATCCTTTCCTAAGGGTCCTGCGAAGTAGGTGTAATTATCCTGATGTTTATAGGTCAGGGTACGCCCTCAGAGAAGGCACACCTGGTGGCCAAGGTCGCGCACTTAGCCACTGGACTTGACCCGAGTTGGGCGCTGGAGTTTGTACCACTCCACGCAGCCCCCCGGTGAGTAACGGCAAAGTACCACAAAGCTGCCCGTCTAATCACAGACTTGAGAGAAGCACTGGCGGAAAGACAGGGTCCCTAGAGGTCCTGCAAAAAGGCAGGGTTTGGGGGGAAAAATGGAAAAAGGAAAGGAAAGAAAAGAAAAGGAAAGGAAAAAAAGAAGAGAAAAGAAAAGAAAAAAGAAAAGAAAAGAAAAGAAAGGAAAAGAAAAGAAAAGAAAAAAAAGAACCTATTGCATCTTTGCGGAAAGGATCTTGTAACCTCAGTCCTGGATTCTTGGCTTCAGGACAAGGCCCTCCAGCCCCGACTGTAAATTCACTCTTCATAGCGAGGATGTGAAGGTGTTGGCCGGTCCCAGACCAGGTAGGAGGTGGAATCGGGGGTACCTACCTCCTTCGAACTCTGTCTGGCAGTTCTCCGAGGTCTCCTGCAGGCTCTCCTCCTCGTTGATGATGATGTTCTCGATGTCCTTCATTGTCAAGTGGTCCCGGAAGGCGTGGTAGAGGATGTGCTTCAGCTCCTCCAGAGTTATCCTCTGCATGTCGAACTGTGGGGATAAAGAGGGATGAGAAGGTCTTGGGCGCGTGGGGCTGAGGACTCAGCCTGGGGCATGGCTGCCAAGCCCCAACAGCCCAAAGCTCCCGTGTGGAAGCTCGGCTCAGCTTTCCAGGATATCAGATGAGCAACTTTTCCATCGTGTTCTGCTCCAAGCATACTCGTGAACTTGCAGGCACTTACTGGGGATACAGTGAGCGCAACATATCCCCCTCGGTTGAGACTCCCGGAGGGAAAAAAAAAAAATGCCACCTGCTAGTTGGCCTCCCACTCACCCGGCCATCTGCCGTCACCTCCGCACGCCATGCACACCTCACGGACTTGGAAGTTGTGTCACACCTCAGATAATGCACACATCTCTAAAGATATTCTGTATCTCCTGAGAAGCTGGCCGTTCCCGTCTTGCTTTAGATACGCATCATGTTCTGACAAGGTAACATCCAAGTTCAAAGCCGTGTTCATGAGGAAGGAAAGCTAAAGGGAGGTGTGGCATCCCCCAGTACGGTCTTCGTGTCCTCGGGAGAGTCTCCTACTCTCCTACTCCATTTCTACCGGGTGTGGTCCTGTCACTCCCTTGGCCAATGAAATGTGAGCAGAAGTCACATCCGCCGCATCCAATTAAAAGCTCTAAAGGCCACATCATGTGCTCTTTCTCCTCTGCCACGAGAATGGCGTGCCCCCTGTGGGGGCTGCGCCTTCCGTCTGGGCCCCAGAACAAGGATAAGGTGGGGAGGATCTGCAGATACCCCGTGAAGGAAAAAGAAGACGAGTACGAAACGCCCTTCGTTGTTATCAGCCGTAGGCATTTCAGGCTTGTTTGCTAACTGGGTTTAAGTCAATGATACAGAGATTATACAAACCGTACAAAGCATATTTAAAAAATAACACAAAAAATTTCTACTAAAAAAAATACAACCACGCACAGAGGTCAGAGGCTACCGTAACAAACATTCGAAAACACCATGTTCCAGGGCCAAGGGGTGGGAGATGAGAAACACGTGATCGGAGGCCGGAAAGATAAAGACCCACGGCTGTTGTGCAGAAGCGTGACACTCGGTTGCGGCATTGCCTGTGATGATTTGAAGGACGGGTATCTGTGGGAGGAGTTTGTGGCCTTAGGTAATCAGTCTGGGGAACAGCATGGTTGCAACTGGTGGTAACGGACAGGGTGAAACCAGAAAGAGGTGGGCTCCTAACATTAGCAACTCAGGCAACAACAGGTGCTGGCGAGGACGCGGAGAAAGAGGATCCCTTTGGGGGATCCCAGGTGCTGGCGGGAAGCCAAACTGGTGCAGCCCCTCTGGAAAACAGTATGGAGGCTCCTCAAAATATGAAAAATAGAACCACCCTACGACCCAGCAATTGCACTGCTGGGTATTTACCCCAGGGGTAACAGAATGCTGATTCGAAGCGCACGCGCACCCCCGTGTTCACAGCAGCACTATCGACAACAGCCAAAGGAAGGAAAGAGCCCAAATGTCCATCTACCGATGAATGGATAAAGAAGATGTGGTAGGTATAGACAATGGAATATTATCCGGTGATCAAAAGGAATGAAGTCTTACCATTTGCAACAATGTGGATGGACCTGGAGTGTACTGTGTTAAGCAAAAGAAGTCAGCAGAGAAAGACAAATATAAGAGTTCACTCATAGGTGGCATTTAAGAAACAGAACAGGTGAACCCAGGGGAAGGCAAGGAAAAACGAGATAAAAACAGAGAGGGACACAAACCGTAAGAGACTCTTAAATACAGAGAACAAACTGAGGGTTGCTGGTGGGGTGTTGGGCGGGGGGACGGGCTACATGGGTGATGGGCATTAAGGAGGGCACTTGGCGGGATGAGCACGGGGTGTCATATGTAAGTGATGAATCACTGAATTCTATTCCTGCAATCATTATTACACTCTATGTTAACTAAATTGAATTTAAATTAAGAAATGCGAAAAAAGAAAGAGGTGAGCTCAGAGTGAAATAAGCCAGAGAGGAAGACAAAAATCATATGATTTCACATATGTGTGGAATCTTAAAAAAAAAACCCAAACAAACATAACAACCCTGAGCTCAAAGATACAGAGAACAGATTGCCGATTGCCTGATTTGGTGGGTGGGCGGTAGGTGAATGAGGGAAGGGAATCAAAAGGTACGTGCATTCAGTGATGAAATAAATAAATTCTGTGGGTCTAACATACAGCATGGTGACTGTAGTTAATAACACTGTACTGCATATTTGAAACTAAGGGAGTAGATCTTAAAAGTTCTCATTGCAAGGGAAAGAGTGTGCAATTACGTGTGAGGAGGGATGTCAATTAAATTTATTGTGGGGGCGCCCAGGTGGCTCCGTCGGTTAAGTATCCGGCTCAGGATGTTGGCTCCGGTCATGATCTCACGGTTTGTGAGTTCGAGCCCTGCAGCAGGCTCTGTGCTGACAGCACGGAGCCTGCTTGAGATTTTCTCTCTCTCTCTCTCTCTCTCTCTCTCTCCCCCCCACCCCTCCCCTGCTCATAATAATTCTCTCTCAAAATAAAGAAATACACTTAAAAAGATGATTGTGGTGATTATTTTGCAATATATACAAATATCCCATCATTATCATACACACAGGAAGCCAATGTAATGTTATATGTCAATTATATCTTAGTTTTTTTTTAAAAAGGAAAAACAAAACAAAACAAAACAAAACAGGAGAGAGAGATGAGCTCAGGAAAGAACAGGCCAGGAACGGAGACCACTCAGAAATTCCTGGTCTTGCGGAATGGAAAGAAGCAATTGTTTTTCATCTTCAACCAAGAAGGGATAAAATTGAGAAATGTTATAAATTACAAAACAAAGCAGAGTGGTCCTTATTAAAACCTCTGGAAATGCTAAGTGACTCTCCAAGGAAATTGGTTATTAGGTTTAGAGAGAGTTATGTCTCAAAATAATTGTGGATGTGGCTATTAGCAAAACACAATTGAAATCAAGATTTAAAAAAAAAAAAGGCGAATTTTTTGAGAGAGCCCTACTGGGCAAGAACCAACAGCATGGGATTAAAAGGCTCTATCACTACTCAAAACATAAAATGATCTTTGGGCTCCCAACCTTTTATGGGCACAAACCATTAGGAGAGTAAGTGACATAGGCCCAAAGCAAGGTGTATTCCAAGGCCCTCATCAGGAGGGAAGGAGACTAGTGGAAAAGGGCAGAAGGTCTCCCGGATGGTGAAGCTGGGAATCATTCTTGACATCACTCAGTGAAATCAAGAGCAGTTTTCAGGAAGCAGAACCAGGATCTAATCAAGGAATATTCCTTACCCCAAAGTCTGTATGGCAAGATTTTAGAATTGCTCTAAGCTTTTGACTGCTATGTGTCTTCCACTGTTTTCTTCTTTCTTTCTGGATGGGATTGTTTTGGGTGGTTAACCCGAGTCTGTTCCACCCTTATATGTTGAGTGTGTTGGGGGCGAGGGGAGAGGGATTTGTTTTTTTAATCCATATGTCTCCAGATCAGGAGGAACCATACCCAGATTTAGTGTATATCATCAGGGTCTAGACCTTGAGTCTTTTTGTTCATTTATTTTATTTATCGAGAGACAGAGACAGGCAGAGAGGGAGGGAGAGGGAGAGAGAATCCCAAGCAGACTCCACACTGTCAATGCAGAGACTGATGTGGGGCTTGATCCCACAAACTTTCAGATCGTGACTTGAGCTGAAATCCAGAGTCGAACGCTTCACCAACTGAGCCAGCCAGCTGCCCCTAGTATCTTGAGTCTTACGTATTATAATTGGACGGGATTTTTGAGTGTTTCTCTTGGGTAGGGATGAGTCTATTTTGTGGCTAAAGGGAGGAAAATGAATATTTGCGAGCAAGGGTGTGGGCTGTAACAGGTTTTACTGTTTCTAATGATTTTTCCCCCTCCCTGTGAGAGGGTCCTATCTCCCTGCCCATTGGCCCATTGATGTCAGGCTTGGGCCAATTGAATGCCAGTGAAAGCCATATATGAAAGTGATGGGTGTCCAAAGAGAAGTCTCAAAGCCGTCTTGTGTTCTGCTATTTCTTTTTTTCTTCTGTCACAAAAACACTTGTACCAAGTAGGGGCTGCTCCTGCACCGTGGCTCCTGGAATGAATACGATGTGGAGCTAACCCACAAAGGGCAGGCGATTTGAGAGAAATAAACCCTTATGTTGGCCACGAAGACTTTGGGGTCTCTGCAGTATAACTCACCCAAGAATGCATACAGAAATGTTTTAATTTAATGTGGATCACGGTGAAAGAAAGTTCTCGACCTTTTTCTTTCCCGGCTCTCTTGGTAAAGCAGTCATTACCTTGCTTGAAATATGCCCTTCTTCTAACAAATGAAAGGGGGTTTGAAATTTGCCAGAAATCGAAATGATTTAAATCTAAATGATCTGAATCGAAATGACTCAAGTTTGCCGGAAATCGAAATGACTCAAGTTCAAAGCCGTTTATATAAGTAAGAACAACTGAGGTGGGTGTGTAAAGTGGATTTGTCTGCTGCATCACAGTTTAGTGACTATGGAGTGAATTATGAGACGCACCTAGGGTTGACTCGCGGTCTAAAGTGTCCTTTAGATTTGATAGGGGAGCACGTGGTTGCTAGTCTGGGTGCTCCCAGAAGGTTGGCGAGATGCAGGAGGAGGGTGATGGACGTCACAGATGAGAAAATTTGGGCACGCCATCCACCGTGCCGCGATCAGAGACTGAGAGTGACAAAATCAAAGAGACTCTGAGAAAATGAGTAAGAATTTCCTGGAAGGCCGGAGGAAGGACCGGAGGAGCCGGAGAAATCCAGCTGAGACTCTGCTGAAAATCAGAAATTAGGTGAAAAGAATCAGCCAGAGTCTGACAAAGTCAAGGCAAGATGCAGATTCCAGAAATCTCTATTTTCCTTTCATTCACCTATCTGGGTCATCTTTTAATAATAGGATACTAATATTTAAACAAAATTAATTAAGTAGGATTCCAAGTTTCCTATGTTGTCAGAATAGATCTCTTTTGCAAGTTTGAAAGGCATCACTGTCAAACACGATGCCAATAAGGATTCCTTCCAAGATCATCAGTCCCTGAGCTTTTTAATTTTACTTGAGTCAATTTTGGAATGATGTGCTTTTTTTTTTTTTCCAGAAAACCGGCCAAAAGATCAGCAGGCAGCTATACTCAATAGTGCCGCAGTTTTAAGTTTCTCTCAGTACTTTTTAAGAAATTTTTTAAAACATTTATTTCTTTTTGAGAGACAGCGAAACAGAGCACGAGCAGGGGAGGGGCAGAGAGAGGGAGACACAGAACCCGAAGCAGGCTCCGGGCTTTCGGCACAGAACCCGACGCGGGGCTCGAACCCACGAACGATGAAATCATGACCCGAGCTGAAGTCAGATGCCTAACCAACTGGGCCACCAGGGTGCCCCTCTCAGGACTTCTTACGTCCCATTGTTGTTTTTTTTTTTTTAATTTTTTTTTCAACGTTTATTTATTTTTGGGACAGAGAGAGACAGAGCATGAACGGGGGAGGGGCAGAGAGGGAGACACAGAATCGGAAACAGGCTCCAGGCTCTGAGCCATCAGCCCAGAGCCTGACGCGGGGCTCGAACTCACCGACCGCGAGATCGTGACCTGAGCTGAAGTCGGACGCTCAACCGACTGAGCCACCCAGGCGCCCCGATTACGTCCCATTGTTTACTTACAATCCTACTTGTGTTTCTTTCTCCTGGGTTTGGTTTTTGTTGTTTCATTCTGGTTTTACTAGATCATGGCTAAAGAATGCAGCCGGTACATCTGTTCTTTTTCAGGAACATAAAGAGTTTTCTATTATGATATCTCTGCAGGGTCAATCGCACAATCATGTTTCTCCTCATTAATTATATTACGTAGCCTTAGAATTCTAATCTGCTATCTCCTATAACCTTATTTTCTGGGGACTACTTGATTTGTCAAAGACCGTAACACATTAAAGTCTGTGAAGGGAGTTATATCTCCAAGTCCTAATATTTCTTAAATGAGGCCATTCCTTAGTGCAGAAAGATTGATTTCCTAATCCAACAAATAGTTATTGAGGCTGACTCGATGCCAGACTCTGATGGAGATGCAAAGGTGAACAGGACATGGATCTTGCTCTCAGAAGACAAGCCAATAAGTAATTTTAATCCAGTGTGTTGTTAGCCAAGCCAGGGGAAGCACAGGATGGCTTGGGAACCCCTAGGAAAGGCAGCGGGTTCTAGAGAGCTTTCTGGAGGACGGGGCTGCAACCGGAGACCTACAGACGTTTGCTGGGTGAGTGGGCATGGGAGACAGGCAAAGGGAAGCCATGTTGGCCACGCATCACGGCTCTACCAAGACCTAGGGTGTGAAAGTTGACATAGTCCTTGAATGGCCATAGGTTGAGGTCTTCTGGGGTCTGGGAGCAGGAGACAGTGGTGGAGGATGCAGGGAGAGCCGTGGGGAGGGTGCTAGTCAGTGAAGGTCTTGTGTGCTCCAGTAAGGGAATTGGTTGCTTTTTGTTTGTTTTCACTTTTTTGTTCTTATTGTGGTAAAATATACATAAGCACAAATTTACCATTTCATCCATTTTCAAGTATACAATTCTGTGACATGAAGTACATTCCCATCATTGTGTAGTCATTACCACCAGCCATCTCCAGAACTTTTCCCATGTTCCTCAGCTGGAACCCCATGTCATGAAATGCCATCTCTCCATTGCCCCTCTCTGCTACCCAACCCCCCCCCCCCCCCCCCGCCCCTGGAACCCACCATTCTACTTTCGGTAGAGAGTCTAACATGTGGGGCTCAACAGTCGGTTGAGCATCCAACTCTTGATTTTGGCTCAGGTCATGATCTCAGGGTCATGGGATCAAGCCCCACGTTGGGCTCTGTGCTGAGTGTGGAGCCTGCTTAACATTCTCTCTCTCCTGCTCTCTCTGTCCCTCCCCTGCCTGTGCTCTCCCTCTCAAAAGAAAGAAAGAGAGAGAGAGAGAGAAAGAAAGAGAGAGAGAGAGAGAAAGAAAGGAAGGAAGGAAGAAAGGAAGGACGGAAGGAAGAGAAAAGAAAGAAAAGACAAAGTCTAACAGGAGTCTAATACCTCATAGAAGTAGAATCATACAGTCTTGTCCTTTTATGGCTACCTAATTTCACTTGGGTTTATCCACGCTGCTGTGGGCCTGCAAATATCTGATCTTGCCCCTGCTCTTAGTTTTCTTGGGTATATGCCACCCAGAAGCAAAAGTGCTGAATCATATGGTAATTCTAGGTTTAATGTTTTAAGGAATGGAGGTTGGCTTTTATCTTTTGGGTAGAATGGGGTGCCATTCAAAGATTTTCGCCAGAGAAATTACTTCCTCAGGTTTGGGCTTGAGAAAAATTCTCCTCCGTGGACAAGGGGCAAGAGGACCAGACAAGAGACTATTAAAGCAACAGCTTTAGAAAGCATGGCGGTCTTCGCATACCTTTCCAGGCCCAGGAGGGAGCCGTTCCTGCCCGAGGTGCCACATCAGCACACCAAAGCTTAGATAACTGTTGTGTCCTTGTAAATGCTCCTCTCCACCAGAAGCATCCAGTGAGTCGATTCCCAAACACCAAGCCGCGCTGGGCCTCCTCGCCCCAACACAAGGAAGACCGTGGGGCCCCAGCCAATCAGATATTTTCTCTTTGTCTCATCCTTATTCTTTATTCCTTATCCTGTAAAAGCCTCCGGCCTTCCGCCCCACTTTGCAGTTCTCCGAATGCAAACTGTCCGCTTCACGAAGTGTAAAAGTTTGCTTTTATCCCCCAAGTTGTCTTCTTCGATCCCTCTTTAGCAGCGGGCCGTGGTGACAGAATCGCAAACCACGCAAGAGCGTGATGGGCAGGACTCAATGATTCATTGTGTGTGGAGTGTGAAGGAGAATGAGCCAATCAGGATGACGCCCGTGCTTTATGTCCAGCCGGATGGGGGCACAGAAAGAAGGAGCCTAGAGAGAAAGGTGACCAACTGAATTCTGGATGTGAGCATCGGAGGTTCCTGAGGGACAGCCCAACGAATAGCCCGAGGGGATATCTAGATATGGGCTAATGATACAGCTTTGAAAGTCACTTGCCTACAGATGATAATAAAAGTCATCAGAAAGGATGTCAACACCCGGGAAGAGGGTATGGAGTGTGAAAAAGCCCAGGAAAGGCACTGGGAGGACATCAAGATAAACAGGTTACAGGCTCCATCCATTACAGAATGGCAGTGACACTGTGATTTGTAATAAATGTATATTTTGGTCTTCCATGTTTTTGTTCCTGGTTCCTCGCTCACAGCGCCCCAAACCCTTGGAATCCCCAAAGTGATAAGAGCAACGGAAGCATCTTTTGGTAAAATATTTGGTCTCTGGTCCTCAGTTCCTGCAATTGCCTTTGGCCATAAGTGGGGGTCTGGTTATTCCCAAGCCCCTTTCAACTCCAACTGGGTTTATGTTAATGAGGTGACTTTTGGAAGTCTCTGTAAGACGGGGGAGCAGGTGGCCAAGGGAACCAATCCTGCACAGATGGTTTGTAACTTTCAGTTACACCCCCGGATTTCCAGGGAGGAGAGGGGCTGGAGGTTGACTCAGTCACCAGTGTCCAATGTTTTAATCAATTGTGCCTAGATTGTGAAGCCTCCATAACAACCCAAAAGGAAGGGATTTTAGAGAGCTTCTAGGTTAGTGGCACTTCCCTGTGCCATTGGGTCAGGACCCAAACTCCATGAGGACATCAGTTCCTTTGTTTGGGATCTCACCCTATGTATCTCTTTATCTGGCCATTGATTTGTATCGTTCAGTATCCTTTGCGATAAACCAGCAGTCTAGTGAGTAAACTGGTTTTCTGAGTTCTGTGAGACGCTCTAGCAAATTAACAGAACCCAAAGGAAGGGTGTCCCAGGGACTTTTGATTCATAGCCTGCCAGTCAGAAGGACGGGTAAAGACCTGGATTTGCAACTGGTAACTCAAGTGGAGGGCAGTCTCTCGGGATTGAGCCCTTAGCTTCCGGAATCTGATACTGTCTCCAGGCACATGGTCAGAATTGAATTGAATCACAGGACCCCCAGCTGGTGTTGGAGAATTGCTTGGTAGTGTGAGGAAAAAACTCTCCCACACAATGGGATTGGGTACAGGACTGCAGTATACCTTTAATCAATACACACAATCAGTCATTAAAAACTTATGCAAGTGCCAAAAAGAGACTAATAAAAAAACAACAACAACAAGAACCCACCTCAGACTCTTAAATATGGAGAGAACAAACTGATGGTTGCCGGAGGGGAGGTGGGTGGGGGATGGGTGGAATAGGTAAAGGGGATTAAGGAGTGTGTTCGTCATGATGAGCACTGAGTCATGTATAGAACTGTTGAATCACTATATTGTACATCTGCACCTAATATAACACTGCATGTTAATTATGCTGGAATTAAAGAAATAAAAATTTAAAACCAAAACCAAAACCAAAAGCTAAGAGCCTAAAGTTTCAAGATATATCAAATTATTTTTCAAATCACCTGTGGTGTCAAATGATACTAAATTTATCAGGCATATGTTATCCAAAAATAATTCAAAAAAAAAAGTTAAGTGCCTTCTATTTGAAAAAAAAAAATGTTTTTACATCAATATTGCTGCACCGGTTTTCTTTTGGAATCGATTTTCTGCTAAATCTTTGTCTCCTTTTAGGTTCTTTTTAAAACGAAAAGTTTATTTATTTTAAGAGAGAGAGTGCATGAGTGGAGGAGACAGAGAGCTAGAGAGAGAGCTAGAGTGAGGGAGAGGGAGAATCCAGGAAGGCTCCATGTTCTCAGCATGGATTTTTTAAAAATGTTTATTTTTGAGAGAGAGAGAGAGAGAGAGAGAGAGCAGGGGAGGGGCAGAGAGAGAGAGAGCGAGACACAGAATCTGAAGCAGGCTCCAGGCTCTGACCTGTCAGAAAGAACCCGATGCGGGGCTCAAACTCACGAACTGGGAGATCATGACCTAAGCCAAAGTCAGATGCTTAACCGACTGAGCCACCCAGGTGCCCCGGATTTAAAAAAAAAAAAAAAAATCTAACCTGAAAAAAAAAAAAAAAAAAAAAAAATCCAACCTGAGATTCTTTGCTTTTCAATGGTGGAGGCTAATTCCATTTTTATATTGTAATAAACATGTTTGGCTGGACTTTTATTTCATCCTCTGCTTTCTCTATGGTTTCCTTGCTTTTTGTCTTTTGCAAAACATAAAAAATAAAATAAAACCCCAAACCTATAGTTGTTCTGTTTTGATTATACCGGTGGATATCTTTCTATTTATCAAATGCATTGCTTAGGCCATGATTTCTTATATTATCAAATTCAAGAAATTAAATTGCATTTTCTCATCTTTGCTTGCATATGATAAGAAAGTTTGTAATACCTTTATTTCTGACCTCTTATCCACCACTTTATAGCCTTGCTAAGTTTAATTGGAAATTTACTATGACATATTTCCTACCATGTGCATTTTTCTAGAATAGTATTTGGCTTCTGCATTTAATTTTACAACAAAATTTATAACAGCTTTCTGCTACCTCATTGTATTTAATTGATTTCCATGCTTGTTTCCATTTTTCTACGACTGTCCCAACGCTGAGTACCTGACTTTCATCCAAATATCTGCTAAGAGAATTTTTGAAAATAGTTTGATAATGAAGCATTTGTGAACACTACCTTTTCTGAGTTCTTATAATCTGATACTTTGCTCCCACCATCTCCTATGACAGAAAACTCAGCTTGGTATAAAATTTTAGAATCCCACAAATCTCCTCAAAGCGCCCTCGAAACTTCTCCAGATCTTCTATTGTTTAATGTGAGGGAGGAGCAAAGAGGTCAGATAGTGGCTTGCGTTTTTACTTGGATGATCATTTCTTTCTTCTTCCTGGACTCTAGTGGGAATATTGCATTATGACATTTGAAAAATGTTTTCCATGCTGTGTTGTTATATGATTTGTATTTATTTATTTTTATCTTTAAGATTTTATTTTTTAATTATTATTATTATTATTATTATTATTTTTGAGAGAGAGAGAGAGAGAATCTCAGGCAGGCTCAATGCTCAGCCCAATGTGGGGCTCGATCCCACAACCCTGGGATTATGACCTGCACTGAAATCAAGAGTCTGACGCTCAAGTGACCCAGGTGCCCCTAAGATTTTATTTTTAAGTAATCTCTGCACCCAACGTGGGGCTCAAACTCACAACCCCAAGATCAAGAGTCATAGGCTCCACCAACTGAGCCAGCCAGATGCCTCAAGTTACACGTTTGGCATTGATCTGGGCTGGGGTTTTGTGAGGGGTGTTTCATATTTACACAAATGTCAGTTTCTGCCTCCTGCTGTTTCCTGACAAGGACTTTGACTGCTGTCTTTCTCCTGTTCTATGAATAGGTCCCTTCCGGGAACACAAATTGTTCTAAAGTCTCTCCCCATTGTTTCTGTACTTTTCACCTCTTCTCTGATCATTTTCATCTCTTTGCTTTGTATTTCACATCACTGCTTCCCCTCTCCCCCCATTGTTAATTTCGCTCCTATGATCCCCGGTTGAAGGTGTTAATTCTGCAGTGTCATTTGATTCCTTCCGCGGTCATTATTTTAGTTCATTCCCTTTGTGCCCAGACCGTTATTGTTGCTTTTTTTCTTTTAATTGATCCAACATCTCTTGCGTTGCTTTTAAAGATTAAAATATTAAAGAACATCAAACAGGCATCTTCTACAATTCTTCCCTGACGCACTTTGCAGGCACGCTCCTCCTCTCTATGCTTTTCCTTAGGCATGCCACATTATAATTAATCCGATGCTACAGTTGCTGGTGTTTCTGTTTACCTATAAGTGAATGAGGAAATGTAGGACTTGCAGAAGAGACCAGGTGGGATGTCTCAGTGACTCAGAGACTCAGTGCCGGGTTGGCTGTGGGACCTTTGCTGAGCATCTGCAGCTGTGGGTATCTATGCTCTCCCACCTGCAGCTCCTTGGGCCATTCCTCAGGTGCCGCTTTGTGGATTTGTGGATGCAGGTTACTCTTGCTCAGGAAGCATGGCGCTCTCTCTCTGTCTCTTTTAAGTTTGTTTATTTTGAGAAAGAGAGAGAGAGTGGAAGAGAGAGAGAATCCAAAGCAGGCTCCCCGCTGTCGGTGCGGAACCCGATGTGGGGCTGGAACTCACAAACTGCGAGATCGTGACTTGAGCCCAAGTCGAAGGTTTGACAGACTGACCCGCTTCGGGTGCCTCAGGAGGCGTGGTTCTCTTCAGGTGGGAAGATCCTGAACTCGTCTAACGCAGAGGCTCTAAAGTGTATTTCCTGGACCAGCAGCACCAACGGCACCCGGGAACTGGTCGGAAATGCAATTCCTCCGGCCCTACCCCGGGCCTCCTGAGTCCAGGATTCTGGGGGACGGAATCTAGCAACGTGTATCCAACAAGACTGCAGGGGATTCCCTCACTCACTCGACTTTGTACCAATAGACATGAACTTCTAGTGCAGAAGGGAGACCCTGGGCAGGCTGTCCCCGTGTGGCCATCTACCGTGCTGATGAAACATGCCAGTCCTTCACGCTCTGCTCTCCTCCGCGTCATCGATGCTGGCGATCATGGTCTCTAAGTAGGTGCGTAAACAGAGGAGTTGGTGGGACCCGTTGGTACCGCAGGCTTCCCGGAACTCCTTACCACCGCTCTCCCCACCAGGGGTTCTTTGGTCTGTTCGCGCACCTCTGCCAAGAGGTGGTGGGCACTCTGAAGGCCTGCGCTGTGCCTTACACGGCGTCCACGGCCAGTCCTGTCACGGAGCCTGGCCCCGGCCGGCTGCAGGACAGATGTTCGCTGAAAGAATAAGCGTGAGTCCTCCATTTGTTCTAAGCATAGTCCTTCCTACGTGCCTTCCCTCTCCGTCCAAGCTCCCTCCACCCAAAATCCGACAGAAGGCCGGAAAGAGCCCCTGTGCCATGGGACCCGCCATGCTCAGATTCTCTATCATTTCAAGGAGGAAGAGCAGCGTCATCGAATGCATTTTCCTGCTGTGAGAGGAACCTCAAGGGTGCCTGAGTTTTTAGCGAAGCCCTGAATTCTTGATAAGGTGTAATACTCGGCTGCTGGACGGATGGAGCTCTCTGGCTCTCTGCTGGGCTCTCTGCTCTGTGAGGAGACAGCGAGACGGGGCGCCCCCGCTTCCCTGACCGGACGGATTCAGGTGGATCCAAACTCCCTCACCACGGGAAGGCATGAAATTAATTCGATGACATAGTTCGTTCTCCTCCGGAGAGAAGCATGGGCTGAATGAGCTCCGGAACATCGCCCACTTCTACTCTTTTCTCTGCCCATCTGCAAAAGGCCTCATCCTACCCAAAGAGAGCTGCCCAAATCAGTGGGCCAGAGCTTGTCAACCAGGGGTGGAGCTGTTTACCATGGTAGTGAGCCCTGTCATCTGGGACGTCCGGATGGGGTCTTGGCAGCCGGAGTTCCGCTGCGTGACTGAATGCTCTCACCCATTTATCTCGGTGCAGCATAAACATACAGCCGTCTTCTCTAAGTGGGCACCCATGGGGCAAGGCCACACAGGGTCATTTGATCTGCAGAATTTCCTGCCTGTGCCTCCACCCTTCCTGCTTGGCCCCACACCATGGACAACACAGCTTCCCCCATCTAGTAAGAAGTCCTCTCCCGAGAAAGGGCGTCTTGCCATCAGCCTGCCAACCGTGTCCAGGGGTGAAGCACAGGAGACGCCAGGGTAACCAGAGAGACCTCCAGAGTCCTTCCTGGCCCCAAGATTTTCTCACGTGGACAACCAAACCGGGAGACTGGGCTGTAAAGGCATGGGGAGACCCCTCCCCACCGTGAGCAAAGGGGCAGACACATCTGGAGCCTGGACAAGATGAGCAGACCGGGCAAAGGAAGAAGAGGTTGGTGGAGTTGACAGCGGGCCTCAGGCTGTGATGGATCCATTGGACTCACGAGAGTCCCCACACTTGATGTGGGGACATGAGGACAGAGAGGAGGAGAGTGTGGTGTTCCATGGTCCCACAAGGAACCGGCGCAGGTTAGCCCGGGGATTGGCTCAGCCTTTGCAAACATCCCAGTGCAGTGGTGACCCAGAAAAAAGATGAAGACCCATCACTGCGCCACGATGAGATTGAGTACCTGTTTACTGCCGCAATCTGGAAGACGGTCTCTGCTGACTGCCAGCCCTGTGGAGCAGCCCTGTGGCTCCGAATCTATGGCTGACATGGCAGAGGCTTTGCCCTCCGGGAAAGACTCACCATTCTGAATGAAAGCTTTGACCCGCCCCTGCCATCACCATGGCAGGTGCCCCTCCCCAGCTCCGAAAGCAGCTCAGAGCCCGCCCCGGCCACTCCTGGCTAAGTGATTCTCCTTCTGGTCCTCCTCAAAGGCCATCTCCGACAGGGCAGCTTGGAGGGGACACTGAAGTGGCCCATGTCCCCACAGCCTGCCCAGCACTCAATGAAGCAAGATGTGCATGCGTCGTGCCTCATTTGTCCCAGTTTCCTCCACGTGTGGTGGCTCGCCCAGCCGCAGCCCCGAAAGTGCCTCCAGCCCCGTATGTCTTACGGAGGGTGGCCCCGAGCACACACTCACACGGTGCGGCCAGGGTCCAGGGCCACTTTACTCTCTGTGGCTCGTGTCTCGTCGTAGAACCCCAGGCTGCACGGTAGACGGGTTCCCCCGCCGTATGGGTAACAAGCGATCGCATTTGAGCTGGCAGTGCCTTTCCGGGTGAAGATCTGTAAATACAGACAACTGGCTTGGGACGCGCGCCCACCGATGGGTCCTCTGGCTGCGAATCTGAGACGAGACGCCCAACGAGACCAGACTGTCTGCATGTCAAACTCGTGGCTTCCAGTTTGACCGGTAGCAGGTGGAAGGAGAGGCTGGACGTAGAGCAAGCTCCCTCTGTGCTCGAACTTGGACGGCGGGCTGGGCCTCGCCGGAGCCTCATGGTTAACTAATGGAGCCGACGGAGCAAGGGAGTGAGATTAGGATCGGGATTTCGGATTTCGTCTCTGCCTTCTCCCTTCTGCCAGGGCCACACGCTCTGCTGCTTTAATCTGAACTTGGGTTTGGGGATGTGCACCTTGCTTACCCCGGTGTGACTGTTAAAACGTGCTGGCCAGGTTCCCCTGTGACGGGGGGCACAGCCACAGGTCAGACTCTGACTCTGACTGTGGCTGCGATATTTATGTTCTCTGGAGATGTTGCTTTCACTTATTCAACAAATACATTCTGAGCACCTGCTAAGTGGCAGGCCCCGTCGTCGTAGGCGCTGCGGACACATCAGGGGGTGGGACAGAGAAAATTCCCTGTCCTCACGGAGCTTAGTGTAGTTGGGACAGACTGAAAGTGTGAGCAGAATGTCAGATGGTGAGGTAGGTCACACGCCCACGGGTGCCAGAAGGAGGTTCTTGGCGACGGTGGTGGCGAATTTGTTTTCGTTTTTGTTTTGTTTTGGGTTTTTTATCGTTTGTATTTATTTTTTTTTTAATTTACATTTTTGTCAGTTAACATATGGTACAATATAGGTTTCAGGAGTAGAACCCAGGGATTCATCACTTACATACAACATTGGGTGGTTCACTTTTAAATTTTTTTTTTTCAACGTTTATTTATTTTTGGGACAGAGAGAGACAGAGCATGAACGGGGGAGGGGCAGAGAGAGAGGGAGACACAGAATCGGAAACAGGCTCCAGGCTCTGAGCCATCAGCCCAGAGCCTGACGCGGGGCTCGAACTCACGGACCGCAAGATCGTGACCTGGCTGAAGTCGGACACTCAACCGACTGCGCCACCCAGGCGCCCGGGTGGTTCACTTTTAAATGAGGAGGTCGGGGTGGTGGGGGGGTCCTGCTATTTGGGCAGAGACATTAGGAGGTGAGAGTGGATGGGGTGGCTCTTTGTGGGGAGGAGACTCCAGGCACACGGAATGGTTGGTCACAAGGCCACGAGGCGGGCAGCTGCTTGGGGTTCGGGCCGGAGGGGCTGGAGGGCAGGGAGCGAGGGCGCACTGGTCTACAAGAAATATGTCTCATGTTCAACAGGAAACTGTTTCTCCTTTTAAAATGGAGATAATCGGGGCACCTGGCCGGCTCAGTCGGTTAAGCCTCCAACTTCTGCCCAGGTTATGAGTTCGAGCCCTGCATTGGTCTCTGCACTCGCAGTGTGGAGCCTGTTTGAGATCTTCTGTCTTCTTCTCTCTCCCTCTTTCTCTCTCTCTCACAAATAAACATTAAAAAATAAAATGAAACGGGGCACGTGGGTGGCTCAGCCGGTTGGGCGTCCGACCTCGGCTCAGGTCACGATCTCACGGTCCGTGGGTTCAAGGCCCGCGTTGGGCCCTGTGCTGACAGCTCGGAGCCTGGAGCCTGCTTCGGATTCTGTGTCTCCCTCTCTCTCTGCCCTTCCCCCCCTCACACTCTGTCTCTGTCTCTGTCCCTCTCTCAAAAATAAACAAACATTAAAACAAAACAAAACAAGGTAAAATAAAATGGAGATAATCAACGCCCTACAGCGTAGTCCCTGTAGGGTAAGGTTAAAGGGGTGGTAACTGGGTACAGGGCAAACGAGAGGACATTCACAGCTCACCGCTCCCAGTCTCAACAGCCACAGTGACGGGAGCCTTAGCCTGAATAACAATTCACTCACCCAGCACCTTTCCGCCAGCTTGATCCGTCCCACTGGAGTGTGAACGTGTGAGGAGCCCGGAGAACAGAGGTTTTTGGGGCCCTCCTACAAGTGGGTTTTGTGGAAGGCCGAAAAACAGCCCCAAAGATATCTACATCCTAATCCCAGGGTTTGCAAATCGGCACCCTAATGCGGTAAAGGGGGCTTTGCGGGTGTGACTGAGTTAAGGACGTTGAGATGGGGAGATTATCCTGGATTCTCTGGGTGGGTCCTAAATGTAATCACAAGGGTCCTTACAGGATGGAGGCCGAGGGAGGTTGGGCGCAAGAGGACAAGGCAATATGATAAGGCAGTGCTGCCCTTAAAGATACAGGGAGGGCCACATGCCATGGGGTGCAGGCAGTCATCAGAAGCTAGAAAAGACAAAGAAACAGTGCTCCCCACCCCAGAGCCACTAGTAAGAGCACAGCCCTGCCAACACCTTCATCTCAGCCCAGTGAAAGTGATTTCTGCCTTCTGAACTCCAGAATGCTAAGAGGATAGATACATTTATGTTACTTTCAGCCACAAAGCTTGTCACAATTTGTTATAGCGGCCATAACAAGTTTATGTTTGGTTTTTGTTTATAAAATAAAGGCATTTTGCCAAGAGCTCGCTCAGGCCTGGGAAGAACTCCTCTCACCTTCGAGAGTTCGGACCCAGGGGACACCGTGGTTTGTCAGGAGAGGGTCGCACAGCTACCAGACTGTCCAGTTTGGGGGCCGATGGCAAACTGTGAACACTCTCCTTAATAATGGGCTCCCGTGAGACAGGGGCACAGGGTCCCAAGAGGGAGCCCACTCTACCCGGCCCCTGGGAGATGTTTAAATTCTGCAGTGTCTTGGGGATGATGGAGTGGGACGATCAGAGACAACTAGGAAAAATATCTGTGCGCTCAGAGCAACTCTTGAGAAGCAAAAACATACGTAATTCCCCTTTGCACGTCTAACGGGGTTGGTGTTATTAATGTGAGGGAGTGTTAAGGCAAGCATGTATGACAGATCTGATTGAAAGTGAAGGCATAATGAAGAAGCCAGTGGTGTGCGTGTGTGTGTGTGCGTGTGTGTGTGTGTGTGTGTAAGTCCTTAGTTAGGAATACATTGAGAAAAGCCCCACGACCTGGGCTTCTGTCCAGACACTGTCGTGTAGGGCTGTGTGACCCAGTCAAGGTTTCGAAGCTTCTCTGTTCCTTAGTTTTCCCCTATGGAAGAACACAGTGTTATTGATATCACCGGATTGTTCTGTGGATGAAACCCTTTTTATCCTAAAATGCACAGCTCCTCGTACTTCGTACAGGTTGCCTGCTCTGTTGTGGCCCCCCCATGAAAAGTTAAGTGGATCCAGTGTCCGTGGGTCAGTTGTCACAGAGGTAAGACTCGACGGAGGCTGAGTCCAGGGTCCGTTTTCGCCCCTTAGTTGGTTGCCGTGGCAGTTCCGGAAGAATGGGATTAATCAGCTGGGTTCTCCGTATCCCCGTGCAAATAAATGCAGAGTATTTGTGCCACTGGTTGATGCAGGGACCAATGGGATTGTAATCGAGGATGGGTTCTGCCACTGACTGGCCGAGTGTCCTTAGGCAGGTCACTTAATAGCTCGGGTTGTGTTTCTTTATCCGCTGAAAATATAATGATGATGATGATGAGATAAGAATAGTAATAATGAAGTGATACTCATAATAATAGTAAGAAGAATATCTGTCTTAGCCACCTCTTAGAGATCTGGGGAGTCTCAAATAAAATAAGAATGTTGAATCTTTCTAATGAAAAATGCAAGGTAATGCAAATATAAGAGATCATTTTGATAGGCCTATTCACGATGTGATGTCTGATTTCATCTCCGTATTTAGGCTCATGGAATCCACCTCTGCTCCAGGCTGGAAGCCGAAGTCGGCCGACACGTAATTCTGTCTGAGAACAGTGAAATTCCAGCTCCTCGTGGCTGCAGCATACCTGTGGGTTGTTTTTTTTTTTTTCCTCATTTAAAGACTGTCACTTAGGCTTTTAGGATTCTCCTGACAGCTTCCATCTGGCATTCAGCAGAGCAACAGAGGAGATGTCATTGCATGACTTGTCTCGTTCTGGAACATTCCTTTTCCCATACCCATGACCCCAGGCAAGTAATTCTTAGCGACTATCCTCAGGTAGAGAAGAAAGCCATTTCCGATGGGCTGGGGGTTGGGGGAGAGGAGCCAGATAGGAACCACCTGTAAATGCAGGTAAGGAATGTAGAGCCGGTTGGCGGCTTGGATTGCCTTTGCGATGAGTGGGACCTGTCTGGATCCGGGAACTTGTGGGGAAACAAGGTCCCGGAAGCCAAGGTGACCTGCTGAAAATCCACCAGTGACTCCCTAGGTCTCTCATCACCGAGTCCAAGTCCTTCAACACTTCCCCTCACACGTGATACACATGATCCCATACCCGGGTTTATCATCACACCTACAATGGTGTATGAAAATTTCCTGCTGACGTTTCTGCCTTGTCGTTAGACCAGAAGATCCTTGAGGACAGAGGTGTATTCCGTTGGTGGTTTTATCTCTACAGCACCTAGCAGAAGTTAGCCCGAGCTTGGCATTGGCTGAATGGAAGAATGAGTGCAGGTTGCCTTGAGAAATGGGTAAAACCATCGATGCATCGAGGAAAGCTCCCATGCCCAGAGAAGCAGGGCAAATGGAAATGCCCCAGAAACGGGCCACGATCACATATGAAAGTTAAAGCAAGAGGATGAATTGAACAAAATCCAGGGGCAATCATAAAAGGTAAAGATGGGACGACATGGGATGCACAATGGACGAAGAGAAGGTGACCAGATACAGGATGAAGAATCAAGAGACCAGAATCAAACGGGTCTCGGCTGAATAGAGGGCAGAAAAGAAACAAGCACATAGAAACAAGAGAAAAGAATGGCAAGGTAGGGCTGTGTGTCCCTTCCAGGATAGAGAATTAGTAGCATTCATGGTTAAAAATTAAGAGAACTAAGGTACTTTGTTCTGAGATTGAGAAGGGAAAGGAAGGTGGTTATTTTTTCCCTTAGAATCCAAAATTAGTTAGAATATCCTTGACCCAATTTTAGTTCCCAGAGGCAACCCATGCAGTTCAGAGACCTTCCTCCTCGAGGAAAACGACCAGACAGGAGTCCAGGGGTAAGCCCATGGCTCTCTGTTCATGAACCAGATCACAAATGCAGACCATTTTAAGCCATATGGCCCTTTGTTGTAGGAACTGGAACCCAATCATGGTGTGTGGGAATGTGGCACGGCGCTCTGTTTTCGCAACCAGATCACAAACACGGCACTTCGTTAAGCCCTTGGCCTTATGTTTTAGTAACCGATCACAAATACAACATTCAGTTGGGCTGCAGGGTCCCCTGTTTAGCAACCAGATCGCCAATACGGCACTTGGGTTAAGTTACGCTTGCTTCTGTTTTGTGTCACCAAATCACAACTAAGGCATGTGGTTTAATAATCAGATCACAAACGTGGCACATGGGTAAGTGGTGTAACTTTCCAACGTAGGAGCCAGAGACAATCTGGAGACTGTGGTTAAGCTGTAGCCTCTCTCCCTTTTGCTAAGCAGGTCACACGTCTAGCAGGTGGCCCTGTGTCTCAGATCACAAATTGAGCACACAGCTAAGCTGTGCAGGGCTGCATTTGTTGGATTCAATTACACATCCCGACCTCATCCTTTAAGAGTTTATTTGTTGCCTATGAAATTTTAATCAGCTAAAGATAAACATTTTGGAAAACAAGATAACTGAGGCCATGAAACCAGCAGCTCCACGTAAACACTTAAAAGGGCAGATTGAGCTCATGTCAGGGAAGTGAGGGAGGTCAAGGGGAGGGATTCTGGAGGAAACATACCACCCCTGCCAGAGCTGGTGACGTGAGGACATCAGAACAGCGATGGGATAGACCAAGGCCATTTCATTAGATGCTCTTTGCCACTGTGGATTGTCACACTGGAGAAGAACTCGGCGTTATAATTTGAATTACTGCAAGGCAAATATTTAGTCCCCACACTTACGCTATGACTGGAGTATATTCTGGCCCCAGTGGTGTGGGACTTGGCCATGTGACTCGCCTTGGGCACTAAGATGTCAGAGGAAGTGGCATTAGCAGAGGTAGCTGGGCAGCACCTTCTTGTACCAATGACATCTCAATGCAAAAACCTTTCTATGAGTTTCGGCTGCCTGGGCCCAGAACAAACACAAGTCGGGCAGACCGGACCCCAACTTGCACTGGAAGCAGAGCCTCCCAGCTGACCCTCAGCATAGATCAGCTGACTTAGCAGAGCCATGAAGGTCCCTGTAAGTGCCTCTTGTTACACGTCACTGGGTTTGGGGGTGACTTCCTGTGCAGCATCATCGTGCGACATTAACTGATACACTTGGAATTTCCAAGGGCAGGAGTAACCACACCATGGGAGCGGGAAGCGGCACCAAGGAAAAGGCCACACGGCCGATGTGGCTCTGAGTGAAGGTCAGGTCTAACAGAAAACAAGGGAAGAAACGCTGACCCAGATTCACTGGCTTTACCCTTCATGGAGAAGCAGCTCTACAGAGATGAGCTTCCCCTCACGCACCTGCCCGTGATCCTGGCTCCCTCCACGCTTACGTATGCGGCCAGCCCACTGACACTCATACTAGTCGATCGCAAATTCTATTCCATTATTTACCTTTCCTTATGCAAAGGAAGGTGTGCTGGAGGAAATGAACACACCGAGTTTGCAACCTGTGAAAAGAATTCAAGACGTAAAACTGGCAGGAGCACTTCCGAGGCTGGAGAAAACATACGTTTGAAAGATATAGGAAATAAAAGTCAACTCCACACAGCAATTGCTTTGTGCTCCCCGTGGTATTCTTATATACATATATTTGTTGATTAGATGGAAACGAGTTAATATGTAAGCAGTAGTGTCGTAAAAATCTAATAACGCTATAGCAGAAATGACGACAAGAGCAAGGTTTATAGGAGAGAAAATGGACTCAGTGATTCAGATGGCAAAATAAATATCATTAGCTCTGACATGCAGAGAGAAGGATCCAGAGATGAAAAGCATATGAGAGGAGATGATAAATATAAGGGGCATAGAATAGAGATATACAGAAAACCATTATTTCTTTAAAAAATTTTTTTAATGTTTATTTATTTTTGACAGAGAGAGAGAGAGAGAGAGAGAGGATGAATGGGGGAGGGAGAGAGAGAGAGAGAGGGAGACACAGAATCCGAAGCGGGCTCCAGGCTCTGAGCTGTCAGCACAGAGCCTGACGCGGGGCTTGAACCCACAGGCCGCGAGATTGTGACCTGAGCCGAAGTTGGACGCTCAACCGACGGAGCCACCCAGGCGCCCCAAGAAAACCATTATTTCCAAAGAAGAGCCAAGAAGACACAGAACAGAAGCAATAACCAAATAATATGATAATAATAAGACAATACATCCTAAAAGTTTAGTTCTCCAGATCTTTAGGCCTTACTGTGTAGCAAGTAACATAATTTCAAAGATGCCAGCGCTGAGACACATCTGGATGAGATGTTTGGAATGCAAAAATAAAAACTGTTGCAAAACATCTCAGCGTCAAGAGCAGGCTACCTCCCAAGTAAGAAAACCGGGCCTTCTTGGACACGCGCTGTGCAACCCTGAGCTCCAGAAGGCAGTGGAGAGATATCACTGGGACTTTAAGAGACAGTGTTTTTACTTAAGAATTTGACACCTGGCAGGTTCTGATTCATCTTCAAAGACAACAGACCTTGTCACAGCTCTGCAAGAGTTCAGAAAGCATAAAATCCACCACCCTTCCTAAACAAATCATTTAAAATGCACATCAGCTCACTGACAGATGAATAAAATGAAGAGTTCAGGAATGGGGAAAGCAGGACCTCAAGGGACTGTTTCTGAGAACTGAAACCATCCAATCTAACGTGCAATTTAAAATGAATGTTGTAAGCATGACTATAAAGCAAAACGCAAATAAAATAAGATGGCTGTTTCTTAAAAATAAAGGCATAGTATGAAAAACCAGTAATTTAACCATAATAAATTGGATCTAGATCCCATATTGCATGATTGAAGATCAAAACGTAAAAAAGGGAGAGATAATAAGGGCGGAAAAAAGTACTAATTTCTTTTTTTTTCTCCCCATGAAATACGGGTTTGTGATACCTCTAGCTTTGTTCCTCTTTCTCAAGATTGCTTTGGCTATTCAGGGTCTTTTGTGGTTTCATACACATATTAGGATTATTTATTGCAGCTCTGTGAAAAATGCTGTTGCTTTTTGATAGGGATTGCATCAGATCCGTAGATTGCTTTGGGTAGTACATACATTTCAACAATATAGGTTTTTCCAATACTTAACAGTTTTGGCTATCCATGAGCATGGGATATCTTTGCATTTGTTTGTGTTATCTTCAATTTCATTTGTCGATGTTTTATGGTTTTTCGAGTCCAGGTCTTTCACCTCCTTGGGTAAGTTCGTTCTGAAAAAAAAAAAAGTACTAATCCCTTTATTTAAATGGGGGCAGAGTTCTAATTCAATCGCACTGGTTAGTGGATTAATGTTAAGTGATAGTTGTGGCAACGGGCATATTTATCATGTTTCTGATTTTAATGGAAATGCCTTTGAGGCTGTATCTAATTATATTGTTTTTTTTACAAATTTTGTTCTGTTGAAGATAGGTCAAGGAAGTGAAGTGCTCTTCTAAAATAACTACATGAGGGGCGCCTGGGTGGCTCAGTCGGTTAGGCGTCTGACTTCAACTCAGGTCACGATCTCGCAGTCCGTGAGTTTGAGCCCCGCGTTGGGCTCTGGGCTGATGGCTGATGGCTTCCGATTCTGTGTCTCCCTCTCTCTCTGCCCCTCCCCCGTTCATGCTCTGTCTCTCTCTGTCTCAAAAATAAACGTTAAAAAAAATTAAAAAATAAAAAATAAAATAAAATAAAATAAAATAACTACATGAGTAAATAGACTTTCATGGTAAATATGAATGAGGGGGTGCCTGGTGGCTCAGTTGGTTAAGGGTCCGACTCTTGGTTTTGCCTTGGGTCATGATCTTGCGGTTTGTGAGTTCGAGCCCCACATCGGGCTCTACACTAGTGGTGTGGAACCTGCCTGGGATTCTCTCCTTTTCCCTCTCTTTCCATCCCCTGCTTGCTCCCTCTCTTACTCTCTCAAAATAAATAAGCATTTAAAAAAATAATACAAAAATATGAATGAGAAATATAGCGTATTATTCCCCCTACTGGAAATTAGAATATAATTAGTATAAATGTTTCTGACTGGTCTTATAGTCAAAAAATCAGTTGATGGGGCGCCTGGGTGGCGCAGTCGGTTAAGCGTCCGACTTCAGCCAGGTCACGATCTCGCGGTCCGTGAGTTCGAGCCCCGCGTCGGGCTCTGGGCTGATGGCTCAGAGCCTGGAGCCTGTTTCCGATTCTGTGTCTCCCTCTCTCTCTGCCCCTACCCCATTCATGCTCTGTCTCTCTCTGTCCCAAAAAAATAAATAAAAAACGTTGAAAAAAAAAATTTAAAAAAAAAAAAAAAATCAGTTGAATTTTCCATAGGGTGGTGTTTGCCAATAATTAAACAGGGAAACCTTTTTTCAGGTGATACTGTCTCAGCCACTGAGGTTGTCCCCATCCTGTCTTATCCCAGGTAGGCATGTGACTCACTTTTGACCAAAGAGACATGCTGTGATGTCTGCTGGGGGTCCTGGGAAGCATTTTGTCCTTGAGAGACAGAGCACCACAGAAAGAGAAGACCCCTCTTTAAGCTCTGGGCACCGTCAGGTCTAGATGTGATGTCTGGAACAGCCACAATCATCTTGTTACTGGCACAAAAATGACACTGTTCTCGTCACTATGCTTTGTCTCTGCTCTACAATGTCTGGGGTCTATTTGGAAAAAGACTGGGAAGCTGGGGTGGCTTGACAGTTGTGGCCGAATCATCTGAAGGCTTGTTCACTCACGTGTCTGGTGGATCCGAGGAAGATTCCAAGACCAGCGTTGCCAAGGATGGAGCCTACCCATGACCACTTCATGTGGCTTAGCTTCCTCACAGCATGGCCGCCACAGCATGGCAGGCAGTTGGACTTCTCACATGGCAACTCAGGGCTCCAAGTGGGACTGTTCCGGCAAACAAGGTGGATGCTGCCTGGCTTTTCTGACCTAGCAGTGCATCATTTCCACTGAATTCTGTTGGTTAAAACAAGTCACAAGCCCACCAGACTCAAGGGAGTGAGAAGGTGGACCACCTCTCTGCAGGGGGATTGCCAAAGTCATGCTGCAGAGCATGTAGTGCTACGGCCATATTTGGAGAACACCATCTGTATTTGGAGAACACCATCTGTGTAGGCGTCAACACAAAGGAGGAGGAAGGGGGTCAAAGATTCTGACTCAACCAACCCTGAAGCACCTTCTACGCCACGCTTCTTTTTTTTTTTTTTTAATGTTTTTATTTATTTTTGAGACAGAGAGAGACAGAGCATGAACGGGGGAGGGTCAGAGAGAGAGGGAGACACAGAATCGGAAACAGGCTCCAGGCTCCGAGCTGTCATCACAGAGCCCGACGCGGGGCTCGAACTCACGGACCGCGGGATCATGACCTGAGCGGGAGTCGGACGCTTAACCGACTGAGCCGCCCAGGCGCCCCTCAACTCCACGCTTCTGTTCACTGAGATACTTCTTTCCCCCTTCAGCCAGTTCAAGTTGGTGTTTTGGCTGCTTGCAACAGAAAAGCATTCTAACAGAAACAGATATTGATATCATGCAGAGCCAAGGGCATGGAGAAAACCGTCCAGAGAATGCTTGTATGTCGGTACAGAATGCACAGGTTCCTGGAAGGCAGATCTGTGGTTTAATTGCTGAGTCTTCTTGGGCATTTACTGAGTCTCTCCGAGCCGAGCCTCAGTGTCCTTATCTGTAAATGGGAATAATAATCCTAATAGGGCCGTAGGGACGATGGAATGAACCTGCATCCGTAAAATGCTCATTGTTGTCCCCGGCACAGAGGAAACCGTAAGTGACAGCCTACACCAGCCCTGTTTTGCGGTCGAGTATGTGGCAGCATTTTGGGGAAAAGCCACATTTAGGATGTATCCTTTCTATTACCAGGGTGTGTGTGTGTGTGTGTGTGTGTGTTCTAGGTTTTTATTGAAGTGCTCTTCCTTCCCCCTCTGAAAGAATGCCCTTTTAAAAGGAAGAAAATCGTGGAAGCCTTTGTCACAAAATGACAGCCAAGGGATCTTTATTGTCTTAGTGCCAGAATCCTGTCAAAAGCAGAAATCCAGCCAAACCTAGTTAAGCAACAAACAGGGGCTGTTTTAAAAGGATACAAGTGTGTGTGTGGTGGGGGGGGGTGCCGGGGGGGGGGCGGTGGTGACACTGAATCCTAGGAGAGGAAGCGAAGGATAGGACAGTAGTTCTCAGGACCCAAGGGCTGCCGTCCTCCCTTGGGTGACTAAAAGCGGAACATGGGGACCACCTCCCTTCCCCCAGAAGGCAGCCGTCACTTCCTGTCCCTTCCCGGGCTTTAAGACCCTCAGCTCTTTCTGTTTCTCTGTACCCATGACTGGAAGGGGCCCCGCTCAGTTCACGCCAACAAAGACTGACGTAATCACGGGGTGGGGGGCGGGGGGCAATTGCAACAAGAACACCACCTCCCAGCCCATCCTGGTCTAAGGCTCACCCTGGGTTCTGGATGTTCTATGAGGGAGAAGTGTTTGGCTCCTACCTCATGTAGAGGGACCGGGGGTAGGCTGGGCATATCCGGTCACGTGATGGCCTTGGAAGGGCAGGATTCACTGGGCGTGACATTTGGAGAATCACAGCTTGAGCATGGGAACTTGGATGATTCAAGAAAGAAATGCCAGGCCGCCCTGCTGGGGCCGCTTGTGTCTCCCCACAAGGGAGTACACAAGTGGGGGGCTCTGCACTGTCCCACGAGCTGACCCCAATGCTCCCGGTGGCCCTTTCAAATTTCTCCTCGGATGTTGACAGCTGCCATTTTGTGTGGGCTCCGGGAGAGCCCAAATACGTCCCCAGGGGACTCAACACTAGTTTCAGAAAATCAGGGGATGAGTCAGAGCTCTTGGTATTTTTTTTGCCCCCGTGGCTTAGCTGATTTCTTCCTGCGATGCTGCCAGCATGGTTGGTGGCACAAGAGCAGGGCGTCCAAGTTTACAGTCAATTCTAAATTAAGAAAACCTCGGTGCAGCCTGGAACCCAGCCAGAGAAACGCACCGGTACATTAGCTTCTTCCATTTGCAGCCTTTGAATGCCAGCAAGCTGTGCTTGTTATATAGGGGGCTTTGATAACACGCTAATAAGCTTAGCGAGGTAAAAATAAATAATAGGGCCTCTTGGAGCTCTCCTGGCTTTGAATCCCACCCCCCCACACACACACAACTATGAGTACTTCTGTAAGCAATGATTCCAAACAGCCAACAGGTCCTTCCCTGCACCCCCTGGCATTGCCTCACATCGGAGTTACACCTCCTTGGAATTGCATTTAGATTGTAACGTAACTACATTAGAATGCAATGCTGCATTTGAGCCGAACGAAAATCTATTTCGATTTTATCTGCTTTACAATGTTTCTTGGAAAATTGGTGAAGGAAAACCCTGGACCCCCGGAATCCCGGGGTGGTGAGCGGGTTTTACTTTGTTCTCCGCTAGGCACTAATCGAGATACAGATGTGAGGATGTGCCTCCTTAAAGTAAGAAATGGGAACAGAAAAACAGGATTTGTAGTGATCGGATCCTTCGTGATTTCTACACCGTATTCTTATTCTCCCCCACCCTTGATTAATAGGGAGACGGTCACCTTCCCCTGGTTAAATATTTCTTTACTGTGGCTCCTGAAGAGCTCTAAGCAGTTGGGACAGCCAGCATGTGCCCTGGACCGCCATCCTGGGTTTAGAGATGCTGGATTCCCTAGTGATTCCAACAGTGAGTTAATTCTCCATCCACCCAGAAGAGCCTTATCGGAATCAGTTTGACTTTCCTTTCCCCCGCAAGTTCTTCTGGAGCTACACCTGTCATCACCACTCCCTGATAGTATCAGCAACAAACAGACATAGGGACAAATACAGAAAGGGGCGGCCAACCACACCGGTGCATCATTCCTGAGTAAGAGTGAAATTAAAAAAAAAAAAAAAAAAAATCAGTCCTTTCTCCATTTAAAAATAAATGTTTTAGACATATAGACGGTCTTCATTTTGTTCTTTCAGTCTGAACTGCGCCGGGCCCTGCGAGTCCTGGAAGGTTGGTCCCAGCAGCCAGGATGCTGAAGCAGCCTATGTGCCCAGGGCTTCTCAGGGGCAGCAGAAGCCTGGAGCGCTGAGATGCTGGAGGCAAGGACAACCCAGTCCTAGGCCAACAGGACTTTGCGGCAGAGACTGCCTGTTGCCTAAACACTATCTGCTCTCCCCTTTGTCCTATACCGTTGAAGTGGCTAGGTGCCCAGATTGTCACAGACATATGCAAAAGTAATGGGCAGGCTTTGGGGGGAGCGCTTGAACAGGAAGTTATGTCCTTGGGCAACCTTTTCCATCCCTCCTTCCGCTTCCTTTCTGCCCAGTCCTGATGGCTGGAGCTGCAGCAGCCATCTTGAGACAAGGAGGGAAGGAGCATGGGAATTGCACCCCCCACCCCCACCCCAGCCCTGACATCTTGAGCTGCTGAGACAACAGCAAACACTGCCTCCGTAGGTGGGAAAAATAGATTCTTATGTGCTTATGTCATTATAGTTAGTACCCTCTACAGGCAGTCGGATGCAATTTCCATCTCTATACACAATCCGTCTTCCTTCCATAAAAGGCCAAACAATGGAGTTGGATGAGCCCAGCCCTGGTTGCTGTTTACTTGAGCAGGATCAAGTGGGCTTTCTGGTGTCACAGCCATGGTCTAGGAGCAAAACCTCGAAGTCCCTATCTCTGTTTGTCGTCGATGCTATCAGGGAGTGGTGACGACAGGTGTAGCTCCAGAAAAACTTGGGGGGAAAGGAAAGAAAACGTCAAACTGATTCCGATAAGGCTTCTCTGGGTGGATGGAGAATTAACTCACTGTTGGAATCACTAGGAAATCCAGCATCTCTAAATCCAAAGAGTCTTTATTAACTGACTCCTGTAAAGATTCAGAGAGAACCGGGGAGAGGGTGACAGGCATCATGAACTAAAATGTGATAACAGGTCTGGTCATGGGGAGAGCCCCACCAAGTCACCTGTCTGTATAAAGCCCACTCTTCGAGTGACCAGGCCTTCCTGAATTTTGACTTCTCCCAGGGCTTAATTCTTTGATGCAGTAGGAAGACACAAATGAGATCAATTTCCGGCTCCAACGCGTGCCGTCGTGTGAGCATTTGTTCCAGGCAGGGGCACGGCCTTGTGAGTAGAAACACTACGGTGTCGTTAAGGGGTTGAGAGTGCAGGCTCTCAGGGGTGCCTCAGTGGCGCAGTTAAGCCTCCGACCCTTGATCTCGGCTCAGGTCACGATGTCACAGTTCGTGAGTTAAAGCCCCACGTCAGGCTCCGCGTCGATGGTGCGGAACCTGCTTGGGATTCTGTGTCTCCTCCTCTCTCTGCCCCTCCCCTGCTGGTGCACTCGCTCTCTCTCTCTCTCTCTCTCCCTCTCTCAAAATAAATAAGTAGACCTCAGAAATCGATTTAAAAAAAGAGTGCGGATTCTTGGCCATTATTCCTGGATTCAGATCTTAGCTCTGAAAGATTCAGATCTTTCCCTCCCCCTGGGGGCTTAGGACAAGCTGCTTAAGCTCAGTTCACAGCTGTAAAGTGGGGACGATCATAATACCGCGGTAGGACGCTTGTGAGGATACACCAACAGTGCCTAACACCCCTATGGAATAAGTGATGTACGTCCTCTGTTAATTTTCACTAATAATGAAGTTCTTCATGGGGGCACTGAGCCCCTCTTCGCTGGTTTGTAAAAGGGGGACGCGACGGAGCTAGTCCATTGCACTCGCCTCAGGGGCTGCCGTGACATATGGCACGTTAAATGCCTGGCGAACTGCCCTGCACCAGCAGGCCCTTGAGAAATGTTCCCTTCTTCCCCTGCCTCCTCTTTTCTGTGCTGTGACTGAAGCCCTCACAGCAGATGGCCCGGGTGAGTGTGCGCAGCGGGCTTTATTTTGCGGATTGGTATTTCAGGGGGAGGGACCAGTAAGGGCAGCAGACGGGCCCCTAGAAGGCAGGTTACTCAGGCATCCGTCTCAGCAGCTTTGGAGCCGATGGCAGGCCCGACATTCTGCTGTTGACAAGGGTGGGCCTTAAAGCAGGAGACTCCTGTCACTTCTGCACGCGGAGCGCATGGTGATATGTCTTCTCTTTCTTGGTCGGGCGGGTGAAAAGGGAGGATGCCTGATGTTCCCGGGGTGGGAGAGCTGTATTTCTGAAGCTCCACGCTTGGGGCGGATCCTCATGATGGGGCCCAACTCCCCCCCACGTCAGATGTCCCTCCATGACCTCAGCTGCCATTTGCCCTTCGCAGGGAAATGGCTTCAAGTGAGGCCCAATTTCTTCTCCGTTAGAGTCTCACCTGACTCCTTAATAACGACCCAAAACCATGTTGTGACAGGACACGGCTCGGGTTCCAGGGTTATGCTCCGCTCACCCTGGAAAAGCTGGCTCAGGGCTAACCGGCTTGGCGAGCGTAAATGTGGTCTCAAGCATTGGAATATCCACAGGCGGATACATAACAAATGAAGAAATAATTCAGTCATTTAAGTTGGAGCAAATTCCCCAAATATCTTCTTGTTATCACTCTGATGAATCAGACTCCGGAGTTCTTAGGGAATATATTAAAACAGCTAATTAAAGTGTTTGAGAAGCTGGGGAGGGATTAATATTAAGGGGACTGGAGTGACAGAGGGAACCACAGCGCTCGACGGGAAGGATGGAAGGCGAGAAAAGGAAGGAAACCTGAACTGAGACGTGATCGTTAAATGGACTCTTTGCTGACCAACGTGCAAGAGCTTCGTAAATTCTGCCTTAACTTAAGGATCTGTGAGTTATTGGAAGCATCACACACGGCAAACAGGACACAACAGACTGAGCTCTGTAATGCGCCTTATTAATTTAGCTTCACAACGCTCCTGTCTCCCGAGAAGACGAGCTCAGTCTGAAAATCTATGTCGACTGAGCTTTTGATATCGGACCTCCGTATCGACAGACTTTCGGCACACACCCTCCCTTTCAGGAAGAAGGGATTGGGGGGTGGGGGCGGGCAAGGTTCCCTTCACTCTTGTCCTTCTCTAGGTGTGGCCCAGCCCTGGGCGTTTAAATAGCCCACCCCAGCTCCACTTTTAGAGGCTGACGTCCAATGAAAACAAACTCTTGGCATCTTGGCGTTGTCCATGCCCAAGTCCTGGCCTTCCTTTGACCTTGTCCTCAGCTTCCCGACCTTTGTGCAAGGCTCTTGACTTTTTGCTTCATGACATTTTGGCTTGAACCCTTTCTCTCTAGTCGTCAACCCTAATGCAGAGGTTCATCGGCGCTTCTGGGGAACTTGTTGGAAATGGAGAGACCCTGGGGGTGGGGCCCAGCACCCAGAATCTGGGTGATTCTGACTCGTCACTTCTGGTGCTGCCCTGGGTTTTCCTGCTGGGTTCAGATGGCACTATCCTGGATCCCACCTGCTTCTGACCACTGCGAGTAACACCACCATATAGGAGGAGAGCTGATCTCCAGCAATGACTGGGGCATTTGGGATATACCAACAAAGAATCACCCTGTGAAGACAGATAAACTTCTCATTGGGTATATATTTATGTCACGGGCTAGTTGAGACCCTTCAAATGGTATATTTTTTGCAATTCTGATTCTCTTATTTTACAGAAATTAGAGGACGCTTGGGAGATGCCAGGCTGAAGTTCCAGCCAGAGCAAGGCCTTGTCCGTGGTTATGAAAGTAACAACGCTGACCTTTCATGAGGAAAGAAGGGCTTTCCGTTTTTTCTTTTTTTCCTGAGTAGGAAAGACAACAAGCACTGCTCCTTGAGAAGTTGTATTAGTGAGGGTTCTCCAGGCACACAGAACCAACAGGAGATACGTATATATCTCCTGTTTATTGTGAGGCTTTGGTTATACAATTCAATATAAGGAATTGGTTCATACAACTATACAGGTGGCTGACAAGACCCAAGATCTGCAAGGTGATTTGACAAACTGGAGATCGGGGGCGAGAGATGGCATAGTTCCAGGATGAAGGCTCGAGATCTAGGAAGAGCTCACATTTCAGTTCCCCTCTGAAGCCGGGCAAAAAAGGCCAGTTAGAAAACAGCGAGGCCCGAGGAATTCTCTCTTTTTTGGCTTTGATGTTCTATTCAGGCTTTTACCTGAATGGATGAGGTCCACCCACATTAGGGAGGACAGTCTGCTTGACTCAGTCTACTGATTCAAATGTTAATCGCATCCAAAAACACCCTTGCAGACACACAGAGAATAGTATTAGACCAAATATCTGAGCACACTGTGGCCCAGTCAAGTTGACACATGCAATTAACCATCACAGAAGTGAAGTCAGTTTCGAGTATGACAGTAAGAATAGGCACCCCAGGAGATGAATGCCTTAAAAACGCCACTTCCTGTACATTGTTCTAGTTAAGAAAGGACTACAAACTGTGTCAGAGTAGTCAGAAATGAAGCATACTCCCATAATCAGAAGAAAGGATGATAGATCAACTTTCACAGAACAGCACCAAATTTATGCTTTGCCAATTAAATTGGGTGCCAGCAGCCATCTTGAAACTGAGTGGCCTCTTCAGTTCAAGAACCGAGTTTGGAATCTGACTGATATCCAGAAGGCCAAAGAGGGAGACAAAGAAGAATTCATCCATTCCGTGCTCTGGAATCACCACCCCAGTCTAGCTCTTTCCTCTTTGAAGGATAAACAGGAAAAAAAAAACAAAACACACCAAAGAATCTTTCAAAGAATATTTCTGTGTAGTGAAAATAGAGGTACCCATAGAGGTAGAGAAAAGGTGTAACACTCAGAAGGTTCATCACAAAAGAAAAGCTCACAAAGCATTTATTTTGTGTTCTAAGTGAAAAACACACGTGCACACACACGTACCCATGCACCCCACAAAATTTTATCTATGAGGCAGGTTCTAAAAACATCATAGGAAAAACAGCAGCAGAGGTAATAAAGAGCAGGGCCAACGATGTTAAACTGACTCAGGTTTTAGAAAACAAACTTGGAAAGTTCACCAGAAATGCAGCGCTAAAGGACAGAGAGGAAAATGATGATGACCTGGCCCGGAATTGCTTGCCAATAAAAAGCATAGCTGAAGAAGAAACCAGAAGAGAAGCCATAATCAGAAGCATAACCAGACACGTGTCAGCAGATTGACAGAGTTTATTATTGTTCATAGAAATTTTAATGAATAAGAAAACACTCCAAGATAGTCAGATACAGCGTCGGCACACAAAAATCAACACTTTCCCATCATCGATGATAACTCACTAGTGAACATAAGGGTAAAACAAATGCCATTTTATTACAGAAAAAAATGGAAGTACCTAGGAATAAATCTAAGAAGAAACCATTAAAATAGTCATAAAGGCCATAAGAACTCTTTGATAAAATGAGAGAAACAGTGTATTCATGGATGAAAAGACCCAAAAAGACTTGATATTTCAAATATATCCATTATGAAATGAGTGAACCATTCAATTCAATCCCAATCAAAACCCTCACAAGATTTGTCATGGAAATAGTAAATTGATCCTAAAATGTATATGACAAAGAAAATAAGCAGGAAGAGCCAAGATAAAAAAATAAAAGAGGGGCGTCTGGGTGGCTCAGTTGGTTGGGGAGCCAAGTCTTGATTTTGGCTCAGGTCATGACCTCATGGTTTGTGGGATTGAGTCCCATGTTGGGCTCCCCGCTAACAGCACCTGCTTGAGGTCCTCTCTCTCCCTCTCTCTTCCCTGCTCACGCTGTCTCCCTCTCTAAATAAATGAACATTAAAAGTTTTGGAAAATATAACAGAGCAGAGACTGACACTAACAGATATCCGGATATATCATAAAACCTACATAGGCAAATAGAATAGAGTCTAGATCAGTGGAATGGTAGGTGGAGTTCAGAAATACACCAACTATATATAAGAATTTAGCATGGGGGCGCCTGGGTGGCTCAGTCGGTTAGGGGTCCGACTTCGGCTCAGGTCATGATCTCGCGGCCCGTGAGTTCAAGCCCCACGTCGGGCTCTGTGCTGACAGCTCAGAGCCTGGAGCCTGTTTCGGATTCTGTGTCTCCCTCTCTCTCTGACCCTTCCCCATTCATGCTGTCTCTCCCTGTCTCAAAAATAAATAAACGTTAAAAAAAAATAAAAAAAAAAAAAAGAATTTAGCATGAAGGTCGCATTTCAAATCACTTAGGTTAAGGATTCTGTGGAATTGGGATAACAGCCTATCTATTTGGGAGGTAAAAAAGACACATGCTTATAATATTTATATTGCACATAGATGAAATACACATAAAATTTCTAAAACAGAAGCAAATATAATGCATATATAATTATATAAAATATATTACTAGTATATTAATAACATATATGAACATACAAATATAAATATATGTTGAGATAAATACCTTAAACAAGACAAAAACAACAGACAGAAGGAAAAGATAAAGGGCTTTAACTCAGTGAAAATTTGAAACCTCTGCAGGGTGAAAGCAGAGTTTTGCAACATTCATAATCAGCAAGAGATTAGCTTCCAGACTATAGGAATGGGGAATAAATAGAAAGGATAGATAAACCAAGAGTAGAGTGAATAACTGATGAGGAAATATGAGTGAACAAGAAATACACGAAAAGCTGTTTAACCTTAATTAGAAATCAAAGCAACGTGACTTAAAAATATAAGCAGCAATTTTTAATCTATCAAGTTGGTAAAAAGTTGAACATTTGATGGTCTTATAGGTTGGAGAGAATGTGGCAAGGAAAGGTCTCCTATTTCAGTACAGCAACTTTTTTTAAACGTTTATTTATTTTTGAGAGAAAGACAGAGTATGAGCAGGGGAGGGGCAGAGAGAGGGAGACACAGAATCCGAAGCAGGCTCCAGGCTCTGAGCTGTCAGCAGAGCCCGATGCGGGGCTCGAACCCACGAACGGTGAGATCACGACCTGAGCTGAAGTCGGACGCTTCACCGGCTGAGCCACCCGGGCGCGCCTCGGCACAGCAAATTTTAAAGGTAATTTGAGAAGATCTACCAAAGTTAAGAAAGTGAGAAGCCAATAATGCCAATTTGATTTCCCTGTGTACTCCCCTAGGGAAACCCTCAAGGGTGCGTGCACGTGAAGGCAAGAATAGGCATGTTTCCTGCAGGATTTTTATCAAAGGAAAAAAACACTGGAACCCAACAGGAAAATGGCCAGGTGAAATATATCATGTCCTTAACATGGAATCTGCACAATAGTTTAAAAGGTATGATTGCTCAGCATACTGACAAATTGTTGAGTGAAGTAAAAACAAGAATGCTAAGCAAGTATGGTATTATTTATGGAAAAAGCAAAGGAACTCAACAAAGAGTATTTTTGCCTGGGATTAAGCACAAAAGACATCCTGCAAGGATCCATACTGACGTGATAATAGTGATTAGAGACTCCTGGGGTTGGCAGGTGGGTAGCAGTCCTGAGGTGAATGTGCACACAGCAGCACAGCTAAGTCTTAAAAACACAGCTTAAAGGGACAGAATGAAATAGACTTTGTCAATTTTGACTACTGTTGTATCCCTGTGTCTACGATAGTTCCTGGCATATAGTGGGTGTTCAGTAAACATCTTTTTTTATTTGAGAGAGAGAGAGAGAGACAGAACATGAGCAGGGGAGGGGGGAGGGAAGGAGAGAGAGAGGGGGAGGGAGAGAGAGAGACAGAGAGACAGAGAGAGAATCTTAAGCAGGCCCCACGCTCAGCACAGAGCTCAACGCAGGGCTCGATCCCGCGACCCTGAGATCATGACCTGAGCCAAAATCAAGAATCAGATGCTCAACCGACTGAGCCACCCAGGTGCCCCCAGTAAATGTTTGATAAATGAATGAGAAAACACAATACCATTTATGCCCATGAGAATTTACATGCACTCAAAACAAAAATACAAACTTTATCCTAACAGATGTGCAATAAAATGTGACGGAGGTAAAATAGGAGTAGGAAAAGGAAATAAATTAGATGAGAGGGTTTTTTTTTTGCAAGGATCTGAGGCGATATTGTGCCATACACTGAGAAATGTGACTAATTCAATTCTATACCTGATGCACAAAAATGAACAAAGGCATCTGAACTGGCAGAAAAGCAAAGATTCTTCAAACTCTGAGTGCAAGCAGGAAACCAGAGAATTAAGGTACGCTCTAAGCTAGCTTTCTTCCTAAGAGGATCTGCCAGTCGTCCTGGCCATCAGCCATGGCTTTGATGACCCCGCACAAATTGGGGACCACACAAGACGAGGGGTCTATAAGAGGTTCTGCATAAATCCTGGGGAATCCTAAGGAGCAGACACAATGGTTGTGAAAATCGTTCATGGTATTTCATGATTCATTCATTCCATTTTATCACTGAACAGGACTTCACTGCATACCTTTGCTACAATTTTGTTTACTCATAAAGTCTCCTGTTGATGGACATTAGGTTGTTTCCGATGTGTCGCTGTGGTGATTAAGGCGGCTACGAACAATCTTGTACACGTCGTTTCATACATTTTTATTTCTCTTGGGAAATTACTTGGGAGAGAAATGCTTGGGTCATTGAGTAAATGCATGTTTAACTCTATAAAAAATAACCAGTTTTCCAAAGTGATTGCACCATTTTTTATTCTTATCAGCAACGTATTAGAATCAGGTGTACTGTATGTTTTTGCCAACATTTGGTATTGTCAGTCTTTTACACTGTAGTCTCTTTTTGTGGACAAAAAGTGGGTAATTCATGGTTGTTTTAATTTGTGGTTTTGTATATTTTAATTTGGGAAGTGGCCAAATGCTGTGCACATTTTTTATGGGGTTGACTTTTTATTATTATTGAGTTGTTTATTATTATTATTATTATGGCTGAGTTTATTATTATTATTGAGTTTATTATTATTATTATTATTGTGTTTTATTATTATTGAGTTGTTTTCTTTTTTAAAAACACTATTCTCCATACAAGTCTTTTCTCAGATAGGTGAACTGAAAATATTTTTTTTTCCTAATCTGTGGCTTACCCTTTCATATCCTTAGTGGTTCTTGTTAAAGAGCAGAAGTTTTAAATTATGTTATGTTCAGTGTATCAATTTTTTTGTGGTTAGTGATTTTGTGTTCTGTCCAGAAACCTTTGTCTGTCTCTACATTGTAAAGATATTCACTTATTTTCTTCTGGACTCTTTACAGTTCTGGCCTTTTGGGTATATAAACCACCTTAAATTGGTGATTGTGTGTGCGGGGGTGGGGGGGCTGGGGGGCAGAATATAGGGTAGGGGCCAAGCAGATGTTAGAATTTGAACTTAAATTTGGATCCTTGGTTTTTGCTTACAAATGATCTCCAGAAGACATCCCAAACTCATGACAGTGGTTTCCTCTGAAAAGGCAGGCAGGGGAGAGTACAAGATGGCACACAAAAGGGGTATCAGCTAGATCAGTACTGTGTTATTTATTTTAGGAGGAAAGAAAAGGTCAGAAGCTATTATAGGAAGCTGGTGATGTTTGTTAGTTTTGCATAAGAGCTACGTTGGTGTTTGTGGAAAAGGTCTTGTTCTTCTTATTTAAAAAATTTTTAAATGTTTTATTTATTTTTGAGAGAGACAGAGTGTGAGTGGCGGAGGGGCAGAGAGCGAGGGAGACACAGAATCGGAAGCAGGCTCCAAGCTGTCGGCACAGAGCCCGACGCGGGGCTCGAACTCGTGAACTGCAAGATCATGCCGTGAGACAAAGACGCTTAACCGACTGAGCCGCCCAGGTGCCCCGCTGTTCTTCTTATTTTAAAAAATTTTCAGAATCCAAAAAAGTACAGAATAGTATAGCAATAAAAAAGTTACTTTAACAATGAGGACTGGAAGTTTCATTAGACAATACAATTAAGTGTTGTAAACAGGGCCAAGTCACTCTCAAAAGATCGCAAATTTTCAAACTTAGAGATGCAATGCATGGATTCATTTGTTGTCAATATCTATCAGTCAGCAAGTGACACCCATCAAGGTATCAGAAGAAACTAGGGGTGTCTGGGTGGCTCAGTTGGTTGAGCATCTGACTCTGGAGTCTTGATCGCAGCTCAGGTCATGGTCCCAGGGTCATGGGATCGAGCCCCGCGTTGGGCTTCACACTGAGTGTGGCGCCTGCTTAGGATTCTTTCTCTCTCTCTCTCTTCCTCCCCCCACTTGCACACTCTCTCTCTCAAATAAAAAAAAAGATATCAAGACAATCTATTTAATGTGAAACTAAACATAATTTAAAAAAAGAAACGATCAGGGCGCCTGGGTGGTTCAGTCGGTTAAGCTTCCGACTTCAGCTCAGGTCACGATCTTGCGGTCCGTGAGTTCGAGCCCCGCGTCGGGCTCTGGGCTGATGGCTCAGAGCCTGGAGCCTGCTTCCGATTCTGTGTCTCCCTCTCTCTCTGCCCCTCCCCCATTCATGCTCTGTCTCTCTCTTTCTCAAAAACAAATAAACGTTAAAAAAAAAAAGAAAGAAACGATGGCTTCATTAAATACGAATAGCACAAAATCTCAGCATTCTTTGATACATCTCAACCTTATACTGTAATTTAAAACAGTGCTACAGCTGTCATGACAAGGGGTGTCTATTGTAAAAAGCTGTGTGTTGTTCTGAGATGCTGTACAAAGAGCAGCCAATGGCGGAAACTGATTTAGAACATTCTTCACACCAAATGTGAATATAGCTTAAACTCAAGCTTTGTGCTAATAAAGAAGAAAGTGATAGATAATTACATGCATCGGTGCCACAGTCGGTGAAAAAGAAATACGCGCTTTAACGTAAGTGCTGAAAGTACAGTCTGGGGAACAGCAATATCGGTGTCACCTGAGCCCTTACTACAAACGCAGGTTTGCAGGTCTCACACCAGACCCACGCAGCTTTAAGAAGAATCCACGCTTTCTGAAGCTCTTCAGGGGATTCCTTTGCTAAAGCTGGAGAATTACTGCTCCTAGTAGGAACCTGATGATTTCTTTTAAGATGCACAGTAGCTGGGATGATGAACTTTATGTGTCAACTTGCTTCGACTAACGGATACCCAGATAGCTGAGCCAATCTTATTTCTGGGTTTGTCTGTAGGGGGGCTTCTGGGAGACATTAGCGTTTCAACTGGTAGACTGAGTAAAGAAAGTCGCCCTCACTGTTGTGGCTTGGTATCATCCAGGCTGCTGAGTGGCAGAATAGAACAAAAAGGTGGATAAAGAGCAAACTGCTCTATGCTTGAGCTGGGACATCCATCTTCTGTCCTTAGACATCAGCGTTCTTGGTTCTTGCCCCTTTGGACTCAGGCCGAATTACATCTGTGGCTTTTCTGGGTCTCCAGTTTGCAAATGAAAGATTGTAGGACTTCTTAGCGTCCATAATTGTATGAGCCCATTCCCATAATAAATCCCCTTTTCTGTGTGTGTGTGTATGTGTGTGTGTACACATGTCCTGGAGATTTATTATATTATTATAATGAATAATCATTATAATTATTATGTTTATTAATAGTATGTACATGTCACATGCATTACAGGAGTGTTTATACATATTCCCTATATAAAAATGTGTGTATGTATATATGTATGTGTGTGTGTGTATGTATGTATATGTCTCTTATGGGTTTTGTTTTTCTGGAGAACCCTAAGACAACACCTAAAGTTCCTTCCTGTGTTTGGAGAAGCCTCTATCTTATGATTAAGATGGAGAGTCCTCTATCTTGGGACATAACATCCACCTGAAAAGCCAAGGTCACCAACCTCCCATGCAGCTGGGATTTGGGCAAGTGACCCAGGCTCGGCACATCAGACAGACCAGCCCAGGCTTTCGATCTGGAGCCAAGGCTGCAAAGAAGCCACTATGGAGGGTTCCATGTGACTTGAGGCATGGCCCTTAGTGGCACGCCGAATCCGGGAGTGCCAGTAGAGGTCTCCCTGGAAGAGTTCTGTCCTGAAGTTTGGACTCTGGACAAACTTCCTGTTTCCTTGCCTCACCTATTTCCTATAACTCCCCCAAGCCTGGCTCACCAGCCCTCCTATCAATTCAGTGAGCTACCCACGTCTTAAAATCAATTTCTTTTATTTATATTAGCTTAAGCTATTATTTATATTATTATACATATTTATGATTCTATATTATGTGTATTATTTATATTATTATATATATTTATTATTTATGTTAGCCAGAGTTGAGTTCTGGGGCTGACATCAAACATTCTGACTACATATGCATTTAATACAGTGCTTATTGATTTTATTTTTTCCTCCCAAAGGCTCTTTTCACACGGGTGGTATATTTTGGAGTTGAAGGCATTTTAGAATAAAAAATAGTTACCTACATGAACATCCATCCATCTGTATGTGGAGGGAAAAAAAATCTAAAAACTGAAATACAGAGAACAAACTAAGGGTTGCTAGAGGGGAGGTGGGTGGGGGGATGGGCTAAATCGGTGATGGGCCTTAAAGAGGACGCTTGTCGGTGAACTCTGGGTGTTATAGGTAAGTGACGAATCCCTGGGCTCTACTCCTAAAACCAATACTACACTCTGTGTTCACTAACTTGAATTTCAATGAATAAATTAAAAAAGAACCTAAAATGAAAAAATAGACCGGACTATTTAATGTTTTATTTTCCACTTTTCTGTATTTTTATACCTGTTTTCCCACGAACAGACATTAATGTTCAAATAAAAAAATTATTAACATGTTCTAGGTTTTGGACAGGATCATGATGTGTGTGTGTGTGTGTGTGTGTGTGTGTGTGTGTGTGAACTCTAAATTTCTTAAGCCTTAAGTGTAGAAATCCTGTTATTCAAATGGACCAGTCTTCTTTAAAAAAAAAAAAAATCAGAAGTTCAAACAAAGATTGATGTCAAAGGTAGCCATTACAGTTATTTGTAATTAGCACAAAGGAAATGAGTTAAATAGCCTCACAAACGGGCAGCCGCTAAATCAATTTTGGTGCATCCATACTCTGTAATCTTAGATGACCATGAAATATTCAAGTTTCCAAGATGTGTTCAATTACATGTCTTCATGCCCCCGGCACCATCAAAGCAAATGTCAACATTGCTCTGAGTTAAGAATTCAATAGAAAGGAGCCATAAGACATTTGTGAAATGGGAATTTGGTCTGTGAATCAAAGGAAGTTCGACGGAGGGGCTGGAAGTTCTACCTGGGACAGCTGCTCCAGACTGGCTGAGAGCTGCTGTCTGGGGCATCTCAGGGGATTGACCCCTGAAAACCATCAGGGGAGGTTTGCACCCATCCACTCCTTCATTCTCATCTCCAATCAACTGGCTGTCTTCCCACCTCCTTTTCCCTTGTCTGTCCTGCTCTCTCGGCTGACAGAGTTGCCCACACTCACTTAATCAGGGCAGAGGCTGAGGCTGGGCTCTGGGCTTTCACTAATTCTAATGTAAATTGCTTAATTACTCCTCCCATTGGAGAAGGGCCAAGGACCCTATCTTTTTAACCAAGATGTTTGATGAAAATATAAAACAATAATTAGAAAAGGAAATCATAAGTACTAAGTAATAGCTGAGTTCCTCACGGGTCAGAGGCTCCAAAGAGCACCCCGTGTTCATGGGAACATTGCTCATTCTGGATTTCTGTTATTAAGAAAGCAGGCCAGAGAGCTGCAGGATCCTGGTGCATAAGACCTAAGGCAGTGATGAAAACGTTACAGAATATTTAAACTGAACAAGGCTCCCTGAGCTCAGAGTGGCGGGGCTCCCCTCCTTGGGAACCGTTTTTCTTTTGCCTGTTTCCTTAAGGACACTCCATCAACCCTATCACTCAGGGCTGTCTTTGAAAGGAAGGTCGTGGGTTGTTCCAGAGGCTCCTGGGAACTTCGATTTCTGCTTCAACCTCTCACTCCCAATTTACATCACGACCCTTGCCTATCGGCATTAAAGACTAAGAGTTGACCCTCATATCCAGGTGTGCCCTGTATTCATCGGATCTGGTGCCTCCTCCCATTTGAAACTTGAAAGTCTCTGCACCAGTGACGGATGTCAAACCAGGACCAAATCCAACATCGCCCTTCCTGGCCACCTGGCACTGATCCATCGGTGCATTTGGATGAGTGTAGGATGCAACAGCCATTTGCTGGTAGTTCACCCTAATGGAGCCCCGGGTGACCCAGACCCATGGTTATGACTTAAGCTGTAAAGAATGGCATGGCATTGATTGCCAGGCCAACATTATGCCGCAAGCTTTTACAACCACCTACCACTGCCAAGGAAGGTAGCCGAAAGTGAGAGAGAAAATAGGCGATGAGGAAGTCTTTAGAGCAATGGGTGCACATAAAAGGACACTTCCAGGGAGCCCTCCATCTAGGCTGCTTAGTGCCTGAGGTGTCTGCAGTGCTCCCCTCACGGAAGCCATAGGGAGCATTTGCTGAGGAGACATTTACAGCAGAGGGAGACTCCACAGAGAACTCCAAGGGATTGGTAAACCAACAGGGATAAAGGAAAACATCTAATTCAAGGCAGCCTAGATCATCAGATTATCACCTGGTCCCATGTGGATCTTCAAAGAGGACCATTGGGGGGCGCCTGGGTGGCTCTGTCGGTTAAGCGTCCGACTTCGGCTCAGGTCATGATCTCACGGTCTGTGAGTTCAAGCCCCGCGTCGGGCTCTGGGCTGACAGCTCAGAGCCTGGAGCCAGTTTCAGATTCTGTGTCTCCCTCTCTCTGACCCTCCCCCGTTCATGCTCTATCTCTCTCTGTCTCAAAAATAAATAAACGTTAAAAAAAAAATTTAAAAAAAAAACAACAAAAAACAAAGAGGACCGTTGGGTCAGATACACAGAGATAGAACAAGGAAAGAAGAACCGCCCAGACAGACGGAACAGCCACTCCCTACCCGTATCTCCAAAAGGGTTTTTCTAATTCCTAATGCATGGAGGTGTGTGGTTAACCCTGCACCCCGGAATGTATGAAGAATGAAGCAAATTGGTGTGTGTGTGTGTGTGTGTGTGTGTGTGTGTGTGTGTGTGTGTGATGCATTTGCAAGAGCAAGTCAGTCACTCCATAAACATCTCTTGGGTTTCTACTGGCGGTAGGTGCCGAACCCTCCCTGACTTCATGGTGCCCGTAAACGCTCTGTCCATGATTTGGAATCACCTCTGTTCACTTAGGTCTCTTGTCCTTATAACATCTCCTTTTGAATCTCTTCAGCTATTCTTTAACAGTGTCGGGTGTAAGTCGGATTTGGTCTGTGTCACCCTGGGCTCCAGATTTCAGAAGGATTCTGTAGACTATCAAATCTATGTTCAAGAGTAACGTCCAAAAAATGTGGATTGGGTTTCCTGCCTCAGGGATTTCACTTTAACCTGAAATGGGCCTTTTCAGGTCCCTAATGGCACTGAAGGCAGTTTCCTTAGAGGCTTCCAGGGCTGTTGGTCTACAAGGTGCAAATCCTTGGCCATCCAAGAGATCCGAATAGACAGAAGCAGGAAATGGAGGGGTTTCACGGGTTAGCTCCTGGTGTGTGAGATGTGCCTGGTTTCTCAAAGGGTAGCAGTAACTCTAAGATGTGGTCAACTGATCTTTCCTTGACCTTTTTGGGCTGGACAGAGATCCGGCACATAATTCTGATGAGCAACCAGCCTCTCGTAATCAGCAAAGGTAGCTGCTAGGAGGAGTTCTGGATGCCAATTTATTCTCCCTCAAACAATCGAGGGTAGGGCTGAGTTAAGATTAGCTCATGCTGGAGACTTTATGTTACGCTGCTAGGCCCAAGCACCTTGAGCTAGAATAGACAGTCAAATCTATTCCAGATTCCAGATCTGGAATTTCCAGAAAGATTCAAGTGATGTTGACAAGGTCACATCTTTTTATACACTATCTTGACCCATATCCAAATTCCCAAATTTTGCTCAGTGTTTGATTACTTCTTTTTTTTTTTAAATTTTTAATGTTTATGTATCTTTGAGAGACAGAGAGGGACAGAGCACGAGCAGGGGAGGGGCAGAGAGAGTGAGAGGGAGACACAGAATCCGAAGCAGGCTCTAGGCTCTGAGCTGTCAGCACAGAGCCCGATGCGGGGGCCCGAACTCACCAACCGTGAAATCATGACCTGAGCCGAGGCCGGACGCTTAACCGACTTAAGCCACCCAGGCGCCCCAGTGCTTGATTGCTTCTAATTTCCCTGGGTCAGCCTATCAAAAACCTGGCCATGGCAAGCACATCAGAGCTGCCCAAGATGAGAAACTATTAGAAACTAGAAATTTAGGCAGGAGGTTTGATTAAATGGGCAGAGAGGAACAAGCCCCATCCAATGATAAGAACTTGCCTCAACAGAGGATCTATAAAGACAAAGAAAAACCTGACAAGTTGATGGCATAGGAAATATAATGCAAAACCACGGGGCCACTCCAGGCAGGAGTCTGTCGATGTGCCCGATTGTAAGACCAGGAAATATAATTTAAGAAATCGTGGCATCTGCACTGGTCTGCTGGTCTCTCTAGCTCTTGTCTCCTAGTCTCTCCTCAGCTGACATTCTACTCCAGCTGATGATTCCTCAATCCCATTGCCAGCTCTGATCTCTGCCTTGAGCTCCACGTGTATACATCTGACTGTGAACTCTCTGCTGGGTGCCTAGCTAGAGCAGGAATCTGGAATGGAGCCTGCTCTAACTTATGCTCTACATTTTCACCTCCCTGTTCTTCGAAGTTTATTTATTTATTTCCTTTGAGAGAGAGAGAGAGAGAGAATGCACATGAGCAGGGGAAAGGCAGAGAGGAAGAGAGAGAGAATCCCACGTAGGCTCTGCACCATCAGCACAGAGACTGATGTGGGGCTCAAACCCACAAACTGTGAGATCATGACCTGAGCCCAAACCAAGAGTCAGATGCCACCCAGGTGCCCCTCTTCCTTGTTCTTCCTGATCTCAGAAAATGGTACTGTTTTCTTCCTGATTATTGAAACCAAACTCCTACTACACCTCCACATAGCACCCAGTTGGCTTTGTTCTTTATGGATCTTCCATTGGTATTAGTTTTCTTTAACGTTGAAATCGGATCTCCTATCCCATGATCGGGATCCTTCAGATAGCCTCTCAGGGTGCTGGTGTGGCTCGACCATTAAGCGACTGACTATCAATTTCGGCTCAGGTCATGATCTCATGGTTTTGTGAGTTTGAGGAGCCCCACATTGGGCACAGCATTGATGGGGCAGGGCCTGCTTGGGATTCTCTCCCTCGGTCCCTCTCCCCCATAATTATGGGTACTCTCTCTCTCTCTCTCTCTCTCAAAATAAATAAATAAACTTTAAAACAAAATTCCAAATAGCTTCTGCTGGCAAACAGAAACAATGAAATATTTCTCTCTTTGTAGCGATGAGAAGAATTCTGAGATTACCCACAGTGACCCACCAATCTATCATTCCGTTCCCTTTGGTGTGGGACATCACCGTCATGCTTAGGTTACTAATCAGATGACTCTGAGTTCATCAAAATGGAAATCACACTGGGAGAGCCTGACCGAATCAGAGGAACCTTTCAAAGAAGGTGAAACCAGTGAGATACGCTCTTGGTGGCCTGGGAAAAGCACGCTGCGACGTGACTATGCGGTCCGCATGACCAGGAACCGCGGGCAGCCTCGAGGAGCTGGGAGGGACCCCCGGCCCACAGCTAGTAACTAAACAGGGATTCAGTCCTGTAGCCAGAAGGAACTACATTTAGACAACAAAGTGGGATGAGCCCGGACAAGCCTGAACTCCACATGAGCACCACAGTGCTGTGAAGACGGCGCGAAGCCTTGAGCAGATCATCCAGCTGAGCCATGCCCGGACTCCCGACCAACAGGGAAGGGGGAGAGAACGAGTTTGCATTATTTTCAACCATCCAGGTTGTGGCCATCTGTCATGCGGTAGTAGAAAACTAATCCGTGGTGGCTCTCAGAGCCCTACCTTATCTGACTCTCCCCTGCCTCACTGGCTTTATTTGCTATTACTTATTTCCCTCCCTCACGACACAGCCATTAAAACATGGTTGGTCACATGGTTAACCTTGGAGTTGAGTGAGTAGGAGGGGCGTTCGAGGGCTTCTAGAGTGCTGGTAATATTTCATTCCTAGATCTGGGTGCTATTCGGTCAGGTATGCTAAGCTTATGAAAATTCATTGAGCTGTACCTTAGGATTTTGTGCACCTTTATTTTTTGCAGGTTAGATTCAATACAAAATTTACTTAAAATTACCTTTGTAGGAGAATACGTACTGACATGACAAAATGCTCATTTTATTTAAGTGAAAAAAGTCCAAGTAAAAAATGACCAATTTTGGAAAGAATAGCAAATAAAACTTAAAAGCATATTAATAGAAGTTTTCTCAAGAATGCAAACCCTTTTTAATATTGGGCAAATTTTAACGTTTAAAAAATGTTTACTTATTTATTTTGAGAGAGAGAAAGAGAGCGAGGAGGGGAGGGGCATAGAGAGAGGGAGAGAGGGAATCCCAAGCAGGCTCCACACTGTCAGTGCAGAGCTCTAATAGTATCAGACAAAATAGACTTTGCTGTAATAGCTCTGCAAGACTTTACATGAAATAGGTCTAAAATAATAGTTAAAGATTTCAATACCCTACTTATAATAATGGATGGAACAACCAAACAGAAATAAGTAAGGAAATAGAAGACTTAACACAACAGATCAAGTAAATCCAACAGATTTACATAGAAAGTTCTACCCAACAAGAGCATATACATTTTTCTCAACTGCACATGAGACATTTTCCAGGATATGCAGTAAGTTAAGACACAAGTGTCAATAGGTTTGAAAAGCTACATACCATACAAAGTATCTTTTTCTTTTTCTTTTCTTTTTTTTTTTTTTAATTTTTTTTTTCAACGTTTATTTATTTTTGGGACAGAGAGAGACAGAGCATGAACGGGGGAGGGGCAGAGAGAGAGGGAGACACAGAATCGGAAACAGGCTCCAGGCTCTGAGCCATCAGCCCAGAGCCTGACGCGGGGCTCGAACTCCCAGACCGCGAGATCGTGACCTGGCTGAAGTCGGACGCTTAACCTACTACGCCACCCAGGCGCCCCCAAAGTATCTTTTTCGACCACAACATGATGAAGTCAGAAATGAATAACAAAAGGAACACTGGAAAATTTTTTAAAATGTGAAAGACAACACACTTCTTTTTTTAATGTTTATTTATTTTTGAGAGAGAGAGAGAGAGAGAAACAGATCCTGAGTGGGGAGGGGCAGAGAGAGAGGGAGACACAGAATCCGAAGCAGGCTCCAGGCGCTGAGCTGTCAGCACAGAGCCCGACGCGGGGCTTGAACTCACAAACCGTGAGATCATGACCTGAGCTGAAGCTGGACGCTTAACTGACCGAGCCACCCAGGCGCCCCAAGACAACACACTTTTAAACTACCAATGGATAAAATAAGAAATCACAGAAAATGTGGAAAAAGAAATTTAGAGGTGAGTGAAAACAAAAACACAGCATACCAAAACTTATGGGACTTCGCAAAAGTGGTGTGAAGCAGGTGTTCATAGCTACAAACACTCAATTGAAGAATAAGAAAGATTTCAAACCTACAACTTAATCTTATGACTTAAGGAATTTAAAAAGGACAAGCTAAACCCAAAGCTAGCAGAAAGAGGGAAATAATAGAGTTTAAAGCAGAGGTAAAGGAAATAGAGAACAGAAAAACAATGGAGAAAATTACTGAAGCCAAAGGTTAGTTCTGTGAACAGATCAGCAAAATCACCCAACCTTTAGCTAGATAAATTAAGAAAAGAAAGAAGACCTGAATTACTAAAATCAGAATGAAAGCAAGAATATTACTAACAATTCTATAAAATAAAAAGGTTTATAAGAGAGTACAAGGAACAGCTGTATGCCAATAGATTGGACAACCTAGAAGAAATGGACAAACTCTTAGAAACACGAAACCTACCAAGACTAAATCACGAAGAAATAGAAAATCTGAACAGGCCTATAATTAGAAAGAAGATGAATCACTAATCAAAAATCTGACAGATAAAAGACCTTAACTTGATGGCTTCATTGGAGAATTCTACCAAACATTTAAAGAAGAACATATATACCAATTCTTTTCACGCTTTTCAAAAAATTGGGAGAGGGGAACACTTCCTAACTCATTCTTTGGGTCTGGCCTTATCCTGGTATCAAACCAGGCAAAGATAACACAAGAAAACTACAGACCAATATCCCTTAGGAACATTGACGCAAAAATCCTCAAGAAAATACTAGCAAACTGAATTCAGCAGCATATTTAAAAGACTATACAGCATGGTCCAGTGGGTTTATTCTTGGAATGCAAGAATAGTTCAACATAGGAAAATGGATCAATGTAATGTATCAGTTAACATCAGTTAGCAGAATGAAGGAAAAAAAACACACGATCATCTCAGTTGATGCAGAAAAAAATCATTTGACGACATTCAAAACATGTTCAAGAAATAAACACCATAACTGGGAGTTCCAGCCAGAGCAATTAGGCAAGAAAAAGAAATAAAAGGCATCCAAAGTGGAAAGGAATAAATAAAAATCTTGATTTGCAGATGATACGATCTTACACATAGAAAACCCTAAAGACTCCACACACAAAAAAATGTCTAGAATAGATGAATGTGGCAACGTAGCAGGACGCAAAGTTAACACGCAAAAATCAGTTGCATTTCTATACACAAATAATAAGTAATCTTGAAAGGAAATTATAAAAACAAGTCTATTTATAAGAGAACATCAAAAAGAACAAAATATTTAGAAAGTAAGTTAACCAAGGAGGTAAAAGATCTGTACAATAAAAAGTATAAAGCATTGCTGAAATAAATTAAAGAAGACATGGATAATTGTAAATATATCCCATATTCATGGATTAGAAGGCTTAATATTGTTAAAATGTCAATATTACCCAAAGTGATATACAGATTCAGTGCCGCCCCTATCAAATTCCCAATAGCATTTTTTTCCGGAAAGAAAACCGCCTTATAAAATTCATATGGAATCTCAAGAGACCCAGAATATCCAGAAAGAACTTGAAAATGAATACAACTGGAGGATTCACACTTCTCGATGTCAAAACTTACTACAAAGCTACAGTAACGAGAACAGTGTGGTACTAATGTAAGACAGACATAGGAAATAAACCCTATCATATATGGTCAAATGATCTTTGACAAGGGTGTCATGATTATTCAATGGAAAAAGGATAGTCTTTTCAATACATGGTGTTGGGAATACTGGATATCCACATGCAAAAAAAGTAAAGTTGGAAATGTTCCTAATACAGCTACAAAAATTAACCCCAAATGGATCAAATAGTTAGCTGTAAGTAAAACAATACAGTTCTTAGAAGAAAACAAGACAAAATTTTCATAATTTTGGGGTTGGCAATGCTTTCTTGAATATGACACCAAAGGCCCAGACAGCAAAAGGAAAAATGTACAAATTAGGTTTCATAAAAATGTTAAAATGCCGTGCATCAAAAGGCACCATCAACAGAGGAAAACTACAACCCACAGAACAGGCAAACAAAAGTTTGCAACTTATATTTCTGATAAGGGATTAATATCTAGAATGTAAAAAGAACTACTAACACTCAGAACGAAACAAAACAAAACAAAACAAAAAACAAGCAACCTGATTCAAAAATGGGAAAAGGACTTGAATGGACATTTCTCCTAAGAAGATATACAAATGGCCAAGAAGTACCTGGAAATGTGCTTAACATCACTAATCATTAAGTAAATGCAAATCAAAACTACAATGAGATTAACACATCACACCTGATAAGATGGCTGTTATCAAAAAAAAAAAACAAAAAAAAAACAACACAAAAAACCCAGAAAAAAACTGACAACGATATGAAGATGTTGAAACCCTTGGGCACTGGTGGTGAGAATGTAAGGGGGTACATACAGCTGCTGTGAAAACCGGTATGGCGGCTCCTCAAAGAATTAAAAACTTAATTACCGTATGGTCCAGCAATTCCACTTCTGAGCACACGTATCCAAAAGAACGGAAAACAGATGCCTGAAGAGTTATTTGTCTACCCAGATTCACAGCAGCATTGTTCACAAGAGCCCCCAAACTGGAAGCTGCCCAAGTGTCCGCCGAAAGATGACTGGATAAGCCAAACAGACAGTGGAATATTAGGCTTAACAAGGAAGGAAATCCTGACACCTGCTGCAACGAGGATGAACCTGGAGGACGCTACGCTAAGTGGAATAAGCTAGTCAGAAAAAGGCAAACGTGGTATGATTCCACTTCGCGAGGTGCTTAGTGTAGTCAAAATCATTGCCACAGAAAGTAGAACGTTGGGTGCCAGGGGCTGGGACGTGGGGAGAACGGGGAGTTACAGGGTTTCAGTTTTACAGGATGAAAAGGGTTCTGGAGGTAGTCGATGGTCAATGGCTGCAACACAGGATGCATGCATTTAATGGCACTTAAATTGGTGAAGTGTGCATTTCAAAATGGTACACTTAAAAATGGCGAAGAGGGTAAGTTTTCTGTTAAGTGAATTTTACCACAATGGAACTATTGTAAAAAAATGTTTTTTTTTAATTATGTTTACCAAGTCTATCCTCATCCTAGAATCAAAATAATTGGGGGAGAGGGAGAAAGCATGATTTGCTGTGTTGATATCAAAAGAAGATGGAAAGTGACAAATTCCAATCAGTGTGTTTATTGGCCCAAGAATAAATGTAACCATTGGAATGTGAACTGACTCCAGAAAATAAATGGCCAAAAAATACAAACAGAAAACTAATAAAAGAAGCTATGCCCATAGCTTTTAAGCAGTAGGAAAAAAACACCCAAACTAATAATGAAATAATAGAAATAACGAGACATTTTTAAAAACACCTACCAACTAGAATCAGCAGTTCCTTTGTCTTAATTTGAAAGCACCTAAGGAACATATACTTAAAGGCACGGAAATGAATCTTTAGATTGGCTAAATGAAACTGAATTTGTTTTTCCTGGAGATTCATCACTAATTGTACGCCTTCTTCACTGAGCCTGCTTCCTCCTGCTCTGCCAGTGGGGAGAGGGCGGTGGTACACTTTCTTTTCTTCTGGAGGGATTGCAGCCCCACCCATAGAGCCAGCTAGGGCTTAACTGGGATCAGGAGAAAGCCTTGACTGTGCCAGACTTGCGGTTTGGTCAGGAAGAGGTGTGGTTTTCAGAACTCAGTCCTCAGAGGCTCCCATTTTGGGGAGCGAACCCCAGTTCTGCCATTATCCTGCCCCTTTTGGCTTCGGTCACGGTGTCACACACAAGACTGGTAACAGTGACAGCTTCTGAGGCCACCCTGAACTCCTCTCCCCCTTTCATCAAGTCCCATAGAGGCTTTGTCTTAAAAGTTCAACATTTTTCGGGGCGCCTGGGTGGCGCAGTCAGTTAAGCGTCCGACTTCAGCCAGGTCACGATCTCGCGGTCCGTGAGTTCGAGCCCCGCGTCAGGCTCGCATCAGGCTCTGGGCTGATGGCTCGGAGCCTGGAGCCTGTTTCCGATTCTGTGTCTCCCTCTCTCTCTGCCCCTCCCCCGTTCATGCTCTGTCTCTCTCTGTCCCAAAAATAAATAAACATTGAAAAAAAAAAAAAATTTAAAAAAAAAAAAAGTTCGACATTTTTCTTTTGTTCTCCCATACCTAGGTCCCCCAAATCCCTCTACCAGCTATGCACGGCCATCTTGTGCATCCAGACAATTGTGTGTTTATGCAATCATTTCTTTAGCGTGTTTTTATCTAAAAGTGTCCCTCTGTGCTATTTTGCCAGGTTGCCAATAGCAGCCATGACCCCAATCCAGTTAGCGTGCCTTCCTTCCGTTCCTTCCTTCCTTCCTTCTCTCCTGTCTTCCTTTGTTCCTTCCTTCCTCTGTCTTCCCATCCTCCTTCCATCCATCCCTCCTTTTCCTTTTCCATGTTCTCTCTTTTTTATTTGTATTTGAGTCCATCTTTTCAAAAAAACAGCTTTACTGCGGCACCTGGGTGGCTCAGTTGGTTCAGCATCTGACTCTTGATTTTGGTTTAAGTCATGATCTCACGGTTGGTGAGATCAAGTGCCACGTTGGGCTCCATGCTGACAGTGTGGAGCCTCTTGGGATTCTCTCTCTCCCTCTCCCTCTGCCCCTCCCTGTCCCAAATAAATAAACTTAAAAAAAAAAAAAAAGCAGCTTTACTGAGGAATAATCAACATATACTAAGGGATGTGTATTTAAAGTGCACAATTTGGTAAGCGTTAACATATGTATATACCCACGTAAACACAGCCACATTCGATATAGTGAACATATCAATCACTTCCCCCAAGTCTCCTTGTGTCCCTCTGGTATCCCTCCACACTTCCCCTCCCCCACCCTTCTCCATCCCCAGGCAGTCCCTGACCTGCTTTTCCTTCTTCACTGGCAATTAGTTTGCATTTTCTAGAATTGTATATGAATAGAATCACACATTACATTAGGCTTCCCGTGTCTGGCTTCTTTCACTGAGTATAATCATTTTGAGATTCATCCCTGTCGTTACATTATCAATGGTTCTTTTTTCTTTTTTTTTTAATTTTTTTTTAACGTTTATTTATTTTTGAGACAGAGAGAGACAGAGCATGAACGGGGGAGGGTCAGAGAGAGAGGGAGTCACAGACTCTGAAACAGGCTCCAGGCTCTGAGCCATCAGCACAGAGCCCGACGCGGGGCTTGAACTCACGAACCGCGAGATCATGACCTGAGCCGAAGTCGGACGCTGAACCGACTGAGCCACCCAGGCGCCCCTGTGGTTCTTTTTTTCTATTGCCGTGTAGGACGCTATTGCTTGGATATGCCACAATTTGCTTATCCATTCAGCTGTCCACGGACATCCGAGCTGTTTTCAGTCTTCGACTATTATAAAGAAAGCTGCAACGAACATTCACGGGCACACACAGGCTTTTATGTCTCTCGGGAAAACATCTGGGAGCAGAATGGATAGATCCTATGACCGGTAAATTTAAATATTTATTTATTTATTTATTTATTTATTTATTCACTTATTATTTTTAAAAATGTTTATTTATTTTGAGAGAGACCAAGCGAAAGCAAAGCAGGGGAGGGGCAGAGAGAGAGAGGGAGAGAGAGAGGGTCCCACACAGGCTCTGCACTCTCAGCACAGAGCCCAAAGCGGGGCTCGATCTAACACCAAAGTCAGGAGTCGGATGCTCAACTAACTGAACCACCCAGGTGCCCCTCTTTGGCCATTTTTAAAAATTGAATTGTTTGGGGCGCCTGGGTGGCGCAGTCGGTTAAGCGTCCGACTTCAGCCAGGTCACGATCTCGCGGTCTGTGAGTTCGAGCCCCGCGTCAGGCTCTGGGCTGATGGCTCAGAGCCTGGAGCCTGTTTCCAATTCTATGTCTCCCTCTCTCTCTACCCCTCCCCCATTCATGCTCTGTCTCTCTCTGTCCCAAAAATAAATAAACGTTGAAAAAAAAAAAAAATTTAAAAAAAAATAAAAATTGAATTGTTTTCAGATGGCTGAAGTTTGAGAGTTCTTTACATATTTTGTATACAAGTCCTGCCAGAATGTATTATTATATATGCAAGTATTTTTCTCCAAGTCTGTAGCTTATATTTCCTTTCTTTTAAAGGATCTTTGGCAGAGGAAAAGCTACTAATTTTAAAGAAATACGATTTACCAAGTTTCTGTTTTCCTTTTTTGGATCATGCTTTTGCTGTCATAGCTAAGAAATCATTGCCTAACCCAACATCAAAACAATGTTCTCCTATAATTTCTTCTAGAAGTTTTACAGTTTTGGTGTCACATTTAGGTATGATGCATTTTGAGTTAATTTTTTACATGGCGTGAGGTACAGATCCAAATTGTGTGTGTGTGTGTGTGTGTGCGCTCACGTATCCAATTATTCCAGGGCCATTTATTGAAAAGACTAACCTTGCTCCACAGGATTGCCTTTCCACCTTTGTCCTCATCACCTATTTTGCCCCAGGCACAACATCACCACCTACTTCCTTCATGCTGGTAATGACCATGGCAAAGGCAGAGGGCTAAGCCCCGCATGAAGGTCGTTTCCAGGTTAGCAGGAGCTGCTTTGAGAAGTCCCACGAAAAACTTCCTTGACATTATCAGGTGGGGTTGCCCAGGTCCATAAACAACATGCTAGACAAGACCCAGCCTCTGTCTCTTCCTGCACAGGGGCCCGTGTGGCACTGGCAGGAGAGGAGACGAGATGCCAGCTCAGCTGATTCCTTCTGAATCCTTTCCTCTTAGATTGGGTGATCTCCTTTTCAAAGGCAAGTGGGTGGGGTATCTCTTTCCATTTTCAGCAACCTCAGTGGGAGTGAGCCCCTCTGTGGCAGGAGGGACAGAGGGCTTCTCCTTCTCTCTTGCAGTGGCAGAAACAAAACGCCTCCAGGACCTAAACACTCCCATTACCGGAGAGCTGTATACCAGAGAGTTCATCAGACTTTTCCAAGACCCGGAAAAAATACTCCCTTGGGTTCTAAGGCTGTTGTCCTTAGTATCCTGGTATCCTCGGTATCTCTTCATATACAACATAACAGGCACTCAGCATTTCTCTGAGTGTGAATGAGAAGTCAAGAGAGAGCAAATCGGACTACTTTACAGCCATGTGAACCCAGGAATCATTTCATTCCTTAAAAAAAAAAAGTGTCTTTATTTTTGAGAGAGAGAGAGAGCGTGAGTGGGGGAGGGTTCGAAAGAGGGGAACAGAGCATCTGAAGCGGGGAGCTGTCATGACCTGAGCTACCCAGGTGCCCCAATAATTTCATTCTCGTAATGTGTTGCCTATATCTGAATATTTGTATGAGCGAGTCCATTTTACGCTCCATGCTTTGGGTTAGTGTAAGGTGTCTGAAGGAGAAAAGGGAATCTTGTAATCTAGCTGAAAAATGCTTCTGAAAGTTAAGTGGGCAAGGCTGCTGGCCACCCCAATAGTTTCTTGGGGTGTCAATAGTGTCAGGGGGTGGGGGTGACCACCTCCGTGGACCAGGCTGAAGCTCTGCCCACCAAACCCCCCAGGTCTCCTCACATGGTCAAAACCAGGAAGCCAGATCTAGAAGAGCATTGATTAGTGAGCTGTAGGCAAGAGCCAAGGGCAGTAAGTTACGTCCGGGGAGAGAAAGAACGGTGAGAAATGGACATGAGCTTTACCTGGATCTATATTTTATTTCTTCAGAAACAAAGAGTGCTCTAAAGCCAATGTAGCAAAATGTTAAGGTCTGTTCATCTGGATTGCTTGTTAATTATTTTCTGGGCTTGTCTGTGTGTTGGAAATGATTCATAATTAGAGATTAATTTTTAAGCAAAACAAGGCTAAAAAGAAAGGCGAAACATTATTAGTGACTGTCTGAAGAGTAGGCTCGTTTCCCCTCCTAGTTTCTACTTTTGTGCATTTTCTGAAAGCTTTATATTGCGTCTTTATTATTTTTATAAATGGGAAAAAATAATCCCACTTTAAAGCCACAGAATATCATCAAGTGAAATAAATAGGGATGGACTGAGGAAGAAAAAAGGATCCAAGCACAGTGTTGATAAAGGGGCTGCTAAAAAAAAAGCATAAAATGGGGGCGCCTGGGTGGCTCGGCCGGTTAAGCGGCCGACTTTGGCTCAGGTCATGATCTCTTGGTCCATGAGTTCGAGCCCCGCGTCGGGCTCTGTGCTGACAGCTCAGAGCCTGGAGCCTGTTTCAGATTCTGTGTCTCCCTCTCTCTCTGCCCCTCCCCTGTTCATGCTCTGTCTCTCTCTGTCTCAAAAATAAATAAACGTTAAAAAAAATTTTTAAAAAAAAAGCATAAAATGTGGTTAAAGCCTGCTAATTTGTACTTTACTCATTCTGGTTAATGAGTGGACGATTTGGTTGACCCTCGCACAGTTGGTTCGAGAAGACTTGCTTATTACTACCAGGTGACCCTCCATCCTTAATTCTCAGGCTATTCTGGAGCCCAACCCCACCGGTCACGCGGGTGGGGGACACATCGCTTGTGCGTCTGGTTTTGCCTGCCAGGGAATCTCCATTCCAGGGCCTTGTGGGCCCGTCAACTGGCTGAAAACCCACCCTGTGGAAGGAATGATTCAGCAAAAAAACAAAAGGTGAGCAAAATTGCAGGAAGGCTCTTCAATCTACTTAAGAGAACAAACTCTTTTAATAGCTGTTAGCTCATGAAGTGTTGAAATGTAAATATTGTAGCTAATTAAATACAGTTTTATTTATTCCTTTTAGCAGATCCGGCTGAACATCCATCACAGAATAAATTTTTAATGAAGAAAAGAGCTTTAAAAAAAAAAAAAAAAAGGATTTGTTAACACAGACTGGCCTCTTTTTTCGATTAGCGTAAGAGATCATAAAGCCTCATTTCCCCGCGTCTCTGTAGCCTGTAGGACTTTCTCAAACAAATATTGGGAAATGTCCAGCCCTCCACCTCTCCGGGCCTGTACCCACACAGTTCAATGCGGCTGGAGAAAAACAGGTGACCTCGTCTCACTGGAAACTCATCAGCCCCCATGCTGCATTTTCCCGTTCATGCTCTCCTGCTCCCCTCGACAAGGAATCCTCACCTCTGCCTCTGTCCCCTCCCGCACACCTACGCCTCCTTTCTCTCAACACTGATTTGAGCTTCCTACTTTACTGAAAAGCGTTAAATTGGGTGTAAGAGAGCACCCGCAAGGTCCCGAAACACCCCCTGCCATTGCTCTGCACTTGAGCCAGTGCACCTGTCCTTCTCTTCTGTGCCCCTGGGAGGGCCTCCCCCACCCCCCCACCCCCCGCCTTACTTGTAGCTCAGCCCCACTCATTTCTCTGAATGTCTTCTCTCTATCCTGTATCATCAATTTTCCTCTCTACTGGATCTTTCCCATCAGCATACAAATGAGCTGTTATTTTTCTTACATTATAAGAACAAAAGCTAAAACTAAAAACCTGTCTTGACCCCGTTTCCCTTCCAGCTACCTCTCTAATTCTTGTCACGGGAGAACTCCTCCAAAGACCTGATGATGCTCACTGTCCCCCAAACCTCCTCCTCCTGCTCTCTCATGAACCCATTCCAGCACGCTACCCCAATCCTCTCGTCAAGGTCACCAATGACCTCCATGTTGTTAAACCCAATGGTTATTTCTCACTTGACCGACGACGAGGAGGGTGACAGTATAATTTGTTGCAATGCGGATGTTGACAGTGAACATGACACGATGATACCTGTGGCAGGATAACAAATGGGACCCCAGAACTGTGTCCAGCAAATCAGGAAGGAGGTAGGATTATCTGGCCTGTCAACATTTTTGACACCTTGAAATCCCTTCTTTTGTCTTCAGGGATGCCACACCCCCAGATCCCCTCCTTCTCTGCCTCCTGTGTTGGTTCCTCCTCACCACGGAGACCTAAGAATGTTCAAGTGTTCGGGGGGTGCTAGGAATGCTTCTCAACCTACCCTTACCTGCCACGAGACCTCGTCTAGTCTCATGGCCAACATACAGGTGATTATCAGAGACGCATCTCTTGCCCGGACCTTGCCTCTGAACTCCAGACCAGGCATCCCATTGTCTCTTCCACTTTTTCACACGCTTGCACGTTTCAGTGAATGCCTGGGTCAGTCCTGCCAACTGCTCAGGCCCAAACCCTTGACTCCAGTTGGCTCATCCCTCACTCTCCTCCCTTACACCTGACACCCAGAAAAATCCTCGTCTCTACTTTCACAGAGTATCCAGAACTTGACCGTTTCTTCCCACCCCATCGGTACCATGCTGGTCCACATAACTATGAACTCTTATTAAGGCCACAGTTGATCTGTGAACACGGGGGTCACTTCCAGGAGAATTTTTCTCAGTAAACACAGCACAGGACTGTAAATGTGTTTTCTCTTGCGATTTTCTTAGTAACATTTCCTTTCCTCTAGCTTACTTTATTGTTAAGAATACAACATAGAATACGTATAACACACAAAATACGTGTTGATTGATGGTTATATTATCAGTGAGGCTTCCAGTCAACAGTAGGCTATTAGTAGTTAAACTTTTGGGGAGTCAAGGGTTATACCTGGATTTTTGACTGCGTGGGGTGAATGCACCCCCATCCGCCCTACCCCCCCCCCGCCCGCCATTGTTCAAGTGTCAGCTGTGCTGCGAAAGTCTCCCGACTGGTCCCCGCTTCAGCACTTGTGCTCTATGTATGCACCACACAACAGTGGGATGGCTCTCCAAACGAGAAGGGACTTCCTCACTGTGGCAGGTAAGGTGGTACTTCCCACTTTCCACCTCTGACTTCGTCCCCTGCACCTCCCCCACACCACATAGATCTCCGTATTATTTTCTTCAAATGTCACCTTCTAAGAAATATTCTCAGATCTAGTTAAACAAATTGTTTTTAACGTTTATCGATTTTTGGCAGACAAAGACACAGAACGCAAGCAGGGGAGGGGCAGAGAGAGAGAGGGAGACACAGAATCTGAAGCAGGCTCCGGGCTCTGAGCTATCAGCACAGAGCCCGATGCGGGACTCGAACCCACAAACCTGAGCCAAAGTCAGATGCTTCACCAGCTGAGCCACCCAGGCGCCCCACTCTCAGATCTATTTAAATGACAACTCCCCTGTCCCCAGCATGACCCGCCATCTTGCCCTGCATTCCTTTCCACCATAGTCTATTTCCTCTTCTACCGGTCTAGATCAGCACTGTCTTCTAGAACCTTCCGTGATAATGGAAATGTTGATTCTACCCTGTCCCAATATGGTAGCCACTAGCTACATGTTCCTGTTGAACACTTCAGAGTGGCTAGTGCAACTGAAGAACTTATCTTTTAATGATATTTAATTGTAATTAATTTAAGTTTAGATAGCCACATGGTACTTATAGCTACTGTCTTATACTATACCATAATTCCTTATTCTCCCACTCATTTGTCCAGAGTTGGCTGACTTTAAATATGATCTTCATGACAGTACGATCCATAATACACTTATCCCCTCCATTAGAATGTAAGTTCCACGAAGGCAGATTGCTTCTGTGCTCAACACATAATAGGTGCTCAATAAATACTTGCTGAACGAGTGACCTTTACCTCAAGTGTATCGTTTGAAGGGCCAAACTTTGTTTCTGTTTTCAACACTCTTAGAAATTCTTCACAGACTCTACCTATGTCGTTTTCTTAATTTAGTGCCAGAATATATTGTTTCCTTGCAATTTCAATGTCACTATTCTGTACATAAATTGTGATGTTGCCATAAATTGTGTCCTCAGAGACCATTAATGTCATCCCTTCGTTCTCTACACCAGATTGCTAGGTTTTTATAGACTGTCTACTAACTGACTATTTATCGTTAAGTTCTTCTACTGCTGTCTTTAGTATGTGCCTTACTTTTCAACAGAAGTAACTGGATAAGGCTTGAGGGTACTTCTGTTCTCCCCCCAGAGCTAAATTCACAGGATTTGTGATGACTTTTATTGCGGGTACATTCAGAGTCTATTCAAAGAGGTCGGTTGCCTGGAAATGCAATCTGCCTGAAAATAAGATCTGTGGTTAAGAACAAGGGCACTTACTACTATTCCTCTCTTAGAGATTAGAAATTAAAATCCAAGACGACAATCGCAGGCCAAGGAGCTGGAATTAAACTTTGAGTCCAATGTCCTCCCATCTAACCCAGTTCTGCTCAAAGATGTGGTTCAGGGGCGCCTGGGTGGCTCAGGAGGTTAAGCGTCCGACTTTGGCTTCAGGTCATGATCTCACGGCTTGTGTGTTCGAGCCCCGTGTCGGGCTCTGGGCTGACAGCTCAGAGCCTGGAGCCTGTTTCAGATTCTGTGTCTCTCTCTCTGACTCTCCCCTGCTCGCACTCTGTCTCTCTCTGACTCTCAAAAAATAAATAAACGTTAAAAAAATTTTTAATAAAAAAAAAGATATGGTTCAAAACCACTTACTAGAAATGACCTGCTGTGGCCCTCCCACTAAACTTACTGGCTCAGAATCTTGGGGGCAAGGGTTTGAGACTCACTGTGCTATTTACTTGCTGGCTAGAAGTACTGTATAATGCTATTCTTTTTCTTTGAGTTTTTATTCCACTGGGAAAAGAATGATGGTATTTTTATTAGGTCCCTGCTCATAAACTTGTAGCAACTGCTGTTGCAAACCAAATGAGGATTTTAAGCACTGATACATTTGTTCCACGGATCTGCCTGCCCTGTACTGTTAAGTAGAGACGTGATTGATAAAAAATACGTCTCGGGAACAGATTACAGGTCACGAAATACTTCCAGATTCTCTCACTGCCTCCCGGAGAGCGCACAGATCCATTTGTCAAGTATGAAGACCTCAGAGGATATCGTTGCCATCAAGATTAACCATGGGAATGTGAAAGGTGATTATTCCTTGAGGTAAAACAAGGTCACCTGCAGCAAAGGCAAACGCACGTGCGTGGCCGCGAGGCTCCCTGTGCTCCAGCTTGCGGTCCAGAGCTCGCAGCCTGGGATGCCAGCCTCGGCCCACACGTGGACTGGCACAGCCTTGCGTTTGGGGTTGTCTGTCCACAGCTTCCAGTCACTGCAGCAACCAGGTCCGGAGGAACAGAGAACAAGTCCCTCGTTCTGCGACTCCCCGGGGCCATTTCTAGCAAGAAGCGATCCTGGCAAAGCTTTTGGTCTTTAAATGTGATTTCTGTGACTTGGGGTGGGACAAGGCAGGTCTAGAGGAGCCCGGGGTTCAGTGGGAGGTCTTAGATAAAGGCTCCGAGTGGGACACAGGATCTGGAGAATGGGTTAGTAAGGAGCCACCTGTCTCACCTTGGAAGGGGAGAAAGGGTTGGGTGGACGGAGGGGGAGGGTTGTTAATGGAGCCCAGGTAGGTTCTTACCCCACACGCTGGACAGGCTCAAATTCCAGAAACCCCAGAAGCGTCTATCCCCAGGGGGGGGGGGTGCACGCGCAGATTGTGGCTTTTGTTATTTCCTGCTCAGTCCACTGTGGCGAGGAGAAGGTAGCGCCCACAGACCACGGTCCTTAGGAAAGGTGTGCCTGCTGATCAGCAGGTTCAAGGTCAGGAGTCAAAAGGAAGCCTACATCCCTGCTTCCACAGGAGTTAATTTAGCAGCTGAGAGGCTCGGGGCGTCTGGCCAAGAATACGACAAGGGACTCCCTGTGCTTCATGGCAGGTGAATTTCTGGCAGTTAAAAAAGGAAAAAGAAAAGTCTTCTTATGAGCGAAGAATCTTTACTGGGGAGCATAGAGCTAATTTTTGGCGTTCCTTGCCATTCACATGACGACAGCACACTGGGAGACAGCTACAACACCCTGTTTAGCAAGGGGGAAAAGTTGAGATTTAGCAGAGTGAAGCCAGAACGAGAATGGATCCGCCTAAAATGCTTAGAAAAACTCGGTGAGAATTCCAGACACGCTAGCCGTTTGTACTAGCTGAAGTTGTCCAGTTCACACGGGGCAGAACCAAGATCTGAACCCAGACCCGTCTGACCTGGAAACTCGGGCTCTGACCCTCTACGCCATTACTGTCCCCAACTATTAATATTTGTCATTTTGTTTGGCTTCCCGGTCAAAGATGAAGAAGCCGCCCGAGTAGGCGCGCCCGCATTTGTGTTCTGGCTCATCACACTCATGTTTTCCCCGTGGCTTCTGGGCTTCAGATATCCAACTAAGCAATTGGAATCCTGGTTCTTCTTTTTTTTTTTTTTAAGTGAAACTAATAAGAAAAATTTATTGAGATAGTAATTTGTGTTTCCTTCATGCTTGCAGAAAGATACTCCAAAACATGAGAACAATGCATTAAAGAAAAACACACACACACACAGGAACATATCAATAGATGCTAGAAAGACATCTAATAAAAATCAACAGCCGCTAACAAAAATCCTGATTAAAATAAAGCTAGAAGGAAACCACTTAAATGTGTTCAAGATCACCAAAGTCCAATAGTAAATACTGTTCCACACGTTGAAATAGTGGAGCCATTTCGAATTAAACAAGAATCTGACAGGTGCGTGTGCTTTTGCTATATTTTTCAGCACTGCTTTGCAAGTTCTAGTGAAAGCAGGCGTAACAAAGTGGAGAAGTGTATAAAGGCAGGAGAAAAAGAAACAGAGTTACATTTGTGCTGGAAATGTCATTGTTGAAAATTACAAACTACTGGAATTAATGAGAATTTAACAAAGTGACTATGTGCAATATTTACTTGTCTTAGGGTTCTCTCCCAATTCTAGAAATGAGGAGAATCTAGAAATAGAAATGGAAGAAGGATTTAACCCAATACAGTGGTCCCAAACTATAAATTATTCAGGAATAAATCTGACAAGAAAGTCAGAGAAGTTTTATGAAAATAAACCAATACAATCCAATTTATGATAAATGAGAAGACGTTTTACAATCTCAAATGTGAACATTTAATGTTACAAAAATGCCAATTACCTCAACACGAATATATAATTTATTGCAATTTCCCATTGGAAACACAAGCTTTTTTTTTTTTTTTTTAATTGGATGAAATTATCTTAATGCTCATTTGAAAGAACAAATGCTCAAGATGAGCCAAGAAAGTCTGGAATACAAAAGCTAATTAGGGGGAATTCGCCCAATGAGATCGTGTACACATCAGCATGTACTGGAAAACCATCTGAATGCACCCTCAGACATTAGCATGCATCAGAATCTCCTGGGAGGGCTTGTTAAAATCGTTAAAACAGATTGCCGGACCCCCCCCCCCCCCCAGAGTTTCTGATCTGCGAGGTCTGGGATAGGGCTCAACAATTTGCATTTCTAACAAGTTCCCAGGTGATGCTGATGCTGCTGGGCTACAGGACATTCTTTGAGAACCATTACTGTAACAAGTCAACATAACATTGGCCAAAAAAAAAAGAAAAGACATACCGGTGAAATAGACAAGAAGCCAGTAACTACCGAATGCATAGGAGTATTTAATAAATGATAAAGGCTATCTATAAGGTGTGACTAAGAAAAATATGCTACGTAAAAATTTGTATAACGTGGTCTTAACAGTGTGTGTGTGTGTGTGTGCGTGTGTAAATATATATATTTTGTATATATGTGCCTGATGAACAAAGGTTGAGGGAAACGAAGACTGGAGAGAAGAGGCAGAGAGGGGCACCTGGGTGGCTCAGTGTGTTAAGGGTCCGACTTCGGCTCAGGTCATGATCTCACGCTTCGTGAGTTCGAGCCCCGCATGGGACTCTGGGCTGACAGCCCAGAGCCCGGAGCCTGCTTCGGATTCTGTGTCTCCCTCTCTCTCTGCCCCTCCCTACTCGAGCTCTCTCTCTCTCTTCCTCTCTCTCTCTCTCTTCCTCTCTCTCTCTCTGTCTCTCTCAAAAATAAACATTTTTTTTTTTAAAAAGGAGAGGAGAAATAGAGAGTTCAGTCAAAAGGAAAAGAATAAAGCAGCACTAAAAAATTACCCAATATATATGATATTATCACACCGAGGCATTTACATAAAATTACACCCGGCCATGATTAATGATGTGCTCACACAGAGTTTGAGCTATGACCCAAGGACAATAGAAACTACATTCCAAAGTGAGATGCCAGACATTCCCATTTATCTTTCCCTCCACAAATAAATACTAAATGGTTCCTCTATATGAGGCTCTGATTTGGATGGGGAACAAAATAAAGTCCTCTCTCTCACGTGGCTCACATTCGAGTGAACCTGCACCTGAGGACTTAATGAAAAGGAAGGTGAGGGAAGTTTGTTACTGGGCTCTGGGTGCTCACCCCCACCACGGGGGTTGGTGCCATTTTGGGGAGAGAACACTCAGAGAGAGCCATCAGCGGGCTGTGAGTCCTCCTTCCTGGAAACGGGAAGAGGGGGACAGCCGCCCTTCCTCTCAAGCCTTGCGGAGGGTCTCCCGTGAGATTCCTGCAGCTCAAGCACAGAGGGGACTGTGGTGTGATGTCTGCCTGGGAAATCTAAAAGGCTGGCTAAGGGGTAGAGGACAGGATGGGGGAAGGAAGGAAGAGAGGTTGTGTTGGGTATTCTCTACTCCAGAAGTTGTGGATACAGGTAGAGTGACCACTTTTTCATCCCCAGTGGGGCCCTTTTGTGCATGAACGTATTATGCTGGGCAAACAGTCATGCGCAGGACAGTCCTGGGCAAACTGAAAGAATAGCCCCTGTACACACAAGACAAGTTCCTCATGGACCAGATGGGCCATATGAGACAGAGCTGGTATGGGAGTATCCGGACGGCCACTGTAAAATAACAGAAAACATTTACGTTGGTTCCTGCCCCTGGTTCCTGGCACTGAGCTTCTAAAACCCTTGAAATTTCCTCCATGATAAGAACAATGGGAGCGGTTTTTTTGTGCTAGTATTTGGTCTTTCAGCCTGGTCGCTGACACAGAGCTCCTAACTCCTTTGGAATCTCCCTGGAGACAGGAGCGTCTTTTTTTAAAATTTTTTTTTTCAACGTTTTTTTATTTATTTTTGGGACAGAGAGAGACAGAGCATGAACGGGGGAGGGGCAGAGAGAGAGGGAGACACAGAATCGGAAGCAGGCTCCAGGCTCCGAGCCATCAGCCCAGAGCCCGACGCGGGGCTCGAACTCACGGACCGCGAGATCGTGACCTGGCTGAAGTCGGACGCTTAACCGACTGCGCCACCCAGGCGCCCCGCGTCTTTTGTTTTAATGAGGTGACTCTTCGGATCTCCTGGACGGCTTCAGAATGGGGGCTGGCCACCAGAAGGGCCAAGCCATTAAAGCCACAATGAGATAGCACCTCATACCCGTTAGGATGTCGATTACCAAAAAGACAAGAGGTACCAGTATTGACTGGGTTGTGCAGAAACCTGTGCACGGCTGGTGGGAATGCAAACTGGTGCGGCCACTGTGGAAAATGGTACGGAGGCTCCTGAGAAAGTAAGAACAGAACTACCGTATGGTCCAGCAATCCCACTTGGGGGTATATATCCGGGGGAAATGAAGTCACTATCTTGAAGAGATATCTGCTGTCTCGTGTTCAATGCTGCATTCTTCACAATAGCCAAGATACAGAAACAACCTAAGTGTCCATCAACAGATTAGGGAACAGGTAAGGGGATAAAGAAAATGTGGCATATACATATAAAAGGGAATATTACGCAGTCGTGAAAAAAGGAAAATCCTGCCATTTTGGTGACAACGTGGATGGACCGAGTGGCATTAAACTGACTGGATTAAGCCAGAGAAAGACAGATAACCATATCACCCCACACTTATATATCGAATCTAAAACAGCAACAACAAAAAAGTCAAACTCGTAGAAACAGAGTAGGGTGGCGGTCGCCAGGGGCTGGGGGTGAGGGAAATAGGGAGAGTCAGGGAAAGGGGTACCATTTTCAGTCGTAAGATGAATGAGGTCTAAGGATCAAATATATATCAAAGTGACTATAGTTGGCATTACTGTATTGTATAACTGGAATTTTCTAAGAGTAAAGCTTCAGTACGCACACACACACACACACGCGCACACACGCACACACATGGGTAAATGTATGAGGTGATGGATATGTTAACTGGCACACGGTGAACATTTTCTCATGATACATACATATACGTATACAAATCATCATGCTATACGCTTTGTCATTTGATTCGTTACGTCTATCTCAATAAAGCTGAAAGGAGAGAAAACGATGAAGAAAATGTCCTTAACACAAATTAAACAAACAAACAAGCCATGCTTAGAAACTTGGAGCTTTTCAGCCCCATATCCTCCAGGAAGAGAAGAGAGGTTGGAAATTCCTATCATGATCCATCATGCCTGCATAACGGAGCCTCCATAAAAATCCGCAAAGTACGGGGTGTGGGGAGCTTTCGGGTTGGTGAACACATCTGTGTGCTAGGAGGGTGGTGCACCCCAACTCCGTGAAAACAGAAGTTGCTGAGCTCAGGGCCTCACCCTGGGTATCTCTTCATCTGGCTGTTTATTTGTATCCTTTGAAGTATCCTTTGTGATACATCGGCAATCATCAGTAAACTCTTTTCCTGAATCTTGTGAGCTGCTCTAGCAAATTATTGAACCCAAGGAGGGGATCACGGGAACCCTGATTTATAGCTGCTCGGTTGGAAGTACAGGTGACAGATAATGATGAGACCCTCGAACGGCATATGAATGGGGGGGTGGGCAGAAGCAGTTGTGTGGGGCTGAACCTTTAGCCTGTGGGATCTGATGCTGTCTCCACGCAGTCAGTAGCGGAATTGCGTGATGTGGGAAACCTGCACATCTGGAATCAGAGGTGTTGTGTGAGAGTAAAAGAGAAACGGGAAGATTTTCCTAGACAGCCACCTAGAGGGGACAAGGGATCTCGGTGCAGAGGAGCTAGAGGTATCACCCAAATCCCTAGGGGCTGAGGCAGAGGGAAGTGGCAGCCTTCACACGGGAGCTGCAGGGGGGAGGTCCTGAGTGCAGAGGGCAGGGGGTGTCCTGGAAAACATGAACATGCCCACGTGAGAAAGAGGCTTTAAGCAGATGCCCAAGCCTGGAGAGCCGAGCCTGGACATCACAGCGGTGTCAGCGGCTAGAACACCCCCCTCTTCTTTACCGCACCCCTGCTCCCGTCCCTGCTGGCTCTGAAACCATGGCTGTGGAGCTGGAGGAAGAGCAGTGGGAGAACCAGATGGGATCCAGAGAGGATTCCCCCCACCCAAACTGGGGGCTCCCCGGGAGCCAGGGCTCTGGGAGAAATGATGACTTTAAATCCGATTTAGGGTTCTGGTCCGGCGCGTTAACGACTCTTACTTGACTGAAAGTAACCATCACACAGAACACTTTTAGTAAGAGCAACCAGAAAAATCCCACCATGTTTTCCCCCGATGATGGAAGAACAGAGTTTGGGGACACTGGGAGACCAAAACAGAGTCGCCTTCTTTCAAGGGTGCGTGTGTTTAGTTTAAGGGTGCTATATAAAATCATAAAATACTGCAATGAATTGCAATAGAGAAAGAGGAGACGAATTCTTCTCCATCAGAAGAATGTTTCCCCCTGTGCTCTGAGCGGGGGGCCCCAGGTCTGGGGGGCCGTTAATGGTTGTAGAGTTTCGGCGCCCAACATGGAGTGGTCCGGCATCCGGGAGACATCCCTGCCCACACTGCCCTGTGAAGCCTGGTGGGGAGGAGAAGGTCCTTGTAGGGGAGGGTAGGGAAATTCTTGGAGCGGTGGAAAGGCAGAATTGGTTTCCTATGGGTAGAAGCTTCCTTTTCAGAGGCTGAGAAAGGGCACGACTTGTGGAGTCCCTACTGGTAGAGTCCTGGCCTTCCTTGTCGCTATTTCCCAGACGGGTTGAGCGCCAGATGCTGTGGGGCCGGCCAGTCTTTTCTCAGGCTTAGAGAGTGACACCCGAATGGAAATGATGCTCTGAGGAGGAGGAGGGAGCATGTGGGCCCAAGAAATGCAGCGAAGAGCCCAGAGCATCATCCCAGAGCCACGGGCAGGAAGGTAACTATGGCGACTTCCACAGGAGCGATCCAGGTACCACTCGGGGGGTTCTCACGCGCCTCTAGGGATTAGGAGGCATTCCTGAAATGTGGACGAGATCAAATTTCTTGCCACGCTGGTGAGAGAGGCTCAGAGCCCGATCAGATCCGATGGGGAAGTGAAATAATAGCCGCTCTGGAAGATGACACACTTGGGCTATATCCGGCTGTGCTCTGAACACATACTGTAAGTGAAACCCACAACAAGGCAGAGGTTTAGAGAGTTTCACGCTCTCCAACAATTGCGCAGGGTTGATGAGTTGGGTCCTTGAATTGAACTCATTAACCAAAGGGGAGGCCAGGAAAGAAATTAACTGGGCACTGTGCTAATTCCACATTCTACTGCACTCTCCTCGGGTTGATTTCGATTTCCTCTACTGGCTTGTATTCTGGCTCGGAAGGAACGTGATCGCTTCATCATTACTGGTGAGTGCACTTTGCTCTTTCTGTGGCCACGTGGCTCTCACAGCCTCTGAGTTCAGGAATGGCCCAAGGGTCAGTCCCCCCTCCACACACTCCTTTCCGTCTCTTCTCCTCCTTCTCCTCCCTTCCCATCTGGCTCTCTGTCAAGAATTCTTTTATTTCCCTGCTCCAGCTCCTCCCCTGATGAGTTGGAAAGACCCACTCCTCCTGTGTTGCTATTTGACTCACACTTATTACTACATGCACAACATTCTGGCCCCACGGGTGGTGGGTTTTCTCCCACACTGAGAGATTCCGTGCGACACCAGCTGGTTGTCTGGTAATTCAATTCAAAGCTGACACTGACCAGAATTTGCACAGATCCCACAGCTTAAGGGGTCAGCGCCCCCTCCCCCCATGACTGCCTCCTACTTCAGATGCCAAGTTACCAGGTTACCAAGATCCCCAGGTTACCTACAACTTTTGTCCAATTTGGTGACAAATTGGAGGTTCCATGAGCTCCCCACGTTGGATACAATTATTTGCTAGAACAGCTCATAGAACTCAGGGAACTCAGAACTCAGAGCTCCCACTTAGGAGCTCTGTCAGGAACCTGGGTCAAAGACTAAATATTAAAATAAAAGATACCTCTAGTTCTCATATCACTTCAGAAAATTACAAGGATTTTAGGAGTTCTGTGCCAAGAACCAGGGGAATTTATATATACAGATACACACACTATTATTTCACACCTGAGTTCTAGACTTGTATATAAAGCTGATTACTAAATGTCTCACTTGGGCATCTAATGACCATCTCAAAATTAAGTCCCAAACAATTCTTAAACCCTCCCTTCCTCTAAAAATAACAAAAAACAATTTTAATTAAATAGCCAACAATAAAACACCCCAGACTCCTTCCCTCCCGATCTTCTGCATTTCAGTGTTGATAATTCCATTCCCCCAGGTGCTCTAGCTAGTTTCTAGGAAAGATCCTCTCTACTTGTCCTCCTTGTATTTCTTCAGTCCAGTCCATCAGCAAGTCCTGCTGTTTCTGCCTCTGGAATATTCCCAGTGTGACTCTTCCTTACCCCCCCCCCCCAACTGCCCCCACACCACTTCTCTCTATCTGGTCCCCAGACTTCAACTTCTCCTTCTCTGAGTTTGTATCCCGCTCATGAGCCAAAACGACTCTGTAAATACACAAGTCAGATCACAGCTCTCCTTTGCATGGAACATTCCCGTGGTTTTGATTCACACTCAGATGAAAGGTCAGTATCCTTACCTATAAGAATACTAGGTCCTACATAATCTGACCCCTGTATTAGTGTCCTGCTGCTATAGTAACAAGTTGCCCACATACTCAGGGCTTAAATAACACAAACGTCTTCTCTTACAATGATGGGAGTTTCGAAGTCTAAAATCTGGGTGTCAGGGGGGCTGTGTGCCTTCTGGAGGATGAAGGGCAGAATCTGTTTCCTTGTCTCTTCCAGTTTCTCCAGGCTGCCTGCATTCCTTGGCCCATGGCCCCTTCCTCCAACTTCAAAGACAAGAGTCTAGCATCTTCTCTCATCTCTGACCTCTGCTTCCTTCTATCTTGTCTCTATCCATCGAACTCTCCCACCTCCCTCTTATAAAGACCCTTGTCATCACACTGGGTCCACCTGGATAATCCAGGATAATCTCCCCATCTCCCCATCTTAAGGTCTTAACTTAATGACATCTGCAAAGCCCCTTTTACCCTGTAAAGTAACACAGCAACAGGTTCCAGGGATTAGGATGTGGACATCTTTGATGGACCTTATTCAGCCTACTGTCCGCTTAAATGCAACTGTGTCTCCTAAACCCCATTCTCAACACTTCGGCTTCGGACACATTGGGGATCTTGCGGGTCCTGGCTACATTAAACTAGTTCTGGATTGTTGCTAACCTCTGAGAGAGGTTTTCTTTTTCCATCCAGTTTGGAATAGGACCCCCTCCATATTTTATTCCCTCATGCGTCTCTCTTTTTCATAGCACTTACCAATGATCTATTAGATATTTATTGGATCATTTTTTTTTCTCCCCCACACTAAATTCCATGAGAATCGTGGTAGGGGCACCTGGGTGGCTCAGTCGGTTAAGCGTCCAGCTTCGGCTCAGGTCGTGATCTCACAGTTCGTGAGTTTGAGCCCCGAATTGGGCTCTCTGTGCTGACACCTCAGAGCCTGGAGCCTGCTTCGGATTCTGTGTCTCCCTCTCTCTCTCTGCCCCTCCCCTGCTTGTGTTCTGTCTCTCAAATATAAATAAACGTTAACAAAAAACAGTGGCACACACGCACACATTTTGTTGTTCACTTTCATATCTCGAAAAGCGTATGGCACAAAACAGGTACTCAAAAGTACTTGATGATACATGAATAAATGAACGAACCCCTGTTTCTCTAACAATATAGAATGGGATCAGGAACAAGAAGCTATCTTCAGATGTTTCAGAACCCAGGAGCGTCTTAAGTCCCCAAATTATAAGGCTCTCGTGGCACAGGACTCCTATTTCTTCTTAGGAGTACAAAGACGAGAGGAGATGTAGGCATTTTCTACATCTCTACAGGTGTGCCTCCTGCTTCCCTGCCCTCCATCAACGCACCGGACAGGGCTGAAGCATTACCCTACCATGCCACAGAATGCCACAGACACCGTTGGAATAAAAAGCTGAACAAAGACACAGACCCTGGGGCTGGGGAAGGTGGGCGCTGGGGCCATGGGGTCAACATGGAGTCAACATGCTCCCGACTTGGGGGCAGATCAGCCCCTTGCTGGTGGTAGTGCACGTTGGGACTTGTAAAAAAAAAAAAATAACATTGTCCTCGTCTTCGAAAGGGAGTTGTGTCAGGGCAGAGTGAGCCAGCTCAGGAAAGTGCTGAGCTTAGCACATACACTATAAACAAAACAAATAAACAAGACTGAGATGCACTGACCTGGAGCAAAGAGATTTGCCAAATGTTTTTGACTATTACAAATCCCTGGCTCTCTATCCCTATGATTCTATTTTCATCCTTTCCTCTCTTTGGGGAGAAATTCACAGGAGCATTGCAAATGTTGCTGTACAGCCTGAAAATCAGGAAGGAACCACAGAAGTAAAAAATTCATTTCCATAGTAACAGGCTTGGAACCATCCCGGCTGCCAGCAGAATCAGTCGATTTGATTCATTCCAGCAAACATATCCACAATTTTATTTAAAATGTGAATGGCACAAAGAAGTCAATCGGAGGGTCCGGCTAGCTCCGAAGTTCAGGGTGGGTTCCGAATCCTACCACACCCAACACGATTTAAACACGCCTTTAAGAGACAGTAGCAAGTTTTCTCTGCTTTGAAGGCAGTGATTCATCATCTCACGGTGACCTACTAAGTCCTTGCCCCCTGAGGCAAACGGCCCCTTTGAAAGCTTCATTATTAAATCAGCTTGGTCCACATGACAAGTCAAAATCATGGCAGCCACCGTGGCGTATGCTGGCCTGAAGTGCCCCAGCAGGGACTTGACAAAGCCAGCTTTTCCTTTCAAGGTCCAGCATTTGAGCCACTCCTGTTTGCCCTTAGCAAGTCATGTCCTTGTGTTGGAAGGGTTCATTTGCTCATTCGTTCATCCATTCATTTGCTCATTCATTCGCCCATTCATTTGCTCATTCGTTCGTCCATTCATTCATCTACTCATTCATTCATTCACTTGTTCGTGCAATTAATCAGCAGTTATTGCTTTCTTTCCTTTCGTGCGTGTAGTATTAGATACTGAGGATTCCAGAGGTACCCCAGGGGTACCTGTCCTTGAAGAATTCACATTCTGCTGGGGGCACAGGAACGTGTACCAAGATCCCAAAACCGCGGGAATGCCGAAATAGGCTGAGGCACAAGGCGCCGTGGGAACTTAGGGGGAAAGTGTCTACCTCAACCTACATCCTAGAGGACGAGAGAGATCCTACGGGGAGGTTCCTAGCAGAGGAAATTCCAAACCGTTTCAAATATGTGGAGGTTGAAACGGAAGGCACGTGTGGGGAGCATCACACATGTGGGATGCGTGTGGAGGGGTGGGTGTGCAGGAGGAGAGGGGCGTGAGGCTGGCAGGGCAGACAAGGTTCTGCTCCTGCAGGACCCTGAAATTCTACTCCCGTGTTTGGGCTTGATCTGTTGTGTGAAGTGCACTAGGCACACACCAGTGATGGCTCTTTGGCCAGCAAGATCGTGGTTATGCCTGTGGTTTAGGAAAGGAGCCCTCATAGCAAATCTGGAGGTGGGAGCCCGGGCAGGTGTGTGTGTGTGGGGGGGGTCTCTGCAAGAGTCAAAACGAACGGTGGTAATGTGTGAACTAAGGGAATAGTGCAGGCATTGGGGGCAGGGGGTGCAGACAAGACGTGCCTAGGAATTTAGAATCATCAGAGCTTGGCGACAGGCCGGAGATGGAGGGGGAGGGCGAGGGAGGAACACAGAAGGATGAGGCTTCCCTTGAGCGACAGGTAGCGACACTGACATGTGCGTCAGAGGAAGAGCATCTCTGATGGCAGAACAGGTGAGTGGGCACGAAGGGCAAGACACGTTGAATTTGGGACCCACAGAATTTGAAGTGCTTGGAGGCTAAGGGGGCGGGTCTGTGCATTTGGAAGATGTTACTGCGGGACTGAAGCCTAGGATTGAGGTTTGGCAATAGTCATTGCCGGGTTGCAATCACAGGCTTGAGTCAAGACCTCCTCGAGTTCGGGACTCACACGATATGTCAAGAGAGCTGAGGAGGGTGGTCTGGGGAACACTGGAAGAAGACACTGGAAGAAGACACTGGAAGAAGAAGAGAAGACAGGACCAAAAAAAATGTCAAAACCAATGAACCAGGGTGCCTGGGTGGCTCAGTCGGTTCCACATAGGACTCCTGATCTCAGGGTTGTGAGTTCAAGCCCCACGTTGGGCGCAAAGCTCACTAAAATAAACACACACACCACAAAACCAAAACCAATGAATAGAACACCAAGTGGGTGAATTGGATGGGGTGTGAATTATATCCCCATAAAGCTGTTACGTTTTTAAAAAGGAAGAAGGAGTTTCAAAACAAAGACAGGGGGTATGTGTGTTAAATACAGTCAAAGGTCAAGAAAGAGAAGGGCTCCTGAGTTTCCCAACTAGGAAGATAGTGTTGATCTCAAAGAGATGCCAAGACGCCTTCAAAGTGGAGGAGACAGAAGCCATATGGCAATGGGTTGGAAGAGAAGTAAGCTAATTGTCTTAAGGATCGGTCAGTCATCAGCAAGTTTATAGGCCAAGAATTGGGAGCCTGCCGGTAAGAAGTTGCAGAGGAGAGGGGCGCCTGGGTGGCGCAGTCGGTTAAGCGTCCGACTTCAGCCAGGTCACGATCTCGCGGTCCGTGAGTTCGAGCCCCGCGTCAGGCTCTGGGCTGATGGCTCAGAGCCTGGAGCCTGTTTCCGATTCTGTGTCTCCCTCTCTCTCTGACCCTCCCCCGTTCATGCTCTGTCTCTCTCTGTCCCAAAAATAAATAAACGTTGAAAAAAAAAAATTAAAAAAAAAAAAAAAGAAGTTGCAGAGGAGAGGCAGAGAGAGGGCTGAACTGAGGTGGCACAGCCCTAGAGGGCAAAGGAGGAGGGAGGTGGGATCCAGGTCCCCCCATGGGTGGGGGCCTTGGGCAGAAGTGGGCACAGTGACCCCACTGAGTTCGGTAAAATAGGCCAAGGAGGTGGCGGACATTCACTGCTGATGCCTCTCTGTTGTTCTAGAAGTAGGAGGGAGGCCCCTGCTGAGGAGGGCGGAAGCTTGACGTACCAGTCCCAATGGCCAGGACAGGAAGGTGCAGGCAGGGGACAAGGGTAAAGGATGCACCACAGAGCCTGGGACCCAGGGGAGGCTGAGAACACAGATTCTTGTGCCTGTGGAACGAACTGGATCACTTTAGCATCTACACTCTGGGAAAGGTACGGCAGTGCCTGACTTAGAACGGGTCTGGATTGACTCCTCCATTCTCCCTGGACGTGGGGAGTAAGAATGATAACAGGGGCACCTGTATGGCTCAGTCAGTTGAGCGTCCGACTTCAGCTCAGGTCATGATCTCACAGTTCTTGAGTTTGAGCCCCGCGTTGGGCTCTGTGCTGACAGCTCAGAGCCTAGAGGCTGCTTTGGATCCTGTGGCCCCCTCTTCTCTCTCTGCCCCTCCCCTGCTTGTGTTCTGTCTCTTTTGCTCTCTCAAAACTAAATCAGCTTTTTAAAAAATCTTAAAAAAAAAAAAAAAAAGAATGACAACAGAACTTTTAGGAACAGAATCGAAGATGGGCACATCCACTGTGACAGAAGGAGCCAGGGTGGTCACTGTGGCCTTTTCTGTCAGGGAGGCCTGGGTCCAGTCCATACCCTGGCTCCTGACAAGACTCAACGCCCTTTCCTCCTTTCCTGACTCCCTCTGGGTCCATGCTGTGTTTCTCCTTGATTCTATCAATAGTTCGTTAAAAACCTTTTCTTACGATAGCAACACATGCTTACCATACACAAGAGAGAAAGAAGAAAAAGACGAAATTTCTCGATGAAATTGAAGTGAAATTTTCTTGAAAGAAATTTCATCAAGAAGAAAAAGAACCACCCATAATAAATAAATAACCACACATCTACTAATAGCACTTGGCGTCTTTCTTTCCAACATCTTTCTCTGCACCTACATGTTTTTAACATCGTTAACATCAAATGTGCAGTTTTGCTTCCAGCCCTTAACGTAAAGTTCTAGTCTGAACACCTTCCATGAATATTTTTAAAAATCTTACTGCAGACATAATTTCAATGCCGCCTAATAGTCCCCTGATTGGATATACCATCCGAGAGGAACATTCTTCCACTTTTAGGTTGCTTCCATTTTTATTTTATTAAAAATAGAGCTAAAGCAAATGACTGCGCAATTTTTGTGTGTGGCTCTTGTCTCCCAGAAGTAGAATTACTGGTCCAGGGCACCATGAATATCTCAAAGACTCTTACCTAATACATGCCGTCCAGTTGCTTTCCAGAAGGTTCATCCAACTTACCCTCCCGCCATCAATGTCTGAGAGAAAGAGAACCCTTTGCTCTGTTCGTTTATCCTTCCTCAGTCAAAATTCCAGTGAAACGTTTAATGAAATGACAGATGGAGTCTAATTCCATATGGAAAAATAAAAACTTGAGAATATGAAGAAGAAAAAAATTTGCTTGAGTGATGCTGGAAGGAACAATTAAGCCTTGTCCAACTGGGTATTGAAACACAGTTGTAAAGCTGCAGTATTGAAATCTGTAGGATCTGCAAAGTAATAGGTTGGTCTAGAAATAAGCCCTGGTAAATAAGAACGTAGGATATGCTACGGAGATACTTTACGTCAGTACAGGGGAACTTAATACATAGGGCCTGGGAATCTAGTTAGGATGCCGGGTACCAGGACCCACGTTCAGTAGCCAAGGGATTTCAAATCCTGGTGAAACTTGACAGAATATACGAGACCAATGTTTCCAAGCTTGATAAATCCTAGGAGATTTTCTAGACTTCCTAATGTGTGGCTGGGCAGCGCTCTGGGAGGTCGCCCACAGCTGGTTTGCCGGGGAAACATTCACAGATCCTCCATTGATAACCTCTGGCCCCATATGATCTTCTCAGATCCGCCCTTCCCTCCCCTCAAAGGGTCAAATCTGAAATGAGGAGAACAAACGAGGCTCAGAGGGAACCTTAAGGGCTCCCGTCGTGGTATTTTCCTTTTGACATCCCAAACATAGCCTCGGACATCCCAGAAACATCTGATTTTAGCTGGATTGCGTTCTTCAGGTTAAAACAGGGTTTCTCAACCTCAACCTCATTGACATTTTGGCCCAGATAATTATGTGCAGTGGGGGTGGGGGTGGGGGTGGCCTGGACTTTGCAGGGTGTTTAGCAACATCCCGGGCCTCTGCTCCCCAGGTGCCAGTAGAATGACTCTCACCCCTCCTGGATGGTGACCATCAAAAATTGTCTCCAGACATTACAAAATACGCCTCGGGTCGGGGGTGGGGGCAGGGATGCGTGTGTGTGCAAAATCTGCCTGGCTGAAAACCTCCGGGTTAGAGTTGTTTATGCGGGAAAATGTGGATTGCAAGAGTGGTTTTCCAAAGTAATTGGCTGAGGCCAAAACCCAGGAAATTATTAAATTGAGCGTGTTGGCTTTTTAGAGACAACGTCAGGTTGAGACAATCTCCGGGTTGAGATTCACCTCGACCTATCACGCCCCCATTATCATTGTGAGCTTCCTAAAAGCGAGGTATTTGGGGCCCCCCCAAAATAGCTGTGATCCTTGATTCTCATCTTACGCACCAAAAGAGGTACAGATGGATTGCAGAATTAAGAGTTTTAAAACTCAGACCATATAAAGAATAAAAGTAAACAGAAGTCAGTGTTTTTCAAAGGTCTGCATGAGGGCTTTCTAAGTCTCTCCATGCCATCCCTCTGTGGTTAAAGACCAGCACAGATGAAATTAAATATCAAACAACAAACCAGGAAAAGTATCTACAACACTTACGAACAGAGTATGCTGGGTCTTTCTTTTATGAGAAAAACACAAGGACCTCAATGGTTAAACGAGGAAAAGGCCAAAAGCAGAGACAGAAATGAACACAAGCAGAAAATCGGTGGCTAATGATCATTTGAAAAAAAAAAAAATCTATCCACTTCAGGGGCGCCTGGGTGGCTCCGTCGGTTAAGCGTCCGACTTCAGCTCAGGTCGTGATCTCACCGTTCGTGGGTTCAAGCCCTGCCTTGGGCTCTGTGCGGACAGCTCAGAGCCTGCCGCCTGCTTCGGATTCTGTGTCTCCCTCCGTCTCTCTCTCTCAAAAATAAATCGACATTAAAAAAATTAAAAAAACATCCATCTGCCTCACTAATAATCAAAGAGATATACATCCAAGCAAGATGCAAATGTGTGACTGTCAAATCAGCAAAGATTAAATAGCAGTGAAACAGCCCAACGTGGACCAGTTTCTGTGCCTTTCGGGGAACATTCATTTCTCGAGCATCTATGTGTCAGGCACCAAGTAGGGAACTCTGGATCCCGGGAGCAGAAAGATGTGGTCACTGCCCACAGGCTTCTGGCCTGGTTAGTCAATTTAATTTAACAAATACCTATCACATGCTAGAAAGGCACTTGACGAATGTCGACACTTTCACTACTTCTCCCAAAAAACGTATGGAATAGCTACCACTATCATTCTACTTTACTGACGGGAAAACTGAGGCACAGAGAGGCTAAGAAGGTCACCTAGTCACACAGCTGTGGGCTGAGATGGGCGACCGCTGTAAGCAGTTTTGTTCCAGACCCTGCTCTCAACCACTGTGCTAAGCGGGCTCCAGACGGCGTGATGGTCCGACGGCAAACATGAAGAAATAAATCTGTGCCTTTACTCTATTTATTTTGCCATCTGAGAGCATGATAGGGCTTCTCCATTTAATCAGTTTCCATCTTAGTGCTCAGTAATTTGGTTTAATCCCGTATGTTTCTTATTAAGGTTATTCCTGCATCCTTTATATTTTTGTTGTTCTTAGAAATGAGGTCTTTTTCCATAGTTCTGACTGGTTGGACTGTGTTAGAAAAATTGGCTCTTTAATATTTATGCTGTATCTGGCTACCTTGCTGGATTCTCATTGTAATTCTAGAGTTATTCCTAGTGATTCTCTTGACAATTTTCCCTCATTTCAATTGTTCCTTTTGTTTTTATTTCATTGAATTGCCTACGACTTTTCAAAAGAACATCAAATAATTGTGATGATCTTGATTTTGTGTATTCATTCAACTGATGACTTGTTTTGTCTCTGGGTTTTGTGGGAACGCTCCCCATGCATTGTCTTTGGCTGGGTAGATTTTCCCCACTCCCCAGTGAAAATCTGATTTTCTCTCATGGGGACTGAATTCTGGTATCAATATTACACTCATGCCATGTGGCCACCAGAACTTCCCCTAAGAGCTGTGGTAGAATAACACAACAATAGGAAGGGGAACAAAATTACCTCGAAAAAGGAGACCTGCAAAGAAGAATTAGGGCTTCCAGGAATGCACCCACTGAGGCCAAGGTCTGGTCCAGCCAGACAACGATGCCACATCCATCTCAGCCAAGGACCGAGTTCTATGCAAATAGTTCCACAGCATTGTTAACTTAGAGTCTTAAAAAAAATTTTTTTTAATGTTTATTTTATTTTTGAGATAGAGAGAGACAGAGTATGAGCAGGGGAGGGGCAGAGAGAGAGGGAGACACAGAACCGGAAGCAGGCTCCAGGCTCTGAGCTGTCGGCACAGAGCCCGATGCAGGGTTTGAACCCATGAACGGTGAGATCATGACCTGAGATGAAGTCGGACGCTTAACCAACGGAGCCACCCAGGCGCCCCAACTACTGGAGGGATGCTTCAAATTCCACTTGTTAATAAGCTTGGAACCACACTGTCCACAGAAATATCTTAAAATGTTTATTTCCTGAAAATAATGATCTCTGTAAGCTCTCTGATATAGGAGGAGAATGCCTGTAGGATACCTGCTGTGTCTCAGAAGTCAATTGAATTCTACAAAGGGCACCAATTATTATGAAAATAGCACATACCATGTCTTTCAATTTCAATAATAGATGCTTAAATTTTTTTTAACCGTCTGTTCGCTTTGGAATCATCACCCAGATGCAAGAAAAGACGTGACTTCATTGGGAATGTCACATTCCTTTGCAGGATGCCGAACATCGTAGACAACATGAATATTTGAAAATCTGTGACTCCATAAACTTGGCAATTGACGGCTGATTCGTCCCAAACTATCATCTCTCTTTATTAATTCAGCATGTCCCCAGAGAATTTGTTGCTCTTGCAAACTCAGCAGTTCCTAATGTTTAATAAAAGATTCGGTTTCCAAGAAATAGCTGAGCTGGTTAAAATGGAATCAGCTTACCAGTCCTGATGCAACAGTTCCCAAATTCTCGCTAAAATATTTGTGAAAGAACAAAAATCCAATAAACTGAAATCAGACCAGAATCTCGAAGGAATTCACAACCGAGGGCCTGTGGTGCTGGATGAACAAACATAATAGGACGCCTCGTGTAGGTCCATTAAGCCTCCTCCTCTAGAGCATGAAAGGAAGGACAAACCTTTGCCATGTCCCTTAAGCCCTGAGAGCCAGAGAATGAACCAACAGAACAGCTGGCCAAACTCCTCTGTTTTGGGCAATGTCTACCTTAGTCTCTTCCTCTATCCACACAGAGCCTGCAACCCCCAGAGGACACTCTGCTTCCCAGCAGAGGAGGACTGGCCAGCTTCCTGGGAGGAGACTTCTCACTTGCTGGGCACGTGTTCCAAAGAGGAGAACAGAACGTGCCCGGGCTGAGGTTTTTCCTGTATCGTACCTTCCCATGTTTTGGAGATAAGAGCATGAGAAGACTCCATCTGAGTCCGTAGAATCTTCATGGATGAAGATTGGCCAAAACAAAACAAAACATAAACAAAACCATGGAAGTTTGCAAGCAGCTGTGGAATCAAATGCTTCCTCTAGGCCTGGATATATCAGGGTGATTGTACCAGCACCCAAAGGTCCGTTGAGCAGAACCAAGGATTTGCCACATGGGTGGCCTGTTGGCAAACACTAACTCTGCATCTGTGTCTTCCTGTTCAAGGGCAAAAAAAATCAGAAACAAAAATCCTACATCGAACCCGTGGAAGGCGACTCTAACACGAGGTAAAGGGAACATAAGTGTGAGTATTCAGACTAAGTATGTCTTTTTGAAATGTATTGCCTAAAGGAAACAGTGGGATGGAAATCGACCATGTGTTCAGTATCAACAGGCTGCAAAGAGGGGCTGGAGGAAGATGATCCATTCTGGGCCTCAGCGCTCTATGTAGTGTTCAAGTCCGATGTCCAGCAAACGGTAAAAACTAGTGTGGCACATGGAGAGGTGACACAATGTGAGCCAGAACCAGCAGAACAACTGGGAACAGGAACGGACCCGCAGGGACTTCAAGACAGAGGTTACAGACACAGACTGTAAAACAAGGGGGTTTACAATGTTCGTGGTGAAATAAACCAAGTGTCACAATTCTGGCAGTGGATTGAAAACTATAAGAAATAACCCAGATGCTGCAAATTTAAAAATGGAAAGAAAGAAAGAAAGAAAGAAAGAAGAAAGAAGGAAAGAAAGAAGAAGGAAGGAAGGAAGGAAGGAAGGAAGGAAGGAAGGAAGGAGGAAGGAAGGGTACTGAAAAAGAGAATAACCCCAAATGAAGAACTCAGTGGATGGATTTAAGAGCAGATGAGACACAGCTGATGGAAGGATTGAAGACCTGAAACAAAGGTCAGAAGAAGTACTCCAGGATGAAACAAGTAGAGGCAGGAGAGTATAAGGAACCTACGAGAGACAGTGAGGAGATCTGACAGAAAGCCCAAGGAAGATACGTAAAAGGAAATCCACAACTGGTACTTGTCAACAGTAGAAATGCAAAAGGGAAAGACAAAGCAAACTCTCGAAAGCAGCCAGAGGAGAAAAATGAGATTATCCTCAAAGAAGCAACAGATCGACTGAGCGCTGACAAATAACCCTCAGAGCAATCATCAGCGGAGAGTGGTTTTCCCAGCACCCACAGAGGCAAGAAGACGATGGAATATGGCGGCACAGTGGGGATGCGGAAGGGGCTATCTGACTAGAATTTTCTTCTAGAAAAAAGAGAAGACCAATTGTAATTACTGAACTCTGTATAATCATGTACGTCTATTAAATGTAAGAGACTCAGATTCAATTGGATTAGTTAAATTCAGCAAAACCCAATGGCTTATCTGCAGCCCACGCTAACACAGGAGGGGAAAAAATTCTGCTCACAACATACACACATTTCCTCACTCCCTCTCCCGTCCAGGCCACCCTCCCCTCACACATACTTTTCATAAAATGTCAAGGAATAATGCTAACAAGAAACGTAGGGGGCTTGGATGGAAAACATGAAAATCTCTACTGAAATTTATAAAGGGAAAACAAATATTTACTGAGCCATTCCCCATTTCTGAATGGCAAGGGCCTGTATCTTAAAGGTGTCAGTCCTTAAAGTCAGGCAATAAACACCCCCAATGATATTTATTTTGGAATTAGAAAGAACATTCTAAAGTTCATGTCAAAAATAAACATGGAAGAATAATGTGGGAGGACGGTACCTCCAAATACTAAAGCATATAAAATGGTTCAGAATAATTGACATGATATGGTAATGGTGACCTAAGCAACATATGAATCCATGGCACAGAATGTATCTAGACAGAAAGACACAGTAGGTATTTGCTTCTCCAGGGGTGAAAAAAAAATCAAGGGAAATCCTCATCGTGTAAATGAAGGAAAGTTCTAGAAGGATTGAAGAATTTAATGTCGCTTACTAAATCAAATTATAAACCATAAAAATGAGAAGGATTGGTTAACTAAGCACTAGATGGGAAAAGGCCTTTCAATAATCGTAAGAGCTTTTCAAGAATCATAAAAGCAATACAAGAAAATAAAACATTTCTGGACTTGTCAACTTCAGATTTTTTTAAAACTCTGCCGTGTCAAAAACAAGAGAAACAAAACGAAAACACAAAGGGAAACTTACAAAACATTTTCAATGACTCTGACAGACAAACATTGAACGTCCCGAGTCCTGGAGTTTTATACATCAGTAAGTAAAACAGGTAAGGCCTCAGAAAAGACAGTGCGAATACCTCTGGTTATCTTTAAAAACGGCAACTTTAAATGAGAAACTTGGAGAGAATTTTCACATTGGCAGAACTTTAACAAGCATCTAGGGGTGGACACTCTCTACCGCCGCTGGAGGCCGTGTACGTGGTGCAATCTCTCTGGCATGTTCTGTCGCTCGTTAATATAAACACTTTATGCTGTGGAGTCTGGCAGCAGGTAAGCATAACTCCATTTTCCAGGCTTTGGAAAGTGCTGCTCAGACGTAGACGATGTTATTTCCGGGGCCGGGAGCCAGCAGGCAGTGAGGGGGGAGAGCTCAGACGCCGATCCAGACTTGGAATGTGCGGGGAGCTCTTCAAGGGATTCGGAATTGAGGGGAGAATACAGGGCGTCGCTGGGGTTCCAAAGGCCAGGACGGCGGGCACGGGTGAAGGTCAAGTTAAGATCGGTGGGCATAAAGACTCAGTTCCGCAACATGAATAAGCTCTACGGATGTGCTGCACCTCACCGATGTCAACCATCCTGTTGCACACTTAACAATCGGTTAAGAGTGTAGACCTCGTGTTAAGTGTTCCTCGCACAATTAAAAAGAAAAAAAAGACAGGAAAAGAACACTTGGTCTGGGGCCAGGAGAACAGTAGACAACAATGGCATGTTAAAGCAGTACGGAAGATCGATCCATTGACCCAACGACTACTACAGAGCAGGGGCTTCTAGACGGGGACCACGTAAATGCCGGCAGCGTGATGGTGGCAAGACAGGTGCTGTCTAGCACCCAGGAGCTGACAGTGTCGTTAGCGGGGCATCCCTGGAAACAAGATAAAAAGCACCCGAATGGGCAAACAGGCAAAAGAATGCGAGGTTTCACGAGCATGCGTGATGTAATAAGCAGGCATCAAGACAGCGTTAGAGCGCAGGCCCTAAATTCAGAGTAAACCAGAGGGCAGGGAGGGGAGACCGGCCGCAGCCCCGGTGAGGGTTGGGTTGCTGGGGAGGCAAACAGGTCAAGCGTCTCTTTCTGCAGAAGGAGATGGCTGCGTGTGGTTTGGGGGCTTACAGCTCCGCTCCACGTCCTGCCTCTGTGCGGCCGGGCTGGGGAAGGGTCCTGGCCGGGTTCAGGTGACAGAGGTGGAGGGCCCACCTTTGCACCTGCCTCCACCCTGGGCCAGGTCGGGCTGACAGTGGAGAGGGGAGTGGTTCGTGTGCAAGCTTCCTCTGGCCTTTTCTGCTTAGGATAATTGAACATTTAAGTGATTGTTCCGCTTCATCAAGTACGGTCCAGGGAGGCACTGTGCAAATTGCTAAATCGATTTATTTTTAAACAGAAATGAGGTAAAAAAAAAAAAAACAACCCCCCAAAACCCCAACAACTTAATGAAGGCTTGATGTGTTTCGTGGCAAGGGTCTATAGGACACTGCATTTCCCTCCCCGTGAAGCCATTACCGTGCGTTCTTTTGTGACAAACCGGAATGACCAATTGGGGGGGCGTTTGAATGACGGCATTCTGTTTGCTCGCTTGCAAAGGTCAGTGATTCTCCATGCATAAACTCTAAAGAACACCACGCAGAGCCTCAACCTCAGCAAATGATGGGGGGAATAACTACCTGGTCTGGAGTCAGAAAAGGAGCCGGACTCCAATGTCAGCTCCTGTGGTGTGACCCTGGGGCAAATTACTTCACTTTGGGGCCTCAGTTTCCTGGTGGTTAGTGATCATACCTACTTTGCCAGGTCTCACCGAGCCTCAAGTGGGTTTCTCCTCGCTAACCTATCTCAAGCACTCGCAATCCGCCCGGCGCGATGTTTAGCCCTCCGTGAATTCTCAGACGTGAGTATCCCCGGCAGGTGGAAACAATCCCATTCCCATTTTAGAGTCCGTATCTGTAACGTGTGCAGCGGACAATACTTCTTCCACCGGCCCATCAAACGACTCGTCATGGTCCTAGTTTGGATTCCAAGTGTTAGATCAGAGGATATCCCGTCCCAGAGATAAAACGCGAACAAGACGTGTGTGTGTGTGCGTGAGTGTGCACACACGTGCAGGGGAAGAAATGGCTGCTTGGAATCAGAAAGGTTTCCTACAGTAGATTGTGGTGGGTCTTGGGTCTAGGCTTTGAATTACGGTCCTAATTATTTTTACTCAGTTCTGTTATCCTTCAGACACATGGCTTTTCTTGGCTTCTCATTTCACATCTGCGGTTAACTCAGATTAAATCCTGTTTTCTCTCTCCCACTTACCGACCCCCTTTGCCCCAACCCCCACCCCCCAACCTCCACCCAAAAGCCATCTCATTTGGGGCCCCAGTCTCCCCCAGATTGGAGCTTCGGCGTTGCAGACCTGGACTTTTCTCCTAGACTTACATCATACAATCTCTTTAAAAAAATCACAGTGTTTTTACTTTGGACTTATCTTCCTTCCAATTTAGAGCCAATCACAGAGCACAGAGTTTGGTCAAGAGCAGCTACTTTCGATGCCAAATAGGAGACAGAACATAAATCAAAAAGTTAACATCGAGAGGTTTCTGAGGCTCCTGGAGAAGGGCCAAGCTTAAAAGTGACCTAGGAAGTTTGGCCGGGAATGGAAAACAAGAATTACTTTGCTTAATTTTCAAAGTTCTCAGTTTTAGGGGAAAAGCAGATGTGTTAAAAGAACACTGGAAAATGTACTGAAAAATAAATATAACGATGCATACCTCGGCTGCACTTTACTCAAAAGCCTCTCCCTTGTGCCTGGCTTGCTACCTTGACCGCATCCTCAAGGAGTGGGAATAGGTAAGCGGCAGAAATGTCTTCCTCGTTCTTCACTCTGAAAGGGAAGCCAGCTCGGGGCTCCTCCCATGGTCAGCCTGCTTGAGGTCAAGACTGCTTGGGCCCACCAGGACAAGCCACCTGTCTCCGTCCCTACCCCACCTCCCAGTGAATGACCTGAGTCTTCTGATTGAAGGTAAATCGGGGGGTTGTAACTCAATATACAAAAAGTAGATGTAGTCACCGGGAAACTCTGATTAGCCGCTTGGTTGTAATTCATTAGTGCAATAATTCATTATTCGTTAATTCAGTCAACCCACTAATTCCTTGTTCATTAACTCAATTAATTCCTGTAGCTATCTCTATCTCCTTTTGGGAAGCCAGCCACTTCCAGCTGTGTATGTCTACGTTCCTTCGTGTTTCACTTCTGCACGCATAATCTCATGACGCCTCTATGATATTTGATTTCGAGTTTCCCACTGCATCATACCAGCTTCTGGTGCGGACAGAACTTCCCTGACATCAAATCACGTGTGTAGGGATCGGCGTATGTTTCTTACACAAAGTCACCGTCGATTCCTCCTTTGTACAAACACCCCCTGGGTAAAAAGAGTAAATAAATATAACCGAGCTGGCTGCTACTGGAGGCATTTTGCGCCCGACATCCTAGGTACATTAGCTTTCTATCCAGTAATAATCCTCTAAAACTGGGCATGTCGGATTGACAGAGTGAAATTAGGCAGAGGCACGTCTGAACAGGATTGGGATAAACTCAGAGGCTACCCCATGTTTTTCGCCATAATCACGGTGCTTTAAGTTGCACGCCGGATGTCTCGCCAAGTTATGTGGTGGGATAGTTAACATCTCTGTGTTCCCTTGAAAACATGAACCCTCTGCAGGGCATTTTGTAAGTGGGTGCACTTGTTAGAAGAGTCTAGGATATGCTGTTGTAACAACCCCAAAGGCTCTGCTGATGACCGTCCCTCAGAGACCCAGGTGACCGAGGTTCCTTTAGAGTCTGATGCTGCCGTGGGGACACGAGGCCCACGGCTTTGCCACGGTGAAGGAAGGGGAGAACAGGCAGACTCACATACCGGCTCTTAAATGTTTCCATTCTGCCAGTGCCCCATACCACTGTTGCTCATTTCATAATTTAATCGAGCCGCATGTTTACGTCGAAATTTCGGGTGATGGGAAAGGTATCCGTCCTCTGTGCTGGGACTTCAGGAGGTCGGGAAATATTGGTGAACACTAGCAGCAGGCAGGACACGTGTGGGTTGTGGCTGTTCAGCGTCCACACGTCACCGGGCAGGTAACTCAAGCAGGGCCAAAGGGACCCTCTCTCCAGGGTCTCTGATCCGCTGAGTGCTTGCGCGGGACAATCCCAAACAACGCTTATTTATCCTGCAACACCAATGAACCAGCTGGAGATCAAAGTCTCTCCAGGGACCCTCACTCTTGCGTGGAGTTACCAAAGAGCAGAAAAAAGCACTCATTCATTCTAGCAGCCTCGCCGTCCAGCCCCCCCTGCTACCCTTTGTTGTTCAGCCTGTTTCTTTAGCATTCCCATGAACTTTGAGGGCAACCAACACTCTCCTGATGTATTCCTTTTCTGCTTAGCAAGAGTCGGTTCTTGTTACTTGCGCCTAAAATGTTCCCCGACAGGAAACAAAACCCTTAAACAAAATGCCCAGCTGACGTGATCCGCCGGGTCCTGTAAGATTTATCTACGGGTATGTGCTGGAAGGGGCAGAGGGGGAAGAACACCTGGTTCGAAGCCACGAAAATCACTCTGCTCCTCTCTTTGCCCTGTGAACTTGAGCAGACCCAGAAGCTCGTCTGTCAAATGAAGGTCTGGGACAAGTTTATCTTCCAAGTCCTTTCTGGCTCCGGTGGACCGCGACTGTGTCATTTTGGGACCCGCTGAAAAGAGCCCACACCCTGTATTTTGGTCCCTGATTGAAACCGAAAACAGGCCCCACACTTTGATAAATAACCTGTCAACTCTACGCTTTCATTTGGAATCACATTAGCCTAGGAAACTACGGGTTGCTTATATTTTACATTTCAAATGCACAGAGATCCTGGCATCCATCTGAGGACCTGCCATCCACCTGGGGGCTCTGCCTTGGCAGTAAGGGTGGAATCCCATCCAAGCGATCACGCTTGTTACTCATCTGATTCCTATTTATCGAGGACTACGTCCTTTCATTATTTGAGATCGGTCGGGTTCCTTCATGTGTGTCTGCTTAGTACCCAGGAGGCAGAAGAACCAGGCATTTCCAGAATATTGTGATATATTAATGTCAATAAAAGTAATGACTTGCAAGACCCTCAGCTCTCTGTCTCTAATTAGAGGAACGCTAGGAGCTGGGCAGAGAGAAAAATCCCAAGTATTTCTCAGCAGGCTGGTGCGCGGAAGAAAAACGAGATGACTTTCCCTGTGCATGAGATTCACCTCTGATTAAAATTCTGCCTGGGCAAAAAAAAAAAAAAAAAAAAAAAAAAAAAAAAAAATCTGCCTAGAATTAAAAAGGTGATGTACTGAGATATGAATGACTCACTTAATCAGAAGGGCCTCTCTGTACACATTCTCCTTGCCTTTAGCCAAAGTTGACTCTCTTGCACTCTTAACGTTAGAAAAAAGGGGTTTTTCAGGATACCCTGCCCTGGCAAAGTGAGGACAGAGACCAGGAGGCAACAGTGACATTCTGCGACACAGGAAGGGGCTTCACTGAATCAAAGAAGACCATGGTCAAGGGGACCTCGGGAGGCTTTGGTTCCATATGCTGTGGTCAGAGGGCAACCTTTGGTGGTGGATTTTGTTTTTCCTTTCTGCGAGCTACTTGACCGCAAAGGGCTTAGTCTAAGATCTCGGTCTCTTTGCCCCAGGAATGAAAAAGTGGTCATTTTAAAGGGGATTTCAGTGCATGTTAATCTCCCGGTTGAGGTGAGAAGAGGGAGAGAAAGAAAGAAAAGACTCGAGTAGCTGAGCAGAAGAGAGATTGGTTGCTCCGACATTCCAGAAGGTTCCAACAAGCCAGGGCCCCTTCCTGTGAAGTCCGAGGCTTTCTGCTGGAAGGCAAAAGGTGCCCAGCAAACGCCCCTGGTAACCAGTCTCAGCCGAGGACAGCAGACAGCGCGCTCTGTCCAGCCAAAGCGCTCGGCAATTTGAGAGTCTGCTCCTTCTCCAGGCTCTCCAGTGTTTCAAATGCAGTTTGTCTTTTTACCACGGTGGCAACCTCTCCACTTGCAGCAACTTAAAAGCAGAGGAACCGGCCACGCAAAATAGGGTGTGCGCTTGCGACCGAGGTCGGAAATGCGGCTTGACAACGTTTCCGTCTTTTGTGCAAGGTAGGGGATTTTTTTTTTTAATGAGTTCCTTCTCCCTACTTCTGGCTATTTCTCAGCTAGGACTCACCCAGCAGATTAACTGAGTTTCTGCTGACCTTGGCAGGAGAGAGCAAACCCAGGAATTTGGCAGAACGGAAGCTATGCCCGCGCAACCTGAGAAACCACACGTCCCGACTCACGGGTCGGCGGGTTTGGGGTGCGGATTATCCTCTGGATCCGGGAATCCGGGGGTCCAGGGATCCTGTTAGGACCTGAACTGTGGAGCTGGCAGCTCTGTGTTGTGTCTTCCGGTGTCGGGTTTCAGGACACCACCTTGTAAAAACAATTGGCACACGAGATTCTCATGGGCTCGGCGGTTTGAGCTCAGGCTGGCCCGAGGGGCTGAGCCAATGCTGCGACTGAGGCAGAATTCCTCGGGGCGAAGGCTTGGGGTGCTGAGCCGGGGGCGAGCCAGCACCTAGAAAGTGGAGGCCGGGAGCGGCATCCAGCACAAACATCTGCAGATGAACCGAGGGATACTTCCCATTGCGAGCTGATGCGGAGGCCAGATGTGCGCACTCCCCGGGGCCACCTCATCCCCTGTGGCTGCTGCTGACAGCTGCCCGCCAGGAAAAGGCAGAGGGTGAAGGGTGAGATGGAAAGAGCTGTGGGAAGTTCGCCAGGCCCCGCCTGGAGGCTGGCCTCCATCGGCTCCGAATATTCCAGCAGTAAGTCACTTGACCGTGCGCGTCAGGGGAGCCCTTGCTGCTTTGCTAGGCGCAGCCCGACAGCCGCCCGTAGGAGGGCGCCTCCCAGCTTCTGCAAGTTCCTCTAGCAGGGAATCATTCGGAAGGTTGGAGGGTCCGTGACCCCCTGGGGACAACGTGTCAGCCTGGGGAGGTAAATGGTCTCCACTGCGCAGGGACTAGTTACAGAAGTCAGGCGCTGGCTTCTGCCTCTTACGAGAGAGGCCTGGTCCAAGGTGCCTGGTACAGGGCCAAGCTGGAATTCTTTAATCTGCTACACGGCTTCTCTAAAACTAAAGTTCATAAAAGGCCTCCAACTCGTACCGATGGATAATACGCTCGACACGCAGGGCGTGTATGCGATCGCTTCTGGGTGCTGTTTAAGGCAAAATCATCCAGGGATGAGGGCCTCCGCAGGAAAACCTTGGAGAAAGCCCGTTTCCTCCTCTTTATTTTTTTTTTTCAACGTTTTTTTATTTATTTATTTATTTTTGGGACAGAGAGAGACAGAGCATGAACGGGGGAGGGGCAGAGAGAGAGGGAGACACAGAATCGGAAACAGGCTCCAGGCTCTGAGCCATCAGCCCAGAGCCTGACGGGGGGCTCGAACTCACGGACCGTGAGATCGTGACCTGGCTGAAGTCGGACGCTTAACCGACTGCGCCACCCAGGCGCCCCCATTTCCTCCTCTTTATAACCTCCATTCTCATTACAGGCCTCAATCTCCCCCTCTGCGAGGTTGGAGCTCCTCAGGGCAAGAGATCGAGCAGAGATGAGCTCTGTCCAGCACCTTCTACTTCGTTCCTTCAGAACGAGACAAGAAACGAGCCATCTCAATAGCACTGCCTTTTGAAGACAGGTGAACCAATTAGGTTTCTGACAGTTTCTATCTCCCTTTCCACTTCTTCCTCTCAAAGTAATCACATCAGGCTTTGAAACCAAATGTCTAGGAACAGGGACACAGCCTGGCGGATGTCAAGCGGCTACGGAAAAAGTATCCATAAGAAACGCCCACCTGACCAAGGGGAGGAGCAGGGCCCCGAGGCCAAGATACTATCTTTAGGAGCCGGTGCTTGAGATTTCCAGGGATGCGGCCATGTCCAGTCCCCTCCTCCCGACCCCCCAAAACAGGGGACATCGTTGTCACCACATGTGCCCAGTAGCTAAAAAGACGTGACCCGAGCTCTCCCAGTTCCGGGGATGAACGAAAGCAACAGTGCCATAGCACCTCTCTGCCTCGTCCGGTCCCTCCACCCCCCCACCCTCGGCCCAGCAGACCTCACCATTGTCTCCGTGGTGAACTTCCCCGGAAACCAGTGCTGAGGAAGGGCTATTTTCGTAACACGGGGATACGACACCTGAGTGAAGGTCGGAGGTGGATTTTCAGAGCCCAAAGGCCTCGTGCTCGTTAACGGTGCACGGGGCAGCGGTCTAAGAGAGAGAATCTTGCCAGGGAGTCAGGGACAAAAGGTCCCATTTCCCACCAGGAAAAAGGGCACAAACCTCGCAGAGAAGGCAAATACCAACACATGCGCTGTAAAGAAAATGGACTTCACCGCCTACAAGAGAGACCTGAGCTCGCTCAGAAAGCACTTCCCAGAGAGAGGCCAGGCAGCCCAAGCGCCGGAATGGTCTCATGACCCAACCATGCACTTGGGATTGGGATGGACTGCTGGGAACTTTAGGTGCCCCCGGGACCTGGAGATCCAGATTTAGGAGCAATGCATGTAGGGTTGATGACATACAGCTGCAAAATAATACTCTTTGGTTCCTCATTCTGCTCCAGATTCCTCACCTACATACAGTGTGGGTAGTAATCTCTGACTTACCTAGAAGATATCATAAGGATCAAGCTAAAACACTGCACAGACAAGTATTTTGCAACGCGTACAAATATATGCTTTCACCGCCATGTGTGCTGCCCGGGTGAATTATTTTTACGAAGACCTGGGAAAAGTGGCTCTTGTCATCTTTGTCCAACGGACGACTCTCGAAGACTGTCCAGCTGTGAGGCAGGTGACTAATAATCTGTTCCCTTCGAAGCGATATATCGATAGCAAAGGACTTGTCGAGACTGAGCTGATGCAAGACTGAAACTGAGCAAATACGAAACACCTCGGAGCCTCGAGTTTCCACATCTGTCAAATGGTACCAATAACTCAGCCCTCTCAGGTTTCCAAAGATTAAAGGAGGTTGTGTGTGTCAACAGCTTTCTCATGAGGAGAACTTGAGGCATGTCAAGGCTCTTGTTCCTTTGTTTTGCATTCAAGCACTGGAATTAAAAAACGTGAAAGAGTAGACAGTTCGCCCCGGGCCTGAAATTCTCAAAGAAGGTATGGGGGCCAAAGATCTCCCCAGGCAGAAAATGCATGTCCCCCAAAGGGAGAAGGCAGGCCTGATCTAGCTTTGATCGGGGACCCTGGCTGAGACTCACCATGGAAGAGTCATTCCTGGGGTCCACCTGATTCTCAGTCCAGACCCTGGCCCCTTGGAATGCCGTCCATCTCCTAAGGCCAAGTCCTCCCTCCTTTGTGAGATAGTCTCAGGCCTCCTCGATTGCAATCTCCATGGTTTGCCCAGTTCTCCCACCTTTTTTTAAAATTTTTTTTTTGGTTTCACTATAAAATATACTTGAGAGTTTGCCATAGTTTATTTTGTGTGTGCTTCTTGGATTCATCTTGGTTGATCTATGAGATTTTGGAGAACAAGAAATATGTAGTTTCATCTTTGTATCCCTATACTGCTCTGTAATAATATGGGGTTTTTTTTTGTGTGTGTGGTTTTTAAAAAAATGCTTAATGTTTATTTTCGAGAGGGAGAGAGGGAGAGAGAATGAGCGGGGAAGGGGCAGAGAGAGGGAGACACTGGATCTCAGGCAGGCTCCAGGCTCTGAGCTGTCAGCACTCGACAGCTCGAACCCACGGACCATGAGATCATGACCTGAGCTGAAGTCGGACGCTTAACGGACTAAGCCACCCAGGTGCCCCATGATATCTGCTTTTTGAATAAAATATATTTCCAGCTCTTACCTCACCATCCATCGAAAGCCAATCCTATAAATAAGCAACGAGAGCTGTCGTGGCCATCATCACCTAAGCCTTGGATGCTGCAGCACTTAACAGACCTCTTCTCTTCAAACTGGCCTCCCGGGTTCATCTTCTTCAAATGTCATTTTAAGATACCATATTCAAATTTCCCATTCAAATTCTTTGCAAGGTGCAAACTTGAAAGCCCTGAAGGTAAGGGTCTCCACCTTACCTCCAATCCAATCCAGCTTTTTAAACTCATTTAACCCATGCATTCCCAAACCAGTAAGGCTGACTCATTCACTTATTCATTGATTTTTTTTTTTTTTTTAATTTTTTTTTTCAACGTTTATTTATTTTTGGGACAGAGAGAGACAGAGCATGAACGGGGGAGGGGCAGAGAGAGAGGGAGACACAGAATCGGAAACAGGCTCCAGGCTCTGAGCCATTAGCCCAGAGCCCGACGCGGGGCTCGAACTCCCAGACCGCGAGATCGTGACCTGGCTGAAGTCGGACGCTTAACCGACTGCGCCACCCAGGCACCCCAGAAAAACAAATTTTTTTTTTTTTATTCATTCCTTCAAGTAGGGTTGAGTGCCTATTATATGCCAGCCATTGTGTTAGGTGATAGGGATCTTTATACAAAGATATCATCCCTGATCTCAGTGCCGTAGCCATCTGGTGGGCTGGCAGAAAATAAAGGGCCTATTACAATTCTAAGTGATAAGACATACTGGGGTACAGAGGAGCCAATACCCAAATTGGCCTGAGGGAATCAGCCAAGGGTTGGCAGAAAAGAGACTAGAGTAGAGTGGTTTCCCAGAAAGACCCCACACACTGGGTAAAGAGAGGCCATTTGAGACAGAGAGAAAAGAATACGCAGAAAAATTAAGGACGTCATGAGAATATGGTATAAACTCACGAGTGGCTCCAGACGACCCAGCTGGGAGCTAAACTCAAACACAAGGGGGATCTCCAAGGTTTGTGATGTGGTATTTATTACCTATGTCAGTATTTCTCAACTTGTGTCCTGGAACCAGGTTCTGAGAGACATCAGGCAGATTACCAAGGCCAGAAACATTTTTAAAGGGTTCTGCGGTCAAAAAAAGTTTGCAAAGTAAATACGTGCTTTCCCCCTCCCCCCCCCCCCCACTTGGAAAGTTACAATGTTCACAAGCGTATTGAAGGTTCTGCTAAGCCTTGCAATAAAACAAGCTATTTAAAGGGTCCCAAACTTATTTATCCAAAGAAAATGACACCACCATATGTCTCCTGCAGGATGGAATCCAAGGACCGACAGGTTTGGAAGTGCCGGTCTATATGCTACCACACCTCATGAGGCACATCCGTCCTTGGCCCATAAATTGAAGGCATGAACTTCACATACAAACACACACAGATTTGAATCCTGTTTCCAACACTTCCTTCCTGTTTGAACTTGGACAAAGGCCCATCTTTGATGGACCTTTTACTTGCCTATAAAATGGGCATAAAACATGCTTTCTCCACAGGGTGGTTTCACTGAGGCCTTCCGCCTGACCCAGAATATGTGCTTAAAGAATTTCCTTTCATTTATTATTGGTTAACAGTTACGAATCTAATCTATCAGCCAAAATAACCATAAGCACCTTATAAGGAATATAGCTTTGCTCACCGAATTTCCAGCATCCTGGCAAAGCTTCTCCACAATGTCTCCTAAAAGATTCTCGTTTAATGATACTCAAAACTGAGCACAAAAGGATTCCCTGAAATACTGCATTAGAAAAACTGCGATAGAAAGAAGAAAAAGCAACCCAATCCAGACATCGTTAGGAATGTACTGATTTTCTTTTTTTTTTTTTTTAACGTTTATTTATTCTTGAGACAGAGAGAGACAGAGCATGAACGGGGGAGGGGCAGAGAGAGAGGGAGACACAGAATCGGAAGCAGGCTCCAGGCTCTGAGCCGTCAGCCCAGAGCCCGACGCGGGGCTCGAACTCCCGGACCGCGAGATCGTGACCTGAGCTGAAGTCGGACGCTTAACCGACTGAGCCACCCAGGCGCCCCAGGAATGTACCGATTTTCTTAAATGAGGTATTCTAATGTTCACAGTGACTCCATACCCTCTAGTGACTGAAAACTAAGTTATGTATATACTCAATGGAATACTACTTGGCGATCAAAAAGAATGAAATCCTGCCCCTTGCCAACAACGTGGACAGAACCGGAGTGTATTTTGCTAAGTGAAATAAGTTGGTCCAAGAAAGACAAATATGATTTCATTCATATGTGGAATTTAAGAAACACAACAGATGAACATAGGGGAAGGGAGGGAAAAATAAGATAAAAACAGAGAGGGAGGCAAACCATAAGAGACCCTTACATACAGAGAGTGAACTGAGGGTTGCTGGGGGGGGGGGGTCGGTGGGGGGATGGGCTAAGTGGGCGAGGGGCATTAAGGAGGGCGCTTGTTGGGACGGGCGCTGGGTGTCCTATGGAAGCGATGAATCACTGGGCTCTACTCCTGAAACCAACACGACATTGTATGTGAACTAACTTGAATTTAAATAAATCAATTACAAATAAAAATATAGAAAAACAAACCACATAAAATACGGTCCTAAAAAGAGAAATATTTGCCATGTGAAGATGAAGATTATAGCCTATCAGAGTTGGTAGGAATTTTAATACACAGGTTTTTTAAAAAGCAGACGAAGAAATGCTCTTCCGTGTGTGGCCTGGGACACATGCTCTGTCCTTGGCCTTGAAAGCCCTTTGCTTTGGCCCTGTGGAAACTCTCACACATCCTTGAAGACTCAACCCAAGCATCACTGCCTTCGTAAAGTCATCCTTGATTCCCCAGCTTGGGTTAGGTAACACCCCCCGGGCTCCTATAATATCCGTGGACACTTCCATTAGGCAACATCCACTGCATTCTTACCACGTGGTTGCTATGGCCACAGCACTGGAGACGTAATTGATGGCCAAATAGAGGTGGTCCTGCCCTCAGAGCTTATGGTCTGATAGGACAGCAGACACCTTTTAGATAAACAGACAAAAAACGTATTGCAAACTGAGCAAGTGCTGTGAGGCAATAGAGGAGACCTAATAGAGAATCAAGGGGGTTCTGTTTTACTTGTTTACCTTGCCATCTCCTCCACCGGCTGTGAAATATTTGAGTGCAACCCTGTGCACATCTGTGCCACTTGGCATGGTATTGTGGCACAGTGCATTGAACTTGGCGTGCATTACCTCTTGAATGAACGAATGAGCGAATGAATCAATGAATTCAATGAGTTAAGGGTTTGCCTAAGCTGACAACTAATTAGTTACAATTTTGACTGCTACCTTTGTTTAAAGGGGGAGAATACTTGTAAACATATACATATATATGTATATTTTTAAATGTTCATTTATTTATTTTTGAGAGAGCGAGAGAGGGTGAACAGGGGAGGGGGAGAGAGAGAGAGAGAGAGAGAGAGAGAGAGAGAATCCCAAGCAGGCTCCGCACTATCAGTGCAGAAAACAACTTCTGCCACTCGATTTCCAGTCCTAGGCAACGGGTAATTGTTTGGAGCCCTTTCTTGACTCCTGGCCCAGCTCTGGCTGCTGTTTGCCGCGAAAAAATGAGTAGCCACACAGTGGGTTTCATGCAGCGCGACGCAGCGAAGACGCTCTCTACGCACATCTGTTCTCTAGGACGGAAAGAGCCCATAGCCAACCTCAGGGCAATTACTACTGTGTTCTGTTGATACTTGGTTTTATTTGGTTCCTTGGCTCTCCCGGGCCCTGTAGAATCGCAAACATCATCAGTGGCTTCCAACTAGAGCTGGCTGGAAGGAAGAATACGTTTTATTTGGAGAATGGTGGCTCCCCACGCACTTGTGATAAAAGAAGAAGGAAACATGTGGATTCGCCCAATAACCTCAACTGTGTGTCGTGCAAGCGGGGTCTGGACAGAAGACTCACTCCATGATTCCGAATCCTTCATGAAAACGATTCCATCGGCAGCCCACACTTGCCTGCCTTCCTTGTGATTCTGTGGGGCAGACAGTGTGATTACCTAATTTAAATAAAGAGCTAGCTCATTGCTGGGTTTTTTTCCTTCCTTCCTTCCTTCCTTCCTTCCTTCCTTCCTTCTTTCTTTCTTTCTTTCTTTCTTTCTTTCTTTCTTTCTTTCTTTCTTTCTTTTCTCTGCCAAGAAGATTTAGAGCAGTGACCTGGCTCAGGGATAATATTCTCATAGAATTCTCAGATTCAGTGAAAAATTAGGAAGTGCATATAAGGACATTCACATCCCTCCTGGAGAGAGCCGGACGGAGAGGCACACACATTTTTTAGAGCATCACAAAAGATAACACTGCTCCCTCCCCCAACAGCGCTTGATTTTTAAAAGTCACCAATGTCAGCACTGCCTTTAATGAGTCTGTAACCAGAAGTTTGCACCCGAAGACTAGGATTTCAGGGTTTTCTTTTTGTACAGCAGCTGACAGAACTCACCCCTCACCTCAGAACCTGGTTTTCCAGGTACAGACTACATTTTTTTTTGGTGGAAGACATGACGTGACATGATTTCCAAAACTTGAATACAATATTTAACACGTACACAAGAATGTGTGTATGTTCTGTGGTTTTTTTTTTTGCAAAGCTATGAAGCATAATGGACCAAACCCCTGGGTACAAACACCCATGAAGCCATTATCCGTTACCATCTCAAAAGCCAGGATACCACCAATGTACGTGAATTTCTAGAGACTCTGTGGCCCCATCCACCGCACATTATCTCAGATAAATCCATATGTGAAGTTGCTGTTTCTAATTCCTTGCCCTTAAATAGCTCTACCTTACTTTGTTTTTCCTCTCTATACTGTTTCTGTTTTATTCCGTCTGCCTTTGTGATTTCTCTTTACTTTAGATTGTCAGCAACGTGACTGTGGTATTTACCTTCACATAATACAATGATACACTCAACCCGAAAACAGTATCCTTTCAACTGCTCCCTCGTATTGTCTCTTCCACTGCCGTCATACGTTTAACTTCACATGTGCTACAAACACAACACCTTAGGACTATTTTTGCTTTAAAGGGTCAATTTTTAAAAAGGGATTAAAAAAATGTAATTCGTATCGTCCTGCACTTCAGGACAGAAATCTTCATTTCTTTATGTAAACCCACGTTTCCCTCGCCATCTTGTTTGTTCTGCTTTGGGACTGTCCTTTGCCATTTTTTACAGCACAGGTCTGCTGGCAATAAATTCTCAAGGCCCTTTTCGTCTGGAAAAGCCATTATTTTGCCTTTGATTTCAGAAACTATTTTCACAGGGATAGAATTCTGGATTGACAGAATCTTTTCTGTCATTTTAGAGATGTCACTTCTTGTTTCCGATCTACATAGCTTCTACCAAGGGGCCTATCGTGACGCTTATCTTTTTTAAAACCATTTGTAAGTATTAATTAATTTAATTTTAATTCCAGTGTAGTTAACATTCAGTGCCATATTAGTTTCAGGTGTACAATACAGTGATTCTTCAATTCCAAACATCACCCTGTGCTCATCACAAGCCCACTCCTTAATCCCCATCACCTATTTCAGCCGTTCCCACCCCCTCCGGTAACCATGTTTTTCCTACAGTTAAGAGTCTGTGTTTGGGTTTGCCTCTACCTTTTTTTCCCTTTGTTTGTTTTTTGTTTCTCCAATTCCACATGTGTGAAATCATATGGTTTTTTGTCTTTCTCTGCCTGGCTTATTTCATTTAACATTATACTTCCTAGATCCATCCAGGTTGTTGCAAATGGCAAGATTTTATCCTTTTTTATGGCTGATTCATATTCCATTGTGTATATACGTATATACCGCATGTTCTTTATCCGCTGATCTATCGATGGACACCTGGGCTGTCTCCATAATTTGGTTATCATAAATAATGCTGCAATAAACATAGAGGTGCGTATATCTCTTTGAATTAGCGTTTTTGTATTCTTTGGGTAAATACCCAATATTGCAATCATATGGTAGTTCTATTTTTAATTTTTTGAGGAACCTCCATACTGTCTTCCGCAGTGGCTGCACCAGTTTCCATGCCCTCCAACAGTGCACGAGGGTTTCCTTTTCTCCACATCCTCACCAACATTTGTTATTTCCTGTGGTTTTGATGTTAGCCATTGTGACAATGAGTTGGTACCTCATCGTGGGTTTGATCTGCATTTCCCTGATGATGAGTGATGTTGAGCATGTTTTCATGAGTCTGTTGGCCATCTGGATGGCTTCTTTGGAGAAATATCTGTTCATGTCTTCTGCTCAGTTTTTAATCGGATCACCTGGGGTTTTTTGGTGTTGAGTTGTACAAGTTCTTTATTTATTTTGGATACTAACCTATCAAATACGTCATCTGCAAATATCTTGTCCCATTCACATTAGGTGTGCATGTGTATGTACGGGTGTTATTCTATGTGTCTTTTTCCTGCTTGGGGTTCAGGTCAGTTATCTACCCCTGCGTCTCAGCTCTGAAAGCACCTTCCCAAGTGCTCTGTGATAAACAATGGAATTGCTTTGAGCATGTCTGTTTCGAAGTGAACACAATGGAGGTCCATGGAGCAGGGCCCGTGGGTATGTGCAAACCTATATTCTCAGGCTAGTTCACACTCACAATCTGGAAATTTGTTAGAAATTTTGGCCGAATTCTTTCCCACTAATCTGGCGCTGGGCCTCTCTCCCTCTGTGACCCCCTAGCGGTGACTCCGTGCTGTGTCCCATCTGTCCCTGGAGGTGTCTGTCTTTCCATAGGCTTCGGGCTACGTGGTTGCTCTGGGGCGGGCTTCAACTCTCTGATGGATTCGAGAAGATTTGTAATTTTTGTAGTTACCCCAGATTTTTCTGGTTATTGCAATGAGAGTGAAGCTGTTTCCTGTTTCCCATATCCTAGGCAGAAGAGGAAGTTCAACTATAATGCAAAATATTTTATTCTGTCCCCTTAATCTACTTGTTAGGTCTTAGGTAAATCCTCCGAAACTTTCTTAAGGTTTTATTTTTTTCTTAAGGTTTTTTTATTTTTGAAGGAGAGAGAGAGACAGAGTGTGAGTGGGGGAGGGGCAGAGAGGGAGACACAGAATCCGAAGCAGACTCCAGGCTTGAGCCGTCAGCACAGAGCCCGACACAGGGCTCGAACCCATGAACCGTGAGATCATGATCTGAGCTGAAGTCAGATGCTTAACCGACTAAGCCACCCAGGCACCCCAGTCCTCTGAATCTTTACTAATTTTTGTAAACTAGGGGCGCCTGGGTGGCGCAGTCGGTTGAGCGTCCGACTTCAGCCAGGTCACGATCTCGCGGTCCGTGAGTTCGAGCCCCGCGTCAGGCTCTGGGCTGATGGCTCAGAGCCTGGAGCCTGTTTCCGATTCTGTGTCTCCCTCTCTCTCTGCCCCTCCCCCGTTCATGCTCTGTCTCTCTCTGTCCCAAAAATAAATAAACGTTGAAAAAAAAAATTAAAAAAAAAAAAAAAAAAAAAAAAAATTTTTGTAAACTATTAATAATTTAGAGAAGTGTGTTAAAATTTCCTCCTATAATTGGCCAATTACTGTTCATATTTTATCAATATTTTGCTTTATATATTTTGATATACGATAATATGTCACATACCACTTATGATAATAGGTACACAGAATTTTAAAAAATTCTCTCCTGTTGGTTAATTAAATAGTTTATGACCAAATACTGTCTCTCTTTGTGCTAATAGTGCTTTTTTCTCTTAAAATCTAATTTATCTGTTTTTTTATTAATATAGTCACCCCATGTTTCTTCTGGTTATTCTTTGCATGTTATTTTTTTCTATCCTCTTATTTTCAGTCTATGTTCATATATTTTGGATGTGTCCCTTAAGTAGCATTTGGCTGATCTGTTTAAGAAGAAAACAACCCGACGGGGCGCCTGGGTGGCTCAGTCGGTTGGGCGTCCGACTTGGGCTCAGGTCACACTCTCGTGGTTTGTGAGTTCGAGCCCCGCGTCAGGCTCTGTGCTGACAGCTCGGAGCCTGGAGCCTGCTTCAGATTCTGTGTCTCCCTCTCCTCTGGCCCTTCCCCTCTCCAGCTCTCTCTCTCCCAAAGATAAAAAAACATTAAAACAAAAAAAAAAAAGAAAAGAAAAAAACAACCTGATATGCTCTTTTTCCACAATAATTATTGAAGATTTTAGAACTGGCTTATTGTACGTCATTAATATTTCTGCCACTGAATACAGTTCAGAAATTCAGACCTAGAAGTCCACACTGAATTGTGTCATTACCTAGAACTTCTCCATCTCTGAAATTGTTAATTAAAATAGTTCTCAGACTTTGTTTTCTAATGAATGCTCTTCTGTGCTTCTCCCAATATATTGTCCTTTTGGTAACATCGACACCCTTAGTCTCTTGGTTCTAAGTTCCGTCTGGCTTGATCACTCCCAGGCGAGATGGCTATAGGGCCCTCCCTCTTCTCTTTACCCCCAATCATGCCACCTGTCGTTGTCATGCGTCCTCCATACTGTTGCCAGAGTGACCTAAGGTTCGAATATGATCGGGTCACACTGCCTTGCTTGCGATGCATCAATAAAATTGAGATCACACTGATGAGCATACTTGCCCTGTGCTACCTGCACACTACCTATGTCTCTATTCTGGCTGTTTCTCTGCTGCATCATTTTTCCCCCCATCAGAAACCTCCTGTAGTTCCATGAACTCACTGTGTTTTTTGAAACAGCTTTACTGAGATATAATTCCCATACCATCCAGCTCACATATTTAAAACATAACCACTCAATGATTTCAGTATATTCACGAGGTTGTGCAACCCTCATGATTGTTTCTACAATTTTAGATTATACGCCAGCACTCGTTATTATTTATGTGTCTAAATTTGTCATTACGGCCATCCTAGCGTGCACAGAGAAGTATCTCATTGTGGTTTTGATGTGCATTTCCCTAATGGCACGACATTGAGCGTTTTTTTCACGTCGTCATTGGCTGTTTGTATGTTTTCTTGGGGAACTGTCTTTTCAGATATTTTGCCCCATTTCTTTCGTTGGGTTGTGTGTCTTGTTATTCTTGGGTTGAAAGTGTTCTTTACATATTCTAGTTACAAGTCTTTTATCAGCTATAGGACTTAGGACTATATCATTTCCTCGTGTCGTTTGCCTCTTCACCATCTTGGTTGTGTCATCTTACAATTTTCTAAATGAGGCTTTAAATGTTAATGAAGCCCAATTTATTTTATCTTTTGTCCCTTGTGCTGTTGGTGTCGCATCCAAGAAGGCTTCACCTAACCCCAAATTATGAAGATTCACTCGTTAATTTTCTTCTAACAGTTTTATAGTTTTGGCTCTTATATTTAGGTTGATGATCCATTTTGAGATCATTGCCATGTCTGGTATGACGAAGGAGTCCAACTGCATTCTTGTGCACATCCCGTTGTCTCGACTCCTCACATTCTTGTGCTTCTCACATGCTGCTTCCTATGCTCTTAAACTCCTTCCTTTCCCCTCTCCATTTTTAAAATTCTTACTTGCACTCCAGATGAAGCATAACCTAAGCCAAAGTCTTCTCCGACTTCCTGGTCTAATTTAGATGTCCTTTTTTGGTGCTTCTATAACATCGTGCATTCTTTTTTTTTTTAATTTTTGTAATGTTTATTTATTTTTGAGAGAGACAGAGAGACAGAGCTTGAGCAGGGGAGAGGCAGAAAGAGAGGGAGACACAGAATCTGAAGCAGGCTCCGGGCTCTGAGCTGTCGGCACAGAGCCCAATGTGAGGCTCGAACTCATGAACCACAAGATCACGACCTGAGCCGGAGTCGGACGCTTAACTGACTGGGCCACCCAGGCACCCCAACATCATGCATTCTTTTTAGATCAAGCATCTGTGACCTTTTTTTTATGGGGGGGAGGGTGGGTAAAGGGCCAGACAGTAAATATTTTAAGCTTTATATGCAGAGAGGCAAAAGTCAAGGATATTCTGTAAGTACTTAAACAGTGAGAGAGAAAACAAACTACCAAAAAAAGTAAAATAATGAAATTTAAAATGTAATAGTAATAGAGTGCTTTTTTGGTCATACAGATTTATGAATGAGAAAAACCAAACTCTTTTTTGAGAGGAGATAATATCTTGCTTACTTGGGTTTCACATTTAGTATTCCCGATCATTAAATTAATGGCACATGTTCATCTGCGAAAACCATTCTCAGCTTCGGGCCATACAAAAGCAGGTGGTGTGCTAGATTTGGCCGATGGACCACAATTTCTTGGCTTTGTGATAGATCAAAAGTTCCAGCCCCCTTCCAGACCTGACATACCTGTGGCATGGAGGGCAGTCCCAGCCATAACTGTGGATGGCTACAGAGGCATCCTCTTTGGGGAGGGTGGTGAGGAGGTTTGCAGTGGCAGGTGGTATAGACGAGCTTAATCAGTAGCCTTGCCAATGCTCCCGTATTATAGATTATAGAGTCTGGAGAGCTGGCACTCATTATCTCTCAGCCTGTCTTGTAACTAGGGGTCGGCCAACCTGAGGTACTCACGTGACCTGTTGATCTAGAAGTGAGAAGATGCATGGGGAGGGGGGCAGGGCATGAGGCATGCAACCTGGTGTGGATTACGAACCTAGTGGTATAATTCTGGAGCCGGAAGTTGTGGTAGCTGGAGTCAGCAGGTGGCTTCTAGAATCACCAGCTTCCCTGTCATGGTAAAGGCAGTAGGTTCTCTAGTGTGATACGGGAAGTGGTTCTTCGAAGCTGAACCTTTCCAGTAATACAGGGAGCTCTCTACTTCTCTAATAAGACTTTTCTTTTTAATTAAAGTTTTTGTTTGTTTGTTTATTTATTTAGAGAGCACAAGCAAGTAGGGGAGGGGTAGAGAGAAAGAGAGAGAATCCCTGTGGGGATCCTCACTGTGGGTGCAGAGCCTGAGGTGGGGCTCGAACTCATGAACCGTGAGATCATGACCTGAGCTGTAATCAAGAGTCAGACGCTTAACTGACTGAGCCACTCAGGCGCCCAAGCCCTAGTAAGACTTTTAAAACTACATTAGGGGAACCTGGGTGGCTCAGTTGGTTAAGCATCGACTTTAGCTCAGGTCATGATCTCGCGGTCCGTGAGTTCGAGCCCCGCGTCGGGCTCTGTGCTGACGGCTCAGAGCCTGGAGCCTGTTTCCGATTCTGTGTCTCCCTCTCTCTGACCCTCCCCTGTTCATGCTCTGTCTCTCCCTGTCTCAAAAATAAATAAAACGTTAAAAAAAATTTTTAAAAATAAAATAAAACTACATTAAGTAGAATCTTTTGTCTTCCAACCTGACCACAACAGGTACATTAGAATCTAGGGGGGCATGGAAAGTTATTCTTATAAGCATCTGCCCCTTTGTAGTGCCAACTTTGCATAATTCCAGATAGTGCACATATCGTATTATAAAGAAATGGTTGGTTTTCTTATGTATTTTCTCCAATAGATTGCAAGAATTTTGTGAGCAGGCACTTTGTCTTAATCAATTCTGAATCACTGGTGCCTGGCGGTCAGTAAAAGCTCAGTGAGACACCTGAAGCATAAGCAACAAAATAAAGAATAAACAAGCAGGACTACTTCAAACTAAAAAGCTTCTGCACAGAACAAGAAACAATCAACAACATGAAAAGAAAACCTACGGAATGGGAGAAATATTTGCAAGCCATGTATCCGATAAGGGGTTACCTTCCAAAATATACAAAGAACTCACAGCATTCAAGGAATTCAATAGCACAAACCCCACAAATAATCCAATTAAAAAAAATGAACAAAGGACCCGAATAGACATTTTCCCAAAAAAGATATATGATCGGCCCACAGGTACGTGTAAAGATGCCCCACATCAACAATCATTGGGAAATGCAAAAAAAAAAAAAAAACCAAAAACAAAACAAAAGGTGCAGCCACAGTAGAAAACAGTATGGAACTTCCTACTGTTTGATTCAGTGATTCCACTTCTGGGCATATATTTCCCCCAAAATAAAAACAGCATGTTGAAGGGATAGCTGTGTCTCCATGTTCACAGCAGCATTAGTGATGACAGTCGAGACACGGAAACAACCTAAGCGTCCATCAGTGGATGATCGAGTAAGTTGTGGTAAGTCTGCGCAATGGAATATTACTCGGCCGTGAAACAAGAAGGAAATCCTGTCATCTGTGATGACGGAGATGAACCCTTAGGGCGTTAGGCTAAGTGAAATAAATCAGACTGAGAAAGACAAACACTGTATGATCTTAAGGGAGATTTTCCACTTACGTGTGGAATAAAAAAAAAAAAAACAACCTCATAAAAAAAGAGATCAGATTTGTGGTTCCCAGAAATGGGGGCTAGGGAAAGTGGATACTGGAGGAATATGGCCAAAAGCTACAAAGTTCCAGTTACAAGATGAATAAGTCCTAGAGATTTACTGTGGGATACTTGAAAGGTTGTTAAGAGAGTAAACCCTAAGAATTGCCATTGCAAGGAAAAAAATTTTTTTTTCTTTTTTCCTTTCTTTTTTTTTTTTTTTGTACCTGTATGAGATGATGCATGTTAACTAAACTCATTGTAACCATCATTTCACCATGTATGTAAGTCAAATCATTATGCTGGACACCTTAAACTGATACAGGACTGTAGGTCAATTACACCTCAATAAAACTGGGAAAAATTGCATTAAATTAATGCACAATCTGGCTATATAGGCACTCCTTTTTTTTTTTTTTTAACGTTTATTTACTTTTGATAGACAGAGAGAGCCAGAGCACAAGTGAAGAAGGGGCAGAGAGCGAGGGAGACATAGAATCTGAAGCAGGCTCCAGGGGGCGCTTGGGTGGCTCAGTCGGTTGAACGTCCAACTTGGGCTCGGGTCATGATCTCTCAGTCTGTGAGTTCAAGCCCCACGTCAGGCTCTGTGCTGACAGCTCAGAGCCTGGAGCCTGCTTCGGATTCTGTGTCTCTCTCTCTCTCTGCCCCTCCCCCGCTCATGCTCTGTCTCTCTCTCTCTCTCTCTGTCAAAAATAAATAAACATTAAAAAAAAATTTTTTTTGAAGCAGGCTCCAGGCTCTGAGCTGTCAGCACAGAGCCCAGTACGGGGCTTGAACCCATGAACCTTGAGGTCATGACCTGAGCGGAAGTCGGACGCTTACCCAACTGAGTCACCCTGGTGCTCCTGGGCATTTCTAAGTTTTTTAGTGTCCTCTAACCAATTCCTCTATGTAAATATGTTACCTTCTTACCCAGGGAGAATCTGAGCTCCTTTATGCTGAGAGACTTTTTAAAGTAAAATATTCCCAGTTACATCGCGAGGCTCGGAGTACTGATAATTACGGGCCTCGGAGGAATCGAGGAGGGTCAACCCCAGGGCCAGGCGGGTAACCTAAGTGGAGACACGGGACGGGTGCAGAGCAGTGGGGGTGGCAGAGACAGAGGAAAGGCATGTCCCTGTCCAAGGTATGAAGCTGGCTACGCTCAGCATCATCAGGGTTGCTGGGTGGGAACACAGGCCTGCCCTTTTCAGAACAGCTCATCTGAATTTTTATATGGAATCGCCCTCTTTTAAAATGTGGTCGACCAACCCCAACAATTTTAACTTGGGTTTGCCAGACTGACTGGCTTGTGGGCCAGCTGTTTGCAACCTCTATCTCACATGGGTCTCACGACATCCTCCCCCCCCCCCACCAAAAAAACCCCTTGAATTATCAAAGAAAGATCATATTTAGTGAGAAATGTGCTTCCATCTAATATCTGAGAAGGTTCTATTGACCAGAATAGGTGGACACCCTGGGGAGGGTTGTCAGTACTCATGGGATACGTGGAGCAGGGGTCACCAGTGTAGATGCAGTCGTCTCTGGGTCTGTAGATGCAAAGGCTTTGTGTGGCCCAAGACAAAGCAGTGGTGGGGAATTTTCTGGAGAACGACTGGACAGAGGGCTGCTAACGTGTGCGTCCAACGGGCAACGGAACTGCTTTAGCTATTTCGAGATGGGAGAGGGCTGTAATGAAGACGAGAGTGGGGCGCAGAATACAAACGAGGGTGAAAGAAAGACAAGGTATCATGGCCCTAGTGAGGAAGGATGAGGTCTGTCTGCCAGGCGCAAGGCTGTCTGGAGAATGAATCAGCGGCTGTCGAGGAACGAATGAAGACCGTCACAGCACAAGGTCGCTGCTTTTCCCTTCTCCCTCCCCTTCAGCCACGAGAGAAGGGAAGATACCCATCTGCCCAGGGGTGATGGAGGTTTGGGGACACTCAGCCACGAAATGCAGTCTACAAGTTAAATACGCCTTCCGTAGTTTCTGCTCTTCGTGCAGCCTGTCCCTATGACCTCATTTTGACAACGCAGCCAAGTGGGGAGTGCTGACTTTTCAGCGTAGTAGAGACTCCCAGGTGTGCTGGGTGAAGTTGTACAAAGACTGGGATGTGCTTAAAATAATACCCTGGAAGTTCTTCTCTGCATGACTAGAAAGCACGCCAGGCCTCTAATGGCACAGCCCGCTGCGTTAGAAAAAAGGCTTCCAGAAACCACAGGTCTCATCTAACAATAAACAGCATCCAGGGACTCTTAGGCATGGCTGCATAAATCTGGTTGCTTAAAAATAGACATGCATAAAGCTTTGCTTCACTCCCCTGGCACTGAACACCAAGTCAGAAGGGGCAGGGGGACTTTTGAGTCCTCTGGGTCCAGGAAGTTCAGGTCGGATGTCAACATGGGACTCTGGGCTCCAGGGCACCAGGACTCTCTCCGTGTCAGATGTGGGCTGTGACGAAGGCTGGGTGGCGATGTTTGGGTCTTGTCCGCCAAGCTGCTCTTCTTTCCAAGGTATGATGGAGCCTATGCTTCATCAAGCTGGTTGTCCTTTTTGGAAGCAACACTTATTTTATCCATGTCTGAATTTACTCAATGCAGATTTAGGTAGCATTCAGAGAGCTCCCTTGGGGTAGTCAGGGAGGGTTTGACATTTTAGGCAACATCTGAGCTGAGGCTTGCACAAGAAGAAAGAGTTAAGCAAAGAATGTTCCCAAGAGACAACATCAGAGCGTATCACAGGGATGGGGTTGCATTCGTTCCTGACGCCATGGGGTAAGCAGGCTTCCTCATTACCCTCCGCCAGGAACGCTGGACCCTCATTCGCTCTCGACAGTTTCCAGAAAGAAATTGTTCCCACTCTGCCAAGAAAGATGTGGCACAGTAAGGACCAGACTGTTTGTTGCTTGTTCAGAACTACGTCCCCAGTGCCCAGAACAAAGAAGGTGCTCAATAAACACTTGGTAAATGAATGCCAAGTGAATGACACCGCATCACGAATTGAGGGAGGCAGGAGCACCTGGGTGGCTCCGTCAGTTAAGCATCCGACGCTTGGCTTTGGCTCGGGTCGTGATCTCACGGTTCGTGAATTCGAGCCCCGTGTCGGGCTCTGGGCTGACAGTGCGGAGCCTGCTTGGGATTCTCTCTCTCTCCCTCTCTCTCTGCCCCTCCCTGCCTCTCTCAAAATAAATATATTTGTTTATTAACTTGAAAAAAAAAAAAGAATTGGAGACGGCCTCGGGATGGCACAAGGCTTAGAAGAGCAAGAGACAGCCAGCTGTTTGCAGTTAGTCCGTGCTTGGGAGGATGAATGAGTAATTGAAGGACCGAACCAAAAGTGGAATGTGGGAAGGAAACAACAAATATAAGAGAAAAAAGAAAAGATTTTCAGCAAAGTTCTAACAAAAGAATAAGAGGGCAGAGTAAAGGCAGGTATAAATGTTAAGCCTCTTGCTACACAAATGATAGACAAGGGCTAGTCATGTCAGGGATTAATATTATTAGGCAATCTCTTTCGTGATACTAAATTTCTTTTTAATATTTATTTATTTCTAAAAAACTTTCTTAACGTTTATTTATTTTTGAGAGACGGAGCATGAGTGGGGAAGGGGCAGAGAGAGAGAGAGAGAGAGAGAGAGAGAGAGAGAATCGGAAGCAGGCTCCAGGCTCTGAGCTGTCAACACAGAGCCCGACGCAGGACTTGAACTCATGAACCGTGAGATCGTGACCTGAGCCGAAGCCGGTGGCTCAACCGACTGAGCCACCCAAGCGCCCCTCTTTTGTGATATTTGATGCTATGCAGGAGATGCTGTCTAGCCATAATACAGAAATGCCCACGGGTTTATAGACGGTAGTTGTAACAGTCATGATGATTTTCCCGTTTTATAGGTAAGGAAAATGAGGCAGAAGGAAGTAACTTGCCCAAGTCACATTGCTTGGAATGGGATTGGGCTCCATCTGGGTGCTACATACTTCTACAAAACAATAGACCGAGATCCAAGGGTGGGGTTCAGATTGCTGCTAAGGTGGAAATCCAAAATGGGCCGCTGGCTTCCTTCCTGAACCTATCCTGGAGATTTTCCAGGAGCAAGGATGATACGTCACTATTACGCTATCCTTGACTACATTCCTTATGCCGCGTCTTTATTCCTGTGACTTACGCGCCCCACAACTGGGAGCCTGTATCTCCCACTACATCATACTTCATAAGCGCCATGCTGGATTTCAGTGAGAAATGTTCACATCCTTTCACCGAGCAAATCCACCTCAACAAATGTATCCCTCAGGGGTGCCTGTACCTATGTGATTGTCAAAACTACAAGGTTGTCTCCGAGAGCTTGCAATAGTGAAAGCCTGAAGACCATTTTTATGACCATCCATAGAGGAATGGGATAGAAAGGTTATCTAGAGAAAACATGTGGACTCCATATCTCACACTGTATGGTAGTGTCCATTCCAAGGGGATTCATATTTGAATGCAAAAAATATATTACAAAGTACTAGAGAGGCATGGAGTGGGGGCGGATTTCCTAACTATGACACACAAAGCAGAAGTCGTGAAAGAACGATTGACAAGTTTGATCATATAAGAATTTTAACAGACACGTTCGCTATAAAAGACAAAAGCCAACTGACAGGCCAAAGAAATCTGAGACTTTAATTACATAAAAAACCACTAATTTATTTATTACATTAAAACCTCCTACAGGGGCGCCTGGGTGGCTCAGTTGGTTAAGCGTCTGACTTCGGCTCAGGTCATGATCTCGCAGTCCGTGGGTTCAAGCCCCGCGTCGGGCTCTGTGCTGACCGCTCAGAGCCTGGAGCCTGTTTCAGATTCTGTGTCTCCCTCTCCCTCTGACCCTCCCCAGTTCATTCTCTGTCTGTCTCTGTCTCAAAAATAAATAAACGTTAAAAAAAATTTAAAAATAAAAGCTCCTACAAATTCAAAAGACCAGCGACCAAGAGAAAGATATAAATAAATTCACAGTTCACAGAACAAGAAATACCAGTGTCTCTTGAATATATGGATTCCAGCATAATCATGCCATTGTGGTTTCTTTTTGACTTAATTAGGAGTGTATAGAAGACATTTCATTTCTCTTTTAGCTATTGATTTCTAGCTTAATTCCACTGCGATCAAAGAACATGCTTGATTATTTCACGTCTGAAATTTGTGGAGACTTGTTTTAAATTCCCCCATGTGGTCTATATGTGGGTACATGTCCCATGTGCACTTGAAAACAATATATGGCGTGCAGTTGTTAGATGAATGGTTTTTATTATCGATGAAGTCCTATTCGTTATTCAGGACGTTCAAACCTCCTTCGTTTTCACTGATTCACTGCCTGTTTGCTCTTCCAGTTACAGAAAAATCGTTTTAAGGTTGAGAAACATAGCTGGATTCGTCTATTTCTCCTTTTAGTTGAGCCAGTTTTTATTTTACCAGTTGTGAAACTCCACCACGAGGCACACAGAAATTGAGGACTGCTACATCTCCCTGCGGAATTGACTTTTGATCTCTAGCAACGCTTCTTGTCTTAAAGTTCACTTTGATATTGATATAACTACACCACTTTTGTTTTGGCTCATGTGTGTTGGGTACATATTTTTTGCCTTTATATTTAAAAAAATTTTTTTAATGTTTTATTTATTCTGTACCACTTTTGTTTCGGCTCACGTTTGTTGGGTACATATTTTTTGCCTTTATATTTCAAAAAAATTTTTTAGTGTTTTAGTTATTTTTGAGAGAGAGAGAGAGAGACAGAGTGTGAGCAGGGGAGGGCAGAGAGAGGGGGAGACACAGAAACTGAAGCAGGCTCCAGGCTCTGAGCTGTCAGCACAGAGCCCGACGCGGGGCTCGAACCCACGAGCCGTGAGATCATGACCTGAGCTGAAGTCGGACGCTTAACCGACTGAGCCACCCGTATATATTTACAATATTTCTGCATTCCATGTGCGTCTCTTGTAAGCTACATACTGATGGATTTTGATGATCTTTCAGTTTGAAAAATCTTTGCCTTTTATTAGACTATTTAGTCCATTAAAAGAAAATGTCATTACTGATATATTTGGGCTTAAATATACCATGTTAATTGCATCCCTGAGCTGTAAAACATGATCTTGAATTAGCACACCCAGCACTTCTGAGAAAATGCAAGGACCCTACAACACTTTAACCCAATCTACTTCCTTTCCTTTTTGTACTATTGTTACCACGCTTTTAATTCTGCATCTTTAAAACTCTACACTTTATTATTTTATTGGTTGTTTAAAACACTCAATGTTCATCACTTTTCCCACATATCTACCACATTTTTATCTTTTCTAGTCCTCTTCTTTTCTTCCTGAATTATCCCATTTCCACCTGGGATCATTCTTCTCCTGCCTGAAGAATTCTCCTTCGTGGTTTCTTTCAGTTCGGATCTGTTGGCGATGTATTCTCTCCGTTTTGGTGTGTCTGTAAATGTCTTTCTTTCACTTTCATTTCTGAAGGAGATTTTTATGGGTATAGATTTTTACAATAGTGGGTTTTTTTTTTTTCTCATTCTGCGCTTTAAAGATCCCGTCTATTATCTTCTGACTTTTACCATTTCTCTGGAAGAGTCGGCTGCCAGTGTTGTAGAGAATGTCTTTTTCTCTGACTGCTTTTAAGATTTTTCGTTGTCTTTCCTTTTCATCAATTTTACTGAAATGTACAGAAGGGTGATAGTCTTGGTATTTATCATGATGAAGGTTCACAGGGCTTCCAAGGAAAAAGGACTCAAGGCCTTGGCCAACTCCTAAGCTGTAAAATGCACCTGCGGCTTGATATTTATTTTATTGGTTTTGGAAATTTTTCAGTTGGTAGCTCTTCAGACGTTGCTTCTGCCCAATCTTCTCTCAACTCTCCTTTGGACGTTCCAATGACACATAGGTTACAGACTTGTTAATTATATCTTTCTGCATTCTTCATTTTATTTTGCTTTAATCCAGATATTTTCTCTCATTTGTCTTCCAGTTTGTTTATCCTATTTTCTGCTGTGTCCGATTTGATGTAAAATCGATTGAGTTATTAATTTCAGTGATTATGTTTCTCATTCCAGAATTTTCATTTGGACATTTCTTTAAAAACAGGCAGAAACAATGATTCCAGGCCTCTAGTAAGTTTTTCTATCTTTTTATCGATTTCCTTGAATATATTAATCATGGTTCTTTTCAAGTCACATCTGATAACACAGATGTAGTTGAGTTTTGGGTCTGTTTCCACTGTCTATAGTTTCTACTGGTTTTGGTCATATGGCCCCATCTCTTGGTATGTCTAGTTATTCTTTTTTTTCTAATGTTTATTTTTGAGGGAGAGAGACAGAGAGAGCGCACACATGGGGGAGGGGCAGAGAGAGACAGAGAGAAGCAGGATCCAGGCTCTGAGCTGTCCGCACAGAGCCCAACGTGGGGCTTGAACCCACAGCCGTGAGATCATGACCTGAGCCAATGTCAAGACACTTAACCGACGGAGCCACCCAGGTGCCCCTGTTCTTCATTCATAGAGCATTCAATTTCATTCTGTCAGGTAGACCGGTCAGGATGAGTTTCATGGTTCTCTCTAGTTTTTCCTCACTTCGGGGGCAGATCCCTTTAAGGGTCTCATCCGGAAGCCTGGGGTGTTCACCAGGGATCCTTCTTCTTTGCAGACCCTGAACTCCTAGTTTTCTCTCCCGGCATCGTGAAACTGACAAGATCTCTCTGATGAAACACTTCTCCTCTTAGACCTTAGAAACAAAGATATCTGGAACTTGCGTATTTACAACTTCTAAGTTGGCAAATGCCCTGCGGTAAAATTTCATGCAGTCTTTTTTCCTGGAAGTAGGCCCTTCACATTTAGGTTCCGTTCGTGGCCCTCAACTCCAATTTTGTCTACTTGTCCCTGCGGGGATACCACAAGCTGAAAGCCATTGCTTTCCATTCTGCTTTATACTGTTAGAGAGAAATTCTCTCGTGACTTTGCCACAGCATTCTACCTCTTCAGTACTCCACCTTCCTCTTCTGAGTTTCTGAACCCTCAAGTCTTAAGTTGCCTTGGTTACTTTCCAGTGCCTTCAAACATTGGAGTTTTTGTTCCTTATCCAGCTGTTACCGTTCTTCACGACAGAAGTTTTATTCAAATTGGATGAGTTTGTTTGTTTAAGTGTTTGGTTTTGGTGCCGGTTAGGTTTTATCGTAACCGATGTCTCCTCTTCAGTTGTTTCTCAGAATATCGGTTGTATCAGTATTGGAAGTATAAACAGGTACCGAATACACAGAATATAGAAACTATTTTCTTAACTAGCTGATCGCCTGATAAAAGTACGCAGGCAGGGGCCAAATGAACGGAAGCCACGGTGTCTCCCTCTGCACGGGAAACAAGTTAAGACAGATTTCCGATAAGTAATTTTGTCCACAATTACTCCATTAGATTCAGAAGTAGGTGCCTAGAGGAGTTATTTTAAAAACAAAAATTCCACATTCAAATAATAGAAGCCAAAAAGTCAGTGGATTTCATTATGTCCACAGTGGGAATTTATTCAACGGAGTACACGACAGAGGGTACCTGCAATCTGCAAAATTGACCAACAGCTGGTACCTAAGACGTGAGATGGGAGACCCAGAATAGAAGATGGGCAAAAGTCACGAACCAGCAATTCCCAGAAAGGTAAACCAAACCACAAGTTTCTGAAGAGATGCTCAATTTCGTGAGTGCGTAGAGAAATGAAATGAAAGTGCAGACAATGTTATGCCACTTTATAATAATCAAACTGGTAGAAACTGGAAAGTCAGACGATTGTTTATGAGAAGTTCGGGAAGAAAAGAATCGTTTATACTCATGGTAGGAGAGGTAGCATCACCATCCTGGAAATTAATCTGCCAGGCTGTAGGGACTTTATAACTCAGAAATCCTCTTCCAAATGATATATTCTAGGGAAATTCACACAGGTCTAGAAGGGGACAAGTATGAGAATATTTACGTCAACAATATTTGGGGATTGGGAACTGGGACACATTCTGTGCGTCCATCACTGAGAAAATAAGAGTTAACTGGGATGGATGTGTACGAGCGAATGCTATGTGGCAATTAATGAGCTAGGGGTACTTTTTGCAATTGTTTAGATTTTATTTTTTTCAAGGTTTTTTTTAATGTTTACTTATTTTTGAGACAGAGAGAGAGAGAGAGAGACAGAGCGTGAGCAGGGAAGGGCAGAGAGAGAGGGGGAGACACAGAATCCCAAGCAGGCTCCAGGCTCTGAGCTGTCAGCACAGAGACCAACACGGGGCTCGAACTCCCAGACTGCAGGATCATAACCTGAGCCGAAGTCGGATGCTTAACCGACTGAGCCACCCAGGCGCCCCTGCAATTGTTTAGATCTTGAAAACATAACGTGGAATGAAAAAAAAAGCAAGGTATAGAAGGAGATTTATAGCAACCAACATAAGATTCAAATACATTCAAAAACATAAATACACAAGACAACACGCTAAATTTTGGGGTTTGTTTTTTGTTGTTGTTTTCTTTTTAAATTTTATTTATTTTGAGAGAGAGAGAGAGAGAGAGAGAGCACATGCATGCATGTGTGCAAGTAGAAGAGGGCAGAGAGAGGGAGGGAGAGATCCCAAGCAGGCTCCATGCTGTCAGCCTAGAGCTTGACACAGGGCTCGATCCTACCAACCGCGAGATCATGACCTGAGCTTAAACCAAGAGTCAGATGCTTTACCAACTGAGCCACCCAGGTGCCCCAACACACAACAATTTTAGATAAATGGTAGATACAGTCCCGTGGAGCATGTACAGACCAGGCCTTCTACCTAGGTTGCCTGGGTTGAATCCTTTCCGTGCCGTCAAATGGGTGACCTTGGGAAAATTACTGAATGTTATCTGTGCTTCGGTTCCTCATATGTTAAGTGGGAACGATAAAAGAATTTATCTCATAGTGTGGCTGGAAGGATTAAAAATGATAAAGTAGACAAAAGTGCTTAGAACAACAGGGCCCTGGTAAATCCACTTAGAGTTGGTAATAATTATTATTTTCAAAGGCATTGATTAAAAACTTCCAGGGTCGGGGCGCCTGGGTGGCGCAGTCGGTCAAGCGTCCGACTTCAGCCGGGTCACGATCTCGCGGTCCGTGAGTTCGAGCCCCGCGTCGGGCTCTGGGCTGATGGCTCGGAGCCTGGAGCCTGTTTCCGATGCTGTGTCTCCCTCTCTCTCTGCCCCTCCCCCGTTCATGCTCTGTTTCTCTCTGTCCCAAAAATAAATAAAAAACGTTGAAAAAAAAATTTTTAAAAATTTCCAGGGTAGGTATAAGCAGTTAGGATGAAAATGGGGGTCAGGATGCCGATAAAAACATAGTCGAATAAGTCGCGGTGGTGTGGGGAACCCCTCTCCCCCCATAGACACACACATCACTATTATTATTTTTTAAGTAGACTTCATGCCCAGCGCAGAGCCCAAGGCGGGCTCGAACTCACAACCCTGAGATAAAGACCTGAACCGAGATCAAGAGTCAGACACTTAACCAACTGAGCCACGCAGACAGCACCTCCCAGCACGCGGAGGTTATTTAATCAGGACCTTTGCATGAGCTGGTGGTCATAGTATGCTCTGAACTGATAAGAATAATGAACTCAGATTTCTGAGTTTAAGATTCCCCAACCTGAAAGAGTTAAACTCAAGATAAGCAGCCCCCGTCTCTGGGGCATGGACTTAGCCATTTCTGAGTAGTAAACTTTCATTGCCCTCTTCCTAGGAGGAGCTCACCGGTCTAAATTAATATCTTGCTTATACGATATGTCTGTGGTGTTGAACAAGCCTGCCGAGTAAATTCATGTAATCATTGCCTATTGTGTCTGATTAAGTCATTCTTTTTTTTTTTTTTAATTTTTTTTTTCAAACGTTTATTTATTTTTGGGACAGAGAGAGACAGAGCATGAACGGGGGAGGGGCAGAGAGAGAGGGAGACACAGAATCGGAAACAGGTTCCAGGCTCTGAGCCATCAGCCCAGAGCCCGACGCAGGGCTCGAACTCCCGGACCGCGAGATCGTGACCTGGCTGAAGTCGGACGCTTAACCGACTGCGCCACCCAGGTGCCCCTGATTAAGTCATTCTTAAAACAACTAGTTTCTGTGTAATTATTAATTACTAATTACGAATCAATCAATTACTAAGTCCCAGGTTGAGAGTCTGTTATATTTACAGACACTTGCTACCCTCCCTCTCTGATCTCTGACCTGTGTTCATGCAGAAATTGGGTGCTAGTCCGGTACCCGCCTCCTAGTATCCTTGGAAATGAAGACAGAAAAAAACCCCACATTAATGGTTTGTCTTAGAGGGGACCACGCTGAAATCTCGTGAGGTCAACAAGATATACAAATGACACACTTAAGTACCGAGACAAGACTGAACATAGTGAGTATGAAAACAAGTGCAGGGGCGCCTGGGTGGGTCAGTCGGTTAAGCCTCTGACTTCGGTTCAGGTCACGATCTCACAGTTGGTGAGTTCGAGCCCCAGGTCGGGCTCTGCGCTGACAGCTCTGAGCCTGAAACCTGCTTGGGGTTCCGTGTCTCCCTCTCTCTCTGCCCCTCCCCAGCTCATGCTCGCCTTCTCTCTCAAAAATAAATAAACATTAAAAAAAAGAGAAAGAAAAAAGAAAAGCAAACAAGCGCAGACCAGAAGTGCTCCAGTTCAGGCGAGGTAACAAGGTGAAGCTTCTGGGTGGCTTCTATGGGACCTATCCACTCAGTGGGGTTCTGCTGAGGACAGACATGGGGTAAAGGCGACTTGGGGGATAGCCCCTGGCGGGAGCCTGTGTGCCAACTCTGTAGATTGGTTAGGCAGTTCGGGTCCTAAAGCATTTCTGGAAATAGTAGACCCTCGGGCAATGGCAGGCTCTGTTCATTTTCTTTTAATTAGCTGAATAACATCATGAGTGAAAAAAGTCCCTCCAAAGGAGGAAAAATCAGGGTACCTTCACCCATTTCTATTTTTGTCTGTTTCCAAAGACCTTGAGTAACAAAATCCTATTCATATAAAAATAGCGATGATGATAAAGGTAGTCTGAATTTATGTATCCTCTTATATCCAGAGGGCTCCAAGAACTTTTTATATGAACACATAATTTTTCTACACTTGTCTCAGTGAGGCAAGCACTGTAAGGCCTTTTTTTTTTTTTTTTTTTTTTTTTTTTTTTTTTTTTTTTACCTGAAATAGAAAAGAGGCTTCAGGCACAGGGCCATACCTGAGACAGGTCTAGAACCAGGCCTCCTGATTCTGACTCCAGGGCAAGTGCGTGATGGCAAGGAAGGAAGTTTCCAACTGCTGAAACCGGGGGTGGGGGGGAGGAGCAGTTGCAGTGACAAATGACAGCTGTCACTCACTGAGAATCTATCAGGTCCCAGCTCTTTGCCATGAGTTTCGTGCTCGTTATCTCAGTTAGGGTGACCACACCATGAACTAAGGCACTTTTACAGACCAGACTATGAATCAGAAGGCACGAGCAAATTGTGTAAGTCGCGGTACTTACGATCAAAATTAGAATGGCACCTTAAGCCCCAAACTCACCACGTAGTTTCCCTGTGCCACAGTCTGTTGGGGAACTTCTGAAAACATTATAGGACTTAAAAATGAAAAACTAAATTGTATGGAAGCTTATTTTTTACCTAAAAAAAAAAAAAAAATCCACACAAACCAGGCTGCTTTATAATACTGTTCCCGTTACGCACTTACGACCAGAAAACTCAGGGCTCAAGTCTTCCAGGGAAACTTCTAGGCTAGCTGTAGGATTCTTGCCTTTCCCTCCAGTTAGGGGTAACTCAGAAGGAAGACGGCTAGGTGTGTGGACGAATTCAAGATATCTAGTCCCAAAGCAAGCGAGCCAGACTGATAGAGGAAGGCTAAAGGAGGCATGAACAACAAAGACAGAAAGTTCACGCAACCGGCATCCCTGAGGCCGTGCCATGTGCTTTCTTTGTCTCCTTTCCAGGGAGGTAGAAATAAGGGTAGATCTGTAATGGTTGCAGATCTGCCCTGGGGGGGCCGACGCCCAGATTTTGTTCAGGTGATCACGCGTCTGCCAGACTCACGAAAAATACGGTAGCGGAGCATGACAGGAGGGGTTCACTGAACAGGCACCCCTTGGGGAGACAGTAGGCATTATGGTGACCCAGTGGTGGGTCTAGGCAAGGTGTGAATGTCGGCAGAGAGGGGGCCGCTTTCCTACACGGACTCTGCCCTGGGCAGGTGGGGGGGGGTGCCAGGCGGCCTCCTCCCCTGGCCGGGCAGCGAAGGTTCCTCCCCAGGGCACGTGGCCAGGAGAACTGATTTGACAGGTCTACAAAATGACGTGACAGGTCTTCAAGATGCTCGATCTCTCCGTCACTCCCCAGATGCCAGGGAGCCGTGGCCATCTGAGAGGAAGGCCTCACTCGTGCTCCTCTGGGACCCAGTGGAATTTGTTTTCTGTGCTACCCGTGGTCATTAGCACGGCGTGGCCTGGGCTGAAGGGCCGGCCATAAATATGATGGACATTCAGAGGAAGGATGCTGTTCCTTGACTGTCTGAAAAAGAAGCTCCTTCGGGGTAATTACTCACACCTGTTTCACCTCAGCGCTCGGGTTTGGGCAAGTGGAGAAAGATCCTGTGCGGGACCTGCTCCAACTCCCTCATTTTACAGATGGGGAAACTGAGGCAGAGGACCTCCTCCAATGGGTCGAAGGGCTGAGAATAGGAGCCAGGTCTCTGACCCCCACTACTGTGCTTTTTGATATTCCAGACTATTCTTGCTGATGCAAATCTACCCCCTGCTCTCCGTCTCTCACACCTCCGATCTACGCTCACCTGAGTCGGCTTCTGAAAAAAACCACGAATCCCATCAGGACGCCCTGGTTCAGACTCACAACGGCTTCCCAACTCGTTGTGACGGCTGCGCACTCCCACCAATCCACCCCTGCCCTCCCTCCTGCCTCACTGCACTCGAGCCTCGCCAGCCGTCTTGCTGTTCTGGGCATATGCCAGCTTGTTCCCACCTCAGGACTTTGAACTTGCTGTTGCTTCTGCACAGAAAGCCATCCCCTCAGTTCTTCATAAAGCCTGCTCCACCTTCTCATTCCTTCCCGAGCCATTTCACCTCCTCCAGGAAGCCCGCCCTAACCAGCCATGCCCACGTAGCCCCCCGTCTCTATCCTATCACTCTGCCTTGTTTTCACCATAGCACTTAGCAGGAGATGACACTTATTGACCCGCTGATTCATTCACTGCCGACGCCCGAAAGCTGCCTGGCACATCGGAGGCTCTTAACTGTGGGTTGAATTACTGTGGTGAAGATGACTCCCGTGGCCGCCCCTTGGGCACCACACACCTTGGTTGGATGGCGTAATGGAATTTGATCAAAGCGTTCTGGCACCAGGCGGCCTCAGGAAAACACTTCACTTCCAGTGACGAAGTAAATACCAGAAACGGCTTTCCAGCTTCCGAGAGAACTCGGTGAGGAGTTTGGTTTGTGGCGGCCTCTCACATGTACCCTTGGGATTTGAAGGTGTCGCATTCCATGCTGTGACCCACACAGCTAATCACCAGAAAGGCCAGGAGCTTTGGCTCGCCCTGAGCCAAAGCGCTTGACTCTAAAACGCACTCGAGGACCCGAACCGTCGTGGATCTTCTTCCTTCTCCAGCTTTTTCTGCGTTCTGGTTTCTCAAACTGCTGCAGCCTCCCCCCAAACCCCCCTACTGGGAGGGCACGCTCAACCCATCCATCACTTGCCCAAACTAGCAGATTTGCAGCTTCTGATTGCAGAGTGAGGACTAGGACAGGACCACCCCGGCATGGAATCTGCTTTCTGGGGCATCTCGGAGAGAAACAATTGCTCGCTGAAGCGTGAACGATGAGCCAGCCCAGCCATTCCAGCAGCTTCCTCCCTGCATCCCAATCAAGTCACTGATCTGTTGAATTGGATAGGCTGACTGCAATTGCTAAATTGAAGGAATCAGAAGCAACTGGGCGGCACTTTCCCGAGTCATGAAACCCTCAAACTCAGCGCCCTCAGATTCTTGGCTCCTGCCCCGGTGCCTCCACATCCCCCCAGGGGCTCCCACGGGTAACTTCAATCCTTTCCTCCTCTACGATGTCTGTGCTTTTCAGCCCCTGCCCCCCCATCTACATGAGACCCTCAGCCATTACCTGGATGACTCCAGGAGCACCCTTGCTACGCTCCAGGCTCTGGACTGGTCCACCTTGTACAAATGGCCAGATTATCCTTTCTTCTTTTTTTTTTTTTTTAATTTTTTTTAACATTTTATTTATTCTTGAGACCGGGAGAGACAGAGCATGAACAGGGGAGGGTCAGAGAGAGGGAGACACAGAATCTGAAACAGGCTCCAGGCTCTGAGCTGGCAGCACAGAGCCCGACGCAGGGCTTGAGCTCACGGACCGTGAGATCATGACCTGAGCCGAAGTCGGCCGCTTAACGGACTGAGCCACCCAGGCACCCCTGGATTATCCTTTCTAAAACCAAGGTCTTGTCAGCTCAGCGCTATTGGTTTCGAGCGTCCTCACCTTCACATTCAAAGTCCATCAGAACCTGCCCAGCTTCTACTCATCCCTCAAGCCGTCTCCGCAAAGTCTTCTTTGATTCCTCCGGGGGTAGAAGTGCTTCCCCCTCTAAACTTGCACAAATGCCCGTGCATTTCTTTTGTGTCTCAGTCATCCATACTTTCTACCTTGCCTTGTCAGTGCCCATGGCTTCCCTCCTACACCTCTTTGTTCATCTCTGTGTTCGCCACACCGCCTTGCGCCCCACGCTGTTTAAATTTTTTTTTTTCAACGTTTTTATTTATTTTTGGGACAGAGAGAGACAGAGCATGAACGGGGGAGGGGCAGAGAGAGAGGGAGACACAGAATCGGAAACAGGCTCCAGGCTCCGAGCCATCAGCCCAGAGCCCGACGCGGGGCTCGAACTCACGGACCGCGAGATCGTGACCTGGCTGAAGTCGGACGCTTAACCGACTGCGCCACCCAGGCGCCCCGCGCCCCACGCTGTTTAAATAGATGCCATCAACACACGCTGGTGTTGACAATAGGTTCATTATTGTAAAGAGGTTCAGTGATCGCCCCAGATGAATACAATAGCTGCATCAGCAGCAGAAGGACGCCATTACCTCTTTCTGTCTTTTAGACATCATCAAGGTTTTCCTGAGAGGTCTATCTCATTTTAATATATATTCTTTTCATAGAGCTTTTAGATTTCTTTTTCTTTTTTTTAATTTTTAATGTTTATGTCTTTTTGAGAGAGACACAGAGTGTGAGCAGGGGCGGGGCAGAGACAGAGGGAGACACAGAATCCGAAGCGGGCTCCAGGCCTGGAGCTGTCGGCACAGAGCCCGACGCGGGGCTCGAACCCACGAACCATGAGAACGTGACCTGAGCTGAAGTCGACGCTCAACTGACTGAGCCACCCAGGCGCCCCAGTGCCTTTAGATTTCTAAGGTGTTTTCACATCTGTTACGGCATTTTATCTGCGTGCTAAGTCTTCCAAAATGTGGGTAAAAGCACACTGAATCACTGTAAATAAAATTTCCTTACAAATAAATATATACTAAGCGCTATTTGTGTGCTAGGCATTGTGCAGGGTACTAGGGGCCCGATGGTTAGCGGAGCTTGCAGGCTTATGACAGACAACAATTTCCATATTATGTGGTAAGTGCTCTAAGGGCAGCAGGCATACGTTTCTATAGGGGCATAGAGGAGGCACCCCTCTCCCAGAGGAAGTGAAAGCTAGGGACAATCTTGAAAGGCAAGTTGGGGGTTGAGGTTTGCAGTGTAGAAAAAAAGACACAGCCTCGGCTCAGGGATAAGAGAGAACCTAGCCTATTGGAACAACTGAAATTAATTCATTATCGCTAGAGAATCCAGAGTGGGATGGGAACGGCGAGTGACTGCCATTAGTTTTAGGGCAGTTATTAATACTCTCATCCTTACAACGTGGAAACTGAGACTCAAAGAAGGGAAGTCACTTATAAAGATCTAATGCACACCCCAAATTCTTTTGGGAAGACCCCTGTGGAATCTCCAATTCTAATCATAGTCTGGGTGCACACCAAGCTCACGCTGACACAGCCTTCTTATTTTCTCTCACTTTACATCAGAGAGTTCTTGAATCTTCTGATTTCTGTCACTATTCTTCCCTAAGAGAGTTATCAAAGGACATCAAAAGAATTCTGAAAGACTGAGAGAGGAGTCTTTACATGTACATCAGTTTGACTTTGGTCATTGGTTAAACATCTCTTTAAAATGCTTTTAGTGGGTAGCTATCGTTCAATAAATGTGTGTGGCAATGAAATGCCCCTAATCTTGTCACCACTTTTCATCGGCCCCAGCTAAAAAGAATGCACCATAATGCAAAAAAGAAATTTTTTTTTGTATGATGCTTCAGACTCTACAAATAACAATACAATAAAAAGAGAGATAGGTAACATTAATAGAACAGTCAGGTAATGTTCTAAATGCTTTGCAGTTAACCGCATTACAGCTCCAAGAGATGGGTTCTGTTAGCACCTTTCTTTACATTTGGAGGAAGACAGAGGCCCAGAGGAGTAAAAGAACTCACCCAAGGTTATAGGCTACGCACTGTTGACATCAGTAATCTGCACTTCATCACTTTGCTACATCTTCTGTAAAGACCAAACATTTGCAGGTCTATTGTATTTTTTAAAAAAGTTAAAAATTTTTTTTCAACTTTTTATTTTAATTTTATTATGTAATTCGTTTCAAGTTAGCTAACAGAGAGTGTATGCAGTGTGCTCTTGGCTTTGGGAATAGATTCCCCTGATACATCACTTACATACAATACCCAGTGGTCGTCCCAACAAGTGCCCTCCTCCATGCCCGTCACCCATTTTCGGCCTCCCTTTGCCGTCCACCCCCATCAACCCTCAGTTTGTTCTCTGTAGTTAAGGGTCTCTTATGGTCTGCCTCCCTCTCTGTTTATAACTATTTTTTGCCTTCCCTTCCCCCATGGTCTTCTGTTAAGTTTCTCAAATTCCACATATGATTGAAAACATACGATCCCTTTCTTTCTCTTACAGACTTATTTCACTTACCATAACGCCCTCCAGTCCTATCCATGTTGTTGCAAATGGCAAGATTTCGTTCTTTTTCATTGCTGAGTAGTATTCCATTGTGTGTGTGTGTGTGTGTGTGTGTGTGTGTGTGTGTGTGTGTGTCACAGCTTCTTTATCCATTCATCAGTTGATGGGCATTTGGCCTCTTTCCATAATTTGGCTATTGTTGATAGTGGTGCTATTTATTTTTGAGAGAGAGAGAGAAAGAGAGAGAGAGAGGGAGTGTGTGTGTTGGGGGGGGATTGGGGGAGGGGCAAGAGAACGAGACAGGACCTGAAGCAGGCTCCACCCTTCAGCATAGAGCCCAACGCAGGGCTCAAACTCACGAACCATGAGATCATGACCTGAGCCGAAGTCAGACGCTTAACCAACTGAGGCACCGAGGTGCTCCTCTATTTTTTTTTCTGATATTATCAACTATGAGAGTCAAGGCAGAGGAAACATTATAAACACCTCGTTTTTGGTATATTTTAGAAACTGAGGTTCTGACACACACTGTGGCTTGCCCATAGCCACTCATCTGATTTCTTGGCCTTCACGGCCCCCTCACCGGCCTCATCTATCCTGTCTGTTGGTATATGAGGAGACATTTGGGCTTTTTCTGCAGTTGTGTGAAGAAAGGAAAGCCTTTCCATAGGCAGGTACCCAAGTTGGGTAGAAGCAGGAACCCCCTGGAAGCTTCTTTATTAATAATGATGATGAGAGAAGTGATGCCTTACATGCAGGTAGCACTTTTTAACTATTTTCAGTGCATCTCTATATGTATTATCATGTCTACTCCTCCCAATGTCCTTGGGGGGTGACTAGAAGTTGGATTTTTTTTAACCCATCTGGTTAGGCGAGGAAACCAGAACAGAGGTTTCATAACTTGCTGAATGAATTTATTCACAACAGTGTGGTCGACAAAGAGTTGTCTTAACATGTGGGCGAGGATCTAAAGCGAACAAGGAAATGAGCCCTGAGGTGTCTGGGGGACAGGTTTCCAACTAGAAGAAGACATAAGTGCAAAGGCCCTGGGGCGGGTACCTGCTTGATGTGTCTGAGGAACACGCAAGAAGCCAGAGTGGTTACAGCAGAGAGCAGAAGCTAAGGGTAGCAGAGGCACGCCAGGCAGGATTTCAGCTTTTAGAAAACACAAGGGGGAGCAAAAGAGTGACACGAGCTGTCTCACACCGCGACTTCAAGTCTGGTTATATTAGTAAAGGTCGGCAGGCAACGGCGGACACAGGAAGACCAGCGAGGAGCTACTGCACTAATTCAGGCAACAGACAGTGGTGGCTTGAACCAGGAGGAGAAGGGGGAGAAATAGCCAGATACTGGATTTGACACTCCCCCCCCCCCCCCGAGGAGGGTTAGAAACATAACACCTTTCAGGAGGGCCTGGGGGCTCAAGACTGAAATCCACTGTGCGGTCTGGCGCCCAGGCTTGCCGAGGGGCTGGAGACGGAACATGACAAAGTGGTGACATCCAAGAGAGGGTGTCATAGGAGTCTGGGGTTCAGAAGAAGTGTCTGAGCGTATGAATCTGGGAGACTTCAGCATATACAGGTATTATCATGGAGGTCATCAGTGACCTCGACTGGAGCTTTATTACAGAGTAGGAGCAGGAATGGAAGTCCGTCCCATCAGAGTGGACTCAGGAGTCAAGGTGAGGACAGACTGGATGGCAGTGAGGGAGTCCAGACTACTCTTTGGAGGGTTATCCACGGAGGGCAGAAGAGAAATGAGTTATGAGCCGGAGGTGGCGGGGGGGGAGGGGTGGACAGGGTTTCATTTGTTCTTTTCAGGACGAGAGTTGTCCTAGAAGGTTTGTATCCTAATAGGATGACGCGGTGGAGAGAGAGGGGCCGACGCACATTTGACGTATGTTCGCTCGTGAAGCCTCAAGATGCTCAAGGAGATGGCCACAACTCCCACTTTATGAGCGAGGAGCGGAAGTTAGCGAATTTGGAGATTGCACAGTAAAACGGCCCAGCTGGGGTTCAGACCCGGGTCTACCGGACCTCAAGATGAGTGCTTTCCCACTGTTCTGTGTGGGACGTGGAACATGGCACATCGGTTTCTTCGGGTTCAAAAAACCAATCAATGTGGGGTCTGTACCTAAGGTGGACCTAAGGGTTTGAGGGTACCCAGGCTCAACGGGCCCAGAATGCTTTGGGGCTCAGGAGAGCCACCTAAGCTGCAGCCAAGTTCTAGCAAACCCTAGGATATACTTAATGCCGAATAGGCGGGCGGCCCGCCCTGGGAGGAGGGTGAGAAATACAACATCTTTCAGGAGGGCCCGGGGGCCCAAGCCTGAAATCCACTGTGCAGTGTGGCAGCCGGGTGGGTGGTCCCAGACGAGCCCAGAGCAGGCGGTATGGCTGAAAACCCCCCGCCTAGGAAGGGAAGACGGAGCGGGCCGCATCTCTGGAATGCCAACAGCAGGAAAGAACTCCTGTGAAGGATGGGATGATTGGAACACGTATGCATGCTGCAGGGAAGAAAACTGCAACCGGGAGAGACTGCAGATAAGAATGTCTGAAAATTTTATGACTCTGTGTTATTCCAACTCAAAGTCTTGATTGAACTTAGCAATGCAGATCCGGTGAGCCAGGAGCATTTATATTTCATATTTTGAGAGCTGGTCCCTTCGTTTCTCTTCACGGGGAGCTTTATGAATTGGCGGAAGGTGAGGAAAGCTAAATGAGACACTGAAAGCGACGGTGCAATTAATCATCTTGTTTTTATCGCCGCGAAAGTCGTGGCTTGGACACTGGCGGAATCTAGCAGCCACTCCCGGCTCTGATCGACAATCCCCTTTCATTTTCCGTGCAAGAATTTTGATTTATTCTTTTTGGTGAGGTTGATAGGAGGGAGGTGGGCCTGTGACTCTTTGATTCATGGTTAACGCGAAAATTTTTCTTGACTGCAAGAAATTGAACATTATTGATTCTGGAAAGATGAAAACATGAAGACATCTGATATAAAAGCAGAAAGGTCAAAGCCACAAAGGTCTGAGAAAGAAAACAAAGACAGCCTTTCGCAGGAGGGAACTTGGGCATGAAATACTTCACCCTCCAGAAGCTCAAACCCCCGGAAGCCACCACCTTCACACCTCGACGTTCCCCGCCCCCTACACCACTGCGGAGCCCTCAGCTTCCGTTACCGGGATTCTCACGGAAAACCCGAGATGTTTTCTCAGCTCACCGGTCACAAGCCCCACCCCCGATTAAGCATCTTCAGTTCGCAGACATCTGAATGCACTGTGCAGCGGGGTGACTTAGGCGGAAATGAGCAGGTGGATTCTTTGGATTTCTGGTGTTGCTGGTGTTGTGGATTATTTGAACAGGGGAGGGAACAAGGGAGGTGTTTCATTTTAAGGCCAGGAAAGGTTGCTGTGACATGGCATGGTGCATTCGGTGTTTGGGAGGCTGGGGAGGTGGCACGGACTGACTGCTGTCCCTGTCACTGCACCCGCACTGCCGGCAGTGGATCTTTCTTCACTGCTACCTAGTGTTCCAGAGAATGAGCAAGCCACCATTTAGTCTTCACTATTTTTTTTTTATTTTCTTTTAAATTTTTTTAAGTTTATTTATTTTCAGAGAGAGAGAGAGAGCGGGGGAGGGGCAGAGAGAGAGGGCGAGAGAGAGAACCCCAAGCAGTCTCTTCACTGCCAGCGTGGAGCCCGATGTAGGATTTGAACTCACGAACCCTTGAGATCGTGACCTGAGCTGAAATCAAGTGTCGCGCTGTTTAACTGACGGACCCACCCAGGTGCCTCTCTTCGCTATTTTTTTTAAATTTTTTTTTTTTTTCAACGTTTATTTATTTTTGGGACAGAGACAGAGCATGAACGGGGGAGGGGCAGAGAGAGAGAGGGAGACACAGAATCAGAAACAGGCTCCAGGCTCTGAGCCATCAGCCATCAGCCCAGAGCCTGACGCGGGGCTTGAACTCCCGGACCGCGAGATCGTGACCTGGTTGAAGTCGGACGCTTAACCGACTGCGCCACCCAGGCGCCCCTCTCTTCGCTATTTTTAAAAAATGTTTATTTATTCATTTTTGACACAGGGCGAGCACAACACGGGGAGGGACAGAGAGAGAGGGAGACACAGAATCCGAAGCAGGCTCCAGGCTCCGAGCTGGCAGCACAGAGCCCGTGCGGGGGCTCGAACTCACGAACCACGAGATCATGACCTGAGCCCAAGTCGGAGGCTCAACCGATGGAGCCCCCCCCAGGCACCCCTGTTCTTCACTTGTTGATGGCTATCTGGGTGGTCTCCAGTTAGAGCTGGGAGGGTACTGTTTTGAATACTGGCAGCTCATGGACCTTGGCGCTCTGTGCGCTCTCCTCTGTAAGGCACGCAATGGGAGAGGGATTCTCAGGCACCGGTATGCGTGCCGTTAAGATGGAGTGCCAACCCGTTTTCCAAAAACTGCATACCCGCGCTGGTAGGAAATGACTCTGGCTGCTCCTTGTCCTTGCCCACGCAGGTAAGTGCGCAGTGGTGTTTCATTATGATTTCTTTATTGATATTTTTATCCAGCTTTACTAAGGTATACTTGACACGAAGTGGGGAGTCTGGATGAGTGCATATACCCGTGCGACTACCACCCTGTCGCACACACATGCACACACACATACGTGGTTCTGGTGAGTTTTATTCTTGGTGTTACACACAGTTCCGTAAACCTGATTGGCTCATGGTCTTTTCTGAAGGCCTGAGAGACTATTATAACCATCACCATAATCAGGATACCAAGAAGTTCCTTCATCTCCCTAAATAGTTTTGAGTAAACCTTTGCAGTAAAGCCCTCCCCTCACCCCCAAGTCCTGACAACCACTCCTCTGCTGTTCCTATAATCCTATCTTTTCCAGAATGTCCTATAAATGGAATCATACAATATCTTTTTTAAGACAAACTTTTTTCATTCAGCCGAAAGCCTTTGAGATTCACTGACATTCCTACATATATTAAAATTTACTCATTTTTTTTGTTGCTGAGCAATATTCCATGTTTTCCATGGTACCACAGTTTATCTGTTTACCAGCTTATAGATAATGTAGGTCATTTCCAGTTTTGGACAATTGTGAAAAGAGCTGCTATAAACGTTCATGCACAAGTCACAACTCGTGTGTGTGCATAGATTTCTTCCTTCCTTCCTTCCTTCCTTCCTTCCTTCCTTCCTTCCTTCCTTCTTTTCTTTTCTTTCTTTCTTCCTCCCTCCCTCCCTCTCTCTCTTTCTTTTTCTTTCTTTCCCTTTCTTTCTTTCTTTCTTTCTTTCTTTCTTTCTTTCCCTTTTCTTTTTCTTTTCTTCCTTCCTTCCTTCCTTTTCCTTCCTTCCTTCCTTCCTTCCTTTTCCTTCCTTCCTTCCTTTCTCTTTCTTTCTTTCTTCCTTTCTCTTTCTTTCTTTCTTTCTTTTCTTTCTTCTTTCTCTGAAGTAGGCTTTACACCCAGTGCAGGGCCCAATGTAGAGCTTGAACTCATGACCCTGAGGATCAAGACCTGAACTGAGATCAAGAGTCCAACATTCAACTGACTGAGCCACCCAGGCACCCCAAGAGTTCTAATTCAACTAGGGTAAATTCTGAACGGGGGTGTTGGATCATATGTTAATCTTATGCTCGACTGTGTTTGAAAATGCCCAACTGTTTTGGCAGTAAAGTGGCTGTGCCATTTTACATTCCATGAGCAACATGTAAGAGTTCCAATGGTTCTGAATGCTCACTGACATTTAGTGTTATCAGGGTGTTTATTGCCTTGTTTCATCTGTTTGTTTTAATTTAGGCAATCTGACAGGTGTACCTCCCTGTGGTTTTAACTGCATCCCCCTCTAATGACTCATGATATTGAGTATCTTTTTTCCCTCTGCTTATTCACCATCCACATCTCTTCTTTGGTGAAGTGCCTGTTCACATGTTTTGCCCATTTTTGCATCGGGATGTTTGTTTACTCACTGTTGATTTTTGAAAGTTTCTTTGTATATTCTGAATAGGAACCCCTTTTGGGATGTGTAATTTACAGATATTTTCTCCCACTCCACTTTCCTTTTCATCCTTTTAACAGTATATTTATTTATTAATTTTTTTTTTACAAAGCAAGAGCTTTTGATTTATTTTCATAATTTTTTTTTCTGTGGAAGTACATTGGCATAAAATTTTCTATTAGTTTCCAGGTACACATTTTACTGATTTGATTTTTTTTTTTTTTTACATTATGAAATGATCCCCGTGAAAAGTCCAATTACCATCTGTCACTACACAAAGTTATTACAATATTATTGACTATATTCCCTCTGTTGTACTTTACACCCTTGAGACTTCCTAATTTTATGACTGGAATCCCGTTCACCTATTTCTTTTTTTTTTTTTTTAATTTTTTTTTTTAACATTTATTTATTTTTGAGACAGAGAGAGACAGCACATGAGCAGGGGAGGGTCAGAGAGAGAGGGAGACACAGAATCCGAAACAGGCTCCAGGCTCTGAGCTGTCAGCCCAGAGCCCGATGTGGGGCTCGAACTCACGGACCACGAGATCATGACCTGAGCTGAAGTCGGATGCCCAACCGACTGAGCCACCCAGGTGCCCCACCCTTCACCTATTTCATCCATATTCCGCTAATCCCCTCTCCTCTGGTACCCACCACTTGCTTTTCTGTATCTATGGGGCCATTTCTGTTTTGTTTTGTTTGTTCATTTGTTTTCAAAATTCCACACCGAAGTGAATCATATGGTATTTGTCTTTCTCTGCCTGATTTCACTCAGCATTGTATTGTCTAGGGTCGTCCATGTTGTCACAAATGCAGGATTTCATTTTTTTTTTTTTTGGCTGAATATTATTCCAGTGTGTGTTTGTGTGTATATGAAAAATGCTGTCGTGAACATGGGGGTGATAAAGCTCTTAGAATTGTTATTTTTATTTTTCTCAGGTAATTACCCCGAAGTGGAATTGCTGGATCATGTGGTAGGTGTATTTTTAACTTTTTGAGGCACCTCCGTACTGTTTCCTGGTTCATTCCTACCAACAGTGTACTGAGGCTCCTTTTCTCCACAGTCTCACCAACACTTGTTATTTTTCATCTTTTTTTCTTTAAATGCTTATTTATTTTTGAGACAGAGCGAGCAGGGGAGGGTCAGAGAGAGAGGGGAGAAGAGAATCCCAGGCAGGCTCCACACTGTTAGCACAGAGCCCGATGCAGGGCTCGAATTGTGAGGTCATGACCTGAGCTGAAACCAAGAGTCAGAAGCATAACCGACTGAGCCACCACGGCTTCCCTCCGTTTTGTCGTTTTTGATATTAGCCAATCCGACCAGTGTGAGTTGGTATCTCACTGTGGTCCTGATTTGCACTAAAAGTTTTACTTTTGATGAGATCCAATTCCCTTTTATTTTCTTTTATGGCTTGTGCTCTTGGTGTCATATCCACGAACTCTTTGCCCAATCCAAGGTCATGGAGGTCTTTGCCCAATACCAAGGCCACAAGTTCTGATTCACTCCCTACGGTTCCAATATCGGTTAGTTTGCAAAGCCTCTACAGTGCTATTCAGATGTGCCCTGGGTGTGTGCAATCCACTGGCCAGTCTACAACCTGGGTGATTGTCTACACTGTGAATCTGTCCTCAAAGCCTTTGGTATGCTGTTCAGAATCAGACCTATGCGTGTGCAACCTGAGTGTGAGCCCACAAGTTCATATGACTTTATGGACTTGCTTTCCAAGGTCTGTCTTCCATGTGTGCTCAGGGCCCCCCCTTCCTGGCCTTCTGGCTAAACAGTGGGGCTTTAGCTTCCAAGCTCTGCCATATACTTTCCACAGCCGGTTCTGCAAGGAATGACAGAGAAGACACAGAGAGGGGGAAATGCAACCAGCTGGATGGTAGAGGAAACAGAAAGGACAGCAAGGATTCCTCCCAGGGCCCTGGCATGAAGGCTTAGGCACCACGAGGCTGGCACTTTTGCAGCCTCCTCTGCAGCAGGGCCTGGTTTGGGTGCTGGGGCAGAAGACAACGGAAAACATACGAAAAAAATATCCCCTACTCTCTATGTCCCAAAGGGGCCTGTTTCCCCTTCCACAGACCAAAACAAAAGAAGGATTCTCCCGAGGGTCTTAACTTTCTGCCCCTCGTGTGCGCTTTGGAGGCTTGGGGATAGCTTTGAGTCTGAGCTTGGGGGACATCGGAGAATAAGAATGACAGGCAAGTCGCTGTCAGTTCAGTGGCACTTTGAGCTCCCCAATCCACCTGCTGGTGTTTACTTCTCCGAGTTCACAGATAGCTGCTCCCTGGGCATTATGCTGTTACATTGTGTGAGTGCTCTCTCCTTGCTCAGAACTAGAACGTCTCTCACTGTGAACTGAGTTTGCCTTTACCTGACGACTGATAATCTTCCTAGAAGTCTGTCGGTTATTTGAACCTACTCTTTCGTGAAGTGCTTCTTCAAGCCTTTGCCTATTTTTCTATGGGGCCACCTGTATCTGGCTTCTTGGTTTCTTAGTTATTCTTTATATATTTTGGAGATGTCCTTCTATGTATGTCTGTGTACATATGCATGTGTGGAGATAGATGGAACTATGTTCTCCCAATCTGTGACTTGTCTTTTTACTTGCCTTAATGGTGTCTTTGCATGAACTGACTTCATTTTTTTTTTTAATGTTTATTTATTTTTGAGAGACAGAGAGAGACAGAGCACAAGTGGGGAAGGAGCAGAGAGAGAGGGAGACACAGACTCTGAAGCAGGCTCCAGGCTCTGAGCTGTCAGCACAGAGCCCGATGCGGGGCTTGAACTCACGAAATGCGAGATCACGACCTGAGCCAAAGTCGGCGCTTAACCGACGGAGCCACCCAGGCACCCCTCACTTCATTTTTAATATAGTCCTAATCATCAATCTTTTCCTCTATGGTTAGCGCTTTTCGTATCCTACTTAAAAAGTCTCTGCCTCCCCAAGGTCACAGGGATATCTCCCAGTTTCTTTTTTAAAAGCTTCATTGTTTTTCAGTTAGCAATAATTGCATCTCGGACAAACCTCATTGGCTCCCATACTGCCAGTGCACAAAGCTGTAGAAGCCTTATTATTTCCACTTTTCACATTGAGACTTATAATTTACCTCGAGTTGATACTTGTTTATAGAATAAGATAGGGGCCCAGATGTAACCCGTTGACATCTTTGGAAAGGCCGTCTTTCCTTCACTGCATTGTAGTCTCTCCATTGCCATAAATGAACTAATCGTATTCTTCACATGGGTCTGTTTCTACACCTTCTGTTTTGTGCCATATGCTTTGTTTCATTCTTGCCCTGGGAACCAAGCCAGGCCATGAGACAGAAGTGGTGGAGAAGCCATACCATACAGAGGGACAATAAAGGCATCTGACCCTCCCCTCAGTTCACTGGTGCTACACCCCAGTTTGCTCCTGTCCATGGCTCCACTCTCCTTTCCGTGGACACTTGTTTAAAAACACCTAGTCTTGGGTGAGTCAGTTGGTTGAGCGTTGACTCTTGGTTTCAGCTCAGGTCCTTATCTCACAGGTGGTGGGAGAGCTCTGTGCCGGGCTCTGCACTGACAGCATGGAGCCTCCTTGGGATTCTCTCTCTCTCTCTCTCTCTCTCTCTCTCTCTCTCTCTCTCTCCCTCTCTCTGCCACTCCCCTGCTTGCACACACGCACTTTCTCTTTCTCAAAATAAATAAACATTTAAAAAATTAAAATAAAAACGCCTATGTTTGTGACTTGGGAAATACATAGGTTAATTTTCCCCTGGGTAATAAGCATCCTTTCCATGTAGATGATGCTTAAATCCACCAGAACAGTGGAGCTTTTCATATCGGGCCTTCCATGGAGAATTGCGTATTCTATAATCAGTGGTTTCCATGGCATGGATCACTGGATTGGGGGTAATCTGTTGTCAGGAGTCACAAGCCAGCAGCAGAGAGTGGGGATGAGGTCAGTCCTAGGGAAGAGTCCTATACCTCCTGATCGACATTAGTGAACTTAGAGTTGGGCTTCTCACCCTGCTCTCATCCTGGCCCATCTGAAAACAACTCAGTGAGACCCCTGTGGATAGTCTTCCCATTTGTCAGGGGTCTTATTGGTTGTCCCAGAGATACCTGGAATATACAGTTCTGGAGAGAAGGGAAGACCCTTTGACTTCTCCTCATGAGGACTTGACTCTCCCACCCATCTTAGGAAATTGCCAAATCCATGAAAACAATAGTCTCGATTCTCCAATCCTCTGCCGATGGTCCCCTACTAAAGGCACTTTGAGACAACTTGCTCAACCTTTGGAACTGACCTGACCCATCACCGTGTACCTAGACAGGCTCTGTTTCCCACCCAACCTCAAAATAGACATTGCCCGCTGCATCTTCTTGACTGAGAAATTAGACCCTCAGGTCACTTCCCTACAAGTTGCCTGACCATCCATATTGGCTTTCTCTATGATGGGTGACCTTCATATGAGGGTTAAGCCTTCAGATGCTTCTACTCTGGGGGGCTTATAAGTCATAAAAGATGAGGATGGGCTGCTCGATCTAAAGCAACCCACTCTGTGGAAAGCTGTGGCATTGTCTGAAGTTAGGATAAATGGAAACCTGAATGATTTGCCCGCCTCCTTTTTAATCAGATTTAGTAGCATCCTCAGAATGTTCACCAAAAGTGACTAACAATCCTTTCCCAACACATGAGGATAAGAGCATACCAGTTTTTTCTGATAAGTTTTAATATTATATGTGTAAAAGAGATTTAGAGTTTAGGACATCTCTGTATATTGTAGGCTTTTGACTTTTTACATTTCTGACTTTTGGAGGGTGAGGGGTATGGGCAGTGAATACTTACAGCAAAGGCAAGAAACAAATGCCATCCCACCTCCATCTCTATCAGCACAAGAGGACCATGGTCAAACTCCATGGCTCATAGGACCAGCACCTATTTCTAGTCCTGATTCCTTTCCATTCCTTGGCAAACTGAATGTGGTGCACCTTAGTTACAACCCTCCACTTGACCATCAGGGTGCAAGTCCCTACATGACTATCTGGTCCTGACATTAAGATCATTTATTTTCAAAGAATTTGACACAATTGGCCAAGTCACTATCATTATCCCTGAATTGGATGTGGATCCAATGAATCCGTACCTAGACTATTTAAGGTGCATCAGCATCACTTCCCATTCATTCATTCACAATGAGCCAGGAGGCTCTGTGCGAGACGCTGGGTATACAATGGCGTAGAAGACAAAGAATTGGATACGGAGCTTACATTCCCTGGGGATCTCTCTTTTAAAGACAGATATTTAAATGTTAATACAAATTTGCCTACCAAATATATTTATAAATAGAACTGAGTTGTGCTCCATGATAGCATATGAAATACATGTGAGGAAAATGTTACCTATAGTTCTACCCTGGGAATCAGCCTCATAGACCAGTAATTTGCAATCTCTTTTCTGGCATAAGATACTTAGCAGATTATGTTTACATTTGTACCATACTCCCATGGGTACTGTTAAATAAAATTCCCAAACTTCTCTCCTTGTTAAGAAAGAAAGAAAGAAAGAAAGAAAGAAAGAAAGAAAGAAGAAGGAAAGAAAGAAAGAAGGAAAGAATGAAGGAAGGAAGGAAAGAAAGAAAGAAAGAAAGAAAGAAAGAAAGAAAGAAAGAAAAAGAGAAAGATTGAAAGGTATTCTGACAGTTCTCCATTTGCCATCCCCCAATCCATTCTCTTCCCCCTCTCTATCCCATGCCCAGGGAAGCCGACACCTGTGGGGTACATCTCCTAGACAACCTTGCGACTGGCTTCCAGTTGAGTTAGGCCAATGGGAGACAATGGCAGGAAATCTGAGGGCAGCAGAAGAGAGAGGTCAGGGTATTTCTTCCCCGTTCACCTTCCGATAGGTGAGTGGGAACACCTTCCATCTGTGTGACCCTCGGGGAGCCTCACAATCTCTTGTTTGTTCCTTTAACCTGCCTACACTATGTAAAGAGTCTCTTCATTAACGTCTCCTCATTTGTATCTGGGTGCATTCTGTTTCTTCATGAAATTCTAATACACAGTGCAAGTGATAAAGAGGGAAATTGTGATTGGAATAACTCGAATCCACTCATATATGCACAAAAAACTAATGTTAGTAGAAGCAACTTACGTGTAACACACCTCACTACCAACACCGCTTCTAGGTTGGGGAACAGCTGCCCAAGACCAAGGCATATTTGGCCCCTCTGTGCTTGTGCCCAACGTCCAGATGGATGTTCTTAGACAACAGGAAGACTGAATACATCCCCTCCTTTGAACCCTTTACCATGGCGAGACTGCGGTGCTAAACACTTAAAGACAGTTTTACTGGGGCGCTTGGGTGGCTCAGTCAGTTAAGCCTCTGACTCTTGATTTCGGCTCAGGTCACAATCTCACGGTTGTAGGATCGAGCCCCACATTGAGCCTGCTCGGGATTCTCTCTCCCTCCCCTCTCTCTCTGCTCCTCCCCGGCTCATGCATGCATGCTCTCTCTTCCTTTCTTTCAAAATATATAAATAAACTTAAAACAAAACCAGTTTTATCTATAGCCTGCCACAGCAGACGTGGGTCTCTCCCTTCTCCTGCTTGATTTGTCAGAGACTGCCAGAGCAAATAAAAAAAAAAAAAGAAAAAGAAAAAAGAAACAATTAACATAAAGAAATAAAGCAAATCCCGATGAGAGTAACGAAGTGGTAAGGGAAAGTGAAATCAGAAGGGATCAGCAGAACTCCCGTCAATTCAATTCTTACTCAAAATGCTAGTAACTGTGAAAGATTCAGGTACAATAAATTCTTATGCAGGAATCTAAGTTTGATTCTCAAATACTATAATGAGGACAGGTGTAGACACAGGTATCCAAGATTCGAAAGTGGTATTGAAGTTTTGGAATCTCAGATACCAGGGAAACCGGGAAAGTTTACTCTCCCCCGTGTCACAAATGAAGGTCCCCTGCCCCAACAGTAAGCTCTAACTTTCCCACCCGCTGCCTTTTTTTTTTTCTGCCTCCCTTCTTCATCTCTAAATCCCACTCTTTTTCCTTTCTCCTCTTTGTCACCCACTCTAAGGTATTTGATACATGTCTTTAGGCAGGTTCCTTTGCAATAATAGTTATGATAGATAATACTCTTGGAGCACTTACCATATGTTCTAAATGTTTTGCATACATAAACTCATCTGATCTGAGTAACAGCCCAATGAGGTGTCGCTCTTTTACAAATGGGAAAACTGAGGCACCAAAAAACGAAGTAGCTTGCTACAACAAGCAGTAAGTAGTGGAACCTGGGATTTGGACCCATGAGTTCTGGCTCCAGAATCCATTCAACTGTCCATGTGTTTTAGACTACATAAATGTATCATGCTATGAATCTCGTTGTGTTTCTTTGTTGACTGAAGAATCCATTTTTATGATTTACCCACATTGTTATAGATGCACATCGGGATTGTTGCAAAGTATTTCATACTGTTCACACGCACCCATTCCCCTAGGGATGGACACCTAGGCTACCTCCAACTCAGTACCACAAACAGATCATAATAAGCATCCTCCTACATGCCCTTCTACAGTCCTGTATGAGAATGTCCCTAGGAAGAATACCCAGCCTGGGATTTCTGGGCATATGCCCACTTAATATCATTAAATACTTACAGATTGCCCAAGCAACTTTCGAACTGAGTAGAGGAAATATTTACTCATTCTTCCCTCCCTCCCTCCCCGCCTTTCATCCTCCCCATGTTATAGGCCCTGAGCTAGAAACCGAGGATATAAGCATGAACAAGAACGATGTGGACCCTAGTCACACTGAGCTTACAGTCTAGCTCCTAGCCAACTTAAAAGTGTTTCCATCAGACAAAAACAAATACTGTATGATCGCACTTGTATGTGAATCTCAAAGAACCCCAAACTCATAGATACACAGAACAGATCGGCAGGGGTGGGGAGGGTGTGTGAAATGGATGAAAAGGTACCAAAAAAAAAAAAAAAAAAGTGTTTCCATGGATAGGACCTTATCTAGTTTTATCCTGTGACCATTAATATCATTTTCAAAAGGATAACTCCTTATTCCCTTCCAAAGCATAAATATATTTAATTTATGGAGCATCGCATTCAAAGTGTATGCCTGTCTTCCTCTGTATACATTACAAGTCTGAGCGTCTCAGACAATATTCCACATGAGGTGGTCTTTAGATACCGTGCTTCCAATATTGGCCAATGCAATTAGCGCATGGAGTAATCTGTAGGGGATCAGATGGTTTTATTGGTTTGGGTTGAACACAGAATCAGCACCTTAAAAATACCACTGGGGTGTAAGTTAGTAGAAATAGTTTTTGAAGATTCAGGGAAGAACAGAAATGCCTTCTGGCTCACGTTTTTTTTTTTAAGTGTGCCTTTAATTGCTTAGATAACGACTTTTGGAAAAGCTTAATCATGTGTGCAACGTTCTGTAAAACAATACTAAAAAATTCCTCCCGTTTGCAGACATGATTTTACTGACCTGAGTCAGGAGTATCTTTACCAGGCATCGAACCCATTCAAGAAAGGAGGGTTTCAGAGTTAATGTTAAGAAACAATAAACTGTGGGGCACCTAGGTGGGGTCAGTCAGTTGGGCAAATGACTTTGGCTCAGGTGATGATCTTAGGGTTCGTGAGTTCAAGCCCCACATGGGCTCTATGCTGTTAGTGCAGAGTCTGCTTCAGATCCTCTGTCCCCCTCTCTCTGCCTTCCCCTACTTGGGCTCTTACCAAAAGTAAACATTAAAAAAGTATATATATTTAAAAGAAACAATAAACTAACAAAGAAAAAAAGAGACAAAAAACGAGACTCTTAAATACAGAGAACAAACTGGGGGTTGCCAGACAGGAAGTTGGTGGTGGTGGTGGCGGGGGGGATGGGTGAAACAGGTGAAGGGGATTAAGAATACACTTCTCATGATGTCTGGCGCCTGCGTGGCTCAGTCGGTTAAGCATCTGACTTCGGCTCAGGTCATGATCTCAAGGTTCATGAGTTCCAGCCCTGTGTCGGGCTCTGTGCTGACGGCTCAGAGCCTGGAGCCTGCTTCGGATTCTGTGTCTCCGTCTCTCTCTGCCCCTCCCCCACTCATGCTCTGTCTCTGTCTCTGTCTTGAAAATAAATAAACGTCAAAAAAAAAATTTTAAGAATACGCTTATCATGATGAGCACTGAGTGTTGTGTGGAGTGGTTGAATTGTTATATTGTACATCTGAAACTAGTGTGGCACTATATGTTAATTACACTTGAATTTAAAAAATAAGTAAAAATTAAAAAAAAGAAACAACAATTAACAAACACAAAATGCATATAAGCTACCACTGGATTCTATCAGAACAACTGAGATATGTCCTTGGTTCAGCTTCCCCAACAGATGCTGTTTCTGGAAATGTTCTTTTTTTTTTTTAATTTTTTTTTTCAACGTTTATTTATTTTTTGGGACAGAGAGAGACAGAGCATGAACGGGGGAGGGGCAGAGAGAGAGGGAGACACAGAATCGGAAACAGGCTCCAGGCTCCGAGCCATCAGCCCAGAGCCCGACGCGGGGCTCGAACTCCCGGACCGCGAGATCGCGACCTGGCTGAAGTCGGACGCTTAACCGACTGCGCCACCCAGGCGCCCCGACTGGAAATGTTCTTTAACAAAACGTCATTTGACCTTTATTAAGAACTGATTAAGAACAATCTCTTTGAACTCTTAAACACAGAGAACAAACTGAGGGCTGCTGGAGGGGAGGTGGGGGGGGATGGGCTAGATGGGTGATGGGCATTAAGAAGGGCATTTGTTGGGATAGGCACTGGGTGTGATATGTAAGCAATGAATCACTAAATTCTACCCCTGAAACCAATACTACGCTGTATGTTGACTAGCTTGGATTTTTAAAAAAAAGAACAATTCTCTTTTTAACGGATTCACATGTCTATTCCAATAATGCAATGGATAAACTGTTCAAAACTGATAACAATCAAAATATTAAACCTAAAATGAGAAAAACATATAGAAGAAAACGCAGGAGGCCCCCGCTGAGTTAAGCAAAGACTTCTAGGTAGAACACATAAAACGTGAATCATAAGACAAATATGACAAACTGGACTTCACAAAAATGGAAGGCTTCTTTTTTCAAAAAGCACTGTTAAGGCAATGAAAACACAAACCACCATCAGGCATAAATATTTGCAAAACAAATACCTGTTTAAAAAAAAAAAAACTTGTGTGCAGAATATATACAGAACTCTCCAACTCAACGATAAGGAAACAGTCAATACAGTAAAAGATGGGCAACTGATACAACCATAAATATCACTACAGAACATCAAGCAAGTGGAAAGAAAGCTAATAAAAGTCATGATAAGTTACCACCAGAAACCTACTAGAGTGTCTAAAATCAACAAGGAATAAAAAAGGTGAGAATGTCAAATGTTGGCAAGAATGTAGAGCAACTGAAACGCTCAGACATTGCTAGTGGGAATTAAAAAGGGTACAACCACTTTGGGAAACATACACCCACCACATGATGACCCAGCACCCTACCTAGGTATCTACGCAAGAAAAATGAAGACGTACATCCATATGAAGACTTGTACATGAGTGTTAACAGCAACCACATTCATCATCACTCTGCACTGGACTGAATGCGTGTGCCCCACCCCACCCCCAAATCCCTATGTTGAAATCCTAACCCTCAAGTTGGTGGTGTTAGGAGGTGGGGTCTTTGGGAAGTGCTTAGGTCATGAAGACTGAATCCTTGCAAATGGGCCTAGTGCCCTTATAAAAGAGATCTCGGGGAGGGAGCTCTCTTGTTCCTTCCGCCATGTGAGAACACATGGCTGTCTGTGAACCAGGAAGCAGGCCCTACCAGAACCAATTCTGCTGGTTGGTTCTTGGACCAACAATTCTTGGACCACCAACTCTGCTGCCTGATCTTGGACCGCCCAACCTCCAGAATTGTGAACAATAGACTCCCGTTATGGATAAGCCCCCCCAGGCTACCATATTTTGGGATAGCAGCCCAAATGGCCTAAGACACACTTCAGACTGGAAATAACCCAAATGTCCACTAATTGGTGAAGGGATAAACAAACTGGGCACAAGCCAGAGTAGGGCACTGGAGTATTACTAGGCAATCAACAGGAACGGACTGTGGACAGACGCAACACAGATGAACCTCTCAAGTATTCTGCAGCTTGAAAGATGAAAAGGTTACATCTTATATGACTACAGGATGTTATAGAAATGTCATATTTCTACATTACTGTAGACAGTAAGACCAGATCAGTAGTTGCTAGGGGCTGGCTAGGGGAACCAAGTCCGAAGGGGCACGAGAAATTTGGGGGGTGATAGAAGTATTTTATATCTTTCTTGTTGGTGGTGGTTACCCGAGTGTATAAGCTTATCAAAATTGATAGAACTGTACATCTAAAAGGCATTTTGGAAATTACGTATCTAAATATTCCACCCAATGTCCTTTTCACATGGAGCCACAGAAGAAATGGCTGAATACCAAAAACGGTTGTATTTCTCTTGAGTACCGGGGTTGCTGTTATCTTTTGGAGACTGTGAATCACAACTGATTAGTTACCTCCTTGCCTCAGCTGTGAAGGCAGGGAGCTGAGAACACCCATGTATTGGGTATGAATCTTACCCTTGACATCATTTGATTTCTTCTTCCTCTTGACCCGATTTCTTCCTAACAAATTCTTCCTTCTTAATGTCATCTATGTATTTTTTGGAGACTAAATATTTTTTTCATTAAGGTACAGTACAGTCAAGTAAATACATCATAGGACAGGTAGTAAGTCACAGAAGTGTTTCCTCCTGATATGCATTAATAAAAGTGCACGCCATAAAATCCTAACTCGTTAAAGCATACTATCGTGTAATACCTAAATTTGTCTTATTCATTTTTGGGTGCTTCCATTTATAAGGAATGAGGGTCAAACATAGCATTATAGGGACAAAGTCAATAGGATGTTATGTAGCAAAGAGAGGACTAGGGAAGTTTATTTTGGAGAAGCGAAAAGGCAGGGCAAATGTGAAAGCTGCCTTCAAATAGTTTACAGCTTCTCAGGCAGAAGAGAAGTGAATTAATTCTGTTGGATCAGGAGTGGGATCAATGGGTGTAGGCTATCCCAGGACCAACTGGGGCATAATATAAAGAATAGATTTCTAACCGAGCACAGCAAAGATTCGATATATTATCCAAGGAAAAGTTTCTGGCAATAGATAACACCAAACAGGTTAGATAATCATTTGGTTGGGATCTCATACACAGATCCATTTAGATAAATTGTTGCTCCCTACTGATCCCAAGATTTAATATAGTTATTTAATCCTATTAGAAAATAGTGTCCTTCCAATATGAAACAAACTGGTTTTGACCAAGCAAACACCATTATTTTTTTTTACTTATCATTGTGATTTATTATATTAATAAATTAATAAATTGTATTATAATCCCAATGTGTTACAAATAAAAAGGTTGTAGCAAGT